>NC_090648.1:42090875-43315378 GCF_040937935.1 Hyperolius riggenbachi
ACCAACTCTGTTTTTGCAGGAATGCATAAGAGGAGGGCCGATGGTGCAGCATATGTTGGAGTGGCAGAGAGAGTGGGGTCAGTAGGAGATCAATGCTCTAGGCCAGGTATGTCAAACTGGTCCTACGAGGGCCGAGGTCCTCACACATTTTTGACACAGCTCACATAAATTGATGGGTCTGAATCAGGAAAGGTGTGGTCCATCAGGTAGAACACCTCTTTCTCAGCCCATCCTAAACATTGACATGGATCTGGCCCTCCAGGCTTGGAGTTCGACACATGTGCTCTAGGCCTTTGCTTGGCCAAGACTATCTGCCAGGCAGATCGCTTGGTGACTCTACAGGTGGCATTAGGGACTGCTGTACAGACTCAATTCTTGGCTGAGGTGGCTCTGACTGGCCACCTCTTCCGATAGCCATCTAGCAATATGTATACACAGCTTTAGTATGAATTTCGTGTGGTGTTTGCATGCTGGAGGCCTACAGTAGGGACTGCTGGTCTGCTTTCCTGGACAACGAAAACTACATGATTGTACCTCTGGTCTTGCACTGTCAGCATGTGTGTCCATCTGGATGCATCTGATCCATTTCCAAGCTGCATACATTTTGCGTGCTAGGCACATAAAATTTGCGTGGACTCAAAATAATTCGTAATTGGTCATACCTGGCCGCAGAGCCGGGATCAAGGTCCTCCAGCACCCGAGGCTGAGACACCAAAGTGCGCCTCTCCCTCCAACCCCAGCCTTCACACACTGGTTGCTATTAGACTATGAGGTGCCCCAGGACCCCCATTCTAGTTTTCTGGCTTGCAGTCACTGCCATCCCCTTTTCTTATTTCTCTCTGCTTCAAACAGAATTGGGGAATGAGAGAGCTGAGCGAGTTAAGCTGAGCTGTGTGCCCCTCCTACACTGCGCCCTGAGGATGGAGCCTCTCTTGCCTCAGCCCGGCCCTGCCTTGCCGTAGGGTGGTAGAAGTCTACATTCAGTAAACTAGCTGGAAACTTGATGGAAGGAGATGGGAGAACTGTCCTACCCCTGAAAAACATTATCATTGCCAGTCTCCTTGGTGCTCTCTTGCGTGGCATAAATGGCATCAGTGCCAACATATCCACAATCTAAGAAGTAGTCTGGTTTGTGTCTGCACAACTTGGCATTACATTTGGTTGAACCTCTGGGTAATGATCTGAAGGGAGCATGCTCTGCTTGCTTAAGCGCCCTTTTCGCATGCTCCACCATGCCTGTGGGCAGGAGCCTCAACCAGCAGCATCCAGGACATGCACGGTTACAAATGTTTCCTAACCGCGTATGCCCAGGTTGCTCCAAGCCACAGCTGCTGTGCAAAGCCTCTCAGGAGTACAATCCAAGAGGGCAAACAGAGAGGATCACTCGTGTGTCCTTGCTCTGACTGAACTTAGTCTGAGCCTTGAATGGAGAGGGACAAAGAAAGAGGGGAGGCTGGCCAAGCCAGAGCTGGGACAAAGTTCTCCAGCACCTAAGGCCGAGACACCAAAGTGCACCCCCACCCCAGCCATCATACACTGATTGCTATTAGATTAAGAGGTGCCCCAGGGCCCCCAAGCCCCGTTATCTGGCTTGCAGTGACTGCCATGTATCCTCTTTTTCTTATTTCTCTTTGCTTCAAACACAATAGTGAAATGATAGTTGAGCGAGTTGTGTGCACCCTCCTCCACTGCGCCCTGAGGCGGGAGCCTCTCTCGCCTCTGCCAGCCCTGGGCAAAGCTAAGGGGTCACAGAACTTATGGGAGCACTGCAGAAGCCCCAGTTATGGCCACATCATGCATGGTTCAGGTACTCACTACCAGGGTACTCTGTGATGCTTAAAAACACATGATTGGTTCACACGATGGCCAGGGGCCCCGGACCCCTCTCACTGGCCGGGGCCCCAAGGCCAACATGCGATACCTGGAGGGGAGTGCAGGTGGGCCCCGGACCTCTCACACCCAGCCTCTGGACCTCTCACATCCAGAAAGCCCACCAACACTGTCTCCATACTGAATGCTAAATTCGACACACACAAGCAATAAAACACACCAGTACATGCATCCAGCTACATTTAAATGGCCAGCAGGCGCTCGTCAGCCAATCAGGATGCACTGTCATACACCCTTTACCTGCCATACCATACATCCCTCCCACGGGGGTCCCTCCCTAACCGCTCACCTGTCCGCCGTGTCCTAGAGCTGAAGGGGGGGGGGGGGAAAGTTTAAACGGTTTTTTTCACAGCTCTAGGACACGGCGGACGATCTTGCGATTGCGTCCAACTGAAGCCTCCCACCTGCATGCTAATGGCTGCTAGATGTGGTATGGCAGGTAAAGGATGTATGACAGTGCATCCTGATTGGCTGACGAGCGCCTCCTGGCCATTTAAATGTAGCTGGATGCGTGTACTGCTGTGTTCTATTGCTTGTGTGTGTCGTACTCTGTGATGCATCCACTTTACAGTCCTACCATAGATCCACATATGGTAACTTAACTGTGAAGTTAGCGGGGCACATTTAAGACATGCTGTAGCCACATGCCACAAAATTCATGAGTAGGAACCATGTCAGTTGGATGATCTCTTCACAGCAACAAGTTGCCATTAGCAACTAGCTGCTAACAATTCAGTCACCCATGAGGCATTACCCTTTTAGATGACTACTAAGTCAAACCAGACTGGACCATCTTTTATCACTAATTTACATTCATATTAAGCATTTAAGGACCGCAGTGATTGAGATCTACGCCCTGTATTGGTGGGCTCCTGGCTGGCAGGGCGTAGATCTCAATCACATCCGCCGTTTCCGCCGCTACCCGCTGATCGCGCCGCTCAAACCCGACGATTCTCGCCGCATCTCACAGGCTCTGCCTGTCTCTATGACGGCAGAGTCATGTGAGCCGGTCAGGAGGCGATTTCATTGGCTCCTGGCCCTGTCTTTCAATGTAAGCAACTCCCATTGGTTTACATTGAAAAACAGGGTCAGGAGCCAATGAAAGCGTCTCCTGACCGGCTCACATGACTCTGCCGTCATACAGACAGTAGAGTCTATATCCTGAGGGGTTTGGCGAGCGCCGATTGCGGCGGGTATGTGCGGCGATTCGTTGGGATTGGACCAGCGGTCTCTGGTCTTTAACTGCCCAGAGACCGCTGGTCCTTAAATGGTTCATGTTTCTAAATAGTGATTTGTCTAAAGGAGAAATGCATGTATTTAAAGGGTCACTTAAGCCAGAAAAAAAAGTTTTACTCACCTGGGGCAAGGACTGGGGAAGAGTCTGTGTGCATGGATAGGGAACTGGCTAATGGACAGAAAACAAAGAGTTGTGGTCAATGGATCATACTCAAAATGGGAGACTGTTAGCAGTGGGGTCCCACAGGGGTCTGTACTGGGTCCAGTGCTCTTCAATGTATTTATTAATGACCTAGTAGATGCAGTAGTGAGCAATGTTGCTATTTTTGCAGATGATACAAAATTGTGCAGAATTATCAACTCTCAGGAAGATAGTGTCATATTGCAACAGGATCTGGATAGGATGGCTATATGGGCACATACATGGCAGATTAAATTCAATGTTGACAAATGTAAAGTCATGCATTTTGGTAGTACCAATGGTCTAGCACCATACAAAATAAATGGGATACAGTTGGGGACATCAAATTTGGAGAAGGACTTAGGAGTACTCATCGACAACAAGTTAAATAATCACACTCAATGCCAAGCTGCTGCAGCTAAAGCTAACAAAATTTTGGGATGCATTAAAAGGGAAATAAAAACTTGAGATGCTAGCATAATATTGCCCCTGTTTAACTCTCTAGTAAGGCCACATCTGGAATATGGAATTCAGTTCTGGGCACCACATTACAGGAAAGATGTTGCAGTTTTAGAGCAGGTGCAGAGACGAGCAACAAAATTGATACGTGGGATGGAAGGTCTCGCTTACCAAGAAAGGTTAGATAACCTGGGTTTATTTAGTCTAGAGAAAAGACGCCTTAGAGGGGATCTAATTAACATGTATAAATACATCAGAGGGCAATATAATAGCTTGGCAGATGAACTTTTTGTCCCTAGGCCTTCTCAAAGGACTAGAGGACATGATCTGCGCATGGAGGAAAAACGTTTTAGCCATTTATTTAGGAAAGGGTTCTTTACAGTAAGAGTGATTAAGATGTGGAATGCATTGCCACAGGAAGTCGTTATGGCAAACTCTATACCTGCATTTAAAGGGGGCTTAGATGCTTTCCTTGCGTTGAAAGACATCCATGGCTACAATTACTAGGTAATGCCTAATGATGTTGATCCAGGGATTTTATCTGATTGCCATCTGGAGTCGGGAAGGAATTTTTCCCTTTTCTGGCTAATTGGACCATGCCTTGTAAGGGTTTTTTCGTCTTCCTTTGGATCAACAGGGATATGTGAGGGAGCAGGCTGGAGTTGTACTTTGTACTGTTTGAACTCGATGGACGTATGTCTTTTTTTCAACCAAAATAACTATGTAACTGTGTAAGAAGTACTCTGGCACACGAGCCAAAGACTTCGACCTGTGAGTACTATTACCTGCACAAAGGAGCGCTTTGCTCTAAATTAGCCTCTTTATTTTCTGCAGTCAGAGATAAGTCTCTCAATTTCAATTAAACTGAACTTAAGAACACATAATTATAATTTTTTGTTGTTGTTGTTAGAACTTATAACTGTTCAGGGCCCTGAACTCCTTAGGGGCCAACTGAGTCAGAAAACTTGTAACTTTTCACTTCTGTGCTGTCCATGGAGGCCTCAATGCATGCTGATGCTGCATACTAGAGATACCAATTTTCTGAGTTTATTGTAAATGTATTATTTTTATTTTAGCCAATTGCACTCAGCTTGTGTATCCAAATCAGCCAACAACCAACTTTCTTCAGCTCGGTTAAGCCTTGTACACAGGTACAGAACTGTCTGCAGGGATCGAGACCAAGTACCTTTGGGTGACAGTTCAGTTTGGGTTTCAGTACAGTACTGGGCTACATGGTGGTGGTTTGTTCTGTTGCTATGGCAGGGGGAAGAGGCCGACTGAGAAAACTAGGTGCTCACTCATGCCTCCCTTAAACCCATTAGCAGTTTTAAAGGAATTATCTTGTCTGAGATAAGTTTACTGCTTTTGACCTCAGTTGACTGACCTCGTTGTGTTGCAAATGCTTGGAATGCTTTTATGCGTCTTTTCTAGCAGAGAATATAGAAATTGAAAGCAGAAGTACTCTATCATCTCACACTGCCCCCTAGTGACAAGTGGCAATAAATACACATTACAGCAGTACTAATTAGCAAGGAAATACAACAAAGAAGAAATGAAATGAGCCCTTAAATTAATTTGGGCTGGAGCACTTGCAATCCTCTAAATAAAGTGGCTGCTAAAGGGGGTAAGGACTTGATTCCTGGGATTTTTCCAGCCCTGAGTCTGACTAACCCTAAGGCCTGGAACCCACTGAAATCTGCAAACGCAAAACGCAACCTCTAGCGTTTTGCATGAGCGGTTTGCAAGCGGATTCATGCGAGTTTTCGGTCGCGTTTTGCAACAGTGTATTTTTTTCCTCAGCGGTTGTGTAGCGTTTTGCGTTTCGCGTTTTTATCCTGATTGGTCCTGTGAATTATTTTTAATTTTGTTACAGTGTGCTGAACCGCAAAACGCTAGCAAAACCGCTCAGTTTAGGTTTTGCTGAGCATTTCTGCTAGCGTTTCAATACTTTACATTAAAGCGCTAACGCTCCCAAAATGCTGCAGGTCCTGCGTTTGCGTTTCTGGGAAACGCAAACGCTCCTGTGGAAGTTGCCCCATCCATTAACATCAGCTGAGCGTTTTGGCAAAACGCTAGCGTATCGCAGCGCTGCCAAAATGCTCAAAAAAACGCTCTTGTGGGTTCCAGCCCTTAGACCCACTTCCCTGTAATGCCTTACCAGAAGACACCCTGCCCTCCATAACCCCCCCCCCCCCCCCCCCCAAAAAAAAAGACTATGTGGCTATGAAGGTAAATAGGTTTCCGCAGAATTTTCTTGTGGATAACTTTGTTATTTGCCCTGAAATTTACCTTCATAGCCATAGCCGGGACAAGGACCTCCAGCACCCAAGGCTGAGACACCAAAGTGTGCCCCTCCATCCCTCCCACCCCAGCCATCACACACTGATTGCTATTAGACTAGGAGGCGTCACAGGGCCCACAACCTCCCCAACACCTTAATATCTCGTTATATGGCTTGCAGTCACTGCTGTGTATCCCCTTTTCTTATTTCTTTCTGCTTCAAACACAATTAGGAATGACAGCTGAATGAATTCTGCGCCCCCTCCTACACTGCGCCCTGAGGCTGGAGCCTCTCCAGCCTATGCCTTGGCCCGGCCCTGTTCATAGCTGCATATTGCAGCTATTTTAAAATCCGCAGTTTGCAGCAAATAAGGTAAAAGGCCCCTGCCATGCATAAAAATTTTCCTATTGTGCAGCAAAATGTGGCTTGCGTTATAGGCACCTATGGTGGTGCCGTTTTTACCAAAAGGGCTCCTGTGCCTTTTTTTCTTTTTTTTTTTTTTTTTTTTTCCTGGTTCGGGTTCTTGGCCTGTTGTGGCTGCTTTTGCCGAGAATCTAACGTGTACAGTGTCCACCTGGTCCCCTTTAATGTGTTGGCAAGATATCTGGCTAGCTGATTGTCTTGCCTAAGGGCATTGTTCTGCTCACCCAATCCATGCTGCTCCCAGTGTGCTGCATAGGCAGCCCTCAGTCCATCTACATAGCAAAAGAACATTGTTGCCTGCATGCTAACAATGCCTCTGTGTAGCATTGGGACCCAAGCTGTCACCTCAGGGATCGAGTCCCAGTAGCTGCCAGGCAACAGTTCTCTTACTTATGCGTGTACAAGCTTTAAGCTGATCATCTACTGAGAAGGTCTGAGCTTGCCTTCACCTACCACATCATTTGTGATTGCTACGCAGGTGGACCTATCTGTGGAAGGCCACACTTATGTGTTATTGTAATCGGGAACCTCCCTACAGCTGCATTGGTTTTAGAATTTTGGGCACACTGTCTGGGTAATCTGTAGTACTGTACTGGTCCAAGCCCTTTCTCATAGAACCACATCAATCCCTGCCATGCACTGATGAGGACTAACAGTCCAAAACGGGCTGTAGGCATGTTGGATTAGTGTGGCTCTGTAAAATGTATAAGCTGTTGGCTTGCCATATACCAGGGGTTCTGGATGTGCAGCCTGGCTTTAGGTTCAGCAAGAGATTTGCATTAGGAGTGATCATGGGAAACCACAGTTGCTCACTTAAAGGGAACCAGAGAGGAACGGTAATAAAAAATAGAACAAGCTTTTATACATACCTGGGGCTTCTTCCAGCCCCATAAGCCTGGATCGCTCCCACGCTGCCATCCTCCGCTTCCGGTATCGGCGGTACAGGGTCCCGTCACTTCCGGCGGACGCGGCCAATTGTCCGCATCACAGGTGCTCCCTCCATACCCGTACGCATGAGGCTGCGCAGTAGGCAGCCTCATGCGTACGTATACGGAGGGAGCCCCGTGTGATGCGGACAATTGGCTGTGTCTGGCCGGCCGACTCGCGGCAATGACGGGACCGGGTACCGGCGGATCCAGACAGCAGAGGATGGCGGCGTGGGAGCGATCCGTGCATATGGGGCTGGAGGAAGCCCCAGGTATGTATACAAGCCTTCCCCCAACGTCTCTGGTTCCCTTTAAGGAGAATTTTGTGTGTAGTAAATAAAGAAAAAATAAATAAAAACACACTACTACCTAACCTGATATGGGGGGTTAGTCAATTACCACAGCTCCTTTGTCCTGAGGGTGGTTTTGTAGGAGTTCCTCTCTTGCAAAGGACGCCCGTTCCCCTGTAATTCTGCAGACAAGCTCAATGTTGGTAGATTTGGGGGATCACAACGAGGGGGCTGAGTGGCCCAGAGGGGACACTGAGGCATGGAGCATGGAACATGCCTCTGAACTATTTGACCCTATGAACAATGAAGTGAGGCCTTGTACATTGATCCCTGTGCTGGCACTTGCTATACTGAGTATAACAAACCCCAGCAGTGCATCTTTGAAAGTCTCTCCAGTGCTTCCCATTGGTCCTCTCACAGAGTCCTGGAGGAACTTTCAAAGATTCTCTGCTAGGGCTTGCTAAGCCCTGACACTACTGCTGGCGTCACCCGCCACCGCAAGCAATGCTCCGCCGAAGCAGATTTAGCAGATTGGAATTGGGCCGTCAAAATCACAATTTACTCGTTGACCCGTGTCCAAGAAGACTAAATTTGCATATCCTCAGTTAGCGTCTCCCTCCCTGACCATCTCTATCGATTGCTGTCCAAACTCATCACCTGAGAGTTGGTTGGTCCAGTAAAACTGCTATAAAGTTATGATGGGGGGGAGGGGGTCATGAGCTGGAGGGCCTCATGATCTATAGTTCTACCCCTGGCGGCCGTGCTCCACTTTGTGAATGACCGTAGCCATGCTATCCCTGTGTGTGCGGTTATGGCCGTGCTTTGCATTAGTACAGCCACTCCTGCGCAGTAAACTTAAGCTGGTGGGCCACGATGAGCGTCGTCCGTTTACTGCACAAGGGGCTCTATTCATAAAAAAGTTGTTGCGAGAAAACTCCTGGAGGGAAAATACCGCAGCGGTATTTCACACTTCTGGGTGGTCATTCAAAGAAATCTTGAAAGCTGCGATGCAAGAGCGGAGATCTCCCGCTGAAAGCTGGCGGTAAGCTGTCGGAAGGCATGCGGAAACACTTACGCCGGCAGAGTCCCTCCGTGCACTGCTCTCTCTGGGAGGTCTGTCCCATTCACTTGTATGTAATCCGCAGGCTTCGAGGAAGCGGTATTTCCCGTCCACATACCGCTTCCTCTAAACTTTATGAATGGCCATTTTGTTACTTTTTTCTAGATAAATCTAGAAAAACACTGGAGAAGGCGGAAATTTCTCGCTCTGCTGGGGGATCGTAGATTTTCATGCGGGAACAGCTTTTATGAATGCCGACTTTGCTAAATGGACGGGAAAATCCGCTGTTTTGAGCGGAAAACTTGCGGTAACCTTTTATGAATAGAGCCCATGGTGTGGCTATTCTCGCGCAAGGCATGGCCCTGCTAGTACAGGGAGCACAGCCACCTGAAGGTTGGGGGGGAGGGGGGATGGCATGTTCACCTTAAAGCAAACCTAGACGCGGGTGTGGACTGCTTGGAACAGCCATTGGTGAATGCTTCCGCTTCTATTTCAAAGCTGGATACTTGCAAGCTGATTACTGTACTATCAGCATAACATATCAGCATAACATCATAGCAAGCTGATTACTGTACTATCAGCATAACATAAAGCTGCTGTTGCAGAGAGGATAGGGGCCTTTTTTCTGACTGAAGCATTTTCCCAATTTTCCATAGTGTGCCTGCAGTCTAATGGGGCGATCATATTGGCCAATACATTTTGGGCCCATTCACACTTGCAAAATGCGCTTTTGCTAGCGTTTTGCTCTGGCGATGAATGCGAAATAATCGACATTCACACTTGGTGATTTTTTTTACATTTATTTTGCAATCATGTTTAGCGATTCTATAGCACTAAACGCGGTCACCGGTAAGTCGCCTGAAAATGGGGCAGGATACAGATTTTTGTTTGGCGATTTGCGTTAATTGCCGGCGATTAACGCAAATCGCTCAAGTGAGAACGGGCCCATAGGGTATTATGGTACTAGCGCTTTAAAAAGCGATAGCGCTTGAGCGTTTTGCCAAAATCGCTGGCAAAACGCTCAGATGTGAACGGGGCCTTAGAAAGCTATGTCAGCAGCTGTGAATGGTGGTATGGTACAGCTACTTTTACACTTCAAATAGCAATTATGATTTCCGATTGTCACTGGATGCCAGCAACACAAGAAGAAAAACGCGGCATGCAGGAATTTTTTTGTTTGCATGCAGGGCCGGATTTAGGCCAAGGCCCCCTAGGCCATGGCCTAGGGCATCACAGGAGCAAAGGCACCAAAGCAGCTGACTAAACTGGTGCAGCATTGGCAAGCTTGCAAATGCTGCAGTGCAAGGAGATCAGGCGGGCGCCTGATCTCTCTGCTGCCAGCCACCAGTGCAGCTGCCACCTTGCTCTCTGTGCACGATGGTGTTGGTGCGAGCAGCTATGGACTTGGGCAGCATTGGAAATGGAGGGAAGAAGAAGTTTCTGCACTGGAGACGAGCAGAGAAGTGAGTGACACTGATGGCTGCTCTGGTGTGGAGGTGAGCTGTACTGAAAGAGGGGGAGTGGAAAAGGGAGGGATTAAGGGAGTCATCAGGCTATCTATACGGGAGGGGGGGGGGGGGGGTCATCAGGCTACTTATACTAGAGGGAAGGTGGGGTTCATCTGGCAATCTATACTGCAGGGAACGTGATAGGGATCATCTCGCTAGCTATACTGAAGGGGGGCGGCTGGTGACATTGGCCTTGGGCGGTAAAGAGTACAAATCTGGCCCTGTTTGCATATAAAATCGCATCAAAATCGGGAATCTGAATTGCATGTAGTGTAAAAGAATCCTCACAGAAAATCTGTTGCACTGTGTCGCGAGTGATAACCCTGCCAGCTCTAGACTTTTTTTTAGCGGCCTGAGGCAGACTTGAGGGTGCCAATTCGCTTGCATAGCAAAGAAGAAAGGAGGTGGGCAGCTGTTCGCCGGAGGGGCGATGTCTCTCCTCTCCCACCATCCACCCGCATCTCATTGCAATGATTTTTTTTCCTATGGGACTTTCACATAGCGTGCAGAAGGCTCTGACACAGTGAGCTGCTCGTGTACAGGGACAGTGCAGCATACTTTCATTCTACTATGCTTCACTGTATTGTTGTATTTTTTTGTGATCGTATTGGAATGCAACCTGCATGGCGTGAAAGGACCCTAAGCAAAAACAACAAAAAAAACTAGGAGGTTGATGGTGTTTCTGGTGGTCAGAAGCAAAGATTCTGCTTCCAGCATCGAGGTAGGGATGGCTAAATGAGATACAAAGAACACCTAGTTGATGCAATATTTATTTTACTTTAAAGTGGACCTGAACTCTTGCACAGGACAGATGGGAAAACATAGAGAAATGCACCCTGTATGTATTTAGAGAGTTTAGCCCATCTGTAACTAATCACAAGTGTAATTTGATCTCTCAGCTGCCACTGCAGAGCAGCTAATGTGTAAGCACAGGATCTTAACCCTATGTCTGCTTCCATGAAAGGAGGAAGTAGACACATTGCATATTTAATGCAGGGGTTCTGTACGCTGTAGCAAAGATGTTTTTCTTTAAAGGATATTATGCTGTTGCTTATCTCTTAGAGCAGAGAAGTTGATCAGGTCCCCTTTAATGCAAATATATGTGGCTTGAAAATGGACCCAACTCTGGCTGAGAACTGGGTTAGCCAACATGAGGCAAGTAAGGCCTGGAACCCACCAGCAGAGCTTTTCTATGTTCTTGTCATTTGAAAAGCTCTTGCTAATGTAATGCTATAGGTTTTTTTTTGTTTTGTTTTGTTTTTTTGTTGTTTTCATCCCTCAAGTGGTATCACACATAGCAGTACATTAGCAAGAGCTTTTCAAATCACAAGCGCTTCGGGCCGGCCCGTTTCCACTATCGCGAATTTGCATGTGTTTGCCGCATGTGAATTCGCATAGCCAATACAAGTGGATTGGACTGTTTCCACTTGTCAGGATTCCTTTGCGTTTTTCTGTGCAGAAAAAATCTGCACGGCAGAGCCCTCAGAATTCGTATACCGCATACCGCTATGCGAATCGCATACAATGTATTTAATAGAGAATTTTGCATGCGGCATTGGTATGCGTATTTTCGTGCGAATTCGAATGCGATTTCGCATTGGAATCAATGGAAAAGCACACAGGCACTGCCATGGTTAAATTCGCATACATAGCTATCCATGCAAAATCGCATGCGAATTCGCATGAAAATGTGCATACAACTGCATGCGAAATTCGCATCCGCATGCTAATTTTTACCGCGGCGATTTCCACCGCACAAGTGGAAATGGGCCCTTAGAAAAGCACTGCTAGTGGGTCCCAGGCCTACTTCACACTGTCAGGGCCTCACTTAGGCCACATACACACATCAGACCATAGTCTTTGGAAAATGAAAGATCACAGACCAATCTCACCACCCTTCATGTAGTATGAGAGCCATGCCTGCACAGTCTATTCTATGGAGCTGAACTCCACATCAGGAAAAAATCTTGGCAAGATGCTGCACACACAGATGCTGTACAGACACAACAGATCAGTATCTGCAAAAGATCTGTTCCTGCCAAAAATCCATTCCTGCAAATTGCAATGATAGTCTATAAGATCTGCAGATCATCATACACACATGATTTAACTGACATTCATCTGCAGATCAAGCAATCATCCGCAGATCTGAAAATCCATCCTGGTGGATCTGATCTGCAGATGAATGTCAGTTAAATCATGTGTGTATGATGATCTGCAGATCTCATAGACTATCATTGCAATTTGCAGGAATGGATTTTTGGCAGGAACAGATCTTTTGCAGATACTGATCTTTTGTGTCTGTACAGCATCTGTGTGTGCAGCATCTTGCAAAGATTTTTTTCTGATGTGGAGTTCAGCTCCATAGAAAAGACTGTGTAGAGTATGGCTCTCATACTACATGAAGGGTGGTAAGATTGGTCTGTGATCTTTCATTTTCAAAAGACTATGGTCTGATGTGTGTATGTGGCCTTACTCTGCCAGGGCACTCGCGTGCTGCAATCAAAAGTCCTGCTGCCTAGTTTTTAGGGACAGCCAATGGCGTGCTAGCAGTTCTCAGATGCAAATTGTGTGCTAATGTATGCAGATTAGAATCCCATCAGTCCTATGCAGTACCTGCTGGATGTGGGACCATTTCCAAAGTGCACGAAATTGGCAAAAAAAGGTGCATCCCCAGGAATTGGCATCTGCCGGCCATCCCCATTATATTCTTTAGGTAGGTAGACTGTAGGGATGACCGAAGCATGCAAATATGAGTTAGTGTAAGGCTATGCAGATTCTGTACACAAATGTACTGTAAGGTTGAGGAAAATCCCTCGGAGGCATACAATGGTTACATTTTCAGGCTGCATAAATTTGCATACAGAAGTGATCTGACTGAGATTTTTTTGCATCTCATTGACCATCGCTAGGCGACACCGGAATTTCCCGTATTTAGAATTGTGGCTGGATGTGTACTGGTTAAGGGTTCTGTCGAATCCTGGGTAGGGTCAGTTCCTATTCAGTAAGCAGTCCTTGGGCAAGACTCCCTAATACTGCTGCAGGGTGGCCCCTTTGAGTGGGCACTTAGTGGCTGCAGCTCTTGAGCGCTTTGAGTCCAACAGGAGGTTTTCAGGTGTGTGTGATTCAGACACTACTGATGCATGAAAGATCAGGACAGCCAGGCAACCAGTATTATTTAAAAAGTAATAAACTTGGCAGCTTTCATATCCCTCTCACTGCAGTGTCCCTTTAAATGAGTGGTGCGCTCCTATTGCTGTATTATTAGGTGCATCTCCTGACCTTTTACTGATCTTTTGAAAAAGTACCCTTAGCAAAATGCAACAAGTTGTGGCTGTGTAAGTGAAGTAGTTGAAGATGGCATAAATTTGTTCCTCAGCTCTTGTATATTTCTCTTGTAATTGGTCACATAGTTCTTGGCATGACAATGGGATAGAGGACCTTGGAATGTTCTCCTTCTGTCACACATTGACCTGCTAAGCTACAAACTTGGCTTCCACTGTCAGTTTGGTGTTGGTGGCATTAGTCACCACAAAGGATGATGGGAAGTGTAGTCCTGTATCCAGGGACAGCATCAAGACAAGACAAATAACATTTATATTGAGCTTTTCTCCTGGCGGACTCAAAGCGCCAGAGCTGCAGCCACTAGGACGCACTCTATAGGCAGTAGCAACTAGTGTGGTGAGGGCAGAATGTCTGGATATAAAACTAAAATAAAGTTTGCAGCAGAAAAGCATTAGAATGGCCGGACTTCAGACAAGGCCCCAAAGGCCATGGCCTAGGGCACCGGGAAGCAAGGGGCGGTCAGCATGCTGGCAGACACATGCAGTCAAGCTGCCAAACATGTGACCTGCAGCAGTCAGGCAAGTGTCTGGGACTCAGGGGATGAAGGGGCAGCAAACATGGGCAGCTCATTGTCTGTGACCTGTCACTCATCATCACCGCCCTCCACCCAGCTACAAACTGTGGAGAGCTGAAATCACCAATCTGGTCCATAAATGGAATACAAATTATAACCATTCCGAACATTTCAGATGTAATCGATCCACAAAACAGATTGCTACAATGATTGACAAATTGGTCGTTTGTAGTTGATTGGCACCATCAACCCTGTGCAACCAATCAATCGGAAAGGTTGATCGTTCAGTAAAATTGCATTGTTAATAAACATTTTTAGATACATTGACTGCTGGGAGCAATAAAAGTGTTAGTATGTGGTAGGGGGTTTGCGATCTGTTGGGGGCGACTGGTAAAAGTGGCCTTGGGCGGTAATAGTCCAGCCCTGACTGGAGCTCTAGGCAACATCAGTTTCTGCCCACCACTGATGATCACCTGGATTTTTTTCTTTTTTAGCAAGGTTTAGTGGAGGCTAGCATCCCCCAGGCCCCTCAACTTTCTCCAGGCCCTAGGCAACTGCCTAGGTTTACCCTGTGGATGATCCAGCTCTGGATTGCATTTACCTTTTTAAAGTGGACCTGAGTTCAAAACTTCCTCTCTGCTCTAACAGATAAGCAACAGCATAATAACCTTTTAACAAATTTTTTTTGGTACAGCTGATACAAATCCTGCAATAAATTAGCAGTGTATCTACTTCCTGCTTTCATGGAAGCAGACATAGGGTTAGCATCCTGTGTTTACAAATTGACCGTTCTGCTGTGGCTGCCAGCTGGCACAGCTGAGAGATCAAATTATACTTGTGATTCGTCACAGATGAGGGGGAATTAGACAGGCTCTTCTCTCTAAATACATACAGGGTGCATTTCTCTAGGTTTTCCTTCTGCCTTGTGCAAGAGTTCAGGTCCACTTTGAAAAATGGCGTTAAACTGAGCATTATCGGAGTAGGGATGAGAATATAGGAAGGATTACTACCAGCACTGCACATCAAAAGCATAATGAAGCTGAGCTCACCTATCCACCAGCGCTGTGTCCCGTTTCTTCTCTCCATCTCAGGGGGCGTCTGTGGCCCGTGGCCCTGTCACATGTACAGGCACCAGGCGGTAATGGAGGAAGATGATGATGATGATGATAATTCCTGTTGGACTCAAAGTGCTCCAGAGCTGCAGCCACTAATGGCATGCTCAAGGGTCAACCCTGCAGTCTTGCCCAAGGACTTCTTACTGAATAGGTACTGACCCTAGCCAGGATTCAAACTCTGGTCTCTCATGTCAAAGGCAGAGGTTCGGATAGAGACACACGAGCAGAGAAGTAACACTCCCCATGGACCCGGGGGGTGCACATCTTACATGGAGGGACAGGGTAGAGACCCAGCCGGAGGTAGGCCAGTTGTTGAGCCGCAATCGAACCCCGTAACCGCCGCACATGCGACCAAGCTGGTTTGAGTGAGATCTTTACAGCATGCGATATCAGCCGTTTCCATCAGTTTCAGACGGAGGTCTCTTCACTTTTAGGACGCTTCGCTGTCTCCGCCAGATTCGATCATTATGACAACGTACACTTGCTGGATTGAACTCTGCCCTGGTGGCCGATAAAGACTCGCTCGGCCGAGAATCGGAACCTTAAAGGTACTCCGAGCTGGATTACATTAAATGTTTTATACATACCTGGGGCTTCCTCCAGCTCCATACGCTCCCGCGCAGCTGTCCTCAGCTTTCTGCAGCGTCGGTCCCGGATCCCCGCACTTCCATCAGACGCAGCCAGTCTACGCAGGAGAAGTGCGCCTCTACGTATCTGTCCAGCAGCTGGAGAGATAGGCACAGAGCGCACTTCTCTTACGTCAGACTGGCTCCGACTGACTGAAGTGCAGGGACCCGGGACCGGCGCTGCAGAAGGCTGAGGACAGCTGCGTGGGAGCGTATGGAGCTGGAGGAAGCCCCAGGTATGTATAAAACATTTAATGTAATCTAGCTCTGGTACATTTTAAGGTGACCATACATCAGGCCACTTGGCGGGCGATCGACCATCCAATTTGATTATTATAATCGAATTGGATGACAGTTGGTGCCACCAAGTGCATGCCCCACCGACAAAGCAACCAATTTTGGGATGGAAATTGGTCGCATTGTTGTTAGTGCAGGCTGCAAGATGTCAGGCCAAAGTTGTTTGGTTGGGTGCGCTGCGGGAACGGCGTGCAATTTCCCGACAACCGATGAAACCATCTGCCACCTCACTGCTGTGCCCCCTTAAAGTGTAACTGTCGGGCATAAAATCAAAAATCTATTATTTATAGATTATTTAGTCAGTGTTTGTCCATTGTGTAATATTTCCTCTCCCTGATTTACATTCTGAAATGGTGGTGACATCTTTAGCTCTGACAGGTGATCTGTACGGAATGTTCGTTACTGAGAGCTCTATGCACAGAGGGAAATATTGTTTGCTTGGCAGTTGGAAAAAGTCGTTATTTCCCACAATGCAGCGAGGTTCAGACAGGAAACTGTCAGGACCATGGTCATGACATCACACTGTGGGAGGGGTTTCACCACAATATCAACCATAAAGACTTTAAATCTCTTGTGGTAAAGGGGGTATCGGCTACTGATTGGGATGAAGTTCAATTCTTGGTTATACTTCCTTTTTAAATGGAGGTTGTTTTGTTCTTTTCTCTCTCTCTCTGTATGTATTGTAACCCAGTTTCTCTTTTGCCTTTTGTCTTGCAGAAGCTGAACAACCCAAAAGCTGAGAAAGCGGAGATCCTGGAGCTGGCCGTGGCCTACATCGGTGCCGTGATTCGCCGGCAGACGCAGGGTGTAAATCCCACCCATCACGTGGCTCATGTGAAATCACACGGTATAAATCCCTCCCATCATCTGGCTTTTTCCATGAATCTTTCTGTTTTCTTATGCAAATAACTCGTGTCATTGGTGAGGTCACTCTGCAACTGCGATCACACTGCACTTTGCGATGTGTTACCGCAGGTGAACTCAGTGCGTATAGTGTTTACATCTCTGGATAACATGATCTGGTACAACAAACATTCTACAGTGAGTTCCTGGATAACATTTGCGTCTTGTGGGATAATTAACCTGTTACCCTAGCAACGCTTCATGGTGTTATGTGTGTGTTATCACATGCAGTGTGTGTATTGCATTATTTCCTTGGTGGCATGGGCGTGGCACAATGTACATAGTGTAAAGGTGGGTACACACATCAGATAAGTCTTTGGAAAATGAAAGATCACAGACCAATTTTACCCCCTTCCATGTAGTATGAGAGCCATACTCTACACAGTGTATTTTATGGAGCTGAACTCCCCATCAGATAATAATCTTTGCAAGATGCTGCACACAAAGATGCTGTACACATGCAACAGATCAGTATCTGCAAAAGATCAGTTTCTGCAAATTGATCATGCATAGTCTATGATATCTGCAGATCCTCATACACACCTTGTTTAACAGACATTCATCTGCAGATCAGATGCACCAGGATGGATCTTCAGATCTGCAGATGATTGTCTGATCTGCAGATGAATGTCTGTTAAACAAGGAGTGTATGAGATCTGCAGATATCATAGACGGTGGCCTGGTGCACACCAAAAACCGCTAGCCGATCCGCAAAATGCTAGCAGATTTTGAAACGCTTTTTCTTCTTTTTCTGTAGCGTTTCAGCTAGCGTTTTGCGGTTTTGTGTAGCAGTTTTGGTGTAGTAGATTTCATATATTGTTACAGTAAAGCTGTTACTGAACAGCTTCTGTAACAAAACCGCTCTGAACAGGCGTTTTTCAGAGCGGTTTGCGTTTTTCCTATACTTAACATTGAGGCAGAAACGCATCCGAAATCCAAAAAATGCCTCACCCCGGGAGGATTCGTTTCTGCAAAACGCCTCCCGCTCTGGTGTGACCCACCCCATTGAGATACATTGACCAAGCGGATCCGCAGCCGCAAGCGGCTGCAGAAACGCTGAAAAAGCCGCTCGGTGTGCACCAGCCCTATGAATGCATTTTGCAGGAACGGATCTTTTGTGTCTGTACAGCATCTTTGTGTGCAGCATCTTGCAAAGATTTCTGTCTGATGGGGAGTTCAGCTCCATAGAATAGACTGGGAAGGTATGGCTCTCATACTACATGGAAGGGTGGTAAGATTGGTCTGTGATCTTTCATTTTCCAAAGACTTTTATCTGATGTGTGTACCCACCTTAACTTGGCCTGAAAGTGAAAAGTTAGTTTTCTTCTTTTCTTGTTGGCGGTTTTCTCCCTCCAGTTTTTGCATGAAGAGATACCATGCACAATGCAAGTGTTGTGATGAAGCCTGTGCTAAATGGTTGGGCTCTACCTTATGGTGGAATAGTTGAGTGTGAAAAAAAAAAAAGAAAAGTTGTTACCAATTAACCCTCCTGGCGGTCTATTAGAAACTGCCAGGGGGCAGCACAGCAGTTTTTAAATCATGATAGCCGCTGTACAGCGGCATCCCCCGCCCACTTCGATCGCCACCGGCGATCTTTGATGAGATCGGAATGCACACGCAGCTAGCAAAGTGCTAGCTGCGTGTTGCAAAATAAAATTATGCGAACCGGCCCAGCAGGGCCTGAGAAATCCTCCTGCGCGGCATAGCCCGAGCTCAGCACGGGCTTACAGCCAGGGAGGTTAAAGGACAGCTGACATGAGAAGGATATGGAGGCTGCCATATTTGTTTCCTTTTAAACAATACCAGTTGCCTGGCATGATGCTGATTTATTTGCCTGCAGTAGCGTATGAATAACACCAGCAACAAGTATGCAGCTAATCTTGTCAGATCTGACAATAATGTCAGAAACACCTGATCTGCTGCATGCTTGTTCCGGGTCTATGGCTAAAAGTATTAGAGGCAGAGGATCAGCAGGGCTGCCAGGCAACTGGTATTATTGCTTAAAGTGAACCTGCGGACTAAAAATCGACTCAGCAGCACTGAAAAGGCCTGGTGTTTCTTTAACAGTTTCACAGCATCAGAACTTTGTTTCTCTTATACAAGCCTCATTTTTAGCTGCACAGAAGAAAACTGCCCGGGCATTTTCCCCTGATGCTGTGCAAAGCATGATGGGATTTCTGATGTTGTTGTTCTCGTTCTGCTGTTTTGGTGCAATTTTTATTTTTTTTTTTATTTTTTTTTACATTTTGAATTTGACATTTGAAGCCTAGCGTGTGCAGCTGGGAGGGGTAATCAGGACACAGGACAGCTGGAACTGTGTCTCCTGCTCCTTGTCACCTCCTTTCAACCAAAAAGATGGCTGCCCCCATGACAAAGATGGCAGCCCCCATGAATCACATACATTTGCCTGTTCTTTTAAAACAGGGTGGGTTAGAGATTATATTACCTATCTATTCTAATTAACATAACTAATGTAACTTGATGACAGTATGTTTGTTTAGGCTGAAGTTCCCCTTTAAAAGGAAATAAATATGGCAGCCTCCATATCCCTCTCACTACAGTTGTCCTTTAAGTGTAGAGATAAAAGTTGGTGCACACAAGAGAGCCAGGTTGCTCAAATGACATTTCCTGGCTAAAGAAAATGACGAATAGTTTAAACGACACTGTCCCCACACACTGATATTCCAAAGCTGCGCACGTAAGTGGAAAGTGACCTCTTGCACGACGTGTGCGCTTGGTCTGGAACTGTCATTTGAACGACCATTCCACACAGTGGGGTTGATTCATGAAAAAGCGATAATTTTACCGTGCACACAGCGATATTACTGTTACTTCCACACATTGTGAGATGCGCTAGTGTGCTAGTACCGCGATCCTTACTATAGTAAAGCGTGTTACCATAGTACCGTTTGAGCTACTAGAGTACCACGGGTCCCACTACTGGCGCACCACCTGGGACTTGCACGTGGAAGTAATCGTAATATTACTGCTATTTAATGAATGAACCCCAATACCTTTAATGACTAATGGTACAAGATCTCTTTGCAACCTTTCAAAGCTTTAAAGGGACCCAGAGTTGGGTCCTAAAAAAAAAATACGGGACTTACCGGGGCTTCCTCCCGCAGCCCCCCCTCCGCAGTCCCGTTGGTGGCTCCGAAAATGTGCCGACGAAAATGTGCCGACTTCCTGGGAGGCCCGCATGCTCGCCCCCCGCTGTGTACCTGTTGCGTCCTCACACTGGCGACGCAAGAGTCTTGCACATGTACTGTTCTCTAAAGACTGAACTGCGCATGCACAGGACTCTTGCGGCTGGCATGATGACAGAGCAGGGGGCGAGCACGCGACTTCCCTCGAAGACGGTGTATTACTGGAGCTGCCAGCGGGACCGCGGAAGGGGCCAGGAGGATGCCAGGAGACCTCATGGGCTATGGTGGGCTAGAGAGCCCCAGGTACGTCCCATATTTTTCTTTTTTAAGCCACAGCTCAGGGTCCCTGTAAGTTTCTTCTTCAGACATAATACAGAACTGAATCAGAAGCGTACCAGTTCTGTAACATGATGAAGAAACTTAGTTTCAACACCTTGCGAAAACATCTTGTACAAAAGGCTATAGATCAAAGGTATTGCATAAACAACTTTTATTATGTCTAAGTTTTTTTTTATGATTGTCACCTGAAATGTTTAAATGACTTTTATCCAGCATGCGCACAAGGCATAACTTGGGTCTGTTTCCACTACACGCAGATTCTGGATGCAGAAAACTGACTCCAATGAATGCCTATGGGAAATCTGCATCAGAAAAATCGCGTTCAGTGGAAACAGGCCCATAGGCATTCATTGGAGTCAGTTTTCTGCATGCAGAATCTGCGTGTAGTGGAAACTAATCTATCGCGAATCTGCATGCGTTTCCATGGGCCTGTTTCCACTTGTCAGTTTTTCTGTGCAGGATTTTTCTGCACGGCAGAGCCCTCAGAATTCGCCTGCGTGTGGAATGCAGGCGAATCGCACACAATGTATTTAATAGGGAAACGCGTGTTCCCCATGTGTTTTTATGCCGCGAATTTGCATAGGTACCAATGTTAATTCACACAGGCAGTGACATGGTTAAAATCGCATATACCCTCACCTATGCAAATTCGCATGCGAATTCGTGGCAAAAAACGCATGGGGAATCGCATCCACATGCAGTTTCATCAGCGGTGGAATCCAGGCGATTCCGCATCGCAATAGTGGAAACGAGGCCTGAGGGATGGTCAGTGATGTTAATATTATGCAAAGTCAGACAGCTTGGAAATTGACCAATCAAATGCAACACTTGCAGTGTTTGGTCCGTTTCCAAGCTACATACATTTGCAGGAAATTGGGAATGCTCAATGAGAGATTCTTATAAGAAAGTTTATGGCCATAAGTACAAACTGGACACAATGGGTGATGGGAGCTTTGGCAGGTCAAAATAATCAGCAGAACTTCCCGAGGGAATGATGGTGTTCGGTATGGGATAGTACAGTGATCTGCAAACTTGGCTCTCCAGCTGTTATGGAACTACAAGTCCCACAATGCATTGCAGGAGTCTGACAGCCACAGTCAGGATTCATAAAGGCAAATGCATTGTGGGACTTGTAGTTCCGTAACAGCTGGAGAGCCAAGTTTTGAAGATCACTGGGATAGTAGATATTCTTTCTCTGTATGTCATCCAAATCCTAATCTTTCTCTGCTCCAAAACTAAAACAGACTCTTAGGGCTTGATTCACAAAGCGGTGCAAAGTGTTTGCACGCCTGTGAAAAGCCCTTTATCACGCCTAAACTCAGTTTAGGCGTGATAAGAAGAAACTCGCGCGAATTTTCCGCGCGCAAGTGCGCAGGCGCGCGCGCAGCACCCGGCGCTTCGCGCGAAGCTCCCATTAAACCCTATGGGACTTTGCGTACGCGCGGTAGCTTCGCGCGAAGAGCAGCACAAATCGGTGATAACTCAGTGGTGCAAAGGTTATCACGCCTAAAGTCTTTTAGGCGTGATAACTGAGTTATCACCGCTTTGTGAATCAAGGCCTTAGTGACTGCAGATGAGACTTGAGCCAAAATGTCAAACTGGGACTTCTCTCTTCCTAGAACTTCCATTCTCCCCGTCACATTCTGGTCATTGCTCACTCTGACCCCGTGCTTTAGGAACCCTACTTGTATCCGGTGGTGACTTTATTTTTTTGTCAGTACCAGTACAGGCACTCCATCTAGATTTAGGTAGAAAGACTTTTTATCCTGTAGGTTTTAATGGCCATACATCTAGTTATTCATGGGCAGATCGACCAAGAGACAGATCACTAAACTGATCTCTCTCTAATTGGAGAGAGATCTGTTGGCCGCCCATACACTGCAGGACTATTCCCGATTGATTTCATCATAAAATTTCTTGGGAATTGGACTCCCCAAAATGTTAATGTGCTCCCCCTGGTGCCCGTACATTGTAATCTCACATGCAGCCACCGCGTAGACTCCCGGTCTCAACAGCTGCCTCCCCTGAGCCCAGCCGTCATATGCAGCCACCGCGTAGCGGCGTGTATAGCACGTGACGCATGTTTGACTTCACACATGCTGCTGGCAGCGTTCAGGAGAAGCAGCGGAAGAGATCAGGAGCTATCACAGGTGGATTAGGTAAAAATACAACTCACAGGCATCAAGGGGGGTGGTTGCCTGGTTGGGGGCACAGTTACACTTGGGGGATGGGGGGGGGGCACGGTTACATCTGGGGGGGCGGCGGCCAGGGGTCCATCGCATTGTCCTAATATTCAGCACCGTTACCACTGTGCACCCACTTGACAACGTTGGACCGAGATTGTTCCAGCATGTTCGATACATTAGACTGATTTGTTTTT
This sequence comes from Hyperolius riggenbachi, assembly GCF_040937935.1. Lineage (NCBI taxonomy): Eukaryota > Metazoa > Chordata > Amphibia > Anura > Hyperoliidae > Hyperolius > Hyperolius riggenbachi. The sequence goes on from NC_090648.1 coordinate 42,113,795, forward strand.
GTTCTGATGCTGCAAATTCGCCCTCCCCCCACTTTTCCCATTTAAATTTTTTTTTATTTTTTTTTACTACTGACTGGAGTGGCAGACCATCACTATAAAATGGGACAAAGTCCTTTGCCTTCTTGATGAGGACCCATTTTTAAAGCGGACCTGAACTCAGAACTTCCTTTCTGGGCTAAAAGATAAGCAACAGCATAATAACCTTTGTAGAAAAACATTTTTGCTACAGCTGATATTAAACCCTGCAATAAATTTGCAGTGTCTACTTCCTGCTTTTATGGAAGAAGGCATTTTGTTAACCTCCTGTGTTTACAAATAAGCTGCTTTGCGTGACAGAGGAGATTCCTGAATTGACACCGCTGAGAGAACAAATTACACTTGTGATTAGTCACAGTGAGGAGGAATTAGACAGGCCAAACTCTAAGGGCTCATCTCCACTAGTGCGGCGTGCGTCTCGCAGCCGCACGCCGGCATTGAGCGGGTGGGCGGGATCGCAGGTGAATCCCATGAGCCGTGCCATGCATGGCTATGGGATTCGCTGCCTCCGCTGCGAATTCTGCGGGGGGTTCCGGCTAAATCGCTCCCGCAAGCGATTCCGCCGCTGCGCCGTCATCCCCTATGGCAGAGTTTCCCCGTGCGATTCATGTGCGGGGAAACTCTGCGGAATCGCGGCGGAAACCGCGATAGTGGAAACGGGCCCTAAATACACAAAGGGTGCACTTCTCTGTTTTCCTTCTGTCCACTTTATGTGCGTTTCCGCTGTAAGTTCATAACCCTGGGCTGTACATCCTCATCCTTATCCTCTCCAAAACTGCCCATCAAGTGGCAAGTAACTTTCATATTTTTATTTCATATCACATAAAAACATTATTCTGGCACTTGCCTTTCCTGCAATGGATTATTTCAGTCTAGCGAATGAGGTAACCGTACAAGGCTAAAATGGTCTGTGATCTTGTGTAGAGATCCTAAAAAAAGTACAGTGTGGTCCATACGTACATAATCATAATGTCACCCTTAAAGGGATACTGTAGGGGGGTCGGGGTAAAATGAGTTGAACTTACCCGGGGCTTCTAACTGTCCCCCGCAGGTATCCTGTGCCCGTGCAGCCACTCCCCAATGCCCTGGCCCCGCCTCCGGTTCACTTCTGGAATTTCAGACTTTAAAGTCTGAAAACCACTGTGCTTGTGTTGCCGTGTCCTCGATCCCGCTGATGTCACCAGGAGCGTATGGTGCAGACACAGACCATACTGGACCTGAGCAGCATGCTCCTGGTACCATCAGCGGGAGTGAAGACACAGCAACGCAGGCACAGTGGTTTTCAGACTTTAAAGTCTGAAATTCCAGAAGTGAACTGGAGGCGGGGCCGGAGCATCGGTGAGTGGCTGCGCGGGCACAGGATGTCTGTGGGGGACCATTAGAAGCCCCGGGTAACTTCAACTCATTTTCCCCCGACCCCCTACAATATCCCTTTAATGATCATTGCTTGATCATTGGGGCTACATTATAGTGAATGAGTACTGTACAGACGTACTGGTTGGCTATAGCTGACCAGTGTGTGCTGGTAGTTTACAGGGGAAAAGGAAGGACAGAGTGTGGTGAGCAGCATCAGGCAAGCAAGTACAAGAGCAATGGGCAAATTTGTCACTCGTTTTGGGATCTGACAAGGTGGATCACTAAGTGGGCAGCTGAACTCCTGGTAGATTCTCAGCTGGGACTATGCCGAATAGTCGCCTCAGCCAAGTTTCCTCTAGTATGTGTCTTTACTTTCAGAACCAACATATAACTGAAGCCTTAAAGGGAACCTGAGATGAGGATATGGAGGCTGCCATAATTATTTACTTTTAAACAATGCAGACTGCCTGGCAGTCCTGCTGATACTCTGTCTCTAATACTTTTAGCCATAGACCCTGAACAAGCATGCAGATCAGGTTCTCTTGACTAATGTCTGACAGAATTAGCTGCATGCTTGTTTCAGGTGTGTCATTCAGACACTACTGCTGCCAAAAATCAGCAGGGCTGCCAGGCAGCTGGTAATGTTTAAAGGGACCCTGAGCGCAACATAAAAATTAAATTTGGACTTACTTGCGGTTTCCCCCGGTCCTCCATAGCCTACGAGGTCCCCGGGCATTCTCCTGACCCTTTCTGTGGCCCTGGTCCCGGCTTCTGTAATTTGCCGACATGGTTTGAAGTCGCCCGTGCACGTACCCACCGCAAGGCTGCGCATCATCACGCACATATGCAGTTCAGTCTTACAGAACCACGCATGCGCAGGACTCTTGTGCCGAACTAGCATGATGACGTGCAGCAGATATCCTGGAGCTGGGATCAGGACCACGGATAGGACCAGTAGGACGCTAGAGGACCTCATGGGCTACAGGGGACTGGAGGAAGCCCCAAAAAAGTCCACATTTCATTTTTATGTTGCGCTTAGGGTCCCTTTAACAAGAAATAAATCTGGCCCTCACCATATGCTTCTCGGCTTCAAGTTCCCTTTCCATTATTTGTTTACCTCAGACTGGTATTTCAGGGTCTAGTAGCTGTTGGAGAGTCCTAAGCAGCACATCTTTCTTATGTCAGGTATGCTGGTGGGCAGATGTTGTGACTTGTGTTCCTGTGTCTATACATTGGGTGCTGCCCTGATGTGGAGGCTCAGCTTGGTAGAATTTCAGGATACACGTCTACATTTTGTATGTATGCGTTTTATAAAAATGTTTAGAGTAATACGCAACATAAATGACCTTTTTACTATGTTGCTCTCACTCAGTAAGTAGTGGAAATCTGATGCATCGAATTGTTTGGTCTAGTCCATCTCTTCATGGGGGATTCTCAGGAATTTATTTACAAAAGCACTAAGTGAATGGCAGTTGCTCAGTGGTGTGCAAACAAGTAAAGAGGCTGGCCAGCATCTTTCTATAGATCATTTCCAGGGAGCGCTTTTGTAAAAAGTAAAGGCAATACTGAGAATCCCCCTTGAGAAGATGGGACTAGTCGAAAATCTGTTAGATTTTTTTTACTCCCTACTATAAGTGGAAGCAACGTGGGAAAACAGTAATTTATAGTGCAGTTTACGCTGGTAGCAATGTATATTTTATATGTACAGTATGTATTTTGTATATTACGAGTTTTCATGATTGGGGTCCTTTAAGAGCCTATTCAACTATTTCTCTCCAACACCACTTTACTGTTATAACTTCCACTGTCTGCTTTCTGATTCCAGGTCCTCCTCCGTTGGTGACACCGGCAGATAAGTTGTACTTCTCCGGCTTCCGTGACTGCTTGGACCGCACTGAAGACTTTATTCAGGATATCAACCCCTCTGCCAAAGCTCGCTTCCTAAACGAGCTACAGAGCCACCTTCACCACAGGCTACATTTTCCAAATCCACTCAACCATCATGCTCAGGTTGGGCGACAGGAGGAAGACTTGTCTTCTTCTGATGGGAACGTCTCGCTGGATTCTGCTGCAGATGGCAGCCTCTGCTCTCCTGCAATCAGTGGAACTGAAAGTGGAAGCCCACAAAGCTGGTTGTGTCAAATTCCCCCAAACCCTGGCGCTTACCAGATGGAAAATAACCAGGTCCCAACATATTTCTGGAGGCCTTGGCCGTAACGTGGAGTAATGACTCTTTTTAGAGATTCGAGAAGACTTGAAAACTTTCAGAAGAATGTCCAAAGACTTTTACAGACCTTAAAAGACTTCTCCAAAGTAAAGATGATTGATGAGATGCAAATCATTCCGACTTGATGCAGATTTATGCAAATATATGCAGCTTGAAAATGGACCGATCAGATTAAACCTTGGTGGGCCTTCATTGGTCCATTTTTAAGCTGCATAAAATTGCATTCAAAATGTACATACCATATGTTTCAGACCATAAGATGCACTTAGGTTTAGAGGACAAAAACCAGGGGGAAAAAATCTACTAAACCTGGTGCCGGGGTTTCTTGTGCATCGTCTCCCTAAATTTTTTTCCCTTGTACCTCTTGTCCCCCCCCCCCCCCCCCCTTCCTATGTCTTGCCCCTTGTGGTCATCTTTTTGCATGTTATGGTCCAAAAAATACGGTAATCCTTAATTAACTCAGAACTATTTGTATCTCATTTACCGTCCCAGCCTGAAAAATATCTATGGTCAAGGAGATGCGAACCATTCAGAAATTATCCAGGATTATGCAAATGATTTGATGCAAATCGTATGCAGCTTGAAAGTGGACAAGTCTAATCCCGCCATTGTGGCATTTGATTGGTTTAGTTTCAAACTACATACATTTGCATACTACAGTAACTTAGAATTATTGGCATCTCACTGACCATCCCGTCACTTTCTAAGAAAAAGGATGTAGCAGAAGGCTTCTTATTGGAATGGAAGTTTTCTTTAACTGGATGCAATAGAATTCAACATTGCCAACACTAGGCCTCAATTCACTAAGCTTTATCAAACGTTTGATAATTTACCTCGTGAGTAAAATCTACTTTTGAATTCACTAAGGTGTTATAGATTTATTGAACTTTTTAGCGATAAAACATTTGCTAAATCTATAACACCTTAATAATTTCAAAATTAAATTTTACCCATGAGGTAAATTATCAAACGTTTGATAAAGCTTAGTGAATTGAGGCCTATGATGCCAAGCAGAGTTGGCAGAAGAGGACATGCAATGATTGTACACACATTAGGCTGACTATTGATCTGGCCACAGGAGACCATGGTTAATCGTCCAACCATGACAAGTTTGGGTGACTGCTGCTGTTTAATGTTTCTACAAGACTTTGGGCACTCATAGTGGACTGCCTAAATTGTCATGTGAAAATTCAAACTGTAAGCTATAATTAGACCATACCTTAGACTCGTGCCTCTGTGCCCCTTCCCCCAGGTAGTAGTATTAGATAGCGTTTGGGCCCCTCATCACCCTCATTCATTGAAGAGATGACTGTGAGATGCTTCAAGGCTGAGATGAACACTGGCTGGCCTGGAGAATGTCGCCACTTGTATGCCAGCCAATGACAGTGGGAAAGTATAGAGCGTGGGGTTTCCTCATTTACTGGGCTCTGTCACGGGAGGGGGGCTGTCTGTCACTGGGAAACTCTTAAGGGGGTATTGTCTGTTACTAGGAGAGTCCCTCATGATGGTGGTGTGGGTGGTATTGTCTGTTACTAGGAGACTCTCTCATTAGGGGAGTGCTGTTTGTTGCTGGTAGACTCTTATTTCGGTGGTAGTCTTTTATTAAGAGACACCCTCATTGGGGGATATTATCCGTTACTGGTAGACTCTCATTTTGGATGTATTGTCTTTTACTGAGACACTCTTATTGGGGGGGTATTGTCTGTTACTGGGAGGGTTTCTTGTGGTAGTGGGGTATTTCATATTACTGGGAGACTCTCTCACTGGTGGGGGAGGTTTTCTATTTCTAGGCAACTCTCTATGGGAGTTTGGTCTTATGCTAGCTAATTTATGTTCAGGAGAAAGGGCAGCCTTGTTGTTTGGGGGTTCTGCAGCCTCTCTTTTGGGAAATGTTTGCTGCCACTTCTCACACTTATTAGCCGTGCCTCCCTTCCAACCCTCAGACCGCGTCACTCCCATCCCCACACACCCCAATCCCCAGGGCACGGAGGGATCAATGCTTGCCAGAGGTACCATTTTGCTGATTTGTCACTGCTCCTACAGCATCGTAGAGTCATAAGAATCTGTCTTTGCACTGATCGTCAATATTGAACACTGTCACGTGAGTTCTAGGTAGAGATGATCAGGAAGATGTAAGTAAATCTGGCTTGCTTATACATTTTAAGACCAATTGGCCTTGAGACAATCCAAATGTCCCAAATCCAATCTCAATACAGTTTGTGTCGAAGGGAACCTAAAGAAATGATAAAAAAAAACAGTTTAACTTACCTGGAGTACTACCAGCCTCCTGCAGCCGCCCTGTGCCGGCGCCGTCACTGAGCGATGTTCAAGTCCCCCGCAGCGGCCCTCTTTTGACCGGCGAGTCCATGGCCACTGCGCATGTGCAGCACCAACTGCGCTCCCGTCCCTGGGAGTGTCCTGCACATGTGCAGTAGAGATTTACGCGTACTGCGCACAGCACTCCCGTCCACCGTCGCGTGATCAGGAGGTGTGTGGACAAGTGCCACACATGCAGAAGAGAGCCTCCGCGGATGACAGGAACATTGCGGTGTGACGGCGTGGGTACAGGACAGCTGCAAGGGGCTGGAAGAAACCCCAGGTAAGTTAAACTGGCTTTTTTTATTATTTACTTTAGGCTCCCTTTAAATAGACACTGAAGTGAAAAAAAAAATATTATGAATTGGTTGTGTAGTATGGATAATTACTAGAACATTAGTAGCAAAGAAAATATTCTCGTATTTTTATTTTCAGTTATATAGTGTTTTTTATAACATTGCATTGATTTTACAGAACAGTCTAGTGAACTTTTGAACCCTTCTCTGCAGAGAGAAAGGAAAAAACATTGGCAGACACTTAAGATTAGACAGAGCTCTCTGCGAATTTGAAAGTTGTGGAACTCGGTGGCTTTTTTGCATAGATAACAACCTGAGTTTCTTAACCTCCTTAGCGGTAACCCCGAGCTGAGCTTGGGGTAAGCCGCCGCGGAGGATATCTCAGCCTCTGGTGGGGCGATTCTTGTGCTGTAAATTGCTGTACGCGCAGCCAGCACTTTGATAGCTGCGCGTCCAGCTCGATCGCCGCCGCTCTGCGGCGATCGTCCGCACGCAGCAGCGGAAGAGGGCCCCCGCCAGAGCCATGCGCAGCCCGGACCAATCACTTCCGGGCAGCGCAAAGGGCTGGATCGGATGGGTCTGACGTCAGGACGTGGGCTGACGTCCATGACGTCATTCCAAACGTCGCCATGGCGACAGGAGAAGCCAAACAGGAGATCGCGTTCTATACGCGATCTCCTGTTTACTTTTGTTGCCGGCGGCGATCGGACTAGAGGGACACATGCGCCCTCTAGTGGTGTTTTATGTAGCTACCACTCAGGTAGCTACATGAAACAAAAAAAAAAAAATATTTCAAAAAAAGTGCAATGCAGCCTCCTTGGCGGAAAAATTGAACAGCCAAGGAGGTTTTAACTCTTCCTGTACTGGAAACAATATTAGACTTATGTCTCTGCTCCTGTTTTATTTCTTAGCTGTTCTACACATACAAATGATTATATCATAAAAAAAAATGTCGCTTCAGTGTCTCATTAAATTTGCATGCAATGCAAATTTTATTACCATTTCGCTGACTATCTCTACAAAGGATAGTATAATTTTTTTATTTCCTGAAATGATACAGACTTTGGTTTGTATGTCAGTATGTATACAGTATCTGTACGTCCATTTCTATATGTTAAGCATATGTAGTATGAAACGTGCATTTCTATTTTCACCTTGTACAGTTTATTTTGCTGTTGTACAGCATATTGTGTTTTTGGTTTTTAAATAAACATCTGGAAAACAAATTTGCGTGTATACAATTATTTAAAGTGACGCTGTACAGACTAAATATTCAGTAGGTTGAAGCGGCATTTAACTCTTACTTTAACTTTTAATAAATACAGATGTGTGTTGCTACTTTTTGTTACCCATACACTGAGGGCTCGTCTCCACTAGTGCGGTGTGCGTCTCGCTGACGCACGCCGCACTGAGCGGATGGGCGGGATCGCAGGCGAATCCCATGAGCTGTGCCATGCACGGCTATGGGATTTGCAGCCTCCGCCGCGAATTCTGCGGGGGGGGGGGGGTTCCGGGAGAACCGCTCCCGCAAGCGATTCCGCCGTGGTGCCGTCATCCCCTATGGCAGAGTTTCCCCGTGCGAATCATGTGCGGGGAAACTCTGCAGAATCGCCGGCGAAACCGCCCTAGTGGAAACGGGCCCTTATGGTAATTGCCTATGTGCAAAAGTATTATTATTCATTTACAAATTTAAAGTTCCCAAAGTACAATTTATCTGATTTGAAAGTGGTCATTGCATTTTTATTGCATAGATGCTGTATTTATACATTGTAATGTATACATTCTAATATAGAGCGCGTCCTAGTGGCTGCAGCTCTGGCGCTTTGAGTCCGCCAGGAGAAACGCATGATATAAATGTTATTTGTCTTGTCTAATGTATCTAGTGAGAATTTGTCTCCTGTTTCACCTTCTGCTAAATATGCAGCTGAAGCCATGCCAGGAATGTTTACTCATAGTGGCTGCTAAGGAAACATAAACAAGATAATGTAATCACTTCATTAGCTTTGGAAATGAGCTTCCCACTGAAAAAGAAAGTGCTGTTTAACTGTTTGACTACTGTTCTGCTACCAGTATTTTATGTGACAGTAGGAAACCGTTGAAAGAAGTGTGTGTGTGTCTAGAAAAGTGGAGAACTATGGTAAGGGAGAAAAAAGGAAAACTCCAGTGAAATGTATACAATAAATCCTGCGCTGCAGTTGAGTGAGATGTGCCTTGGGTCCTGCTGCACAACTGTGGGTCAGTGTCAAAAAAGAAGAAGCACACTATCGTGTGTTACCTGTTTTGATTACAGTTCATGAATAAAGTATTGCACTTACTTGATCAAAGTTAAAACCGGCTACATGAGGATACCTTCTCTCTGGATAAACGGTCCTGTCCTGTGATCTCTCCCTGTGAAGTGGGGTCAGAAGCTTGGTGGAATGCAAGTGGTTCTGATGAAGGCAGAGTCTCCCTGAAACTCGTGGGTCCCACAGCATGAAGTCCTTTTTCCTCCTCTGCAGATGTTTCAAGGTTTTTCTTCTTTCATATCACATTACACCTCCAGCATTGGGCATAACAATACCCCTGCAACCCCTCCATCGCTGGGGGGCCCGCTCCTCCTTCCCACACGCAAGTGTTTCCAATTCACAAGACATGTCTGACCGCTAACTGGGGGTTAATTCTAGTTTCCTCTCCTCCCCTCAACAGTTCCTATTGAGTCTGATGGTTAAGGTGTCTGGATCCTAGCTGATATGGTCACATGCCCTATAACCTGTCAAAGTGCTGCCACTGCTGCTTTGACCAATCACCGGAGCCCACTCACTGAACCATTGTGAGTGGCTCTGATACCTGTGTGGGTGGGACCAGGGAAATGGCTGCCACTAATTAGGTTGACGGGCAAGGAGATGGCAGTCAATTGGAGGCAGGCTATTTCCCCTGCTCCCTTCAGTGTAGCAATTGGTGCTGATGCTGCCACGGGTGGGACCTGCTGGATCATAGTTTCTGGTATTCCCCACTTCGGGTCCATCTATGTAAAGTTCAGCCGCTCCCTGCACTACTCTGCATGGTGAGAGGTGCAACGGATGGCTTTTGTAAGGTAAGTGAATGGGGAGGGATTTTTAACCACCTCAATCTATTTGGACGACAACAGTTGTCCAGATAGACGCCGCTCAAGTCTAACTGGACGCGTATATGCACGACCACCGCTCTTACCCGGTGGCAATTCCATAGCGGCAATTGGGGAAGGGAACCGAGGGTTCCCCGAACCAATCTGTCGCGTACCTTGGGTATAGGATACCAGTGAGCTGAGAGCAGCAACCCTTGCGGCTTGTCGACTGTTTATCCTGAGGTTGGAACAGGGATTTCCAGTAAACAAAGGGCAGGTGTGCTCGCAACACCAATTGGGTGATGCCGGAGTGTGTGACCAAGTTGGCGACATGGCACTCCCACGGTCCAAGTCCGGTACTGAAATGACTTGGCACACCGCAGAACCTGCAGGCAACACAAGCAGAGGTCAGGTAAACGGGCAGAAGTCGGCAATGAATCAGGTTCTCGGACAAGCAAGGGTTTGGCAAGAAGACGGGTTCTCAAATAAGACAAAATCGGCACCAGAGCGGGTAGTCGTACAAAATATAGGTCGGCAACGGATCGGGTAGTCAGGCGGGCCGATCTGCATGACTACCCGACAACATCCAAAGACAAACCGGCAGAGCTTAGTTATACACGGGAATCACACTCACAAGCTGCAATACTACTGCACTGGAGAGTGGCAATCTCCAGACTGAAATAGGCCTCTTGGCGCAAACAGAATAGTGCGTCATGCGTGTACACGCAACAAATATGCACAAAATATTCCTTACGCGCGTGTGCGCACAGCATCATGCCAATGGCTTCTGCTGCCAACGCTCACACTGCACAACACAACACAGCACAAATGGGCACAGAACGCCAGACCCCCATACCTGGGACCCCGGCGAACCATGCCAGGAACGTCTGATGGCATCTGTATGTACCAGCCGCCTCTCCTAGACAGCTAACTGACCGTGACACAATCTCAATGCCTGGAGTGAATGGACATGACCCCGATCGGGGCCATGTCCACTCATAAGAACGGAACAAAAGTAAAGTTAAAAAAAAGATGAAACACTTCTAATCTAGTGGCAAAAAGTTATATTACACACCAAACATTTTTAATAAAAAAAAAAAAAAAAAAAATACAATTAATCCTAACATTTGTATAGCACTTTTCTCCTGTCGGACCTGAAGCGCTCAAAAAAATAGGATCCGCTTCCACGTGGCAGATGGAACGCAAAGTCCTGACCTGCTCCGTTTTCCCAGATGGAGCAGATGCATACTGTAGTAATAGCCCCTATGGCGCAAAGCTTCCTCCCGCAAACGCAATGTAAAAGTGGAGCGGGCACTGTGTCCACACCGCTCTGCCAAATGGACCCAGTACAAGTAGGTAGAGTTGGGCCGAACCTCCGATTTTCGGTTCGCGAACCGGGTTCGCGAACTTTCGCGAAAGGTTCGGTTCGCGTTAAAGTTCGCGAACCGCAATAGACTTCAATGGGGATGCGAACTTTGAAAAAAAAAAAATAATTATGCTGGCCACAAAAGTGATGGAAAAGATGTTTCAAGGGGTCTAACACCTGGAGGGGGGGATGGCGGAGTGGGATACATGCCAAAAGTCCCCGGGAAAAATCTGGATTTGACGCAAAGCAGCGTTTTAAGGGCAGAAATCACATTGAATGCTAAATGACAGGCCTAAAGTGCTTTCAAACATCTTGCATGTGTATACATCAATCAGGTAGTGTAATTAAGGTACTGCTTCACACTGACACACCAAACTCATCGTGTAACGCACCGCAAACAGCTGTTTGTGTAGTGACGGCCGTGCTTTACTGGTGCGCACCATGGCGAGAGTGCAGGTTTTGGTGGCTTTACAGCCCATATGGTCATCTGGCTGATGTAGCTGAATGACAGAACAGTGACTGTCCAGCTGATCAAATTTGGTCTGACCACAATGAGGCAACGACCTTATTATCGTGGGTGTGCCCCCCGAGACACTCATCTAGGCGCCGGTCATTGCTCCATTGTGATATGCAAGCCCCTTCACCACGGCAAGGTAATGATCACGAAGGGGAATGGGCGCATGTACATGCCTTTTCTTTTGTTGTTGCAGCTGCCCGCAGTGCAGCCAGAAAAATTAGGCAGTCATGTACACGCACCCGAAAAATTATTACAGCGGCCGCTGCTAGCAGCGGCCTAAAAAATTCAGCAATCCGCCTGGAGTCCCGGACCCTGTTGGTGGTGGCGGAGAAGGTAGTCAAGCGGCCTGCAGGCAGACATGCTGTGTGGAGGGACTGGGAGCGACTTAGTCTTCTTGGGGCAGGCCAGGCAGCCAGTCACACGGCGTGCAGGCAGAGATGCTGTATGTGCGGGGACTGACTTAGTCTTGGGGCGGGCAGCAGCCCCCCGGGATCCATGCCTCATTCATTTTGATAAAGGTGAGGTACTTAACACTTTTGTGACTTAGGCGACTTCTCTTGCAGGTATGCAGTGGCGGGTTCACTTAACTGCACAGGTATGCGCACTGATGCGGTGGGTTCACTGAACAGAACAGGTATGCAGTGGCGGGTTCACTTAACTGCACAGGTATGCGCACTGATGCGGTGGGTCCACTGAACAGAACAGGTATGCAGTGGCGGGTTCACTAAACAGAACAGGTATACAGTGGCGGGTCCACTGAACAGAACAGGTATGCAGTGGCGGGTTCACTAAACAGAACAGGTATGCAGTGGCGGGTCCACTGAACAGAACAGGTATGCAGTGGCGGGTTCACTTAACTGCACTGGTATGCGCACTGATGCGGTGGGTTCACTGAACAGAACAGGTATGCAGTGGCGGGTTCACTTAACTGCACAGGTATGCGCACTGATGCGGTGGGTTCACTGAACAGAACAGGTATGCAGTGGCGGGTTCACTAAACAGAACAGGTATACAGTGGCGGTTCACTAAACAGAACAGGTATACAGTGGCGGTTCACTAAACAGAACAGGTATACAGTGGCGGGTCCACTGAACAGAACAGGTATGCAGTGGTGGGTTCACAGCACAGGTATGCAGTGGTGGGTTCACAGCACAGGTATGCAGTGGTGGGTTCACAGCACAGGTATGCAGTGGTGGGTTCAATGAACAGGTATACAGTGGCGGTTCCACTGAACAGAACAGGTATGCAGTGGTGGGTTCACAGCACAGGTATGCAGTGGTGGGTTCACAGCACAGGTATGCAGTGGTGGGTTCACAGAACAGGTATGCAGCCAGACAGGAACAAGCTAAGCCTAACTAATCTTTCCCTGAGAGACAGTCTGCAGCAGCTCGCCCTACTCTGACTAATGCAGGCACACGAGTGGCCTTAATGGCCGCCGCTGCCTGCCTTATATAAGGGGGGGTGGGGCTCCAGGGGCTAGTGTAGCCTAATTGGCTACACTGGGCCTGCTGACTGTGATGTAGAGGGTCAAAGTTGACCCTCCATGTGCATTATGGGGCGAACCGAACTTCCGCAAAGGTTCGCCTGCGGGACGCGAACGCGAACCACTGAAGTTCGCATGGAACCGTTCGCAGGCGAACCGTTCGGCCCAACTCTACAAGTAGGAACCAAGCCCAACAAAAAGTAGAAATAGAGTTATACAAGTATGACAATTATTTAAAAATGCTGGATACAGTGTTAAGTGCTTAGCATAATCATTATTATTATAACTATTAATATTATTGCACCCAAAAACATATAGTATAAACAACATTTTTTGGTTACAGGCAGTCTCCTACTTACAAACAGACTATGTACCTGGAGATTGCTTGTAAGTTGAATTTGTTTGTAAGTTGAGTCATGTTTTTATTATACATTATGAAAGTTGGATGAATTAATTACTTTCGGACATCTCTAGATTTGGACAGATAGTTGTATAAATTATGTTTTTTGTTTGTTTTCAATGTGCTTTTAAAGTGTTTTGTTTTGTTTTGTTTTTTTTTACTACTTTTAACAGTTTATACAGTACTGTAAAGTAACAAATATTTAACATGGAAACAACTTTGTATAAAGCAATGTAACTGGAGTCATATGTAAGTAGAGGACTGCTTGTACACTTTTTCTTGTGGATTCACACACACTTTTTGCTGCATTTTTAGGTGTTTTTTGAAAATTATAAGTTTTTTACTAAGTGACTTCTTAAAAAACACACCCAAACTCTCTCTCCCCCCCCCCCCCCCCCCCCCCAAACTTCAGTGTATTCTTTTAAATGATAATCTAATAACAAACTCTGATTATAATGATATCTTGCATAGGACTGGTGTGTAGGATTAGTAGTAGCTACCAGAGTATCCATCTGCTATCAGTTGTAAATAATAAATCAGTTTAGAAACTTGTCCGGAGTTATAAGAGAGGTAAAAGCGACTCTGGTGGGACTCGAACCCACAACCTTTGAATGACTACACCAGCTAGAAGTCCAATGCGCTATCCATTGCGCCACAGAGCCTGTTGCATGCAGAGTAGAAAGACCACCCATGTATAGAAAATTCTTTCTCTCTGCCTCAGAAACTGTATCATAGTTTCTGGTCAATCCTGTATTCCCCACTTCGGGACCATCTATGTAAAGTTCAGCCGCTCCCTGCACTACTCTGCATGGCGGGAGGAGGTGGCAATGGATGGCTTTTGTAAGGTAAGTGAATGGGGGAGGGTTTTTTAACCACTTCATTCTATCTGGACGACGACACACTGCTCAAGTTTAACTGGACACGTATACCCGGTGGCAATTCCGTAGCGGCATTTGGGGAAGAGAACCAAGTGTTCCCCAAACCAATCTGTCGCGTACCTTGGGCATAGGATACCACTGAGCTGAGAGCAGCAACCCTTGCGTCTTGTTGACTGTTTACCCTGATGTTGGAACAGGGATTTCCAGTAAACAAGGGGCAGGAGTGCTCGCGACACCAATTGCGTGGCGCTGGAGCGCGTGACCAAGTTGGTGACATGGCACTCCCACGGTCCAAGTCCAGTACTACAATGACTTGGCACACTGAAGAACCTGCAGGCAACACAAGCAGAGAGGTCCGGTAAACAGGCAGAAGTTGGCAATGAATCAGGTTCTTGGATAAGCAAGAGTTTAGCAACAAGACTGGTTCTTAGACAAGCAGAAATCTGCACCAGAGCGGGTAGTCGTACAAAGCATAGGTCGGCAATGGATCGGGTAGTCAGACAGGCTGATCCGCCTGACTACCCGACAACATCCAAAGAGACAAACCGGCAGAGCTTAGTCACAAACAGTGTAGCGTGTCACACGCGTACACGCAATCACGCACACAACAGAAACATACACAAAACAAACTCCTTATGCGCGTGCGCACACAGCATTACGCCAACACCTTTCGCCGCCAATGCTCACACCACGCAACACAGCACACATGGGCACAGAACGCCAGACCCCCATACCTGGGACCCCGGTAAACCATGCCAGCACATCTGCCGGCACCCGTATGTACCAGCTGCCTCTCCTGGACAGGTAACTGACCGTGACAGTCGCAGTGCCTGGAGTGAATGGACATGACCCCGATCAGGGGCCATGTCCAGTCATAAGAACGAAAGTAAAGTAAAAAAATTAATAAAAAATTAAACACTTCCTGGTAAACCAGGGTAGTGTTTCTAGAGCTATCTAGTGGCAAAAAGTTATATTACACACCAAACATTTTTTAATAAACCAAAAAAATTACAATTCATAATAATCCTATTCCTAACATTTGTATAGTGCTTTCTCCTGTCGGACCCAAACAGCTAAAAAAAATAGGATCTGCTCCCACGTGGCAAAGTCCTGACCTGCTCCGTTTTCCCAGATGGAGCAGATACATTGTAATAGCCCCCATGGCGCAAACGCAATGTGAAAATGGAGCGGGTATTGAACTGTCCACGCTGCTCTGCCAAATGGACCCGGTATAAGTGGGAACCAAGGCTAACAAAGCTCAACAAAAGGTAGAAATAGAGGAGTTATACAAGTATGACAATTATTTAAAATGCTGGGCACAGTGTTACGTAAGTGCTTAGCATAATCATTATTATTATTATTATTATAATTATTATTAATATTATTGCACCCAAAAACATATAGTATAAACAAGATTTTTTGGTACAGGCGGTCTCCTACTTACAAACAGGTTATGTACCTGGAGATTGCTTGTAAGTTGAATTTGTTTGTAAGTTGAGTCATGTTTTTATACATTATGAAACATGGATAAATGATTTATTTTTAGACATCTCTGGATTTGGACAGATAGTTCTATAAATTATGTTTTTGTTTGTGCTTGTGCTTAAAGTGTTTTGTAGTTTTTTGTTTTCTTTTTTTCACTACTTTTTGTTACTACTACTTTTAACAGTTTATACAATACTGTAAAGTAACAAAAATATGTAATAACCTGGAAACAACTTTGTATAAAGCAATGTAACTTGAGTCATTTGTAAGTAGGATACTGCCTGTATAACCCTTTCTTTCTTGCAGATTCACACACACTTGTTGCTGCATTTTTAGGTGTGTTTGAAAATTATAAGCAGATATTTAATTAGTGACTTCTTAACCCCCCCCCCCCCCCCCCAAATGTCAGTGTATTCTGTTAAATGATAATCTAATTTCCTAATAATAAACTCTGATTGTACTGATATCTTGCGTAGGACTGGTGCGTAGGATTAGTAGTAGCTACCACAGCATCCATCTACCATCAGTTGTAAAGAATAAATCCAGTTTAGTAGTATTAAACAAACTTGTCCGAAGTTATAAGAGAGGTAAAAGCGACTCTGGTGGGACTCGAACCCACAACCTTTGAATGACTACACCAGCTAGAAGTCCAATGCGCTATCCATTGCGCCACAGAGCCTGTTGCATGCAGTGTAGAGAGACAACCCATGTATAGAAAATACTTTGTCTGAGTGGTTTGCTCAAACATGTAATCTGATAGTCACTTTTTCCCTCCACCCTCTTATACTGTATCAACAAGTCTTCAGTGAGAGGCAGAGCTCTACCACCCTCCCACCACAGCATACAGAAACTCTTCAACAGAGAGTGAGGATGTGTAGCAGCTGCTCGCTTTATATACACACCTCTCAACTTCCTCAAACTATCTACAGATCTGCCTCTGTGAATGTGGCATACTTTTTTCTGTGGGAATTCCACCGTTCGTCTGAGAAATATCTAGTAGCTCTGATTCCCCAGAATGTACAAGGCTGGCTTAAAAACCCGGTGCACACCTTCAATTTTGATTGGCCAATTTTATCACCTCCATGTAGTATGAGGAGGGTCAACAGATTTTGAATACTATGAGCAGATTGTGTAGGTACACTCTCAGTACATGGAGGTGGTAAAATCGGTCAGTGATTGGACAATCAAAACTGAAAAAAATCTAGCAGTCTTCCTGTAAAAGAAAGTTATAGTTACCTGTGCAGCCGTATCCCCTGACGTCATCCTGAAGACCATGAATCACCCGATTTCCTGAGAGTGGCTCTGTCTCCCTGAAGAAAAAATGCCGGGGGATTCGAGGTCTTCAGGACGGCAGGAACTTGCTTCCAGTGGCGTAAAAATAGGGGCTGCAAGCCGTGCAGCCATGGGGGGGGGGGGGGGGCTAGTATCTGACACTACTTCCTGTTTATCAGGAAGTATCTTGTGGCACTTAGAGATTGGACCTCCACGGTGGAAGACATAGAGGTATGCCTGTGTTCGTCCCCACCGCTGCAGTGCCACCTATTAATGCTGGAGGGGGAGCGCTGAGGGGAGAGCCCGAGGCAAGGGGGGAGGGGAGTGACCCCCTCCCGGCCGATGTCGGTGGCCAATGACGCCAGCAATAGCTGGAAGCCGAATTACAGCTTCCCCTGAGTCCACGGCGGCCTGGAGGGGAATAGTAATTAACGCCGGCAGGACTTTTGCAGGAGCAGAGCGATGCATTTTGCAGCATCGCCCTGCGCCCAAATTTCCTGGCGCCATTTTTGCATGTACGCTTAGGTCGCAGCTTCCGGTATTACCGCAACAGACATAGAGAACATACTCCATGGCCCATGGGTCTGAAGGTTAGAGTTGCAAAAACTAAAGTGAAGGTGAACAACAAAAATTGTGGTACAAAAGCTATCAGAGATCAAGGTATGTGGCAGACATGCTTAATCAGGTGTACAGGCCAAAGGTGGCTGAGGGCGGCAGAATTTGAGCAAGGTCGTATAACAAACTGGGTCAAAAGGAGGAAACTAAACTGAAAAACTATCTCTCTTAAGGCAGAGGTTACAGAAATGTCTTGCTGTCTAGCTTGGCCTTAATGAGGTGCCGGGGGGGGGGGGGGGGGTGTACATCTGATCTAAAAAGAGCATTGCAGTAATTTTTGGTGGTTAGGAGAGCCATTAGTAAAATATCTGTAAAATTTGCCATAGCACTAGCTGTGAGTGCATGTATGTTGAATCTGGGCTTCTCAAGGAACTGTATCTTATGCTGTGAGAGGGCATTGGGCTGTGCATGGAACCGGGCCAATGTGAACCATGTAAGATAAAAGGCACAGAAAGATTTAAACTGAGGTGTTGATGGTCAACATACCCCATAAAGATGAAAAACTATGAAGGAGAACCATGAATGAGAAATCCCTTCGGGATGGGGACACTTATAGCATTTACTGTAACTCCTAGTACCTGTAACGATCGGTGTCAACACACAGAGAGAATCTGATTATTGGTGATCTGCAGTATCACCAAGAATACAGATATATACCTGATTATTGATGATCTGCAGAATCACCAATAATCCAAGTATAACTAACCTCTGGACACCTATATAGTGTGAGTGTTTGGTGCAACAGTAATGACTTTGAGTAAGACCACCCGAGGAGCAGGTGGTCCTTGGCAGTATGGGAAATACCTCCCTCTGGGAAGTGCAAAGACCTTCCAGCAGCCTGAGATCTCCAAAGGGGTGGAGCTTCAGGCTGGAAAGCAGGAAGGACCTGTGGCTGAGTGACACCTGGAAGGTGGGTGTCACAAGCAGGTCTGGAGACTAATCTCTCTATGGAGAGGGATAGCTCGCAAGGTCGGGCAAGCCAGGTCGGCAACACACGGACAGACAAGGTACAGAGACAGAAGGCTGATTCGGTATCCAAAGGCAGGCAGGGTTGGCAACAGGAAATCAGATATGCGTAGGTACCGAATCAGAAAGCAGAAGGATAGTCAGGAAAGCAATAGGTCATAACCGATATCAAAACAATGCCTAGTCTTGGGTGTGAGGTCCGTGTTCTCAACACCCTGGAACTAGTCTGAAGTATAACACACTGGTAACACAGTATCCCTAGTCTTGGGTGTGAGGTCCGTGGTCTCAACACCCTGGAACTAGTCTGAAGTATAACACAATGGTAACACAGTATCCCTAGTCTTGGGTGTGAGGTCCGTGGTCTCAACACCCTGGAACTGGTCTGAAGTCTAACACAATGGTAACACAGTATTCCTAGTCTTGGGTGTGAGGTCCGTGGTCTCAACACCCTGGAACTAGTCTGAAGTATAACACAATAGTAACACAGAAGTAATCTGGCTCAGTGTGAATTCCCAGGTCCTCCTGGTTCTAATACACTGAGGGATCTGACTATGGTCTGAGTGCTTTCACGTAAGTGTTCGCAACGGCAGACAACTTGAGACTGACCAGCAATAACTATATATAGAGCGGCGCTCCCCGGCACCACCCATCGCTGATCAACCAATAGCCACTCGCTCTGAGATCAGCTGACCAACCTGGTCAGCTGTTCCCTCCTCGTTTGTCATAAAGGTTCTGCCTCTCAGCGCGCGCACGTGTATTCCTCAATCTTTGTGCACTAACAGGCCCAGCCACATCAGACGCACGCTGCCGCGTGCAAACCGCCGAGCTGGACGCGGAACCAGCCGCCTCGCTGCCAGTCCACGCGGCGGCTTTTCCGCAATCTATTACAGTACCCCACCAATGTGCAGCAGACCAGTACTGTGACTCATCGAGTAAGTTCTAATTACTTTCAGAAACCACCACCACACAGCTACATACATTAAATAAGGTCACCAGGAAAAAAGGGCACGGGGTGAAGCCAAAATTGCAAAATATCGTTTATATCAATAAAAAGGAATAAATATTTACAGTCCAAAATGAAGATAGTAAAATATTGGTAATTATTACCAATATTTTACTACAACTAAACCTAACCCTCTCTCACACAGAACTCTCCCTCTACTGATGCCTAACCATAACCCCCCCGGTGGTGCCTAACCCTAATCCCCCCCTCCTTCCTGGTGGTGCCTAACCCTAAGACCCTCCCTGTTGGTGCCTAACCCTAAGATTCCCCCCTAGTGGTGCCTAACCTTAAAACCCCCTTCTTCTGCTGCAAATATTTAAAAAAAAATGCTACATTTCTAAGACGATACATTTCAAAACGATAATTTACAAAATGATAATTCTTAAAACAAATTAAAACGACTTTCAAAATGATAATTTTCTGACAATATTTCTCAAAACGATCATTCTCAAGATTAAAAATTTTGGTTGGACGGGCCTGGCACCCGCTATTTATCGGGCACCCAAATTTCTGCTGATATTTTGCATTAGCGTCTATGGGACACCCAAATAGTTAATTAGCCCCAGGCACCCAAATTTCCTGCTTCCCACACAGCATTTCTGTCCTGCTAGCTCATCTTCACGCTGTAATGATCCGCTCATCTGGATGCACTGGCAGACAGCTGTTTGACCATTCCTCTAGTCTGTGGGCTGCAGGTCTTTGCAAAAGAGACCTGTCTTTCCATTACAGGTTTCTGGTCTGTTCTGCTGCTGAGGAATTTGCATACACTCGTTATGCAAATCCCCTACTTGCCTCCTTTGATGACTGGCAGTATAAAGAGCTATGTTTCCCAGAGTCCTTGGCTGGTCATAAGGGTAAGTCCTGTGAAACACTCTTGGGGTGTCAGCCTTGCTCTTTGTTTAACTATTAGCTTAGAGTAATTCCTGGGACTGCACTAGGCAGGTTCCCTAGTGCAGTTAGGATTGCATATCTGTTTTGTTTGTCTGTTGCGATTGTCCTGTCCCAGCGGTGGTCGACAGGAAGTCGTTCTGATCTGTTGTTCTTGGAGTATAGCTGGAGCAGCGGTTGCTACCAGCTATCTCATCTGCCTGTCTTGCTTGGATCGCACTCGCCTTGCGCTAGTGCTGTGGATCCTTCTGTTCTGTCTTCCTGGATCGCACTAGCTTCTCGCACTAGTGCTGTGGATCCTATCTCTCACTTATTCCTGTTTTCGTGTATCTGTCTTGTCTGCTACGAACGCTTGCTGGAGGCTCGGTGAGGTAACCGTTAAGCAAGCGCTCGTGTCCTCTGTTTCATGTTTGTCTGTCAGTGGTTAGTTAGGCGTGCTTGTCTCTGTTGTGCTTAACACGCGGGGACCGCGCATAAACGCGTGCACTGTTGCGAATGAGTGCGGTGTTCGCGTTTAGTTAGTGGTGGCTGCTGTTGATGTCTGGGCCTCTAGTGGTGGCTGCTGTTGATGTCTGGGCCTCTAGTGGTGGCTGCTGTTGATGCCTGGGCCTCTAGTGGTGGCTGCTGTTGATGCCTGGGCCTCTAGTGGTGGCTGCCGTTGATGCCTGGGCCTCTCTAGTGGTGGATGCTGTTGATGCCTGGGCCTCTAGTGGTGGATGCTGTTGATGTCTGGGCCTCTGTTCTCCTCTCACTCACTCTAGGCTGGTGGTGGTTACTGTGTAATAGTGAAATGGAGCTGTGTGTGCCACCACGCCAATGTGGCTTGAGCTAGCAGTAACAGAGGCCAAAGATCACCCAGTCAATGCCAGCCAGGTTTGTTGGTGTGGTGGTGAAACTCACCTCGTTTTTCCTTATTGTCAAACCCTATTTGTCAATATCTGTGTGCACAATAATGTTATTCCATATTTCACTGTGGAAATGTGATACTGGTGTGAAAGTACACATGATTTTTTAGTTCTTTGTTACCAGTAAATCCACAATTCCACAATTCTCAAAAGAAACACACACCACAATCACCGCAGAGCCCCTGCCACCCATCGTGTGCCACCACCATCCAAAGCCTGCACATGCCTGCCACAGGGCCCCTGCTGCCCAAAGCCTGCGAGCACCACTGCTGCCCAAAGCCTGCACATGCCTGCCACAGGGCCCCCGCTGCCCAAAGCCTGCGCATGCCGCAGAGCCTCCGCTGCCCAAAGCCTGCGCATGCCGCAGAGCCCCCGCTGCCCAAAGCCTGCGCATGCTGCAGGGCCCCCGCTGCCCAAAGCCTGCGCATGCCGCAGAGCCCCCGCTGCCCAAAGCCTGCGCATGCCGCAGAGCCCCCGCTGCCCAAAGCCTGCGCATGCCGCAGAGCCCCCGCTGCCCAAAGCCTGCCACAGTGCCCCTGCTGCCCAAAGCCTGCGAGCACCATTGCTGCCCAAAGCCTGCGCATGCTGCAGAGCCCCACTGCCCAAAGCCTGCGCATGCCTGCCACAGGGCCCCTGCTGCCCAAAGCCTGCGCATGCCGCAGAGCCCCCACTGCCCAAAGCCTGCGCATGCCGCAGAGCCCCCGCTGCCCAAAGCCTGCGCATGCTGCAGGGCCCCCGCTGCCCAAAGCCTGCGCATGCAGCAGGTCCCCCGCTGCCCAAAGCCTGCGCATGCCGCAGGGCCCCCGCTGCCCAAAGCCTGCGCATGCCGTAGAGCCACCGCTGCCCAAAGCCTGCCACAGGGCCCCCGCTGCCCAAAGCCAGCCCATGCCGCAGAGCCCCCGCTGGCCAGAGCCTGCGCATTCTGCAGAGCCCCCGCTGCCCAAAGCCTGCGCATGCCGCAGAGCCCCCGCTGCCCAAAGCCTGCGCATGCCGCAGAGTCCCCGCTGCCCAAAGCCTGCGCATGCCGCAGAGTCCCCGCTGGCCAGAGCCTGCACATGCCGCAGAGCCCCCGCTGGCCAGAGCCTGCGCATGCCGCAGAGCCCCCGCTGCCCAAAGCCTGCGCATGCCGCTGAGCCCCCGCTGCCCAAAGCCTGCGCATGCCGCTGAGCCCCCGCTGCCCAAAGCCTGCGCATGCTGCAGAGCCCCCGCTGCCCAACGCCTGCGCATGCTGCAGAGCCCCCGCTGCCCAAAGCCTGCGCATGCTGCAGAGCCTCTGCTAGCCAAAGCCTGCCCAAAGCCTGCGCATGCCGCAGAGCCCCCGCTGCCCAAAGCCTGCGCATGCCGCAGAGCCCCCACTGCCCAAAGCCTGCGCATGCCGCTGAGCCCCCGCTGCCCAAAGCCTGCGCATGCCGCAGAGCCCCTGCTGCCCAAAGCCTGCGCATGCCGCTGAGCCCCCGCTGCCCAAAGCCTGCGCATGCTGCAGAGCCCCCGCTGGCCAAAGCCTGCGCATGTCGAGAGACCCCGCTGCCCAAATTCTGCGCATGCAGCAGAGCTCACGCTGCCCAAAGCCTGCGCATGCCGCTGAGCCCCCGCTGCCCAAAGCCTGCGCATGCTGCTGAGCCCCCGCTGCCCAAAGCCTGCGCATGCCGCAGAGCCCCCGCTGCCCAAAGCCTGCGCATGCCGCTGAGCCCCCGCTGCCCAAAGCCTGCGCATGTCGAGAGACCCCGCTGCCCAAATTCTGCGCATGCAGCAGAGCTCACGCTGCCCAAAGCTTGCGAGCACCACCCAAAGCCTTCGTGCACGCAAACCAAAGCCAGCCCACCGCGCATGTGCAGTAGGCAGCAGTTGTGGCGTGCATGTCCAGGTGCGTCCCTGCGTCTGTGCATACTTACATCCTTTGATTAGTATCTAGGATCAGAACTTTACAAAGGAGTAGAATGGGCTTTCTGCATTATCATAGCTACCATGGTTTAGAAGATATGAATAGTTGTGAAACATCTGCCCTGTCAGAGGCTTAGATGATTCAGCCAAGGGGGCATGGTCTGCAGTGCCTTGTGTAGGCTGTTACATCTGTATAAATACCACTATTAAATAATCCAGTAACAGCAGACTATCCAAGGCAGAATTAGAACCCTACTCCACCACCAATTGCTTCACTCTGTCAGTCTCACAGCTATTGTGACGTCACAATGAGGCAGTACTGATCCAATAGCGTCGCATGACAACACCAGCAAGGTAGCGTGGCCGAGCGGTCTAAGGCGCTGGATTTAGGCTCCAGTCTCTCTGGAGGCGTGGGTTCGAATCCCACCGCTGCCAGCAATGTTTTGCTCGCCTTGTATTTTTTATTTCCACCGATTTTCTTTTCATCTTTGACATCAATCCTCACCCATGCGCTTTGAATAATTTTTGCCATTTCTCTTTTCTTATTTTAAACCCCTATTGCAAATGCGATTTCATATGAAACCTCCCTGCTCCCTGTTGCAGTGAGGCGTCCAGGAGGTTGTATTCCATTTGCAGGGATGATTGTTACCCTGATCGCGCCCTTTAGGGCATTGATGAACTGACACTTCGAATCGTTCAAAATACACTATGATGGCCATTTTCAGCTTTCCCGAATGGTAAACGGCGCAAAACATAAAATAATACAAATAAAATATACAAAATAAGAAAAAAAAAATCGCGGTGGCCATTTTGCTGAAGCCCGGGAGCCCGCGCGTGAATGAGCGCAGCGGGGACAGAGCGTGGAGGGGGCGTGGCGCTCTGGTGTCTGATGAGCGTCACGCGGAGTCAGGCAGCGGCAGTTGTGTCAGCGGTGGAGTGTTGCTAGGCGACGCATAGTGCGCGCGCTCCGTGGAGCAGGCAGGAGGTAATGCTGGATGGAGGAGGATTGTCTATAGATGGTGTGATGGGGGAGCCCTTGTGTCAGTTGGATGAGGGGGGATCTGGAGTCTATGTAGTAATAGTGTGTATGGGGAGGGCTTGTCTATAGATGGTGTGATAGGGGGCTTCCTGGGGGGGATCTGGAGTCTTTGTAGTAATAGTGTGTATGGGGAGGGCTTGTCTATAGATGGTGTGATAGGGGGCTTCCTGGGGGGGATCTGGAGTCTATGTAGTAATAGTGTGTATGGGGAGGGCTTGTCTATAGATGGTGTGATAGGGGGCTTCCTGGGGGGGATCTGGAGTCTTTGTAGTAATAGTATGTATGGGGAGGAGTTGTCTATAGATGGTGTGATGGGGGAGCCCTTGTGTCAGTTGGATGAGGGGGGATCTGGAGTATTTGTAGTAAGAGTATGTATGGGGAGGATTGTCTATGGTGTGATTTGGGGGGGTTCCTGGGGGGGATCTGGAGTCTTTGCAGCAATAGTATGTATGGGGAGGAGTTGTCTATAGATGGTGTGTTGGGGGGTTCCTGGGGGGCATCTGGAGTATTTGTAGTAATAGTATGTATGGGGAGGATTGTCTATAGATGGTGTGTTGGGGGAGCCCTTGTGTCAGTTGGATGAGGGGGGATCTGGAGTCTTTGTAGTAATAGTGTGTATGGGGAGGATTGTCTATAGATGGTGTGTTGGGGGGTTTGCTGTGTAATTTGTATAAGGGGGGGTCTGGAGTATTTGTAGCAATAGTGTGTATGGGGAGGGCTTGTCTACAGGTGGTGTGATATGGGGGGGGGGGGGTCCTGGGGGGGATCTGGTGTCTTTGTAGCAATAGTATGTATGGGGAGGATTGTCTATAGATGGTGTGATGGGGGAGCCCTTGTGTCAGTTGGATGAGGGGGGATCTGGTGTCTTTGTAGTAATAGTGTGTATGGGGAGGGCTTGTCTATAGATGGTGTGATGATGTTCCTGGGGGGGGGGGGGGGATCTGGAGTCTTTGTAGTAATAGTATGTATGGTGAGGATTGTCTATAGATGGTGTGATGGGGGAGCCCTTGTGTCAGTTGGATGAGGGGTGATCTGGAGTATTTGTAGTAAGAGTATGTATGGGGAGGAGTTGTCTATAGATGGTGTGTTGGGGGGGTCTCTGTGTCATTTGTATAAGGGGGGGATCTAGAGTCTTTGTAGTAATAGTGTGTGTATGGGGAGGACTTGTCTATACATCAGGGGTCCCCAAACATTTTGGGTCGAAAGGCCGGGTCAACATACTTCAGCCAGCTGGTGGGCCGGAGTATACATAAAATGATGTAGAAGTTCTATGCGGGCCAGACAGTGGAGCATACCCAGGTGACAACCTGCAGTCCCAATTGGACAGCAGTGTCACCTGATGTGGAATTTGATTGGAAACCAGCGAGTTACTGCTTTCTGGCCCCATTCTATATGCGGACCACCAATATTTAAAGATGTTGCTGACCGCATCTATACAACGTTTTGTGTGTGAGTGTGTGTGTGTGGGGGGGGGGGGGTAAAAAAAGCATCAGGGGGCCACTTTTGGCTCACGGTCCTTAGTTTGAGGGCCACTGCTATAGATGGTGTGTTGGGGGGGGGGGGGGGGGTCCCTGTGTCATTTGGATGAGGGGGATCTGGTGTCTTTGCAGCAGTAGTATGCATGGGGAAGGCTTGTCTATAGATGGTTTTGTTTGGGAGTCCTATAGCTCAGCAGGGCTGCCAGGCAACTGGTATTAAATATGGCAGCCTCCATATCCCTCTCAGTTGTCCTATAATTAGTGAGAAGTGTAGCGCATAAAGGTGCCCATACACTATGCAATATTCTCTGCTGGGGATTGGTGCCCCAAAATGTCACCTGACCAATTTTTTTTTTTTATAGATTTCTGATTGAAATCAACCAACAATTGCATGAATTGTACATAGTATTTTTTGATGGTGGAAAAGGTACAGGGGTTAGATGGTATCCATGTGGGTGTGCTGGAGCCAGTGATGGACCCCCCCAGGTACCCCCCCACTCGCTAATACTGCTCTCCTGGGTGCCCGTGCAGAGTATTAGTGAAGTCTTGCTCACCTCTGCACTGCCTCTTGTGTTCTGTCATCTCCCGGTGCCCATACTCTCTGATCCGGCTTGGGGACGCACGTACCGCCGAGTCACAGGGTTTCAGGCTCTGGTAGATGACAGAAGCACACAGGAGGTATTGCGCTTGCAGGAGAGGTGAGTATGTGTCAGGAACCGGCCCGCGGCACGCCTGCGTATACGGTTCCCGACTGCGGGTTTGACCAGACTGAGAGGGGAAGCAGCCTTAGTCAAGCTAAAACAAGGCTGGAACCCCTCAGAACACCTCTCACTGCCACCACTAGCGGTTCGCTAGACACTTCCACTCTGCTGTCGAGTCCTCAGCGCGCACTCCGCGTTTTCGGATTTGGGTCAGCTTTGCGCTTAGGCCAAATACGGGAACGCCACGCACCCACACACACACACAGTTGCAATCTTACACTGTCGTGAAGCAAAGACCCACTAACAGTCGTTCCGAACGATACTGTTAGCCACTCTGCTGTCGCTACTCGCACTGGCGTTGTTCGTACGTTGGGTCAGCTGCGCGCTTAGGCCAACGTATGACAAACGCCCCCACACACAATGCAATTACAATTTCATACGGTAGTGTTGCTCAAACATACAACTAGGCATGAACTTATACACGGTTACACTTCAGTCTCTTCTAGGCTATGAGTGTTAGTTTAGTACAGCAGAAGTCAAGCTTATTAAATAATAATTTAATATTCCAGAAAAACATAGAACAGTGCAGAACTTAATATATACAAAAAGATTACAAAAAAACAAAGTAAAAATAGTTACAAGATAAAAGTTACAAAGATAACACACCAAGCAATTTGCTTACCAAAAATACAGGAATCCAGATAGAAGAACCTTGGACTTTGGTGGACGGACACAATTCTGGTTAGACCAGGAGTTCACTAGCTTGGGCCAGGAGACCGGCTGCCACTACCGTCAGAAGAGAACTGATTTGAGGTAGATGTCCCCTGGTTTTTATAATGAAATATTCGCCTCGAGGCTGTAAGCCTGTGTGGACGGGGGGAAGCTAGATTTAATTACATCCTCAGTCATAATTGGATCTCCAGAGATCTAACATCCACCTGCGAAAAATGTACAATAGCCCACATACATGAAAAGATTTCCCTAGTCCAAGTTACAGGTGACAACCCCATTGTTGACAGTACTTCCTAGCTGATCAAAGATAAGGAGGTTGCACCTCCACCAATAATTCAATTTCCACAGGTAGCAAATGGTATCAAAAGGACTTCACCCCTTCTATAATTTCCCGTAGGCTGTCAAATACATTTCAAACATTCAGGTGTCAGCTTCCCCCTTTCCTCAAGACTCTTAGCAGGCTTTCCTTGTATAATGGGACAATAGCTGACACCAGACTCAAAAGCCATGCCGACCAGCCTATTCTTCCTCAATTGGCCGCTAATTAGCAGTACACACAGTTTCCCCGGCTGGACAATGAGGGCAGAGGTAATGTACATTTACATGCAGACTTACATTATCCTTCAGATTACTCTGGCCAGGTGGCCAATTACTACCAAGCACAATACACATCTGAGGTTTTACCCAGTAGACAGAAAAAAGACAGAAATATGTTCTGTTATTATCCTTAACATTATCAGCACCCCAGTATATTCCTGACAGTATGACATTGCACCACTGTTTTGAGGGGCCCCAGGGAGAGCAGTATTAGTAGGGGGGACACCAGGGGGGGTGGCAGTTATTGATCCCTTTCTGATCAGATATCAATCAAGGTGGGGTCTCACTTGATTCAAGAGAGATGGAACAGCACCTCTGCAATCCTCTGTGGGTGTGCGGGAAGCACCCCCTTGTACCAACAGGGTGAACATCCGCCTTGTTTGAGGATAATGGTCTGCACCACATCCAAGTATAAATCAGCTTCATTGAAGATCCATAAAATGCTGTGAAGCAGCTACAGCCCGCTATTTCAGGTTACATGCTCTTTTACAAGCCGCTCAGCCTTGTAAAAGGGCATGTAACCGGAAACAGCGGGCTGTAGCTGCTTCACAGCATTTTATGGATCTTCAATGAAGCTGATTTATACTTGGATGTGGTGCAGACCATTATCTTCAATCAAGGTGGGGTCTATCTTTTGGGCACATCGGGAGAAAGTCTGCCAGTGTATGGCAAGCTTTAAGACTGAGTCCCACTAGAGCATTTCTTGCAGCACTTTCTGATCGCTGGCGAAAGGGCCGCATACAGCATTCTGGGAGCGATTGTATTCAATGGCTGCAGGGTCAAATCCAGAGCGCTCCAGGACTCGTGCTTACAATCGCAGTGTGTCAGACAGAAAAGATTCCTGAGCTGACACAGCTGAGAGATCAAATTACAGTTGTGATTAGTCACAGATGAGGGGGGATCAGACAGGCTAAACTCTCTAAATACATACAGGGTGCATTTCTCTATGTTTTCCTTCTGTGCTGTGCAAGAGTTCAGGTCCATTTTAAAATAATTCTTCACCATTTTGCAATTGATTAAGTATCAAAAAGTAGGTGAAAAAGTTTGAACAAAAATACTGTAAGACGTACTCCAGGTACCCAAAACCGCTCTGACTCCTCAACTCAGACTCAACACCCCTGCTACAAACGCCCACCACTATGAACCGCTGACCCGTCGCAACGTTGGGGAATTCCCTGTTTGTCTTCGCACCCTCCCCCCCCCGAAGTAATTAGCAGTGTAGCAGCCCGTCTTACCCAATCCAGTGACCCCAGCAGGGATCGCAGACCTCTCTTTTGTCTCACAGCTCCCTCTAGTGATGGCTTCTGCTGCTGACAAGACCAGCAGAAGCCGTTACTAGGGAGAGCTGCGCAAAAGGGAAGAGAAGAGGGGGATGCTGGGGGTACACTGGGGACAGAAGGAGCCATCCTGGGTATGCTCTGGTTATGATGTTAATCCCATGATGGAAGGGGGAGGGTGCTTGGAGAAGAGGACTAAAGTCAGCACTGTCTGCAAAAAGTAACTATACAACTAGACTCCCAATCTTTTAATGTATATTAAAGCAAAACCGAAGCAAAGCTCGGGTGAAAAATGAAATACTTGCCTTAGGAGCGGGAAGCCTCTGGATCCTGCAGAAGCTTCCCACGCTGTCCTCCAGTTCTGTGCTGGTCACTGGGAACCTACGGAACATCGGGCTGCTCTCCTTCGCGGCGCGCCTGCACAGTAGCACAGAGCCGCTCTTGGGTGTGCCGCTCCGGGGTATTGCACAGGCGGAGCCTAACTCATGCAGGTGTGGAACGGCCACGCTTGCGTCTATGGAGGAGCATGGATCTGATGTTCCTTTCCAACAAGCCCTTGTAGAATTTTTTGGGGGGTCCACGTTTGACATTGATGGACCTGAGGACAGTGTGGGAAAGCTCTACAGGTTCTAGAGGATTTCCTCTTCTTAGGTAAGTGTGTTTTTGCACAAGGGTGCTTGATTCACTAAACCATGATAAGACAAATATCACACCTTATCAACGTTATCACGCGTTATTAAAAGTTATCACACGTCACACCTTATCAGAGTAGCACAGCGAGCGTTACAAACTTATGTCTGCTAATTGGCAATGACGAGAGCACCACTCGTCTTGCCCTGAGCCCCTGCGGGTTTGTAGCGCTTGCTATACTACTCTGATAAGGCGTGTTAACTTTGATAACGTGTGTTAACTTTGATAACGTGTGTTAACTTTGATAACGTGTGATAACTTTCATAGCGTGTGATAACTTTCATAGCGTGTGATAACTTTCATAGCGTGTGATAACTTTCATAGCGTGTGATAACTTTCATAGCGTGTGATAACTTTCATAGCGTGTGATAACTTTCATAGCGTGTGATAACTTTCATAGCGTGTGATAACTTTCATAGCGTGTGATAACTTTGATAAGGTGTGATATTTGTCTTATCACGGTTTAGTGAATCAAGCCCAAGGTTCGCCTCGGGTACACTTTAAAGGGAACCTGAAGCAAGAGATATTCGGAGGCTGCTATAATTATTTCCTTTTAAACCAAAGCTGTAATAAAGAAAACTTCCCCCGGGGGTACTTACCTGGGGAGGGGGAAGCCTCTGGATCCTAATGAGACTTCCCCCGTCCCCTTCCTCACCCTCCGGGATCCAGCGCTGGCAGCCATGGATGATCGGACATGTAAATATTTACCTTCCCCGGTCCAGCACAGGCACAGCAGCTTTCCTATGGGCCCTGGTGGAAAAACCTTACGCCGGAGCTCGTCAGAAAGCCGCTTCTGCGATGGATCCGGAGAAGGTAAATATTGCTGCCACGCCAAACCTGACAAGCTTGTTGGCTTTATTTTGGTGGCTGCCCACGCTGGATCTCTGAGGCTTAAGAGGATGGCGGAAGCCTCATCTCCCTGCAGGCCCCTAGTGGCTTCTGACATCTGTGTATGGAAGCCGGAGTGTCACATGATCTGATGCGAATCAGCTGACACTCTGGCTTCTGTGCACTGAGGTAGAGGGAAAGCCGCTCTGAGCCCACAGAAGATAGAGGGAGGTGGACTGACATAGCTGGAGTCTCCGTAAGTATTTCAGGGGGGAGTTTGGCTCAATTTTGGCCAGTTGCTCAAGTAACTGACAAGCACATATTTCTGGCATCAGGCGATTCCCGCCGGTGCCGGTTATGGGGGACTATGCTGTATCAGGTGTGTGATACAGATGCTACTGCAGCCAAATAGACCAGCAGGACTGCCAGGCAACTGGTATTGTTTAAAAATAAATAAATATGGCAGCCTCCAAATACATTTCACTTCAGGTTCTCTGTAACTCTGGTTCCTGTGGTGAGGCAGAGGTCATTCGCTTGCCTCCCATGTGTGTGTCATTGTAAATTCAAATGTTGATCAAAAAATTGGGTAGCTTTGGTCTTTAGATTGCAAACGAGTATCTGGGAGTGAATCGCTATCCATGGTAGGGGTGGAGATCATTTATCCGTAACAACGAGGTGTTGGCTGCAGCCCTCTTGTATAAAACAGAATCGCTCTATCATATATTTTCTCCTTTTGATGCCGTTCTTTTGACTGTTGCAGATCTGACGATGTCTGTGATTAGCGGTCTGGTCCCATCTCGATTTCTCACACTGCTGGCTCATCTGGTCATCGTTGTCACAATATTTTGGTCAAGGGTAAGTGACTTCGCTGTACGCAGAAAGGCCTTGTTCACATCATAAATCGCGAGCGCTTGCGTTTTCGTGCACATTTTTTCTTTAGTGCCTCCCGGCACTTACCTGCACATTAGGGATTACCACACCTCCCTTAGCCCGGCGTCTGCCTCCATTTGCCCGCTAACCTTCTTGTTGTCCTGGTTGGAGCGGATGGTGCCCTTTGACCTGGACGCACTGCACAGTATGTTCTTTTGGGCGGCTTGTGACAGCGCTCACCAGGGACCCAGTGTGCTGTACGCACACATGCATGCCTGCACGAAGACGTACCCCGCTCGCACAAGAGGACATACTGAGCATGCGCAGGACCATGAGAACCAGAGGAATAGTGGGCAAACGGCGGCAGACGCCTAGCCGCGGCAGCAGCACCTCCCCCACACACACACATGGCGTCATTTTTAGATTTTAACCTCCCTGGCGGTTAATTTTTTTTTTCAAATGATGAAAAAAACTTTTTTTTAATTTTTTTTTTGTTTGTTTTGTTTCATGTAAAGCTACCAGAGTGGTAGCTACATGAAACACCACTAGAGGGCGCATGTGGCCCTCTAGTCCGATCGCCGCCGGCAACAATAGCAAACAGGGGAACGCGTATATAACGCGTTCCCCTGTTTGGCTTCTCCTGTCGCCATGGCGACGATCGGCATGACGTCATGGACGTCAGCCGACGTCCAGACATCAGGCGCACTCGATCCAGCCCATAGCGCTGCCCGGAACTCATTGGTCCGGGCAGCGCAGGGCTCTGGCGGGGGGGGGCCCTCTTCTGCCGCTGCGTGCGGGCGATCGCCGCAGAGCGGCGGCGATCAAGCTGTGCGCGCAGCTAGCAAAGTGCTAGCTGCACGCACAGCACTTTACATGATGAAAATCGCCCCACCGGGGGCTGAGATGTCTCCCTGTGCGGCATAGCCCGAGCTCAGCTCGGGCTTACCGCCAGGGAGGTTAATTAGGACTAAGGTATCCTTTAAAGGAAATCTGAGACGATTTAAAGTGAACCAGAGATGAACCACCCTCATGTATTTTACCATATATATCAGTGGGAACATTAGAGAAAACACCTACCCTGCTCTCCTTTTTCACCCTCACTGCTAAAAGTGTCTGTTAGCAGCTGTGATAAGAATCCCGGACTGAGCATTAAATCTAGCTTTTCCAGGAATGATTATTGCTGAGTCATTATAGCAGAGCCACAATGGGGGCAGGCTTGGGCTTGAAAAGAGACCAGAGAAGACAGACTCAGCTATAATCTTTCCGTAGCAAAGCCAGACTGAATGCTCAGTTGGGGTTTCTTATCAGAGGTGATAATAGTCAGATTAAACAGAGAACAATGAAACAAAGAGCAGATTAGGTGTTTACTGTCATGTTCCCACTGATTTATAAGGTAAAATACATGTGGGTGCTTCGTCTCTGGTTCTCTTTAAAAGAAAGCATTTATACTTACCTGGGCCTTCCTCCAGCCCCCTTAAAGGACAACTGAAGTGAAAGGTATATGGAGGCTGCCATGTTTATTTCCTTTTCAGCAACACCAGTTGTCTGGCAGCCCTGCTAACCCTCTGCCTCTAATACTTTCAGCCATAGGCGGGGAGCAAGTTGTTGGGAGGCGGGGAAGCGAAGTGATTGACGGCTGGCAGGGTAAAAGGAGGCTAGCGACAATCAGATTGTCGCTAGCCTGTCGTTAGCTTTCAGGGGGGACAGCATAGCCCGGGGGGACTGACAGCGGCACTAGAAGGACACAGAGGAATGTCATTAGGCAGAGAACATGCCTCTCTGTCCTATAATCTAAACTCAGTCTGCCGCGTGTACTCTTTAAGGCTGTGGGCTGTCTCCCCGGGCTGCTCCGATCCATCGCTAACCGTCCTGGCCGTGCACGGAGATGAACACTCCCAGCAATGAGAGCGTGATAGGGGCTATCACGCTCTCGTTGCTGGGAGTGTTCTTCTCTGTCTCAGGTACACTTTAAAGAGAAACCGTGACCAAGAATTAAACTTCATCCCAATCAGTAGCTGATGCCCCCTTTTCCATGAGAAATCTATTCCTTTTCACAAACGGATCATCAGGGGGCTCTGTATGGCTGATATTGTGGTGAAACCCTGAGGACTATGGTCCTGGCACTTCCTTCTCTGTGAACCTTGTTGCATTCTGGCATATAGCTGTTTACAGCTGTTTCCAACTGCCAAAACAGCATGCAGCAGCTACATCACCTGCCAGCAATAAAAATGTCACCATGTGATAAATATCAGAATGTAAATCAGGGATTTAAAAGATTTTACAATGGGCAAACACTGACTAAATCATTTATACATAATTATTGTAAAAATGAAGCAATTTTTTATTACATTATTTTCACTGGAGTTCCTCTTTAAAGGTGTGCCCCAAATGGGTGCTTAAAGGGCCACTATCGCAAAAAAAGTAGGCAATCTGACAGGACCGACAGGTTTTGGGCCAGTCCATCTGGTGGGGAATTCTCAGGGTTTTCTTTGTTTTCAACAGCATTTCCTGAACAGCAGTTGCAAAGTCTAACTGACAAAATAGTGTGCAAGGGAGTAGGGAGACTGGCTGGTATCAACTATTTTGGCAGTTAAACTGCTGTTCAGGGAATGCTGTTGAAAACAAAGAAAACCTCGAGAGTCCCACATGAGGAGATGGACTGGTCCAAAAGCTGTCATTTCTGTTAGATTTTAATTGTCTACTTTTTTCTTGATAGTAATCCTTTAACTCAGTAGAGTGAAGCTTCTAGCTGATCCCCCGTCCCACTCGCCTCCACTGATTCAACGTTGGTATCTCCCAAACCTCTTGGACAATGTTCTTGCCCCTGATAATTGAGCTCTGTTTATTGCCCCCCAGTTGATAACCCCAAGCCTGGTTCCTCTCAGTTGCTCTGCCAGTG
Source organism: Hyperolius riggenbachi (assembly GCF_040937935.1). NCBI lineage: Eukaryota > Metazoa > Chordata > Amphibia > Anura > Hyperoliidae > Hyperolius > Hyperolius riggenbachi. The sequence goes on from NC_090648.1 coordinate 42,147,878, forward strand.
TCACCACCCCTTTACAGTGAGTATTCAACGCAACAATACATTACCTCTCCAGCGGCATTTCAATCCTAACACTTCGAAAAGATTCCTGGGATTCATCACATTCGCTGTCCTATCTCTAGTCCGTATAGTAAGATCTATAGTGTGTATTTTGTAGTTCTGTTGACGTTGATCTATTTTACATCTTCTTTTATAGGAGAATAATGTCCTGGCTTGTCTGCCTGTCACTTACACACAAGATCAGTACAATGCAGCAGATACAGAGTAAGTAATAACCTCCTCCTGCAGTGTGACACAGACAGAAGGGAGCTGTGAGTCTGCCCCTCCTCCTGCAGGGTGACTCAGACAGAGGGCAGCTGTGAGTCTGCCCCCTTCTCCTGCAGGGTGGCACAGACAGAAGGGAGCTGTGAGCCTGCCCCTCCTCCTGCAGGGTGACACAGACAGAAGGGAGCTGTGAGTCTGCCCCTCCTCCTGCAGGGTGACACAGACAGAAGGGAGCTGTGAGTCTGCCCCTCCTCCTGCAGGGTGACACAGACAGAAGGGAGCTGTGAGTCTGCCCCTCCTCCTGCAGGATGACACAGACAGAAGGGAGCTGAGTCTGCCCCTCCTCCTGCAGGATGACACAGACAGAAGGGAGCTGTGAGTCTGCCCCTCCTCCTGCAGGATGACACAGACAAAAGGGAGCTGTGAGTCTGCCCCTCCTCCTGCAGGGTGACACAGACAGGAGGAAGCTGTGAGTCTGCCCCTTCTCCTGCAGGGTGACACAGACAGAGGGGAGCTGTGAGTCTGTCCCTCCTCCTGCAGGGTGACACAGGCAGAAGAGAGCTGTGAGTCTGCCCCTCCTCCTGCAGGGTGACACAGGCAGAAGGGAGCTGTGAGTCTGCCCCTCCTCCTGCAGGGTAACACAGGCAGAAAGGAGCTGTGAGTCTGCCCCTCCTCCTGCAGGGTGACACAGGCAGAAGAGAGCTGTGAGTCTGCCCCTCCTCCTGCAGGGTGACAAAGGAAGAAGGGAATTGTGAGTCTGCCTCTCCTCCTGCAGGGTGACACAGACAGAAGAGAGCTGGGAGTCTGCCCCTCCTCCTGCAGGGTGACATAAACAGATGGGAGCTGTGAGTCTGCCCCTCCTCCTGGAAGATGACACAGACAGGAGGGAGCTGTGAGTCTTCCCCTCCTGCAGGGTGACACAGGCAGAAAGGAGCTGTGGGTCTGTCCCTTCCCCTGCATGGTGACACAGACAGCAGGGAGCTGTGAGCCTGCCCCTCCTTCTGCAGGGTGACAATGGAAGAAGGGAGCTTGGAGTCTGCCCCTCCTCCTGCAGGGTGACACAGATAGAAGGGAGCTGTGAGTCTTCCCCTTCTCCTGCAGGGCGACACAGACAGCAGGGAGCTGTGAGTCTGCCCCTCCTCCTGCAGGGTGACACAGACAGAAGGTTGCTGTGAGCCTACCCCTCCTGCAGGGTGACACAGGCAGAAGGGAGCTGTGGGTCTGCCCCTCCTCCTGCAGGGTGACACAGACAGAAGGGAGCTGTGAGTCTGCCCCTCCTCCTGCAGGGTGACACAGGCAGAAGGGAGCTGTGAGTCTGCCCCTCCTCCTGCAGGGTAACACAGGCAGAAATGAGCTGTAAGTCTGCCCCTCCCCCTGCAGGGTGACACAGACAGAAGGGAGCGAAGGGAGCTGTGAGTCTGCCCCTCCTCCTGCAGGGTGACAAAGGAAGAAGGGAATTGTGAGTCTGCCTCTCCTCCTGCAGGGTGACACAGACAGAAGAGAGCTGGGAGTCTGCCCCTCCTCCTGCAGGGTGACATAAACAGATGGGAGCTGTGAGTCTGCCCCTCCTCCTGGAAGATGACACAGACAGGAGGGAGCTGTGAGTCTGCCCCTCCTGCAGGGTGACACAGGCAGAAGGGAGCTGTGGGTCTGTCCCTTCCCCTGCATGGTGACACAGACAGCAGGGAGCTGTGAGCCTGCCCCTCCTCCTGCAGGGTGACAATGGAAGAAGGGAGCTGGGAGTCTGCCCCTCCTCCTGCAGGGTGACACAGATAGAAGGGAGCTGTGAGTCTGCCCCTTCTCCTGCAGGGCGACACAGACAGCAGGGAGCTGTGAGTCTGCCCCTCCTCCTGCAGGGTGACACAGACAGAAGGTTGCTGTGAGCCTACCCCTCCTGCAGGGTGACACAGGCAGAAGGGAGCTGTTGGTCTGCCCCTCCTCCTGCAGGGTGACACAGACAGAAGGGAGCTGTGAGTCTGCCCCTCCTCCTCCTGCAGGGTGACAGACAGAATGGAGCTGTGCGTCTGCCCCTCCTCTTCCTGCAGGGAGACACAGACAGAAGGGAGCTGTGCGTCTGCCCCTCCTCTTCCTGCAGGTAGACACAGACAGAAGGGAGCTGTGAGTCTGCCCCTCCTCCTGCAGGGTGACACACAGAAGAGAGCTGGGAGTCTGCCCCTCCTCCTGCAGGGTGACAGACAGAAGGGAGCTGTGAGTCTGTATAATATAGTCTAATAACTCTCTCTTGTTGCTGCAGGTTGATTGTGGCCCTGTCAGTGACGCTGGGGATGTTTGTCATTGAGCTGTCGGGATTCCTGTCTGGAGTGTCCATGTTCAACAACACACAGAGCCTTCTATGTATCCTTTTCACATGTGTGCCCTGCTGTCAGCCCACCTTGTGCCTGCAGATAGCTGAATGACACATTGTCCCACTTGCCACCTGTCTGAATAAGCTCCCTGCAGTAAAACGCACATCTGCTAACCATCTCCCTGCTTCCTGCTCAGCTAAACTAAAGCGGAAAAACACTCTGTAACCCTCTCAGTGGCTTTTCATGAAGGAGTAGTTGGTTTGTAAAGTTTGTCATGGTATAGTTGACAATATATCGTCAATACAGCGACACCTCCTGACGAACGAGGTTCCTTGATCCATCTTCCTGCCTGCGGGAACACATGATGGCTTACTTCGGGTGCGAACGAAAGTTCAAACGATCGCAGCACTTTGCCTGGGAGTCGCCGTGGATGTTAACTGCTCTGTGACCACCTAACGCCGATTGGTATCAGGTCCTGGAGGCAGGGATCAGCAGGGAATGCATGCGCGCGCATTCCCGACGTCATGTACAGCAAGGATCCGTGATCAGCCTGCCAGCCGCGATCGGAGCTGGCGGGCTGTTAAAAAAAAAACGTGCTGCGATCTAGTTCAGCGCTGAACAGGGGACAGCTTTGTCGCTTAGCTGTCCTCTTGAATGGCTCACAATCTAATCCCTCTGAAAGGCTGAGGCCTATGAGAGGTGATCATAGTGATTGGATCTCGCGGGGAGAGAGGGAAGGTGGGAGGAGTAAAATAAAAAAAAAAGCTTTATATATTAAAAAAAAACAAACATGAAATAAATAAAAACTAACATCGCAGCAACAATCAGATGCCACCAACAGAAGGTGGGAGGGGTAAAATTAACAATAAAAAAAAGCTGTGTTGGTGGGCAGAAAAGGAGGCACAATTCAATTGGCTGCTAAGTTGCATGGCTGAGAAATATAAACTGTTAAAGGTGCAGAGTGCTGAATTGTAAAAAATGGCCTGGTCACTAGGGAGGTGTAAACCTGTCGTCCTCAAGAGGTTAAAAATCAGATCCACCATGACGGTTGTTATCGCCGTGCGTCGGAAAGCATCATTCACCTAATCGCTTGCCAGTACCCTCGTCACAAGATCATGGAAATGATTACTCTTGGTTTCGAGAATCGCCGGTTAGAGGATTCGCAGACAAAATCGCGAGGTGCGTATGGGCCTTTAGCACTGAAAGGAAAATTTGACTATAGTTCCACTCACCAGTTTCCACTGAGCAGATCCCCGTCATACAGTTCACCACCTACTTCCTGTGGACTAAAAGTCCTGTCCACATGGAGGATAAGCTTTCTGCTCATAGGCCCTCAAATGCAACGGGTACCCCTCAACTGAATGCAAAATGAAAAACAATTTGTGGAATAAAGCATTCAGTATTAAGCGTCTTACTGTTGCTCGTCGACCTCAAGTTCCCTTCCAGTGGAGTAACTAGAGGAGAGCAGGCCCTGTAATCACAGGGGGGAACAGAGCTTTGGGGTGCCCCAACTACTAATCTTCCCTTTCTCTGATACAGGGGACTATAGTTCAGATCTGGTTTTTTGTGGCTACACTTGTTATGGGTGTGAAGATCCTGATGGCCAAACTTGTTTTATGACCCTTGTGAGATGGGCCTCAAGGCCGTGAAGGGCACTAAGGGGAGGCAAGAAAAGGGATGTGAACAATGGGAAGGGGGGGGGGGGGGGGGCGGGGGCAGCATCAAAGTTTTGCTGGAGGGGCCCATGATTCGTAGTTTACGCCACTGATCCCTTCTTTTCCCCTCATTTTTCCTTTCCGTATTCTGGAAGTTAACGGGGCCTTGGAAGAAGCATATTTGAACAGGACATGCACATGGTCTGAACTAAGGCTTCTTCCTTAACTTCTTGAGGACCAGAGGTTTACACCCCGTAGTGACCAGGCCATTTTTTACAATCCGGCACTTCACAATTTTAACGGTTTAATGCTCGGTCATACAGCTTAGCACTCAAATGAATTTTACCTCATTTTCTTCTCGCCAATAGAGCTTTCTTTTGGTGGTCTTTGATTGATGCTGCAATTTAAACTTTTTTTTTCATTAATTAAAAAAGCCCTACATTTTTACATTTTCATATCTCCCCCTCCCCCCCTTCGTAAATTGGCCCTACACTACATAAATATATATGGCTATGGCAGGGATTAGATTGTGAGCCCATCAGACAGACAGTTAGTGACAAGACAATATACTCCGTACAGAGCTGTACAAGATGTCAGCGCTATATAAATATTTATTTATCTAATAAACACAAACCACAGCCTGCCAGCACTAATCAGCCGCTGGCAGGCTGATCGCTGCAGCCGTTTGTTTATAGTGACGGGAGCTCTCCCGTCTAATCTCGCTCCTCGCAAGATAACGCCATATGGCCTGATGGAGGAACAACAGAGCCACTCTGCAGCCGCCAGTCGGTGTTAGGCGGCTGCCGAGTGGTTAAAGGAAACAACAGGGGAATTAACTAAATCCAGATTTACTTACCTGGGGCTTCGTCCTGCGCCTGCAAGCTTGTGTGTACCTCGCTGCAGCTCCGCTCTCAGCAGGTCACCGGGGGCCCCTCCGAAACAGACACCGACCTAGCGCGGTCGTGGCTACTGCGAGTGTGCGGTACTCACGCTCCCCTCACCAGGAGCGCACTGCGCAGGTGCAGAAGTACGGCACTGCAGAAGATGTCAGCTCTATATAACTGCTAATTAAAAGGGCATGTCGAAAAATTTTATAATGTAAAATATGTGCAAACATAAACAAATTAGTACGTTTTTTTTCTAGAGTAAAATGAGCCATAAATTACTTGACTCCTATGTTGCGGTTACTTGCAGTAGGTAGTAGAAATCTGACAGAAGCAACAGGTTTTGGACTAGTCCATCTCTTCATAGGGGATTCTCAGCAAGGCTTTTATTCTTTATAAAGATATTCCCTAAAAATGATTTAAACAAGGATGCTGGTTAGCGTCCCTGCTCATTACAGTTTTTTGGACAGAGCAACTGCCATTCATTAAAGGAATACTATCGATTCACATATTTTTTTCAATTGACACAGGAATTGTTTGGGAAGTGCTGCTAAGTACTGGTGTATACATTTTAGTGGCAACTTCTTTGTTTGCTGTTAGCAAAATACTTTCAAAGTTTACTGACGCCAAAACTGACCGCTGACTGAGCCATGAGGAGAGGGGAAATTCCCTTCACACTTGATCAGGTAACTCTATGTGTAGCTCTGTCTGTGACAGAGAAGAGAGCTCCCAACAGCTGCAGCTCCTGTGTCCTGTGTTTCTGACTGACCTGTCTGAAGAGAGCAGAGGAAATGTAACTAATTGTCACAGCTTTTTCATACTGTTTTTACTTTCAGAGTTTGATATGTTTGATATTTGCTTTCTGTCATCTGATATGCAACTCTGGCTGTGCATTGAAGCAGACACCCCTTCTGCAATTGATTTGTCCCAATATAGCTAAATCCTACCCTCAATAAATTACAGCTTTTGCCTCTGATATTTAACATGAAAAGTAGGAAAATGTTTACACAGCTACTTAGACATTATTTGCACACTGTCATTTTAGAACACTTGGGTATCGTGCTTTTGAAAATAAAGAAATCCATGAGGAACCCCCCAAAGAGATGGACTAGTCTAAAACCTGTCAGTTCTGTCAGATTTCTACTACCTACTGTAAGTGACAGCAACATAGGAGAAAAGTAATTTAACTCATTTTGCTCTGGAAAAAATGTACTTATTTGTTTGTTTGCACATACAATTTTTTAAATTTTACAATATTTCGCCATAGTGCCCGTTTAATAATAATGTGCCCCAGCTAAAGTCAGCCGTACCACCAGTCTGTGGGCTTGGCCTCTCTCTCTATTTTCAAAGTGTCAGCAGGTGGCGCCATACTCTCATTACAGCATTAGCTGTGGTGTTGCACACTTGGTGTACAGTTCCCGCTGTGTGTTAGAATCCAGGCTGTACAGCATTAGAAGCAGCACATCTGATGTATTGAGCACAGAGCCACCTGCTGACACTGCTGCGCATTACTCTGCTAGAAGAAAATAGAGAGAGCTGCTAGGCATGGGAGTTGGGGGACCCCTGCCTTAAAGCGGACCTGAACTCAGAACTTCCTTTCTGCTCTAAAAGATAAATAACAGCATTATAACCTTTACAGGAAAACATTTCTTTGTTACAGCTGATACAGAGCCTGCAATAAATCTGAAGTGTCTACTTCCTGCTTTCATGGAAGCAGACATAGGGCTTGATTCACAAAGCGGTGCTAACTGTTAGCACGCTTGTGAAAAGCCCTCTATCATGCCTAAACTCATTTAGGTCGTGATAAACTCAACTCGTGCGCAAAGTCCCATGCGCAAAACTTTGCGTGCGTATAGTGCGATGCGTGCGAAACCCGATGCGCCTATAAGGTCGCATGGAATGCGACTTTAACGTTGCATGGAGTGCGACGTTAAGGTCGCACCGCATGCGACCTTATAGGGGCATCGGGTGCGCCATTATCGTCGAGTTGATTTTCAAAACGTTGCTAACCTAGTTAGCACCCTACTTAACACGCCGAAAGTCTTTAGGCGTGCTAACTAGGTTAGCACCGCTTTGTGAATCAAGCCCATAGAGTTAACATCCTGTGTTTACAAATTAGCTGCTCTGCCAAGGCAGACAGTTAAAGAGGCACTATGGCGGAAAACTGTAAAATTTAAAATATGTGCAAACATAGACAAATAAGTATGATTTTTCCAGAGTAAAATGAGGCATAAATTACTTTTCTCCTATGTTGCGGTCACTTACAGTAGGTAGTAGAAATCTGACAGAAGCAACAGATTTTGGCCTAACCCATCTCTCCATGGGGGATTCTCAGGGATTTATTTATTTTCAAAAGCACTTAGTGAATGGCAGTTGCTCTGGCCAACTGCTAAAAACTGTAGGAAGCAGGGGAGCTGGCCAGCATCTTTGTTTAAATCCTTTTTAGGGAATATCTTTATAAAGAATAAAAGCCTTGCTGAGAATCTCCTATGAAGAGATGGACTAGTCCAAAACCTGTCACTTCTGTCAGATTTCTACTACGTACTGTAAGTCCTAGGTTCTCAACGTGTGGTACACGTACCCCAGGGGGTACTTCTGATGGTTCCAGGGGGTACTCAGGCCTGATATACCTAACCAAGAATATCAAATTTACAGTTTTAGAAAAAGATAAATCTTATTTAAACAACACCAAGTTAGTATTTTAGCTAATTAAAAGCAATAGTAAATGCTTGGAAATTGTTTAGAACCAATTATCATGTACTATGATTAAATATATATTTTGTAAGGGGTACTTGTGATAATGTTTACTATGCTAGGGGGTACTTGGTGAGTACAGGGTTTTAAAAGGGGTACATACCAATAAAATGTAAGTGACAGCAACATAGGAGAAAAGTAATTTATGGCTCATTTTTCTCTTGAAAAAACTGTTTGCACATATTTTAAATTTTACAATTTTTCACCATAGTGCCCTATTAAGTTAGTTTAGCCATTTAAGTTAAAAAAATTATAGTTGCGATTAGTCACAGATGATGGTGAAATAGACAGGCTAAACTCTCTAAATACATATAGAGTGCATTTAATGTTTTCATTCTGCCTTGTGCAAGAGTTCAGGTCCACTTTAAGGGAAAAGTCTAAAATTCCCTCCTAAATAAAAAAAAAAATAGTTATATCTTGTTGCAACGTCAGAGCATGTCTTTGACTTATTTGCATTGTGGCCGGTTAGCTCAGTTGGTTAGAGCGTGGTGCTAATAACGCCAAGGTCGCGGGTTCGATCCCCGTACGGGCCACTTTATCTTTTCTTGGTACCAGAGGGAGCGTGAGACTTTTTTTTTTTTTTTTTTTACATATTTTCTTTTATTAATCTGTTGTGTTTAGAGCTAAAGAGGATTAAGGATTTATGATTTTAGTTTTTTTTTTCCATGTCAATTTGCAGCGAAGTAGGAGTTTTGAAAATTGACCGAAGTTTAGCACGTCTTTGCAACTGTGACAGCGGTATTCTGTTTAGAATACAGATTGCATTGCTGTAAAGCTTTTGTACTACTACATCAACCACTGCCGGGCTGCAGACTGTGCTGAGCCACGCCCACCTGACAGCACAGCGTTGGGAATAGCTGAGAGTAGTGTTCTCAGCTGTGCAGCATGCTGGAGAGAAGCAGAGCCATCTGCAGCTGTTCTTACTACTGCTCCCTGGTGTCTGTACTGTGTAAAGCAGCATGCTTGCTGTCTGTACGGACACCTGGTGGCAGCAGTGAGGAAGCAAGTGTATGCTTATTTAATGTTTGGATACTGCATTTGGGGAGGTGCTGACCCCGAGGAGGATTGCGCAGTGGCATTTAGGCTTAAAGCGGTTATCAGGCTAAAATTAACAAAATAAGTGCTACTTACCCGGGGTTTCCTCCAGCCCCAAGCTCCCAACATGTCCCTCGCAGCAGCTCTGCAGTCTGCCATTCGCCGCAGCTCCCTTCCGGTCCCCGGTTATGACATCGAGGTCAATCACCGACACGTGGACCGGAGCGAACTGCGCAGGGGCTGGATGAAGCCCCGGGTAAGTAGCGCTTATTTTGTTGATTTTAGCCTGATAACTCCTTTAATACTCCTGACTGAGAGTTGGTGGCAGAGTTTTTTGAGTGTTAAAGTGAGTGTTTACCAATTTAAAAATAAAAAAGTCGGATACTCACCTAAGGAGAGGGAAGGCTCGGTCCTAATGAGACTTCCCTCTCCTCTCCCGGTGCTCGGTCCCGCGCAGGATCCCCCGTGGCAGTATTCGACCAGTTCGGTCAAATACTGCCACTTCCGCATGCCGAAGGGAGCTTTCAGAAGCCTTCGGGAGCACTCGGGCTCCCGCTGACGCGGCCGCTCCATACTACGCATGCGCGAGCGCCCTCTATGACGCACTCGCGAGTGCGTAGTATGGAGCGGCCCGTCTTCGGAAGACCGAAGTCCCTGCGGCGGCGGACACGAACGGAGGAGCCAGCGCAGCACCGAGGGCACTGGGAGAGGAGAGGCAAGGCTCATTAGGACCGAGCCTTCCCTCTCCTTAGGTGAGTATCTGACTTTTTTATTTTTAAACTAGTACCCATTGGCTTTAACCATCTTAGCGGTATGGACGAGCTCAGCTCGTCCATCACCGCCGATGGCTGCCGCTCAGGCCCTGCTGGGCCGATTTTGACGAAATAAAGAGCAGCACACGCAGCCGGCACTTTGCCAGCCGCGTGTGCTGCCCGATCGCCGCCGCTCTGCGGCGATCCGCCGCGAGCAGCGGCGAAAGAGGGTCCCCCCAGCCGCCTGAGCCCTGCGCACCCGGAACAAATAGTTCCGGCCAGCGCTGAGGGCTGGATCGGAGGCGGCGGACGTCAGGACGTCGGCTGACGTCCATGACGTCACTCCGCTCGTCGCCATGGCGACAGGAGAAGCCAAACACGGAAGGCTGCTCATTGCGGCCTTCCGTGTTAATTTTGGCCGCCGGAGGCGATCGGAAGAACGCCTCCGGAGCGCCATCTAGTGGGCTTTCATGCAGCCAACTTTCAGTTGGCTGCATGAAATAGTTTTTTTTTTATTTACAAAAAACCCTCATGCAGCCGCCCTGGCGATCTTAATAGAACGCCAGGGTGGTTAAGTTAGTGTAGAAGGAGGTCCTGAAGCCAACAAGCAGCAGGCAGTGGTTTAGTGCTAAGTGCTCAATCTCACTAAATAATTTTTTTTTCTTTATTTATTTATTTACATAAATAGGTAGGTACACACCTTTGATGGATGTTGCCCAACGGAGGTTGGGACCCATCTCCTTGGGCGAAGTCACTGGGCCAGGCTGTACAGACGTGAATCAGTTGTGTAGCTGGCGACGTATTGTTGCTAGGTGGCGGGGATGGAGCTTGCGCTGCAGTGTTTGGGCACCAGGTGGCAGCAATGGCTGCACATTGGCCGGTTAGCTCAGTTGGTTAGAGCGTGGTGCTAATAACGCCAAGGTCGCGGGTTCGATCCCCGTACGGGCCATCTTTTCTTTTCTTGATAACAGAGTGAGAGTGTGACCTTTGTAACAATTCATTTGTTTTATTAATTTGTTGTGTTTAGATCTAAAAAGGATTAAGAACTCGTTTTGTTAAAAGATTTCTGTTGCACAAAACTGGATCCGTGTAAGGTGGCCCTACATCAGGCGACTTGTGGGCCGATCGACCATCCGATTCGATTATTATAATCAAATCTATTGAAAATCGGTGGGGTCAATTGCATGCCTGATCGAGGATGCGACCAGTTTTGGGCCGAGCACGTCGAACGGACATGCTGCAATACGTCGGGTCGTCTGGGTCGATTCGGTACGCGGTGGTATCGGCGAGCGATATCGGTATGAGCGACGAACGCAACTAAACTCTCGCCACTGTTCCCGCAGTGTGTAAATGTGCACGTGTGTGTATTTGTACATTACCTGTCCTGTGTCGCGGTGCAAGTCTATCTTCTGAATCCTCCGCTCTTCCATTAGCGGTATACACCCTGACGTCACACACGTGCCATGCTGGCGGCGTATATAGGGCTAATGGAAGAGGGGCGGATTCAGAAGATTGGCGGGCACCGCGACACAGGACAGGTAATGTACAAATGCACACATGCATGCACTAGGGGAAACTGCGGCGGACTCAGCCGATTCCTGAGAGATTTCATGATCGAGAATCGGCCTGCGGTTTATGGGCAGCCGACAGATCTCTCATTAACCTCCCTGCCGTTATAAAAAATTGCTGCGCACGGCAGGGAGGGTGTTTTTTGGCATTTTTTTTTTTTTTTTTTTTTTTTTTTTTAGCATGTAGCTAGCCTAGCGCTAGCTACATGCTTCCCCCCTCCCTGCGGCGTCCCCCCGAATGCGCCGATCGCCGCCGGCGCATGTACCCATCCGGAAATCCCGTTCTGAACGGGATTTCCAGGAGGGCTTCCCCCGTCGCCATGGCGACGGGCGCGATGACATCATCGACGTCGTGACGTCAGAGGGAGTCCCGAACCACCCCTCGACGCTGCCTGGCACTGATTGGCCAGGCAGCGCACGGGTCTCGGGGGGGGCACCCTCTGATGCGGCAGGTTGCGGCGAATCGGCGCGGAGCGGCGGTGATCGTAAGTTACACGCAGCTAGCAAAGTGCTAGCTGCGTGTAACAAAAAAAAAATTATGCAAATCGGCCCAGCAGGGCCTGAGGAATCCTCCGCGGCAGGTTACCCCGAGCTGAGCTCGGGATAACCGGCAGGGAGGTTAATCAGAATGAATCAGGGAGAGATCTGTCTCTTGGTTGATCTGCCCATCATTTCCTGATATATGGCTAACTTTAGTGCCTTATTGTGCTAATAATCTGTAGTGGCCCCGAGCATTAGCTGGGGGAAACCTGGGGTAGCGGCGGTTTTATTGACTTTTCAAATAGATTTCACGCTGTAATTAAAAATTGATGATCAGTATGTGGCAGTGATAAATCCTCTCTCTGGTCAGATGTCGATCAGAGAAGGATCTATGCTTTGGGCATGACGGGAGAAAGTCTGCCGGTGTATGGCAGGCTTTGCTTTACTTCTCTTATGCTCCCATAAGGACAATAATAGAACTTTACTCCACTGGAATTGTCTGTCTGCACAAATATAGCCGGACTCAAAGCAGCATTGAGAATGAGAAAAATAAGGCACTGCTGAGATTCGAACTCAGGATCTCCTGTTTACTAGACAGGCGCTTTAACCAACTAAGCCACAGCGCCCCTGTGTGTGAAGTACAAGAGTTAACAATTGCTGGAAATCTATGGGCAGGAACTTTTACTGGTCAATACACATGAAACTGAAAACTTTGACTATCATGCAAAAGTCCATTTATTTTAGTAATTTAACTTTAAAGAGGAACTCCAGTGAAAATAAGGTAATAAAAAAGTGCTTCATTTTTACAATATTTTATGTATAAATGGTTTAGTCAGTGTTTGCCCATTGTAAAATATTTTAAATCCCTGATTTATATTCTGACATTTATCACATGGTGACATGTTTACTGCTGGCAAGTGATGTAGCTGCTGCTTGCTGTTTTGGCAGTTGGAAACAGCTGTAAACAGCTATTTCCCACAGTGCAACAAGGTTCACAGACACGAAACTGCCAAGTGTACGTACTCATAGTTTCTTGTGGGAGGGGTTTCACCACAATATCAGCCATACAGCGCCCCCTGATGGTCTGTTTGTGAAAAGGAATAGATATCTCATGTAAAAGGGGGTATCCGCTACTGATTGGGATAAAGTTATTCTTGGTCGGAGTTTCTCTTTAAAAGGTGAAACTCATATATGAAATATACTATTTACATGCAAAGCAAGATTTTTAAAGCCTTTATTTGTTATGTTGATGATTATGGCAGCTTATGAGAACCCCAAAATCTCAGACCATTCGAATACTGTGAAATGGTTCCATATTCTCGGGTCAGCGTGTCAGACGCTAATTCATCCAAACCACCCGCAAAGGTTTCCTATTTCATACATTAGTTTCAATTTTACTGAAATAAATGGACTTTTGCACGATATTCTGTTTTTTCAAGTTTCACCTGTAGTTTCTGATCACTATTCAGGAAGCAATTGTCTAGCTAGTAAACCTGTATTTTGGCCCCTGCGATATTCTGTATCTGGCTATAGTGGAAAGTGGGTGGGCGCATGCGTCATACGTCATTCTGAGACCCATGAGCTGTGGTCGGGCTGGCAGCCACGTGTAGCCTTCTCACTATCTGCACACTACTGTGGGCCTGTGTGAATTACCTCAAAAGCCCCAGCCGGTGAGACCTTCCTGTGTAAGCGGTGAAGAAGTGGGCTGGCCGTTACATGATGTGGGAGGAGCCAAATACTAGCGAAATACAGTTAGTCCCCAGTTAACAAATGAGATAGGAACTGTCTCCATTCTTAACCTGAATCCATTCTCTTTTGTCCCCCTCTGTTCTCCCTAAGCCTCTTTGTCCCCCTCTGTGTCACCTCATCTCAACATTTCTCTGTTCCCCTTGTGCCTCTTGTCCCCCTCTTTGTCCCCCTGTGCCACCTCTTGTCCCCCCGTCCTAGCTAGGTATAGGTGCCCCCCGTATAGGTATCCAGGTATAGGTCCCCCAGTATACGTAGAAAGGCATACGTTCCTCCAATATAGGTATCCAGCCATTGGTGCCCTCAGTTTAGATTAGCAAGATACAAGTGCCCCCAGTATAGGTAGTGAGCTATATGTGCCCCAGAATAGATAGCCAGGTACAGGTGGTGCCACGGTGTAGGTAGCGAGCTATAGGTGCTCCAGTTTAGATAGACAGGTGGTGCCCCAGTATAATCTTACATAGCCCCATTCCCGTGCGGACTCCTCTTCGCGCTCTACTCTTCTCGCCACGTCCTCCCACTATCGTTATTTCCAGCAGCACCTCTGACGTTATGAGAGGCGCCGGGTAACCATGGCAACAGGACACAAGGAGGAGAGCGTGGCGACAGGAGGAAAGCCCGGCAAGTGAACGGGACTAAATAAGTTACTGCGCCCCTTGCCGCGGACACTGCCTTCCACTTCTCTCCTGGGGGGTGAGATCTGCCATTTTGTCTGTGGCCCCTGGGGGACCCCCTGACAGGTGCTGATGTACTCCCAGGGGTCCGCGGACCCCAGGTTGAGAAACACTGCTGTAATAGAAGTTCTATTATATTAGGCGTTACTCCCGTATACAAAGTTAAAACACTGCGCCAAATCAATATGCGGAGCAAATTGCTGCACCAGAACAATATGATCTATACAATAGTATCAGCCTCCCTCTAGCTGTAATTCTATAGAGTCTCAATGTGGATCTCTCTGCTGTAAGGATCACCGCATCCCCAACCAAAACACCAGATATAAACAGCAGCGCTATCTCAGTCACTATTAAACTAATAGTATTCAACAATAAACAGTCCACAATAACGCCCCTGATGAGAACTGAGGTTCAAAACGCGTAGGGCGGGAATGCGTGTCCCAAGCAGGAACCCTTATGCCGCAGTAGTATGAATCGAAGTTACAGCGTGGGGGGATCGGCGTCCAACGGAGCGCTAATCCGGAGTAGCGCACAGGGGAGAGCCCGACCATAAACTCTATGCTTGAAGTTTTATGCCGCCCATGTGAGTGTATTGGGTGTTTTAACACTTTTTTTTAATAAACTGTATTACGCTATGGAAGCGGTTTATGCTCGTCTTTGAGGAATTGTGATACCGGTGGAGCTGAGAAGTTTTAACATACTCCATTAATGCTATCAAGTTTACCCCTCTGTAATGGGGGCGGTTGTGATGGTCCAGATACCTCTGTAGTGGGGGTCAGGTGGAGGATAAAGATGCTCGAGAGCTAGGAAGGAGGGGGGGAGGGGGGCCAAAAAACCCTTCACTGCTTACCCTGACTCCTGTGGCAAGAGTCAGTGCGTTTGGTGAGTGTAATCTTGACCACTTGTGTATAAACCAGGCTTTCTCAACCAAGGTTCCTTGAGTACTCTGCAGGGGTTCCTTGGCAATTTTTCCCATGGTGGGGGAAGTATAATAGAGCACATCATAATAGGTGGTACTTCAACAAGAAGCACTAAATTGGGGGGTCAGGAGACAGTATAATGAGTGGCACTGTAATAGGGCATAGTGAAATAAACAGCCACACATACTTTTAAAGACCATGCCTCCTCCAAAATAAATGCAGGGGTTCCTCAAGATCAAAATATTGTTTGCAGGGGTTCCTTGAGATCCCAAAGTTATTTGCAGGCTTCCTCCAGGGTAGAAAGGTTGAGAAAGGCTGGTATAAACCATATAGTGTTCACTGGAAGTTTAAAGAAGAGAAAGATTATACAATACAATACAATAACATTTGTAAAGCGCTTTTCTCCCATCGGTCTCAAAGCGCATAGTTGTGTCTCAGATTAATACAGGGTTGCAGGCTGGGTTGCGTTACAGATGAGATAGTTCATAAAAGCCTGACTAAAGAGGTGGGTTTTCAATTTAGACTTAAATGCTTCCGGGGATGGAGCTGTCCTGATTGGGTGTGGCAGGGAGTTCCAAAGTGTAGGGGCAGCATGACAAAAGGCTCTGTCTCCAAAGGTTTTGAGGTGGACTCTGGGGGTGACCATAGTGTTACGTCCTTTTGATCTAAGATTGTGGGGGGGGTGATGCAGTTGCAACAAGTCCTTCAGGTATCCAGGGCCCAGATTGTGCAATGATTTGAATGTCAGTAAGCCAATCTTAAACAGAATTCTCCATTTTATCGGTAGCCAGTGGAGTGAGCTCAGGGTTGGTGTTATGTGGCAATGGCGGGGTTGGCTCGTTAACAGCCTTGCGGCGGCATTCTGTACTAATTGCAGGCGGCGTAAGTCTTTCTTATGCAGGCCTGTGTAGAGGACGTTGCAGAAGTCTAACCTTGATGTGACTAAGGCATGGACTAGCGTTGGAAGATCCTCTGAAGGAATTAGGTGTTTAATCCTTGCAATATTCCTTAGATGAAAGAAGGAATGTTTCACAACAGCTGAGATTTGATTCCTGAAGCTCAATTTCCCATCAATCATTACTCCCAGGCTGCGCACAGTCTGTGTTTTTCAGGTCTGAGCTCCCTATCCTTAAGGTGGCTACTAATGATCCAATCTTTTTCATCCAATCTTACCAAATCTATGTAGTAGAAGAGTAAAATGAGTAAATATAATGAATGGATACTATAGACAGTCCCTTATATTACATAGAAATGGTAAGATTGAATGAAAAAGATTGGTTCTTTAGTGGCCACCTTTAGCGGTGTTGGTTGAGACTGGGGCTGCTTTGCTGTTGAGCCCTGGCCCTCGATAACAAGAAACTCAGTTTTGTCAGCATTAAGTTTTAGCCAATTAATATTCATCCACTCCTGAAGCTCAGCTAAGCATGAGTTTATTTGTGGAGTAGGGTCTGTGATGCCAGGTTTGAATGACAAATATAGCTGGGTGTCATCAGCATAGCAATGATATGTCAGGCCATGTTTTTGTATGATTTCTCCAAGTGGCAGCATGCATATGGTGAAAAGTAAAGGGGATAATATTGCGCCCTGAGGTACATCGTATTTTAGTGGTACAGGGTTGGAGAGGAAGGGCCCTAAGGCTACCCTTTGTGATTGAAGAGTGATTATTGTGGACTGTTTATTGTTGAACACTAATCGTTTAATAGTGACTTTGAGATAGCGCTGCTGTTTATATCTGATTACTTCCGTATACTTATGAGGCTTGGCTGAGGCTGCATTTCCACTTGTGCGGTGGGAAATCGATGCAGACGAAATCGCATGCGAGTGCGATTTTGCATGCGTTTTTCCCACGATTTCGCATGCGATTTCGCATAGGGTAGTAGGTGGGCGATTTTAACCATGTCACTGCCTGTGTAAATTAACATTACCTCCTATGCGAAATCGCATGCCAAAACCGCATGCAATTTCCCTATTAAGATACATTGTATGCGATTCGCTTAGCGGTGTGCGGGGAGCGAATTCTGACGGCTCTGCCGTGCAGATTTTCCCCGCACACAAAAACGCTCAGCACAACGCACAAGTGGAAACAGGCCCATCCACTTGTATTGGCTGTGCGAATCCGCATGCGGACAACGCATGCAGATTCGCTATAGTGGAAATGAGACCTGGACACCAGTTTACTATAACCGACGTTTTACTATATCAGAGTTTACTATTACAAGATTATACTGTATAAATGCCCGCCGCAGCATTTCGTCTACAGCCGTGCCCAAATGACCATTTGCAGCTAAAAAAACTTGTGCAAACCCAGATGACAAAAGGCGTGTAGTAATTGCGATAAGTGGTTAGGTTTAGGTATCGCGTAGGAGGGCTGGGAGATTGGTTTGGCTTGTATGTTGGATTAGTTTGGCTCTGTAATATTAACAAGCTGACACATCATTGCATTCCAGCGGTTCTGGAGGTGTGGCTAGCTTCCAGGTACAACCAAGTGATGATTTGCATATTCAGCAGTGATGCATTGTGGGACACCTCAGAGCTCACGCCAACCTGAATAATCGCAAATACCTTCTGTTTTAAGAAGACAAACTTGTACTTAAAGGAGCACTATCGCGAAAAATGTAACCTATAAAATACATTTAATAACATGCAAATAAGAAGTACATTTCTTCCTGAGTGAAATGAGTCATAAATTACTTTTCTCCTATGTTGCTGTAACTTACAGTAGGTAGTAGCAATCTGACAAAACCGATAGGTTTTTGGCTAGTCTATCTCTTCATGGGGGATCCTTATTTATAAACACTATACCTGAAAAGGATTTATACAAAGATGCTGGCCAGCCTTCCCTGCTTGCCGCACACTTTTTTGGCACTGGGACAGAGCAACTGCCATTCACTAAGTGCTTTTGAAAATAAAAAAAAAATCCCGAAAACCCCCTTATAAGGAGATGGGCTACTCCAAAACCTGTTGGTTCTGTCAGATTTCTACTAACTACTGTAAGTGAAAACAACATTGGGGAAAAGGTAATTTATGGCTAATTTTACTCAGGAAGAAATGTACTTATTTATATGTTGTTATATGTATTTTACATTTTTCTTGATAGTGGTCCTTTAAGAAGTGGGAAGCATTGACTCGCTTGTGCACGAGCGCCTCCGACTTACAGCACAGGGGCAGCCATGCTCACCAGTATGACCAAACTCATGCTTGAAGAGGAGCATGGAATCCGACGAGAGCTTGTAAGATCCGCACAGAGCAACAGAAAAAGGAGGGTATAGAGGCTTTTTTCTTCTTGGGTAAGCATTTAACTTCTTGCCCAAGGTTTACCTTGTGTACTCCTTAAACACTAAGTCGCTGCAAAAGATTTGGCCCGTACGGGGATCGAACCCGCGACCTTGGCGTTATTAGCACCACGCTCTAACCAACTGAGCTAACCGGCCATTGCTTAGAGATATGTGGGAGGTCCTTCCCTCCTGAGGAAACGTGAAAACAGCCAACCGCTGTTTCCATCTTATCTGACCAGCACCCATTTACATATATGAAGAGAAGATAGCAGTATGGGTGCAAGTGGACCTCGTGGCGCAACGGTAGCGCATCTGACTCCAGATCAGAAGGTTGCGTGTTCAAATCACGTCGGGGTCAACTGATGTTTTTATGTTAGGATCAGGTCACAAAGTAGGCTAAAACTTAGATGCGTGCCTGCCTTCGATTTGTCAGGCAAGTGTAAAAATAATAAAAAATCTCTTCGATTTAGTTCTAGGCATTTGTATGTATATTTTGATTCTTACATCTCTGTCCTCCTGTCATTATAAGTAATGTCACTTAAAGAGACACTGAAGCGAAAAAAAAATTATGATATAATGATTTGTATGTGTAGTACAGCTAAGAAATAAAACATTAGGAGCAGAGACATAAGTCTCATGGCCCATACTCACGGGCTACAATTGTCGCCCGTGAGTATGAGGCGTTGCACGGGCGCGCACCCCGAACCGTCGCTCGTTGCTGATGTCGCCAGGCGATTGAACCGGTCAATCGCCTAGCGACAGTTGCCGACGCAACTTCGCCGCAACTGACGCTAGTCCGCGTGTGTATGCGGACTAGCGACAGCAACCCCATAGCCGGCGCACTGAGTTTCCGGCGGGAAGGAGGAACGTCGGCGACAGCTTCCGTCGGGCCACTAGTCCCTCTTCCGCAGTGTGTATGCGGAGGGACGTGGCGACAAGCTGTCGCCGAACTGTCGCGCACACGCTCCCGTGTGCTAGCGACATGCAGTTTTGGTTGCCTGTGAGTATGGGCCATCACATTTGTTTCCAGTACAGGAAGAGTTAAGAAACTCCAGTTTTTATCTATGCAAATGGCCATTGAGCACTGTGACTTTAAAAGTTGCAGAGAGCTCTGACTTCTGATTAGATTATCTCAACTGTATTGTGTTTTTCTTTTGCAGAGAATAGTTCAGGACAGGTCTAAAGTTCACTGCCTGTTCTATAAAAACATCTAGAATGCTGAGTAGTGTGTAAATTGCACATATTAGAGAATGATGCAATGTTATAAAAAAAAGCTGTATAACTGAAAATAAAAATATGAGAATTTTTTTTTTGCTACCAATGTTCTAGTAATTACCCCTACTACACAACCAATTCATGATAACATAATTTTTTTTTTTGCTTCAGTTTCTCTTTAAAGAGAATCTGTATTGTTAAAATCGCACAAAATTAAACATACCAGTGCGTTAGGGGACATCTCCTATTAACCTCTGTCACAATTTCGCTGCTCCCCGCCGCATTAAAAGTGGTTAAAAACAGTTTTAAAAAGTTTGTTTATAAACAAACAAAATGGCCACCAAAACAGGAAGTAGATTGATGTACAGTATGTCCACACATAGAAAATACATCCATACACAAGCAGGCTGGATACAGCCTTCCTTTTGTATCTCAAGAGATCATTTGTGTGTTTCTTTCCCCCCTGAGGGGGGAGTGCATAGCAGAACCACAACACTGAAGAACTTGGCAGCCTTCCAGACACAGGCTGACAAGTCTGACAAGGGAAAGATACATTGATTTATTACAGAGACAGTTATAGTATAGAGTGCTGCAGTAAGCCAGAACACATTAGAATAGCTTTTGGAACTTGTAAGATGATAAAAAACAGGATGCAATTTTTGTTACGGAGTCTCTTTAAAGCTCAACTCAAGCTGTGTTTTCTGTAGCAAAAATGTGCTGAAGGAAAATCAGTTTTAGGCCTCTTTTCCACGAACTGTTTACAGGCAGTGAAATACCTCAAACTCTCACAACTGCTTGCTGATGCCTGGTAACTGCTCACTGCTGCCTGGCAACTGCTTGCTGAGCACACAGCTCAACTGTTCGTGGAAAGGAGGCCTTAAAGAGAAACTCCAACCAAGAATTGAACTTTATCCCAATCAGTAGCTGATACCCCCTTTTACATGAGAAATAGAATGATTTTCACAAACAGACCATCAGGGGGCGCTGTGTGACTAATTTTGTGCTGAAACCCCTCCTACAAGAGGCTCTGAATACCGCGGTACTCCTGGCAAACTGCCACAATGTAACAATGTTCACAGGCTGTTTACAGCTGTCTAACAGCTAGAAACAGCTAAATAACCTGCCCACAGTAACAATGTCTCCATGTAATAAATGTCAGAATGTGAATCTGGGAGAGGAAAGATTTTACAATGAGCAAACACTGACTAAATCATTTATACATAATTATGGTAAAAAATGAAGCACTTTTTTTACTACATTATTTTCACTGGAGTTCCTCTTTATGCCTCGTACACACGCATGACTGCAGGCAACGAAGGGTCTGTCTGCACCTCCCGCTGGGCGGGTTTTCAGCAGACAGTCCAGCGTGTGTACAGTCAGTCTGCAGACTGACTGTACACACGCTGGACTGTCGCTGGAACGCCCGCCCAGCGGGAGAATATGACTGACCCGTCGTTCCTAATAATCCAGCGTGTGTACGAGCCTTTAGGATTGGTGCTTGGCTAAGGCAAGCCTAGGCTGGTGATTCCACAGGAGTGAATGTGATTTGCCAAAATTGCCATTGCTGTGCATGTTTGGAGAGATGTATGTTATGGGCTACAATTAGAACACATGCTAACAGAGGAACCTCTGCACAGGGTATGTGACTATGCGAAATAGAGCATTGTTTTGTTAACTAAGACCTCTGAATTTTAATTAGCTGAAGAGATAGTGGTTCCTTTTCATTATGTTTGAATGAGCATTTGCATGGGAGTGTGGAGAAGGCAAACTTTTGTTTTCCATGGCATCTTAGTAGGGGCTGGAACCCACTAGAGCGATTTTTTTTTTTGAGGGTTTAGGGAGCAATTCAAAACACTAGCGATTTCTCTAAAAGCTTAGCTAATGTTAATGGTTGTGCCAAATTCCACTGGAGCGATTGCGATTAGCAAAATCGCTATCGCAGGACATGCAGCATTTTGGTGGCGTTAGTGTTTGCGTTCGCACACAAAGGGGAGCGTAGCCACAAGAACATACCCAACAAACTGTTGCCAGATATGTTCAGAGGGCCCTTGCGTGGCTACGGTGGGGCTGAGGAGGACGTGGGATGCCTTTGGCTTCCCTCTTGGGTAAGTAACTTATTTTTTTTCTCTGTTATCTTGGTATTACTTTGGATCACCGCACTCTTGGCCAGTTAGGATCAGTTCTTACAGGTGTGATGCCTAAAAGATGAGGGACATCACCATTCCAGGTAATTCATATAACAGTGTGCATTCTTAACCTCCTTGCCGGTTATCCCGAGCTCAGCTCGGGGTAACCTGCCGCGGAGGATTCCTCAGGCCCTGCTGGGCCGTTTTGCATAATATTTTTTTTTTTATACACGCAGCTAGCACTTTGCTAGCTGCGTGTCACTTACGATCACTGCCGATTCGCCGCTACCCGCCGCATCAGAGGGTGCCCCCCCAGATCCGTGCGCTGCCTGGCCAATCAGTGCCAGGCAGCGCTGAGGGGTGGATCGGGACTCCCTCTGACGTCACGACGTCAATGACGTCGCACGCGTCGCCATGGTGACGGGGGAAGCCCTCATGGAAATCCCGTTCAGAACGGGATTTCCGGATGGGGTGATCGGCGCATACGGGTGGACGCCGCAGGGAGGGGGGAAGCATGTAGCTAGCGCTAGGCTAGCTACATGCTTTAAAAAAAAAAATGCTAAAAAACACCCTCCCTGCCGTGCGCAGCTAATTTTTAGAACGGCAGGGAGGTTAAATGATTTATAGAGTGTACTTAGTAGTTGTGTGGTATATAACACACGCAATCATTTGCATTCATGTAAGAATCACGCAAAGGTTGCATACTTGTGGGATTCCTTTAGGGAGCGTCTGCACCCAGCAACAGAGAAAGGTATGGGATGGCACATGAGGATCCAGAGGGTTCCCTCTCCTTAGGTAAGTATTTAACATGTGACCCGATTTTGTGCTTGGGCACTCTTTAAACGTTAAGGGGCTGCAAAAATGTTGGCCCGTACGGGGATCGAACCCGCGGCCTTGGCGTTATTAGCACCACGCTCTAACCAACTGAGCTAACCGGCCACTGATAAGTAACTTTTGGGAAGGTACATTCCTCTTGAGGAAAAATATAACGGCCAACAGCTGTTCCCGTTTGCATATATGAAGAGAGGGTAGACCATTGAGGCAAGTGGACCTCGTGGCGCAACGGTAGCGCGTCTGACTCCAGATCAGAAGGTTGCGTGTTCAAATCACGTCGGGGTCAATAGGTATTTTTATGTTTAATCCATCAAGTATTAAACATAAAACAGGATCAGGTCATAATGCAGGCTGAAACGTGGTCATGCAAGTATAAAAAAACAACAACTCTTCAATCCAGTTCTGAGCATTTCTAGATATAATGTATTTTGTTTCTCACGTCACTCTATCACTCTGTTATTTGAAGTGAAGTAAAAGTGGACCTGTCATTCTTTAACGAATGATCCCTTTGGGAATGTGAAATCTAATGCTGCTGGAAAACTTTGGTGGGAGTGGCATGTGTTGCTATGCACGTAAATCAGGAATAGACAAGTTGGAGGAAATGTGGTACATGGAGTGTTGTTGTGAGTAGCTCAGCTGGTACACAAAAATTATCTTGCAGAAGTGGGCGAGGTCAGGGGAATGAGAGACTCAAGTGTGTATTCCAGGGAAAAAAAATGTACTTTAAATACCAGTTTCTAGCTTTGACATCATTCATCTTTATTAGTCCCTAACCCGATGTTGTGTCCTTCAGCCGTGGGAGCCCATGCCAGTGCTAGCGTGGCGCTACTCTTCTACCTCTTTGAGGGCTGGCAGTGCTCTATATACTGGTGGATATTTGCCTTCTGCAGGTGAGTGCTAGATAAAAACTTTACTCTAAAGTTTAAACGTTTGCTTGCCACAAAGTGCATCTTAAAGGGATACTTAAGTCAAAAATAAAAAATGATTTTCACTCACCTGGGGCATCCCTCAGCCCCCTGAAGCTGTATGGTGCCCTCGCAACCTCGCTCCGATCCTCCCGTCCCCGCCGGCGGCTACTTCCGGGTTCGGCGACAGCCACTGACAGGCTGGGAACGCGAGTGATTCTCCGCATTCCCAGCCGCTATATCACCCTCTATGCTGCTATAGCGTATATGTTATACCCTATATATATGTTAAACACTAAACAGTATCTCCTACTGGAGCAAGAGATCGGAACACTCCAGCCTAGTGATCCTTTTAGGCTAGGTTCACACTAGCCTTAAAAGGTTACTAATGGCATAAAAAAAGTATTTTACCCTTACCTGGGGCTTCTTGCAGCCCACTGGAGTCACAACGACCTTCGACGATTCTCCAGCGAGCAGAAGCGACCCCCCCCCTGATAGCTGGCGGATTGCGGACAGTCGGAGGCTGCTGTGCATGCGCGGCCCCTGAGCTGCATGCAATTTTCGCCTACTGGGCATGCACGTCACGCTTCCAGAAACGGGGCTGCGGTGAGGAGGCGCATTGCCGTCCAGCTTTGTGGGGGCTGCCGCTGACCGGAGGGTCTCGGAAGGATGGGACAGGAAACTCCAGGAGCTGCAAGAATCCTCAGGTAAGTTAAACTGCTTTTTTTTTTTTACCTTTAGATTTCCTTTAAAAATGTACCAACCCAGCAGGGTGGAAGCGGTTGTGTAAATGAATCTTATGGAATCGTTCACTAAGTACGATGGGGGTAGACAGGAAGTGAGAGGGATATGGAGGCTGCCATATTTATTTCCTTTTAAACAATACCAGTTGCCTGGCTGTCCTGCCTCTAATACTTTTAGCCATAGACCCTGAACAAGCATGCAGCAGATCAGGTGTCTCTGACTGAAGTTTGACTAGATTAGCTACATGCTTGTTTCTGGTGTGATTCAGACACTACTGCAGCCAGAGAGATAAGCAGAACGGCCAGGGAACTGGTATTGTTTAAAAGGAAATAAATATGGCAGCCTCCATATCCCCTTCAGTTTTGCGTGTCCTTTAACCCTTCTTTTCAAAGAGAATCTGTTTGTTGATAGCTCTGTGTCCATCCTACGTTGGGTTCAGGCCTGGTCATGTTATTTTGCATCATTCTGGCAGTTCCTCTCCTTGACATCATCCTCTCAGCGCTGGTTCTTCACTGCTCAGCCTCGGTCAGCCTCTCCCTGTTTGTTTCCCAGAAGTGGGAGTGCTCCTCCTACTGGTACATCTTTGGTTTCTGCAGGTACAGTAGAAGGAGATAGTGGCAAAATACTGGTTAAGCTGGTGATACATTACGCAATCTGATTGTACAATCGTACACCTTAAAGTGTACCCGAGGCGATATGATGAGATAAACATGTGTAAGTACAGTACAAAACATGTTAATAACCAGGCTGTTTTACTTGCTTTATTTTGCTGCCTGAAAGAGTTCATTTCTAGGCACGGAAGTGACAGCTTCTGTCTTGTCAGTAGCTATCTGGAGTATAGTGAACATCGCTGATAAGCAAATTACAGCCATAAAAATTTTCCTGGCAAAATACAACATCTAAGAGCAGGGGGAGATAAAATACAAGAACTTTTGACCTTTTTATAACTCTGGGACACTTGATAGGCTGCCACTGAGTAGAGGCAGTAGAACATTCAACCTACTTTGTAAATGTGATGCTTAAATAAAAGATAAAAAAAAAACCTTTTATTCACATCAGAAATTAGTTTAATCAGTGACACCCCTTAAATTTATTTTGATTAAATTATTGAAAAGCTATGTTTTATAGATCCTCTCATCAGTGGGGTTTTTTTTTTTTTTTTTTTTGCATGTGATTTTGACAGTCAGGTTTTACAGTGATTTGCCATAGTTGAGAGAGCAAAAAAAAGTTCTAAAACTTTTGAGTTGCTAAAATCACCATTTCAGCATTGCGCCAAAGTCTGCACAAGTCAGCTAAACACCGGTAGCTGTTTGTACAGGGCCAACCAGAAACCTATTTTTTTTGCCTAAATAACAGAAGTGGCTAATGGTCAAATCTTTTACAACTAACTACAGTATATAGTGTTCCTAAATATTTATGAAATGTGTGTACGGTTGCCTAGCTAGTAGCTACATCACTAAGAGATCCAGAATGCTGTATCGTCTCCGGTGAGCGCATTGTTCTCCTATTACCCCCTTCCACTTTAAAGAGAACCAGAGAGGAAGCACCCTCATGTATTTTATTACATTTATCAGTGGGAACATGACAGTAAACACATACCCTTTTAGTTTCATTCTTATCTGCTTAATTAGTCTATTATCAGCTGTGATAAGACTACCCGACTGGCTCAGTCTAGGTTTGACCTGGAATCATTATAGCTCAGTCACTTTTCTGTGGAGTCTTTTCAAGCCCGAGCCTGTCCCCTCCTGGCTCAGATTTCCTGCTTTGCATACTGAGAGCTGTGATGACATGGGAGGGGCTGCTGCTGATGAGAAATAATCTCTGAAACAGACAAGTGTGGCTGCAATATGATCTGTGTGCTCTGTATGCACTCTGTCTGCATTGATAATGATGATGACTGCAGTTTCATTCCTATGAGAGACACTTCCTACAGGCAGCTGCACATCATACCAAAATGAAAGCACACAGATGAAAGGCTGCAGCAGCCTTTCTCATATAGCCTAAATAGCAGCCTAGTCTCATATAGCCTAGACAGCACATCCAGAACAACTCATAACCCGGAAGCAGAAGGGATATGAGCCGGCGGCCATATTTGATTTTTCCTGGAGCAATAATGGATAAAAAATACTAAAAAAAGGCACACCAGAGTGGCAAAATTATCAGGTAGAGCATTTATTCTTTACAAGCTATCGACCGATATGTTTATTTTGTGTGAAACGTTCATCTCTGGTTCCCTTTTAGCTGCTCCATCATGTACTGCGATGTTGTCCCTCCTCCTCTCACCATAGCAACATAACGCATTGCTAGCCTGTACAGCACTCAGCCACGGATTGTCGCCCAGGGAATCGAGTCCCGAACCCTGCAAGTAATCGTGCATGTGTACGAGTCTGGCTCGGGGTTGGTAATCCACAGCTCAGAGCAGTAACCCAGAGGCATACTTGTTGTGATCACCGCAAGGTTAATGCAGAGCAATGGCGCGCAGCGGGCGTTTTCACTCACCTCCCTGGGGATCCAGACGCCAGCAGCCATTCTTCTTGCTGTCCTCCGAGACTCTACATTCCCTTGGTGAAATCACCAGCTGTCATGATGACGATTGCAGTACAGGGTTACAATGCCACCCGGAGGATGGAGGGAGAACTGCAGCGCTGGATCCCAGGGAGCTGAGTAAGTGCAGGGGCTGCTGCAGATACCTGTGGTAGGATTATTTCTGCATTGTAGGGTCTGAAAGCGCGCTAAAAAATTGCACTGCTTTTAGATCCTAAAATCTGGAAATAATCCTACCGCTAGGGAGGTGAAAGAGACTATTAAGTCTTAAGCCTGGTCTACACGTGCCGATGTTTCTTATCAATCAAGCCGCTGGTCCGATCTCGCCGCGGCCGATTCCCTGCTCGGTCCCCGCGAGCGGACAATAGCGGGGAATCGAGCGGAAGATATGCGGCGCCGGCAGGGATGAGCGGGTATCGAATCCGACGCACGCGCGGATGAGCGGGGACGCGGCGGGTTAGCGCAGGGATGCAGAAGAGTCGATTCGGGGGCTAATCAAGCCGCCGGATTGCTACGTGTAGACCAGGCATAAAACACACTTAGCTCATATTCCCTTAACATACGAAGTTATAATTACCTGCCGTGTCTTATGTGTTAAATTCTATCCCGGAGCCCCTGTATGCACCGACTTCCAGCGCTGAAGTCAGAAGCATATGGAGGCTGAAATGTATTTCCTTGTAAACAATACCAGTTACCTTGCAGCCCTGCTGATCTCTTTGGCTGCAGTAGTGTCTGAATCACACCAGAAACCAGCATGCAGCTAATCTAGTCAGACTTCAGTCAGAGCGCCTGATTTTGGATCTGCATGCTTGTTCAGGGACTATTGCTAAAAGTATTAGAGGCAGAGGATCAGCAGGGCAGCCATGCACCTGGTATTGCTTAAAAGGAGATAAATATGGCAGCCTCCATACCCCTCTCACTTCAGTTGGCCATTAAGCAGGGCCGGAGCTACCCTAGGATAAAATGGGCAATTGCCCCAGGGCCCCAGAGCCTGTAGGGGCCCCCGAGGTGTCCCTCCCCCATGTTAACTGTTGCTCCCCAGGGACTCTGCAGAGTCTGTTAAGTTGGGAGGTGAATGGGGGAGGGTCAGCAGCCAGCTCAGGGGCCCAGGAGGAAAATTTGGCTGCAACAAAGGGCCTCTAATGACGCTTTTTGGTCGGGGGGTGTCTGTCGGGGGTCCCCCAGGCTAATTTTGCCCTAGGGCCCAATTGTTACTTGGACCGGCCCTGCCATTAAGTTGTGTATATTTATTAATGACGCCCGTACCGAAAGCATGATTGCATGATTTTTTCCACCCAGAGATCAATAAACAACTTGCAGAAGTTCTAACCCTTCCAAGTGTTATACAAATACAGAGATATCACTGGAAGAAGAAAGAGGAAATCCGGGCACCTTCCGTCCAACTGTCATTTATTGCAAGCCAAAACAGACATCCATTAGGTTACCACAACCATAAGTACCTCGTGTAAGTGGTCTTGTGGGATGATGATCGGTGGAGGTGCGGGAGCCAGGGCACTAAGTAGGTCCGGCGACGGCCGTTTCGCGTCTATGCAGACGCTTGGTCACGCCACGTACCACTGTACAGTACAGTGGTACGTGGCGTGACCAAGCGTCTGCATAGACGCGAAACGGCCGTCGCCGGACCTACTTAGTGCCCTGGCTCCCGCACCTCCACCGATCATCATCCCACAAGACCACTTACACGAGGTACTTATGGTTGTGGTAACTTAATGGATGTCTGTTTTGGCTTGCAATAAATGACAGTTGGACGGAAGGTGCCCGGATTTCCTCTTTCTTCCTTCAGTGATATCTCTGTACAGTTGTTTGCTCTTCTGCTGCTTCCGCAGAGCACACGTCCAAGCAACAGGACAAGAGGTAACCTAGATGATGCGGTGAGGGTTTTTTTGCTTTCAAAGTTTCACATACACATAGCTCATCCACAGGGAGTGCCACTCAGTCTTTGCTTTCTCTCCTCACCATATATTATACAAATACAGAGACATTTTCTGAGTATAGTTGGGCTTTTAAAGAATTATTGAAGCCAGAGTGTAAAAGTGAATGGCCCGTATGGGGATCGAACCCGCGACCTTGGCGTTATTAGCACCACGCTCTAACCAACTGAGCTAACCGGCCACTACTTAGTGCATTCACTGCAGTAGTCATATGCTGTTAAAGCTAATGAGAACATTTAAAAAAAAAAATGGAAAGACCCAAAACAAACAGATACTTATCGAAGGAGCGGGAAGGCCCTATAGAGCCGATGTCACCCTATTTTAATCCCCCGCTGCAGGAGTCTTCGGGAGCCCACAGACGCAGTTCATCTTCAGGAGCACTCGAGCTCCCAGAAGACTTCCGAAGCCTCCCACGGCAGAGAGCAGTATTTGACTGATCAGTCAGATACTGCTATAGGAGGTGCCAGCGCTGGAAGGAGGGGACTATGAGAGAAGCGGGTAGGCTCTATAGGGCCCAGAGCCTTACCCCTCCTTAGGTAAGTTTCTGTTTGGGTTGTCTTAGGTTCCCATTAGCTTTAACAATAGAAACAATGATAGGAGCTGTGCATAAGTGCTTCAAGTCTGATGTTATACGTATGCCAGATAGACCTCGTGATGCAATGGTAGGGCGAGACTTGTGCAGACTTCGGGTGCGATGGTGATAAATTGAGAGTGAGGAAGACATGAATGTAAATAATGTAGAGCAGATAATCCGGATATGTGTTTGGTTTCTTGCCGAGTAACCTCTGGTCAGCCCTGATCTTACCTCTTGTAACTCGGACCTCTTCACTTCTCTTCCCCAGTGCCCTCCCAGCCTTCACCGAGATCATCCTCTTCATCGCTGTGCTCGGATGTAAGCGGAAACCGCTATAGATCCACCTTCCAACCAAGGATTGGGTCGGCTTGCAGGAAATTTAAAGTATAATTTGACTTTTGTTAAAAAATGAATTCTGCATATGTTATAGATTCACAGACCAAGCTTGAATGGACTATCACAGGTTGTCAGAGGATTATAGGCTGAAAGGACCAGGAATAATAGCTTCTGCTGCCAGTTTGCATCTGCTTTAGGCTGGGAAAGGGGCGGAGTTTTTCAGTGTCCCAACACTGGTCTCTGAGCTGAGATACTGTGCTCTGATTCGTAAAGTACAACTTACTGCTCTCCAGGTACTCTGGTTCTGTCACAGCAACTAGCCTAACGCCAATGTATTAAGTTTACTGTGAATTTCACAATGCATTTTTTATTTGTCGGACAGCATAATCTGCTAAACAGCTTTAAGGCTCCCTGCACACTGCATGCGATTCCGATTCCGCTTTTTAATCAATTTTTACATCCGATTCCAATTCTGATTTTTAATCTTTACTGCATGCTGCGTTTTTTGATCCGTTTTTCTGTTGAATGTATTCAGGGAAAATTGGAATTGTAAATCGGAAACGGAATCTGAATCGGAAAACGGGTTTGCAGTGTGCAGAGATCTTTGGGTTGCAGTTTATGGTAGAAAAAAAACTCCTCCTTATAATATGATAATACCTACAAGATAGTGCCTTCTGGTCAGTGTCTGCTGCTCTATACCTCTGCAACTGAAGAAGTTGTTTTTTTTTCAATAAAACTTTATTGAACAAGCTGAACACCTAACAAGGATAAAGATGGCGTCCATAAAGTGTAACTGTTGGGCATAAAATCAAAAATATTTTTTTTATCTGGTAAACCAGTAATAAGGATGGTAACCAGGCAATCCAAAAGTTAAAATCACTATTACTTTAGTTTATATGATCATTCCCTAGTTTACCTGACTCTTATTTGGTACGCACAAAAAGGAAGTTGCAGGGCATGCTGGGTTGTCCTTTTTTGTATCTCTACTTTCCCCTCAGACGTAACTAATGCAGCCTGATTGGCTGAAGCCTCTTTCCCTCCTGTTTTCCCCTCCCACACCTCTGTTCCTCTCTGATTGGCCAATATTTCTCATGCTGAGACAATGCACTTTCTATAGTGGAGGGCGGGCAATGCAAACACAATCTGGCAGAGGAGAGTAAGGGAGGAAATGACATCGGGATTGGCTTCAAAATAGGAAATGCTAAGAATGATTTTTTTCTTTTTTACTGTAGAAAAATCACTAAAATCAAAATGTGGACAGTGAAATACATATGCTTTGTAAGTAGAGCAAGTATTTATCTACTTATATATGTGGGTTTGTTTTTTTCTGAGATAGTATGACTGACAGCTCCTCTTTAAATGACAACTGAAGTGAGAAGGCTATGGAGGCTGCTAAATGTGTTTCCTTTTACCCATTAGCGGCTTCAATAGAGTTATCTCGTTTGAAATAAGTGTGCTGCTTTTGACTTCTGTCAGCAGAACTGTTGTGCTGTAATTATCTTGGAATGCTTTGATCCTTTCTCGTGAACATAAAATACAGAAACTGGTAACAGAATTTCTCTATTATTGTCTCACACTGCCCCCTAGTGACAAGTGCCCATAAATACACATTACAGCTTACAAATTAGAAGCTAGAACATCTAACTAAGAAGAATTAAATAAAATGGCCTGGAGCAATTGCAAGTCCTCTAAATTAATTTGCTGCTAAAGGGTTAAGCAATACCAGTTGCTTGGCTATCCTGCTGATCCTCTGCCTCTAATATGTTTAGCCATAGACCTTGAATAAGCATGCATCAGATCAGGGGTTTCTGACATTATTGCCAGATCTGATAAGATTAGCTGCATGCTTGTTCCTGGTGTTTTTCAGCACCACTGTAGCCAAATAGATCAGCAAGGCTGCCAGGCAACTGGTATTGTTTAAATGGAAATAAATATGGCAGCCTCCATATCCCTCTCGCTTCAGTTGTCCTCCAATTCAGGATTTAGGTATTAACCTCTTAAGGACCACAAGCTTACACCCCCTAGTAACCAGGCCATTTTTTACAATTCATCACTCTGCAGCTTTAACAGTTTTCTGCATGGCCATACAACTTAGCACACAAATCTTGCCACCAACAGAGCTTTGGTGGCATCTGATAGTTGCTGTGATGTTTATTTTTTATTAATTTTATTGTTTGTTTTTAATTAAAAATGTCTTTTTTTTATTATTATTTTTTTCCCTCCCTCCTCCCCAGATCCTGTCATAGTGATCACTTCCCATAGGCATCAATCCTATGAGAGGTATCAGTTTGTGAGTCACTCAAGGGAACAGCGAATGACCCAACTGTCCCCTGTACAGCACTGAGCTCAATCGCAGCACTATACAAATAAAAATAGCGGTTTTGTTATTTTCTAACAGCCTGCCAGCCGCAGTCGTGGCTGGCAGGCTGATCACGGAGCCCTGCAATGTTTATTTACGGAAGCTTGCGCTCCAGTGAGTCCGAGCTCCCTGCTAATCTCACGCATCACAAGATGACTCACCAAGAAATGCTGAAGGAACAAGAGAGCCACTGTGCAGCCGTCATCCTGCGTTAGGCGGTCGCAGAGTGGTTAAATAAAACAATAACAAAGGAAATGTATCCTCACATTTTGAGTACCCTCTTTTGTGCAGGGGAAACTCAAAAAATTAGAATATTGTGCAAAAGTCCATTTATTTCAGTAATTCAACTTAAAACGTGTAAGTAATATATGAAATAGACTCATTACATGCAAAGCGAGATATTTCAAGCCTTTATTTGTTATAATGTTGATGATTATGGCTTACAGATTATGAGAACCCCAAAATCCAAATCTCAGACCATCAGAATATTCTTAAAAGGTTCAATATTCTAGGCTCAAAATGTCAGACTCTAATCAACTAATTCATCCAAAACACCTGCAAAGGGTTCCTATTTCATATGTTAGTTTCACCTTTTAAGTTGGATTACTGAATTAAATGGACTTTTACATAATATTCAATTTTTCGAGTTTCACCAGTCTAAGGCTGCTGTCTCATCCTTTCTCTTTCTATCTGGGGATTTTTCACTTAGAAGTGTGTTGCATGATTTTTTTTGGGGGGGGGATGACCAAAAATGGAATTCCATGGCTTTGTAGCATGAGATAAGTTTGAACATCCTCTTGTGGACTTGTTCTACTTGTCTCAGCTGCGATAAGCCTTTTTTAAAAAAAAATTTTTAGGCAAAACTCACCAGCTCTATTAGGCCTCTTTCAGGCCGGTTTTACACCTGGCCATTTTGTTTGCGATGTTCCGTCCATACTGCAACGCACACATCATACATATGACCATACGGCAGAGTGCGCCAACAGGGTTATATGCATAGAGAACTATTAAAGGAGATGTGTCTGATTTGCGGTAATCTAGTCAAACAACTGTTTAATAATATTGGGAAAACAAGAAAAAAATGTTGCTTATGACAATACCATTTTTATATCTATAATATTAAAATTACAAATACTATTCAATGGCAAACCCAAAGTTATTTCTAGAGATGGCTCAGTCTTAGAGAACTCATGGAGAAGCACATGATCCGTTTGATCAGCTGATAGATTTGTAAGCCTCTGATTTGCTATGATGACTTTAACCTGGGTTTAACACATGTTCATGACCAGCAAATCAGAGGCTTACAAATCTATCAGCTGATTAAACTAATCATGTGCTTCTCCATGAGTTCTCCAAGGCTGGGCCATCTCTAGTTATTTCCTGAATCTTTTTTTTAAACTGGCAGGGAAAATGTTTATTTTAAAGTATTTTTCTACCAGTGACTATTTTGTATGTTTTTAAACAGACATTTGGACCTTTTGTACTGTGTGTTTCATAAATCTATTTATTACAATCTGAGAAGTTCTGAGTGATTTGTGACTTTATAGAATTTAAAAAAGACAAATTTAAATCAAAAATAGGAAAAAGCAAGAAGATTTGAATCAGGATGATAGCATGTATTGGCTAAACTCATAAGAAAATGAGTAAGCTTTCGGCTATGAAGCTTTCCTCAGACTGATTCCTGTATACTGACAACAAAAGTTATTGTGTTATCTTTATAAGTTATCTTTACAAAAGTAAAGAGGGTAAAGTGTTTTTACTGTTTTGTCCCAAATAGGGTGATTTATTCTTTCATGTCCTGTGTGCAGCAAGTGAAGTTTCCTGAAATGGGCAAAAATCAAGTAACCCTTCGCACACTCGCATGCAAATGTTCAAGTAAATAGATTCACAGATTCACTCATCCAGGCACCGCTGTTATCCCTACAGGTAAGTTAAAAGCCAGGGTCTTAGTTCACAGAAGAATGCATTATTTTGCTTAGTCACTTAAGAGGTGACTAAGCAAAGGAATGCATTCTTCTGTGAACTAAGTGTAAGGATCCGCTCAGCTGGCTGCACAGGCAGACAGCTGTTTGACCATTCCTTATGTCTGAGGAATGCAGGTCTCTGGAAAGGAGACCTGGCTTCATCTTGCAACTTTCAGAGTTGCTTTGCTGAGGGATTTGCATACATGCAAATTGCCCAGCTGTCCCCTTTGAGGGCTGGCAGTATAAGAAGCTATGTTTCCCAGAGTCCATTGCTGGTCATTCCTTCAGGGTTTGTTGAAACACTCCTAGAGTGTCAGCCATGCTATATCTTGTCAAAGTTATCTTAGAGTAATTCCTGGGACTGCACTAGGCAGTTTCCCTAGTGCAGTTAGTTGTCCTGTCCCAGCGGTGGTCGACAGGAAATCGTTCTGTTTGTCTGGGTGCTAACCGGAGCAGCGGTTGCTACCGGTAGTCCCTTCTGATCTGTCTTGCTTGGATCGCACTAGCCTCTAGCGGTAGTGGCAGTGGATCCTTCTGTTCTATCTTGCCTGTATCGCACTAGCCTTGTGCTAGCGCTGTGGATCCTTCTGTTCTGTCTTGCTTGGATCGCACTAGCCTCTAGCGGTAGTGGCAGTGGATCCTTCTGTTCTGTCTAGCCTGGATCGCACTAGCCTTGTGCTAGCGCTGTGGATCCTTCTGTTCTGTCTTGCTTGGATCGCACTAGCCTCTAGCGGTAGTGGCAGTGGATCCTTCTGTTCTGTTTTGGCTGGATCGCACTAGCCTTGCGCTAGCGCTGTGGATCCTTCTGATCTGTTTTCTTGTTCCTGAGCTTAGATCGCACTCGCTCTGACGGAAAGAGCAGTGGATCTTCCCTCTCGTATTCCTGTTTTCCGTTTGTCTGTCTTGTCTGATACGAACGCTTGCTGTAGGCTCGGTGAGGTAACCGCTAAGCTAGCGCTCGCGTTCTTTGTTTCGTGTTTGTCTGTCGGTGGTTAGTTAGGCGTGCTTGTCTCTGTTGTGCTTAACACGCGGAGACCGTGCTGTAAACGCGTTCGCTGTTGCGAATGAGTGCGGTGTTCGCGTTTAGTTAGCGTTTGTTATTTTCATTCTCATTGTCGTTTGCTGTGCCTTTGCTACTCTTGTGCCCTGTCTTGCTTCAGCCTTGTGTCACCTCTGGCAGTCGCCTCTCTCGCGATTGTGTTCCTACTTTTGTTTCTGCTGATGTGTGTTCACCGTCGCAGGGTCGCGACTAGATTGGTGAACACACATTCATCCTGTACCTGTGCTCTTTCTCTTTAAGGGCTGTTCAGCCCCGCATTGTCTTGATCTGTACAATCCCCATCTGGCATCTGTGGCCGTGCAGCGGTTGTACTCGTCTGCACTCCACAGCGCCATCTGCCGGTGGGAATTGCCCTCTACTGGTGCTTGCACCAAAGCTGGGTTCCCCCCTTCATACGCTTGTGGAGGATTTCCGCCGTCTCAGCGCACGCCTTGTGCGCTGATCACAGAGATGATTCCGCAATCGTTACACTAAGACCCCGACTTTTACCTTAGCTGTAGGGATAACAGCTGTGCCTGGATGAGTGAATCTGTGAATGTGTGCGAAAAGTTACTTGATTTTTGCTAATTTTAAAAGGGCCACACCCCCTTCAGCACCTCCCTTTCCTTAAAGAGAATCTGTACTCTAAAATTTTTACAGCAAAAAGCATACCATTCTATTCACTATGTTCTCCTGGGCCCCTCTGTGCTGTTTCTGCCACTCTCTGCTGCAAACCTGGCTTGTAATTGCCAGTTTTAGGCAGTGTTTACAAACAAACTAACCAGCTTGTGATAGGCTCACATAAGCAGAGTGTGCAAGTCATACAGAACCTGCAGGGGGCCTGGAGGGTGTTTGTATAGCTTCTGCCAATGACAAGCAGTGCAGCACATTCCAGCCTCTGCCGACAGAAGAGAGAAGATTAGATCATATAACAGAGATAACACAGCTACTGTGCAATTAGGAAAGGCTGCAGTAACACAGACCACATTAGAACAGGCAAAGGAACTTATAGGATAGAAGAACTAAGGCTGAAAATTTTGTTACAGAGTCTCTTCAATAACTTATTTAAAGGGGAACTGAAGTAAGAGGTATACGGAGGCTGCCATATTTATTTCCTTTTTATTAATACCAGTTGCCTGGCAGCCCTGCTGGTCTATTTCTCTGCAGTAGTATCTGAATAACACCAGAAACAAGCATGCAGCTAGTCTTGTCAGATCTGGAACACCTGATCTGCTGCATGCTTGTTCAGGGGCTATGGCTAATAGCATTAGAGGCAGAGGATCAGCAGGGCTGCCAGGCAACTGGTATTGCTTAAAAGGAAATAAACATGGCAGCCTCCATATACCTCTCTCTTCAGTTCCCCTTTAATGTCCTAACTAGAGGCGATGTGTCTGGATATAAGGCTTTTTTTCCCCTTGTCTCCTGAAATGGGGCGCAGACCACAAGAAAAAGGAAACAAAACTTCAAACCCACCCTTAGTCCACAGAGAAGAAGTTTATTAACGTACACCTGAAATGAGGAGCATATGGTTGCTGCCATTTATTTCCTTGTAGACCATAGCAGTTGCCTGGGGGTCCTGCTGATCTCTTTGGTTGCAGTAGTGTCTGAATCACACAAGAAACAAGCATGGAGGTAATCTAGTCAGACTTCAGTCAGAGCGCCTGATCTCTGATCTGCATGCTTGACCAGCGGCTATAAAGAGTTACACCTATGCCAGTTAGCCTTCCTGCACATTGCAAACGCCTTTTTTTTCATATTTGGCTGCACCTGTGCAGGACTATGGACCCGCTTGCGCATGAGTGGCTCCGACTTACTGCGCAGGCGTAACCAAGCTCACGCAGACGCAGTATGACCACACTGACGCTGGATGAGGTACGCGGTCACAAGCATGGAATCCTACAGGAGCTTGTGGAATTCCTTTTGGGGGGTCCGCGCCCAGCAACGAAGGCGTAAGAAGTCTATGGAGGACACAGAGGCTTCCCTCTCCTTACGTAAGTATTTAACCTGTGACCCAAGTTTTGCCTTTGGTACTCTTTAAATGTTCAGGAGCTGCAAAAGTAGTGGCCCGTACGGGGATCGAACCCGCGACCTTGGCGTTATTAGCACCACGCTCTAACCAACTGAGCTAACCGGCCATTGTACAGAGATGCCATTCCCTCTTGAAGTAATATATAACCGCCAACAGCTGTTCCCATTCACACATAAGAAGAGAGGATTAGCATTTGGGGCAGGTGACCTCGTGGCGCAACGGTAGCGCGTCTGACTCCAGATCAGAAGGTTGCGTGTTCAAATCACGTCGGGGTCAATAAATGTTTTAATGATTAGCTCTGCTGCATACATAATGAACAAAAGTGTTTAAAAGAAAATGTAAAGCTAATCAGTTGTGTTTTGTTTGTTTTTTAAGTACAATTTGTAACGATCGGTGTAACACAGAGAGGGTCTGATTACCGGTGAACTGCAGTATCACCGAGAATACAGAATATACCCGATCATTGATGATCTGCAGTATCACTGATAATCAGATATATCTACTAACCTCTGGACACCTGAGAAATGCGAGTGTTGGTGCAACAGTAATACGGGAGACTGTACCTAAGGAGTAGGTACAGAGGCAGTAAGGAATACTGCACTGAAGTATGCTCCTTCCGTAAGCCTAGACTATCCCGGGGGAGGAGCCAAGCAGAATGTGGGAAGGACAGAGCGCGAGCGACACCAATGAGCGAGTGTCACTAACAGATCTGGGAACTGCCTCTAACAGTAAGGCTAGTTCTCGAGGTCGGCCAAGCCAGGTCGTCAGCACACAGACAGACAAAGCACAGAATCAGGAGGCAGACACGGAATCCAATAACAGGCAGGGCCGGGCAACGGAGAATCAGAATAACGAGGCACAGAATCAGGAGGCAGGTACAGAGTCCAGGAACGAGCAGAGATTGGCAACAGGATATCAGAAATAGCAAGGCACAGGATCAGAGTCCAGAGGAATAGTCAGGCAGGCAGAAGGTCACAACAAATAATACAATTCAATATTCCTAATGCTAAGGTGTGAACTCCTTGATGTCAACACCTTTGGAAACTATGCTAGAACACAGAAACAGACAAGGCCTGAGTGCTACCACGCAGTGACCGCAACGACAGACAACCAGAGAATGACCAGCACCCAGTATATATACTATAGCACTCTCCAGCGCCACCCCTAAGTGCTGGACCAATGAAAGGTGGTGGAGATGTCAGCTGACCAGCTTGGTCAGCTGACCTTCTTCTGGCTGTCATATAAACTCTGCCTTAACACCAAAACAAACTCTGCCTCTCAGCCATCCTGAACCCGTGCGGACCATCAGTCCCAGCCACACCAGTCACGTTTTGCAATGTCTCTGCTGGCCTGCACGCGGGGTGAGACGCACCGCTATCTGCACATGCGGTGGCCTCCCCGCGCCTGGTCAGACCGTCAGTAGCAGGCCTGTGCGCGCAAACCGCCGCGTCAGACGCGGCGGTTTCTCTGCGTTCCGCTATGCCAGCTGCGGAAACATCCGCCTCATCCTGCGTCCATGCGGCGGCTTTTCCGCGTTTCTTCACACAATTATAGTGAAAAACTGTGACCTTTAAAACGCATAAATATAAAATGTACATTTCTCCCAAAGAAATATAAATTACTTTTCTCCTATGTTGAGGTCACTGGCCGAAGCTAGTAAAAAGTTTTTTGATTGTTTTGGGCTTTTTTTGTGTCCTCACACAAAAAATCCTTTTGGAAGGGATTCATTTTGTTATTTATTTAATTGTGTGTGGTGCCTGTAATTTAACTATTTGCCACTAGATGGCGCTGTAAGGCTTGGTGGTGTATTCTCCACAGTCAGCATGCAACGCATGAGCTGGCGTGGAGGAGGTACACACACTAGCACAAGGAAACAGGCTATCCCTAGTATAGTGGAGGGGAGGACTGACTCCAATAGGAGATTGTGGTGCACAGAGCCGGTGCAGATCTGACAGCCACAAACAATGCTTCCGTTATAACGTCTCAGCGCAAAGTAGCGCTGAGCGCATAAACCAGAACTGAGGAGATCAGGACAGGTAGACAGAATGAACGCTTGCTAGCTAGCGGCTACTTAGCGACAGCAAGCGTCCAAAACCAGACAGACTGGAATGAGGCAGCCAATGCGTTACGGCGATGGCGTGCCTCACAAAGACAGGACAGGATAGTCAGGAAATAGCAGGATCAAGATAGATGAACGTAACACAGATAAATATACAATAAGTATGTTTTCCTAGCGTATTACAATTACAGCTATCAATGAAACTATTTGTAACGTCTGACTAACATATGTATATATCGGCAATGAACCGATATATGACATAAGCAGGAACGCTGACTAGGACTGGAGTAATACAGGGAACAGGACTCAGAAGGATTCGCTATCTCTTCGCAGAGATGAACGCAATCCACAAACAGTAACAGGACAGGATTCAGAAGGATTCGTTATCTCCTCGCAGAGATGAACGCAATCCACGAACAGGACCAGGAGCAGGATACTAGCTCAGCACGGGTGCTCACGGTACGCGCAAACTACCAAAACGTGCTGGAAAGCTGACTAACTGCACACAGGATATAAACAGTTCATGTACGTATACATCAGCGACACTGATGTATCAACGTAACACGAATACAAGGAAAATAATAAACGTGCTGGTATGCATATATATTGGCAATGAACCAATATATGATGCAAAGACCAGCAAAGTATCTTTATAACAAGAAACACGATCGGGGGCCAAAGCGACAGCAAGACATGCTTAAACTGAAGCTATGAAAATCCAAGGAAACCCTGCAGGAAGCAGATCTTTATACTGAGGTCATCCAATGGGAGCAGACATGCAGATTCCCACACAGGTGAATGATAATCAGTCACAAGCTGACAGCAGGGAAAGGCAGACAAAGCTATGCAGCTTGCATGGAAATAGATCAGAACTGCCTGAGCTGCAGCACTACTGCTTCCAGCAATACCTGCTGCAGCAGCGATCATTACAGGCGCTAGAGACACATTCCTGAATTACCAGGACTTTTTTTTTTTTTTAACGTTCTACGTTATTATGAATGAACATGGCCCCTGATGTCCATTCATTACAAGCACTGCGATTGGTTCGGGGAAGCCTTGCTTCCATTCCCCAACCGCTGACTCGGAAATTCTGCCGGATAAGAGTGAGGGTCATGTGCGCTCACCCCCCACACTGGACGTGTATATGTGTCCAGATAGACTTAAGCAGCTTCTATCTGGACGACCACAGTCATCCAGATAGGCTTAAGTGGTTAATAAAACGATTAATAATGAAGTATTGCTCTCACATATTCCATGGATTAAATATGTGCATTACCTATTATTAATGACTGTGTGGGCCAAGTAACCTTTACTGTGAGTAACGTCATCTCAAATACCCCTTGACACATACAAATTGCTTAAAAAAGTGTAGGAGAGGGAAGGGCTAGTGTTAGCAGTGGTAGGGGAGTTAGTGTTAGGAGAGGTTAGTGTTAGGCGGGGGGGGGGGTAGTGTTAGAAGTGGAGAGGGGAAAGGTTAGTGATAGGAGTGGTTAGTGTCAGACAGAGGAAGGGGGAGGGTAGTGTTAGTAGAGGGGGGAGGTTAATGTTATGCAGGAGAGAGGGGGAGATTAGTGTTAGGAGAGGTTAGTGTTAGGCGGGGGGGGGGGGGGGGGGTAGTGTTAGAAGTGGAGAGGGAGGAAGTTAGTGTTAGGAGAGGCGAGAGGTTATCATTGTGAGTGGAGAGGTTAGTGTTAGGAGTGGGGAGGGTAGTGTTCGTAGTGGAGAGGGGAAAGGTTAGTGATAGTGTAACGATCAGTGTCAGCACGCAGAGAGAATCTGATTATTGGTGATCTGCAGTATCACCAAGAATACAGATATATACCTGATTATTGATGATCTGCACACTCACCGATAATACAGATATATTGCTAACCTCTGGACACCTGAAGTGTGTAAGTGTTTG
The DNA here is from genome assembly GCF_040937935.1 of Hyperolius riggenbachi. Lineage (NCBI taxonomy): Eukaryota > Metazoa > Chordata > Amphibia > Anura > Hyperoliidae > Hyperolius > Hyperolius riggenbachi. Next base: position 42,188,771 of record NC_090648.1, read on the forward strand.
GTGTAACAGTAGTAATTTGGACCACCGGGGTAGCAGGTGGTCCAAAGAGTAGAGACAGACTCTACTGCAGTCAAGGACTCCAGGAGAAGGAGACCCTGACTGATATAGCAGCAGTGCCCCCTCTGAGGAGCAGGGGCCCCTGCAGGAAGGCTGAGCACCCAAGGGGTGGGTGACAGCCAGAAAGGTCGGGCAGGCCGGGTCGGCAGCACACAGACAGATAAAGTACAAAGACAGGAAGCTGATTCGGTATCCAAGGCAAGCAGGGTTTGGCAACAGGTAATCAGAAATGCAAGGTACCAAATCAGAAAGCAGAGGGAAAGTCAGGAAAGCAATAAGTCATAACAGATATCAAACAATGCCTAGTCTGGGTGTGAGGTCCGTGGTCTTTACACCCTGGAACTAGTCTGATGTATAACAGAATGATAACAGAGGTTCCCTAGTCTGGGTGTGAGGTCCGTGGTCTCTACACCCTGGAACTAGTCTGATGTATAACAGAATGATAACACAAGTTCCCTAGTCTGGGTGTGAGGTCCGTGGTCTCTACACCCTGGAACTGGTCTAAGGAATAACACAGATGATACACAGTATTCCTAGTCTGGGGTGTGAGGTCCGTGGTCTCTACACCCTGGAACTGGTCTAAGGAATAACACAGATGATACACCGTAAACTGGCTAAGTGTGGATTCCCAGGTCCACCTGGTTCCACCACACTGAAGGATCTGACTAAGGTCTGAGTGCTAACACATAGGTATTCGCAACGCCAGACAACCAGCGACTGAACAGCAAGAGATATATATAGTAAAGCGTTCCACAGCGCCGCCCAGCTCCGATCAACCAATCACCTGCTGAGCTGGGATCAGCTGACCGCCTCGATCAGCTGACCCTTCTCCTATTGGCATAAAGAGCCTGTCTTGCGGCGCGCGCATAGCTCTCCATCTGTGTGCACTACTAGGTCCAGGCAAAGCAGAAGCATGTCGCCGCGGGGAAACCGCCGCTCTGTGCACGGATTCCGCCGCCTCACTGTCAGAACGTGCGGCGGTTTCTCCGCAATCCGTCACAGATAGGAGTGGTTAGTGTCAGACAGAGGAAGGGGGAGGGTAGTGTTAGGAAAGGGGGGAGGTTAATGTTATGCAGGAGAGAGGGGGAGATTAGTGTTAGCAGTGGAGAGGGGGAGATTAGTGTTAGGAGAGGTTAGTGTTAGGCGGTGGGGGGGGGGGTAGTGTTAGAAGTGGAGAAGGAGGAGGTTAGTGTTAGGAGAGGCGAGAGGTTATCATTGTGAGTGGAGAGGTTAGTGTTAGGAGTGGGGAGGGTAGTGGAGAGGGGAAAGGTTAGTGATAGGAGTGGTTAGTGTCAGACAGAAGAAGGGGGAGGGTAGTGTTAGGAGAGGGGGGAGGTTAATGTTATGCAGGAGAGAGGGGGAGATTAGTGTTAGCAGGGGAGAGAGGATGTTAGTATTAGGAGCGGAGGAAGGTGAGCGATCGGAGCGAAGGAAGGTTAGTGTTAGAATAGGAGTCAGATGTTTTATAAACTGTGATGAAACGCGGAAAAGCCGCTGCCTCTCAAGGTGAGGCGGCTGTTTCCGCGTCCAGCAGGGTGTCACAACGCGGAAAAAACACCGCATGCTGCATAGGCAGAGCGGCGGAATCCGCATTGGTAACGGCGGAATCCGCATTGGTAACGGCGGAATCCGCATTAGAGGCGGCTCCCGCACTCAGTTCCCTGGATACATTGCAAAACAGTACTGGTGTGGCTGGGACTGATAGTCTACCTAGATTCAGAGTGACACGCGCACAGAGGCAGCGCTTAAATAACAGCCAGAAGGGAGTCAGCTGACCAGGCGGGTCAGCTGACATTTTCCACTACTCTCATTGGTCCAGCAATTAGGGAGGTCCTGGAGAGGTCCTTGTGTATATATACTGCTGGCTGTTCACTTGCTCTTTGTCTGGCGTTGCAAACACATACGTGGGAGCACTCAGACCTGTAGTCAGATCCTTAAGTGTGCCGGGACCAGCTGGAGCTGTAATCCTACACTTAGCTAGATTCTGTTGATAGCTTAAAGTACTAGTTTGATTGTGATTATCTGTTATGACTTTTTGCCTGCCTGACTATCCTCCTGAACTCTGATCTTGTACCTTGCCATTCTGATACTCTGTTGCCGAACCCCAGCTCGCCCTTAGACTCTGCTTCTGCCTCCTGATCTTGTACCTCGATATTTCTGATACCCTGTTGCCGAACCCTGCCTGTACCTAGACTCCGCCTCTGCCTTCTGATTCTGTACTTTATCTGTCCGTGTGTTACGACCTGGCTTGTCCGACCTCGAGAACCGACCTTACTATTGGAGGCGGTTCCCCGTCCTGTTAGTGACACTACCTCCTGAGTGTCACTTTCAGACTAACCTTCCTACTGTCAGCCTGACTCCTCCCGCCTTGGAGAGTTCAGGTCTTCGGAAGGAAGCCTCACTGCACTGAGGCCAGCCCTCTAAGTGTTACTGTTACACCAAACACTACACTCTACTCAGGTGAACAGAGGTTAGCTGGTATATCGGATTATCGGTGATACTGCAGATCACTTATAATCTGGTATACATCTGTATTTCCAGTGATACTGCAGATCACCGGTAATCAGATCCTCTCTGTTCTTCACCGTTCGTTGCATAAACATTATTAATATACTATTTATAAAAATATGTCCAAAACCTGCAAAGGACTGCTGCAGTGACAAGTGTAAACGAGAAGGGGAGAGTTCAGAGCGGGGACAAGGTCCTCCAGCACCCAAGGCTGACACACCAAAGTGCGCCCTTCCATCCCTCCCACCCCAGCCATCACACACTGATTACTATTAGACTAAGAGGCGCCACAGGGCCCACAACCTCCCCAACACCTCAATATCTACTTATCTGGCTTGCAGTCACTGCCATGTATCCCCTTTTCTTATTTCTTTCTGCTTCAAACACAATTAGGAATGACAGCTGAATGACTTGTGCGCCCCCTCCTACACTGCGCCCTGAGGCTGGAGCCTCTCCAGCCTCGGCCCGGCCCTGGGAGAGTTTGTTATTTATTACTACTTACCATAGCATCTATAGACATGATCATTACCAGCATAGGACACATGAAGAGCTTATACAGAGGATGAGGAAAGGCCCCTAGTGGACCCCTCTGCCCTACCTCTGAACCCCCCTACTGCTTCACCACTGCTATGGATCTCCAATTCATTTTAAATACGATTAGATAAAAATCGATTCCTGCCATATGCAGAAAACTCAATTTTGATAGATTTGACCTTGTAGCAAATTGCAGGCAACACATTAAAATTGACACCAGTCTTTGTATGTCATGTCAGACATGCTCTATTTCCTTTAAAGGACCACTATTGTGAAAAAAGTAGGTAGTTAAAATCTGACAGAACCAACAGGTTTTGGGCAAGTCCATCTCCTCATGGGGGATAAGCATGATGAGCATGTTTTCAACAGCATTTCCTGAACAGCAGTTTAACTGCCAAACTAAAAGATACCAGGCAGCCTTCCTACTCACTTGCACATTAGTTTCTCAGACTTTGCAACTGCTGTTCAGGAAATGCTGTTGAAAACAAAGAAAACCCTGAGTATCCTCCATGAGGAGATGGAATGGCCCAAAACATGTTGGTTCTGTCAGATTTTAATTCCCTACTTTTTTTTTTTTTTGCGATAATGGTCTTTTAAGCAACCACAGAGGGAAACCAAGCATCTCTGGCTGACCCAAAACAACTAGGAAGGTATAGGAGACTGAAAAAGCCCTCCTACTAAAAAAAAAAAGCAATGCTTAGTGTGGTTTGCTTCTTAAAGAGAAACTCTGACCAAAAATTGAACTTTATCCCAATCAGTAGCTGATACCCCCTTTTACATGAGAAATCTATTCCTTTTCACAAACAGACCATCAGGGGGTGCTGTATGACTGGTATTGTGGTGAAACCCCTCCAACAAGTAACTCCTGCCACAAGAAAAGTTCGACCTTTTGTGGAAAATAGCTGTTTACAACTGTTACCAACTGCCAAAAACCATGCAGCAGCCACATCACCTGCCAACAGTAAAATGTTCACTGGAGTTCCTCTTTAAAACAGAAGGAATTTGCGATAATTCAGAGTTAAGTGTGTAACTGTGGTTAACCACAATGCTTTATGCACCTGAAGCCAAGCTTACATCCAGAAATACCACAAATACCTTCTGCTTTAAAGAACTTCCGAGGCCAAATTTAGAAAAAAAAATGAAAAAAGTTAGATACCTGCATCAGTTTGGACGGCACGTGCCGTGGCCCGGGCCGTGCATTCGGGAGCCGTACGGAGGGCTATTGAGCGGCGATGACCCGGCGGAGGGCGCGGACGGCTTCCTCCGTGCCTTCCAAACTGATACAGGTATCTAACTTTTTCTTTTTTTTTTTTCTAAATTTGGCCTCGGAAGTCCTTTAAGAAGGCAAACCACACTAAGCTTTGTTTGTTTTTGTTTTTCAAGTCGGAGATCTTTTTGATCTCTTTTAGTCCCCTATACTTTCTTAGTAGTTTTGGGTCACCCCAAGTTGCTTGGGTATTCTATTGTTCTGGTCCAAGCCCTATCCCATAGAGCCATATCCATTCCCGCCACAAACCAACCAGGGCCGGATTTCTGGCAAGGCCACATAGGCCATGGCCTAGGGCACCAGAAATTTAGGGGCGGCTCAGTGAGAGCCAGTAAAACTGTTCTATGCAGTCATCCCTATCTACAAGGACAGCTTTAACCTTTTAACCATCTGTCCTGTACTTGTGTCATCCCTGCAAGACCTGTAAGCTCTATCCTGCAGGCACACATCAGCCTAACCTCTCATGCTGTCACAATGGGTCCATCATTAAAGAGATGGCAAACATAACATAAAAGTTCTTAAAGAAAATCTGTAACGAAAAAAGTTTCCATGGGGGTACTCACCTCGGGTGGGGGAAGCCTCCGGATCATATCGAGGCTTCCCCCGTCCCCCTGTGTCCCACTGTGGCGGCGATAAAGCTCCCCGAACAGCGGGGATGTAAATATATACCTTCCCGGCTCCAGCACATGCGCAGTATCGGCTCTCCGATCGCTGTTGGGCCGCTCTACTGCGCAGGTACAGGAGACTTGCGCCTGCGCAGTAGAGTGGAGCCGATGGAGATCGGCTATTTTCGCCAATCTCCGTGGGAAGAGCAACAGCGCCTCCGCTGGAGCCAGAAAAGGTAAATATTGCACAGCCTGACAAATTGTCGGCTGTACATTCCGTGGACTGCAGCGAGTCCACTGTGGGACACAGGAGGACAGGGTAATCCTCGATAGGGTCCAGAGGTTTCCCCCTACTGAAGTGAGTACCCCCCAGGGGAACTTTTTCATTACAGAATCTCTTTAAGAAAAACATAACTTATAATCTATATGCATATTACTAAAATAGTTATTGTCTGTGACATCCAATGATGGAAAGTAAGGAGAATTCTCATTGGGGCACACAGAGATAACAACCATATAGACGGTATAGTTGGCCTTGGGCGGTAAAACGTACAAATCCGGCCCTGAAACCAACGCGAGCTAAAAGCCTGAAACGGGCTGTCTGCATCTTGGGTTGATGAAGCTCTGTAAAATGTTAAAGTTAAATACTTGCTATACACCACTGTTTCTAGATGTAAGCCTGGCTTCATGGGGCATATAGAGATAATTTGCATATTCAGTAGCAATGCATTGTGGGTAACCACAGTTACACACTTAAAGGTATACTTAAGCCATGGATAAAAAAAAAAATCAGTTTTACTAACCAGGGGCTTCTACCAGCCCCCTGCAGCCGTCTAGTGCCCTCGAAGTCACTCGCGGATCCTCCTGTCTTACTCCGCCAGCTAGTTTCGTTTTCGCCGACAGGCTTAATGCGTAGGCCTGGCCATGCGTCTCCTTTGTGTTCCTATCCGCAATAGCATCCTGTGCAGGCGCAAGACCTTATTGCAGCCTGTCAGAGAATTAAACTAGCTGGCGGCAGGGGACTAGAGGATCCGCAAGTGACTGCAAAGGCACAGGATGGCTGCAGGGGGCTGGTAGAAGCCCCAGGTGAGTAAAGCTGCTTTTTTTTAATCGAGGCTTAACCTCCTGAGCGATAATCCCGAGCTGAGCTCGGGGTATATCGCGCAGGAGGATTTCTCAGGCCCTGGTGGGCCGATTTGCATAATTTTTTCCGATCCGCCGCCGCTCGCCGTGCCGTGCAGCCCCCCCTCCCCGACCCCTTGCGCAGCCTGGCCAATCAGTGCCAGGCAGCGCTGAGGGGTGCATCGGGACTCCCTCTGACGTCCATGACGTCGGTGACGTCATCCCGCCCCGTCGCCATGGCGACCGGGGAAGCCCAACAGGAAATCCCGTTCTAAACGGGATTTCCTGCTTACTCTGATCGACGAAGGCGATCGGAGTGGTTGGGGGGATGCCGCTGCGCTGCGGTTATCATGTAGCGACCCCTGGGCTCGCTACATGATTTAAAAAATAAAAAATTTAAAAAAATAGTGCTGCGCCACCTCCTAGGCGATATAATTGTATCGCCCAGAGGGTTAAATATCCCTTTAAATCTGAAATTTCGCAAATACCTTCTGTTTTAAGAAGGCAAACTACCCTGAGCATAATATATCTTGCACTGTAGTTCTTAGTGAAGCACATCACCAGCAGATGCAGAGAAAAATAAGCAGCTAGGATTGCTGCACCACCAGGGTGCTGTGGCTTAGTTGGTTAAAGCGCCTGTCTAGTAAACAGGAGATCCTGAGTTCGAATCTCAGCAGTGCCTTTGCTTTTATTATTAACAAGGATGCCCTCAAGCTGCTCACGTCTCAATGCAAAGGCTTTTCCTGTGCAAGTAACATTGTATGTGTGCAGAGAAACTCCATATGAATAGACTGTGGGCTGAACAATGCAGATTACTTCTACTTTTAGGGAGACTCAAGCCAGTATGAACATGAGGCGAGGGCACATCTTCTTACTGTCCTACCAATCCCATTATACCTTATGCCTCACACTGGCACCTGCCAGTCACAGACAGGAGGTTTACAACTTGAAAATCAGGTATGACTGAAGCACTTTTTGGCACTTGTCCTTCTACAGACAAACTATTTTCTTCGTGCAGCCAGACAAGCACTGTTTATTTTCTCCGCTAAGGCTGCAGAGGTGAATTTTCTATTTGTGGGTTGCAGGTCTGAACCCCGAATGGCCCATACTTTGTGAGAAAGAATGATGCTGCAGACAAGCATTGTGTAAATGTACACAATGTGTGTCCCAATAGTCATCGGGCAAAGGGCAAACACACTTATCCATGCACAACCACATGGACGTCAAGGACAGGCGAGTTGGATGGTGGGTATGATACTAGTTTGTAAAAGTGCACCATCGACGAGGATGGGAATTGAACCCATGCGTGCCGAGCACAATGGATTAGCAGTCCATCGCCTTAACCACTTGGCCACCTTGTCTCAATAAAACATGACATCTAACGCTATCATTTTTTCAGCTATGGTCAAAGCCCTGTGCGCATGTGCGGAAAACACGGCCAGTAGCGTCCCTACCATAGGGCGGCAGGGGGCGCCCCGCACCGGGTGTCGGGCGCCCCAGGGGGTGTCATCAGGCCTCCCATAGAGGCCTGTGCAATGTGCAGGACAGGAGGGGGAAGCAGCACGGAAAGGAGGGGTGGCGGGGAAAGCGGCGGGGAGGGGGGCCGGACCCCCCACCTCCCTCACCTGGGTCCCCTCCTTCTGGCGCTTCCCCCTCCTAATTGGCAGCAGCGGGCAGCAGCGGGCAAGAGGACTTACTCACCTCCTTCCTGCGTTCCAGGCGATGGCAAATAGCGTCATCGTCCCATGACGCTGGTCTCCGCCTTCTCCACCGCTCACTGTGCTTCCTGATTGGCGGAAGCACAGTGAGCAATAGAGAAGTCGGAGACCAGCGTCGCGTGAGGATGACGCTATGCGCCGCCGGTATCGCCAGGAGCAGGTGAGTGAGTCTTCTTCGCCGCTGCTGCCCGCTGCTGCTAATTAGGAGGGGGAAGCGCCAGAAGGAGGGGGACCCAGGTGAGGGAGGTGGGGGGTCCTGCCCCCCGCCACCCCTCCTTCCAGGCTTTCCTCACACTGGGGGCAATTATACGAGCTATTCTGGGGGCAATTATACTAGCTATTCTGGGGGCAACTGTACTGGCTATACTGGGGGCAACTAAACTAGCTATACTGGGGGCAACTAAACTAGCTATACTGGGGGGCAGCTATACTGGGGGCAGCTATACTAGCTATACTGGGGGCAACTAAACTAGCTATACTGGGGGCAGCTATACTGGGGGCAGCTATACTAGCTATACTGGGGGCAGCTATACTAGCTATACTGGGGGCAGCTATACTGGGGGCAACTATACTAGCTATACTGGGGGCAGCTCTACTAGCTATACTGGGGGCAGCTATACTAGCTATACTGGGGGCAGCTATACTGGGGGGCAGCTATACTAGCTATACTGGGGGCAGCTATACTGGGGGCAGCTATACTGGGGGCAGCTATACTAGCTATACTGGGGGCAGCTATACTAGCTATACTGGGGGCAGCTATACTGGGGGCAACTATACTAGCTATACTGGGGGGCAGCTATACTAGTTATACTGGGGGGCAGCTATACTAGCTATACTGGGGGCAGCTATACTGGGGGCAACTAAACTAGCTATACTGGGGGCAGCTATACTAGCTATAGCAGCTATACTAGCTATACTGGGGGCAGCTATACTAGCTATACTGGGGGCAGCTATACAGGGGGCAAATATACTAGCTATACAGGGGGCAAATATACTAGCTATACAGGGGGCAAATATACTAGCTATACTGGGGGCAACTATACTAGCTATACTGGGGGCAGCTATACTGGGGGGCAGCTATACTAGCTATACTGGGGGCAGCTATACTGGGGGCAGCTATACTAGCTATACTGGGGGCAGCTATACTAGCTATACTGGGGGCAGCTATACAGGGGGCAAATATGCTAGCTATACAGGGGGCAAATATACTAGCTATACTGGGGGGCAGCTATACTAGCTATACTGGGGGCAGCTATACTGGGGGCAACTAAACTAGCTATACTGGGGGCAGCTATACTAGCTATACTGGGGGCAGCTATACTAGCTATACTGGGGGCAGCTATACTAGCTATACTGGGGGCAGCTATACAGGGGGCAAATATACTAGCTATACAGGGGGCAAATATACTAGCTATACAGGGGGCAAATATACTAGCTATACTGGGGGCAACTATACTAGCTATACTGGAGGGCAGCTGTACGGGGGCCACTATACTAACTACACTGGGGGCAGCAACACTACCTACATTGGGGAATGCAGCTATGCTGCCTATCCTGGGGGCAACTATACTAGCTATATTGGGGCAACTATACTACCTTCACTGGGGGCAACTAGCTACCTATACAGGGGGCAACTGCTAGCTACCTATACTGGGGGCAGTGGCAGCACCGGGGGGGGGGGGGGGTGCTTTGGGTGCTGAAGCACCCCTTAAAACTCTCCAAGCACCCACCAGCGTGAACTGACTTTCGGCATATAATAGATGCCGTATCAGTTCACCGCAGCGGCAGAGCAGGGCTATAGTAAAATGTCCGAAGCCCTGCTCTGGAGACTTTGGGAGTTGCTGGCTGCAGAGGATCGTGGGAGCTGCGCACTGGCCGGAGGCCGGAACAGGAGCTCTGCTGCAGGTGAGTAAATGTTGTTTTTTTTTAAATTTATATTAGCAGCCAGGGGTAGCGTTTATGTTCAGGCCAGGTCTGCTACACGATTGAAGTGTTTTGTGGACAGGTCTGCCACACGATTGCATGTATTTTCTGGTCAAATCTGCTACATGATTGCATGTATTTTCTGGGCAAATCTGCCGACATGATTGCATGTATTTTCTGGGCAAATCTGCCGACATGATTGCATGTATTTTCTGGGCAAATCTGCCGACATGATTGCATGTATTTTCTGGGCAAATCTGCCGACATGATTGCATGTATTTTCTGGGCAAATCTGCCGACATGATTGCATGTATTTTCTGGGCAAATCTGCCGACATGATTGAACGTATTCTCTGGGCAAATCTGCAGACATGATTGCATGTATTTTCTGGGCAAATCTGCCGACATGATTGCATGTATTTTCTGGGCAAATCTGCCGACATGATTGCATGTATTTTCTGGGCAAATCTGCCGACATGATTGAACGTATTCTCTGGGCAAATCTGCAGACATGATTGCATGTATTTTCTGGGCAAATCTGCCGACATGATTGAACGTATTCTCTGGGCAAATCTGCAGACATGATTGCATGTATTTTCTGGGCAAATCTGCCGACATGATTAAACGTATTCTCTGGGCAAATCTGCACACATTGCGTGTATTTTCTTCAGAAAACCTGCACAATTATGTGAATTTTCTGGGGAAAGGGTCACCAAAACTTGGGTCCACTGTCTTTGCATTGCACTTTTAAAGGGAACCCGAGGTGAGAATAATATTGAGGCTGCCATATTTATCTCCTTTTAAGCAATACCAGTTGCCTGGCTGCCGTGCTGGTCCTCTGCCTCTAATTCTTTCAACCACAGACCCTGAACAAGCATGCTTGTTTCTGGTGCGATTCAGTTCACTACTGCAGCCAAATAGATTAGCAGGGCAACTAGTATTGTTTAAAAGGAAATAAATATGGCAGCCTCCATATCACTCTCACCCGGGTTCACGTCAAATTACAGTTAGCTCCGCCCCATCCGGTCATGGCCATGCCCATTTTTGCCGCGGCGCGCTTAGCGCGCCGCATGTTATACCGTCACCCATTTTTTGCCCCTTTACTTTTTTTTGGGGGGGGGGGGGGGGGGGGGAGGGGGGGTGTCTTATAATATCCAGCACCGGGTGTCAAATGCCCTAGGTACGCCACTGAACACGGCTCATCTTTTCAGGATAGCAAAGTGCACTTTTTGGACAGAAAAGAAGAACGCGCACCTTTTGCTCACACAAGAAAAATCATTTGCAAGAGGCCTGACAGAGGACACCTTAATCATCCCACTGGAGCACACCTACCTAAACAAGGGCCTTCTACACCATGCCATCAACACACCATGCTGTATTTTTCAACTTTGCTTACATCTTTTGGAATCATTGCAAACTTTCAGCCAAGCATTTCCACAATTAACATCTGCCTTTTAGGGTCACTTAGCTAGACTGTGGGCTGAACTATGCAGATTACTTCTACTTTTAGGGAGACTCAAGCCAGTATGAACATGAGGCGAGGGCACATCTTCTTACTGTCCTACCAATCCCATTATACCTTATGCCTCACACTGGCACCTGCCAGTCACAGACAGGAGGTTTACAACTTGAAAATCAGGTATGACTGAAGCACTTTTTGGCACTTGTCCTTCTACAGACAAACTATTTTCTTCGTGCAGCCAGACAAGCACTGTTTATTTTCTCCGCTAAGGCTGCAGAGGTGAATTTTCTATTTCCCTGGTGCCTCCATGTCGGCATACTACTGGGTTAGCTCCGCCCCTCTAACCCCTATAGGACCAATCAAAAAAGGCTATATATATGGTCCCTACCCCTACCACCGTATTCTTCTTTCTGTCCTCAGACACTATAGGACCTGTGTCTGTCAAAATCTCGTTAAGGAAAGTTTTTTTTTTTCTTAAATTTTGTTCTTTTGATAAAGGCTCCCCCTTGCCCAAACCACAGGTTAAGCTTCCTGTGAATATGGGCTGCTAAATGCGTCCAGTGTTCCCCTGTACCTGTATCTGGTCTGGGGTTAGGAGGGTGCCAGCTCAGTTCCTGCTAAATGCAGGGTTGAAACGTCCACAGCGGAAGGTGAGAAGATGGAGGCTGCAGGACGCGATGAAATGCCGTCGGATGGCCGGTTCCAGAATTGCATCTCTCCGGGGAGAAGGTAAGAGCTGTTATGGCGGCAGGAGGGCTCTGACGCGTGTTCCCGGCGGGCGGAAGTGGCGTTGAAGCATGCGCGAGCCGCCGGAAGTGGTCACAGAATGACCAGGAAGTGCGGCGGCCATCTTTGGTCAGGGCATCTTTGCCCTGGTACAGCGTAGGCACGCAGGGGGACGTCGGAGCGGCTTATTTAAAGCCGGATACGCGCTTTTCAGTGCAAGGCTTACCAGGAGACTGGTGTGCACTGGAGGGCTGTCAGGTATCCCCTTGCTGGCTGAACGAATCCTCAGACTTGCAGTGATGGAGGAAGGAGAAGCATCTGATACATCAGGATGTAAGCAGCTATTTAAGCCATTTTCCTCATCTTGTTTTTTACAATGACTGTATGGACAAAAAAAAACTTAAGGTTTCTTTTTCATTTTGTGTTTTTTCAGTGGACGTTTCTGCTGAGGCTGGCGATCTTCATAGACCCTCTGGGTAAGGGGAGAGTAGTAAAAAAAAAAAAAAAACTTTTTATAAAAAGCTTGTGCCTGATCACTGAGCTCATGGATATATAAATTATGTTTTGCAGCTCTTATGTGATACCACCGGGACAAGGAGGTGCTAATAGCCCTCGGTCACCACCAAGGCACAGAAGCGGATCATACAGAAGCCACCACTCAAGATCAGGATCACATTATGGTGCTTCATCCTATCGTGACAAACAGGGTTATAGACGCCGTTCAAGATCCAGATCTAGATCTCCAAGGAGGCGTTCTATGCCTGACAGAGGTCAATGCTGGGCTTGTCCTGGTACGGCTTTACAGGGCAAGACCCTATGCGCATCATGCCTAGGTCAATTAGCAAAAGAAAATGAAACAAAGACGGAAGATCTTGTGGAGGTGATCAGAAGAGTGGTGAGGGAGGAAGTGGCTACGCTTTCTTCAGCAGCAAGTACCTCTCAGACCGAGGCAAATGTGGCAGAGAAGCAGCCAGATCCAGAGGCATCGGACGAGGAACTCTCTTCAGGCCTCTTTAATTTCTCTCTCACGGCTCCCTTTATTTCCGCTGTTAAGGAAGCTCTGGAGTGGAAAGACCCCCCTGAGGAGCAGCCGCAGAATAAGGAATATTACACGCATCTATCTAAGAAGCATTGTTCCTTTCCGTTAATGAGAGAAATTAAGAACATCGTATTGGAGGAATGGGAGAAGGTAGAGAACAAAACATCCTTACACAATAGGTTTTCGAAGCTCTACCCGATTAAAGAAGAAGAGGCCCCTTTCTTATCGTCTCCTCCAATAGTTGATGCTTCTCTTTCAAGATTGATGAAGCACGTTACCCTACCAATGGAAAATACGGTAACGTTCCAAGACGTCCTGGACAGGAGAATCGATAACGATTTAAAGAAGATATATCTCACGACAGGACAGATCTGGAAACCAGCCATAGCCTTGACGGCAGTGGGAAGAGCAGTGAACGTTTGGATAGCTAACATAGAAGAGGCAATTGAAAGAGGCGTAGATTCAGCAGAAATCATTTCAGCGTTGGATGATCTAAAACTATCAGCTGACTTTGTCAGTGAAGCGGCCATGGATACGTTAAGAGCGGCAGCCAGAGTAATGTTGAATTCGGTGAGAGCCAAGAGGGCCTTGTGGCTGAAGCACTGGAATGCAGACGTTAGCTAGAAGCAAAGCTGGGTGAAGATTCCATTTGATGGTTCCTCTCTGTTTGGCAAGGAAATGGACAAGGCCATTTCGAGAGTAACGGGTGGCAAATCTGGCCTCCTACCACAAGATAGGCCAGCAAAGAAGAGTTATCCAAATACAAAAAGGCATCCAACAAGCAAGTTTTCAGACACCAAGAGTTATAAACCTGGAAGATCGTTCAAAAAAAACTGGAAAAGCACTCAGTCAAACTTAGCCAGATCTCTAAAATCAGCAGTCAAGCCGGGAGGCCAGCAAAAGCAGCCATTTTGAAGGTGCGCCCGCCCAGACAGTGACAGAGGGATCAAGACTAAGATCTTTTGCCAAGGTCTGGGTGGAGAGAATCCAAGATCCATGGGTGTATGCAGTAATAAAGAAGGGGCACAAATGGACTTTCCGTCAAGTACCACAGGACAGATGGATTCCTACAAGGATTCCTGCAGACCCAGGAAGGAAACAGGTTTTAGTGCAATATGTTCAATCCCTGATAACTCAAGGAGTAGTATTACCTGTTCCGGACTCAGAAAAATTCAAAGGGATCTACTCCCCTCTCTTTATGGTACAAAAGAAATCAGGGGGATTCAGACCAATTATAGATCTGAAGTATCTGAACAAATCAATAAAAGTACCCAGGTTCAAAATGGAATCACTACAATCGATAATATTGGCAGTGTCCCCGGGCGACTGGATGATGTCCATAGACCTTCAGGATGCCTATTATCATGTGCCCATACATCATCAATATCAGAAGTTCCTGAGATTCTCTTTAGAAGACACCCATCTGCAGTTCTGTTCGCTGCCCTTCGGTCTTTCAACCTCTCCACGGACGTTCACGAAGATCTTAGTATCAGCAATAGCCGAATTAAGAACTCAAGGAATAAAGGTCCATCATTACCTGGACGACATCCTGGTAGTAGCAAGGTCCAGGGAAGATCTAATAAGGGATTCAAGAAAGGTTGCAACCTTCCTGAGCGATTTGGGCTGGGTCATCAATTGGAGAAAAAGCCAATTCGAGCCAAGCACAACTCTCATATACTTAGGGGCAGTTTTCAATACAGTAAGAGATTCAGTATCCCTACCAGAGACAAAAGCTCAAGATCTGATACACAAGGTGAAATGGATGTTCCATCAGCATTCGATAACAGCAAGATCATGCATGCATGTGCTAGGATTGATGTCATCAGCCATAGTGATGGTGAAGTGGAGCAGATGGCACATGAGACCGCTACAAGACCTATTCCTGAGTCAATGGAATCATCATTCAATGACACAGTCGATTAGGTTATCACATCAAGTCAGAATGTCCCTTTTATGGTGGACACAACAGCGCAACCTGTGCAATGCCAACCAGTTGTCGCCATATCATTGGATCACTGTTACGTCAGACGCCAGCAGGATGGGCTGGGGAGCACATTGCATGGACAGCTGGGCCCAAGGCAGATGGAAGAGTCTCCAAATAGGTGTGGTTTCCAACATATTGGAGTTAAGAGCAGCCTACAAAGCATCTCAGGCCTTTGCCCATCTATTGAAGGGACAAGCAGTCTGCATACAAATGGACAACAAGGCGGCAGTTGCCTATGTACAGAAGCAAGGCGGAACCAGAAGCAAATCCCTGATGAAGGAAGTAGAGCCACTCATGCAGTGGGCAGAGGGGAATCTTTTAGCTCTGAGAGCGGTATACATCCCAGGGAATCAGAATGCTCGGGCGGACTTTTTGTCCAGAAACCTGATCAAAAACAACGAGTGGATGTTAAAGAAGGAGATATTCCAGATGTTGGTACAGTGTTGGGGTCTGCCTCAGCTGGACTTATTTGCCTCGGATCTGAATTTCCAATTACCCAGATTCTTCTCCAGATTCCCGTCCAAGAAGGCGGAGGGAGTGGACGCAATGACTCAGTCATGGAGGGCAAATCTGGTTTATGCCTTTCCCCCGACACCACTTATACTGAGGTTCTTGAACAGACTTCAGGGGGAGGAGGTGGAGGCAATAGTAGTGACTCCTTTCTGGCCGAAGAGGCCATGGTTTCCTCTACTCCTCAAAATGTCAGTGGCACACCATTGGAAACTTCCTCTGTTGCCAGACCTCTTATCACAAGGGGAACTGAGACACCAGCACATTCAGAGAATATCATTAACTGCTTGGAAATTGAGGGGGAGAATTTATTAAAGGCTGGATTTTCACAAACAGTCGCAGAAATTTTACTAAAGGCAAGAAAATCCTCAACTAATAATACCTATTTGTCACGCTTGTGGAACTTTCCCCGTGATCAGCGCACAACGCGTGCGCTGACACGGCGGCGATCCTCCACAAGCGTTTAATTTGCAGGAACCCAGCAAAAGGTGCTACGCACCTGTAGAGGGAAATTCCTGTCGGCAGATGGCGCTGGGGAGTGCAGAGGAACCAATCCTCTGTACCTCCACAAGTGCTAGACAGGAATTGTACGAAGCGCAGAACGCAATCGCAAGAGAGGCGATTGCGAATGAGATTGAGCAAAAGGGATAGGTTGTATGTGTGTGCGCCAATCCAGTCGCCACTCCGCGACCGCGCACACACAACAGCAGATACGAAATAGGAACGCGATCGCGAGAGGTGCGATCGCGAGACGTGACACAAGGCAGAACAGAATAGAATACGAGGGTAGCAAAGGCACAGCAAATACAATAAGGAGATATGGAAAACAACAACGCTAGCTAACCGCGAACACCGCACTCATTCGCAACAGTGCACGCGGTTATGCGCGATCTCCACGTGATAAGCACAACAGAGACAAGCACGCCTAACTAACCATAAACAGACAAACATGAAACAGGGGACGCGAGCGCTTGCTTAACGGTTACCTCACCGAGCCTGTAGCAAGCGCAGCGGACAAGACAGACACACGAAAAACAAGAACTAGGCAGGAAGGATCCACCGCTCTTCCGCCAGAGCAAGTGTGATCCAAGCAGGAACACAGATCAGAAAGATCCACAGCCGCTAACGCTAGCGGCTAGTGCGATCTCAGCAAGACAGAACGATTCGCTATCAACCGCCGCTGGTGACAGCACAATCGCGACCGATAAGACAGAACAGAAGGATCCCCAGCGCTCGCACAAAGTAGCTAGCGCGATCCCAGGAGACAGAACAGAAGGATCCCCAGCGCTAGCACAAAGTAGCTAGCGCGATCCCAGAAGACAGAACAGAAGAGATAGCTGGTAGCAACCGCTGCACCAGCTATACTCCAAGAACATAGATCAGAACCATTTCCTGTCAACCACCATAGGGACAGGACAATGGCAAACAGGCAAGACAAGACAGAACAGGCAATACAGATAATACAACCTGACTGGGCTAGAAGGGGAGCCTAAAGCAACCCCCAGGAATTAACTATACTAGATAGCAATGGCTGACACTCCAGCAGTGTCCATCGGGAACTGAGCATGGAAGGGAAATGACCAGCAAAGCCTTCTGGGAAACATAAAGCTCTTATAGTGCCAGTCATCAAAGAAGGCAGGTAGAGGATTTGCATAACGAATGTATGCAAATTCCCCAGCAAGAGAACAGAACAGAAACTTGCAATGAAAAGACAGGTCTCTGTTCCAGAGACCTGCAGCCCACAGACTAGAGGAATGGACAAACAGCTGTCTGCCTGTGCAGCCGGCTGAGCGGATCATCACAGTACCCCCCCTTCTAGGGATGGATTCCAGACATCCCTCAAGACTGGTAAAATCACAAAACTCTAACTGAAGACTCATGAAGGTCAGGACAGCCCGACAAGGCCGAATTCCAGAGTCAGTCCATCCGAAACCGACCTCATCGGAAGCAGAAGCCACCGAAACATGCCCATCAGCACTACAAGTCTCAGCGTAACACCCTTCAGGACTGTGGACACCAGAGAAGAAGCCATCGACACCCTCCAGACAATACCCACCACCTTCCAAGGAGCGTCCGAAAATACCAAACCTGCCACAATACCTGTTCGAAGTGTCCCTTACAACACAAAAGCCACCGTTGATCTTATCCAGTGTACCAAGCAAAATTTCTCCCGGAATCTCCCAGAACCTTTTGAAGCTCCACAGAGATCCCAAGAGGGCAGAACAATCACCAGGCTCACATGGAGAATTACCAAGAACCCCCATGGAACCAATGACAATTCTGGATTCAGAATTACTAGGACACCCATCAAGATCAAGACTTTCAGGGACCACTTCTGGGCATGCAAGCAGGCAGGCCATATCAGAGCATGTCTCCACCGAGGAAGCATCTGAGTACGCTGGTAACCGAGACACACTTGGGCTTTCTGGGTCACAGAGCACACTGGGGTACACCAGCACAGGAGAACCCTCAGGACATGTCGGGGAACTGCCAACCTCAGAGTCCAGCACGACAAGACCAAAACCAGTACCGGACAGAGAATCATCATGAGTGGAGGTCACAGGCACTGGACTTCCAAAAGAAGACTCGGATACAAATTCAGAAATTTCTGTGACAATAATATCATCTTTGACTACATATGAGTGAAGCTCCATCAGAGCTGAAAAGGTAGCCAGCAAGGCAGCAATGCCTACGGAAGAGGGTAACCCCTCAGAAGAACTTGGGGGGCAGGAGACATCTCCTACAAGTTCTGCACCCTTTGGGAGGAACTCGGAGACCTCCAGAACATCCAACAAGACCTCAGGAGCATCTTTTTTCAAGTTTTCTAAAAAGGATTCTGAACTATCCATGTTACAGGGCAAAACTGGAACTTTATTTTGTGGACAGGGCAGATGTCCCAGGAATGGTTCCACCATAACCTGAGACTGGATCTCATCATCATGAGGGGAATGTACAGGTATATTTACTGGAACACACACTGACTCCCTAACTTCATTCTCACTGTACCCAGAATTCTGTGTGGCAGTCAAACTAGCTTGTAACTCCAAAACTGCAGAAAAACAAGTAAAAATAGCAGCAATACCTAGACGAGCCTCTAGGGGCAGGGCAGGAGATATTGTACAAGGCAATGTTGACTCATCCAGAGTACAGGGTGGAGAGTCAAAACTTCCCTCAGAGCAAGAAAGGGACTCACAAATGTCAGTGTGATTGGACATCATATTGTTATTCATGGTACAGGGCAGGTTCAGAGAAAGCGTCTCTGAATAAGGCAAAGAGGGTTCAGCATCAGATTCGCAAAACCGAAGCGCTGTCTCACTCTTAGATTCGGCTAACAATGTCGAATCCGAGGAATCAGAACGCAAAACCTGCGAATCAAAATTCACTTTAGGTTGTGAAACTGACGCTTCTATAGCGCAAACCTCCGCGATCTGCGGAGCAGACAGCAAGGCATCTAGGACCGAAATGCTGGAGCAACTGTCCCCAGGCAACGGGCCCTTACAGGTGTGAACAGGGTGAGACAGAGACTCATCTGCAGAAGAAATAGTGACATCAACAGGACAAGCTTTATTAGGCATATTAATTTTACTTTTGACGCTGCACAGTCGAGAAACTTTCCCCATAGCAGGGTCACAGACGGAAGATCTCAAAGATCTGTTTCTAAATGACAAAGGATCCCACACCTCCTTGAGGAAACCGGCAGACTCATGCCGATCACAATCTGCAGGAACATCCGAGAAACAGGCATCAGATCGCACAGATTCAAACTGCACACTGTCAGGAGCGAATCCTTTAGGATTCGCACAGGAATCAACCACAGCGGCACACTCATTCATTTCAGATTGCACAAAGTCAAGACTCACATGCTTTACCCCAGAAAGGCAGGAACAATCATCCGACAACGATGTCTCTTTATTGGAATCAATTGGTTGGTGTGTGTGCAACTCATCCAAAATCGTTTGCCATACATAGATCACCAGATCCACATCATCCTTGTCACATTCATCGGAATCAATCAGAAGGTACATAGAGTCAAGACAAGCATTCAAGACATCTTCGCTTTTTGCGATGTAAAAATCGCAAAAGGCTTTCCAATCAAAATCGAATTCCTCCAGCAAGGCCCCAACATCCCAGGAAGCAAATGGGGGTTCAAACAGGCCAGTATCCAAATAATCTCCATAGGGGTGGAGTTCAGGAACAAGAACAGATTTTTTAACTGCTTTAATGTAGTGTGCGATCCTACCTATAGCAGGATCCACATAAGCTCTGGATTAGGGCAGAAAACCTGGAAACTGATCAGCAGATGCATTATAAACATCATTATCATACTGCATGGTTTTGCCCATTTCAGACTTGACAGAAATAACCTCTCTATCTGTGGTTGCCATGGGCAACGGATCTTTCCGCTGGGAAGCCTTCCTAGATCTTTTACGTTTAGACTTAGAGGCTTTGGATGGCTGCTTTGTGGATGAAAGAGTAGATGGAACAGCTGATTGAGCTGCTGACAACAACTCATTAAGGGGGTATGGTAATTGAGGTAATCTCAGCCAATTGTGAATTAAAAAGGCCAAGAATTCCAGGGGTCTTTGACTCAGGGTGGTATGATCTAACACATCATAACCCCACATTGACATTTCGCCCCCCAACAGAATGTAGACCATTTGGGGGGCCCAGGTAGACACTGGGGTGCATTGGAATTCAGGGTTCGCTAACAGTTTCGTACACTCAGACAAAAATTCGTCTGCTGATTCAGGTTCAAGTTTTTTAAATCTCTTAAAGGTACAAGAGCCATATTCGACAAAATCGTACAAATCGGAAATTCCGTCTACACTGGGGTTTTGGGTTGGGCTGGTCATTCTGTCACGCTTGTGGAACTTTCCCCGTGATCAGCGCACAACGCGTGCGCTGACACGGCGGAGATCCTCCACAAGCGTTTAATTTGCAGGAACCCAGCAAAAGGTGCTACGCACCTGTAGAGGGAAATTCCTGTCGGCAGATGGCGCTGGGGAGTGCAGAGGAACCAATCCTCTGTACCTCCACAAGTGCTAGACAGGAATTGTACGAAGCGCAGAACGCAATCGCAAGAGAGGCGATTGCGAATGAGATTGAGCAAAAGGGATAGGTTGTATGTGTGTGCGCCAATCCAGTCACCACTCCGCGACCGCGCACACACAACAGCAGATACGAAATAGGAACGCGATCGCGAGAGGTGCGATCGCGAGACGTGACACAAGGCAGAACAGAATAGAATACGAGGGTAGCAAAGGCACAGCAAATACAATAAGGAGATATGGAAAACAACAACGCTAGCTAACCGCGAACACCGCACTCATTCGCAACAGTGCACGCGGTTATGCACGATCTCCACGTGATAAGCACAACAGAGACAAGCACGCCTAACTAACCATAAACAGACAAACATGAAACAGGGGACGCGAGCGCTTGCTTAACGGTTACCTCACCGAGCCTGTAGCAAGCGCAGCGGACAAGACAGACACACGAAAAACAAGAACTAGGCAGGAAGGATCCACCGCTCTTCCGCCAGAGCAAGTGTGATCCAAGCAGGAACACAGATCAGAAAGATCCACAGCCGCTAACGCTAGCGGCTAGTGCGATCTCAGCAAGACAGAACGATTCGCTATCAACCGCCGCTGGTGACAGCACAATCGCGACCGATAAGACAGAACAGAAGGATCCCCAGCGCTCGCACAAAGTAGCTAGCGCGATCCCAGGAGACAGAACAGAAGGATCCCCAGCGCTAGCACAAAGTAGCTAGCGCGATCCCAGAAGACAGAACAGAAGAGATAGCTGGTAGCAACCGCTGCACCAGCTATACTCCAAGAACATAGATCAGAACCATTTCCTGTCAACCACCATAGGGACAGGACAATGGCAAACAGGCAAGACAAGACAGAACAGGCAATACAGATAATACAACCTGACTGGGCTAGAAGGGGAGCCTAAAGCAACCCCCAGGAATTAACTATACTAGATAGCAATGGCTGACACTCCAGCAGTGTCCATCAGGAACTGAGCATGGAAGGGAAATGACCAGCAAAGCCTTCTGGGAAACATAAAGCTCTTATAGTGCCAGTCATCAAAGAAGGCAGGTAGAGGATTTGCATAACGAATGTATGCAAATTCCCCAGCAAGAGAACAGAACAGAAACTTGCAATGAAAAGACAGGTCTCTGTTCCAGAGACCTGCAGCCCACAGACTAGAGGAATGGACAAACAGCTGTCTGCCTGTGCAGCCGGCTGAGCGGATCATCACACTATTACAGAGTATGGAGGAAGTTCATTGAATTCTCTCTTCATAAGAAAATAGATTACCTTGTTCCCTCAGTGCCACACATTCTCGAATTTCTTCAAGCAGGGTTTGACATGGGTCTGACTGTAAGAACGCTCAGGGTGCACGTTTCAGCAATATCAGCATTGATTGGCTCTCAGTTGGCATCACACAGATTGGTGAAGCAGTTTTTTCAAGCCATAATGAAGTTGAGACCTCCTTTACAGAAAATTTGTCCTAGCTGGGACCTTCCCTTGGTCCTAGAGTATTTGTCATCTGAAGTCTTTGAACCCCCAGAGAACTGTTCATTGTGAAATATAACCCTAAAAATGTCCTTTTTGATTGCAGTAGCATCAGGAAGAAGGGTGTCGGAGATAAGGGCACTAGGTTGGAAAGAGCCCTTTTTAAACTTCTTCCAAGACAGGGTGGTCTTGAGGCCAATGTCTAATTTCCTTCCAAAGGTTGTGTCAGTAAAACATTTAAATCAAGAGTGGACGCTGCCGGCTTTCCCGGCAGAAGAAAGATTTCCCAATGGGCATCCTTTAGATGTTGCAAGATGGTTACAAGTGTATCTTCAGGTAACTAGCTCATTCAGATCTTCTGATCATCTGTTGGTGAATCCGGCAGGCCCAAGGAAGGGCAAGGAAGTCGCCATTAGAACGGTAGCAGCATGGCGGTCCGGTTAATCAAGGAAGCTTATAGAGCCAGAGGGTCAGAAGCACCTTCTTCTACCTCAGCACATTC
Organism: Hyperolius riggenbachi; assembly: GCF_040937935.1. Taxonomy (NCBI): domain Eukaryota; kingdom Metazoa; phylum Chordata; class Amphibia; order Anura; family Hyperoliidae; genus Hyperolius; species Hyperolius riggenbachi. The sequence continues at coordinate 42,211,254 of NC_090648.1, forward strand.
GACACGGAGTATTTCCTCCTCTTGGGCAGCGGCAGCTGGAGTTTCCCTGATAAATATCTGCAAGGCAGCCAATTGGTCATCGCCTAACACATTCATAAATCATTATAGAGTGAATCCAGCTCTGTTAACCTCTATGAAATTTGGAAGGAGTGTTTTATCTGCAGTACATAAATAGTTGTTGATAGCACCCACCCGTTTGGTCTCTTATTTCTACTAGGCAAATCCCAGTAGTATGCCGACATGGAGGCACCAGGGAAACAGGAAAATTGATACTTACCTGGTAATTTTCCTTTCCTGGTGCATCTCCATGTCGGCATACGTCCCGCCCTGGTCCATCGTGTCTGAGATCTAAATTATTAGAATACGGTGGTAGGGGTAGGGACCATATATATATAGCCTTTTTTGATTGGTCCTATAGGGGTTAGAGGGGCGGAGCTAACCCAGTAGTATGCCGACATGGAGATGCACCAGGAAAGGAAAATTACCAGGTAAGTATCAATTTTCCTGTTTGTGGGTTGCAGGTCTGAACCCCAAATGGCCCATACTTTGTGAGAAAGAATGATGCTGCAGACAAGCATTGTGTAAATGTACACAATCTGTGTCCCAATAGTCATCGGGCAAAGGGCATACACACTTATCCATGCACAACCACATGGACGTCAAGGACAGGCGAGTTGGATGGTGGGTATGATACTAGTTTGTAAAAGTGCACTATCGACGAGGATGGGATTTGAACCCATGCGTGCAGAGCACAATGGGTTAGCAGTCCATCGCCTTAACCACTCGGCCACCTCATCTCAATATAACATGATGTCTAACGCTATCATTTTTTCAGCTCTGGTCAAAGCCCTGTGCGCAAAACACGGCTCATCTTTTCAGGATAGCAAAGTGCACTTTTTGGACAGAAAAGAAGAACGCGCACCTTTTGCTCACACAAGAAAAATCATTTGCAAGAGGCCTGACAGAGGACACCTTAATCATCCCACTGGAGCACACCTACCTAAACAAGGGCCTTCTACACCATGCCATCAACACGCCATGCTGTATTTTTCATCTTTGCTTACATCTTTTGGAATCATTGCAAACTTTCAGCCAAGCATTTCCACAATTAACATCTGCCTTTTAGGGTCACTTAGCTAGACTGTGGGCTGAACTATGCAGATTACTTCTACTTTTAGGGAGACTCAAGCCAGTATGAACATGAGGCGAGGGCACATCTTCTTACTGTCCTACCAATCCCATTATACCTTATGCCTCACACTGGCACCTGCCAGTCACAGACAGGAGGTTTACAACTTGAAAATCAGGTATGACTGAAGCACTTTTTGGCACTTGTCCTTCTACAGACAAACTATTTTCTTCGTGCAGCCAGACAAGCACTGTTTATTTTCTCCGCTAAGGCTGCAGAGGTGAATTTTCTATTTGTGGGTTGCAGGTCTGAACCCCAAATGGCCCATACTTTGTGAGAAAGAATGATGCTGCAGACAAGCATTGTGTAAATGTACACAATCTTTGTCCCAATAGTCATCGGGCAAAGGGCATACACACTTATCCATGCACAACCACATGGACGTCAAGGACAGGCGAGTTGGATGGTGGGTATGATACTAGTTTGTAAAAGTGCACCATCAACAAGGATGGGATTTGAACCCATGCGTGCAGAGCACAATGGATTAGCAGTCCATCGCCTTAACCACTCGGCCACCTCATCTCAATAAAACATGACATCTAACGCTATCATTTTTTCAGCTATGGTCAAAGCCCTGTGCGCAAAACACGGCTCATCTTTTCAGGATAGCAAAGTGCACTTTTTGGACAGAAAAGAAGAACGCGCACCTTTTGCTCACACAAGAAAAATCATTTTCAAGAGGCCTGACAGAGGACACCTTAATCATCCCACTGGAGCACACCTACCTAAACAAGGGCCTTCTACACCATGCCATCAACACGCCATGCTGTATTTTTCATCTTTGCTTACATCTTTTGGAATCATTGCAAACTTTCAGCCAAGCATTTCCACAATTAACATCTGCCTTTTAGGGTCACTTAGCTAGACTGTGGGCTGCACTATGCAGATTACTTCTACTTTGAGGGAGACTCAAGCCAGTATGAACATGAGGCGAGGGCACATCTTCTTACTGTCCTACCAATCCCATTATACCTTATGCCTCACACTGGCACCTGCCAGTCACAGACAGGAGGTTTACAACTTGAAAATCAGGTATGACTGAAGCACTTTTTGGCACTTGTCCTTCTACAGACAAACTATTTTCTTCGTGCAGCCAGACAAGCACTGTTTATTTTCTCCGCTAAGGCTGCAGAGGTGAATTTTCTATTTGTGGGTTGCAGGTCTGAACCCCAAATGTCCCATACTTTGTGAGAAAGAATGATGCTGCAGACAAGCATTTTGTAAATGTACACAATCTGTGTCCCAATAGTCATCGGGCAAAGGGCATACACACTTATCCATGCACGTCAAGGACAGGCGAGTTGGATGGTGGGTATGATACTAGTTTGTAAAAGTGCACCATCGACGAGGATGGGATTTGAACCCATGCGTGCAGAGCACAATGGATTAGCAGTCCATCGCCTTAACACTCGGCCACCTCATCTCAATAAAACATGACATCTAACGCTATCATTTTTTCAGCTCTGGTCAAAGCCCTGTGCGCAAAACACGGCTCATCTTTTCAGGATAGCAAAGTGCACTTTTTGGACAGAAAAGAAGAACGCGCACCTTTTGCTCACACAAGAAAAATCATTTTCAAGAGGCCTGACAGAGGACACCTTAATCATCCCACTGGAGCACACCTACCTAAACAAGGGCCTTCTACACCATGCCATCAACACGCCATGCTGTAGTTTTCATCTTTGCTTACATCTTTTGGAATCATTGCAAACTTTCAGCCAAGCATTTCCACAATTAACATCTGCCTTTTAGGGTCACTTAGCTAGACTGTGGGCTGAACTATGCAGATTACTTCTACTTTTAGGGAGACTCAAGCCAGTATGAACATGAGGCGAGGGCACATATTCTTACTGTCCTACCAATCCCATTATACCTTATGCCTCACGCTGGCACCTGCCAGTCACAGACAGGAGGTTTACAACTTGAAAATCAGGTATGACTGAAGCACTTTTTGGCACTTGTCCTTCTACAGACAAACTATTTTCTTCGTGCAGCCAGACAAGCACTGTTTATTTTCTCCGCTAAGGCTGCAGAGGTGAATTTTCTATTTGTGGGTTGCAGGTCTGAACCCCAAATGTCCCACACTTTGTGAGAAAGAATGATGCTGCAGACAAGCATTTTGTAAATGTACACAATCTGTGTCCCAATAGTCATCGGGCAAAGGGCATACACACTTATCCATGCACAACCACATGGACGTCAAGGACAGGCGAGTTGGATGGTGGGTATGATACTAGTTTGTAAAAGTGCACCATCGACGAGGATGGGATTTGAACCCATGCGTGCAGAGCACAATGGATTAGCAGTCCATCGCCTTAACCACTCGGCCACCTCGTCTCAATAAAACATGACATCTAACGCTATCATTTTTTCAGCTATGGTCAAAGCCTTGTGCGCAAAACACGGCTCATCTTTTCAGGATAGCAAAGTGCACTTTTTGGACAGAAAAGAAGAAGGCGCACCTTTTGTTCACACAAGAAAAATCATTTGCAAGAGGCCTGACAGAGGACACCTTAATCATCCCACTGGAGCACACCTACCTAAACAAGGGCCTTCTACACCATGCCATCAACACGCCAAACTGTATTTTTCATCTTTGCTTACATCTTTTGGAATCGTTGCAAACTTTCAGCCAAGCATTTCCACAATTAACATCTGCCTTTTAGGGTCACTTAGCTAGACTGTGGGCTGAACTATGCAGATTACTTCTACTTTTAGGGAGACTCAAGCCAGTATGAACATGAGGCGAGGGCACATATTCTTACTGTCCTACCAATCCCATTATACCTTATGCCTCACGCTGGCACCTGCCAGTCACAGACAGGAGGTTTACAACTTGAAAATCAGGTATGACTGAAGCACTTTTTGGCACTTGTCCTTCTACAGACAAACTATTTTCTTCGTGCAGCCAGACAAGCACTGTTTATTTTCTCCGCTAAGGCTGCAGAGGTGAATTTTCTATTTGTGGGTTGCAGGTCTGAACCCCAAATGTCCCACACTTTGTGAGAAAGAATGATGCTGCAGACAAGCATTTTGTAAATGTACACAATCTGTGTCCTAATAGTCATCGGGCAAAGGGCATACACACTTATCCATGCACAACCACATTAACGTCAAGGACAGGCGAGTTGGATGGTGGGTATGATACTAGTTTGTAAAAGTGCACCATCGACGAGGATGGGATTTGAACCCATGCATGCAGAGCACAATGGATTAGCAGTCCATCGCCTTAACCACTCGGCCACCTCGTCTCAATAAAACATGACATCTAACGCTATCATTTTTTCAGCTATGGTCAAAGCCTTGTGCGCAAAACACGGCTCATCTTTTCAGGATAGCAAAGTGCACTTTTTGGACAGAAAAGAAGAAGGCGCACCTTTTGTTCACACAAGAAAAATCATTTGCAAGAGGCCTGACAGAGGACACCTTAATCATCCCACTGGAGCACACCTACCTAAACAAGGGCCTTCTACACCATGCCATCAACACGCCAAACTGTATTTTTCATCTTTGCTTACATCTTTTGGAATCGTTGCAAACTTTCAGCCAAGCATTTCCACAATTAACATCTGCCTTTTAGGGTCACTTAGCTAGACTGTGGGCTGAACTATGCAGATTACTTCTACTTTTAGGGAGACTCAAGCCAGTATGAACATGAGGCGAGGGCACATATTCTTACTGTCCTACCAATCCCATTATACCTTATGCCTCACGCTGGCACCTGCCAGTCACAGACAGGAGGTTTACAACTTGAAAATCAGGTATGACTGAAGCACTTTTTGGCACTTGTCCTTCTACAGACAAACTATTTTCTTCGTGCAGCCAGACAAGCACTGTTTATTTTCTCCGCTAAGGCTGCAGAGGTGAATTTTCTATTTGTGGGTTGCAGGTCTGAACCCCAAATGTCCCACACTTTGTGAGAAAGAATGATGCTGCAGACAAGCATTTTGTAAATGTACACAATCTGTGTCCCAATAGTCATCGGGCAAAGGGCATACACACTTATCCATGCACAACCACATTAACGTCAAGGACAGGCGAGTTGGATGGTGGGTATGATACTAGTTTGTAAAAGTGCACCATCGACGAGGATGGGATTTGAACCCATGCGTGCAGAGCACAATGGATTAGCAGTCCATCGCCTTAACCACTCGGCCACCTCATCTCAAAAAAACATGATATCTAACGCTATCATTTTTTCAGCTCTGGTCAAAGCCCTGTGCGCAAAACACGGCTCATCTTTTCAGGATAGCAAAGTGCACTTTTTGGACAGAAAAGAAGAACGCGCACCTTTTGCTCACACAAGAAAAATCATTTTCAAGAGGCCTGACAGAGGACACCTTAATCATCCCACTGGAGCACACCTACCTAAACAAGGGCCTTCTACACCATGCCATCAACACACCATGCTGTATTTTTCATCTTTGCTTACATCTTTTGGAATCATTGCAAACTTTCAGCCAAGCATTTCCACAATTAACATCTGCCTTTTAGGGTCACTTAGCTAGACTGTGGGCTGAACTATGCAGATTATTTCTACTTTTAGGGAGACTCAAGCCAGTATGAACATGAGGCGAGGGCACATCTTCTTACTGTCCTACCAATCCCATTATACCTTATGCCTCACACTGGCACCTGCCAGTCACAGACAGGAGGTTTACAACTTGAAAATCAGGTATGACTGAAGCACTTTTTGGCACTTGTCCTTCTACAGACAAACTATTTTCTTCGTGCAGCCAGACAAGCACTGTTTATTTTCTCCGCTAAGGCTGCAGAGGTGAATTTTCTATTTGTGGGTTGCAGGTCTGAACCCCAAATGGCCCATACTTTGTAAAAAAGAATGATGCTGCAGACAAGCATTGTGTAAATGTACACAATCTGTGTCCCAATAGTCATCGGGCAAAGGGCATACACACTTATCCATGCACAACCACATGGACGTCAAGGACAGGCGAGTTGGATGGTGGGTATGATACTAGTTTGTAAAAGTGCACCATCGACGAGGATGGGATTTGAACCCATGCGTGCAGAGCACAATGGATTAGCAGTCCATCGCCTTAACCACTCGGCCACCTTGTCTCAATAAAACATGCCATCTAACGCTATCATTTTTTCAGCTATGGTCAAAGCCCTGTGCGCAAAACACGGCTCATCTTTTCAGGATAGCAAAGTGCACTTTTTGGACAGAAAAGAAGAAGGCGCACCTTTTGTTCACACAAGAAAAATCATTTGCAAGAGGCCTGACAGAGGACACCTTAATCATCCCACTGGAGCACACCTACCTAAACAAGGGCCTTCTACACCATGCCATCAACAAGCCAAACTGTATTTTTCATCTTTGCTTACATCTTTTGGAATCGTTGCAAACTTTCAGCCAAGCATTTCCACAATTAACATCTGCCTTTTAGGGTCACTTAGCTAGACTGTGGGCTGAACTATGCAGATTACTTCTACTTTTAGGGAGACTCAAGCCAGTATGAACATGAGGCGAGGGCACATCTTCTTACTGTCCTACCAATCCCATTATACCTTATGCCTCACACTGGCACCTGCCAGTCACAGACAGGAGGTTTACAACTTGAAAATCAGGTATGACTGAAGCACTTTTTGGCACTTGTCCTTCTACAGACAAACTATTTTCTTCGTGCAGCCAGACAAGCACTGTTTATTTTCTCCGCTAAGGCTGCAGAGGTGAATTTTCTATTTGTGGGTTGCAGGTCTGAACCCCAAATGGCCCATACTTTGTGAGAAAGAATGATGCTGCAGACAAGCATTGTGTAAATGTACACAATCTGTGTCCCAATAGTCATCGGGCAAAGGGCATACACACTTATCCATGCACAACCACATTAACGTCAAGGACAGGCGAGTTGGATGGTGGGTATGATACTAGTTTGTAAAAGTGCACCATCGACGAGGATGGGATTTGAACCCATGCATGCAGAGCACAATGGATTAGCAGTCCATCGCCTTAACCACTCGGCCACCTCGTCTCAATAAAACATGACATCTAACGCTATCATTTTTTCAGCTATGGTCAAAGCCTTGTGCGCAAAACACGGCTCATCTTTTCAGGATAGCAAAGTGCACTTTTTGGACAGAAAAGAAGAAGGCGCACCTTTTGTTCACACAAGAAAAATCATTTGCAAGAGGCCTGACAGAGGACACCTTAATCATCCCACTGGAGCACACCTACCTAAACAAGGGCCTTCTACACCATGCCATCAACAAGCCAAACTGTATTTTTCATCTTTGCTTACATCTTTTGGAATCGTTGCAAACTTTCAGCCAAGCATTTCCACAATTAACATCTGCCTTTTAGGGTCACTTAGCTAGACTGTGGGCTGAACTATGCAGATTACTTCTACTTTTAGGGAGACTCAAGCCAGTATGAACATGAGGCGAGGGCACATCTTCTTACTGTCCTACCAATCCCATTATACCTTATGCCTCACACTGGCACCTGCCAGTCACAGACAGGAGGTTTACAACTTGAAAATCAGGTATGACTGAAGCACTTTTTGGCACTTGTCCTTCTACAGACAAACTATTTTCTTCGTGCAGCCAGACAAGCACTGTTTATTTTCTCCGCTAAGGCTGCAGAGGTGAATTTTCTATTTGTGGGTTGCAGGTCTGAACCCCAAATGGCCCATACTTTGTGAGAAAGAATGATGCTGCAGACAAGCATTGTGTAAATGTACACAATCTGTGTCCCAATAGTCATCGGGCAAAGGGCATACACACTTATCCATGCACAACCACATTAACGTCAAGGACAGGCGAGTTGGATGGTGGGTATGATACTAGTTTGTAAAAGTGCACCATCGACGAGGATGGGATTTGAACCCATGCATGCAGAGCACAATGGATTAGCAGTCCATCGCCTTAACCACTCAGCCACCTTGTCTCAATAAAAAATGACATCTAACGCTATCATTTTTTCAGCTCTGGTCAATGCCCTGTGCGCAAAACACGGCTCATCTTTTCAGGATAGCAAAGTGCACTTTTTGGACAGTAAAGAAGAACGCGCACCTTTTGTTCACACAAGAAAAATCATTTGCAAGAGGCCTGACAGAGGACACCTTAATCATCCCACTGGAGCACACCTACCTAAACAAGGGCCTTCTACACCATGCCATCAACACACCATGCTGTATTTTTCATCTTTGCTTACATCTTTTGGAATCGTTGCAAACTTTCAGCCAAGCATTTCCACAATTAACATCTGCCTTTTAGGGTCACTTAGCTAGACTGTGGGCTGAACTATGCAGATTACTTCTACTTTTAGGGAGACTCAAGCCAGTATGAACATGAGGCGAGGGCACATCTTCTTACTGTCCTACCAATCCCATTATACCTTATGCCTCACACTGGCACCTGCCAGTCACAGACAGGAGGTTTACAACTTGAAAATCAGGTATGACTGAAGCACTTTTTGGCACTTGTCCTTCTACAGACAAACTATTTTCTTCGTGCAGTCAGACAAGCACTGTTTATTTTCTCCGCTAAGGCTGCAGAGGTGAATTTTCTATTTGTGGGTTGCAGGTCTGAACCCCAAATAGCCCATACTTTGTGAGAAAGAATGATGCTGTAGACAAGCATTGTGTAAATGTACACAATCTGTGTCCCAATAGTCATCGGGCAAAGGGCATACACACTTATCCATGCACAACCACATGGACGTCAAGGACAGGCGAGTTGGATGGTGGGTATGATACTAGTTTGTAAAAGTGCACCATTGACGAGGATGGGATTTGAACCCATGCGTGCAGAGCACAATGGATTAGCAGTCCATCGCCTTAACCACTCAGCCACCTCGTCTCAATAAAACATGACATCTAACGCTATCATTTTTTCAGCTCTGGTCAAAGCCCTGTGCGCAAAACACGGCTCATCTTTTCAGGATAGCAAAGTGCACTTTTTGGACAGAAAAGAAGAAGGCGCACCTTTTGTTCACACAAGAAAAATCATTTGCAAGAGGCCTGACAGAGGATACCTTAATCATCCCACTGGAGCACACGTACCTAAACAAGGGCCTTCTACACCATGCCATCAACACGCCAAACTGTATTTTTCATCTTTGCTTACATCTTTTGGAATCGTTGCAAACTTTCAGCCAAGCATTTCCACAATTAACATCTGCCTTTTAGGGTCACTTAGCTAGACTGTGGGCTGAACTATGCAGATTACTTCTACTTTTAGGGAGACTCAAGCCAGTATGAACATGAGGCGAGGGCACATCTTCTTACTGTCCTACCAATCCCATTATACCTTATGCCTCACACTGGCACCTGCCAGTCACAGACAGGAGGTTTACAACTTGAAAATCAGGTATGACTGAAGCACTTTTTGGCACTTGTCCTTCTACAGACAAACTATTCTCTTCGTGCAGCCAGACAAGCACTGTTTATTTTCTCCGCTAATGCTGCAGAGGTGAATTTTCTATTTGTGGGTTGCAGGTCTGAACCCCAAATGGCCCATACTTTGTGAGAAAGAATGATGCTGCAGACAAGCATTGTGTAAATGTACACAATCTGTGTCCCAATAGTCATCGGGCAAAGGGCATACACACTTATCCATGCACAACCACATGGACGTCAAGGACAGGCGAGTTGGATGGTGGGTATGATACTAGTTTGTAAAAGTGCACCATCGACGAGGATGGGATTTGAACCCATGCATGCAGAGCACAATGGATTAGCAGTCCATCGCCTTAACCACTCGGCCACCTCGTCTAAAAAAAAAAATGATATCTAACGCTATCATTTTTTCAGCTCTGGTCAAAGCCCTGTGCGCAAAACACGGCTCATCTTTTCAGGATAGCAAAGTGCACTTTTTGGACAGAAAAGAAGAACGCGCACCTTTTGCTCACACAAGAAAAATCATTTTCAAGAGGCCTGACAGAGGACACCTTAATCATCCCACTGGAGCACACCTACCTAAACAAGGGCCTTCTACACCATGCCATCAACACGCCATGCTGTATTTTTCATCTTTGCTTACATCTTTTGGAATCATTGCAAACTTTCAGCCAAGCATTTCCACAATTAACATCTGCCTTTTAGGGTCACTTAGCTAGACTGTGGGCTGAACTATGCAGATTACTTCTACTTTTAGGGAGACTCAAGCCAGTATGAACATGAGGCGAGGGCACATCTTCTTACTGTCCTACCAATCCCATTATACCTTATGCCTAACACTGGCACCTGCCAGTCACAGACAGGAGGTTTACAACTTGAAAATCAGGTATGACTGAAGCACTTTTTGGCACTTGTCCTTCTACAGACAAACTATTTTCTTCGTGCAGCTAGACAAGCACTGTTTATTTTCTCCGCTAAGGCTGCAGAGGTGAATTTTCTATTTGTGGGTTGCAGGTCTGAACCCCAAATGGCCCATACTTTGTAAAAAAGAATGATGCTGCAGACAAGCATTGTGTAAATGTACACAATCTGTGTCCCAATAGTCATCGGGCAAAGGGCATACACACTTATCCATGCACAACCACATGGACGTCAAGGACAGGCGAGTTGGATGGTGGGTATGATACTAGTTTGTAAAAGTGCACCATCGACGAGGATGGGATTTGAACCCATGCGTGCAGAGCACAATGGATTAGCAGTCCATCGCCTTAACCACTCGGCCACCTCGTCTCAATAAAACATGACATCTAACGCTATCATTTTTTCAGCTATGGTCAAAGCCCTGTGCGCAAAACACGGCTCATCTTTTCAGGATAGCAAAGTGCACTTTTTGGACAAAAAAGAAGAAGGCGCACCTTTTGTTCACACAAGAAAAATCATTTGCAAGAGGCCTGACAGAGGACACCTTAATCATCCCACTGGAGCACACCTACCTAAACAAGGGCCTTCTACACCATGCCATCAACACGCCAAACTGTATTTTTCATCTTTGCTTACATCTTTTGGAATCGTTGCAAACTTTCAGCCAAGCATTTCCACAATTAACATCTGCCTTTTAGGGTCACTTAGCTAGACTGTGGGCTGAACTATGCAGATTACTTCTACTTTTAGGGAGACTCAAGCCAGTATGAACATGAGGCGAGGGCACATCTTCTTACTGTCCTACCAATCCCATTATACCTTATGCCTCACGCTGGCACCTGCCAGTCACAGACAGGAGGTTTACAACTTGAAAATCAGGTATGACTGAAGCACTTTTTGGCACTTGTCCTTCTACAGACAAACTATTTTCTTCGTGCAGCCAGACAAGCACTGTTTATTTTCTCTGCTAAGGCTGCAGAGGTGAATTTTCTATTTGTGGGTTGCAGGTCTGAACCCCAAATGTCCCACACTTTGTGAGAAAGAATGATGCTGCAGACAAGCATTTTGTAAATGTACACAATCTGTGTCCCAATAGTCATCGGGCAAAGGGCATACACACTTATCCATGCACAACCACATTAACGTCAAGGACAGGCGAGTTGGATGGTGGGTATGATACTAGTTTGTAAAAGTGCACCATCGACGAGGATGGGATTTGAACCCATGCGTGCAGAGCACAATGGATTAGCAGTCCATCGCCTTAACCACTCAGCCACCTCATCTCAAAAAAACATGATATCTAACGCTATCATTTTTTCAGCTCTGGTCAAAGCCCTGTGCGCAAAACACGGCTCATCTTTTCAGGATAGCAAAGTGCACTTTTTGGACAGAAAAGAAGAACGCGCACCTTTTGCTCACACAAGAAAAATCATTTTCAAGAGGCCTGACAGAGGACACCTTAATCATCCCACTGGAGCACACCTACCTAAACAAGGGCCTTCTACACCATGCCATCAACACGCCATGCTGTATTTTTCATCTTTGCTTACATCTTTTGGAATCATTGCAAACTTTCAGCCAAGCATTTCCACAATTAACATCTGCCTTTTAGGGTCACTTAGCTAGACTGTGGGCTGAACTATGCAGATTACTTCTACTTTTAGGGAGACTCAAGCCAGTATGAACATGAGGCGAGGGCACATCTTCTTACTGTCCTACCAATCCCATTATACCTTATGCCTCACACTGGCACCTGCCAGTCACAGACAGGAGGTTTACAACTTGAAAATCAGGTATGACTGAAGCACTTTTTGGCACTTGTCCTTCTACAGACAAACTATTTTCTTCGTGCAGCCAGACAAGCACTGTTTATTTTCTCCGCTAAGGCTGCAGAGGTGAATTTTCTATTTGTGGGTTGCAGGTCTGAACCCCAAATGGCCCATACTTTGTAAAAAAGAATGATGCTGCAGACAAGCATTGTGTAAATGTACACAATGTGTGTCCCAATAGTCATCGGGCAAAGGGCATACACACTTATCCATGCACAACCACATGGACGTCAAGGACAGGCGAGTTGGATGGTGGGTATGATACTAGTTTGTAAAAGTGCACCATCGACGAGGATGGGATTTGAACCCATGCGTGCAGAGCACAATGGATTAGCAGTCCATCGCCTTAACCACTCGGCCACCTTGTCTCAATAAAACATGACATCTAACGCTATCATTTTTTCAGCTATGGTCAAAGCCCTGTGCGTAAAACACGGCTCATCTTTTCAGGATAGCAAAGTGCACTTTTTGGACAAAAAAGAAGAAGGCGCACCTTTTGTTCACACAAGAAAAATCATTTGCAAGAGGCCTGACAGAGGACACCTTAATCATCCCACTGGAGCACACCTACCTAAACAAGGGCCTTCTACACCATGCCATCAACACGCCAAACTGTATTTTTCATCTTTGCTTACATCTTTTGGAATCGTTGCAAACTTTCAGCCAAGCATTTCCACAATTAACATCTGCCTTTTAGGGTCACTTAGCTAGACTGTGGGCTGAACTATGCAGATTACTTCTACTTTTAGGGAGACTCAAGCCAGTATGAACATGAGGCGAGGGCACATCTTCTTACTGTCCTACCAATCCCATTATACCTTATGCCTCACGCTGGCACCTGCCAGTCACAGACAGGAGGTTTACAACTTGAAAATCAGGTATGACTGAAGCACTTTTTGGCACTTGTCCTTCTACAGACAAACTATTTTCTTCGTGCAGCCAGACAAGCACTGTTTATTTTCTCTGCTAAGGCTGCAGAGGTGAATTTTCTATTTGTGGGTTGCAGGTCTGAACCCCAAATGTCCCACACTTTGTGAGAAAGAATGATGCTGCAGACAAGCATTTTGTAAATGTACACAATCTGTGTCCCAATAGTCATCGGGCAAAGGGCATACACACTTATCCATGCACAACCACATTAACGTCAAGGACAGGCGAGTTGGATGGTGGGTATGATACTAGTTTGTAAAAGTGCACCATCGACGAGGATGGGATTTGAACCCATGCGTGCAGAGCACAATGGATTAGCAGTCCATCGCCTTAACCACTCAGCCACCTCATCTCAAAAAAACATGATATCTAACGCTATCATTTTTTCAGCTCTGGTCAAAGCCCTGTGCGCAAAACACGGCTCATCTTTTCAGGATAGCAAAGTGCACTTTTTGGACAGAAAAGAAGAACGCGCACCTTTTGCTCACACAAGAAAAATCATTTTCAAGAGGCCTGACAGAGGACACCTTAATCATCCCACTGGAGCACACCTACCTAAACAAGGGCCTTCTACACCATGCCATCAACACGCCATGCTGTATTTTTCATCTTTGCTTACATCTTTTGGAATCATTGCAAACTTTCAGCCAAGCATTTCCACAATTAACATCTGCCTTTTAGGGTCACTTAGCTAGACTGTGGGCTGAACTATGCAGATTACTTCTACTTTTAGGGAGACTCAAGCCAGTATGAACATGAGGCGAGGGCACATCTTCTTACTGTCCTACCAATCCCATTATACCTTATGCCTCACACTGGCACCTGCCAGTCACAGACAGGAGGTTTACAACTTGAAAATCAGGTATGACTGAAGCACTTTTTGGCACTTGTCCTTCTACAGACAAACTATTTTCTTCGTGCAGCCAGACAAGCACTGTTTATTTTCTCCGCTAAGGCTGCAGAGGTGAATTTTCTATTTGTGGGTTGCAGGTCTGAACCCCAAATGGCCCATACTTTGTAAAAAAGAATGATGCTGCAGACAAGCATTGTGTAAATGTACACAATGTGTGTCCCAATAGTCATCGGGCAAAGGGCATACACACTTATCCATGCACAACCACATGGACGTCAAGGACAGGCGAGTTGGATGGTGGGTATGATACTAGTTTGTAAAAGTGCACCATCGACGAGGATGGGATTTGAACCCATGCGTGCAGAGCACAATGGATTAGCAGTCCATCGCCTTAACCACTCGGCCACCTTGTCTCAATAAAACATGACATCTAACGCTATCATTTTTTCAGCTATGGTCAAAGCCCTGTGCGCAAAACACGGCTCATCTTTTCAGGATAGCAAAGTGCACTTTTTGGACAGAAAAGAAGAAGGCGCACCTTTTGTTCACACAAGAAAAATCATTTGCAAGAGGCCTGACAGAGGACACCTTAATCATCCCACTGGAGCACACCTACCTAAACAAGGGCCTTCTACACCATGCCATCAACACGCCAAACTGTATTTTTCATCTTTGCTTACATCTTTTGGAATCGTTGCAAACTTTCAGCCAAGCATTTCCACAATTAACATCTGCCTTTTAGGGTCACTTAGCTAGACTGTGGGCTGAACTATGCAGATTACTTCTACTTTTAGGGAGACTCAAGCCAGTATGAACATGAGGCGAGGGCACATCTTCTTACTGTCCTACCAATCCCATTATACCTTATGCCTCACACTGGCACCTGCCAGTCACAGACAGGAGGTTTACAACTTGAAAATCAGGTATGACTGAAGCACTTTTTGGCACTTGTCCTTCTACAGACAAACTATTTTCTTCGTGCAGCCAGACAAGCACTGTTTATTTTCTCCGCTAAGGCTGCAGAGGTGAATTTTCTATTTGTGGGTTGCAGGTCTGAACCCCAAATGGCCCATACTTTGTGAGAAAGAATGATGCTGCAGACAAGCATTGTGTAAATGTACACAATCTGTGTCCCAATAGTCATCGGGCAAAGGGCATACACACTTATCCATGCACAACCACATGGACGTCAAGGACAGGCGAGTTGGATGGTGGGTATGATACTAGTTTGTAAAAGTGCACCATCGACGAGGATGGGATTTGAACCCATGCATGCAGAGCACAATGGATTAGCAGTCCATCGCCTTAACCACTCAGCCACCTTGTCTCAATAAAAAATGACATCTAACGCTATCATTTTTTCAGCTCTGGTCAATGCCCTGTGCGCAAAACACGGCTCATCTTTTCAGGATAGCAAAGTGCACTTTTTGGACAGTAAAGAAGAACGCGCACCTTTTGTTCACACAAGAAAAATCATTTGCAAGAGGCCTGACAGAGGACACCTTAATCATCCCACTGGAGCACACCTACCTAAACAAGGGCCTTCTACACCATGCCATCAACACACCATGCTGTATTTTTCATCTTTGCTTACATCTTTTGGAATCGTTGCAAACTTTCAGCCAAGCATTTCCACAATTAACATCTGCCTTTTAGGGTCACTTAGCTAGACTGTGGGCTGAACTATGCAGATTACTTCTGCTTTTAGGGAGACTCAAGCCAGTATGAACATGAGGCGAGGGCACATCTTCTTACTGTCCTACCAATCCCATTATACCTTATGCCTCACACTGGCACCTGCCAGTCACAGACAGGAGGTTTACAACTTGAAAATCAGGTATGACTGAAGCACTTTTTGGCACTTGTCCTTCTACAGACAAACTATTTTCTTCGTGCAGTCAGACAAGCACTGTTTATTTTCTCCGCTAAGGCTGCAGAGGTGAATTTTCTATTTGTGGGTTGCAGGTCTGAACCCCAAATAGCCCATACTTTGTGAGAAAGAATGATGCTGTAGACAAGCATTGTGTAAATGTACACAATCTGTGTCCCAATAGTCATCGGGCAAAGGGCATACACACTTATCCATGCACAACCACATGGACGTCAAGGACAGGCGAGTTGGATGGTGGGTATGATACTAGTTTGTAAAAGTGCACCATCGACGAGGATGGGATTTGAACCCATGCGTGCAGAGCACAATGGATTAGCAGTCCATCGCCTTAACCACTCGGCCACCTCGTCTCAATAAAACATGACATCTAACGCTATCATTTTTTCAGCTCTGGTCAAAGCCCTGTGCGCAAAACACGGCTCATCTTTTCAGGATAGCAAAGTGCACTTTTTGGACAGAAAAGAAGAAGGCGCACCTTTTGTTCACACAAGAAAAATCATTTGCAAGAGGCCTGACAGAGGATACCTTAATCATCCCACTGGAGCACACGTACCTAAACAAGGGCCTTCTACACCATGCCATCAACACGCCAAACTGTATTTTTCATCTTTGCTTACATCTTTTGGAATCGTTGCAAACTTTCAGCCAAGCATTTCCACAATTAACATCTGCCTTTTAGGGTCACTTAGCTAGACTGTGGGCTGAACTATGCAGATTACTTCTACTTTTAGGGAGACTCAAGCCAGTATGAACATGAGGCGAGGGCACATCTTCTTACTGTCCTACCAATCCCATTATACCTTATGCCTCACACTGGCACCTGCCAGTCACAGACAGGAGGTTTACAACTTGAAAATCAGGTATGACTGAAGCACTTTTTGGCACTTGTCCTTCTACAGACAAACTATTCTCTTCGTGCAGCCAGACAAGCACTGTTTATTTTCTCCGCTAAGGCTGCAGAGGTGAATTTTCTATTTGTGGGTTGCAGGTCTGAACCCCAAATGGCCCATACTTTGTGAGAAAGAATGATGCTGCAGACAAGCATTGTGTAAATGTACACAATCTGTGTCCCAATAGTCATCGGGCAAAGGGCATACACACTTATCCATGCACAACCACATGGACGTCAAGGACAGGCGAGTTGGATGGTGGGTATGATACTAGTTTGTAAAAGTGCACCATCGACGAGGATGGGATTTGAACCCATGCATGCAGAGCACAATGGATTAGCAGTCCATCGCCTTAACCACTCGGCCACCTCGTCTAAAAAAAAAATGATATCTAACGCTATCATTTTTTCAGCTCTGGTCAAAGCCCTGTGCGCAAAACACGGCTCATCTTTTCAGGATAACAAAGTGCACTTTTTGGACAGAAAAGAAGAACGCGCACCTTTTGCTCACACAAGAAAAATCATTTTCAAGAGGCCTGACAGAGGACACCTTAATCATCCCACTGGAGCACACCTACCTAAACAAGGGCCTTCTACACCATGCCATCAACACGCCATTCTGTATTTTTCATCTTTGCTTACATCTTTGGAATCATTGCAAACTTTCAGCCAAGCATTTCCACAATTAACATCTGCCTTTTAGGGTCACTTAGCTAGACTGTGGGCTGAACTATGCAGATTACTTCTACTTTTAGGGAGACTCAAGCCAGTATGAACATGAGGCGAGGGCACATCTTCTTACTGTCCTACCAATCCCATTATACCTTATGCCTCACACTGGCACCTGCCAGTCACAGACAGGAGGTTTACAACTTGAAAATCAGGTATGACTGAAGCACTTTTTGGCACTTGTCCTTCTACAGACAAACTATTTTCTTCGTGCAGTCAGACAAGCACTGTTTATTTTCTCCGCTAAGGCTGCAGAGGTGAATTTTCTATTTGTGGGTTGCAGGTCTGAACCCCAAATAGCCCATACTTTGTGAGAAAGAATGATGCTGTAGACAAGCATTGTGTAAATGTACACAATCTGTGTCCCAATAGTCATCGGGCAAAGGGCATACACACTTATCCATGCACAACCACATGGACGTCAAGGACAGGCGAGTTGGATGGTGGGTATGATACTAGTTTGTAAAAGTGCACCATCGACGAGGATGGGATTTGAACCCATGCGTGCAGAGCACAATGGATTAGCAGTCCATCGCCTTAACCACTCGGCCACCTCGTCTCAATAAAACATGACATCTAACGCTATCATTTTTTCAGCTCTGGTCAAAGCCCTGTGCGGAAAACACGGCTCATCTTTTCAGGATAGCAAAGTGCACTTTTTGGACAGAAAAGAAGAACGCGCACCTTTTGCTCACACAAGAAAAATCATTTTCAAGAGGCCTGACAGAGGACACCTTAATCATCCCACTGGAGCACACCTACCTAAACAAGGGCCTTCTACACCATGCCATCAACACGCCATGCTGTATTTTTCATCTTTGCTTACATCTTTTGGAATCATTGCAAACTTTCAGCCAAGCATTTCCACAATTAACATCTGCCTTTTAGGGTCACTTAGCTAGACTGTGGGCTGAACTATGCAGATTACTTCTACTTTTAGGGAGACTCAAGCCAGTATGAACATGAGGCGAGGGCACATCTTCTTACTGTCCTACCAATCCCATTATACCTTATGCCTCACGCTGGCACCTGCCAGTCACAGACAGGAGGTTTACAACTTGAAAATCAGGTATGACTGAAGCACTTTTTGGCACTTGTCCTTCTACAGACAAACTATTTTCTTCGTGCAGCCAGACAAGCACTGTTTATTTTCTCCGCTAAGGCTGCAGAGGTGAATTTTCTATTTGTGGGTTGCAGGTCTGAACCCCAAATGTCCCACACTTTGTGAGAAAGAATGATGCTGCAGACAAGCATTTTGTAAATGTACACAATCTGTGTCCCAATAGTCATCGGGCAAAGGGCATACACACTTATCCATGCACAACCACATTAACGTCAAGGACAGGCGAGTTGGATGGTGGGTATGATACTAGTTTGTAAAAGTGCACCATCGACGAGGATGGGATTTGAACCCATGCGTGCAGAGCACAATGGATTAGCAGTCCATCGCCTTAACCACTCAGCCACCTCATCTCAAAAAAACATGATATCTAACGCTATCATTTTTTCAGCTCTGGTCAAAGCCCTGTGCGCAAAACACGGCTCATCTTTTCAGGATAGCAAAGTGCACTTTTTGGACAGAAAAGAAGAACGCGCACCTTTTGCTCACACAAGAAAAATCATTTTCAAGAGGCCTGACAGAGGACACCTTAATCATCCCACTGGAGCACACCTACCTAAACAAGGGCCTTCTACACCATGCCATCAACACGCCAAACTGTATTTTTCATCTTTGCTTACATCTTTTGGAATCGTTGCAAACTTTCAGCCAAGCATTTCCACAATTAACATCTGCCTTTTAGGGTCACTTAGCTAGACTGTGGGCTGAACTATGCAGATTACTTCTACTTTTAGGGAGACTCAAGCCAGTATGAACATGAGGCGAGGGCACATCTTCTTACTGTCCTACCAATCCCATTATACCTTATGCCTCACACTGGCACCTGCCAGTCACAGACAGGAGGTTTACAACTTGAAAATCAGGTATGACTGAAGCACTTTTTGGCACTTGTCCTTCTACAGACAAACTATTTTCTTCGTGCAGCCAGACAAGCACTGTTTATTTTCTCCGCTAAGGCTGCAGAGGTGAATTTTCTATTTGTGGGTTGCAGGTCTGAACCCCAAATGGCCCATACTTTGTGAGAAAGAATGATGCTGCAGACAAGCATTGTGTAAATGTACACAATCTGTGTCCCAATAGTCATCGGGCAAAGGGCATACACACTTATCCATGCACAACCACATGGACGTCAAGGACAGGCGAGTTGGATGGTGGGTATGATACTAGTTTGTAAAAGTGCACCATCGACGAGGATGGGATTTGAACCCATGCATGCAGAGCACAATGGATTAGCAGTCCATCGCCTTAACCACTCAGCCACCTTGTCTCAATAAAAAATGACATCTAACGCTATCATTTTTTCAGCTCTGGTCAATGCCCTGTGCGCAAAACACGGCTCATCTTTTCAGGATAGCAAAGTGCACTTTTTGGACAGTAAAGAAGAACGCGCACCTTTTGTTCACACAAGAAAAATCATTTGCAAGAGGCCTGACAGAGGACACCTTAATCATCCCACTGGAGCACACCTACCTAAACAAGGGCCTTCTACACCATGCCATCAACACACCATGCTGTATTTTTCATCTTTGCTTACATCTTTTGGAATCGTTGCAAACTTTCAGCCAAGCATTTCCACAATTAACATCTGCCTTTTAGGGTCACTTAGCTAGACTGTGGGCTGAACTATGCAGATTACTTCTACTTTTAGGGAGACTCAAGCCAGTATGAACATGAGGCGAGGGCACATCTTCTTACTGTCCTACCAATCCCATTATACCTTATGCCTCACACTGGCACCTGCCAGTCACAGACAGGAGGTTTACAACTTGAAAATCAGGTATGACTGAAGCACTTTTTGGCACTTGTCCTTCTACAGACAAACTATTTTCTTCGTGCAGTCAGACAAGCACTGTTTATTTTCTCCGCTAAGGCTGCAGAGGTGAATTTTCTATTTGTGGGTTGCAGGTCTGAACCCCAAATAGCCCATACTTTGTGAGAAAGAATGATGCTGTAGACAAGCATTGTGTAAATGTACACAATCTGTGTCCCAATAGTCATCGGGCAAAGGGCATACACACTTATCCATGCACAACCACATGGACGTCAAGGACAGGCGAGTTGGATGGTGGGTATGATACTAGTTTGTGAAAGTGCACCATCGACGAGGATGGGATTTGAACCCATGCGTGCAGAGCACAATGGATTAGCAGTCCATCGCCTTAACCACTCAGCCACCTCATCTCAAAAAAACATGATATCTAACGCTATCATTTTTTCAGCTCTGGTCAAAGCCCTGTGCGCAAAACACGGCTCATCTTTTCAGGATAGCAAAGTGCACTTTTTGGACAGAAAAGAAGAACGCGCACCTTTTGCTCACACAAGAAAAATCATTTTCAAGAGGCCTGACAGAGGACACCTTAATCATCCCACTGGAGCACACCTACCTAAACAAGGGCCTTCTACACCATGCCATCAACACGCCATGCTGTATTTTTCATCTTTGCTTACATCTTTTGGAATCATTGCAAACTTTCAGCCAAGCATTTCCACAATTAACATCTGCCTTTTAGGGTCACTTAGCTAGACTGTGGGCTGAACTATGCAGATTACTTCTACTTTTAGGGAGACTCAAGCCAGTATGAACATGAGGCGAGGGCACATCTTCTTACTGTCCTACCAATCCCATTATACCTTATGCCTCACACTGGCACCTGCCAGTCACAGACAGGAGGTTTACAACTTGAAAATCAGGTATGACTGAAGCACTTTTTGGCACTTGTCCTTCTACAGACAAACTATTTTCTTCGTGCAGCCAGACAAGCACTGTTTATTTTCTCCGCTAAGGCTGCAGAGGTGAATTTTCTATTTGTGGGTTGCAGGTCTGAACCCCAAATGGCCCATACTTTGTAAAAAAGAATGATGCTGCAGACAAGCATTGTGTAAATGTACACAATGTGTGTCCCAATAGTCATCGGGCAAAGGGCATACACACTTATCCATGCACAACCACATGGACGTCAAGGACAGGCGAGTTGGATGGTGGGTATGATACTAGTTTGTAAAAGTGCACCATCGACGAGGATGGGATTTGAACCCATGCGTGCAGAGCACAATGGATTAGCAGTCCATCGCCTTAACCACTCGGCCACCTTGTCTCAATAAAACATGACATCTAACGCTATCATTTTTTCAGCTATGGTCAAAGCCCTGTGCGCAAAACACGGCTCATCTTTTCAGGATAGCAAAGTGCACTTTTTGGACAGAAAAGAAGAAGGCGCACCTTTTGTTCACACAAGAAAAATCATTTGCAAGAGGCCTGACAGAGGACACCTTAATCATCCCACTGGAGCACACCTACCTAAACAAGGGCCTTCTACACCATGCCATCAACACGCCAAACTGTATTTTTCATCTTTGCTTACATCTTTTGGAATCGTTGCAAACTTTCAGCCAAGCATTTCCACAATTAACATCTGCCTTTTAGGGTCACTTAGCTAGACTGTGGGCTGAACTATGCAGATTACTTCTACTTTTAGGGAGACTCAAGCCAGTATGAACATGAGGCGAGGGCACATCTTCTTACTGTCCTACCAATCCCATTATACCTTATGCCTCACACTGGCACCTGCCAGTCACAGACAGGAGGTTTACAACTTGAAAATCAGGTATGACTGAAGCACTTTTTGGCACTTGTCCTTCTACAGACAAACTATTTTCTTCGTGCAGCCAGACAAGCACTGTTTATTTTCTCCGCTAAGGCTGCAGAGGTGAATTTTCTATTTGTGGGTTGCAGGTCTGAACCCCAAATGGCCCATACTTTGTGAGAAAGAATGATGCTGCAGACAAGCATTGTGTAAATGTACACAATCTGTGTCCCAATAGTCATCGGGCAAAGGGCATACACACTTATCCATGCACAACCACATGGACGTCAAGGACAGGCGAGTTGGATGGTGGGTATGATACTAGTTTGTAAAAGTGCACCATCGACGAGGATGGGATTTGAACCCATGCATGCAGAGCACAATGGATTAGCAGTCCATCGCCTTAACCACTCAGCCACCTTGTCTCAATAAAAAATGACATCTAACGCTATCATTTTTTCAGCTCTGGTCAATGCCCTGTGCGCAAAACACGGCTCATCTTTTCAGGATAGCAAAGTGCACTTTTTGGACAGTAAAGAAGAACGCGCACCTTTTGTTCACACAAGAAAAATCATTTGCAAGAGGCCTGACAGAGGACACCTTAATCATCCCACTGGAGCACACCTACCTAAACAAGGGCCTTCTACACCATGCCATCAACACACCATGCTGTATTTTTCATCTTTGCTTACATCTTTTGGAATCGTTGCAAACTTTCAGCCAAGCATTTCCACAATTAACATCTGCCTTTTAGGGTCACTTAGCTAGACTGTGGGCTGAACTATGCAGATTACTTCTGCTTTTAGGGAGACTCAAGCCAGTATGAACATGAGGCGAGGGCACATCTTCTTACTGTCCTACCAATCCCATTATACCTTATGCCTCACACTGGCACCTGCCAGTCACAGACAGGAGGTTTACAACTTGAAAATCAGGTATGACTGAAGCACTTTTTGGCACTTGTCCTTCTACAGACAAACTATTTTCTTCGTGCAGTCAGACAAGCACTGTTTATTTTCTCCGCTAAGGCTGCAGAGGTGAATTTTCTATTTGTGGGTTGCAGGTCTGAACCCCAAATAGCCCATACTTTGTGAGAAAGAATGATGCTGTAGACAAGCATTGTGTAAATGTACACAATCTGTGTCCCAATAGTCATCGGGCAAAGGGCATACACACTTATCCATGCACAACCACATGGACGTCAAGGACAGGCGAGTTGGATGGTGGGTATGATACTAGTTTGTAAAAGTGCACCATCGACGAGGATGGGATTTGAACCCATGCGTGCAGAGCACAATGGATTAGCAGTCCATCGCCTTAACCACTCGGCCACCTCGTCTCAATAAAACATGACATCTAACGCTATCATTTTTTCAGCTCTGGTCAAAGCCCTGTGCGCAAAACACGGCTCATCTTTTCAGGATAGCAAAGTGCACTTTTTGGACAGAAAAGAAGAAGGCGCACCTTTTGTTCACACAAGAAAAATCATTTGCAAGAGGCCTGACAGAGGATACCTTAATCATCCCACTGGAGCACACGTACCTAAACAAGGGCCTTCTACACCATGCCATCAACACGCCAAACTGTATTTTTCATCTTTGCTTACATCTTTTGGAATCGTTGCAAACTTTCAGCCAAGCATTTCCACAATTAACATCTGCCTTTTAGGGTCACTTAGCTAGACTGTGGGCTGAACTATGCAGATTACTTCTACTTTTAGGGAGACTCAAGCCAGTATGAACATGAGGCGAGGGCACATCTTCTTACTGTCCTACCAATCCCATTATACCTTATGCCTCACACTGGCACCTGCCAGTCACAGACAGGAGGTTTACAACTTGAAAATCAGGTATGACTGAAGCACTTTTTGGCACTTGTCCTTCTACAGACAAACTATTCTCTTCGTGCAGCCAGACAAGCACTGTTTATTTTCTCCGCTAAGGCTGCAGAGGTGAATTTTCTATTTGTGGGTTGCAGGTCTGAACCCCAAATGGCCCATACTTTGTGAGAAAGAATGATGCTGCAGACAAGCATTGTGTAAATGTACACAATCTGTGTCCCAATAGTCATCGGGCAAAGGGCATACACACTTATCCATGCACAACCACATGGACGTCAAGGACAGGCGAGTTGGATGGTGGGTATGATACTAGTTTGTAAAAGTGCACCATCGACGAGGATGGGATTTGAACCCATGCATGCAGAGCACAATGGATTAGCAGTCCATCGCCTTAACCACTCGGCCACCTCGTCTAAAAAAAAAATGATATCTAACGCTATCATTTTTTCAGCTCTGGTCAAAGCCCTGTGCGCAAAACACGGCTCATCTTTTCAGGATAACAAAGTGCACTTTTTGGACAGAAAAGAAGAACGCGCACCTTTTGCTCACACAAGAAAAATCATTTTCAAGAGGCCTGACAGAGGACACCTTAATCATCCCACTGGAGCACACCTACCTAAACAAGGGCCTTCTACACCATGCCATCAACACGCCATTCTGTATTTTTCATCTTTGCTTACATCTTTTGGAATCATTGCAAACTTTCAGCCAAGCATTTCCACAATTAACATCTGCCTTTTAGGGTCACTTAGCTAGACTGTGGGCTGAACTATGCAGATTACTTCTACTTTTAGGGAGACTCAAGCCAGTATGAACATGAGGCGAGGGCACATCTTCTTACTGTCCTACCAATCCCATTATACCTTATGCCTCACACTGGCACCTGCCAGTCACAGACAGGAGGTTTACAACTTGAAAATCAGGTATGACTGAAGCACTTTTTGGCACTTGTCCTTCTACAGACAAACTATTTTCTTCGTGCAGTCAGACAAGCACTGTTTATTTTCTCCGCTAAGGCTGCAGAGGTGAATTTTCTATTTGTGGGTTGCAGGTCTGAACCCCAAATAGCCCATACTTTGTGAGAAAGAATGATGCTGTAGACAAGCATTGTGTAAATGTACACAATCTGTGTCCCAATAGTCATCGGGCAAAGGGCATACACACTTATCCATGCACAACCACATGGACGTCAAGGACAGGCGAGTTGGATGGTGGGTATGATACTAGTTTGTAAAAGTGCACCATCGACGAGGATGGGATTTGAACCCATGCGTGCAGAGCACAATGGATTAGCAGTCCATCGCCTTAACCACTCGGCCACCTCGTCTCAATAAAACATGACATCTAACGCTATCATTTTTTCAGCTCTGGTCAAAGCCCTGTGCGGAAAACACGGCTCATCTTTTCAGGATAGCAAAGTGCACTTTTTGGACAGAAAAGAAGAACGCGCACCTTTTGCTCACACAAGAAAAATCATTTTCAAGAGGCCTGACAGAGGACACCTTAATCATCCCACTGGAGCACACCTACCTAAACAAGGGCCTTCTACACCATGCCATCAACACGCCATGCTGTATTTTTCATCTTTGCTTACATCTTTTGGAATCATTGCAAACTTTCAGCCAAGCATTTCCACAATTAACATCTGCCTTTTAGGGTCACTTAGCTAGACTGTGGGCTGAACTATGCAGATTACTTCTACTTTTAGGGAGACTCAAGCCAGTATGAACATGAGGCGAGGGCACATCTTCTTACTGTCCTACCAATCCCATTATACCTTATGCCTCACGCTGGCACCTGCCAGTCACAGACAGGAGGTTTACAACTTGAAAATCAGGTATGACTGAAGCACTTTTTGGCACTTGTCCTTCTACAGACAAACTATTTTCTTCGTGCAGCCAGACAAGCACTGTTTATTTTCTCCGCTAAGGCTGCAGAGGTGAATTTTCTATTTGTGGGTTGCAGGTCTGAACCCCAAATGTCCCACACTTTGTGAGAAAGAATGATGCTGCAGACAAGCATTTTGTAAATGTACACAATCTGTGTCCCAATAGTCATCGGGCAAAGGGCATACACACTTATCCATGCACAACCACATTAACGTCAAGGACAGGCGAGTTGGATGGTGGGTATGATACTAGTTTGTAAAAGTGCACCATCGACGAGGATGGGATTTGAACCCATGCGTGCAGAGCACAATGGATTAGCAGTCCATCGCCTTAACCACTCAGCCACCTCATCTCAAAAAAACATGATATCTAACGCTATCATTTTTTCAGCTCTGGTCAAAGCCCTGTGCGCAAAACACGGCTCATCTTTTCAGGATAGCAAAGTGCACTTTTTGGACAGAAAAGAAGAACGCGCACCTTTTGCTCACACAAGAAAAATCATTTTCAAGAGGCCTGACAGAGGACACCTTAATCATCCCACTGGAGCACACCTACCTAAACAAGGGCCTTCTACACCATGCCATCAACACGCCAAACTGTATTTTTCATCTTTGCTTACATCTTTTGGAATCGTTGCAAACTTTCAGCCAAGCATTTCCACAATTAACATCTGCCTTTTAGGGTCACTTAGCTAGACTGTGGGCTGAACTATGCAGATTACTTCTACTTTTAGGGAGACTCAAGCCAGTATGAACATGAGGCGAGGGCACATCTTCTTACTGTCCTACCAATCCCATTATACCTTATGCCTCACACTGGCACCTGCCAGTCACAGACAGGAGGTTTACAACTTGAAAATCAGGTATGACTGAAGCACTTTTTGGCACTTGTCCTTCTACAGACAAACTATTTTCTTCGTGCAGCCAGACAAGCACTGTTTATTTTCTCCGCTAAGGCTGCAGAGGTGAATTTTCTATTTGTGGGTTGCAGGTCTGAACCCCAAATGGCCCATACTTTGTGAGAAAGAATGATGCTGCAGACAAGCATTGTGTAAATGTACACAATCTGTGTCCCAATAGTCATCGGGCAAAGGGCATACACACTTATCCATGCACAACCACATGGACGTCAAGGACAGGCGAGTTGGATGGTGGGTATGATACTAGTTTGTAAAAGTGCACCATCGACGAGGATGGGATTTGAACCCATGCATGCAGAGCACAATGGATTAGCAGTCCATCGCCTTAACCACTCAGCCACCTTGTCTCAATAAAAAATGACATCTAACGCTATCATTTTTTCAGCTCTGGTCAATGCCCTGTGCGCAAAACACGGCTCATCTTTTCAGGATAGCAAAGTGCACTTTTTGGACAGTAAAGAAGAACGCGCACCTTTTGTTCACACAAGAAAAATCATTTGCAAGAGGCCTGACAGAGGACACCTTAATCATCCCACTGGAGCACACCTACCTAAACAAGGGCCTTCTACACCATGCCATCAACACACCATGCTGTATTTTTCATCTTTGCTTACATCTTTTGGAATCGTTGCAAACTTTCAGCCAAGCATTTCCACAATTAACATCTGCCTTTTAGGGTCACTTAGCTAGACTGTGGGCTGAACTATGCAGATTACTTCTACTTTTAGGGAGACTCAAGCCAGTATGAACATGAGGCGAGGGCACATCTTCTTACTGTCCTACCAATCCCATTATACCTTATGCCTCACACTGGCACCTGCCAGTCACAGACAGGAGGTTTACAACTTGAAAATCAGGTATGACTGAAGCACTTTTTGGCACTTGTCCTTCTACAGACAAACTATTTTCTTCGTGCAGTCAGACAAGCACTGTTTATTTTCTCCGCTAAGGCTGCAGAGGTGAATTTTCTATTTGTGGGTTGCAGGTCTGAACCCCAAATAGCCCATACTTTGTGAGAAAGAATGATGCTGTAGACAAGCATTGTGTAAATGTACACAATCTGTGTCCCAATAGTCATCGGGCAAAGGGCATACACACTTATCCATGCACAACCACATGGACGTCAAGGACAGGCGAGTTGGATGGTGGGTATGATACTAGTTTGTAAAAGTGCACCATCGACGAGGATGGGATTTGAACCCATGCGTGCAGAGCACGATGGATTAGCAGTCCATCGCCTTAACCACTCGGCCACCTCGTCTCAATAAAACATGACATCTAACGCTATCATTTTTTCAGCTCTGGTCAAAGCCCTGTGCGCAAAACACGGCTCATCTTTTCAGGATAGCAAAGTGCACTTTTTGGACAGAAAAGAAGAAGGCGCACCTTTTGTTCACACAAGAAAAATCATTTGCAAGAGGCCTGACAGAGGATACCTTAATCATCCCACTGGAGCACACGTACCTAAACAAGGGCCTTCTACACCATGCCATCAACACGCCAAACTGTATTTTTCATCTTTGCTTACATCTTTTGGAATCGTTGCAAACTTTCAGCCAAGCATTTCCACAATTAACATCTGCCTTTTAGGGTCACTTAGCTAGACTGTGGGCTGAACTATGCAGATTACTTCTACTTTTAGGGAGACTCAAGCCAGTATGAACATGAGGCGAGGGCACATCTTCTTACTGTCCTACCAATCCCATTATACCTTATGCCTCACACTGGCACCTGCCAGTCACAGACAGGAGGTTTACAACTTGAAAATCAGGTATGACTGAAGCACTTTTTGGCACTTGTCCTTCTACAGACAAACTATTCTCTTCGTGCAGCCAGACAAGCACTGTTTATTTTCTCCGCTAAGGCTGCAGAGGTGAATTTTCTATTTGTGGGTTGCAGGTCTGAACCCCAAATGGCCCATACTTTGTGAGAAAGAATGATGCTGCTGACAAGCATTGTGTAAATGTACACAATCTGTGTCCCAATAGTCATCGGGCAAAGGGCATACACACTTATCCATGCACAACCACATGGACGTCAAGGACAGGCGAGTTGGATGGTGGGTATGATACTAGTTTGTAAAAGTGCACCATCGACGAGGATGGGATTTGAACCCATGCATGCAGAGCACAATGGATTAGCAGTCCATCGCCTTAACCACTCGGCCACCTCGTCTAAAAAAAAAATGATATCTAACGCTATCATTTTTGTCAGCTCTGGTCAAAGCCCTGTGCGCAAAACACGGCTCATCTTTTCAGGATAACAAAGTGCACTTTTTGGACAGAAAAGAAGAACGCGCACCTTTTGCTCACACAAGAAAAATCATTTTCAAGAGGCCTGACAGAGGACACCTTAATCATCCCACTGGAGCACACCTACCTAAACAAGGGCCTTCTACACCATGCCATCAACACGCCATTCTGTATTTTTCATCTTTGCTTACATCTTTTGGAATCATTGCAAACTTTCAGCCAAGCATTTCCACAATTAACATCTGCCTTTTAGGGTCACTTAGCTAGACTGTGGGCTGAACTATGCAGATTACTTCTACTTTTAGGGAGACTCAAGCCAGTATGAACATGAGGCGAGGGCACATCTTCTTACTGTCCTACCAATCCCATTATACCTTATGCCTCACACTGGCACCTGCCAGTCACAGACAGGAGGTTTACAACTTGAAAATCAGGTATGACTGAAGCACTTTTTGGCACTTGTCCTTCTACAGACAAACTATTTTCTTCGTGCAGCCAGACAAGCACTGTTTATTTTCTCCGCTAAGGCTGCAGAGGTGAATTTTCTATTTGTGGGTTGCAGGTCTGAACCCCAAATGGCCCATACTTTGTAAAAAAGAATGATGCTGCAGACAAGCATTGTGTAAATGTACACAATCTGTGTCCCAATAGTCATCGGGCAAAGGGCATACACACTTATCAATGCACAACCACATGGACGTCAAGGACAGGCGAGTTGGATGGTGGGCATGATACTAGTTTGTAAAAGTGCACCATCGACGAGGATGGGATTTGAACCCATGCGTGCAGAGCACAATGGATTAGCAGTCCATCGCCTTAACCACTCGGCCACCTCGTCTCAATAAAACATGACATCTAACGCTATCATTTTTTCAGCTCTGGTCAAAGCCCTGTGCGCAAAACACGGCTCATCTTTTCAGGATAGCAAAGAAAGTGCACTTTTTGGACAGAAAAGAAGAAGGCGCACCTTTTGTTCACACAAGAAAAATCATTTGCAAGAGGCCTGACAGAGGATACCTTAATCATCCCACTGGAGCACACGTACCTAAACAAGGGCCTTCTACACCATGCCATCAACACGCCAAACTGTATTTTTCATCTTTGCTTACATCTTTTGGAATCGTTGCAAACTTTCAGCCAAGCATTTCCACAATTAACATCTGCCTTTTAGGGTCACTTAGCTAGACTGTGGGCTGAACTATGCAGATTACTTCTACTTTTAGGGAGACTCAAGCCAGTATGAACATGAGGCGAGGGCACATCTTCTTACTGTCCTACCAATCCCATTATACCTTATGCCTCACGCTGGCACCTGCCAGTCACAGACAGGAGGTTTACAACTTGAAAATCAGGTATGACTGAAGCACTTTTTGGCACTTGTCCTTCTACAGACAAACTATTTTCTTCGTGCAGCCAGACAAGCACTGTTTATTTTCTCCGCTAAGGCTGCAGAGGTGAATTTTCTATTTGTGGGTTGCAGGTCTGAACCCCAAATGTCCCACACTTTGTGAGAAAGAATGATGCTGCAGACAAGCATTTTGTAAATGTACACAATCTGTGTCCCAATAGTCATCGGGCAAAGGGCATACACACTTATCCATGCACAACCACATTAACGTCAAGGACAGGCGAGTTGGATGGTGGGTATGATACTAGTTTGTAAAAGTGCACCATCGACGAGGATGGGATTTGAACCCATGCGTGCAGAGCACAATGGATTAGCAGTCCATCGCCTTAACCACTCAGCCACCTCATCTCAAAAAAACATGATATCTAACGCTATCATTTTTTCAGCTCTGGTCAAAGCCCTGTGCGCAAAACACGGCTCATCTTTTCAGGATAGCAAAGTGCACTTTTTGGACAGAAAAGAAGAACGCGCACCTTTTGCTCACACAAGAAAAATCATTTTCAAGAGGCCTGACAGAGGACACCTTAATCATCCCACTGGAGCACACCTACCTAAACAAGGGCCTTCTACACCATGCCATCAACACGCCATGCTGTATTTTTCATCTTTGCTTACATCTTTTGGAATCATTGCAAACTTTCAGCCAAGCATTTCCACAATTAACATCTGCCTTTTAGGGTCACTTAGCTAGACTGTGGGCTGAACTATGCAGATTACTTCTACTTTTAGGGAGACTCAAGCCAGTATGAACATGAGGCGAGGGCACATCTTCTTACTGTCCTACCAATCCCATTATACCTTATGCCTCACACTGGCACCTGCCAGTCACAGACAGGAGGTTTACAACTTGAAAATCAGGTATGACTGAAGCACTTTTTGGCACTTGTCCTTCTACAGACAAACTATTTTCTTCGTGCAGCCAGACAAGCACTGTTTATTTTCTCCGCTAAGGCTGCAGAGGTGAATTTTCTATTTGTGGGTTGCAGGTCTGAACCCCAAATGGCCCATACTTTGTAAAAAAGAATGATGCTGCAGACAAGCATTGTGTAAATGTACACAATGTGTGTCCCAATAGTCATCGGGCAAAGGGCATACACACTTATCCATGCACAACCACATGGACGTCAAGGACAGGCGAGTTGGATGGTGGGTATGATACTAGTTTGTAAAAGTGCACCATCGACGAGGATGGGATTTGAACCCATGCGTGCAGAGCACAATGGATTAGCAGTCCATCGCCTTAACCACTCGGCCACCTTGTCTCAATAAAACATGACATCTAACGCTATCATTTTTTCAGCTATGGTCAAAGCCCTGTGCGCAAAACACGGCTCATCTTTTCAGGATAGCAAAGTGCACTTTTTGGACAGAAAAGAAGAAGGCGCACCTTTTGTTCACACAAGAAAAATCATTTGCAAGAGGCCTGACAGAGGACACCTTAATCATCCCACTGGAGCACACCTACCTAAACAAGGGCCTTCTACACCATGCCATCAACACGCCAAACTGTATTTTTCATCTTTGCTTACATCTTTTGGAATCGTTGCAAACTTTCAGCCAAGCATTTCCACAATTAACATCTGCCTTTTAGGGTCACTTAGCTAGACTGTGGGCTGAACTATGCAGATTACTTCTACTTTTAGGGAGACTCAAGCCAGTATGAACATGAGGCGAGGGCACATCTTCTTACTGTCCTACCAATCCCATTATACCTTATGCCTCACACTGGCACCTGCCAGTCACAGACAGGAGGTTTACAACTTGAAAATCAGGTATGACTGAAGCACTTTTTGGCACTTGTCCTTCTACAGACAAACTATTTTCTTCGTGCAGCCAGACAAGCACTGTTTATTTTCTCCGCTAAGGCTGCAGAGGTGAATTTTCTATTTGTGGGTTGCAGGTCTGAACCCCAAATGGCCCATACTTTGTGAGAAAGAATGATGCTGCAGACAAGCATTGTGTAAATGTACACAATCTGTGTCCCAATAGTCATCGGGCAAAGGGCATACACACTTATCCATGCACAACCACATGGACGTCAAGGACAGGCGAGTTGGATGGTGGGTATGATACTAGTTTGTAAAAGTGCACCATCGACGAGGATGGGATTTGAACCCATGCATGCAGAGCACAATGGATTAGCAGTCCATCGCCTTAACCACTCAGCCACCTTGTCTCAATAAAAAATGACATCTAACGCTATCATTTTTTCAGCTCTGGTCAATGCCCTGTGCGCAAAACACGGCTCATCTTTTCAGGATAGCAAAGTGCACTTTTTGGACAGTAAAGAAGAACGCGCACCTTTTGTTCACACAAGAAAAATCATTTGCAAGAGGCCTGACAGAGGACACCTTAATCATCCCACTGGAGCACACCTACCTAAACAAGGGCCTTCTACACCATGCCATCAACACACCATGCTGTATTTTTCATCTTTGCTTACATCTTTTGGAATCGTTGCAAACTTTCAGCCAAGCATTTCCACAATTAACATCTGCCTTTTAGGGTCACTTAGCTAGACTGTGGGCTGAACTATGCAGATTACTTCTACTTTTAGGGAGACTCAAGCCAGTATGAACATGAGGCGAGGGCACATCTTCTTACTGTCCTACCAATCCCATTATACCTTATGCCTCACACTGGCACCTGCCAGTCACAGACAGGAGGTTTACAACTTGAAAATCAGGTATGACTGAAGCACTTTTTGGCACTTGTCCTTCTACAGACAAACTATTTTCTTCGTGCAGTCAGACAAGCACTGTTTATTTTCTCCGCTAAGGCTGCAGAGGTGAATTTTCTATTTGTGGGTTGCAGGTCTGAACCCCAAATAGCCCATACTTTGTGAGAAAGAATGATGCTGTAGACAAGCATTGTGTAAATGTACACAATCTGTGTCCCAATAGTCATCGGGCAAAGGGCATACACACTTATCCATGCACAACCACATGGACGTCAAGGACAGGCGAGTTGGATGGTGGGTATGATACTAGTTTGTAAAAGTGCACCATCGACGAGGATGGGATTTGAACCCATGCGTGCAGAGCACGATGGATTAGCAGTCCATCGCCTTAACCACTCGGCCACCTCGTCTCAATAAAACATGACATCTAACGCTATCATTTTTTCAGCTCTGGTCAAAGCCCTGTGCGCAAAACACGGCTCATCTTTTCAGGATAGCAAAGTGCACTTTTTGGACAGAAAAGAAGAAGGCGCACCTTTTGTTCACACAAGAAAAATCATTTGCAAGAGGCCTGACAGAGGATACCTTAATCATCCCACTGGAGCACACGTACCTAAACAAGGGCCTTCTACACCATGCCATCAACACGCCAAACTGTATTTTTCATCTTTGCTTACATCTTTTGGAATCGTTGCAAACTTTCAGCCAAGCATTTCCACAATTAACATCTGCCTTTTAGGGTCACTTAGCTAGACTGTGGGCTGAACTATGCAGATTACTTCTACTTTTAGGGAGACTCAAGCCAGTATGAACATGAGGCGAGGGCACATCTTCTTACTGTCCTACCAATCCCATTATACCTTATGCCTCACACTGGCACCTGCCAGTCACAGACAGGAGGTTTACAACTTGAAAATCAGGTATGACTGAAGCACTTTTTGGCACTTGTCCTTCTACAGACAAACTATTCTCTTCGTGCAGCCAGACAAGCACTGTTTATTTTCTCCGCTAAGGCTGCAGAGGTGAATTTTCTATTTGTGGGTTGCAGGTCTGAACCCCAAATGGCCCATACTTTGTGAGAAAGAATGATGCTGCAGACAAGCATTGTGTAAATGTACACAATCTGTGTCCCAATAGTCATCGGGCAAAGGGCATACACACTTATCCATGCACAACCACATGGACGTCAAGGACAGGCGAGTTGGATGGTGGGTATGATACTAGTTTGTAAAAGTGCACCATCGACGAGGATGGGATTTGAACCCATGCATGCAGAGCACAATGGATTAGCAGTCCATCGCCTTAACCACTCGGCCACCTCGTCTAAAAAAAAAATGATATCTAACGCTATCATTTTTTCAGCTCTGGTCAAAGCCCTGTGCGCAAAACACGGCTCATCTTTTCAGGATAACAAAGTGCACTTTTTGGACAGAAAAGAAGAACGCGCACCTTTTGCTCACACAAGAAAAATCATTTTCAAGAGGCCTGACAGAGGACACCTTAATCATCCCACTGGAGCACACCTACCTAAACAAGGGCCTTCTACACCATGCCATCAACACGCCATTCTGTATTTTTCATCTTTGCTTACATCTTTTGGAATCATTGCAAACTTTCAGCCAAGCATTTCCACAATTAACATCTGCCTTTTAGGGTCACTTAGCTAGACTGTGGGCTGAACTATGCAGATTACTTCTACTTTTAGGGAGACTCAAGCCAGTATGAACATGAGGCGAGGGCACATCTTCTTACTGTCCTACCAATCCCATTATACCTTATGCCTCACACTGGCACCTGCCAGTCACAGACAGGAGGTTTACAACTTGAAAATCAGGTATGACTGAAGCACTTTTTGGCACTTGTCCTTCTACAGACAAACTATATTCTTCGTGCAGCCAGACAAGCACTGTTTATTTTCTCCGCTAAGGCTGCAGAGGTGAATTTTCTATTTGTGGGTTGCAGGTCTGAACCCCAAATGGCCCATACTTTGTAAAAAAGAATGATGCTGCAGACAAGCATTGTGTAAATGTACACAATCTGTGTCCCAATAGTCATCGGGCAAAGGGCATACACACTTATCAATGCACAACCACATGGACGTCAAGGACAGGCGAGTTGGATGGTGGGCATGATACTAGTTTGTAAAAGTGCACCATCGACGAGGATGGGATTTGAACCCATGCGTGCAGAGCACAATGGATTAGCAGTCCATCGCCTTAACCACTCGGCCACCTCATCTCAATAAAACATGACATCTAACGCTATCATTTTTTCAGCTCTGGTCAAAGCCCTGTGCGCAAAACACGGCTCATCTTTTCAGGATAGCAAAGAAAGTGCACTTTTTGGACAGAAAAGAAGAAGGCGCACCTTTTGTTCACACAAGAAAAATCATTTGCAAGAGGCCTGACAGAGGATACCTTAATCATCCCACTGGAGCACACGTACCTAAACAAGAGCCTTCTACACCATGCCATCAACACGCCAAACTGTATTTTTCATCTTTGCTTACATCTTTTGGAATCGTTGCAAACTTTCAGCCAAGCATTTCCACAATTAACATCTGCCTTTTAGGGTCACTTAGCTAGACTGTGGGCTGAACTATGCAGATTACTTCTACTTTTAGGGAGACTCAAGCCAGTATGAACATGAGGCGAGGGCACATCTTCTTACTGTCCTACCAATCCCATTATACCTTATGCCTCACACTGGCACCTGCCAGTCACAGACAGGAGGTTTACAACTTGAAAATCAGGTATGACTGAAGCACTTTTTGGCACTTGTCCTTCTACAGACAAACTATTCTCTTCGTGCAGCCAGACAAGCACTGTTTATTTTCTCCGCTAAGGCTGCAGAGGTGAATTTTCTATTTGTGGGTTGCAGGTCTGAACCCCAAATGGCCCATACTTTGTGAGAAAGAATGATGCTGCAGACAAGCATTGTGTAAATGTACACAATCTGTGTCCCAATAGTCATCGGGCAAAGGGCATACACACTTATCCATGCACAACCACATGGACGTCAAGGACAGGCGAGTTGGATGGTGGGTATGATACTAGTTTGTAAAAGTGCACCATCGACGAGGATGGGGTTTGAACCCATGCATGCAGAGCACAATGGATTAGCAGTCCATCGCCTTAACCACTCGGCCACCTCGTCTAAAAAAAAAAAATGATATCTAACGCTATCATTTTTTCAGCTCTGGTCAAAGCCCTGTGCGCAAAACACGGCTCATCTTTTCAGGATAGCAAAGTGCACTTTTTGGACAGAAAAGAAGAACGCGCACCTTTTGCTCACACAAGAAAAATCATTTTCAAGAGGCCTGACAGAGGACACCTTAATCATCCCACTGGAGCACACCTACCTAAACAAGGGCCTTCTACACCATGCCATCAACACGCCATTCTGTATTTTTCATCTTTGCTTACATCTTTTGGAATCATTGCAAACTTTCAGCCAAGCATTTCCACAATTAACATCTGCCTTTTAGGGTCACTTAGCTAGACTGTGGGCTGAACTATGCAGATTACTTCTACTTTTAGGGAGACTCAAGCCAGTATGAACATGAGGCGAGGGCACATCTTCTTACTGTCCTACCAATCCCATTATACCTTATGCCTCACACTGGCACCTGCCAGTCACAGACAGGAGGTTTACAACTTGAAAATCAGGTATGACTGAAGCACTTTTTGGAACTTGTCCTTCTACAGACAAACTATTTTCTTCGTGCAGCCAGACAAGCACTGTTTATTTTCTCCGCTAAGGCTGCAGAGGTGAATTTTCTATTTGTGGGTTGCAGGTCTGAACCCCAAATGGCCCATACTTTGTAAAAAAGAATGATGCTGCAGACAAGCATTGTGTAAATGTACACAATCTGTGTCCCAATAGTCATCGGGCAAAGGGCATACACACTTATCCATGCACAACCACATGGACGTCAAGGACAGGCGAGTTGGATGGTGGGTATGATACTAGTTTGTAAAAGTGCACCATCGACGAGGATGGGATTTGAACCCATGCATGCAGAGCACAATGGATTAGCAGTCCATCGCCTTAACCACTCAGCCACCTCATCTCAATAAAAAACGACATCTAACGCTATCATTTTTTCAGCTCTGGTCAAAGCCCTGTGCGCAAAACACGGCTCATCTTTTCAGGATAGCAAAGTGCACTTTTTGGACAGAAAAGAAGAACGCGCACCTTTTGCTCACACAAGAAAAATCATTTGCAAGAGGCCTGACAGAGGACACCTTAATCATCCCACTGGAGCACACCTACCTAAACAAGGGCCTTCTACACCATGCCATCAACACGCCATGCTGTATTTTTCATCTTTGCTTACATCTTTTGGAATCATTGCAAACTTTCAGCCAAGCATTTCCACAATTAACATCTGCCTTTTAGGGTCACTTAGCCAGACTGTGGGCTGAACTATGCAGATTACTTCTACTTTTAGGGAGACTCAAGCCAGTATGAACATGAGGCGAGGGCACATCTTCTTACTGTCCTACCAATCCCATTATACCTTATGCCTCACACTGGCACCTGCCAGTCACAGACAGGAGGTTTACAACTTGAAAATCAGGTATGACTGAAGCACTTTTTGGCACTTGTCCTTCTACAGACAAACTATTTTCTTCGTGCAGCCAGACAAGCACTGTTTATTTTCTCCGCTAAGGCTGCAGAGGTGAATTTTCTATTTGTGGGTTGCAGGTCTGAACCCCAAATGGCCCATACTTTGTGAGAAAGAATGATGCTGCAGACAAGCATTGTGTAAATGTACACAATCTGTGTCCCAATAGTCATCGGGCAAAGGGCATACACACTTATCCATGCACAACCACATGGACGTCAAGGACAGGCGAGTTGGATGGTGGGTATGATACTAGTTTGTAAAAGTGCACCATCGACAAGGATGGGATTTGAACCCATGCGTGCAGAGCACAATGGATTAGCAGTCCATCGCCTTAACCACTCGGCCACCTCGTCTCAATAAAACATGACATCTAACGCTATCATTTTTTCAGCTCTGGTCAAAGCCCTGTGCGCAAAACACGGCTCATCTTTTCAGGATAGCAAAGTGCACTTTTTGGACAGAAAAGAAGAAGGCGCACCTTTTGTTCACACAAGAAAAATCATTTGCAAGAGGCCTGATAGAGGATACCTTAATCATCCCACTGGAGCACACCTACCTAAACAAGGGCCTTCTACACCATGCCATCAACACGCCAAACTGTATTTTTCATCTTTGCTTACATCTTTTGGAATCGTTGCAAACTTTCAGCCAAGCATTCCCACAATTAACATCTGCCTTTTAGGGTCACTTAGCTAGACTGTGGGCTGAACTATGCAGATTACTTCTACTTTTAGGGAGACTCAAGCCAGTATGAACATGAGGCGAGGGCACATCTTCTTACTGTCCTACCAATCCCATTATACCTTATGCCTCACACTGGCACCTGCCAGTCACAGACAGGAGGTTTACAACTTGAAAATCAGGTATGACTGAAGCACTTTTTGGAACTTGTCCTTCTACAGACAAACTATTTTCTTCGTGCAGCCAGACAAGCACTGTTTATTTTCTCCGCTAAGGCTGCAGAGGTGAATTTTCTATTTGTGGGTTGCAGGTCTGAACCCCAAATGGCCCATACTTTGTAAAAAAGAATGATGCTGCAGACAAGCATTGTGTAAATGTACACAATCTGTGTCCCAATAGTCATCGGGCAAAGGGCATACACACTTATCCATGCACAACCACATGGACGTCAAGGACAGGCGAGTTGGATGGTGGGTATGATACTAGTTTGTAAAAGTGCACCATCGACGAGGATGGGATTTGAACCCATGCATGCAGAGCACAATGGATTAGCAGTCCATCGCCTTAACCACTCAGCCACCTCATCTCAATAAAAAACGACATCTAACGCTATCATTTTTTCAGCTCTGGTCAAAGCCCTGTGCGGAAAACACGGCTCATCTTTTCAGGATAGCAAAGTGCACTTTTTGGACAGAAAAGAAGAACGCGCACCTTTTGCTCACACAAGAAAAATCATTTGCAAGAGGCCTGACAGAGGACACCTTAATCATCCCACTGGAGCACACCTACCTAAACAAGGGCCTTCTACACCATGCCATCAACACGCCATGCTGTATTTTTCATCTTTGCTTACATCTTTTGGAATCATTGCAAACTTTCAGCCAAGCATTTCCACAATTAACATCTGCCTTTTAGGGTCACTTAGCCAGACTGTGGGCTGAACTATGCAGATTACTTCTACTTTTAGGGAGACTCAAGCCAGTATGAACATGAGGCGAGGGCACATCTTCTTACTGTCCTACCAATCCCATTATACCTTATGCCTCACACTGGCACCTGCCAGTCACAGACAGGAGGTTTACAACTTGAAAATCAGGTATGACTGAAGCACTTTTTGGCACTTGTCCTTCTACAGACAAACTATTTTCTTCGTGCAGCCAGACAAGCACTGTTTATTTTCTCCGCTAAGGCTGCAGAGGTGAATTTTCTATTTGTGGGTTGCAGGTCTGAACCCCAAATGGCCCATACTTTGTGAGAAAGAATGATGCTGCAGACAAGCATTGTGTAAATGTACACAATCTGTGTCCCAATAGTCATCGGGCAAAGGGCATACACACTTATCCATGCACAACCACATGGACGTCAAGGACAGGCGAGTTGGATGGTGGGTATGATACTAGTTTGTAAAAGTGCACCATCGACAAGGATGGGATTTGAACCCATGCGTGCAGAGCACAATGGATTAGCAGTCCATCGCCTTAACCACTCGGCCACCTCGTCTCAATAAAACATGACATCTAACGCTATCATTTTTTCAGCTCTGGTCAAAGCCCTGTGCGCAAAACACGGCTCATCTTTTCAGGATAGCAAAGTGCACTTTTTGGACAGAAAAGAAGAAGGTGCACCTTTTGTTCACACAAGAAAAATCATTTGCAAGAGGCCTGACAGAGGATACCTTAATCATCCCACTGGAGCACACGTACCTAAACAAGAGCCTTCTACACCATGCCATCAACACGCCAAACTGTATTTTTCATCTTTGCTTACATCTTTTGGAATCGTTGCAAACTTTCAGCCAAGCATTTCCACAATTAACATCTGCCTTTTAGGGTCACTTAGCTAGACTGTGGGCTGAACTATGCAGATTACTTCTACTTTTAGGGAGACTCAAGCCAGTATGAACATGAGGCGAGGGCACATCTTCTTACTGTCCTACCAATCCCATTATACCTTATGCCTCACACTGGCACCTGCCAGTCACAGACAGGAGGTTTACAACTTGAAAATCAGGTATGACTGAAGCACTTTTTGGCACTTGTCCTTCTACAGACAAACTATTCTCTTCGTGCAGCCAGACAAGCACTGTTTATTTTCTCCGCTAAGGCTGCAGAGGTGAATTTTCTATTTGTGGGTTGCAGGTCTGAACCCCAAATGGCCCATACTTTGTGAGAAAGAATGATGCTGCAGACAAGCATTGTGTAAATGTACACAATCTGTGTCCCAATAGTCATCGGGCAAAGGGCATACACACTTATCCATGCACAACCACATGGACGTCAAGGACAGGCGAGTTGGATGGTGGGTATGATACTAGTTTGTAAAAGTGCACCATCGACGAGGATGGGGTTTGAACCCATGCATGCAGAGCACAATGGATTAGCAGTCCATCGCCTTAACCACTCGGCCACCTCGTCTAAAAAAAAAAAATGATATCTAACGCTATCATTTTTTCAGCTCTGGTCAAAGCCCTGTGCGCAAAACACGGCTCATCTTTTCAGGATAGCAAAGTGCACTTTTTGGACAGAAAAGAAGAACGCGCACCTTTTGCTCACACAAGAAAAATCATTTTCAAGAGGCCTGACAGAGGACACCTTAATCATCCCACTGGAGCACACCTACCTAAACAAGGGCCTTCTACACCATGCCATCAACACGCCATTCTGTATTTTTCATCTTTGCTTACATCTTTTGGAATCATTGCAAACTTTCAGCCAAGCATTTCCACAATTAACATCTGCCTTTTAGGGTCACTTAGCTAGACTGTGGGCTGAACTATGCAGATTACTTCTACTTTTAGGGAGACTCAAGCCAGTATGAACATGAGGCGAGGGCACATCTTCTTACTGTCCTACCAATCCCATTATACCTTATGCCTCACACTGGCACCTGCCAGTCACAGACAGGAGGTTTACAACTTGAAAATCAGGTATGACTGAAGCACTTTTTGGAACTTGTCCTTCTACAGACAAACTATTTTCTTCGTGCAGCCAGACAAGCACTGTTTATTTTCTCCGCTAAGGCTGCAGAGGTGAATTTTCTATTTGTGGGTTGCAGGTCTGAACCCCAAATGGCCCATACTTTGTAAAAAAGAATGATGCTGCAGACAAGCATTGTGTAAATGTACACAATCTGTGTCCCAATAGTCATCGGGCAAAGGGCATACACACTTATCCATGCACAACCACATGGACGTCAAGGACAGGCGAGTTGGATGGTGGGTATGATACTAGTTTGTAAAAGTGCACCATCGACGAGGATGGGATTTGAACCCATGCATGCAGAGCACAATGGATTAGCAGTCCATCACCTTAACCACTCAGCCACCTCATCTCAATAAAAAACGACATCTAACGCTATCATTTTTTCAGCTCTGGTCAAAGCCCTGTGCGGAAAACACGGCTCATCTTTTCAGGATAGCAAAGTGCACTTTTTGGACAGAAAAGAAGAACGCGCACCTTTTGCTCACACAAGAAAAATCATTTGCAAGAGGCCTGACAGAGGACACCTTAATCATCCCACTGGAGCACACCTACCTAAACAAGGGCCTTCTACACCATGCCATCAACACGCCATGCTGTATTTTTCATCTTTGCTTACATCTTTTGGAATCATTGCAAACTTTCAGCCAAGCATTTCCACAATTAACATCTGCCTTTTAGGGTCACTTAGCCAGACTGTGGGCTGAACTATGCAGATTACTTCTACTTTTAGGGAGACTCAAGCCAGTATGAACATGAGGCGAGGGCACATCTTCTTACTGTCCTACCAATCCCATTATACCTTATGCCTCACACTGGCACCTGCCAGTCACAGACAGGAGGTTTACAACTTGAAAATCAGGTATGACTGAAGCACTTTTTGGCACTTGTCCTTCTACAGACAAACTATTTTCTTCGTGCAGCCAGACAAGCACTGTTTATTTTCTCCGCTAAGGCTGCAGAGGTGAATTTTCTATTTGTGGGTTGCAGGTCTGAACCCCAAATGGCCCATACTTTGTGAGAAAGAATGATGCTGCAGACAAGCATTGTGTAAATGTACACAATCTGTGTCCCAATAGTCATCGGGCAAAGGGCATACACACTTATCCATGCACAACCACATGGACGTCAAGGACAGGCGAGTTGGATGGTGGGTATGATACTAGTTTGTAAAAGTGCACCATCGACAAGGATGGGATTTGAACCCATGCGTGCAGAGCACAATGGATTAGCAGTCCATCGCCTTAACCACTCGGCCACCTCGTCTCAATAAAACATGACATCTAACGCTATCATTTTTTCAGCTCTGGTCAAAGCCCTGTGCGCAAAACACGGCTCATCTTTTCAGGATAGCAAAGTGCACTTTTTGGACAGAAAAGAAGAAGGCGCACCTTTTGTTCACACAAGAAAAATCATTTGCAAGAGGCCTGATAGAGGATACCTTAATCATCCCACTGGAGCACACCTACCTAAACAAGGGCCTTCTACACCATGCCATCAACACGCCAAACTGTATTTTTCATCTTTGCTTACATCTTTTGGAATCGTTGCAAACTTTCAGCCAAGCATTCCCACAATTAACATCTGCCTTTTAGGGTCACTTAGCTAGACTGTGGGCTGAACTATGCAGATTACTTCTACTTTTAGGGAGACTCAAGCCAGTATGAACATGAGGCGAGGGCACATCTTCTTACTGTCCTACCAATCCCATTATACCTTATGCCTCACACTGGCACCTGCCAGTCACAGACAGGAGGTTTACAACTTGAAAATCAGGTATGACTGAAGCACTTTTTGGCACTTGTCCTTCTACAGACAAACTATTTTCTTCGTGCAGCCAGACAAGCACTGTTTATTTTCTCCGCTAAGGCTGCAGAGGTGAATTTTCTATTTGTGGGTTGCAGGTCTGAACCCCAAATGGCCCATACTTTGTGAGAAAGAATGATGCTGCAGACAAGCATTGTGTAAATGTACACAATCTGTGTCCCAATAGTCATCGGGCAAAGGGCATACACACTTATCCATGCACAACCACATGGACGTCAAGGACAGGCGAGTTGGATGGTGGGTATGATACTAGTTTGTAAAAGTGCACCATCGACGAGGATGGGATTTGAACCCATGCATGCAGAGCACAATGGATTAGCAGTCCATCGCCTTAACCACTCGGCCACCT
Organism: Hyperolius riggenbachi; assembly: GCF_040937935.1. Classification (NCBI taxonomy): domain Eukaryota; kingdom Metazoa; phylum Chordata; class Amphibia; order Anura; family Hyperoliidae; genus Hyperolius; species Hyperolius riggenbachi. Next base: position 42,255,005 of record NC_090648.1, read on the forward strand.
CGTCTCAGTAAAACAAGACATCTAACGCTATTATTTTTTCAGCTCTGGTCAAAGCCCTGTGCGTAAAACACGGCTCATCTTTTCAGGATAGCAAAGTGCACTTTTTGGACAGAAAAGAAGAACGCGCACCTTTTGTTCACACAAGAAAAATCATTTGCAAGAGGCCTGACAGAGGACACCTTGATAAAGGTAAACCTATCTACCCCTCAAACCATTTCTTTAAAGACCCCCACTTACATGACCTAATAAATGAAACACGGACTACCATGGCATTGGATTAATTTAGGCCAAAGCAGCCCATCTTTATTTAACCAAATTAACAATAACCCAAAATTGCAAAAACAACACAACCATCATACCCGTAAAATTCCTAACAGAGAGCTGGGGACAGGGGCCCGGAGGTACCCACTGGAACAAATTTTGTTTTCACACTTGAGTGACATGCAGCCTTGTAACCGGCCCACAGCCGCGCATCTCGGCTCGAGGACAGCTGCATGCCCCATAAAATTACTCTCCTCCTGTCGAGGATCTCATCAAACCGGATTTGCCCCGCGACAAATCCAATAACCTACCTCCGGAGCCCCCTTATCCCCCTCCGGCTGCAATGACTAATAAACGTCCCTTAACCCCCCCCCCCCTTTAAACCAAAAACCCCACCTAACCATACAAAACAGGGGAGGGAGGGAGGGAGCTTCTTTCCCTGAGCACTCACGGAAGCTGAATGACCCGCCCCCTTCTCCTTACCCAAGCACCCCTTCTTGCCGCGCGCCTAAACTCCGCCCCCGCCCACCAGATTAACCCAATACTGCCGGGGCAACGGCTACCTTATCATGCCGTGCCCTACGCAGTCGCAAGCTCCGCTCCAGGCTCTCACTTGATAAAGGTAAACCTATCTACCCCTCAAACCATTTCTTTAAAGACCCCCACTTACATGACCTAATAAATGAAACACGGACTACCATGGCATTGGATTAATTTAGGCCAAAGCAGCCCATCTTTATTTAACCAAATTAACAATAACCCAAAATTGCAAAAACAACACAACCATCATACCCGTAAAATTCCTAACAGAGAGCTGGGGACAGGGGCCCGGAGGTACCCACTGGAACAAATTTTGTTTTCACACTTGAGTGACATGCAGCCTTGTAACCGGCCCACAGCCGCGCATCTCGGCTCGAGGACAGCTGCATGCCCCATAAAATTACTCTCCTCCTGTCGAGGATCTCATCAAACCGGATTTGCCCCGCGACAAATCTAATAACCTACCTCCGGAGCCCCCTTATCCCCCTCCACCACGAAAGGGCATGAAACCTTATGCCCTTGAGGCCCCCAACCTCAAAGCTCTCTGAATCCCGTCCTCTAACCCCAAGGCCCAGAGATCCATCCCAATATCTGTGAGGTGTACCCCATCCCTCCTGAGAAACAGCCCAATGTCCTCCTCGAGCTCCACGTGCCTAATGGCCAACCCCCCATTTCTCACAAAATATCTTGCCACCTCCTTGTTAAGCTTTATCCTGGCTTTGTTCACCTTGCGCACGGAGATGGCCAGCCTCCAATATTCACGGGCAACTACGTCCGACCATACTATGACCGTAGCTGGAAAAAGAGCACGTATTCTGAGGAAATCAAATTTGATTTCCTTGATGATTATCCTGGTGGATTTTGAGGCAAGATCATTGCCCCCTAAATGAAGCACCAAAACATCTGGGGCCCTGTCCAATCTGGCCATACTATGCAATTCTGGCAAAAGACTAGGCCACACCATACCTGGAAAGCCCCTCCAATGAATACGTACCTGGGCTCTCGGAAAGCCCAGCTGTCGGCCCTCCGGCTGAACATCCGCTCTCCTTGCGGCCCTACTAACATAGGAGTGCCCCACAATCCACACGATGGCTGGAGCATCTGCAACAAGAAAAAACAAACTAACAACAACTGATACACTCCAAACACCCCTAACCTATACCAAATGGGGCCTAACGTACGACCTGTAACGCATGGAGTCCCACCGACCAATCCTCTTGATGACTTCCTCACCTAAACCCCAACGTGCCGCCTCGGTAGCCGCCCCAATTCTGAACGAGTGGGAGGCAAACTCCTGCTGAGGGAGCCCTAAGGATCCCAAACATTTTCGGAACACCGACACGAATTGGAAACGGGACAAAGGAATCCCATCCTGATGAGATAAAAACACCGGTGCCTGGCCGGGGCGAATCGCCTGGAAATCCATGACCTTGCCATACGGGCACATAGGTCCTCCAATAGGGAATAGTGTAATATCCCGCCCCTTGCCTGACTGGTCCGTTTTAGATCGCTGCAGATGGATCACTACTGAATCGCTGCGCACTGTTACGTGCTGCGCGAGAATGCCTCCCACTCCCAGCTTGCTGCGGCTCACCAACTCACCTATTCTAAATGCCCCGAAAAAGGCCAAAACAAACGCCGTAGAGAATAGGACATTCTCGTAGGGTGACACACACAGGTCCGGCAGCACCCTCAACAAACGTTCAAGCAACTGATACGTAACCGGGCGCCTAGAATCCCATTGTTACCGCCCCTTTTTTATAACCCCTCAACGCCTGCCGGACCCTAAAATCTTTGGTCGCGTCTGGCAGACCCCTGGCCTTAAACCAAAAGGCCATCGCCGCCATTTTCTTTGCTACCGCAGACACTGACACCCCATCCACAAAGTTCCTACCCAAAAAATACAGTAATAAGCACAGTCTGTCGTCGTCTGACTCACAACCCCCAGCTTGACTCATCAAAGCATCCCACGCGTTCCAGACCGCCGTGTATGCTGCCGCTGATGGCTCGGACAACGATCTCCCGATCATTCCAGACACGGCCCGAAGGGAATCTTCCACACCGCGGATGGGCAAGGAACCCCACGTTCTTCCGCCGCGGGAGCCGCCGCCCGGAACCTGTCCCACTGAAAGCGAGAAAGCGCATCAGCAATCACATTGTCAACCCCAGGCACATGAACTGCAAACACGTATGTGTTAAGGCGCAAACACTCTAACACCAACTGCCGTAGCAGACATATGACCGGAGGGGGTGACGCCGAGCAATTATTGATCGCTGAAACCACCCCCATGTTATCGCAATGGATCCTAACTCGCTTGTTCGCCAGCTGCCCTCCCCATATTCGCAACGCCACCACTATGGGGAATAATTCAAGTAACACCAAGTTAGTAGTGAAACCAGCCTCAATCCATGACGCATCCCAGGGGGCCGCACACCATTGCCCCCCCAGGAAAACCCCAAAGCCTTGGGACCCCGACGCGTCGGTAAATAACTCCAAATCGGCATTACTTACCGTATCCTGCATCCAAACCGCCCTGCAGTTGAACTCCTCAAGGAATGTCAGCCAAACCCGGAGATCCGCCCGAAGATCCGCCGTCATCCGAATCCTGTGATGTGGGACCACGACCCCTGCCGTCGCCAATGACAGGCGCCTGCAAAATATACGCCCCATGGGCATGATTCTGCATGCGAAGTTCAGTTTTCCCACCAATGACTGGACCTCCCTCAAAGTCATTTTTTTACTCTGAACTGCCAACGCAATGGCCCCTTTCAAATCATCCACCTTATCTTGCGGTAACCTACATTCCATAGATACCGTATCGATGGTGATGCCCAGGAATTTCAGTACCGTAGCAGGCCCCTCCGTTTTTTCTTCTGCCAGCGGGACCCCCAAACGGTTGCAAACATGCTTCATGGTTGCCAAGGCATATGCGCAGTCCGGCGAATCCGCCGGACCCATAAACAGAAAATCATCCAGATAATGGATGACTGACTGCACGCCCGACACGTCCTTTACCGCCCATTCCAAAAACCCGCTAAACTTCTCAAAAAACGCACACGACACCGAACAACCCATGGGCAAGCATCTATCCACGAAATACTTACCTTTCCAAAAACACCCGAGCAACCGGAAGCTGGACGGGTGAACTGGCAACAGACGAAAAGCCGACTCAATGTCGGTTTTCGCCAAACACGCACCCTGCCCTAACCGTCTTACCCAACTAACTGCTGTGTCAAAAGAGGTATAGACAACCGACGCATCATCACTTGACAGGCCATCATTCACGGAAGCGCCCCGTGGGAAAGACAGATGGTGAATCAAGCGAAATGACCCGGGCTCTTTCTTTGGCACCACCCCGAGGGGGGACACCACCAGACCAACTAAGGGACAGGTCTGAAAGGGGCCCGCTAACCGCCCCGCCTCCACCTCCTTAGCTATCTTCTTGTCCACAACTTCCGGACGCTCGTTTGCGGATTTTAAATTCTTAAACGGAGGGCTGCACTGCAACGAGCAGCTGCTTGGAATAACAAAACCCTCTTCAAAACCCAAACGTAAAAATTCAGCTATTTCTTGATTAGGAAACCTGCTTAGAAACCCCACCATCTCTGCCACCCTCACTGGCGTCATCCCTTTTATGCCCAGTATCTGCATGCTTGCCTCTCTTGAGTTTGTAACATCTTGCGGCCGTGTGCGAGCCCCCGCAATTGGAGCACTCGTGCTTGAACCGGCATGATTGGCCAAAACGACAGGAACCGTCGTTATACTGCCAACACACGCCCTTTCCTTTGGTGGCCAGCTGACCACCTGCAGATGATCCGCTGGCCGTTGCCTGAAAGGATTGAGGACCTCTGGCTGGAATCATGAGACGCATCCAAAGAGTTATATCTTTGTGGTCCCAGCGCACCGCAGGGCGAACTGCTTTCTCTTGCCTAAACTGCTCATCGTAACGCAACCATGCGTTACCCCCATAGGACCGATGAGCCTCCCCTATGGAATCCATGTAACCGAAGAGCGCCGAGCAATGCTCAGGCTGCCTTTCCCCGATCACGCTCGCCAGAATTGAGAACGCCTGGAACCAATTCTGGAAAGTGCGCGGAATCAATCTGTACCGCCGTTCCTCCTCCCTCTTCTTCTCGTCCGGCTTACCTTTATCCAGGTTAAACTTCTCAAGGGGAAGTAATGAAAATATCTCCACATACTCCCCTCTCCATATCCTTTCTTTAACTTCCTGCTTTAGGTGGAAACCCAGGAGACCGTTAAAACACACATATAGCTCTGCAAAAGCCGCGTCTGCTAAACGCACCTGTCCCGCCCCGTCTGAACGTGCCACCTCGCTAGAGGACCCCTCCTGCCGCACCACAGTCTCCGCTTGTACCCCCACTAAACCCATAGCCGCCGGCGGCGCCACCTGAACCACCCCTTGCGCTAGTGGGACCCTGGCTTGAGACGCAACATCTACTTGAGATGCCGGCGGGCTCAGGACACTTGCCGACCCAGCCCCCACACCCCCCGACCCGGGTGCCCAAGCAGACCCCGGTGCCACTACTGCTCCCCCCACAACACTTGAGACTCCTGTACCTCCATCTGGTACCACCTGCCCCTGCCCTGGCTGCAGAGACCCCGCCACCCCAGTGCCTCCTGCTCCCGAAGGGGCTACCCCGCACATACCCAACAACAATGTGGCTAAAGCCTTAACAGCAGCTATATTGGCCTCACCTGGCTGCTCCGGACGCAAGTCCCTGCCAGCCGTCACTCCGGATCCACTGGCGACGACCTCCTCCTCGACCGCTGACTCAGCTTCGGAAGCGGAGCTGCCCCTGGCCGCCTGGCCACTGGGCCGCTGCTCCGGCTGTTGCCTCCTCACTCCTTGCTGGGACCTGGTTTTCTTCTTGGGCACAGCTGCCCGGCCTCCAGACTTGCTCTTCCTGGTGGAGCCGCTACTCCCACTGTGACCCGACCGGGCCGCCGCGCCACACGCGGCGCCCGCAGGGTGGTTGTCCTTCCGCTGGGCCCTTTTTGTCTGCCGCGCTGTGCGGGGGCTGATGGCCTCCTGTCTTCTGGCCGCTGCGTCACTGCTGGCTGCCCCGCCCGACGGCCCTTCTCCTGGTGAGTCCTGACGGCGTTCAGGGTTCCTCTCGGCAACCACCCGCGTCCCATCTGACGCCTTCTTAGCAGGGGGAGGCGGAGGGTCTCGGTTGGGGCTCCCCGCTCGGCGCTGGTCTCTACCTGGAGGCTCAGGGCTGAGCCGGTCCGGTGGGCGGGACGTCCTTCTCTCCTCCACGTGCGGGGTCGGAGCGCTGGTCGCCGCAGCTGCACCTGGCTCCCCAGCCTCCCCCGTCATACTGGCTCCCATCGCCGACAGCTGCAGTTGGACCCAGGCTGGGCCGCGAGATGCAGCCTCCGACCTGATCCGTGCCACTAGCTCCTCTAAGGTGTCCATTCCGGGGTGCGGGCGCTCAGCTTCCAGCTTCTTTCCCTGAGCACTCACGGAAGCTGAATGACCCGCCCCCCTTCTCCTTACCCAAGCACCCCTTCTTGCCGCGCGCCTAAACTCCGCCCCCCGCCCACCAGATTAACCCAATACTGCCGGGGCAACGGCTACCTTATCATGCCGTGCCCTACGCAGTCGCAAGCTCCGCTCCAGGCTCTCACTTAATCATCCCACTGGAGCACACCTACCTAAACAAGGGCCTTCTACACCATGCCATCAACACACCATGCTGTATTTTTCATCTTTGCTTACATCTTTTGGAATCGTTGCAAACTTTCAGCCAAGCATTTCCACAATTAACATCTGCCTTTTAGGGTCACTTAGCTAGACTGTGGGCTGAACTATGCAGATTACTTCTACTTTTAGGGAGACTCAAGCCAGTATGAACATGAGGCGAGGGCACATCTTCTTACTGTCCTACCAATCCCATTATACCTTATGCCTCACACTGGCACCTGCCAGTCACAGACAGGAGGTTTACAACTTGAAAATCAGGTATGACTGAAGCACTTTTTGGCACTTGTCCTTCTACAGACAAACTATTTTCTTCGTGCAGTCAGACAAGCACTGTTTATTTTCTCCGCTAAGGCTGCAGAGGTGAATTTTCTATTTGTGGGTTGCAGGTCTGAACCCCAAATGGCCCATACTTTGTGAGAAAGAATGATGCTGTAGAAAAGCATTGTGTAAATGTACACAATCTGTGTCCCAATAGTCATCGGGCAAAGGGCATACACACTTATCCATGCACAACCACATGGACGTCAAGGACAGGCGAGTTGGATGGTGGGTATGATACTAGTTTGTAAAAGTGCACCATCGACAAGGATGGGATTTGAACCCATGCGTGCAGAGCACAATGGATTAGCAGTCCATCGCCTTAACCACTCGGCCACCTCGTCTCCATAAAACATGACATCTAACGCTATCATTTTTTCAGCTATGGTCAAAGCCCTGTGCGCATGTGCGGAAAACACGGCTCATCTTTTCAGGATAGCAAAGTGCACTTTTTGGACAGAAAAGAAGAACGCGCACCTTTTGCTCACACAAGAAAAATCATTTTCAAGAGGCCTGACAGAGGACACCTTAATCATCCCACTGGAGCACACCTACCTAAACAAGGGCCTTCTACACCATGCCATCAACACGCCATGCTGTATTTTTCATCTTTGCTTACATCTTTTGGAATCATTGCAAACTTTCAGCCAAGCATTCCCACAATTAACATCTGCCTTTTAGGGTCACTTAGCTAGACTGTGGGCTGAACTATGCAGATTACTTCTACTTTTAGGGAGACTCAAGCCAGTATGAACATGAGGCGAGGGCACATCTTCTTACTGTCCTACCAATCCCATTATACCTTATGCCTCACACTGGCACCTGCCAGTCACAGACAGGAGGTTTACAACTTGAAAATCAGGTATGACTGAAGCACTTTTTGGCACTTGTCCTTCTACAGACAAACTATTTTCTTCGTGCAGCCAGACAAGCACTGTTTATTTTCTCCGCTAAGGCTGCAGAGGTGAATTTTCTATTTGTGGGTTGCAGGTCTGAACCCCAAATGGCCCATACTTTGTGAGAAAGAATGATGCTGCAGACAAGCATTGTGTAAATGTACACAATCTGTGTCCCAATAGCCATCGGGCAAAGGGCATACACACTTATCCATGCACAACCACATGGACGTCAAGGACAGGCGAGTTGGATGGTGGGTATGAAACTATTTTGTAAAAGTGCACCATCGACGAGGATGGGATTTGAACCCATGCATGCAGAGCACAATGGATTAGCAGTCCATCGCCTTAACCACTCGGCCACCTCGTCTCAATAAAACATGACATCTAACGCTATCATTTTTTCAGCTCTGGTCAAAGCCCTGTGCGCAAAACACGGCTCATCTTTTCAGGATAGCAAAGTGCACTTTTTGGACAGAAAAGAAGAAGGCGCACCTTTTGTTCACACAAGAAAAATCATTTGCAAGAGGCCTGACAGAGGACACCTTAATCATCCCACTGGAGCACACCTACCTAAACAAGGGCCTTCTACACCATGCCATCAACACGCCAAACTGTATTTTTCATCTTTGCTTACATCTTTTGGAATCGTTGCAAACTTTCAGCCAAGCATTTCCACAATTAACATCTGCCTTTTAGGGTCACTTAGCTAGACTGTGGGCTGAACTATGCAGATTACTTCTACTTTTAGGGAGATTTAAGCCAGTATGAACATGAGGCGAGAGCACATCTTCTTACTGTCCTACCAATCCCATTATACCTTATGCCTCACACTGGCACCTGCCAGTCACAGACAGGAGGTTTACAACTTGAAAATCAGGTATGACTGAAGCACTTTTTGGCACTTGTCCTTCTACAGACAAACTATTCTCTTCGTGCAGCCAGACAAGCACTGTTTATTTTCTCCGCTAAGGCTGCAGAGGTGAATATTCTATTTGTGGGTTGCAGGTCTGAACCCCAAATGGCCCATACTTTGTGAGAAAGAATGATGCTGCAGACAAGCATTGTGTAAATGTACACAATCTGTGTCCCAATAGTCATCGGGCAAAGGGCATACACACTTATCCATGCACAACCACATGGACGTCAAGGACAGGCGAGTTGGATGGTGGGTATGATACTAGTTTGTAAAAGTGCACCATCGACGAGGATGGGATTTGAACCCATGCATGCAGAGCACAATGGATTAGCAGTCCATCGCCTTAACCACTCGGCCACCTCGCCTCGATAAAATATGACATCTAACGCTATAATTTTTTCAGCTCTGGTCAAAGCCCTGTGCGCAAAACACGGCTCATCTTTTCAGGATAGCAAAGTGCACTTTTTGGACAGAAAAGAAGAACGCGCACCTTTTGCTCACACAAGAAAAATCATTTGCAAGAGGCCTGACAGAGGACACCTTAATCATCCCACTGGAGCACACCTACCTAAACAAGGGCCTTCTACACCATGCCATCAACACGCCATGCTGTATTTTTCATCTTTGCTTACATCTTTTGGAATCCTTGCAAACTTTCAGCCAAGCATTTCCACAATTAACATCTGCCTTTTAGGGTCACTTAGCTAGACTGTGGACTGAACTATGCAGATTACTTCTACTTTTAGGGAGACTCAAGCCAGTATGAACATGAGGCGAGGGCACATCTTCTTACTGTCCTACCAATCCCATTATACCTTATGCCTCACACTGGCACCTGCCAGTCACAGACAGGAGGTTTACAACTTGAAAATTAGGTATGACTGAAGCACTTTTTGGCACTTGTCCTTCTACAGACAAACTATTTTCTTCGTGCAGCCAGACAAGCACTGTTTATTTTCTCCGCTAAGGCTGCAGAGGTGAATTTTCTATTTGTGAGTTGCAGGTCTGAACCCCAAATGGCCCATACTTTGTGAGAAAGAATGATGCTGCAGACAAGCATTGTGTAAATGTACACAATCTGTGTCCCAATAGCCATCGGGCAAAGGGCATACACACTTATCCATGCACAACCACATGGACGTCAAGGACAGGCGAGTTGGATGGTGGGTATGATACTAGTTTGTAAAAGTGCACCATCGACGAGGATGGGATTTGAACCCATGCATGCAGAGCACAATGGATTAGCAGTCCATCGCCTTAACCACTCGGCCACCTCGTCTCAATAAAACATGACATCTAACGCTATCATTTTTTCAGCTCTGGTCAAAGCCCTGTGCGCAAAACACGGCTCATCTTTTCAGGATAGCAAAGTGCACTTTTTGGACAGAAAAGAAGAAGGCGCACCTTTTGTTCACACAAGAAAAATCATTTGCAAGAGGCCTGACAGAGGACACCTTAATCATCCCACTGGAGCACACCTACCTAAACAAGGGCCTTCTACACCATGCCATCAACACGCCAAACTGTATTTTTCATCTTTGCTTACATCTTTTGGAATCGTTGCAAACTTTCAGCCAAGCATTTCCACAATTAACATCTGCCTTTTAGGGTCACTTAGCTAGACTGTGGGCTGAACTATGCAGATTACTTCTACTTTTAGGGAGATTTAAGCCAGTATGAACATGAGGCGAGGGCACATCTTCTTACTGTCCTACCAATCCCATTATACCTTATGCCTCACACTGGCACCTGCCAGTCACAGACAGGAGGTTTACAACTTGAAAATCAGGTATGACTGAAGCACTTTTTGGCACTTGTCCTTCTACAGACAAACTATTTTCTTCGTGCAGCCAGACAAGCACTGTTTATTTTCTCCGCTAAGGCTGCAGAGGTGAATTTTCTATTTGTGGGTTGCAGGTCTGAACCCCAAATAGCCCATACTTTGTGAGAAAGAATGATGCTGCAGACAAGCATTTTGTAAATGTACACAATCTGTGTCCCAATAGTCATCGGGCAAAGGGCATACACACTTATCCATGCACAACCACATGGACGTCAAGGACAGGCGAGTTGGATGGTGGGTATGATACTAGTTTGTAAAAGTGCACCATCGACGAGGATGGGATTTGAACCCATGCGTGCAGAGCACAATGGATTAGCAGTCCATCGCCTTAACCACTCGGCCACCTCAGCTCAAAAAAACATGATATCTAACGCTATCATTTTTTCAGCTCTGGTCAAAGCCCTGTGCGCAAAACACGGCTCATCTTTTCAGGATAGCAAAGTGCACTTTTTGGACAGAAAAGAAGAACGCGCACCTTTTGCTCACACAAGAAAAATCATTTTCAAGAGGCCTGACAGAGGACACCTTAATCATCCCACTGGAGCACACCTACCTAAACAAGGGCCTTCTACACCATGCCATCAACACGCCATGCTGTATTTTTCATCTTTGCTTACATCTTTTGGAATCATTGCAAACTTTCAGCCAAGCATTTCCACAATTAACATCTGCCTTTTAGGGTCACTTAGCTAGACTGTGGGCTGAACTATGCAGATTACTTCTACTTTTAGGGAGACTCAAGCCAGTATGAACATGAGGCGAGGGCACATCTTCTTACTGTCCTACCAATCCCATTATACCTTATGCCTCACACTGGCACCTGCCAGTCACAGACAGGAGGTTTACAACTTGAAAATCAGGTATGACTGAAGCACTTTTTGGCACTTGTCCTTCTACAGACAAACTATTTTCTTCGTGCAGTCAGACAAGCACTGTTTATTTTCTCCGCTAAGGCTGCAGAGGTGAATTTTCTATTTGTGGGTTGCAGGTCTGAACCCCAAATAGCCCATACTTTGTGAGAAAGAATGATGCTGTAGACAAGCATTGTGTAAATGTACACAATCTGTGTCCCAATAGTCATCGGGCAAAGGGCATACACACTTATCCATGCACAACCACATGGACGTCAAGGACAGGCGAGTTGGATGGTGGGTATGATACTAGTTTGTAAAAGTGCACAATCGACAAGGATGGGATTTGAACCCATGCGTGCAGAGCACAATGGATTAGCAGTCCATCGCCTTAACCACTCGGCCACCTCGTCTCCATAAAACATGACATCTAACGCTATCATTTTTTCAGCTCTGGTCAAAGCCCTGTGCGCAAAACACGGCTCATCTTTTCAGGATAGCAAAGTGCACTTTTTGGACAGAAAAGAAGAACGCGCACCTTTTGTTCACACAAGAAAAATCATTTGCAAGAGGCCTGACAGAGGACACCTTAATCATCCCACTGGAGCACACCTACCTAAACAAGGGCCTTCTACACCATGCCATCAACACACCATGCTGTATTTTTCATCTTTGCTTACATCTTTTGGATTCGTTGCAAACTTTCAGCCAAGCATTTCCACAATTAACATCTGCCTTTTAGGGTCACTTAGCTAGACTGTGGGCTGAACTATGCAGATTACTTCTACTTTTAGGGAGACTCAAGCCAGTATGAACATGAGGCGAGGGCACATCTTCTTACTGTCCTACCAATCCCATTATACCTTATGCCTCACACTGGCACCTGCCATTCACAGACAGGAGGTTTACAACTTGAAAATTAGGTATGACTGAAGCACTTTTTGGCACTTGTCCTTCTACAGACAAACTATTTTCTTCGTGCAGTCAGACAAGCACTGTTTATTTTCTCCGCTAAGGCTGCAGAGGTGAATTTTCTATTTGTGGGTTGCAGGTCTGAACCCCAAATAGCCCATACTTTGTGAGAAAGAATGATGCTGTAGACAAGCATTGTGTAAATGTACACAATCTGTGTCCCAATAGTCATCGGGCAAAGGGCATACACACTTATCCATGCACAACCACATGGACGTCAAGGACAGGCGAGTTGGATGGTGGGTATGATACTAGTTTGTAAAAGTGCACCATCGACGAGGATGGGATTTGAACCCATGCGTGCAGAGCACAATGGATTAGCAGTCCATCGCCTTAACCACTCAGCCACCTCATCTCCATAAAATATGACATCTAACGCTATCATTTTCTCAGCTATGGTCAAAGCCCTGTGCGCATGTGCGGAAAACACGGCTCATCTTTTCAGGATAGCAAAGTGCACTTTTTGGACAGAAAAGAAGAACGCACACCTTTTGTTCACACAAGAAAAATCATTTGTAAGAGGCCTGACAGAGGACACCTTAATCATCCCACTGGAGCACACCTACCTAAACAAGGGCCTTCTACACCATACCATCAACACGCCATGCTGTATTTTTCATCTTTGCTTACATCTTTTGGAATCGTTGCAAACTTTCAGCCAAGCATTTCCACAATTAACATCTGCCTTTTAGGGTCACTTAGCTAGACTGTGGGCTGAACTATGCAGATTACTTCTACTTTTAGGGAGACTCAAGCCAGTATGAACATGAGGCGAGGGCACATCTTCTTACTGTCCTACCAATCCCATTATACCTTATGCCTCACACTGGCACCTGCCAGTCACAGACAGGAGGTTTACAACTTGAAAATCAGGTATGACTGAAGCACTTTTTGGCACTTGTCCTTCTACAGACAAACTATTTTCTTCGTGCAGCCAGACAAGCACTGTTTATTTTCTCCGCTAAGGCTGCAGAGGTGAATTTTCTATTTGTGGGTTGCAGGTCTGAACCCCAAATAGCCCATACTTTGTGAGAAAGAATGATGCTGTAGACAAGCATTGTGTAAATGTACACAATCTGTGTCCCAATAGTCATCGGGCAAAGGGCATACACACTTATCCATGCACAACCACATGGACGTCAGGGACAGGCGAGTTGGATGGTCGGTATGATACTAGTTTGTAAAAGTGCACCATCGACGAGGATGGGATTTGAACCCATGCGTGCAGAGCACAATGGATTAGCAGTCCATCGCCTTAACCACTCAGCCACCTTGTCTCAATAAAAAATGACATCTAACGCTATCATTTTTTCAGCTCTGGTCAAAGCCCTGTGCGCAAAACACGGCTCATCTTTTCAGGATAGCAAAGTGCACTTTTTGGACAGAAAAGAAGAACGCGCACCTTTTGTTCACACAAGAAAAATCATTTGCAAGAGGCCTAACAGAGGACACCTTAATCATCCCACTGGAGCACACCTACCTAAACAAGTGCCTTCTACACCATACCATCAACACACCATGCTGTATTTTTCATCTTTGCTTACATCTTTTGGAATCGTTGCAAACTTTCAGCCAAGCATTTCCACAATTAACATCTGCCTTTTAGGGTCACTTAGCTAGACTGTGGGCTGAACTATGCAGATTACTTCTACTTTTAGGGAGACTCAAGCCAGTATGAACATGAGGCGAGGGCACATCTTCTTACTGTCCTACCAATCCCATTATACCTTATGCCTCACACTGGCACCTGCCAGTCACAGACAGGAGGTTTACAACTTGAAAATCAGGTATGACTGAAGCACTTTTTGGCACTTGTCCTTCTACAGACAAACTATTTTCTTCGTGCAGTCAGACAAGCACTGTTTATTTTCTCCGCTAAGGCTGCAGAGGTGAATTTTCTATTTGTGGGTTGCAGGTCTGAACCCCGAATTGCCCATACTTTGTGAGAAAGAATGATGCTGTAGACAAGCATTGTGTAAATGTACACAATCTGTGTCCCAATAGTCATCGGGCAAAGGGCATACACACTTATCCATGCACAACCACATGGACGTCAAGGACAGGCGAGTTGGATGGTGGGTATGATACTAGTTTGTAAAAGTGCACCATCGACGAGGATGGGATTTGAACCCATGCGTGCAGAGCACAATGGATTAGCAGTCCATCGCCTTAACCACTCAGCCACCCCGTCTCCATAAAATATGACATCTAACGCTATCATTTTCTCAGCTATGGTCAAAGCCCTGTGCGCATGTGCGGAAAACACGGCTCATCTTTTCAGGATAGCAAAGTGCACTTTTTGGACAGAAAAGAAGAACACGCACCTTTTGTTCACACAAGAAAAATCATTTGTAAGAGGCCTGACAGAGGACACCTTAATCATCCCACTGGAGCACACCTACCTAAACAAGGGCCTTCTACACCATACCATCAACACGCCATGCTGTATTTTTCATCTTTGCTTACATCTTTTGGAATCGTTGCAAACTTTCAGCCAAGCATTTCCACAATTAACATCTGCCTTTTAGGGTCACTTAGCTTGACTGTGGGCTGAACTATGCAGATTACTTCTACTTTTAGGGAGACTCAAGCCAGTATGAACATGAGGCGAGGGCACATCTTCTTACTGTCCTACCATTCCCATTATACCTTATGCCTCACACTGGCACCTGCCAGTCACAGACAGGAGGTTTACAACTTGAAAATCAGGTATGACTGAAGCACTTTTTGGCACTTGTCCTTCTACAGACAAACTATTTTCTTCGTGCAGTCAGACAAGCACTGTTTATTTTCTCCGCTAAGGCTGCAGAGGTGAATTTTCTATTTGTGGGTTGCAGGTCTGAACCCCAAATAGCCCATACTTTGTGAGAAAGAATGATGCTGTAGACAAGCATTGTGTAAATGTACACAATCTGTGTCCCAATAGTCATCGGGCAAAGGGCATACACACTTATCCATGCACAACCACATGGACGTCAAGGACAGGCGAGTTGGATGGTGGGTATGATACTAGTTTGTAAAAGTGCACCATCGACGAGGATGGGATTTGAACCCATGCGTGCAGAGCACAATGGATTAGCAGTCCATCGCCTTAACCACTCAGCCACCTCGTCTCAATAAAAAATGACATCTAACGCTATAATTTTTTCAGCTCTGGTCAAAGCCCTGTGCGCAAAACACGGCTCATCTTTTCAGGATAGCAAAGTGCACTTTTTGGACAGAAAAGAAGAACGCGCACCTTTTGTTCACACAAGAAAAATCATTTGCAAGAGGCCTGACAGAGGACACCTTAATCATCCCACTGGAGCACACCTACCTAAACAAGGGCCTTCTACACCATGCCATCAACACGCCATGCTGTATTTTTCATCTTTGCTTACATGTTTTGGAATCGTTGCAAACTTTCAGCCAAGCATTTCCACAATTAACATCTGCCTTTTAGGGTCACTTAGCTAGACTGTGGGCTGAACTATGCAGATTACTTCTACTTTTAGGGAGACTCAAGCCAGTATAGACATGAGGCGAGGGCACATCTTCTTACTGTCCTACCAATCCCATTATACCTTATGCCTCACACTGGCACCTGCCAGTCACAGACAGGAGGTTTACAACTTGAAAATCAGGTATGACTGAAGCACTTTTTGGCACTTGTCCTTCTACAGACAAACTATTTTCTTCGTGCAGCCAGACAAGCACTGTTTATTTTCTCTGCTAAGGCTGCAGAGGTGAATTTTCTATTTGTGGGTTGCAGGTCTGAACCCCAAATGTCCCACACTTTGTGAGAAAGAATGATGCTGCAGACAAGCATTTTGTAAATGTACACAATCTGTGTCCCAATAGTCATCGGGCAAAGGGCATACACACTTATCCATGCACAACCACATGGACGTCAAGGACAGGCGAGTTGGATGGTGGGTATGATACTAGTTTGTAAAAGTGCACCATCGACGAGGATGGGATTTGAACCCATGCGTGCAGAGCACAATGGATTAGCAGTCCATCGCCTTAACCACTCGGCCACCTCATCTCAAAAAAACATGATATCTAACGCTATCATTTTTTCAGCTCTGGTCAAAGCCCTGTGCGCAAAACACGGCTCATCTTTTCAGGATAGCAAAGTGCACTTTTTGGACAGAAAAGAAGAACGCGCACCTTTTGTTCACACAAGAAAAATCATTTGCAAGAGGCCTAACAGAGGACACCTTAATCATCCCACTGGAGCACACCTACCTAAACAAGTGCCTTCTACACCATACCATCAACACACCATGCTGTATTTTTCATCTTTGCTTACATCTTTTGGAATCGTTGCAAACTTTCAGCCAAGCATTTCCACAATTAACATCTGCCTTTTAGGGTCACTTAGCTAGACTGTGGGCTGAACTATGCAGATTACTTCTACTTTTAGGGAGACTCAAGCCAGTATGAACATGAGGCGAGGGCACATCTTCTTACTGTCCTACCAATCCCATTATACCTTATGCCTCACACTGGCACCTGCCAGTCACAGACAGGAGGTTTACAACTTGAAAATCAGGTATGACTGAAGCACTTTTTGGCACTTGTCCTTCTACAGACAAACTATTTTCTTCGTGCAGTCAGACAAGCACTGTTTATTTTCTCCGCTAAGGCTGCAGAGGTGAATTTTCTATTTGTGGGTTGCAGGTCTGAACCCCGAATTGCCCATACTTTGTGAGAAAGAATGATGCTGTAGACAAGCATTGTGTAAATGTACACAATCTGTGTCCCAATAGTCATCGGGCAAAGGGCATACACACTTATCCATGCACAACCACATGGACGTCAAGGACAGGCGAGTTGGATGGTGGGTATGATACTAGTTTGTAAAAGTGCACCATCGACGAGGATGGGATTTGAACCCATGCGTGCAGAGCACAATGGATTAGCAGTCCATCGCCTTAACCACTCAGCCACCTCGTCTCCATAAAATATGACATCTAACGCTATCATTTTCTCAGCTATGGTCAAAGCCCTGTGCGCATGTGCGGAAAACACGGCTCATCTTTTCAGGATAGCAAAGTGCACTTTTTGGACAGAAAAGAAGAACACGCACCTTTTGTTCACACAAGAAAAATCATTTGTAAGAGGCCTGACAGAGGACACCTTAATCATCCCACTGGAGCACACCTACCTAAACAAGGGCCTTCTACACCATACCATCAACACGCCATGCTGTATTTTTCATCTTTGCTTACATCTTTTGGAATCGTTGCAAACTTTCAGCCAAGCATTTCCACAATTAACATCTGCCTTTTAGGGTCACTTAGCTTGACTGTGGGCTGAACTATGCAGATTACTTCTACTTTTAGGGAGACTCAAGCCAGTATGAACATGAGGCGAGGGCACATCTTCTTACTGTCCTACCATTCCCATTATACCTTATGCCTCACACTGGCACCTGCCAGTCACAGACAGGAGGTTTACAACTTGAAAATCAGGTATGACTGAAGCACTTTTTGGCACTTGTCCTTCTACAGACAAACTATTTTCTTCGTGCAGTCAGACAAGCACTGTTTATTTTCTCCGCTAAGGCTGCAGAGGTGAATTTTCTATTTGTGGGTTGCAGGTCTGAACCCCAAATAGCCCATACTTTGTGAGAAAGAATGATGCTGTAGACAAGCATTGTGTAAATGTACACAATCTGTGTCCCAATAGTCATCGGGCAAAGGGCATACACACTTATCCATGCACAACCACATGGACGTCAAGGACAGGCGAGTTGGATGGTGGGTATGATACTAGTTTGTAAAAGTGCACCATCGACGAGGATGGGATTTGAACCCATGCGTGCAGAGCACAATGGATTAGCAGTCCATCGCCTTAACCACTCAGCCACCTCGTCTCAATAAAAAATGACATCTAACGCTATAATTTTTTCAGCTCTGGTCAAAGCCCTGTGCGCAAAACACGGCTCATCTTTTCAGGATAGCAAAGTGCACTTTTTGGACAGAAAAGAAGAACGCGCACCTTTTGTTCACACAAGAAAAATCATTTGCAAGAGGCCTGACAGAGGACACCTTAATCATCCCACTGGAGCACACCTACCTAAACAAGGGCCTTCTACACCATGCCATCAACACGCCATGCTGTATTTTTCATCTTTGCTTACATGTTTTGGAATCGTTGCAAACTTTCAGCCAAGCATTTCCACAATTAACATCTGCCTTTTAGGGTCACTTAGCTAGACTGTGGGCTGAACTATGCAGATTACTTCTACTTTTAGGGAGACTCAAGCCAGTATAGACATGAGGCGAGGGCACATCTTCTTACTGTCCTACCAATCCCATTATACCTTATGCCTCACACTGGCACCTGCCAGTCACAGACAGGAGGTTTACAACTTGAAAATCAGGTATGACTGAAGCACTTTTTGGCACTTGTCCTTCTACAGACAAACTATTTTCTTCGTGCAGCCAGACAAGCACTGTTTATTTTCTCTGCTAAGGCTGCAGAGGTGAATTTTCTATTTGTGGGTTGCAGGTCTGAACCCCAAATGTCCCACACTTTGTGAGAAAGAATGATGCTGCAGACAAGCATTTTGTAAATGTACACAATCTGTGTCCCAATAGTCATCGGGCAAAGGGCATACACACTTATCCATGCACAACCACATGGACGTCAAGGACAGGCGAGTTGGATGGTGGGTATGATACTAGTTTGTAAAAGTGCACCATCGACGAGGATGGGATTTGAACCCATGCGTGCAGAGCACAATGGATTAGCAGTCCATCGCCTTAACCACTCGGCCACCTCATCTCAAAAAAACATGATATCTAACGCTATCATTTTTTCAGCTCTGGTCAAAGCCCTGTGCGCAAAACACGGCTCATCTTTTCAGGATAGCAAAGTGCACTTTTTGGACAGAAAAGAAGAACGCGCACCTTTTGCTCACACAAGAAAAATCATTTTCAAGAGGCCTGACAGAGGACACCTTAATCATCCCACTGGAGCACACCTACCTAAACAAGGGCCTTCTACACCATGCCATCAACACGCCATGCTGTATTTTTCATCTTTGCTTACATCTTTTGGAATCATTGCAAACTTTCAGCCAAGCATTTCCACAATTAACATCTGCCTTTTAGGGTCACTTAGCTAGACTGTGGGCTGAACTATGCAGATTACTTCTACTTTTAGGGAGACTCAAGCCAGTATGAACATGAGGCGAGGGCACATCTTCTTACTGTCCTACCAATCCCATTATACCTTATGCCTCACACTGGCACCTGCCAGTCACAGACAGGAGGTTTACAACTTGAAAATCAGGTATGACTGAAGCACTTTTTGGCACTTGTCCTTCTACAGACAAACTATTTTCTTCGTGCAGTCAGACAAGCACTGTTTATTTTCTCCGCTAAGGCTGCAGAGGTGAATTTTCTATTTGTGGGTTGCAGGTCTGAACCCCAAATAGCCCATACTTTGTGAGAAAGAATGATGCTGTAGACAAGCATTGTGTAAATGTACACAATCTGTGTCCCAATAGTCATCGGGCAAAGGGCATACACACTTATCCATGCACAACCACATGGACGTCAAGGACAGGCGAGTTGGATGGTGGGTATGATACTAGTTTGTAAAAGTGCACCATCGACGAGGATGGGATTTGAACCCATGCATGCAGAGCACAATGGATTAGCAGTCCATCGCCTTAACCACTCGGCCACCTCATCTCCATAAAACATGACATCTAACGCTATCATTTTTTCAGCTATGGTCAAAGCCCTGTGCGCATGTGCGGAAAACACGGCTCATCTTTTCAGGATAGCAAAGTGCACTTTTTGGACAGAAAAGAAGAACGCGCACCTTTTGTTCACACAAGAAAAATCATTTGCAAGAGGCCTGACAGAGGACACCTTAATCATCCCACTGGAGCACACCTACCTAAACAAGGGCCTTCTACACCATACCATCAACACACCATGCTGTATTTTTCATCTTTGCTTACATCTTTTGGAATCGTTGCAAACTTTCAGCCAAGCATTTCCACAATTAACATCTGCCTTTTAGGGTCACTTAGCTAGACTGTGGGCTGAACTATGCAGATTACTTCTACTTTTAGGGAGACTCAAGCCAGTATGAACATGAGGCGAGGGCACATCTTCTTACTGTCCTACCAATCCCATTATACCTTATGCCTCACACTGGCACCTGCCAGTCACAGACAGGAGGTTTACAACTTGAAAATCAGGTATGACTGAAGCACTTTTTGGCACTTGTCCTTCTACAGACAAACTATTTTCTTCGTGCAGTCAGACAAGCACTGTTTATTTTCTCCGCTAAGGCTGCAGAGGTGAATTTTCTATTTGTGGGTTGCAGGTCTGAACCCCAAATAGCCCATACTTTGTGAGAAAGAATGATGCTGTAGACAAGCATTGTGTAAATGTACACAATCTGTGTCCCAATAGTCATCGGGCAAAGAGCATACACACTTATCCATGCACAACCACATGGACGTCAAGGACAGGCGAGTTGGATGGTGGGTATGATACTAGTTTGTAAAAGTGCACCATCGACGAGGATGGGATTTGAACCCATGCGTGCAGAGCACAATGGATTAGCAGTCCATCGCCTTAACCACTCGGCCACCTCGTCTCCATAAAACATGACATCTAACGCTATCATTTTTTCAGCTCTGGTCAAAGCCCTGTGCGCAAAACACGGCTCATCTTTTCAGGATAGCAAAGTGCACTTTTTGGACAAAAAAGAAGAAGGCGCACCTTTTGTTCACACAAGAAAAATCATTTGCAAGAGGCCTGACAGAGGACACCTTAATCATCCCACTGGAGCACACCTACCTAAACAAGGGCCTTCTACACCATGCCATCAACACGCCATGCTGTATTTTTCATCTTTGCTTACATCTTTTGGAATCGTTGCAAACTTTCAGCCAAGCATTTCCACAATTAACATCTGCCTTTTAGGGTCACTTAGCTAGACTGTGGGCTGAACTATGCAGATTACTTCTACTTTTAGGGAGACTCAAGCCAGTATGAACATGAGGCGAGGGCACATCTTCTTACTGTCCTACCAATCCCATTATACCTTATGCCTCACACTGGCACCTGCCAGTCACAGACAGGAGGTTTACAACTTGAAAATCAGGTATGACTGAAGCACTTTTTGGCACTTGTCCTTCTACAGACAAACTATTTTCTTCGTGCAGTCAGACAAGCACTGTTTATTTTCTCCGCTAAGGCTGCAGAGGTGAATTTTCTATTTGTGGGTTGCAGGTCTGAACCCCAAATAGCCCATAGTTTGTGAGAAAGAATGATGCTGTAGACAAGCATTGTGTAAATGTACACAATCTGTGTCCCAACAGTCATCGGGCAAAGAGCATACACACTTATCCATGCACAACCACATGGACGTCAAGGACAGGCGAGTTGGATGGTGGGTATGATACTAGTTTGTAAAAGTGCACCATTGACGAGGATGGGATTTGAACCCATGCGTGCAGAGCACAATGGATTAGCAGTCCATCGCCTTAACCACTCAGCCACCTCGTCTCCATAAAATATGACATCTAACGCTATCATTTTCTCAGCTATGGTCAAAGCCCTGTGCGCATGTGCGGAAAACACGGCTCATCTTTTCAGGATAGCAAAGTGCACTTTTTGGACAAAAAAGAAGAAGGCGCACCTTTTGTTCACACAAGAAAAATCATTTGCAAGAGGCCTGACAGAGGACACCTTAATCATCCCACTGGAGCACACCTACCTAAACAAGGGCCTTCTACACCATGCCATCAACACGCCATGCTGTATTTTTCATCTTTGCTTACATCTTTTGGAATCGTTGCAAACTTTCAGCCAAGCATTTCCACAATTAACATCTGCCTTTTAGGGTCACTTAGCTAGACTGTGGGCTGAACTATGCAGATTACTTCTACTTTTAGGGAGACTCAAGCCAGTATGAACATGAGGCGAGGGCACATCTTCTTACTGTCCTACCAATCCCATTATACCTTATGCCTCACACTGGCACCTGCCAGTCACAGACAGGAGGTTTACAACTTGAAAATCAGGTATGACTGAAGCACTTTTTGGCACTTGTCCTTCTACAGACAAACTATTTTCTTCGTGCAGCCAGACAAGCACTGTTTATTTTCTCTGCTAAGGCTGCAGAGGTGAATTTTCTATTTGTGGGTTGCAGGTCTGAACCCCAAATGTCCCACACTTTGTGAGAAAGAATGATGCTGCAGACAAGCATTTTGTAAATGTACACAATCTGTGTCCCAATAGTCATCGGGCAAAGGGCATACACACTTATCCATGCACAACCACATGGACGTCAAGGACAGGCGAGTTGGATGGTGGGTATGATACTAGTTTGTAAAAGTGCACCATCGACGAGGATGGGATTTGAACCCATGCGTGCAGAGCACAATGGATTAGCAGTCCATCGCCTTAACCACTCGGCCACCTCATCTCAAAAAAACATGATATCTAACGCTATCATTTTTTCAGCTCTGGTCAAAGCCCTGTGCGCAAAACACGGCTCATCTTTTCAGGATAGCAAAGTGCACTTTTTGGACAGAAAAGAAGAACGCGCACCTTTTGCTCACACAAGAAAAATCATTTTCAAGAGGCCTGACAGAGGACACCTTAATCATCCCACTGGAGCACACCTACCTAAACAAGGGCCTTCTACACCATGCCATCAACACGCCATGCTGTATTTTTCATCTTTGCTTACATCTTTTGGAATCATTGCAAACTTTCAGCCAAGCATTTCCACAATTAACATCTGCCTTTTAGGGTCACTTAGCTAGACTGTGGGCTGAACTATGCAGATTACTTCTACTTTTAGGGAGACTCAAGCCAGTATGAACATGAGGCGAGGGCACATCTTCTTACTGTCCTACCAATCCCATTATACCTTATGCCTCACACTGGCACCTGCCAGTCACAGACAGGAGGTTTACAACTTGAAAATCAGGTATGACTGAAGCACTTTTTGGCACTTGTCCTTCTACAGACAAACTATTTTCTTCGTGCAGTCAGACAAGCACTGTTTATTTTCTCCGCTAAGGCTGCAGAGGTGAATTTTCTATTTGTGGGTTGCAGGTCTGAACCCCAAATAGCCCATACTTTGTGAGAAAGAATGATGCTGTAGACAAGCATTGTGTAAATGTACACAATCTGTGTCCCAATAGTCATCGGGCAAAGGGCATACACACTTATCCATGCACAACCACATGGACGTCAAGGACAGGCGAGTTGGATGGTGGGTATGATACTAGTTTGTAAAAGTGCACCATCGACGAGGATGGGATTTGAACCCATGCATGCAGAGCACAATGGATTAGCAGTCCATCGCCTTAACCACTCGGCCACCTCATCTCCATAAAACATGACATCTAACGCTATCATTTTTTCAGCTATGGTCAAAGCCCTGTGCGCATGTGCGGAAAACACGGCTCATCTTTTCAGGATAGCAAAGTGCACTTTTTGGACAGAAAAGAAGAACGCGCACCTTTTGTTCACACAAGAAAAATCATTTGCAAGAGGCCTGACAGAGGACACCTTAATCATCCCACTGGAGCACACCTACCTAAACAAGGGCCTTCTACACCATACCATCAACACACCATGCTGTATTTTTCATCTTTGCTTACATCTTTTGGAATCGTTGCAAACTTTCAGCCAAGCATTTCCACAATTAACATCTGCCTTTTAGGGTCACTTAGCTAGACTGTGGGCTGAACTATGCAGATTACTTCTACTTTTAGGGAGACTCAAGCCAGTATGAACATGAGGCGAGGGCACATCTTCTTACTGTCCTACCAATCCCATTATACCTTATGCCTCACACTGGCACCTGCCAGTCACAGACAGGAGGTTTACAACTTGAAAATCAGGTATGACTGAAGCACTTTTTGGCACTTGTCCTTCTACAGACAAACTATTTTCTTCGTGCAGTCAGACAAGCACTGTTTATTTTCTCCGCTAAGGCTGCAGAGGTGAATTTTCTATTTGTGGGTTGCAGGTCTGAACCCCAAATAGCCCATACTTTGTGAGAAAGAATGATGCTGTAGACAAGCATTGTGTAAATGTACACAATCTGTGTCCCAATAGTCATCGGGCAAAGAGCATACACACTTATCCATGCACAACCACATGGACGTCAAGGACAGGCGAGTTGGATGGTGGGTATGATACTAGTTTGTAAAAGTGCACCATCGACGAGGATGGGATTTGAACCCATGCGTGCAGAGCACAATGGATTAGCAGTCCATCGCCTTAACCACTCGGCCACCTCGTCTCCATAAAACATGACATCTAACGCTATCATTTTTTCAGCTCTGGTCAAAGCCCTGTGCGCAAAACACGGCTCATCTTTTCAGGATAGCAAAGTGCACTTTTTGGACAAAAAAGAAGAAGGCGCACCTTTTGTTCACACAAGAAAAATCATTTGCAAGAGGCCTGACAGAGGACACCTTAATCATCCCACTGGAGCACACCTACCTAAACAAGGGCCTTCTACACCATGCCATCAACACGCCATGCTGTATTTTTCATCTTTGCTTACATCTTTTGGAATCGTTGCAAACTTTCAGCCAAGCATTTCCACAATTAACATCTGCCTTTTAGGGTCACTTAGCTAGACTGTGGGCTGAACTATGCAGATTACTTCTACTTTTAGGGAGACTCAAGCCAGTATGAACATGAGGCGAGGGCACATCTTCTTACTGTCCTACCCAGGGGCGGACATACGGCCGTGCAGGCCGTGCCGCCGCACGAGGGCCCCTGAAGTTCCGTTTTCTTCAGGGGCCCATGGCATTAAGTACTTTTTTTTTTTTTTTTTAATATTTTTTTTTTTTTTTATTATTTTATTCCCGGGGGCCCCCCGACTCCTATCCTCCCTCCCTCCCTCACCTCGGGGGCCCCCTCCCGATATGCGCGGCGGGAGAGCGAGCGAGCGGCAAATGCAGGAAGGGCTCTCCAGGCATCCGCTAGAGGCCCAGCCGCTTGGTCTCCAATATGTCTCCAGTTGGAGACATATTGGAGACTCAGCGGCTGGGCCTCTAGCGGATGCCTGGAGAGCCCTGAAGACTTCCTGCATTTGCCGCTCACTCTCCCGCCGCGCATATCGGGAGGGGGCCCCCCGAGGTGAGGAAGGAAGGGAGGGAGGGAGGATAGGAGTCGGGCCCCCCACCCGGATAGCTACCCACCCGGCTACCTACCCACCCGGCTACCTACCTACCCACCCGACTACCTAACCACCCACCAGGCTTCCTACCTACCTACCCACCCGGCTACCTACCCACCCACCAGGCTTCCTACCTAACCACCCACCCAACTACCTAACCACCCACCCGGCTACCTACCCACCCGGCTACCTACCCACCCACCAGGCTTCCTACCTAACCACCCACTCAACTACCTAACCACCCACCCGGCTACCTACCCACCCGGCTACCTACCCACCCGGCTACCTACCTACCTACCCGGCTACCTACCTAACCACCCACCCGGCTACCTACCTAACCACCCACCCGGCTACCTACCGGGCTAGTTACCAACCCACCCACCAGGCTACCTACCCACCCACCCGGCTACCCGGCTACCTACCTAACCACCCACCCGGCTACCTACCTAACCACCCACCTGGCTACCTACCTAACCACCCACCCGGCTACCTACCGGGCTAGTTACCAACCCACCCACCAGGTTACCTACCCACCCACCAGGCTACCTACCTACCCACCCACCAGGCTACCTACCCACCCACCAGGCTTCCTACCTACCCACCCGGCTACCTACCTACCCACCAGGCTACCTACCCACCCACCAGGCTACCTACCTACCCACCCACCAGGCTACCTACCCACCCACCAGGCTTCCTACCTACCCACCCGGCTACCTACCTACCCACCCGGCTACCTACCCACCCACCAGGCTTCCTACCTACCCACCCGGCTACCTACCTAACCACCCACCCGGCTACCTACCTACCCACCCACCCGGCTACCCACCCACCAGGCTTCCTACCTAACCACCCACCCGGCTACCTACCTAACCACCCACCCGGCTACCTACCGGGCTAGTTACCAGCCCACCCACCAGGCTACCTACCCACCCACCCGGCTACCCACGCACCCACCAGGCTACCTACCTACCCACCCACCGGGCTACCTACCTACCTACCGGGCTAGTTACCCACCCACCCACCAGGCTACCTACCCACCCAGCTACCTACCCACCCACCCACCAGGCTACCTACCCACCCACCCACCAGGCTACCAACCCACCCACTCAACCAGGCTACCAACCCACCCACCCACTCACCCACCCACTAGGCTACCTATCCACCCAACCACCCATGGGAGCTGCGCGCCGGATGGAGGCTGGGACAGGAGGTCTGCTGCTGCAGGTGAGTAAATGTTTTTGTTTTATTTATATTAGCAGGTGTATGTTCTGGGCAGGTCTGCCACATGATTGCATGTATTTTCTTCGCAAATCTGCCGACATGATTGCATGTATTTTCTGGGCATATCTGCCGACATGATTGCACGTATTTTCTGGGCATATCTGCCGACTTGTTTGCACGTATTTTCTGGGCATATCTGCCGACTTGATTGCATGTATTTTCTGGGCATATCTGCCGACTTGTTTGCACGTATTTTCTGGGCATATCTGCCGACTTGTTTGCACGTATTTTCTGGGCATATCTGCCGACTTGATTGCACGTATTTTCTGGGCATATCTGCCGACTTGATTGCACGTATTTTCTGGGCATATCTGCCGACTTGATTGCACATATTTTCTGGGCATATCTGCCGACATGATTGCACGTATTTTCTGGGCATATCTGCCGACATGATTGCACGTATTTTCTGGGCATATATGTGTATTTTCTTGAGAAAACCTGCACAATTATGTGAATTTTCTGGGGAAAGGGTCACCAAAACTTGGGCCCACTGTCTTTGCGTTGCACTTTTCAAGGGAACCTGAGGTGAGAATAATATTGAGGCTGCCATATTTCTCTCCTTTTAAGCAATACCAGTTGCCTGGCTGCCGTGCTGGTCCTCTGCCTCTTATTCTTTCAACCATAGACCCTGAACAAGCATGCAGCAGGTCAGGGGTTTCTGACAATATTGTCAGAACTGAGAAGATTAGCTGCATGCTTGTTGCTGGTGTAATTCAGTTTATTACTGCAGCCAAATAGATCAGCAGGGCCGCCAGGCAACTAGTATTGTTTAAAAGGAAATAAACCCTCACCCCGGGTTCGCTTTAAGTTACAGTTAGCTCCGCCCTCATCCGGTCATTGCCACGCCCATTTTTTTGCCGCGGCGCTACGCGCCGCAGGTTCTATCCGCTATTTTTTGCCGCGGCGCGCTGTGCGCGCCGCAGGTCATAGGGGGCCCACAATTACAATTTTGCACAGGGGCCCACTGCTGGCTGTGTCCGCCACTGGTCCTACCAATCCCATTATACCTTATGCCTCACACTGGCACCTGCCAGTCACAGACAGGAGGTTTACAACTTGAAAATCAGGTATGACTGAAGCACTTTTTGGCACTTGTCCTTCTACAGACAAACTATTTTCTTCGTGCAGCCAGACAAGCACTGTTTATTTTCTCCGCTAAGGCTGCAGAGGTAAATTTTCTATTTGTGGGTTGCAGGTCTGAACCCCGAATTGCCCATACTTTGTGAGAAAGAATGATGCTGTAGACAAGCATTGTGTAAATGTACACAATCTGTGTCCCAATAGTCATCGGGCAAAGGGCATACACACTTATCCATGCACAACCACATGGACGTCAAGGACAGGCGAGTTGGATGGTGGGTATGATACTAGTTTGTAAAAGTGCACCATCGACGAGGATGGGATTTGAACCCATGCGTGCAGAGCACAATGGATTAGCAGTCCATCGCCTTAACCACTCGGCCACCTCGTCTCCATAAAATATGACATCTAACGCTATCATTTTCTCAGCTATGGTCAAAGCCCTGTGCGCATGTGCGGAAAACACGGCTCATCTTTTCAGGATAGCAAAGTGCACTTTTTGGACAGAAAAGAAGAACGCGCACCTTTTGTTCACACAAGAAAAATCATTTGTAAGAGGCCTGACAGAGGACACCTTAATCATCCCACTGGAGCACACCTACCTAAACAAGGGCCTTCTACACCATACCATCAACACGCCATGCTGTATTTTTCATCTTTGCTTACATCTTTTGGAATCGTTGCAAACTTTCAGCCAAGCATTTCCACAATTAACATCTGCCTTTTAGGGTCACTTAGCTAGACTGTGGGCTGAACTATGCAGATTACTTCTACTTTTAGGGAGACTCAAGCCAGTATGAACATGAGGTGAGGGCACATCTTCTTACTGTCCTACCAATCCCATTATACCTTATGCCTCACACTGGCACCTGCCAGTCACAGACAGGAGGTTTACAACTTGAAAATCAGGTATGACTGAAGCACTTTTTGGCACTTGTCCTTCTACAGACAAACTATTTTCTTCGTGCAGTCAGACAAGCACTGTTTATTTTCTCCGCTAAGGCTGCAGAGGTGAATTTTCTATTTGTGGGTTGCAGGTCTGAACCCCAAATAGCCCATACTTTGTGAGAAAGAATGATGCTGTAGACAAGCATTGTGTAAATGTACACAATCTGTGTCCCAATAGTCATCGGGCAAAGGGCATACACACTTATCCATGCACAACCACATGGACGTCAAGGACAGGCGAGTTGGATGGTGGGTATGATACTAGTTTGTAAAAGTGCACCATCGACGAGGATGGGATTTGAACCCATGCGTGCAGAGCACAATGGATTAGCAGTCCATCGCCTTAACCACTCAGCCACCTCGTCTCAATAAAAAATGACATCTAACGCTATAATTTTTTCAGCTCTGGTCAAAGCCCTGTGCGCAAAACACGGCTCATCTTTTCAGGATAGCAAAGTGCACTTTTTGGACAGAAAAGAAGAACGCGCACCTTTTGTTCACACAAGAAAAATCATTTGCAAGAGGCCTGACAGAGGACACCTTAATCATCCCACTGGAGCACACCTACCTAAACAAGGGCCTTCTACACCATGCCATCAACACGCCATGCTGTATTTTTCATCTTTGCTTACATGTTTTGGAATCGTTGCAAACTTTCAGCCAAGCATTTCCACAATTAACATCTGCCTTTTAGGGTCACTTAGCTAGACTGTGGGCTGAACTATGCAGATTACTTCTACTTTTAGGGAGACTCAAGCCAGTATAGACATGAGGCGAGGGCACATCTTCTTACTGTCCTACCAATCCCATTATACCTTATGCCTCACACTGGCACCTGCCAGTCACAGACAGGAGGTTTACAACTTGAAAATCAGGTATGACTGAAGCACTTTTTGGCACTTGTCCTTCTACAGACAAACTATTTTCTTCGTGCAGCCAGACAAGCACTGTTTATTTTCTCTGCTAAGGCTGCAGAGGTGAATTTTCTATTTGTGGGTTGCAGGTCTGAACCCCAAATGTCCCACACTTTGTGAGAAAGAATGATGCTGCAGACAAGCATTTTGTAAATGTACACAATCTGTGTCCCAATAGTCATCGGGCAAAGGGCATACACACTTATCCATGCACAACCACATGGACGTCAAGGACAGGCGAGTTGGATGGTGGGTATGATACTAGTTTGTAAAAGTGCACCATCGACGAGGATGGGATTTGAACCCATGCGTGCAGAGCACAATGGATTAGCAGTCCATCGCCTTAACCACTCGGCCACCTCATCTCAAAAAAACATGATATCTAACGCTATCATTTTTTCAGCTCTGGTCAAAGCCCTGTGCGCAAAACACGGCTCATCTTTTCAGGATAGCAAAGTGCACTTTTTGGACAGAAAAGAAGAACGCGCACCTTTTGCTCACACAAGAAAAATCATTTTCAAGAGGCCTGACAGAGGACACCTTAATCATCCCACTGGAGCACACCTACCTAAACAAGGGCCTTCTACACCATGCCATCAACACGCCATGCTGTATTTTTCATCTTTGCTTACATCTTTTGGAATCATTGCAAACTTTCAGCCAAGCATTTCCACAATTAACATCTGCCTTTTAGGGTCACTTAGCTAGACTGTGGGCTGAACTATGCAGATTACTTCTACTTTTAGGGAGACTCAAGCCAGTATGAACATGAGGCGAGGGCACATCTTCTTACTGTCCTACCAATCCCATTATACCTTATGCCTCACACTGGCACCTGCCAGTCACAGACAGGAGGTTTACAACTTGAAAATCAGGTATGACTGAAGCACTTTTTGGCACTTGTCCTTCTACAGACAAACTATTTTCTTCGTGCAGTCAGACAAGCACTGTTTATTTTCTCCGCTAAGGCTGCAGAGGTGAATTTTCTATTTGTGGGTTGCAGGTCTGAACCCCAAATAGCCCATACTTTGTGAGAAAGAATGATGCTGTAGACAAGCATTGTGTAAATGTACACAATCTGTGTCCCAATAGTCATCGGGCAAAGGGCATACACACTTATCCATGCACAACCACATGGACGTCAAGGACAGGCGAGTTGGATGGTGGGTATGATACTAGTTTGTAAAAGTGCACCATCGACGAGGATGGGATTTGAACCCATGCATGCAGAGCACAATGGATTAGCAGTCCATCGCCTTAACCACTCGGCCACCTCATCTCCATAAAACATGACATCTAACGCTATCATTTTTTCAGCTATGGTCAAAGCCCTGTGCGCATGTGCGGAAAACACGGCTCATCTTTTCAGGATAGCAAAGTGCACTTTTTGGACAAAAAAGAAGAAGGCGCACCTTTTGTTCACACAAGAAAAATCATTTGCAAGAGGCCTGACAGAGGACACCTTAATCATCCCACTGGAGCACACCTACCTAAACAAGGGCCTTCTACACCATGCCATCAACACGCCATGCTGTATTTTTCATCTTTGCTTACATCTTTTGGAATCATTGCAAACTTTCAGCCAAGCATTTCCACAATTAACATCTGCCTTTTAGGGTCACTTAGCTAGACTGTGGGCTGAACTATGCAGATTACTTCTACTTTTAGGGAGACTCAAGCCAGTATGAACATGAGGCGAGGGCACATATTCTTACTGTCATACCAATCCCATTATACCTTATGCCTCACACTGGCACCTGCCAGTCACAGACAGGAGGTTTACAACTTGAAAATCAGGTATGACTGAAGCACTTTTTGGCACTTGTCCTTCTACAGACAAACTATTTTCTTCGTGCAGCCAGACAAGCACTGTTTATTTTCTCCGCTAAGGCTGCAGAGGTGAATTTTCTATTTGTGGGTTGCAGGTCTGAACCCCAAATGTCCCACACTTTGTGAGAAAGAATGATGCTGCAGACAAGCATTTTGTAAATGTACACAATCTGTGTCCCAATAGTCATCGGGCAAAGGGCATACACACTTATCCATGCACAACCACATGGACGTCAAGGACAGGCGAGTTGGATGGTGGGTATGATACTAGTTTGTAAAAGTGCACCATCGACGAGGATGGGATTTGAACCCATGCGTGCAGAGCACAATGGATTAGCAGTCCATCGCCTTAACCACTCGGCCACCTCATCTCAAAAAAACATGATATCTAACGCTATCATTTTTTCAGCTCTGGTCAAAGCCCTGTGCGCAAAACACGGCTCATCTTTTCAGGATAGCAAAGTGCACTTTTTGGACAGAAAAGAAGAACGCGCACCTTTTGCTCACACAAGAAAAATCATTTTCAAGAGGCCTGACAGAGGACACCTTAATCATCCCACTGGAGCACACCTACCTAAACAAGGGCCTTCTACACCATGCCATCAACACGCCATGCTGTATTTTTCATCTTTGCTTACATCTTTTGGAATCATTGCAAACTTTCAGCCAAGCATTTCCACAATTAACATCTGCCTTTTAGGGTCACTTAGCTAGACTGTGGGCTGAACTATGCAGATTACTTCTACTTTTAGGGAGACTCAAGCCAGTATGAACATGAGGCGAGGGCACATCTTCTTACTGTCCTACCAATCCCATTATACCTTATGCCTCACACTGGCACCTGCCAGTCACAGACAGGAGGTTTACAACTTGAAAATCAGGTATGACTGAAGCACTTTTTGGCACTTGTCCTTCTACAGACAAACTATTTTCTTCGTGCAGTCAGACAAGCACTGTTTATTTTCTCCGCTAAGGCTGCAGAGGTGAATTTTCTATTTGTGGGTTGCAGGTCTGAACCCCAAATAGCCCATACTTTGTGAGAAAGAATGATGCTGTAGACAAGCATTGTGTAAATGTACACAATCTGTGTCCCAATAGTCATCGGGCAAAGGGCATACACACTTATCCATGCACAACCACATGGACGTCAAGGACAGGCGAGTTGGATGGTGGGTATGATACTAGTTTGTAAAAGTGCACCATCGACGAGGATGGGATTTGAACCCATGCATGCAGAGCACAATGGATTAGCAGTCCATCGCCTTAACCACTCGGCCACCTCATCTCCATAAAACATGACATCTAACGCTATCATTTTTTCAGCTATGGTCAAAGCCCTGTGCGCATGTGCGGAAAACACGGCTCATCTTTTCAGGATAGCAAAGTGCACTTTTTGGACAAAAAAGAAGAAGGCGCACCTTTTGTTCACACAAGAAAAATCATTTGCAAGAGGCCTGACAGAGGACACCTTAATCATCCCACTGGAGCACACCTACCTAAACAAGGGCCTTCTACACCATGCCATCAACACGCCATGCTGTATTTTTCATCTTTGCTTACATCTTTTGGAATCATTGCAAACTTTCAGCCAAGCATTTCCACAATTAACATCTGCCTTTTAGGGTCACTTAGCTAGACTGTGGGCTGAACTATGCAGATTACTTCTACTTTTAGGGAGACTCAAGCCAGTATGAACATGAGGCGAGGGCACATATTCTTACTGTCATACCAATCCCATTATACCTTATGCCTCACACTGGCACCTGCCAGTCACAGACAGGAGGTTTACAACTTGAAAATCAGGTATGACTGAAGCACTTTTTGGCACTTGTCCTTCTACAGACAAACTATTTTCTTCGTGCAGCCAGACAAGCACTGTTTATTTTCTCCGCTAAGGCTGCAGAGGTGAATTTTCTATTTGTGGGTTGCAGGTCTGAACCCCAAATGGCCCATACTTTGTAAAAAAGAATGATGCTGCAGACAAGCATTGTGTAAATGTACACAATCTGTGTCCCAATAGTCATCGGGCAAAGGGCATACACACTTATCCATGCACAACCACATGGACGTCAAGGACAGGCGAGTTGGATGGTGGGTATGATACTAGTTTGTAAAAGTGCACCATCGACGAGGATGGGATTTGAACCCATGCGTGCAGAGCACAATGGATTAGCAGTCCATCGCCTTAACCACTCGGCCACCTCGTCTCAATAAAACATGACATCTAACGCTATCATTTTTTCAGCTCTGGTCAAAGCCCTGTGCGCAAAACACGGCTCATCTTTTCAGGATAGCAAAGTGCACTTTTTGGACAGAAAAGAAGAACGCGCACCTTTTGTTCACACAAGAAAAATCATTTGCAAGAGGCCTGACAGAGGACACCTTAATCATCCCACTGGAGCACACCTACCTAAACAAGGGCCTTCTACACCATACCATCAACACACCATGCTGTATTTTTCATCTTTGCTTACATCTTTTGGAATCGTTGCAAACTTTCAGCCAAGCATTTCCACAATTAACATCTGCCTTTTAGGGTCACTTAGCTAGACTGTGGGCTGAACTATGCAGATTACTTCTACTTTTAGGGAGACTCAAGCCAGTATAGACATGAGGCGAGGGCACATCTTCTTACTGTCCTACCAATCCCATTATACCTTATGCCTCACACTGGCACCTGCCAGTCACAGACAGGAGGTTTACAACTTGAAAATCAGGTATGACTGAAGCACTTTTTGGCACTTGTCCTTCTACAGACAAACTATTTTCTTCGTGCAGTCAGACAAGCACTGTTTATTTTCTCCGCTAAGGCTGCAGAGGTGAATTTTCTATTTGTGGGTTGCAGGTCTGAACCCCAAATAGCCCATACTTTGTGAGAAAGAATGATGCTGTAGACAAGCATTGTGTAAATGTACACAATCTGTGTCCCAATAGTCATCGGGCAAAGAGCATACACACTTATCCATGCACAACCACATGGACGTCAAGGACAGGCGAGTTGGATGGTGGGTATGATACTAGTTTGTAAAAGTGCACCATCGACGAGGATGGGATTTGAACCCATGCGTGCAGAGCACAATGGATTAGCAGTCCATCGCCTTAACCACTCGGCCACCTCGTCTCCATAAAACATGACATCTAACGCTATCATTTTTTCAGCTCTGGTCAAAGCCCTGTGCGCAAAACACGGCTCATCTTTTCAGGATAGCAAAGTGCACTTTTTGGACAAAAAAGAAGAAGGCGCACCTTTTGTTCACACAAGAAAAATCATTTGCAAGAGGCCTGACAGAGGACACCTTAATCATCCCACTGGAGCACACCTACCTAAACAAGGGCCTTCTACACCATGCCATCAACACGCCATGCTGTATTTTTCATCTTTGCTTACATCTTTTGGAATCGTTGCAAACTTTCAGCCAAGCATTTCCACAATTAACATCTGCCT
This sequence comes from Hyperolius riggenbachi, assembly GCF_040937935.1. Lineage (NCBI taxonomy): Eukaryota > Metazoa > Chordata > Amphibia > Anura > Hyperoliidae > Hyperolius > Hyperolius riggenbachi. The sequence goes on from NC_090648.1 coordinate 42,290,005, forward strand.
TTTAGGGTCACTTAGCTAGACTGTGGGCTGAACTATGCAGATTACTTCTACTTTTAGGGAGACTCAAGCCAGTATGAACATGAGGCGAGGGCACATCTTCTTACTGTCCTACCAATCCCATTATACCTTATGCCTCACACTGGCACCTGCCAGTCACAGACAGGAGGTTTACAACTTGAAAATCAGGTATGACTGAAGCACTTTTTGGCACTTGTCCTTCTACAGACAAACTATTTTCTTCGTGCAGTCAGACAAGCACTGTTTATTTTCTCCGCTAAGGCTGCAGAGGTGAATTTTCTATTTGTGGGTTGCAGGTCTGAACCCCAAATAGCCCATACTTTGTGAGAAAGAATGATGCTGTAGACAAGCATTGTGTAAATGTACACAATCTGTGTCCCAATAGTCATCGGGCAAAGAGCATACACACTTATCCATGCACAACCACATGGACGTCAAGGACAGGCGAGTTGGATGGTGGGTATGATACTAGTTTGTAAAAGTGCACCATCGACGAGGATGGGATTTGAACCCATGCGTGCAGAGCACAATGGATTAGCAGTCCATCGCCTTAACCACTCGGCCACCTCGTCTCCATAAAACATGACATCTAACGCTATCATTTTTTCAGCTCTGGTCAAAGCCCTGTGCGCAAAACACGGCTCATCTTTTCAGGATAGCAAAGTGCACTTTTTGGACAAAAAAGAAGAAGGCGCACCTTTTGTTCACACAAGAAAAATCATTTGCAAGAGGCCTGACAGAGGACACCTTAATCATCCCACTGGAGCACACCTACCTAAACAAGGGCCTTCTACACCATGCCATCAACACGCCATGCTGTATTTTTCATCTTTGCTTACATCTTTTGGAATCGTTGCAAACTTTCAGCCAAGCATTTCCACAATTAACATCTGCCTTTTAGGGTCACTTAGCTAGACTGTGGGCTGAACTATGGAGATTACTTCTACTTTTAGGGAGACTCAAGCCAGTATGAACATGAGGCGAGGGCACATCTTCTTACTGTCCTACCAATCCCATTATACCTTATGCCTCACACTGGCACCTGCCAGTCACAGACAGGAGGTTTACAACTTGAAAATCAGGTATGACTGAAGCACTTTTTGGCACTTGTCCTTCTACAGACAAACTATTTTCTTCGTGCAGCCAGACAAGCACTGTTTATTTTCTCCGCTAAGGCTGCAGAGGTGAATTTTCTATTTGTGGGTTGCAGGTCTGAACCCCAAATGGCCCATACTTTGTAAAAAAGAATGATGCTGCAGACAAGCATTGTGTAAATGTACACAATCTGTGTCCCAATAGTCATCGGGCAAAGGGCATACACACTTATCCATGCACAACCACATGGACGTCAAGGACAGGCGAGTTGGATGGTGGATATGATACTAGTTTGTAAAAGTGCACCATCGACGAGGAGGAGATTTGAACCCATGCGTGCAGAGCACAATGGATTAGCAGTCCATCGCCTTAACCACTCGGCCACCTCATCTCAGTAAAACATGACATCTAACGCTATCATTTTTTCAGCTCTGGTCAAAGCCCTGTGCGCAAAACACGGCTCATCTTTTCAGGATAGCAAAGTGCACTTTTTGGACAGAAAAGAAGAACGCGCACCTTTTGTTCACACAAGAAAAATCATTTGCAAGAGGCCTGACAGAGGACACCTTAATCATCCCACTGGAGCACACCTACCTAAACAAGGGCCTTCTACACCATGCCATCAACACGCCATGCTGTATTTTTCATCTTTGCTTACATCTTTTGGAATCGTTGCAAACTTTCAGCCAAGCATTTCCACAATTAACATCTGCCTTTTAGGGTCACTTAGCTAGACTGTGGGCTGAACTATGCAGATTACTTCTACTTTTAGGGAGACTCAAGCCAGTATGAACATGAGGTGAGGGCACATCTTCTTACTGTCCTACCAATCCCATTATACCTTATGCCTCACACTGGCACCTGCCAGTCACAGACAGGAGGTTTACAACTTGAAAATCAGGTATGACTGAAGCACTTTTTGGCATTTGTCCTTCTACAGACAAACTATTTTCTTCGTGCAGCCAGACAAGCACTGTTTATTTTCTCCGCTAAGGCTGCAGAGGTGAATTTTCTATTTGTGGGTTGCAGGTCTGAACCCCAAATAGCCCATACTTTGTGAGAAAGAATGATGCTGTAGACAAGCATTGTGTAAATGTACACAATCTGTGTCCCAATAGTCATCGGGCAAAGGGCATACACACTTATCCATGCACAACCACATGGACGTCAAGGACAGGCGAGTTGGATGGTGGGTATGATACTAGTTTGTAAAAGTGCACCATCGACAAGGATGGGATTTGCACCCATGCGTGCAGAGCACAATGGATTAGCAGTCCATCGCCTTAACCACTCGGCCACCTCGTCTCAATAAAACATGACATCTAACGCTATCATTTTTTCAGCTCTGGTCAAAGCCCTGTGCGCAAAACACGGCTCATCTTTTCAGGATAGCAAAGTGCACTTTTTGGACAGAAAAGAAGAACGCGCACCTTTTGTTCACACAAGAAAAATCATTTGCAAGAGGCCTGACAGAGGACACCTTAATCATCCCACTGGAGCACACCTACCTAAACAAGGGCCTTCTACACCATACCATCAACACACCATGCTGTATTTTTCATCTTTGCTTACATCTTTTGGAATCGTTGCAAACTTTCAGCCAAGCATTTCCACAATTAACATCTGCCTTTTAGGGTCACTTAGCTAGACTGTGGGCTGAACTATGCAGATTACTTCTACTTTTAGGGAGACTCAAGCCAGTATAGACATGAGGCGAGGGCACATCTTCTTACTGTCCTACCAATCCCATTATACCTTATGCCTCACACTGGCACCTGCCAGTCACAGACAGGAGGTTTACAACTTGAAAATCAGGTATGACTGAAGCACTTTTTGGCACTTGTCCTTCTACAGACAAACTATTTTCTTCGTGCAGTCAGACAAGCACTGTTTATTTTCTCCGCTAAGGCTGCAGAGGTGAATTTTCTATTTGTGGGTTGCAGGTCTGAACCCCAAATAGCCCATACTTTGTGAGAAAGAATGATGCTGTAGACAAGCATTGTGTAAATGTACACAATCTGTGTCCCAATAGTCATCGGGCAAAGGGCATACACACTTATCCATGCACAACCACATGGACGTCAAGGACAGGCGAGTTGGATGGTGGGTATGATACTAGTTTGTAAAAGTGCACCATCGACAAGGATGGGATTTGCACCCATGCGTGCAGAGCACAATGGATTAGCAGTCCATCGCCTTAACCACTCGGCCACCTCGTCTCCATAAAACATGACATCTAACGCTATCATTTTTTCAGCTCTGGTCAAAGCCCTGTGCGCAAAACACGGCTCATCTTTTCAGGATAGCAAAGTGCACTTTTTGGACAAAAAAGAAGAAGGCGCACCTTTTGTTCACACAAGAAAAATCATTTGCAAGAGGCCTGACAGAGGACACCTTAATCATCCCACTGGAGCACACCTACCTAAACAAGGGCCTTCTACACCATGCCATCAACACGCCATGCTGTATTTTTCATCTTTGCTTACATCTTTTGGAATCGTTGCAAACTTTCAGCCAAGCATTTCCACAATTAACATCTGCCTTTTAGGGTCACTTAGCTAGACTGTGGGCTGAACTATGCAGATTACTTCTACTTTTAGGGAGACTCAAGCCAGTATGAACATGAGGCGAGGGCACATCTTCTTACTGTCATACCAATCCCATTATACCTTATGCCTCACACTGGCACCTGCCAGTCACAGACAGGAGGTTTACAACTTGAAAATCAGGTATGACTGAAGCACTTTTTGGCACTTGTCCTTCTACAGACAAACTATTTTCTTCGTGCAGTCAGACAAGCACTGTTTATTTTCTCCGCTAAGGCTGCAGAGGTGAATTTTCTATTTGTGGGTTGCAGGTCTGAACCCCAAATAGCCCATACTTTGTGAGAAAGAATGATGCTGTAGACAAGCATTGTGTAAATGTACACAATCTGTGTCCCAATAGTCATCGGGCAAAGAGCATACACACTTATCCATGCACAACCACATGGACGTCAAGGACAGGCGAGTTGGATGGTGGGTATGATACTAGTTTGTAAAAGTGCACCATCGACGAGGATGGGATTTGAACCCATGCGTGCAGAGCACAATGGATTAGCAGTCCATCGCCTTAACCACTCGGCCACCTCGTCTCCATAAAACATGACAACTAACGCTATTATTTTTTCAGCTATGGTCAAAGCCCTGTGCGCATGTGCGGAAAACACGGCTCATCTTTTCAGGATTGCAAAGTGCACTTTTTGGACAGAAAAGAAGAACGCGCACCTTTTGCTCACACAAGAAAAATCATTTTCAAGAGGCCTGACAGAGGACACCTTAATCATCCCACTGGAGCACACCTACCTAAACAAGGGCCTTCTACACCATGCCATCAACACGCCATGCTGTATTTTTCATCTTTGCTTACATCTTTTGGAATCATTGCAAACTTTCAGCCAAGCATTTCCACAATTAACATCTGCCTTTTAGGGTCACTTAGCTAGACTGTGGGCTGAACTATGCAGATTACTTCTACTTTTAGGGAGACTCAAGCCAGTATGAACATGAGGCGAGGGCACATCTTCTTACTGTCCTACCAATCCCATTATACCTTATGCCTCACACTGGCACCTGCCAGTCACAGACAGGAGGTTTACAACTTGAAAATCAGGTATGACTGAAGCACTTTTTGGCACTTGTCCTTCTACAGACAAACTATTTTCTTCGTGCAGCCAGACAAGCACTGTTTATTTTCTCCGCTAAGGCTGCAGAGGTGAATTTTCTATTTGTGGGTTGCAGGTCTGAACCCCAAATGGCCCATACTTTGTGAGAAAGAATGATGCTGCAGACAAGCATTGTGTAAATGTACACAATCTGTGTCCCAATAGCCATCGGGCAAAGGGCATACACACTTATCCATGCACAACCACATGGACATCAAGGACAGGCGAGTTGGATGGTGGGTATGATACTAGTTTGTAAAAGTGCACCATCGACGAGGATGGGATTTGAACCCATGCATGCAGAGCACAATGGATTAGCAGTCCATCGCCTTAACCACTCGGCCACCTCGTCTCCATAAAACATGACATCTAACGCTATCATTTTTTCAGCTCTGGTCAAAGCCCTGTGCGCAAAACACGGCTCATCTTTTCAGGATAGCAAAGTGCACTTTTTGGACAAAAAAGAAGAAGGCGCACCTTTTGTTCACACAAGAAAAATCATTTGCAAGAGGCCTGACAGAGGACACCTTAATCATCCCACTGGAGCACACCTACCTAAACAAGGGCCTTCTACACCATGCCATCAACACGCCATGCTGTATTTTTCATCTTTGCTTACATCTTTTGGAATCGTTGCAAACTTTCAGCCAAGCATTTCCACAATTAACATCTGCCTTTTAGGGTCACTTAGCTAGACTGTGGGCTGAACTATGGAGATTACTTCTACTTTTAGGGAGACTCAAGCCAGTATGAACATGAGGCGAGGGCACATCTTCTTACTGTCCTACCAATCCCATTATACCTTATGCCTCACACTGGCACCTGCCAGTCACAGACAGGAGGTTTACAACTTGAAAATCAGGTATGACTGAAGCACTTTTTGGCACTTGTCCTTCTACAGACAAACTATTTTCTTCGTGCAGCCAGACAAGCACTGTTTATTTTCTCCGCTAAGGCTGCAGAGGTGAATTTTCTATTTGTGGGTTGCAGGTCTGAACCCCAAATGGCCCATACTTTGTAAAAAAGAATGATGCTGCAGACAAGCATTGTGTAAATGTACACAATCTGTGTCCCAATAGTCATCGGGCAAAGGGCATACACACTTATCCATGCACAACCACATGGACGTCAAGGACAGGCGAGTTGGATGGTGGATATGATACTAGTTTGTAAAAGTGCACCATCGACGAGGAGGAGATTTGAACCCATGCGTGCAGAGCACAATGGATTAGCAGTCCATCGCCTTAACCACTCGGCCACCTCATCTCAGTAAAACATGACATCTAACGCTATCATTTTTTCAGCTCTGGTCAAAGCCCTGTGCGCAAAACACGGCTCATCTTTTCAGGATAGCAAAGTGCACTTTTTGGACAGAAAAGAAGAACGCGCACCTTTTGTTCACACAAGAAAAATCATTTGCAAGAGGCCTGACAGAGGACACCTTAATCATCCCACTGGAGCACACCTACCTAAACAAGGGCCTTCTACACCATGCCATCAACACGCCATGCTGTATTTTTCATCTTTGCTTACATCTTTTGGAATCGTTGCAAACTTTCAGCCAAGCATTTCCACAATTAACATCTGCCTTTTAGGGTCACTTAGCTAGACTGTGGGCTGAACTATGCAGATTACTTCTACTTTTAGGGAGACTCAAGCCAGTATGAACATGAGGCGAGGGCACATCTTCTTACTGTCCTACCAATCCCATTATACCTTATGCCTCACACTGGCACCTGCCAGTCACAGACAGGAGGTTTACAACTTGAAAATCAGGTATGACTGAAGCACTTTTTGGCACTTGTCCTTCTACAGACAAACTATTTTCTTCGTGCAGCCAGACAAGCACTGTTTATTTTCTCCGCTAAGGCTGCAGAGGTGAATTTTCTATTTGTGGGTTGCAGGTCTGAACCCCAAATGTCCCACACTTTGTGAGAAAGAATGATGCTGCAGACAAGCATTTTGTAAATGTACACAATCTGTGTCCCAATAGTCATCGGGCAAAGGGCATACACACTTATCCATGCACAACCACATGGACGTCAAGGACAGGCGAGTTGGATGGTGGGTATGATACTAGTTTGTAAAAGTGCACCATCGACGAGGATGGGATTTGAACCCATGCGTGCAGAGCACAATGGATTAGCAGTCCATCGCCTTAACCACTCGGCCACCTCATCTCAAAAAAACATGATATCTAACGCTATCATTTTTTCAGCTCTGGTCAAAGCCCTGTGCGCAAAACACGGCTCATCTTTTCAGGATAGCAAAGTGCACTTTTTGGACAGAAAAGAAGAACGCGCACCTTTTGCTCACACAAGAAAAATCATTTTCAAGAGGCCTGACAGAGGACACCTTAATCATCCCACTGGAGCACACCTACCTAAACAAGGGCCTTCTACACCATGCCATCAACACGCCATGCTGTATTTTTCATCTTTGCTTACATCTTTTGGAATCATTGCAAACTTTCAGCCAAGCATTTCCACAATTAACATCTGCCTTTTAGGGTCACTTAGCTAGACTGTGGGCTGAACTATGCAGATTACTTCTACTTTTAGGGAGACTCAAGCCAGTATGAACATGAGGCGAGGGCACATCTTCTTACTGTCCTACCAATCCCATTATACCTTATGCCTCACACTGGCACCTGCCAGTCACAGACAGGAGGTTTACAACTTGAAAATCAGGTATGACTGAAGCACTTTTTGGCACTTGTCCTTCTACAGACAAACTATTTTCTTCGTGCAGTCAGACAAGCACTGTTTATTTTCTCCGCTAAGGCTGCAGAGGTGAATTTTCTATTTGTGGGTTGCAGGTCTGAACCCCAAATAGCCCATACTTTGTGAGAAAGAATGATGCTGTAGACAAGCATTGTGTAAATGTACACAATCTGTGTCCCAATAGTCATCGGGCAAAGGGCATACACACTTATCCATGCACAACCACATGGACGTCAAGGACAGGCGAGTTGGATGGTGGGTATGATACTAGTTTGTAAAAGTGCACCATCGACGAGGATGGGATTTGAACCCATGCATGCAGAGCACAATGGATTAGCAGTCCATCGCCTTAACCACTCGGCCACCTCATCTCCATAAAACATGACATCTAACGCTATCATTTTTTCAGCTATGGTCAAAGCCCTGTGCGCATGTGCGGAAAACACGGCTCATCTTTTCAGGATAGCAAAGTGCACTTTTTGGACAAAAAAGAAGAAGGCGCACCTTTTGTTCACACAAGAAAAATCATTTGCAAGAGGCCTGACAGAGGACACCTTAATCATCCCACTGGAGCACACCTACCTAAACAAGGGCCTTCTACACCATGCCATCAACACGCCATGCTGTATTTTTCATCTTTGCTTACATCTTTTGGAATCATTGCAAACTTTCAGCCAAGCATTTCCACAATTAACATCTGCCTTTTAGGGTCACTTAGCTAGACTGTGGGCTGAACTATGCAGATTACTTCTACTTTTAGGGAGACTCAAGCCAGTATGAACATGAGGCGAGGGCACATATTCTTACTGTCATACCAATCCCATTATACCTTATGCCTCACACTGGCACCTGCCAGTCACAGACAGGAGGTTTACAACTTGAAAATCAGGTATGACTGAAGCACTTTTTGGCACTTGTCCTTCTACAGACAAACTATTTTCTTCGTGCAGCCAGACAAGCACTGTTTATTTTCTCCGCTAAGGCTGCAGAGGTGAATTTTCTATTTGTGGGTTGCAGGTCTGAACCCCAAATGGCCCATACTTTGTAAAAAAGAATGATGCTGCAGACAAGCATTGTGTAAATGTACACAATCTGTGTCCCAATAGTCATCGGGCAAAGGGCATACACACTTATCCATGCACAACCACATGGACGTCAAGGACAGGCGAGTTGGATGGTGGGTATGATACTAGTTTGTAAAAGTGCACCATCGACGAGGATGGGATTTGAACCCATGCGTGCAGAGCACAATGGATTAGCAGTCCATCGCCTTAACCACTCGGCCACCTCGTCTCAATAAAACATGACATCTAACGCTATCATTTTTTCAGCTCTGGTCAAAGCCCTGTGCGCAAAACACGGCTCATCTTTTCAGGATAGCAAAGTGCACTTTTTGGACAGAAAAGAAGAACGCGCACCTTTTGTTCACACAAGAAAAATCATTTGCAAGAGGCCTGACAGAGGACACCTTAATCATCCCACTGGAGCACACCTACCTAAACAAGGGCCTTCTACACCATACCATCAACACACCATGCTGTATTTTTCATCTTTGCTTACATCTTTTGGAATCGTTGCAAACTTTCAGCCAAGCATTTCCACAATTAACATCTGCCTTTTAGGGTCACTTAGCTAGACTGTGGGCTGAACTATGCAGATTACTTCTACTTTTAGGGAGACTCAAGCCAGTATAGACATGAGGCGAGGGCACATCTTCTTACTGTCCTACCAATCCCATTATACCTTATGCCTCACACTGGCACCTGCCAGTCACAGACAGGAGGTTTACAACTTGAAAATCAGGTATGACTGAAGCACTTTTTGGCACTTGTCCTTCTACAGACAAACTATTTTCTTCGTGCAGTCAGACAAGCACTGTTTATTTTCTCCGCTAAGGCTGCAGAGGTGAATTTTCTATTTGTGGGTTGCAGGTCTGAACCCCAAATAGCCCATACTTTGTGAGAAAGAATGATGCTGTAGACAAGCATTGTGTAAATGTACACAATCTGTGTCCCAATAGTCATCGGGCAAAGAGCATACACACTTATCCATGCACAACCACATGGACGTCAAGGACAGGCGAGTTGGATGGTGGGTATGATACTAGTTTGTAAAAGTGCACCATCGACGAGGATGGGATTTGAACCCATGCGTGCAGAGCACAATGGATTAGCAGTCCATCGCCTTAACCACTCGGCCACCTCGTCTCCATAAAACATGACATCTAACGCTATCATTTTTTCAGCTCTGGTCAAAGCCCTGTGCGCAAAACACGGCTCATCTTTTCAGGATAGCAAAGTGCACTTTTTGGACAAAAAAGAAGAAGGCGCACCTTTTGTTCACACAAGAAAAATCATTTGCAAGAGGCCTGACAGAGGACACCTTAATCATCCCACTGGAGCACACCTACCTAAACAAGGGCCTTCTACACCATGCCATCAACACGCCATGCTGTATTTTTCATCTTTGCTTACATCTTTTGGAATCGTTGCAAACTTTCAGCCAAGCATTTCCACAATTAACATCTGCCTTTTAGGGTCACTTAGCTAGACTGTGGGCTGAACTATGCAGATTACTTCTACTTTTAGGGAGACTCAAGCCAGTATGAACATGAGGCGAGGGCACATCTTCTTACTGTCCTACCAATCCCATTATACCTTATGCCTCACACTGGCACCTGCCAGTCACAGACAGGAGGTTTACAACTTGAAAATCAGGTATGACTGAAGCACTTTTTGGCACTTGTCCTTCTACAGACAAACTATTTTCTTCGTGCAGTCAGACAAGCACTGTTTATTTTCTCCGCTAAGGCTGCAGAGGTGAATTTTCTATTTGTGGGTTGCAGGTCTGAACCCCAAATAGCCCATACTTTGTGAGAAAGAATGATGCTGTAGACAAGCATTGTGTAAATGTACACAATCTGTGTCCCAATAGTCATCGGGCAAAGAGCATACACACTTATCCATGCACAACCACATGGACGTCAAGGACAGGCGAGTTGGATGGTGGGTATGATACTAGTTTGTAAAAGTGCACCATCGACGAGGATGGGATTTGAACCCATGCGTGCAGAGCACAATGGATTAGCAGTCCATCGCCTTAACCACTCGGCCACCTCGTCTCCATAAAACATGACATCTAACGCTATCATTTTTTCAGCTCTGGTCAAAGCCCTGTGCGCAAAACACGGCTCATCTTTTCAGGATAGCAAAGTGCACTTTTTGGACAAAAAAGAAGAAGGCGCACCTTTTGTTCACACAAGAAAAATCATTTGCAAGAGGCCTGACAGAGGACACCTTAATCATCCCACTGGAGCACACCTACCTAAACAAGGGCCTTCTACACCATGCCATCAACACGCCATGCTGTATTTTTCATCTTTGCTTACATCTTTTGGAATCGTTGCAAACTTTCAGCCAAGCATTTCCACAATTAACATCTGCCTTTTAGGGTCACTTAGCTAGACTGTGGGCTGAACTATGGAGATTACTTCTACTTTTAGGGAGACTCAAGCCAGTATGAACATGAGGCGAGGGCACATCTTCTTACTGTCCTACCAATCCCATTATACCTTATGCCTCACACTGGCACCTGCCAGTCACAGACAGGAGGTTTACAACTTGAAAATCAGGTATGACTGAAGCACTTTTTGGCACTTGTCCTTCTACAGACAAACTATTTTCTTCGTGCAGCCAGACAAGCACTGTTTATTTTCTCCGCTAAGGCTGCAGAGGTGAATTTTCTATTTGTGGGTTGCAGGTCTGAACCCCAAATGGCCCATACTTTGTAAAAAAGAATGATGCTGCAGACAAGCATTGTGTAAATGTACACAATCTGTGTCCCAATAGTCATCGGGCAAAGGGCATACACACTTATCCATGCACAACCACATGGACGTCAAGGACAGGCGAGTTGGATGGTGGATATGATACTAGTTTGTAAAAGTGCACCATCGACGAGGAGGAGATTTGAACCCATGCGTGCAGAGCACAATGGATTAGCAGTCCATCGCCTTAACCACTCGGCCACCTCATCTCAGTAAAACATGACATCTAACGCTATCATTTTTTCAGCTCTGGTCAAAGCCCTGTGCGCAAAACACGGCTCATCTTTTCAGGATAGCAAAGTGCACTTTTTGGACAGAAAAGAAGAACGCGCACCTTTTGTTCACACAAGAAAAATCATTTGCAAGAGGCCTGACAGAGGACACCTTAATCATCCCACTGGAGCACACCTACCTAAACAAGGGCCTTCTACACCATGCCATCAACACGCCATGCTGTATTTTTCATCTTTGCTTACATCTTTTGGAATCGTTGCAAACTTTCAGCCAAGCATTTCCACAATTAACATCTGCCTTTTAGGGTCACTTAGCTAGACTGTGGGCTGAACTATGCAGATTACTTCTACTTTTAGGGAGACTCAAGCCAGTATGAACATGAGGTGAGGGCACATCTTCTTACTGTCCTACCAATCCCATTATACCTTATGCCTCACACTGGCACCTGCCAGTCACAGACAGGAGGTTTACAACTTGAAAATCAGGTATGACTGAAGCACTTTTTGGCATTTGTCCTTCTACAGACAAACTATTTTCTTCGTGCAGCCAGACAAGCACTGTTTATTTTCTCCGCTAAGGCTGCAGAGGTGAATTTTCTATTTGTGGGTTGCAGGTCTGAACCCCAAATAGCCCATACTTTGTGAGAAAGAATGATGCTGTAGACAAGCATTGTGTAAATGTACACAATCTGTGTCCCAATAGTCATCGGGCAAAGGGCATACACACTTATCCATGCACAACCACATGGACGTCAAGGACAGGCGAGTTGGATGGTGGGTATGATACTAGTTTGTAAAAGTGCACCATCGACAAGGATGGGATTTGCACCCATGCGTGCAGAGCACAATGGATTAGCAGTCCATCGCCTTAACCACTCGGCCACCTCGTCTCAATAAAACATGACATCTAACGCTATCATTTTTTCAGCTCTGGTCAAAGCCCTGTGCGCAAAACACGGCTCATCTTTTCAGGATAGCAAAGTGCACTTTTTGGACAGAAAAGAAGAACGCGCACCTTTTGTTCACACAAGAAAAATCATTTGCAAGAGGCCTGACAGAGGACACCTTAATCATCCCACTGGAGCACACCTACCTAAACAAGGGCCTTCTACACCATACCATCAACACACCATGCTGTATTTTTCATCTTTGCTTACATCTTTTGGAATCGTTGCAAACTTTCAGCCAAGCATTTCCACAATTAACATCTGCCTTTTAGGGTCACTTAGCTAGACTGTGGGCTGAACTATGCAGATTACTTCTACTTTTAGGGAGACTCAAGCCAGTATAGACATGAGGCGAGGGCACATCTTCTTACTGTCCTACCAATCCCATTATACCTTATGCCTCACACTGGCACCTGCCAGTCACAGACAGGAGGTTTACAACTTGAAAATCAGGTATGACTGAAGCACTTTTTGGCACTTGTCCTTCTACAGACAAACTATTTTCTTCGTGCAGTCAGACAAGCACTGTTTATTTTCTCCGCTAAGGCTGCAGAGGTGAATTTTCTATTTGTGGGTTGCAGGTCTGAACCCCAAATAGCCCATACTTTGTGAGAAAGAATGATGCTGTAGACAAGCATTGTGTAAATGTACACAATCTGTGTCCCAATAGTCATCGGGCAAAGGGCATACACACTTATCCATGCACAACCACATGGACGTCAAGGACAGGCGAGTTGGATGGTGGGTATGATACTAGTTTGTAAAAGTGCACCATCGACGAGGATGGGATTTGAACCCATGCGTGCAGAGCACAATGGATTAGCAGTCCATCGCCTTAACCACTCGGCCACCTCGTCTCCATAAAACATGACAACTAACGCTATTATTTTTTCAGCTATGGTCAAAGCCCTGTGCGCATGTGCGGAAAACACGGCTCATCTTTTCAGGATTGCAAAGTGCACTTTTTGGACAGAAAAGAAGAACGCGCACCTTTTGCTCACACAAGAAAAATCATTTTCAAGAGGCCTGACAGAGGACACCTTAATCATCCCACTGGAGCACACCTACCTAAACAAGGGCCTTCTACACCATGCCATCAACACGCCATGCTGTATTTTTCATCTTTGCTTACATCTTTTGGAATCATTGCAAACTTTCAGCCAAGCATTTCCACAATTAACATCTGCCTTTTAGGGTCACTTAGCTAGACTGTGGGCTGAACTATGCAGATTACTTCTACTTTTAGGGAGACTCAAGCCAGTATGAACATGAGGCGAGGGCACATCTTCTTACTGTCCTACCAATCCCATTATACCTTATGCCTCACACTGGCACCTGCCAGTCACAGACAGGAGGTTTACAACTTGAAAATCAGGTATGACTGAAGCACTTTTTGGCACTTGTCCTTCTACAGACAAACTATTTTCTTCGTGCAGCCAGACAAGCACTGTTTATTTTCTCCGCTAAGGCTGCAGAGGTGAATTTTCTATTTGTGGGTTGCAGGTCTGAACCCCAAATGGCCCATACTTTGTGAGAAAGAATGATGCTGCAGACAAGCATTGTGTAAATGTACACAATCTGTGTCCCAATAGCCATCGGGCAAAGGGCATACACACTTATCCATGCACAACCACATGGACATCAAGGACAGGCGAGTTGGATGGTGGGTATGATACTAGTTTGTAAAAGTGCACCATCGACGAGGATGGGATTTGAACCCATGCATGCAGAGCACAATGGATTAGCAGTCCATCGCCTTAACCACTCGGCCACCTCGTCTCCATAAAACATGACATCTAACGCTATCATTTTTTCAGCTCTGGTCAAAGCCCTGTGCGCAAAACACGGCTCATCTTTTCAGGATAGCAAAGTGCACTTTTTGGACAAAAAAGAAGAAGGCGCACCTTTTGTTCACACAAGAAAAATCATTTGCAAGAGGCCTGACAGAGGACACCTTAATCATCCCACTGGAGCACACCTACCTAAACAAGGGCCTTCTACACCATGCCATCAACACGCCATGCTGTATTTTTCATCTTTGCTTACATCTTTTGGAATCGTTGCAAACTTTCAGCCAAGCATTTCCACAATTAACATCTGCCTTTTAGGGTCACTTAGCTAGACTGTGGGCTGAACTATGGAGATTACTTCTACTTTTAGGGAGACTCAAGCCAGTATGAACATGAGGCGAGGGCACATCTTCTTACTGTCCTACCAATCCCATTATACCTTATGCCTCACACTGGCACCTGCCAGTCACAGACAGGAGGTTTACAACTTGAAAATCAGGTATGACTGAAGCACTTTTTGGCACTTGTCCTTCTACAGACAAACTATTTTCTTCGTGCAGCCAGACAAGCACTGTTTATTTTCTCCGCTAAGGCTGCAGAGGTGAATTTTCTATTTGTGGGTTGCAGGTCTGAACCCCAAATGGCCCATACTTTGTAAAAAAGAATGATGCTGCAGACAAGCATTGTGTAAATGTACACAATCTGTGTCCCAATAGTCATCGGGCAAAGGGCATACACACTTATCCATGCACAACCACATGGACGTCAAGGACAGGCGAGTTGGATGGTGGATATGATACTAGTTTGTAAAAGTGCACCATCGACGAGGAGGAGATTTGAACCCATGCGTGCAGAGCACAATGGATTAGCAGTCCATCGCCTTAACCACTCGGCCACCTCATCTCAGTAAAACATGACATCTAACGCTATCATTTTTTCAGCTCTGGTCAAAGCCCTGTGCGCAAAACACGGCTCATCTTTTCAGGATAGCAAAGTGCACTTTTTGGACAGAAAAGAAGAACGCGCACCTTTTGTTCACACAAGAAAAATCATTTGCAAGAGGCCTGACAGAGGACACCTTAATCATCCCACTGGAGCACACCTACCTAAACAAGGGCCTTCTACACCATGCCATCAACACGCCATGCTGTATTTTTCATCTTTGCTTACATCTTTTGGAATCGTTGCAAACTTTCAGCCAAGCATTTCCACAATTAACATCTGCCTTTTAGGGTCACTTAGCTAGACTGTGGGCTGAACTATGCAGATTACTTCTACTTTTAGGGAGACTCAAGCCAGTATGAACATGAGGTGAGGGCACATCTTCTTACTGTCCTACCAATCCCATTATACCTTATGCCTCACACTGGCACCTGCCAGTCACAGACAGGAGGTTTACAACTTGAAAATCAGGTATGACTGAAGCACTTTTTGGCATTTGTCCTTCTACAGACAAACTATTTTCTTCGTGCAGCCAGACAAGCACTGTTTATTTTCTCCGCTAAGGCTGCAGAGGTGAATTTTCTATTTGTGGGTTGCAGGTCTGAACCCCAAATAGCCCATACTTTGTGAGAAAGAATGATGCTGTAGACAAGCATTGTGTAAATGTACACAATCTGTGTCCCAATAGTCATCGGGCAAAGGGCATACACACTTATCCATGCACAACCACATGGACGTCAAGGACAGGCGAGTTGGATGGTGGGTATGATACTAGTTTGTAAAAGTGCACCATCGACAAGGATGGGATTTGCACCCATGCGTGCAGAGCACAATGGATTAGCAGTCCATCGCCTTAACCACTCGGCCACCTCGCCTCAATTAAATATGACATCTAACGCTATAATTTTTTCAGCTCTGGTCAAAGCCCTGTGCGCAAAACACGGCTCATCTTTTCAGGATAGCAAAGTGCACTTTTTGGACAGAAAAGAAGAACGCGCACCTTTTGTTCACACAAGAAAAATCATTTGCAAGAGGCCTGACAGAGGACACCTTAATCATCCCACTGGAGCACACCTACCTAAACAAGGGCCTTCTACACCATGCCATCAACACGCCATGCTGTATTTTTCATCTTTGCTTACATCTTTTGGAATCGTTGCAAACTTTCAGCCAAGCATTTCCACAATTAACATCTGCCTTTTAGGGTCACTTAGCTAGACTGTGGGCTGAACTATGCAGATTACTTCTACTTTTAGGGAGACTCAAGCCAGTATGAACATGAGGCGAGGGCACATCTTCTTACTGTCCTACCAATCCCATTATACCTTATGCCTCACACTGGCACCTGCCAGTCACAGACAGGAGGTTTACAACTTGAAAATCAGGTATGACTGAAGCACTTTTTGGCATTTGTCCTTCTACAGACAAACTATTTTCTTCGTGCAGCCAGACAAGCACTGTTTATTTTCTCCGCTAAGGCTGCAGAGGTGAATTTTCTATTTGTGGGTTGCAGGTCTGAACCCCAAATGGCCCATACTTTGTGAGAAAGAATGATGCTGCAGACAAGCATTGTGTAAATGTACACAATCTGTGTCCCAATAGTCATCGGGCAAAGGGCATACACACTTATCCATGCACAACCACATGGACGTCAAGGACAGGCGAGTTGGATGGTGGGTCTGATACTAGTTTGTAAAAGTGCACCGTCGACGAGGATGGGATTTGAACCCATGCGTGCAGAGCACAATGGATTAGCAGTCCATCGCCTTAACCACTCGGCCACCTCGTCTCCATAAAACATGACATCTAACGCTATCATTTTTTCAGCTCTGGTCAAAGCCCTGTGCGCAAAACACGGCTCATCTTTTCAGGATAGCAAAGTGCACTTTTTGGACAGAAAAGAAGGCGAACCTTTTGTTCACACAAGAAAAATCATTTGCAAGAGGCCTGACAGAGGACACCTTAATCATCCCACTGGAGCACACCTACCTAAACAAGGGCCTTCTACACCATGCCATCAACACGCCATGCTGTATTTTTCATCTTTGCTTACATCTGTTGGAATCGTTGCAAACTTTCAGCCAAGCATTTCCACAATTAACATCTGCCTTTTAGGGTCACTTAGCTAGACTGTGGGCTGAACTATGCAGATTACTTCTACTTTTAGGGAGACTCAAGCCAGTATGAACATGAGGCGAGGGCACATCTTCTTACTGTCCTACCAATCCCATTATACCTTATGCCTCACACTGGCACCTGCCAGTCACAGACAGGAGGTTTACAACTTGAAAATCAGGTATGACTGAAGCACTTTTTGGCACTTGTCCTTCTACAGACAAACTATTCTCATCATGCAGCCAGACAAGCACTGTTTATTTTCTCCGCTAAGGCTGCAGAGGTGAATTTTCTATTTGTGGGTTGCAGGTCTGAACCCCAAATGGCCCATACTTTGTGAGAAAGAATGATGCTGCAGACAAGCATTGTGTAAATGTACACAATCTGTGTCCCAATAGTCATCGGGCAAAGGGCATACACACTTATCCATGCACAACCACATGGACATCAAGGACAGGCGAGTTGGATGGTGGGTATGATACTAGTTTGTAAAAGTGCACCATCGTTGAGGATGGGATTTTAACCCATGCGTGCAGAGCACATTGGATTAGCAGTCCATCGCCTTAACCACTCGGCCACCTCATCTCAACAAAACATGACATCTAACGCTATCATTTTTTCAGCTATGGTCAAAGCCCTATGCGCATGTGCGGAAAACACGGCTCATCTTTTCAGGATAGCAAAGTGCACTTTTTGGACAGAAAAGAAGAACGCGCACCTTTTGTTCACACAAGAAAAATCATTTTCAAGAGGCCTGACAGAGGACACCTTAATCATCCCACTGGAGCACACCTACCTAAACAAGGGCCTTCTACACCATGCCATCAACACGCCATGCTGTATTTTTCATCTTTGCTTACATCTTTTGGAATCGTTGCAAACTTTCAGCCAAGCATTTCCACAATTAACATCTGCCTTTTAGGGTCACTTAGCTAGACTGTGGGCTGAACTATGCAGATTACTTCTACTTTTAGGGAGACTCAAGCCAGTATGAACATGAGGCGAGGGCACATCTTCTTACTGTCCTACCAATCCCATTATACCTTATGCCTCACACTGGCACCTGCCAGTCACAGACAGGAGGTTTACAACTTGAAAATCAGGTATGACTGAAGCACTTTTTGGCACTTGTCCTTCTACAGACAAACTATTTTCTTCGTGCAGCCAGACAAGCACTGTTTATTTTCTCCGCTAAGGCTGCAGAGGTGAATTTTCTATTTGTGGGTTGCAGGTCTGAACCCCAAATGGCCCATACTTTGTGAGAAAGAATGATGCTGCAGACAAGCATTGTGTAAATGTACACAATCTGTGTCCCAATAGTCATCGGGCAAAGGGCATACACACTTATCCATGCACAACCACATGGACGTCAAGGACAGGCGAGTTGGATGGTGGGTATGATACTAGTTTGTAAAAGTGCACCATCGACGAGGAAGGGATTTGAACCCATGCATGCAGAGCACAATGGATTAACAGTCCATCGCCTTAACCACTCAGCCACCTCATCTCAATAAAAAGTGACATCTAACGCTATCATTTTTTCAGCTCTGGTCAAAGCCCTGTGCGCAAAACACGGCTCATCTTTTCAGGATAGCAAAGTGCACTTTTTGGACAGAAAAGAAGAACGCGCACCTTTTGTTCACACAAGAAAAATCATTTGCAAGAGGCCTGACAGAGGACACCTTAATCATCCCACTGGAGCACACCTACCTAAACAAGGGCCTTCTACACCATGCCATCAACACGCCATGCTGTATTTTTCATCTTTGCTTACATCTTTTGGAATCGTTGCAAACTTTCAGCCAAGCATTTCCACAATTAACATCTGCCTTTTAGGGTCACTTAGCTAGACTGTGGGCTGAACTATGCAGATTACTTCTACTTTTAGGGAGACTCAAGCCAGTATGAACATGAGGTGAGGGCACATCTTCTTACTGTCCTACCAATCCCATTATACCTTATGCCTCACACTGGCACCTGCCAGTCACAGACAGGAGGTTTACAACTTGAAAATCAGGTATGACTGAAGCACTTTTTGGCATTTGTCCTTCTACAGACAAACTATTTTCTTCGTGCAGCCAGACAAGCACTGTTTATTTTCTCCGCTAAGGCTGCAGAGGTGAATTTTCTATTTGTGGGTTGCAGGTCTGAACCCCAAATGGCCCATACTTTGTGAGAAAGAATGATGCTGCAGACAAGCATTGTGTAAATGTACACAATCTGTGTCCCAATAGTCATCGGGCAAAGGGCATACACACTTATCCATGCATGGACGTCAAGGACAGGCGAGTTGGATGGTGGGTATGATACTAGTTTGTAAAAGGGCACCATTGACGAGGATGGGATTTGAACCCATGCGTGCAGAGCACAATGGATTAGCAGTCCATCGCCTTAACCACTCGGCCACCTCGTCTCGATAAAACTTGACATCTAACGCTATCATTTTTTCAGCTCTGGTCAAAGCCCTGTGCGCAAAACACGGCTCATCTTTTCAGGATAGCAAAGTGCACTTTTTGGACAGAAAAGAAGAAGGCGCACCTTTTGTTCACACAAGAAAAATCATTTGCAAGAGGCCTGACAGAGGACACCTTAATCATCCCACTGGAGCACACCTACCTAAACAAGGGCCTTCTACACCATGCCATCAACACGCCATGCTGTATTTTTCATCTTTGCTTACATCTTTTGGAATCGTTGCAAACTTTCAGCCAAGCATTTCCACAATTAACATCTGCCTTTTAGGGTCACTTAGCTAGACTGTGGGCTGAACTATGCAGATTACTTCTACTTTTAGGGAGACTCAAGCCAGTATGAACATGAGGCGAGGGCACATCTTCTTACTGTCCTACCAATCCCATTATACCTTATGCCTCACACTGGCACCTGCCAGTCACAGACAGGAGGTTTACAACTTGAAAATCAGGTATGACTGAAGCACTTTTTGGCACTTGTCCTTCTACAGACAAACTATTTTCTTCGTGCAGCCAGACAAGCACTGTTTATTTTCTCCGCTAAGGCTGCAGAGGTGAATTTTCTATTTGTGGGTTGCAGGTCTGAACCCCAAATGGCCCATACTTTGTGAGAAAGAATGATGCTGTAGACAAGCATTGTGTAAATGTACACAATCTGTGTCCCAATAGTCATCGGGCAAAGGGCATACACACTTATCCATGCACAACCACATGGACGTCAAGGACAGGCGAGTTGGATGGTGGGTATGATACTAGTTTGTAAAAGTGCACCATCGACGAGGATGGGATTTGAACCCATGCATGCAGAGCACAATGGATTAGCAGTCCATCGCCTTAACCACTCGGCCACCTCATCTCAATAAAAAATGACATCTAACGCTATCATTTTTTCAGCTCTGGTCAAAGCCCTGTGCGCAAAACACGGCTCATCTTTTCAGGATAGCAAAGTGCACTTTTTGGACAGAAAAGAAGAACGCGCACCTTTTGCTCACACAAGAAAAATCATTTTCAAGAGGCCTGACAGAGGACACCTTAATCATCCCACTGGAGCACACCTACCTAAACAAGGGCCTTCTACAGCATGCCATCAACACGCCATGCTGTATTTTTCATCTTTGCTTACATCTTTTGGAATCATTGCAAACTTTCAGCCAAGCATTTCCACAATTAACATCTGCCTTTTAGGGTCACTTAGCTAGACTGTGGGCTGAACTATGCAGATTACTTCTACTTTTAGGGAGACTCAAGCCAGTATGAACATGAGGCGAGGGCACATCTTCTTACTGTCCTACCAATCCCATTATACCTTATGCCTCACACTGGCACCTGCCAGTCACAGACAGGAGGTTTACAACTTGAAAATCAGGTATGACTGAAGCACTTTTTGGCACTTGTCCTTCTACAGACAAACTATTTTCTTCGTGCAGTCAGACAAGCACTGTTTATTTTCTCCGCTAAGGCTGCAGAGGTGAATTTTCTATTTGTGGGTTGCAGGTCTGAACCCCAAATAGCCCATACTTTGTGAGAAAGAATGATGCTGTAGACAAGCATTGTGTAAATGTACACAATCTGTGTCCCAATAGTCATCGGGCAAAGGGCATACACACTTATCCATGCACAACCACATGGACGTCAAGGACAGGCGAGTTGGATGGTGGGTATGATACTAGTTTGTAAAAGTGCACCATCGACGAGGATGGGATTTGAACCCATGCATGCAGAGCACAATGGATTAGCAGTCCATCGCCTTAACCACTCGGCCACCTCATCTCCATAAAACATGACATCTAACGCTATCATTTTTTCAGCTATGGTCAAAGCCCTGTGCGCATGTGCGGAAAACACGGCTCATCTTTTCAGGATAGCAAAGTGCACTTTTTGGACAAAAAAGAAGAAGGCGCACCTTTTGTTCACACAAGAAAAATCATTTGCAAGAGGCCTGACAGAGGACACCTTAATCATCCCACTGGAGCACACCTACCTAAACAAGGGCCTTCTACACCATGCCATCAACACGCCATGCTGTATTTTTCATCTTTGCTTACATCTTTTGGAATCATTGCAAACTTTCAGCCAAGCATTTCCACAATTAACATCTGCCTTTTAGGGTCACTTAGCTAGACTGTGGGCTGAACTATGCAGATTACTTCTACTTTTAGGGAGACTCAAGCCAGTATGAACATGAGGCGAGGGCACATATTCTTACTGTCATACCAATCCCATTATACCTTATGCCTCACACTGGCACCTGCCAGTCACAGACAGGAGGTTTACAACTTGAAAATCAGGTATGACTGAAGCACTTTTTGGCACTTGTCCTTCTACAGACAAACTATTTTCTTCGTGCAGCCAGACAAGCACTGTTTATTTTCTCCGCTAAGGCTGCAGAGGTGAATTTTCTATTTGTGGGTTGCAGGTCTGAACCCCAAATGTCCCACACTTTGTGAGAAAGAATGATGCTGCAGACAAGCATTTTGTAAATGTACACAATCTGTGTCCCAATAGTCATCGGGCAAAGGGCATACACACTTATCCATGCACAACCACATGGACGTCAAGGACAGGCGAGTTGGATGGTGGGTATGATACTAGTTTGTAAAAGTGCACCATCGACGAGGATGGGATTTGAACCCATGCGTGCAGAGCACAATGGATTAGCAGTCCATCGCCTTAACCACTCGGCCACCTCATCTCAAAAAAACATGATATCTAACGCTATCATTTTTTCAGCTCTGGTCAAAGCCCTGTGCGCAAAACACGGCTCATCTTTTCAGGATAGCAAAGTGCACTTTTTGGACAGAAAAGAAGAACGCGCACCTTTTGCTCACACAAGAAAAATCATTTTCAAGAGGCCTGACAGAGGACACCTTAATCATCCCACTGGAGCACACCTACCTAAACAAGGGCCTTCTACACCATGCCATCAACACGCCATGCTGTATTTTTCATCTTTGCTTACATCTTTTGGAATCATTGCAAACTTTCAGCCAAGCATTTCCACAATTAACATCTGCCTTTTAGGGTCACTTAGCTAGACTGTGGGCTGAACTATGCAGATTACTTCTACTTTTAGGGAGACTCAAGCCAGTATGAACATGAGGCGAGGGCACATCTTCTTACTGTCCTACCAATCCCATTATACCTTATGCCTCACACTGGCACCTGCCAGTCACAGACAGGAGGTTTACAACTTGAAAATCAGGTATGACTGAAGCACTTTTTGGCACTTGTCCTTCTACAGACAAACTATTTTCTTCGTGCAGTCAGACAAGCACTGTTTATTTTCTCCGCTAAGGCTGCAGAGGTGAATTTTCTATTTGTGGGTTGCAGGTCTGAACCCCAAATAGCCCATACTTTGTGAGAAAGAATGATGCTGTAGACAAGCATTGTGTAAATGTACACAATCTGTGTCCCAATAGTCATCGGGCAAAGGGCATACACACTTATCCATGCACAACCACATGGACGTCAAGGACAGGCGAGTTGGATGGTGGGTATGATACTAGTTTGTAAAAGTGCACCATCGACGAGGATGGGATTTGAACCCATGCATGCAGAGCACAATGGATTAGCAGTCCATCGCCTTAACCACTCGGCCACCTCATCTCCATAAAACATGACATCTAACGCTATCATTTTTTCAGCTATGGTCAAAGCCCTGTGCGCATGTGCGGAAAACACGGCTCATCTTTTCAGGATAGCAAAGTGCACTTTTTGGACAAAAAAGAAGAAGGCGCACCTTTTGTTCACACAAGAAAAATCATTTGCAAGAGGCCTGACAGAGGACACCTTAATCATCCCACTGGAGCACACCTACCTAAACAAGGGCCTTCTACACCATGCCATCAACACGCCATGCTGTATTTTTCATCTTTGCTTACATCTTTTGGAATCATTGCAAACTTTCAGCCAAGCATTTCCACAATTAACATCTGCCTTTTAGGGTCACTTAGCTAGACTGTGGGCTGAACTATGCAGATTACTTCTACTTTTAGGGAGACTCAAGCCAGTATGAACATGAGGCGAGGGCACATATTCTTACTGTCATACCAATCCCATTATACCTTATGCCTCACACTGGCACCTGCCAGTCACAGACAGGAGGTTTACAACTTGAAAATCAGGTATGACTGAAGCACTTTTTGGCACTTGTCCTTCTACAGACAAACTATTTTCTTCGTGCAGCCAGACAAGCACTGTTTATTTTCTCCGCTAAGGCTGCAGAGGTGAATTTTCTATTTGTGGGTTGCAGGTCTGAACCCCAAATGGCCCATACTTTGTAAAAAAGAATGATGCTGCAGACAAGCATTGTGTAAATGTACACAATCTGTGTCCCAATAGTCATCGGGCAAAGGGCATACACACTTATCCATGCACAACCACATGGACGTCAAGGACAGGCGAGTTGGATGGTGGGTATGATACTAGTTTGTAAAAGTGCACCATCGACGAGGATGGGATTTGAACCCATGCGTGCAGAGCACAATGGATTAGCAGTCCATCGCCTTAACCACTCGGCCACCTCGTCTCAATAAAACATGACATCTAACGCTATCATTTTTTCAGCTCTGGTCAAAGCCCTGTGCGCAAAACACGGCTCATCTTTTCAGGATAGCAAAGTGCACTTTTTGGACAGAAAAGAAGAACGCGCACCTTTTGTTCACACAAGAAAAATCATTTGCAAGAGGCCTGACAGAGGACACCTTAATCATCCCACTGGAGCACACCTACCTAAACAAGGGCCTTCTACACCATACCATCAACACGCCATGCTGTATTTTTCATCTTTGCTTACATCTTTTGGAATCGTTGCAAACTTTCAGCCAAGCATTTCCACAATTAACATCTGCCTTTTAGGGTCACTTAGCTAGACTGTGGGCTGAACTATGCAGATTACTTCTACTTTTAGGGAGACTCAAGCCAGTATAGACATGAGGCGAGGGCACATCTTCTTACTGTCCTACCAATCCCATTATACCTTATGCCTCACACTGGCACCTGCCAGTCACAGACAGGAGGTTTACAACTTGAAAATCAGGTATGACTGAAGCACTTTTTGGCACTTGTCCTTCTACAGACAAACTATTTTCTTCGTGCAGTCAGACAAGCACTGTTTATTTTCTCCGCTAAGGCTGCAGAGGTGAATTTTCTATTTGTGGGTTGCAGGTCTGAACCCCAAATAGCCCATACTTTGTGAGAAAGAATGATGCTGTAGACAAGCATTGTGTAAATGTACACAATCTGTGTCCCAATAGTCATCGGGCAAAGAGCATACACACTTATCCATGCACAACCACATGGACGTCAAGGACAGGCGAGTTGGATGGTGGGTATGATACTAGTTTGTAAAAGTGCACCATCGACGAGGATGGGATTTGAACCCATGCGTGCAGAGCACAATGGATTAGCAGTCCATCGCCTTAACCACTCAGCCACCTCATCTCAATAAAAAGTGACATCTAACGCTATCATTTTTTCAGCTCTGGTCAAAGCCCTGTGCGCAAAACACGGCTCATCTTTTCAGGATAGCAAAGTGCACTTTTTGGACAGAAAAGAAGAACGCGCACCTTTTGTTCACACAAGAAAAATCATTTGCAAGAGGCCTGACAGAGGACACCTTAATCATCCCACTGGAGCACACCTACCTAAACAAGGGCCTTCTACACCATGCCATCAACACGCCATGCTGTATTTTTCATCTTTGCTTACATCTTTTGGAATCGTTGCAAACTTTCAGCCAAGCATTTCCACAATTAACATCTGCCTTTTAGGGTCACTTAGCTAGACTGTGGGCTGAACTATGCAGATTACTTCTACTTTTAGGGAGACTCAAGCCAGTATGAACATGAGGTGAGGGCACATCTTCTTACTGTCCTACCAATCCCATTATACCTTATGCCTCACACTGGCACCTGCCAGTCACAGACAGGAGGTTTACAACTTGAAAATCAGGTATGACTGAAGCACTTTTTGGCATTTGTCCTTCTACAGACAAACTATTTTCTTCGTGCAGCCAGACAAGCACTGTTTATTTTCTCCGCTAAGGCTGCAGAGGTGAATTTTCTATTTGTGGGTTGCAGGTCTGAACCCCAAATGGCCCATACTTTGTGAGAAAGAATGATGCTGCAGACAAGCATTGTGTAAATGTACACAATCTGTGTCCCAATAGTCATCGGGCAAAGGGCATACACACTTATCCATGCATGGACGTCAAGGACAGGCGAGTTGGATGGTGGGTATGATACTAGTTTGTAAAAGTGCACCATTGACGAGGATGGGATTTGAACCCATGCGTGCAGAGCACAATGGATTAGCAGTCCATCGCCTTAACCACTCGGCCACCTCGTCTCGATAAAACTTGACATCTAACGCTATCATTTTTTCAGCTCTGGTCAAAGCCCTGTGCGCAAAACACGGCTCATCTTTTCAGGATAGCAAAGTGCACTTTTTGGACAGAAAAAAAGAACGCGCACCTTTTGTTCACACAAGAAAAATCATTTGCAAGAGGCCTAACAGAGGACACCTTAATCATCCCACTGGAGCACACCTACCCAGAGCAGGGACAGGGTCCTCCAGCACCCAAGGCTGAGACACCAAAGTGCGCCCCTCTATCCCTCCCACCCCAGCTGTCACACACTGATTGCTATTAGAGTAAGAGGGCCACAGGGCCCACAACCTCCCCAACACCTTAATCTCTAGTTATTTGGCTTGCAGTCACTACTATGTATCCCCTTTTCTTATTTATTTCTGCTTCATGCACAATTAGGAATGACAGCTGAATGAATTGTGCGCCCCCTCATACCATGCGCCCTGAGGCTGGAGCCTCTCCAGCCTATGCCTCGGCCCGGCCCTGCACCTACCTAAACAAGGGCCTTCTACACCATACCATCAACACACCATGCTGTATTTTTCATCTTTGCTTACATCTTTTGGAATCGTTGCAAACTTTCAGCCAAGCATTTCCACAATTAACATCTGCCTTTTAGGGTCACTTAGCTAGACTGTGGGCTGAACTATGCAGATTACTTCTACTTTTAGGGAGACTGAAGCCAGTATGAACATGAGGCGAGGGCACATCTTCTTACTGTCCTACCAATCCCATTATACCTTATGCCTCACACTGGCACCTGCCAGTCACAGACAGGAGGTTTACAACTTGAAAATCAGGTATAACTGAAGCACTTTTTGGCACTTGTCCTTCTACAGACAAACTATTTTCTTCGTGCAGTCAGACAAGCACTGTCTATTTTCTCCGCTAAGGCTGCAGAGGTGAATTTTCTATTTGTGGGTTGCAGGTCTGAACCCCAAATAGCCCATACTTTGTGAGAAAGAATGATGCTGTAGACAAGCATTGTGTAAATGTACACAATCTGTGTCCCAATAGTCATCGGGCAAAGGGCATATACACTTATCCATGCACAACCACATGGACGTCAAGGACAGGCGAGTTGGATGGTGGGTCTGATACTAGTTTGTAAAAGTGCACCATCGACGAGGATGGGATTTGAACCCATGCGTGCAGAGCACAATGGATTAGCAGTCCATCGCCTTAACCACTCGGCCACCTCGTCTCCATAAAACATGACATCTAACGCTATCATTTTTTCAGCTATGGTCAAAGCCCTGTGCGCATGTGCGGAAAACACGGCTCATCTTTTCAGGATAGCAAAGTGCACTTTTTGGACAAAAAAGAAGAAGGCGCACCTTTTGTTCACACAAGAAAAATCATTTGCAAGAGGCCTGACAGAGGACACCTTAATCATCCCACTGGAGCACACCTACCTAAACAAGGGCCTTCTACACCATGCCATCAACACGCCATGCTGTATTTTTCATCTTTGCTTACATGTTTTGGAATCATTGCAAACTTTCAGCCAAGCATTTCCACAATTAACATCTGCCTTTTAGGGTCACTTAGCTAGACTGTGGGCTGAACTATGCAGATTACTTCTACTTTTAGGGAGACTGAAGCCAGTATGAACATGAGGCGAGGGCACATCTTCTTACTGTCCTACCAATCCCATTATACCTTATGCCTCACACTGGCACCTGCCAGTCACAGACAGGAGGTTTACAACTTGAAAATCAGGTATGACTGAAGCACTTTTTGGCACTTGTCCTTCTACAGACAAACTATTTTCTTCGTGCAGCCAGACAAGCACTGTTTATTTTCTCCGCTAAGGCTGCAGAGGTGAATTTTCTATTTGTGGGTTGCAGGTCTGAACCCCAAATGGCCCATACTTTGTAAAAAAGAATGATGCTGCAGACAAGCATTGTGTAAATGTACACAATCTGTGTCCCAATAGTCATCGGGCAAAGGGCATACACACTTATCCATGCACAACCACATGGACGTCAAGGACAGGCGAGTTGGATGGTGGGTATGATACTAGTTTGTAAAAGTGCACCATCGACGAGGATGGGATTTGAACCCATGCGTGCAGAGCACAATGGATTAGCAGTCCATCGCCTTAACCACTCGGCCACCTCGTCTCAATAAAACATGACATCTAACGCTATCATTTTTTCAGCTCTGGTCAAAGCCCTGTGCGCAAAACACGGCTCATCTTTTCAGGATAGCAAAGTGCACTTTTTGGACAGAAAAGAAGAACGCGCACCTTTTGTTCACACAAGAAAAATCATTTGCAAGAGGCCTGACAGAGGACACCTTAATCATCCCACTGGAGCACACCTACCTAAACAAGGGCCTTCTACACCATACCATCAACACGCCATGCTGTATTTTTCATCTTTGCTTACAACTTTTGGAATCGTTGCAAACTTTCAGCCAAGCATTTCCACAATTAACATCTGCCTTTTAGGGTCACTTAGCTAGACTGTGGGCTGAACTATGCAGATTACTTCTACTTTTAGGGAGACTCAAGCCAGTATGAACATGAGGCGAGGGCACATCTTCTTACTGTCCTACCAATCCCATTATACCTTATGCCTCACACTGGCACCTGCCAGTCACAGACAGGAGGTTTACAACTTGAAAATCAGGTATGACTGAAGCACTTTTTGGCACTTGTCCTTCTACAGACAAACTATTTTCTTCGTGCAGTCAGACAAGCACTGTTTATTTTCTCCGCTAAGGCTGCAGAGGTGAATTTTCTATTTGTGGGTTGCAGGTCTGAACCCCAAATAGCCCATACTTTGTGAGAAAGAATGATGCTGTAGACAAGCATTGTGTAAATGTACACAATCTGTGTCCCAATAGTCATCGGGCAAAGGGCATACACACTTATCCATGCACAACCACATGGACGTCAAGGACAGGCGAGTTGGATGGTGGGTATGATACTAGTTTGTAAAAGTGTACCATCGACGAGGATGGGATTTGAACCCATGCGTGCAGAGCACAATGGATTAGCAGTCCATCGCCTTAACCACTCGGCCACCTCGTCTCCATAAAATATGACATCTAACGCTATCATTTTTTCAGCTATGGTCAAAGCCCTGTGCGCATGTGCGGAAAACACGGCTCATCTTTTCAGGATAGCAAAGTGCACTTTTTGGACAGAAAAGAAGAACGCGCACCTTTTGCTCACACAAGAAAAATCTTTTTTAAGAGGCCTGACAGAGGACACCTTAATCATCCCACTGGAGCACACCTACCTAAACAAGGGCCTTCTACACCATGCCATCAACACACCATGCTGTATTTTTCATCTTTGCTTACATCTTTTGGAATCATTGCAAACTTTCAGCCAAGCATTTCCACAATTAACATCTGCCTTTTAGGGTCACTTAGCTAGACTGTGGGCTGAACTATGCAGATTACTTCTACTTTTAGGGAGACTCAAGCCAGTATGAACATGAGGCGAGGGCACATCTTCTTACTGTCCTACCAATCCCATTATACCTTATGCCTCACACTGGCACCTGCCAGTCACAGACAGGAGGTTTACAACTTGAAAATCAGGTATGACTGAAGCACTTTTTGGCACTTGTCCTTCTACAGACAAACTATTTTCTTCGTGCAGCCAGACAAGCACTGTTTATTTTCTCCGCTAAGGCTGCAGAGGTGAATTTTCTATTTGTGGGTTGCAGGTCTGAACCCCAAATGGCCCATACTTTGTGAGAAAGGATGATGCTGCAGACAAGCATTGTGTAAATGTACACAATCTGTGTCCCAATAGCCATCGGGCAAAGGGCATACACACTTAACCATGCACAACCACATGGACGTCAAGGACAGGCGAGTTGGATGGTGGGTATGATACTAGTTTGTAAAAGTGCACCATCAACAAGGATGGGATTTGAACCCATGCGTGCAGAGCACAATGGATTAGCAGTCCATCGCCTTAACCACTCGGCCACCTCATCTCAATAAAACATGACATCTAATGCTATCATTTTTTCAGCTCTGGTCAAAGCCCTGTGCGCAAAACATGGCTCATCTTTTCAGGATAGCAAAGTGCACTTTTTGGACAGAAAAGAAGAAGGCGCACCTTTTGTTCACACAAGAAAAATCATTTGCAAGAGGCCTGACAGAGGACACCTTAATCATCCCACTGGAGCACACCTACCTAAACAAGGGCCTTCTACACCATGCCATCAACACACCATGTTGTATTTTTCATCTTTGCTTACATCTTTTGGAATCGTTGCAAACTTTCAGCCAAGCATTTCCACAATTAACATCTGCCTTTTAGGGTCACTTAGCTAGACTGTGGGCTGAACTATGCAGATTACTTCTACTTTTAGGGAGACTCAAGCCAGTATGAACATGAGGCGAGGGCACATCTTCTTACTGTCCTACCAATCCCATTATACCTTATGCCTCACACTGGCACCTGCCAGTCACAGACAGGAGGTTTACAACTTGAAAATCAGGTATGACTGAAGCACTTTTTGGCACTTGTCCTTCTACAGACAAACTATTTTCTTCGTGCAGCCAGACAAGCACTGTTTATTTTCTCCGCTAAGGCTGCAGAGGTGAATTTTCTATTTGTGGGTTGCAGGTCTGAACCCCAAATGGCCCATACTTTGTGAGAAACTAGGAAAATTTGTACTTACCTTCGGTAATTTTCCTTTCCTGATACAACTCCATGTCGGCATACTCTGGGTTAGGTTCCGCCCCTTTAACCCCTACAGGACCCAATAAAATTATAAAAGGGGCTGAACCACCCCTATCTGCATTCTAGTATAGTACTCAGACCTATGGACCCTTGATGGGTGGGTCGCATGCCGACATGGAGTTGTATCAGGAAAGGAAAATTACCGAAGGTAAGTACAAATTTTCCTAGTTTCCTGATACCTCCATGTCGGCATACTCTGGGATCTAACTAGTAGAATAAAAAGACAAGACGGGTGGGATATAATGCAATAATTAATTATTTATCAACAGCAGATAACACTCTTCTCCCAAAGTTTACAGTAGACAGTGCACCCGGATCAACCCGGTAATGATTAATGAAGGTATTCGTGGAAGTCCAATTTGCCGCTTTGCAAATGGTAGTCAATGAAACTCCCGAGTACGCTGCCCAAGAAGAGGCTATACTCCTCGTAGAATGTGCCGAAGTAGAAGGAGACTCCGTCCCCCTGGCTCTATATGCTGCTTTTATAAGCCTGACGATACATGTGGCAATTGTCCTTGACGTCACCTCTTTTCCTTTCCGTGGACCTGAGGGACAGACAAACAAATGCTCTGTAGTTCTAAAGGATTCTGTGTCCAACAGATACCTCCTTACAATCCTGGCCACATCTAAAGGATGATCTTGTTCTGGAAACGTTGGTAAATTCCATTTCTGATTTAGATGCTTTTCCGACACCACTTTAGGCAGGAAGTGTAATAGTGGTCTTAGTACTATCCTGTCTGGAAAGAACATCAGATAAGGATCCTTGCAACCCAGAGCCTGAATCTCTGAGACTCGCCTTCCTGAAGAAATTGCAATGAGAAAAGTTGCTTTCAGTGTCAGATTCCAAATCGTGCACTGCTCCAAAGGCTCGAATGGTGGACCTGACAGATATGATAGGACTAATGGTAAGTCCCAACTTGGCATTGTTTTCCGGATAGGAGGTCTAATCTTCAATAGGGCCTGGAAATACTGTTGCACCGCCCTTTCTGAGGCTAGTCTGTATCCGGTTAGTGCCGAGATTGCTGACACGTGTCCCCTTAATGTGCTGACACTTAACCCTAGTTCTACTCCAGACTGGATAAAGTCCAACACTTCCGGAATAGACGGATTTAGATAGTCTATGTTGCTTCGCATTGCAAAGTCAATAAACTTTCTCCAAATCCTGTGATAGGTTTTGTTTGTAGATTTTTTCCTTGCCTTTAGTAAGGTTTCAATCACTGGCTCTGAGAATCCAGATCTTCTTAAGATCCCCCTCTCAACCTCCATGCAGTCAGCTCCAACCTCTGCGGGTTCTTGTGAAAGCACATATTCTGGGATATAATGTCCGGAATCTTCGGTAACCTCACCGGTGGGCACACGGACATATGTAACAACAGAGGGAACCAGGGCCTCTTGGGCCAATATGGGGCAATCACAATTGCTTCTATCTTCTCTGATAGCAGTCTCTTTAGAAACCTCAGAAGGAGTGGAACTGGAGGGTAAGCATACACTAGAGACGCTTTCCACTGAAGAGCTAACGCATCTATTCCCATTGTTTTCGGACAAGTTGTCCTGGAGAAGAAATTGGGCAGTTGATTGTTCATTGATGATGCAAAGAGGTCGATCTGTGGTAACCCCCACTGGTGCACTAGGCCCATAAACACTGATCTCTTTAGTTGCCACTCGTTGTTCCTCATCGTTCGCCTGGACAACAAGTCTGCTTGGATGTTCTGCACCCCTGGAATATATATAGCTCTCATCGCCATCCAATTCTTCTCTGCGTATTCCATCAGAGGAACCATTTCCTTCATCAGGGTGGCACTTCTGGTCCCCCCTTGCTTCTGGATGTAGGCTACCGCCGCCTTGTTGTCCAACTGGAAGCATACCGCCTTGTTCTGCAGAAGGTGAGCAAACCTTCGAGAGGCCTCCACTGCCGCTCTCAATTCTAGCACATTCGATACTACCCCCAGTTGGGGAGGAACCCATATATCCTGAACCCATTGCTCTTGACAATGTGCTCCCCAACCCAACTGGCTGGAATCTGACGTAAGGATGGTCCAGGTATATGGAATTAATGAGTGTCCCAGCAGGAGATTGGAATCCTCCATCCACCACTGCATCGACTTCTTTGCCCCCTCCGACAACCAGATTTTCTGATGCATTGATATTTGATCCCATTGTTCCAGGAATTCCCACTGCAATCTTCTCATATGCCATCGACTCCATCTTATCATTGGTATGCAGGAGGACATCACTCCTAGTAATTGAAGACACCCTCTTGCACTGCTCCATGGCCTCTGAATTGCCTGTGAGCACATATTCTTGATTTTGTCGATCTTCTCCACAGGGAGTGACACTGTGTTCTCCCTCGTATCGAAGAGGGCCCCTAGGTACACTAGATGTCTTGATGGGCACAACTGGCTTTTCTGCACATTTATCACCCAACCTAATTGAGTCAGAAAGTTCATAGTTTGATCTCGATGACAGATCAACTTCTCCTCTGTCTCTGCCAGGATCAGAATGTCGTCCAGATAGTGATGTATTCTTATCCCCTGGACTCTCAGCATCGCAATCACTGCTATTAAGACCTTTGAGAATGTCCTTGGTGACGTGGATAGTCCGAAAGGAAGAGAAGTGAATTGGAAATGCAGATCCAGTAGTGCAAACCTCAAGAACTTTTGAAAGTCGTGATGAATTGGTATGTGTAGATAGGCGTCTTGCAAATCTATTGACACCATCCAATCGTCTGGGGCTATTGAAAGTATGATCGACTGAAGTGATTCCATCTTGAATCTTGCCAGGGCGACTGATTTGTTTAGATATTTCAAGTCTATAACCGGTCTGAAGGTGCCGGCCTTTTTCTGCACCAGGAAGATTGGCGAGTAAATCCCCTGAAATCTTTCCTGCTGAGGTACTGGAATTATTGCCTTCTGTTGAACCAAGGATTCTACATAGTCTTTTAATGTTGATCTTTTCTGCACCCCCCTTGGCAGGCGGGTAGGTACAAATCTGTCCTGCGGCCTTGACTTGAATTTCCATTTGTGCCCTTTTGAAATTGTAGATATGACCCAGGAATCTTGAATCTTTTCCACCCAGACTTCTCTGAAGGTTCTGAGTCTGGAACCAATCGGGAATGACTGGGTGGGCGCACCTTCAAAAGGACTGCTTAGAAGTTCCTGGATTCTGTGCTGTTACCTTGAGATTCCTAGCCAGCGACGCTTGCGAGCTTCTCCAATTCTTTCTAAACTGTCTTGCCGGTTTGTAACTCTTGTTGTCTTTAAATCTATTGTAGGATTGTCTCTTGCCAGCTGCCACTGGTTTTGACTGCGGCCTATCTTGCGGTATCAAACCGGATTTTCCGCCTGTGACTCTTGAAATAGCTTTATCCATTTCACTTCCAAAGAGGGTTTGACCATCAAAAGGAATCTTAATCCAGTTCTGCTTCGAACTCTGGTCGGCCTTCCATGGTTTCAACCACAATGCCCTCTTCGCAGTCACTGCATTCAGCATAATGCGTGATGATGATCTCAACAAGTCTAATGATGCTTCTGCGATAAAATCTGCCGTAATCTTCAAATCCTCAAGAGCCGTTAGAATCTCTGTCTTTTCCATATCCATTAGGATAGCTTCTTCTATATTTGATACCCATACCTTCATGGCTTTTGCCACTGAAGTTAGTGCAATGGATGGTTTGCAAGCTGTACCTGCTGACAGGTAAATCTTCTTCAGATCATTATCAATACGCCTATCCAAGACGTCAATAAACATCACCGAATTTTCCATAGGCAACGTCACATTCTTGATCAGTCTTGATAGTGACGCGTCCACTGTCGGTGGATTCAGTAGAAATGGCACTTCCTCCTCTTTCAGTGGGTAAAACTTTTGAAATCTGTTCTGTATGGAGGGCTTGTTTTCCACCTTTTTCCATTCCTCTAGAATCACGTTCCTTATCTCCTTCATTAATGGAAAGGTTGAGGATTTTTTTACCAAATGGGTATAGTATTCCTTGTTTTGCTCCGGTTCTTCCTCCTGCTCTGTCCACTCCAGTGCCTCCTTTACTGCCGCTATAAATGGAGCTGTTAAACTGAAGCTGAATAACCCTGGTATCTCTTCTTCTCCAGTGTTTTCTGTTGAATTGTCATTGTCTTCTCCCAAAACTTGAGCTGACGTAGACGTGTGAGCGGAAACTTCCTCTCTTACCACTCTCCTGATGACGTCCACTATTTCTTCCGACTTATCTTCATTACTCTTTGACAATTGTCCAAAACATGACTCACAGACTGTCTTATCCTGCAGAGCTGGATTTGGGCAGGCCCAACATTGCCCCTTATTTGGGATGCGCCTGGACGGTGGTGACCTTGACCTTTCTCTGAAGTGATAATCATCATAACTATGATGGTGACGGTATCTGTAATAAGAATCACTTCTTCGTCTTGGTGATCTTGACCTGGATCTTGAACGCCTTGAATCCTTATGAGTTTTCTTGGATTTATGTTTTTTCGGCTTTGAAGGTGAACGTGCTCTTACTGGCACCACACTCGATCTTTCTTCTTCTTTAGAGCTGGAAGACACAAACAACAATTTATGTTGTTTAGAGCTGTCCCACCAAACTCTTTTCCTTTTTTTTTTTTTTTTTTACTGTCCCTTTAAATTCAGAAATGAACCTTACCCAGAGGGACTATCATGCTCTGAATCATCGGCACCTGCAGGATCCACTGTGAGAACACACAAAAAAACAAACGCACCAATTAGCCACAAAACAAAATAATTTTCTCTTTTTTTTTTTTTTTTTTTATCCAGAATCACTTACTTCCAGTAAACAGTAACTAATGAGACACCAGCAATCCAATACAGCAAGCCACGTAAGTCCTGCAGCAGCAGCGCCAGCCTAATCAACCTCCCAGGATGACAGCCAGCCTGCTACTGCCTCTATGCTCTTTAAATAGAGCGCTGTAGGAACGTGCCCAGCGTAACTCCGCTGAACTGGCACGCTCCCCTTAATCAATATGGCCGCCGCTGCCCAGAGCCTCCACCCCCATGCTGCGCATGCGTGGAAGCGACTTCCGGACGCCGCCGACGGCTGCACTATACGGCTCCATGATCCGCATGGCTTCCTCCGCCAGCCAATCTCTACCAGACACAAAACAACAACATACCCAACGGGCGCACAGCGGATCCTGTCCTTTAGACGGCAGGCACCGCAGAGCATGACATGCCCACACCCAGGACGCACATTTAGTAGCAGTGGTGTGTGAGCCAGGCAGGAAAAGAAGTTCCACAAAGAAAAACCTGCCCAAGGTAAGGCGCTCAATGAGCTTACATCTTCTACTTTCCAGAAATCCAGAAAAATCAAAACATACCTGCAATGCTTCTACCTACAGCCAATACCTAATGGGTCCCATAGAGGCTGAGGACGAAAAAAAGAATGCAGATAGGGGTGGTTCAGCCCCTTTTATAATTTTATTGGGTCCTGTAGGGGTTAAAGGGGCGGAACCTAACCCAGAGTATGCCGACATGGAGGTATCAGGAAAGAATGATGCTGCAGACAAGCATTGTGTAAATGTACACAATCTGTGTCCCAATAGTCATCGGGCAAAGGGCATACACACTTATCCATGCACAACCACATGGACGTCAAGGACAGGCGAGTTGGATGGTGGGTATGATACTAGTTTGTAAAAGTGCACCATCGACGAGGATGGGATTTGAACCCATGCGTGCAGAGCACAATGGATTAGCAGTCCATCGCCTTAACCACTCGGCCACCTCGTCTCCATAAAACATGACATCTAACGCTATCATTTTTTCAGCTCTGGTCAAAGCCCTGTGCGCAAAACACGGCTCATCTTTTCAGGATAGCAAAGTGCACTTTTTGGACAAAAAAGAAGAAGGCGCACCTTTTGTTCACACAAGAAAAATCATTTGCAAGAGGCCTGACAGAGGACACCTTAATCATCCCACTGGAGCACACCTACCTAAACAAGGGCCTTCTACACCATGCCATCAACACGCCATGCTGTATTTTTCATCTTTGCTTACATCTTTTGGAATCGTTGCAAACTTTCAGCCAAGCATTTCCACAATTAACATCTGCCTTTTAGGGTCACTTAGCTAGACTGTGGGCTGAACTATGCAGATTACTTCTACTTTTAGGGAGACTCAAGCCAGTATGAACATGAGGCGAGGGCACATATTCTTACTGTCCTACCAATCCCATTATACCTTATGCCTCACACTGGCACCTGCCAGTCACAGACAGGAGGTTTACAACTTGAAAATCAGGTATGACTGAAGCACTTTTTGGCACTTGTCCTTCTACAGACAAACTATTTTCTTCGTGCAGCCAGACAAGCACTGTTTATTTTCTCCGCTAAGGCTGCAGAGGTGAATTTTCTATTTGTGGGTTGCAGGTCTGAACCCCAAATGGCCCATACTTTGTGAGAAAGAATGATGCTGTAGACAAGCATTGTGTAAATGTACACAATCTGTGTCCCAATAGTCATCGGGCAAAGGGCATACACACTTATCCATGCACAACCACATGGACGTCAAGGACAGGCGAGTTGGATGGTGGGTATGATACTAGTTTGTAAAAGTGCACCATCAACAAGGATGGGATTTGAACCCATGCATGCAGAGCACAATGGATTTGCAGTCCATCGCCTTAACCACTCAGCCACCTCGTCTCAATAAAAAATGACATCTAACGCTATCATTTTTTCAGCTCTGGTCAAAGCCCTGTGCGCAAAACACGGCTCATCTTTTCAGGATAGCAAAGTGCACTTTTTGGACAGAAAAGAAGAACGCGCACCTTTTGTTCACACAAGAAAAATCATTTGCAAGAGGCCTGACAGAGGACACCTTAATCATCCCACTGGAGCACACCTACCTAAACAAGGGCCTTCTACACCATGCCATCAACACACCATGTTGTATTTTTCATCTTTGCTTACATCTTTTGGAATCGTTGCAAACTTTCAGCCAAGCATTTCCACAATTAACATCTGCCTTTTAGGGTCACTTAGCTAGACTGTGGGCTGAACTATGCAGATTACTTCTACTTTTAGGGAGACTCAAGCCAGTATGAACATGAGGCGAGGGCACATCTTCTTACTGTCCTACCAATCCCATTATACCTTATGCCTCACACTGGCACCTACCAGTCACAGACAGGAGGTTTACAACTTGAAAATCAGGTATGACTGAAGCACTTTTTGGCACTTGTCCTTCTACAGACAAACTATTTTCTTCATGCAGCCAGACAAGCACTGTTTATTTTCTCCGCTAAGGCTGCAGAGGTGAATTTTCTATTTGTGGGTTGCAGGTCTGAACCCCAAATAGCCCATACTTTGTGAGAAAGAATGATGCTGTAGACAAGCATTGTGTAAATGTACACAATCTGTGTCCCAATAGTCATCGGGCAAAGGGCATACACACTTATCCATGCACAACCACATGGACGTCAAGGACAGGCGAGTTGGATGGTGGGTATGATACTAGTTTGTAAAAGTGCACCATCGACAAGGAAGGGATTTGAACCCATGCGTGCAGAGCACAATGGATTAGCAGTCCATCGCCTTAACCACTCGGCCACCTCGTCTCCATAAAATATGACATCTAACGCTATCATTTTTTCAGCTATGGTCAAAGCCCTGTGCGCATGTGCGGAAAACACGGCTCATCTTTTCAGGATAGCAAAGTGCACTTTTTGGACAGAAAAGAAGAACGCGCACCTTTTGCTCACACAAGAAAAATCATTTTCAAGAGGCCTGACAGAGGACACCTTAATCATCCCACTGGAGCACACCTACCTAAACAAGGGCCTTCTACACCATGCCATCAACACGCCATGCTGTATTTTTCATCTTTGCTTACATCTTTTGGAATCGTTGCAAACTTTCAGCCAAGCATTTCCACAATTAACATCTGCCTTTTAGGGTCACTTAGCTAGACTGTGGGCTGAACTATGCAGATTACTTCTACTTTTAGGGAGACTCAAGCCAGTATGAACATGAGGCGAGGGCACATATTCTTACTGTCCTACCAATCCCATTATACCTTATGCCTCACACTGGCACCTGCCAGTCACAGACAGGAGGTTTACAACTTGAAAATCAGGTATGACTGAAGCACTTTTTGGCACTTGTCCTTCTACAGACAAACTATTTTCTTCGTGCAGCCAGACAAGCACTGTTTATTTTCTCCGCTAAGGCTGCAGAGGTGAATTTTCTATTTGTGGGTTGCAGGTCTGAACCCCAAATGGCCCATACTTTGTGAGAAAGAATGATGCTGCAGACAAGCATTGTGTAAATGTACACAATCTGTGTCCCAATAGTCATCGGGCAAAGGGCATACACACTTATCCATGCACAACCACATGGACGTCAAGGACAGGCGAGTTGGATGGTGGGTATGATACTAGTTTGTAAAAGTGCACCATTGACGAGGATGGGATTTGAACCCATGCGTGCAGAGCACAATGAATTAGCAGTCCATCGCCTTAACCACTCGGCCACCTCGTCTCCATAAAACATGACATCTAACGCTATCATTTTTTCAGCTCTGGTCAAAGCCCTGTGCGCAAAACACGGCTCATCTTTTCAGGATAGCAAAGTGCACTTTTTGGACAGAAAAGAAGGCGCACCTTTTGTTCACACAAGAAAAATCATTTGCAAGAGGCCTGACAGAGGACACCTTAATCATCCCACTGGAGCACACCTACCTAAACAAGGGCCTTCTACACCATGCCATCAACACGCCATGCTGTATTTTTCATCTTTGCTTACATCTTTTGGAATCGTTGCAAACTTTCAGCCAAGCATTTCCACAATTAACATCTGCCTTTTAGGGTCACTTAGCTAGACTGTGGGCTGAACTATGCAGATTACTTCTACTTTTAGGGAGACTCAAGCCAGTATGAACATGAGGCGAGGGCACATCTTCTTACTGTCCTACCAATCCCATTATACCTTATGCCTCACACTGGCACCTGCCAGTCACAGACAGGAGGTTTACAACTTGAAAGTCAGGTATGACTGAAGCACTTTTTGGCACTTGTCCTTCTACAGACAAACTATTTTCTTCGTGCAGTCAGACAAGCACTGTTTATTTTCTCCGCTAAGGCTGCAGAGGTGAATTTTCTATTTGTGGGTTGCAGGTCTGAACCCCAAATGGCCCATACTTTGTGAGAAAGAATGATGCTGTAGACAAGCATTGTGTAAATGTACACAATCTGTGTCCCAATAGTCATCGGGCAAAGGGCATACACACTTATCCATGCACAACCACATGGACGTCAAGGACAGGCGAGTTGGATGGTGGGTATGATACTAGTTTGTAAAAGTGCACCATCGACGAGGATGGGATTTGAACCCATGTGTGCAGAGCACAATGGATTAGCAGTCCATCGCCTTAACCACTCGGCCACCTCGTCTCCGTAAAATATGGCATCTAACGCTATCATTTTTTCAGCTATGGTCAAAGCCCTGTGCGCATGTGCGGAAAACACGGCTCATCTTTTCAGGATAGCAAAGTGCACTTTTTGGACAGAAAAGAAGAACGCGCACCTTTTGCTCACACAAGAAAAATCATTTTCAAGAGGCCTGACAGAGGACACCTTAATCATCCCACTGGAGCACACCTACCTAAACAAGGGCCTTCTACACCATGCCATCAACACACCATGCTGTATTTTTCATCTTTGCTTACATCTTTTGGAATCATTGCAAACTTTCAGCCAAGCATTTCCACAATTAACATCTGCCTTTTAGGGTCACTTAGCTAGACTGTGGGCTGAACTATGCAGATTACTTCTACTTTTAGGGAGACTCAAGCCAGTATGAACATGAGGCGAGGGCACATCTTCTTACTGTCCTACCAATCCCATTATACCTTATGCCTCACACTGGCACCTGCCAGTCACAGACAGGAGGTTTACAACTTGAAAATCAGGTATGACTGAAGCACTTTTTGGCACTTGTCCTTCTACAGACAAACTATTTTCTTCGTGCAGCCAGACAAGCACTGTTTATTTTCTCCGCTAAGGCTGCAGAGGTGAATTTTCTATTTGTGGGTTGCAGGTCTGAACCCCAAATGGCCCATACTTTGTGAGAAAGGATGATGCTGCAGACAAGCATTGTGTAAATGTACACAATCTGTGTCCCAATAGCCATCGGGCAAAGGGCATACACACTTAACCATGCACAACCACATG
The DNA here is from genome assembly GCF_040937935.1 of Hyperolius riggenbachi. NCBI lineage: Eukaryota > Metazoa > Chordata > Amphibia > Anura > Hyperoliidae > Hyperolius > Hyperolius riggenbachi. The sequence goes on from NC_090648.1 coordinate 42,331,144, forward strand.
GACGTCAAGGACAGGCGAGTTGGATGGTGGGTATGATACTAGTTTGTAAAAGTGCACCATCAACAAGGATGGGATTTGAACCCATGCGTGCAGAGCACAATGGATTAGCAGTCCATCGCCTTAACCACTCGGCCACCTCATCTCAATAAAACATGACATCTAATGCTATCATTTTTTCAGCTCTGGTCAAAGCCCTGTGCGCAAAACATGGCTCATCTTTTCAGGATAGCAAAGTGCACTTTTTGGACAGAAAAGAAGAAGGCGCACCTTTTGTTCACACAAGAAAAATCATTTGCAAGAGGCCTGACAGAGGACACCTTAATCATCCCACTGGAGCACACCTACCTAAACAAGGGCCTTCTACACCATGCCATCAACACACCATGTTGTATTTTTCATCTTTGCTTACATCTTTTGGAATCGTTGCAAACTTTCAGCCAAGCATTTCCACAATTAACATCTGCCTTTTAGGGTCACTTAGCTAGACTGTGGGCTGAACTATGCAGATTACTTCTACTTTTAGGGAGACTCAAGCCAGTATGAACATGAGGCGAGGGCACATCTTCTTACTGTCCTACCAATCCCATTATACCTTATGCCTCACACTGGCACCTGCCAGTCACAGACAGGAGGTTTACAACTTGAAAATCAGGTATGACTGAAGCACTTTTTGGCACTTGTCCTTCTACAGACAAACTATTTTCTTCGTGCAGCCAGACAAGCACTGTTTATTTTCTCCGCTAAGGCTGCAGAGGTGAATTTTCTATTTGTGGGTTGCAGGTCTGAACCCCAAATGGCCCATACTTTGTGAGAAAGAATGATGCTGCAGACAAGCATTGTGTAAATGTACACAATCTGTGTCCCAATAGCCATCGGGCAAAGGGCATACACACTTATCCATGCACAACCACATGGACGTCAAGGACAGGCGAGTTGGATGGTGGGTATGATACTAGTTTGTAAAAGTGCACCATCGACGAGGATGGGATTTGAACCCATGCATGCAGAGCACAATGGATTAGCAGTCCATCGCCTTAACCACTCGGCCACCTCGTCTCCATAAAACATGACATCTAACGCTATCATTTTTTCAGCTCTGGTCAAAGCCCTGTGCGCAAAACACGGCTCATCTTTTCAGGATAGCAAAGTGCACTTTTTGGACAAAAAAGAAGAAGGCGCACCTTTTGTTCACACAAGAAAAATCATTTGCAAGAGGCCTGACAGAGGACACCTTAATCATCCCACTGGAGCACACCTACCTAAACAAGGGCCTTCTACACCATGCCATCAACACGCCATGCTGTATTTTTCATCTTTGCTTACATCTTTTGGAATCGTTGCAAACTTTCAGCCAAGCATTTCCACAATTAACATCTGCCTTTTAGGGTCACTTAGCTAGACTGTGGGCTGAACTATGCAGATTACTTCTACTTTTAGGGAGACTCAAGCCAGTATGAACATGAGGCGAGGGCACATCTTCTTACTGTCCTACCAATCCCATTATACCTTATGCCTCACACTGGCACCTGCCAGTCACAGACAGGAGGTTTACAACTTGAAAATCAGGTATGACTGAAGCACTTTTTGGCACTTGTCCTTCTACAGACAAACTATTTTCTTCGTGCAGCCAGACAAGCACTGTTTATTTTCTCCGCTAAGGCTGCAGAGGTGAATTTTCTATTTGTGGGTTGTAGGTCTGAACCCCAAATGGCCCATACTTTGTGAGAAACTAGGAAAATTTGTACTTACCTTCGGTAATTTTCCTTTCCTGATACAACTCCATGTCGGCATACTCTGGGTTAGGTTCCGCCCCTTTAACCCCTACAGGACCCAATAAAATTATAAAAGGGGCTGAACCACCCCTATCTGCATTCTAGTATAGTACTCAGACCTATGGACCCTTGATGGGTGGGTCGCATGCCGACATGGAGTTGTATCAGGAAAGGAAAATTACCGAAGGTAAGTACAAATTTTCCTAGTTTCCTGATACCTCCATGTCGGCATACTCTGGGATCTAACTAGTAGAATAAAAAGACAAGACGGGTGGGATATATTGCAATAATTAATTATTTATCAACAGCAGATAACACTTTTCTCCCAAAGTTTACAGTAGACAGTGCACCCGGATCAACCCGGTAATGATTAATGAAGGTATTCGTGGAAGTCCAATTTGCCGCTTTGCAAATGGTAGTCAATGAAACTCCCGAGTACGCTGCCCAAGAAGAGGCTATACTCCTCGTAGAATGTGCCGAAGTAGAAGGAGACTCCGTCCCCCTGGCTCTATATGCTGCTTTTTTTTTTTTTTTTTTAAATAATTTTTATTTAAAGAAAGCTTAGTAACAGACATCATTGGTACATTTCAGCAATATCAAAAACACCATTAGATCAAAACATTAATAATGTCAACAGTTATAACATTATGACCAAAGGAGATTCTTCTTGCAAACAGAGTAGTCCGTGTCTTTTTCCTTTTATCCTTGTATATTTTAGCTTCCTTTATTTTTTTTTTTCCCTTATTTTTTTTTCCTCCGTATTCTATATATAACATAAACAAAAACAAAATAGCCATTGCTAGATTGTGAAGGTTCCAGTGTGAACATGACCTTTGCTCGAAACAACCCTAGGAGCCCTTATGGGGCTAATAAACTGGGCCCAGTGTTATACTACCTCAGCCTTCCCTCCCCGGAGGGAATGTGCCTAATCAGATATAACGCAGCAATGGCTTTAACCTTTTCTAAAACTACAGCATACAGATCCTAATGATGTTTCTGTTTCCATCACATCTTAACATTTCACATCAATTTTGACCTTTTGATTTTATTCACCTTAGTTCTATCAATTAGATCCACACAACCTATCCATGAATTTTTTCCTGTAAGCAAAATGGGCATTTGTTCTGAGGTATTCTATTTTGTGGGCGTATCAACGTAAGAAGAAAAAATAAAAGGGAATTCAGATGCCAACATCCAGAAACCCTAAAGTGCCCGCAATATGACTAGTGAGATACCATTTAGTATATTTAAATGGTTCCATAAGAGTTAGCAGATCCGTCCCTGCAACATAATATTTAATGAATGGAGTCCAGGTTTTAAAGAATTTAGCTGTGTTTTTTGATTTACACTGTTCAGCATCAAATTTGTTGATGTACATTAGTTTGCTCATTGTATCAACTAGGTTTCTGGATGTTGGAGGAGTTGAATAAACCCATTGCGTTAAAATACACTTTTTAGCTGCCAGATAAACTAAATGTTCAAGTGGTTTTATTGGCGTACCTATATCACTTGTAGCAGGGTCTAAAACATGAAAAAGAGTATTCTAGGGGTCATTCCCTCTTTGTATTTTAGTTAGTTTCAGACACATGACACGAGCATCAAGCCAGAACTGTTGTATAGTAGGACATGACCACAATAGATGAAAGAGGTCTGGGTAGGAGTATGCACACTTCGGGCAGGAAGTCAGATAATCCGTCCTTCCTGTTGCTTGTTTAAAGTTAAATGCATAGTACCCTTTGTGTATAATTTTCATTTGCATTTCCCTCCATGTTTCCGCCGTAATAGTTGAACAGACTGTTGTCCATCCTTTTTCCAACAACGGGGCCATAACTTCCGTGGTAGTGGACAGCATTTTAGCCCAGTAAGAAAGGTGTTTAAAAGGAGCATTGCCGAGTTTAAATAACCTCAGTTCAGTGTATAAGTTAGAAATGGATTTTTTTTCCTGTAAGGGAGTAATAATCTTATGGAATTGCTTGTGGGAAGGGAGAGAGGATTTTGGGCCTATAGATGTATCTATATAGTGTTTCACCTGATGATATACCATGACTGAGTTATTAGGAAGCTTGTATTTTTTCTGTAATGAGGAAAAGCTTAGCAGACGGTCATCTGGGCCTAATACATCAGCTAAATTTTTTATCCCTCTTTTCTCCCATATCCTAGAAATACTCGTGCCCTGGCCTCCCGGGAAGTCCGGAGAGGACCACAGAGGTAGTAATGGGGAGATATGACCTGGGAGAGAAATGTATTTCCGGAATTCTCTAAAGGCTAAACACGTATCTCTCAATAATATATTTTTCCTTATCTTATCAGGTAGTTTAGTTATTCTGGAATGTAGGATCCCAGGTAGAGACCATGGGAGACATAGTTCGTTTTCAAGAATGGTGTTCGTGAAGAAGCTTGTGTGACCTAGCCAATCTCTGGCATGCCTCAAGATAGACACCAGATTATACGCCCTGATATTTGGGAAATTAACCCCAATACTCTCCCTTGGGTTTTGTAGAAGTCTAAGTGGTATTCTTGCTCTTTTTCCTTTCCACAAAAAAGCTTTGAAAGCTCGTGTCATGGTCTGAATATCTTTGTGTCTCAAAAGTATTGGTAAAGTCTGGAGCGGATAAAGAAGTCTACCAAAGCTAACCATTTTAATAAGGTGTGACCTACCTAATAGAGACAGAGGTAACCCCCTCCATTGTTCCAGTTCCGCCCTTGTGATAATGGGGGTGAAGTTAAGAAAGTAGAGTTTTGTTGCATCTCTAGGTACTTTTATTCCCAAATAGTATATATGCTCTTTAGCTATCTGAATGCCCACATTTTCCGTTAGATACTGTACTATTGATTGGGGTGTATGAGGGTCTAGAAACAGGATTACTGACTTTGTTTTATTTATATGGAGGCCCGAAAATGTTCCAAAATATTCTAACATCTCAAAAACTCCTTGTAGATCTCTCTTGGGGTTCCCTATATATAACAAAATATCATCAGCAAATAGAGAGCAGTGGATAAATTTGGTTCCCAGCTTTAATCCTTGAAAAACCTCCCCTGTTCTTATAATTTCTGCGAGTGGTTCTATTGCTAGATTGAACAGGAGAGGGGAGAGGGGGCAGCCCTGACGTGTGCCCTTGCAGAGTTGTATAACTGATGAAGCAACACCCTCCACTATTACTCTAGCCGTTGGGGAATCATATATTGAGTGGATATAATTTAAAAATGTTCCGTCAAATCCCATTTTTGTCATAACTTTATCTAGCCAGTCCCATCTGATACTATCGAAGGCCTTCTCTGCATCCAGGGATAAAATAGCCCCCAGACGCAGAGAAGGGCCTCCCAAACGCGCGTGTTCCAACACAGCCATGACCCTTCGAATATTTAGGACCGCCGCTCTTCCTTGGACGAACCCCACTTGGGAGTCCTTTACCAGCTCAGGAAGGAGAATAGCTAGACGTTGTGCTAAAATCCTAGAAAGAAGTTTAACATCGCAGTTGAGCAGGGATATAGGACGGTACGACCCGGGGTCTAAAAGATCCTTGTTCTTTTTAGGAAGAATTTTAATAAAGGCTTCCCGAGCTGTGTCAGGGAGTTGTTCTTTTCTCAAGATATGGTTATATAGTTTACCCAAATATGGAACTAAGTCTTTCCTTAAACCTTTAAAAAATTCAAATGAAAATCCGTCAGGTCCTGGCGCTTTACCGCCAGGGCTGTCCTTTAACGTTGCCATTATTTCGGCCTCAGTGATCGGGGCATTAAGCATATCTATATCATCCTCTGATAATCGAGGTAGGTGTAATTTTTCAAGGAAGTCGTCGGCTCCCGAATTAGGTTTGGGGGGGCTTTCATATAGTTTTTGGTAATATTCGTGGAATATTTTTGCAATGTCAGTAGGGTCCGTAAAAATCTGGCCTTTTTTGTTTCTAATGTGCGTGATATGCTGGAATTTACGTTTGCCTCTTGCTATATTTGCCAAGAGTTTACCAGCTTTATTGCCGAATTTAAAAAAGGTCCAGTCGCTGTGCGACCTCCAAAACATTGCGTATCTGTTATATAATAAGTCTAGAGCTTGTTTAGCATCTATCCATCTTTGTCGCGAGGGCTCAGACATGGATATGGTGTATTCATTATATGTATGTCTAGCTTTAACAGAAGCTTGCGAGTATTCGTCAAAGGCCTTTTTCTTTCTTCTACTGACATATGCCAAAATCTCCCCTCGCATCACTGACTTTCCGGCCTCCCAAAATAGCACTGGGTCTTTTATATGTTGCTTATTATTACTGGTATAGTCTAACCACCACATTTGGAGTTGATTTAAGAAGTCCTCATCGTTAATTAAATAAGTAGGAAATCTCCATTGTTTAAATGACAGTGGAGTCCTACCTGCCAAATTTATCTGCAGTGATATTGGGGCATGGTCTGATATTGTTATTTCTGCAATTGATGTTTTTGAGATTGAGCGCATTGTAAATGGTGTCACCAAAAACATGTCTATGCGTGATAGGGACCTATGCACTGGCGAGTAAAAAGAGAAATCTCTGTGAAGGGGATTTAAAAATCTCCACGCATCTAGTAAGTTAAGGGAGTCTACAAATGTGGCCATTCTTTTATCATTTTCATTAATATTTATGCTGGATAAAGGTTTTGCTACTTGTTTTCTGTCCTCAGTCGGGTTGAGAACAGCGTTCCAGTCCCCTCCCATTACACATATATTTGATGGGGCTATGGCGGATAAAAGAGAAGTAATTTCTGATAGGAAATGTTCATTAGCCGCGTTGGGGCCATATAAATTTAAGATAGACATCTGTGTTCCTCTTATTTCCATATCTAACTGTATCCATCTCCCCTCTGACTCATCTATTTTCTGATGAAGGATTTTGCATTGTAATGATTTATTAAGCAAAATTAAAGTCCCGGATTTTCTGCCTTTCGCGGGAGCCCCCACTACAGTGCCCACCCATAGTTTTTGCATTAGCCTGTATTCATCTGGCTTCAGGTGGGTTTCCTGTAACAAAGCCACATCGGCCTTCAATCTATGTAGGTGTCTTAGAATCTTTATTCTCTTTTCACCAGTCCTGAGGCCCTTTACGTTCCAAGATATTACATTTATCTCAGGGAGGTAACCATATCAACCGAATTTCACATATGATTAATAATAAAATGTTGTGGGGGAGTTGCATCCCAGCAGAGTACAACTCGTTCCCATAGGATGAGTTTCGTGTGGATCTCAATAAGTCTGGTGTGATGGATAGTGGATCAGTATTCAAACAAAACAGTAAAACTATGTACAAAAACATCATGATATTCATTCTCGTAGGACTTCCTTTTTTCCCCATGTAAAGTAGAAGCAACAGAACGACGAGACACATTTCGTTGCGAGGTCGTGATTGGACCCCATGCGTGCAAAACACAGCAGGGGCGCAGCCAGGACCCACATCCCGTTTTTTATACAAATCAGTGTCTTCCGTCATCTCATCACCCATACTTATTCTACTCCGGTCCTTTTAGGAATTAGTAGTGAACAAATGCTTTCTTAAGAAAGCAAAAATAACATTTACCTCCACACCGTATAACGGATATGTATCTACCGAGAGAGGGCGGTCACATTATAAAGCAATAAGAATTTAAGAGTTTTTTACCATTATGAGCATGTAGACTATCAACCCTTATAGCGGTATATTCAGTATTAACTCCCCTTTTTTCCAGCTGCATCCCCTAATCCCCTATTGTCATACTCTCCCGCCTTCATGGTGTTGGACATGGAAGCGTGTCATCGCCAGAGTCGTTGGTATGTGTTTAATCATCTTTGATGCATGGGGATTTAAAAGGCGGGCCCTCCCCTGTAGTGTCAAAGCTGGATGCAATACTCCTTCTCACCTTGGGAGGGTATGCTGGCGTTTGGTTTTCTTGTAGGTTTGTAGCATAAGTATGTGCATCAGATGCATCAGTAAATGTCTTAGTGGTGGAGTCAGGATGGTAGATTTTAAGTACTGCCGGGTAGACTAATGCAAAACGTACTTTCTTGTGTATCAGCATTTGACATGTAGGAGAGAATTCCTTACGAGCTTTCGACACCTCAGCCGAGAAGTCCGCGAAAACCAATATCTTGTTCCCCTCAATGTCCAAGGATTTCTGCGATCTAAAGGCTTGTAGAATCTTGTTCCTGTCATTGTAATCCAGATATTGGGCTATAACCACCCTTGGTCTTTTGAATTCAGGTTTTAAAGGACCTAAGCGATGTGCGCGCTCAACTTTCAAAGGACCTGTAATTCCTAGTTTGTCAGGGATGATGTCCATACACAGTTCCATCAGCGTATCCGGTTTGAATGATTCGGGTATACCCACAAACTTGAGATTGTTTCGGCGAGACCTGTTTTCCAGATCGTCTATACGGTCTGCAAAAATGATTTGTTTTTTATCACAGAGGTCGTTTTGCTTCTGCACTGACACCACTGTATCTTCAAGCTGACTTATGCGTTTTTCGCTTTCTTGAAGCCGTTCACTGTGGTCTTTGAGCTGTGTCATCATAGGCGCCATTTGGTCTGCGATTGCTTTTGTTATAATAGCAGATAGATCATGTTGCAAGTATGACGCAACTTCAGCCGCTAATTTTTTATAGTTAATAGAGGGGGGTTTCCCCTGGCGACCTGTTGGAGTGTCATTTTCACTGGCAGATTCCATTTCTGAAGCCGGGTTGCTTTTAGATTTAAAGTTAGATCGTATTTTGGGGCGGAGTGGTGATTTTTTAGTACGCTGGGATTTGGCCAGAAATTTGTCCATTCCTATGGTTTAATATTAAAGCAGTCACAGAGGAAGAGTGGGGAGGAATGAGAGCGTAAAGTAAACTTTTCTCACCAATCTGCCGATCCTTGCGTGTGTGGAAGAGGTTATTATCGAACCAAGGTCAATCCGTCCGACTGTGTATTGCTTCAGGCGATTAGCCTAGTTGGTTATTCCTCACAATAGAATATTATATGTCCGTTTGCCCACAGGAGGATTTGCAGTGTATTCCTGGTAAGGGGCACAGTTGGTGGGCCCAGCTAGGATCTTAGTGCGAATGAGGTGTGAGAGGGGGGCTCTTCCAGCACAGAAGCCCGTATTCCTGCCCCTGGATGTCCACCTGAAGGCTGCAGAGGGTGTGGGCAACCTCCGCCGTGCGATGCGGAGTTCTGACGCAAGTTGCGTCTATTGGGCCTATTCGCCGGCAAAAGCCGGGGACTAAATTTATGCGGCCTGCGGGAAATAGCGCGCGTCCGGCGCGGAAGAATGCGGCCCGCTGATAGTGCGCCGAGTCGGCTCCTAGGTACCTGTGCGACCCTGTTAGGTGCCTCGGGGATGCAGCCCGGACGTTGGGGAGAGTCCAGAGATGTGTGGAGGCTATGTGAGGACCGGAGCACCCACACTTGCTTCCTCTCACATAGGGCGCCGGAACCGGAAGTCTATGCTGCTTTTATAAGCCTGACGATACATGTGGCAATTGTCCTTGACGTCACCTCTTTTCCTTTCCGTGGACCTGAGGGACAGACAAACAAATGCTCTGTAGTTCTAAAGGATTCTGTGTCCAACAGATACCTCCTTACAATCCTGGCCACATCTAAAGGATGATCTTGTTCTGGAAACGTTGGTAAATTCCATTTCTGATTTAGATGCTTTTCCGACACCACTTTAGGCAGGAAGTGTAATAGTGGTCTTAGTACTATCCTGTCTGGAAAGAACATCAGATAAGGATCCTTGCAACCCAGAGCCTGAATCTCTGAGACTCGCCTTCCTGAAGAAATTGCAATGAGAAAAGTTGCTTTCAGTGTCAGATTCCAAATCGTGCACTGCTCCAAAGGCTCGAATGGTGGACCTGACAGATATGATAGGACTAATGGTAAGTCCCAACTTGGCATTGTTTTCCGGATAGGAGGTCTAATCTTCAATAGGGCCTGGAAATACTGTTGCACCGCCCTTTCTGAGGCTAGTCTGTATCCGGTTAGTGCCGAGATTGCTGACACGTGTCCCCTTAATGTGCTGACACTTAACCCTAGTTCTACTCCAGACTGGATAAAGTCCAACACTTCCGGAATAGACGGATTTAGATAGTCTATGTTGCTTCGCATTGCAAAGTCAATAAACTTTCTCCAAATCCTGTGATAGGTTTTGTTTGTAGATTTTTTCCTTGCCTTTAGTAAGGTTTCAATCACTGGCTCTGAGAATCCAGATCTTCTTAAGATCCCCCTCTCAACCTCCATGCACTCAGCTCCAACCTCTGCGGGTTCTTGTGAAGGCACATATTCTGGGATATAATGTCCGGAATCTTCGGTAACCTCACCGGTGGGCACACGGACATATGTAACAACAGAGGGAACCAGGGCCTCTTGGGCCAATATGGGGCAATCACAATTGCTTCTATCTTCTCTGATAGCAGTCTCTTTAGAAACCTCAGAAGGAGTGGAACTGGAGGGTAAGCATACACTAGAGACGCTTTCCACTGAAGAGCTAACGCATCTATTCCCATTGTTTTCGGACAAGTTGTCCTGGAGAAGAAATTGGGCAGTTGATTGTTCATTGATGATGCAAAGAGGTCGATCTGTGGTAACCCCCACTGGTGCACTAGGCCCATAAACACTGATCTCTTTAGTTGCCACTCGTTGTTCCTCATCGTTCGCCTGGACAACAAGTCTGCTTGGATGTTCTGCACCCCTGGAATATATATAGCTCTCATCGCCATCCAATTCTTCTCTGCGTATTCCATCAGAGGAACCATTTCCTTCATCAGGGTGGCACTTCTGGTCCCCCCTTGCTTCTGGATGTAGGCTACCGCCGCCTTGTTGTCCAACTGGAAGCATACCGCCTTGTTCTGCAGAAGGTGAGCAAACCTTCGAGAGGCCTCCACTGCCGCTCTCAATTCTAGCACATTCGATACTACCCCCAGTTGGGGAGGAACCCATATATCCTGAACCCATTGCTCTTGACAATGTGCTCCCCAACCCAACTGGCTGGAATCTGACGTAAGGATGGTCCAGGTATATGGAATAAATGAGTGTCCCAGCAGGAGATTGGAATCCTCCATCCACCACTGCATCGACTTCTTTGCCCCCTCCGACAACCAGATTTTCTGATGCATTGATATTTGATCCCATTGTTCCAGGAATTCCCACTGCAATCTTCTCATATGCCATCGACTCCATCTTATCATTGGTATGCAGGAGGACATCACTCCTAGTAATTGAAGACACCCTCTTGCACTGCTCCATGGCCTCTGAATTGCCTGTGAGCACATATTCTTGATTTTGTCGATCTTCTCCACAGGGAGTGACACTGTGTTCTCCCTCGTATCGAAGAGGGCCCCTAGGTACACTAGATGTCTTGATGGGCACAACTGGCTTTTCTGCACATTTATCACCCAACCTAATTGAGTCAGAAAGTTCATAGTTTGATCTCGATGACAGATCAACTTCTCCTCTGTCTCTGCCAGGATCAGAATGTCGTCCAGATAGTGATGTATTCTTATCCCCTGGACTCTCAGCATCGCAATCACTGCTATTAAGACCTTTGAGAATGTCCTTGGTGACGTGGATAGTCCGAAAGGAAGAGAAGTGAATTGGAAATGCAGATCCAGTAGTGCAAACCTCAAGAACTTTTGAAAGTCGTGATGAATTGGTATGTGTAGATAGGCGTCTTGCAAATCTATTGACACCATCCAATCGTCTGGGGCTATTGAAAGTATGATCGACTGAAGTGATTCCATCTTGAATCTTGCCAGGGCGACTGATTTGTTTAGATATTTCAAGTCTATAACCGGTCTGAAGGTGCCGGCCTTTTTCTGCACCAGGAAGATTGGCGAGTAAATCCCCTGAAATCTTTCCTGCTGAGGTACTGGAATTATTGCCTTCTGTTGAACCAAGGATTCTACATAGTCTTTTAATGTTGATCTTTTCTGCACCCCCCTTGGCAGGCGGGTAGGTACAAATCTGTCCTGCGGCCTTGACTTGAATTTCCATTTGTGCCCTTTTGAAATTGTAGATATGACCCAGGAATCTTGAATCTTTTCCACCCAGACTTCTCTGAAGGTTCTGAGTCTGGAACCAATCGGGAATGACTGGGTGGGCGCACCTTCAAAAGGACTGCTTAGAAGTTCCTGGATTCTGTGCTGTTACCTTGAGATTCCTAGCCAGCGACGCTTGCGAGCTTCTCCAATTCTTTCTAAACTGTCTTGCCGGTTTGTAACTCTTGTTGTCTTTAAATCTATTGTAGGATTGTCTCTTGCCAGCTGCCACTGGTTTTGACTGCGGCCTATCTTGCGGTATCAAACCGGATTTTCCGCCTGTGACTCTTGAAATAGCTTTATCCATTTCACTTCCAAAGAGGGTTTGACCATCAAAAGGAATCTTAATCCAGTTCTGCTTCGAACTCTGGTCGGCCTTCCATGGTTTCAACCACAATGCCCTCTTCGCAGTCACTGCATTCAGCATAATGCGTGATGATGATCTCAACAAGTCTAATGATGCTTCTGCGATAAAATCTGCCGTAATCTTCAAATCCTCAAGAGCCGTTAGAATCTCTGTCTTTTCCATATCCATTAGGATAGCTTCTTCTATATTTGATACCCATACCTTCATGGCTTTTGCCACTGAAGTTAGTGCAATGGATGGTTTGCAAGCTGTACCTGCTGACAGGTAAATCTTCTTCAGATCATTATCAATACGCCTATCCAAGACGTCAATAAACATCACCGAATTTTCCATAGGCAACGTCACATTCTTGATCAGTCTTGATAGTGACGCGTCCACTGTCGGTGGATTCAGTAGAAATGGCACTTCCTCCTCTTTCAGTGGGTACAACTTTTGAAATCTGTTCTGTATGGAGGGCTTGTTTTCCACCTTTTTCCATTCCTCTAGAATCACGTTCCTTATCTCCTTCATTAATGGAAAGGTTGAGGATTTTTTTACCAAATGGGTATAGTATTCCTTGTTTTGCTCCGGTTCTTCCTCCTGCTCTGTCCACTCCAGTGCCTCCTTTACTGCCGCTATAAATGGAGCTGTTAAACTGAAGCTGAATAACCCTGGTATCTCTTCTTCTCCAGTGTTTTCTGTTGAATTGTCATTGTCTTCTCCCAAAACTTGAGCTGACGTAGACGTGTGAGCGGAAACTTCCTCTCTTACCACTCTCCTGATGACGTCCACTATTTCTTCCGACTTATCTTCATTACTCTTTGACAATTGTCCAAAACATGACTCACAGACTGTCTTATCCGGCAGAGCTGGATTTGGGCAGGCCCAACATTGCCCCTTATTTGGGATGCGCCTGGACGGTGGTGACCTTGACCTTTCTCTGAAGTGATAATCATCATAACTATGATGGTGACGGTATCTGTAATAAGAATCACTTCTTCGTCTTGGTGATCTTGACCTGGATCTTGAACGCCTTGAATCCTTATGAGTTTTCTTGGATTTATGTTTTTTCGGCTTTGAAGGTGAACGTGCTCTTACTGGCACCACACTCGATCTTTCTTCTTCTTTAGAGCTGGAAGACACAAACAACAATTTATGTTGTTTAGAGCTGTCCCACCAAACTCTTTTCCTTTTTTTTTTTTTTTTTTACTGTCCCTTTAAATTCAGAAATGAACCTTACCCAGAGGGACTATCATGCTCTGAATCATCGGCACCTGCAGGATCCACTGTGAGAACACACAAAAAAACAAACGCACCAATTAGCCACAAAACAAAATAATTTTCTCTTTTTTTTTTTTTTTTTTTTATCCAGAATCACTTACTTCCAGTAAACAGTAACTAATGAGACACCAGCAATCCAATACAGCAAGCCACGTAAGTCCTGCAGCAGCAGCGCCAGCCTAATCAACCTCCCAGGATGACAGCCAGCCTGCTACTGCCTCTATGCTCTTTAAATAGAGCGCTGTAGGAACGTGCCCAGCGTAACTCCGCTGAACTGGCACGCTCCCCTTAATCAATATGGCCGCCGCTGCCCAGAGCCTCCACCCCCATGCTGCGCATGCGTGGAAGCGACTTCCGGACGCCGCCGACGGCTGCACTATACGGCTCCATGATCCGCATGGCTTCCTCCGCCAGCCAATCTCTACCAGACACAAAACAACAACATACCCAACGGGCGCACAGCGGATCCTGTCCTTTAGACGGCAGGCACCGCAGAGCATGACATGCCCACACCCAGGACGCACATTTAGTAGCAGTGGTGTGTGAGCCAGGCAGGAAAAGAAGTTCCACAAAGAAAAACCTGCCCAAGGTAAGGCGCTCAATGAGCTTACATCTTCTACTTTCCAGAAATCCAGAAAAATCAAAACATACCTGCAATGCTTCTACCTACAGCCAATACCTAATGGGTCCCATAGAGGCTGAGGACGAAAAAAAGAATGCAGATAGGGGTGGTTCAGCCCCTTTTATAATTTTATTGGGTCCTGTAGGGGTTAAAGGGGCGGAACCTAACCCAGAGTATGCCGACATGGAGGTATCAGGAAAGAATGATGCTGCAGACAAGCATTGTGTAAATGTACACAATCTGTGTCCCAATAGTCATCGGGCAAAGGGCAAACACACTTATCCATGCACAACCACATGGACGACAAGGACAGGCGAGTTGGATGGTGGGTATGATACTAGTTTGTAAAAGTGCACCATCGACGAGGATGGGATTTGAACCCATGCGTGCAGAGCACAATGGATTAGCAGTCCATCGCCTTAACCACTCGGCCACCTCGTCTCCATAAACCATGACATCTAACGCTATCATTTTTTCAGCTATGGTCAAAGCCCTGTGCGCAAAACACGGCTCATCTTTTCAGGATAGCAAAGTGCACTTTTTGGACAAAAAAGAAGAAGGCGCACCTTTTGTTCACACAAGAAAAATCATTTGCAAGAGGCCTGACAGAGGACACCTTAATCATCCCACTGGAGCACACCTACCTAAACAAGGGCCTTCTACACCATGCCATCAACACGCCATGCTGTATTTTTCATCTTTGCTTACATCTTTTGGAATCGTTGCAAACTTTCAGCCAAGCATTTCCACAATTAACATCTGCCTTTTAGGGTCACTTAGCTAGACTGTGGGCTGAACTATGCAGATTACTTCTACTTTTAGGGAGACTCAAGCCAGTATGAACATGAGGCGAGGGCACATCTTCTTACTGTCCTACCAATCCCATTATACCTTATGCCTCACACTGGCACCTGCCAGTCACAGACAGGAGGTTTACAACTTGAAAATCAGGTATGACTGAAGCACTTTTTGGCACTTGTCCTTCTACAGACAAACTATTTTCTTCGTGCAGCCAGACAAGCACTGTTTATTTTCTCCGCTAAGGCTGCAGAGGTGAATTTTCTATTTGTGGGTTGCAGGTCTGAACCCCAAATGGCCCATACTTTGTGAGAAAGAATGATGCTGCAGACAAGCATTGTGTAAATGTACACAATCTGTGTCCCAATAGTCATCGGGCAAAGGGCATACACACTTATCCATGCACAACCACATGGACGTCAAGGACAGGCGAGTTGGATGGTGGGTATGATACTAGTTTGTAAAAGTGCACCATCGACGAGGATGGGATTTGAACCCATGCATGCAGAGCACAATGGATTTGCAGTCCATCGCCTTAACCACTCAGCCACCTCGTCTCAATAAAAAATGACATCTAACGCTATCATTTTTTCAGCTCTGGTCAAAGCCCTGTGCGCAAAACACGGCTCATCTTTTCAGGATAGCAAAG
The DNA here is from genome assembly GCF_040937935.1 of Hyperolius riggenbachi. Taxonomy (NCBI): domain Eukaryota; kingdom Metazoa; phylum Chordata; class Amphibia; order Anura; family Hyperoliidae; genus Hyperolius; species Hyperolius riggenbachi. The sequence goes on from NC_090648.1 coordinate 42,346,624, forward strand.
TGCACTTTTTGGACAGAAAAGAAGAACGCGCACCTTTTGTTCACACAAGAAAAATCATTTGCAAGAGGCCTGACAGAGGACACCTTAATCATCCCACTGGAGCACACCTACCTAAACAAGGGCCTTCTACACCATGCCATCAACACACCATGTTGTATTTTTCATCTTTGCTTACATCTTTTGGAATCGTTGCAAACTTTCAGCCAAGCATTTCCACAATTAACATCTGCCTTTTAGGGTCACTTAGCTAGACTGTGGGCTGAACTATGCAGATTACTTCTACTTTTAGGGAGACTCAAGCCAGTATGAACATGAGGCGAGGGCACATCTTCTTACTGTCCTACCAATCCCATTATACCTTATGCCTCACACTGGCACCTGCCAGTCACAGACAGGAGGTTTACAACTTGAAAATCAGGTATGACTGAAGCACTTTTTGGCACTTGTCCTTCTACAGACAAACTATTTTCTTCGTGCAGCCAGACAAGCACTGTTTATTTTCTCCGCTAAGGCTGCAGAGGTGAATTTTCTATTTGTGGGTTGCAGGTCTGAACCCCAAATAGCCCATACTTTGTGAGAAAGAATGATGCTGTAGACAAGCATTGTGTAAATGTACACAATCTGTGTCCCAATAGTCATCGGGCAAAGGGCATACACACTTATCCATGCACAACCACATGGACGTCAAGGACAGGCGAGTTGGATGGTGGGTATGATACTAGTTTGTAAAAGTGCACCATCGACGAGGATGGGATTTGAACCCATGCGTGCAGAGCACAATGGATTAGCAGTCCATCGCCTTAACCACTCGGCCACCTCGTCTCCATAAAACATGACATCTAACGCTATCATTTTTTCAGCTCTGGTCAAAGCCCTGTGCGCAAAACACGGCTCATCTTTTCAGGATAGCAAAGTGCACTTTTTGGACAAAAAAGAAGAAGGCGCACCTTTTGTTCACACAAGAAAAATCATTTGCAAGAGGCCTGACAGAGGACACCTTAATCATCCCACTGGAGCACACCTACCTAAACAAGGGCCTTCTACACCATGCCATCAACACACCATGTTGTATTTTTCATCTTTGCTTACATCTTTTGGAATCGTTGCAAACTTTCAGCCAAGCATTTCCACAATTAACATCTGCCTTTTAGGGTCACTTAGCTAGACTGTGGGCTGAACTATGCAGATTACTTCTACTTTTAGGGAGACTCAAGCCAGTATGAACATGAGGCGAGGGCACATCTTCTTACTGTCCTACCAATCCCATTATACCTTATGCCTCACACTGGCACCTGCCAGTCACAGACAGGAGGTTTACAACTTGAAAATCAGGTATGACTGAAGCACTTTTTGGCACTTGTCCTTCTACAGACAAACTATTTTCTTCGTGCAGCCAGACAAGCACTGTTTATTTTCTCCGCTAAGGCTGCAGAGGTGAATTTTCTATTTGTGGGTTGCAGGTCTGAACCCCAAATAGCCCATACTTTGTGAGAAAGAATGATGCTGCAGACAAGCATTGTGTAAATGTACACAATCTGTGTCCCAATAGTCATCGGGCAAAGGGCATGCACAACCACATGGACGTCAAGGACAGGCGAGTTGGATGGTGGGTATGATACTAGTTTGTAAAAGTGCACCATCAACGAGGATGGGATTTGAACCCATGCATGCAGAGCACAATGGATTAGCAGTCCATCGCCTTAACCACTCAGCCACCTCGCCTCAATAAAAAATGACATCTAACGCTATCATTTTTTCAGCTCTGGTCAAAGCCCTGTGCGCAAAACACGGCTCATCTTTTCAGGATAGCAAAGTGCACTTTTTGGACAGAAAAGAAGAACGCGCACCTTTTGTTCACACAAGAAAAATCATTTGCAAGAGGCCTGACAGAGGACACCTTAATCATCCCACTGGAGCACACCTACCTAAACAAGGGCCTTCTACACCATGCCATCAACACGCCATGCTGTATTTTTCATCTTTGCTTACATCTTTTGGAATCATTGCAAACTTTCAGCCAAGCATTTCCACAATTAACATCTGCCTTTTAGGGTCACTTAGCTAGACTGTGGGCTGAACTATGCAGATTACTTCTACTTTTAGGGAGACTCAAGCCAGTATGAACATGAGGCGAGGGCACATCTTCTTACTGTCCTACCAATCCCATTATACCTTATGCCTCACACTGGCACCTGCCAGTCACAGACAGGAGGTTTACAACTTGAAAATCAGGTATGACTGAAGCACTTTTTGGCACTTGTCCTTCTACAGACAAACTATTTTCTTCGTGCAGCCAGACAAGCACTGTTTATTTTCTCCGCTAAGGCTGCAGAGGTGAATTTTCTATTTGTGGGTTGCAGGTCTGAACCCCAAATGGCCCATACTTTGTGAGAAAGAATGATGCTGCAGACAAGCATTGTGTAAATGTACACAATCTGTGTCCCAATAGCCATCGGGCAAAGGGCATACACACTTATCCATGCACAACCACATGGACGTCAAGGACAGGCGAGTTGGATGGTGGGTATGATACTAGTTTGTAAAAGTGCACCATCGACGAGGATGGGATTTGAACCCATGCGTGCAGAGCACAATGAATTAGCAGTCCATCGCCTTAACCACTCGGCCACCTCGTCTCCATAAAACATGACATCTAACGCTATCATTTTTTCAGCTCTGGTCAAAGCCCTGTGCGCAAAACACGGCTCATCTTTTCAGGATAGCAAAGTGCACTTTTTGGACAGAAAAGAAGGCGCACCTTTTGTTCACACAAGAAAAATCATTTGCAAGAGGCCTGACAGAGGACACCTTAATCATCCCACTGGAGCACACCTACCTAAACAAGGGCCTTCTACACCATGCCATCAACACGCCATGCTGTATTTTTCATCTTTGCTTACATCTTTTGGAATCGTTGCAAACTTTCAGCCAAGCATTTCCACAATTAACATCTGCCTTTTAGGGTCACTTAGCTAGACTGTGGGCTGAACTATGCAGATTACTTCTACTTTTAGGGAGACTCAAGCCAGTATGAACATGAGGCGAGGGCACATCTTCTTACTGTCCTACCAATCCCATTATACCTTATGCCTCACACTGGCACCTGCCAGTCACAGACAGGAGGTTTACAACTTGAAAGTCAGGTATGACTGAAGCACTTTTTGGCACTTGTCCTTCTACAGACAAACTATTTTCTTCGTGCAGTCAGACAAGCACTGTTTATTTTCTCCGCTAAGGCTGCAGAGGTGAATTTTCTATTTGTGGGTTGCAGGTCTGAACCCCAAATGGCCCATACTTTGTGAGAAAGAATGATGCTGTAGACAAGCATTGTGTAAATGTACACAATCTGTGTCCCAATAGTCATCGGGCAAAGGGCATACACACTTATCCATGCACAACCACATGGACGTCAAGGACAGGCGAGTTGGATGGTGGGTATGATACTAGTTTGTAAAAGCACACCATCGACAAGGATGGGATTTGAACCCATGCGTGCAGAGCACAATGGATTAGCAGTCCATCGCCTTAACCACTCGGCCACCTCATCTCGATAAAACATGACATCTAACGCTATCAGTTTTTCAGCTATGGTCAAAGCCCTGTGCGCATGTGCGGAAAACACGGCTCATCTTTTCAGGATAGCAAAGTGCACTTTTTGGACAGAAAAGAAGAACGCGCACCTTTTGCTCACACAAGAAAAATCATTTTCAGGAGGCCTGACAGAGGACACCTTAATCATCCCACTGGAGCACACCTACCTAAACAAGGGCCTTCTACACCATACCATCAACACGCCATGCTGTATTTTTCATCTTTGCTTACATCTTTTGGAATCGTTGCAAACTTTCAGCCAAGCATTTCCACAATTAACATCTGCCTTTTAGGGTCACTTAGCTAGACTGTGGGCTGAACTATGCAGATTACTTCTACTTTTAGGGAGACTCAAGCCAGTATGAACATGAGGCGAGGGCACATCTTCTTACTGTCCTACCAATCCCATTATACCTTATGCCTCACACTGGCACCTGCCAGTCACAGACAGGAGGTTTACAACTTGAAAATCAGGTATGACTGAAGCACTTTTTGGCACTTGTCCTTCTACAGACAAACTATTTTCTTCGTGCAGCCAGACAAGCACTGTTTATTTTCTCCGCTAAGGCTGCAGAGGTGAATTTTCTATTTGTGGGTTGCAGGTCTGAACCCCAAATGGCCCATACTTTGTAAAAAAGAATGATGCTGCAGACAAGCATTGTGCAAATGTACACAATCTGTGTCCCAATAGTCATCGGGCAAAGGGCATACACACTTATCCATGCACAACCACATGGACGTCAAGGACAGGCGAGTTGGATGGTGGGTATGATACTAGTTTGTAAAAGTGCACCATCGACGAGGATGGGATTTGAACCCATGCGTGCAGAGCACAATGGATTAGCAGTCCATCGCCTTAACCACTCGGCCACCTCGTCTCAATAAAACATGACATCTAACGCTATCATTTTTTCAGCTCTGGTCAAAGCCCTGTGCGCAAAACACGGCTCATCTTTTCAGGATAGCAAAGTGCACTTTTTGGACAGAAAAGAAGAACGCACACCTTTTGTTCACACAAGAAAAATCATTTGCAAGAGGCCTGACAGAGGACACCTTAATCATCCCACTGGAGCACACCTACCTAAACAAGGGCCTTCTACACCATGCCATCAACATGCCAAACTGTATTTTTCATCTTTGCTTACATCTTTTGGAATCGTTGCAAACTTTCAGCCAAGCATTTCCACAATTAACATCTGCCTTTTAGGGTCACTTAGCTAGACTGTGGGCTGAACTATGCAGATTACTTCTACTTTTAGGGAGACTCAAGCCAGTATGAACATGAGGCGAGGGCACATCTTCTTACTGTCCTACCAATCCCATTATACCTTATGCCTCACACTGGCACCTGCCAGTCACAGACAGGAGGTTTACAACTTGAAAATCAGGTATGACTGAAGCACTTTTTGGCACTTGTCCTTCTACAGACAAACTATTTTCTTCGTGCAGCCAGACAAGCACTGTTTATTTTCTCCGCTAAGGCTGCAGAGGTGAATTTTCTATTTGTGGGTTGCAGGTCTGAACCCCAAATGGCCCATACTTTGTGAGAAAGAATGATGCTGCAGACAAGCATTGTGTAAATGTACACAATCTGTGTCCCAATAGCCATCGGGCAAAGGGCATACACACTTATCCATGCACAACCACATGGACGTCAAGGACAGGCGAGTTGGATGGTGGGTATGATACTAGTTTGTAAAAGCGCACCATCGACGAGGATGGGATTTAAACCCATGCGTGCAGAGCACAATGGATTAGCAGTCCATCGCCTTAACCACTCGGCCACCTCATCTCAATAAAACATGACATCTAACGCTATCATTTTTTCAGCTCTGGTCAAAGCCCTGTGCGCAAAACACGGCTCATCTTTTCAGGATAGCAAAGTGCACTTTTTGGACAGAAAAGAAGGCGCACCTTTTGTTCACACAAGAAAAATCATTTGCAAGAGGCCTGACAGAGGACACCTTAATCATCCCACTGGAGCACACCTACCTAAACAAGGGCCTTCTACACCATACCATCAACACGCCATGCTGTATTTTTCATCTTTGCTTACATCTTTTGGAATCGTTGCAAACTTTCAGCCAAGCATTTCCACAATTAACATCTGCCTTTTAGGGTCACTAAGCTAGACTGTGGGCTGAACTATGCAGATTACTTCTACTTTTAGGGAGACTCAAGCCAGTATGAACATGAGGCGAGGGCACATATTCTTACTGTCCTACCAATCCCATTATACCTTATGCCTCACACTGGCACCTGCCAGTCACAGACAGGAGGTTTACAACTTGAAAATCAGGTATGACTGAAGCACTTTTTGGCACTTGTCCTTCTACAGACAAACTATTTTCTTCGTGCAGCCAGACAAGCACTGTTTATTTTCTCCGCTAAGGCTGCAGAGGTGAATTTTCTATTTGTGGGTTGCAGGTCTGAACCCCAAATGGCCCATACTTTGTAAAAAAGAATGATGCTGCAGACAAGCATTGTGTAAATGTACACAATCTGTGTCCCAATAGTCATCGGGCAAAGGGCATACACACTTATCCATGCACAACCACATGGACGTCAAGGACAGGCGAGTTGGATGGTGGGTATGATACTAGTTTGTAAAAGTGCACCATGGACGAGGATGGGATTTGAACCCATGCGTGGAGAGCACAATGGATTAGCAGTCCATCGCCTTAACCACTCGGCCACCTCGTCTCAATAAAACATGACATCTAACGCTATCATTTTTTCAGCTCTGGTCAAAGCCCTGTGCGCAAAACACGGCTCATCTTTTCAGGATAGCAAAGTGCACTTTTTGGACAGAAAAGAAGAACGCACACCTTTTGTTCACACAAGAAAAATCATTTGCAAGAGGCCTGACAGAGGACACCTTAATCATCCCACTGGAGCACACCTACCTAAACAAGGGCCTTCTACACCATGCCATCAACACGTCATGCTGTATTTTTCATCTTTGCTTACATCTTTTGGAATCGTTGCAAACTTTCAGCCAAGCATTTCCACAATTAACATCTGCCTTTTAGGGTCACTTAACTAGACTGTGGGCTGAACTATGCAGATTACTTCTACTTTTAGGGAGACTCAAGCCAGTATGAACATGAGGCGAGGGCACATCTTCTTACTGTCCTACCAATCCCATTATACCTTATGCCTCACACTGGCACCTGCCAGTCACAGACAGGAGGTTTACAACTTGAAAATCAGGTATGACTGAAGCACTTTTTGGCACTTGTCCTTCTACAGACAAACTATTTTCTTCGTGCAGCCAGACAAGCACTGTTTATTTTCTCCGCTAAGGCTGCAGAGGTGAATTTTCTATTTGTGGGTTGCAGGTCTGAACCCCAAATGGCCCATACTTTGTGAGAAAGAATGATGCTGCAGACAAGCATTGTGTAAATGTACACAATCTGTGTCCCAATAGCCATCGGGCAAAGGGCATACACACTTATCCATGCACAACCACATGGACGTCAAGGACAGGCGAGTTGGATGGTGGATATGATACTAGTTTGTAAAAGTGCACCATCGACGAGGATGGGATTTGAACCCATGCGTGCAGAGCACAATGAATTAGCAGTCCATCGCCTTAACCACTCGGCCACCTCGTCTCCATAAAACATGACATCTAACGCTATCATTTTTTCAGCTATGGTCAAAGCCCTGTGCGCATGTGCGGAAAACACGGCTCATCTTTTCAGGATAGCAAAGTGCACTTTTTGGACAGAAAAGAAGAACGCGCACCTTTTGCTCACACAAGAAAAATCATTTTCAGGAGGCCTGACAGAGGACACCTTAATCATCCCACTGGAGCACACCTACCTAAACAAGGGCCTTCTACACCATACCATCAACACGCCATGCTGTATTTTTCATCTTTGCTTACATCTTTTGGAATCGTTGCAAACTTTCAGCCAAGCATTTCCACAATTAACATCTGCCTTTTAGGGTCACTTAGCTAGACTGTGGGCTGAACTATGCAGATTACTTCTACTTTTAGGGAGACTCAAGCCAGTATGAACATGAGGCGAGGGCACATATTCTTACTGTCCTACCAATCCCATTATACCTTATGCCTCACACTGGCACCTGCCAGTCACAGACAGGAGGTTTACAACTTGAAAATCAGGTATGACTGAAGCACTTTTTGGCACTTGTCCTTCTACAGACAAACTATTTTCTTCGTGCAGCCAGACAAGCACTGTTTATTTTCTCCGCTAAGGCTGCAGAGGTGAATTTTCTATTTGTGGGTTGCAGGTCTGAACCCCAAATGGCCCATACTTTGTAAAAAAGAATGATGCTGCAGACAAGCATTGTGTAAATGTACACAATCTGTGTCCCAATAGTCATCGGGCAAAGGGCATACACACTTATCCATGCACAACCACATGGACGTCAAGGACAGGCGAGTTGGATGGTGGGTATGATACTAGTTTGTAAAAGTGCACCATCGACGAGGATGGGATTTGAACCCATGCGTGCAGAGCACAATGGATTAGCAGTCCATCACCTTAACCACTCGGCCACCTCGTCTCAATAAAACATGACATCTAACGCTATCATTTTTTTCAGCTCTGGTCAAAGCCCTGTGCGCAAAACACGGCTCATCTTTTCAGGATAGCAAAGTGCACTTTTTGGACAGAAAAGAAGAACGCACACCTTTTGTTCACACAAGAAAAATCATTTGCAAGAGGCCTGACAGAGGACACCTTAATCATCCCACTGGAGCACACCTACCTAAACAAGGGCCTTCTACACCATGCCATCAACATGCCAAACTGTATTTTTCATCTTTGCTTACATCTTTTGGAATCGTTGCAAACTTTCAGCCAAGCATTTCCACAATTAACATCTGCCTTTTAGGGTCACTTAGCTAGACTGTGGGCTGAACTATGCAGATTACTTCTACTTTTAGGGAGACTCAAGCCAGTATGAACATGAGGCGAGGGCACATCTTCTTACTGTCCTACCAATCCCATTATACCTTATGCCTCACACTGGCACCTGCCAGTCACAGACAGGAGGTTTACAACTTGAAAATCAGGTATGACTGAAGCACTTTTTGGCACTTGTCCTTCTACAGACAAACTATTTTCTTCGTGCAGCCAGACAAGCACTGTTTATTTTCTCCGCTAAGGCTGCAGAGGTGAATTTTCTATTTGTGGGTTGCAGGTCTGAACCCCAAATGGCCCATACTTTGTGAGAAAGAATGATGCTGCAGACAAGCATTGTGTAAATGTACACAATCTGTGTCCCAATAGCCATCGGGCAAAGGGCATACACACTTATCCATGCACAACCACATGGACGTCAAGGACAGGCGAGTTGGATGGTGGGTATGATACTAGTTTGTAAAAGCGCACCATCGACGAGGATGGGATTTGAACCCATGCGTGCAGAGCACAATGGATTAGCAGTCCATCGCCTTAACCACTCGGCCACCTCATCTCAATAAAACATGACATCTAACGCTATCATTTTTTCAGCTATGGTCAAAGCCCTGTGCGCATGTGCGGAAAACACGGCTCATCTTTTCAGGATAGCAAAGTGCACTTTTTGGACAGAAAAGAAGAACGCGCACCTTTTGCTCACACAAGAAAAATCATTTTCAGGAGGCCTGACAGAGGACACCTTAATCATCCCACTGGAGCACACCTACCTAAACAAGGGCCTTCTACACCATGCCATCAACACGCCATGATGTATTTTTCATCTTTGCTTGCATCTTTTGGTATCATTGCAAACTTTCAGCCAAGCATTTCCACAATTAACATCTGCCTTTTAGGGTCACTTAGCTAGACTGTGGGCTGAACTATGCAGATTACTTCTACTTTTAGGGAGACTCAAGCCAGTATGAACATGAGGCGAGGGCACATCTTCTTACTGTCCTACCAATCCCATTATACCTTATGCCTCACACTGGCACCTGCCAGTCACAGACAGGAGGTTTACAACTTGAAAATCAGGTATGACTGAAGCACTTTTTGGCACTTGTCCTTCTACAGACAAACTATTTTCTTCGTGCAGCCAGACAAGCACTGTTTATTTTCTCCGCTAAGGCTGCAGAGGTGAATTTTCTATTTGTGGGTTGCAGGTCTGAACCCCAAATGGCCCATACTTTGTGAGAAAGAATGATGCTGCAGACAAGCATTGTGTAAATGTACACAATCTGTGTCCCAATAGCCATCGGGCAAAGGGCATACACACTTATCTATGCACAACCACATGGACGTCAAGGACAGGCGAGTTGGATGGTGGGTATGATACTAGTTTGTAAAAGTGCACCATCGACGAGGATAGGATTTGAACCCATGCGTGCAGAGCACAATGGATTAGCAGTCCATCGCCTTAACCACTCGGCCACCTCGTCTCAATAAAACATGACATCTAACGCTATCATTTTTTCAGCTCTGGTCAAAGCCCTGTGCGCAAAACACGGCTCATCTTTTCAGGATAGCAAAGTGCACTTTTTGGACAGAAAAGAAGGCGCACCTTTTGTTCACACAAGAAAAATCATTTGCAAGAGGCCTGACAGAGGACACCTTAATCATCCCACTGGAGCACACCTACCTAAACAAGGGCCTTCTACACCATGCCATCAACACGCCATGCTGTATTTTTCATCTTTGCTTACATCTTTTGGAATCGTTGCAAACTTTCAGCCAAGCATTTCCACAATTAACATCTTCCTTTTAGGGTCACTTAGCTAGACTGTGGGCTGAACTATGCAGATTACTTCTACTTTTAGGGAGACTCAAGCCAGTATGAACATGAGGCGAGGGCACATCTTCTTACTGTCCTACCAATCCCATTATACCTTATGCCTCACACAGGCACCTGCCATTCACAGACAGGAGGTTTACAACTTTGAAGTCAGGTATGACTGAAGCACTTTTTGGCACTTGTCCTTCTACAGACAAACTATTTTCTTCGTGCAGTCAGACAAGCACTGTTTATTTTCTCCGCTAAGGCTGCAGAGGTGAATTTTCTATTTGTGGGTTGCAGGTCTGAACCCCAAATGGCCCATACTTTGTGAGAAAGAATGATGCTGTAGACAAGCATTGTGTAAATGTACACAATCTGTGTCCCAATAGTCATCGGGCAAAGGGCATACACACTTATCCATGCACAACCACATGGACGTCAAGGACAGGCGAGTTGGATGGTGGGTATGATACTAGTTTGTAAAAGTGCACCATCGACGAGGATGGGATTTGAACCCATGCGTGCAGAGCACAATGGATTAGCAGTCCATCGCCTTAACCACTCGGCCACCTCGTCTCAATAAAACATGACATCTAACGCTATCATTTTTTCAGCTATGGTCAAAGCCCTGTGCGCAAAACACGGCTCATCTTTTCAGGATAGCAAAGTGCACTTTTTGGACAGAAAAGAAGAAGGCGCACCTTTTGTTCACACAAGAAAAATCATTTGCAAGAGGCCTGACAGAGGACACCTTAATCATCCCACTGGAGCACACCTACCTAAACAAGGGCCTTCTACACCATGCCATCAACACGCCAAACTGTATTTTTCATCTTTGCTTACATCTTTTGGAATCGTTGCAAACTTTCAGCCAAGCATTTCCACAATTAACATCTGCCTTTTAGGGTCACTTAGCTAGACTGTGGGCTGAACTATGCAGATTACTTCTACTTTTAGGGAGACTCAAGCCAGTATGAACATGAGGCGAGGGCACATCTTCTTACTGTCCTACCAATCCCATTATACCTTATGCCTCACACTGGCACCTGCCAGTCACAGACAGGAGGTTTACAACTTGAAAATCAGGTATGACTGAAGCACTTTTTGGCACTTGTCCTTCTACAGACAAACTATTTTCTTCGTGCAGCCAGACAAGCACTGTTTATTTTCTCCGCTAAGGCTGCAGAGGTGAATTTTCTATTTGTGGGTTGCAGGTCTGAACCCCAAATGGCCCATACTTTGTGAGAAAGAATGATGCTGCAGACAAGCATTGTGTAAATGTACACAATCTGTGTCCCAATAGCCATCGGGCAAAGGGCATACACACTTATCTATGCACAACCACATGGACGTCAAGGACAGGCGAGTTGGATGGTGGGTATGATACTAGTTTGTAAAAGTGCACCATCGACGAGGATAGGATTTGAACCCATGCGTGCAGAGCACAATGGATTAGCAGTCCATCGCCTTAACCACTCGGCCACCTCGTCTCAATAAAACATGACATCTAACGCTATCATTTTTTCAGCTCTGGTCAAAGCCCTGTGCGCAAAACACGGCTCATCTTTTCAGGATAGCAAAGTGCACTTTTTGGACAGAAAAGAAGGCGCACCTTTTGTTCACACAAGAAAAATCATTTGCAAGAGGCCTGACAGAGGACACCTTAATCATCCCACTGGAGCACACCTACCTAAACAAGGGCCTTCTACACCATGCCATCAACACGCCATGCTGTATTTTTCATCTTTGCTTACATCTTTTGGAATCGTTGCAAACTTTCAGCCAAGCATTTCCACAATTAACATCTTCCTTTTAGGGTCACTTAGCTAGACTGTGGGCTGAACTATGCAGATTACTTCTACTTTTAGGGAGACTCAAGCCAGTATGAACATGAGGCGAGGGCACATCTTCTTACTGTCCTACCAATCCCATTATACCTTATGCCTCACACAGGCACCTGCCATTCACAGACAGGAGGTTTACAACTTTGAAGTCAGGTATGACTGAAGCACTTTTTGGCACTTGTCCTTCTACAGACAAACTATTTTCTTCGTGCAGTCAGACAAGCACTGTTTATTTTCTCCGCTAAGGCTGCAGAGGTGAATTTTCTATTTGTGGGTTGCAGGTCTGAACCCCAAATGGCCCATACTTTGTGAGAAAGAATGATGCTGTAGACAAGCATTGTGTAAATGTACACAATCTGTGTCCCAATAGTCATCGGGCAAAGGGCATACACACTTATCCATGCACAACCACATGGACGTCAAGGACAGGCGAGTTGGATGGTGGGTATGATACTAGTTTGTAAAAGTGCACCATCGACGAGGATGGGATTTGAACCCATGCGTGCAGAGCACAATGGATTAGCAGTTCATCGCCTTAACCACTCGGCCACCTTATCTCAATAAAACATGACATCTAACGCTATCATTTTTTCAGCTATGGTCAAAGCCCTGTGCGCATGTGCGGAAAACACGGCTCATCTTTTCAGGATAGCAAAGTGCACTTTTTGGACAGAAAAGAAGAACGCGCACCTTTTGCTCACACAAGAAAAATCATTTTCAAGAGGCCTGACAGAGGACACCTTAATCATCCCACTGGAGCACACCTACCTAAACAAGGGCCTTCTACACCATGCCATCAACACGCCATGCTGTATTTTTCATCTTTGCTTACATCTTTTGGAATCATTGCAAACTTTCAGCCAAGCATTTCCACAATTAACATCTGCCTTTTAGGGTCACTTAGCTAGACTGTGGGCTGAACTATGCAGATTACTTCTACTTTTAGGGAGACTCAAGCCAGTATGAACATGAGGCGAGGGCACATCTTCTTACTGTCCTACCAATCCCATTATACCTTATGCCTCACACTGGCACCTGCCAGTCACAGACAGGAGGTTTACAACTTGAAAATCAGGTATGACTGAAGCACTTTTTGGCACTTGTCCTTCTACAGACAAACTATTTTCTTCGTGCAGCCAGACAAGCACTGTTTATTTTCTCCGCTAAGGCTGCAGAGGTGAATTTTCTATTTGTGGGTTGCAGGTCTGAACCCCAAATGGCCCATACTTTGTGAGAAAGAATGATGCTGCAGACAAGCATTGTGTAAATGTACACAATCTGTGTCCCAATAGTCATCGGGCAAAGGGCATACACACTTATCCATGCACAACCACATGGACGTCAAGGACAGGCGAGTTGGATGGTGGGTATGATACTAGTTTGTAAAAGTGCACCATCGACGAGGATGGGATTTGAACCCATGCGTGCAGAGCACAATGGATTAGCAGTCCATCGCCTTAACCACTCGGCCACCTCGTCTCAATAAAACATGACATCTAACGCTATCATTTTTTCAGCTCTGGTCAAAGCCCTGTGCGCAAAACACGGCTCATCTTTTCAGGATAGCAAAGTGCACTTTTTGGACAGAAAAGAAGAAGGCGCACCTTTTGTTCACACAAGAAAAATCATTTGCAAGAGGCCTGACAGAGGACACCTTAATCATCCCACTGGAGCACACCTACCTAAACAAGGGCCTTCTACACCATGCCATCAACACGCCAAACTGTATTTTTCATCTTTGCTTACATCTTTTGGAATCGTTGCAAACTTTCAGCCAAGCATTTCCACAATTAACATCTGCCTTTTAGGGTCACTTAGCTAGACTGTGGGCTGAACTATGCAGATTACTTCTACTTTTAGGGAGACTCAAGCCAGTATGAACATGAGGCGAGGGCACATCTTCTTACTGTCCTACCAATCCCATTATACCTTATGCCTCACACTGGCACCTGCCAGTCACAGACAGGAGGTTTACAACTTGAAAATCAGGTATGACTGAAGCACTTTTTGGCACTTGTCCTTCTACAGACAAACTATTTTCTTCGTGCAGCCAGACAAGCACTGTTTATTTTCTCCGCTAAGGCTGCAGAGGTGAATTTTCTATTTGTGGGTTGCAGGTCTGAACCCCAAATGGCCCATACTTTGTGAGAAAGAATGATGCTGTAGACAAGCATTGTGTAAATGTACACAATCTGTGTCCCAATAGCCATCGGGCAAAGGGCATACACACTTATCTATGCACAACCACATGGACGTCAAGGACAGGCGAGTTGGATGGTGGGTATGATACTAGTTTGTAAAAGTGCACCATCGACGAGGATAGGATTTGAACCCATGCGTGCAGAGCACAATGGATTAGCAGTCCATCGCCTTAACCACTCGGCCACCTCGTCTCAATAAAACATGACATCTAACGCTATCATTTTTTCAGCTCTGGTCAAAGCCCTGTGCGCAAAACACGGCTCATCTTTTCAGGATAGCAAAGTGCACTTTTTGGACAGAAAAGAAGGCGCACCTTTTGTTCACACAAGAAAAATCATTTGCAAGAGGCCTGACAGAGGACACCTTAATCATCCCACTGGAGCACACCTACCTAAACAAGGGCCTTCTACACCATGCCATCAACACGCCATGCTGTATTTTTCATCTTTGCTTACATCTTTTGGAATCGTTGCAAACTTTCAGCCAAGCATTTCCACAATTAACATCTTCCTTTTAGGGTCACTTAGCTAGACTGTGGGCTGAACTATGCAGATTACTTCTACTTTTAGGGAGACTCAAGCCAGTATGAACATGAGGCGAGGGCACATCTTCTTACTGTCCTACCAATCCCATTATACCTTATGCCTCACACAGGCACCTGCCATTCACAGACAGGAGGTTTACAACTTTGAAGTCAGGTATGACTGAAGCACTTTTTGGCACTTGTCCTTCTACAGACAAACTATTTTCTTCGTGCAGTCAGACAAGCACTGTTTATTTTCTCCGCTAACGCTGCAGAGGTGAATTTTCTATTTGTGGGTTGCAGGTCTGAACCCCAAATGGCCCATACTTTGTGAGAAAGAATGATGCTGTAGACAAGCATTGTGTAAATGTACACAATCTGTGTCCCAATAGTCATCGGGCAAAGGGCATACACACTTATCCATGCACAACCACATGGACGTCAAGGACAGGCGAGTTGGATGGTGGGTATGATACTAGTTTGTAAAAGTGCACCATCGACAAGGATGGGATTTGAACCCATGCGTGCAGAGCACAATGGATTAGCAGTCCATCGCCTTAACCACTCGGCCACCTCGTCTCAATAAAACATGACATCTAACGCTATCATTTTTTCAGCTATGGTCAAAGCCCTGTGCGCAAAACACGGCTCATCTTTTCAGGATAGCAAAGTGCACTTTTTGGACAGAAAAGAAGAAGGCGCACCTTTTGTTCACACAAGAAAAATCATTTGCAAGAGGCCTGACAGAGGACACCTTAATCATCCCACTGGAGCACACCTACCTAAACAAGGGCCTTCTACACCATGCCATCAACACGCCAAACTGTATTTTTCATCTTTGCTTACATCTTTTGGAATCGTTGCAAACTTTCAGCCAAGCATTTCCACAATTAACATCTGCCTTTTAGGGTCACTTAGCTAGACTGTGGGCTGAACTATGCAGATTACTTCTACTTTTAGGGAGACTCAAGCCAGTATGAACATGAGGCGAGGGCACATCTTCTTACTGTCCTACCAATCCCATTATACCTTATGCCTCACACTGGCACCTGCCAGTCACAGACAGGAGGTTTACAACTTGAAAATCAGGTATGACTGAAGCACTTTTTGGCACTTGTCCTTCTACAGACAAACTATTTTCTTCGTGCAGCCAGACAAGCACTGTTTATTTTCTCCGCTAAGGCTGCAGAGGTGAATTTTCTATTTGTGGGTTGCAGGTCTGAACCCCAAATGGCCCATACTTTGTGAGAAAGAATGATGCTGCAGACAAGCATTGTGTAAATGTACACAATCTGTGTCCCAATAGCCATCGGGCAAAGGGCATACACACTTATCTATGCACAACCACATGGACGTCAAGGACAGGCGAGTTGGATGGTGGGTATGATACTAGTTTGTAAAAGTGCACCATCGACGAGGATAGGATTTGAACCCATGCATGCAGAGCACAATGGATTAGCAGTCCATCGCCTTAACCACTCGGCCACCTCGTCTCAATAAAACATGACATCTAACGCTATCATTTTTTCAGCTCTGGTCAAAGCCCTGTGCGCAAAACACGGCTCATCTTTTCAGGATAGCAAAGTGCACTTTTTGGACAGAAAAGAAGGCGCACCTTTTGTTCACACAAGAAAAATCATTTGCAAGAGGCCTGACAGAGGACACCTTAATCATCCCACTGGAGCACACCTACCTAAACAAGGGCCTTCTACACCATGCCATCAACAAGCCATGCTGTATTTTTCATCTTTGCTTACATCTTTTGGAATCGTTGCAAACTTTCAGCCAGGCATTTCCACAATTAACATCTTCCTTTTAGGGTCACTTAGCTAGACTGTGGGCTGAACTATGCAGATTACTTCTACTTTTAGGGAGACTCAAGCCAGTATGAACATGAGGCGAGGGCACATCTTCTTACTGTCCTACCAATCCCATTATACCTTATGCCTCACACAGGCACCTGCCATTCACAGACAGGAGGTTTACAACTTTGAAGTCAGGTATGACTGAAGCACTTTTTGGCACTTGTCCTTCTACAGACAAACTATTTTCTTCGTGCAGTCAGACAAGCACTGTTTATTTTCTCCGCTAAGGCTGCAGAGGTGAATTTTCTATTTGTGGGTTGCAGGTCTGAACCCCAAATGGCCCATACTTTGTGAGAAAGAATGATGCTGTAGACAAGCATTGTGTAAATGTACACAATCTGTGTCCCAATAGTCATCGGGCAAAGGGCATACACACTTATCCATGCACAACCACATGGACGTCAAGGACAGGCGAGTTGGATGGTGGGTATGATACTAGTTTGTAAAAGTGCACCATCGACGAGGATGGGATTTGAACCCATGCGTGCAGAGCACAATGGATTAGCAGTCCATCGCCTTAACCACTCGGCCACCTTATCTCAATAAAACATGACATCTAACGCTATCATTTTTTCAGCTATGGTCAAAGCCCTGTGCGCATGTGCGGAAAACACGGCTCATCTTTTCAGGATAGCAAAGTGCACTTTTTGGACAGAAAAGAAGAACGCGCACCTTTTGCTCACACAAGAAAAATCATTTTCAAGAGGCCTGACAGAGGACACCTTAATCATCCCACTGGAGCACACCTACCTAAACAAGGGCCTTCTACACCATGCCATCAACACGCCATGCTGTATTTTTCATCTTTGCTTACATCTTTTGGAATCATTGCAAACTTTCAGCCAAGCATTTCCACAATTAACATCTGCCTTTTAGGGTCACTTAGCTAGACTGTGGGCTGAACTATGCAGATTACTTCTACTTTTAGGGAGACTCAAGCCAGTATGAACATGAGGCGAGGGCACATCTTCTTACTGTCCTACCAATCCCATTATACCTTATGCCTCACACTGGCACCTGCCAGTCACAGACAGGAGGTTTACAACTTGAAAATCAGGTATGACTGAAGCACTTTTTGGCACTTGTCCTTCTACAGACAAACTATTTTCTTCGTGCAGCCAGACAAGCACTGTTTATTTTCTCCGCTAAGGCTGCAGAGGTGAATTTTCTATTTGTGGGTTGCAGGTCTGAACCCCAAATGGCCCATACTTTGTGAGAAAGAATGATGCTGCAGACAAGCATTGTGTAAATGTACACAATCTGTGTCCCAATAGTCATCGGGCAAAGGGCATACACACTTATCCATGCACAACCACATGGACGTCAAGGACAGGCGAGTTGGATGGTGGGTATGATACTAGTTTGTAAAAGTGCACCATTGACGAGGATGGGATTTGAACCCATGCGTGCAGAGCACAATGGATTAGCAGTCCATCGCCTTAACCACTCGGCCACCTCGTCTCAATAAAACATGACATCTAACGCTATCATTTTTTCAGCTCTGGTCAAAGCCCTGTGCGCAAAACACGGCTCATCTTTTCAGGATAGCAAAGTGCACTTTTTGGACAGAAAAGAAGAAGGCACACCTTTTGTTCACACAAGAAAAATCATTTGCAAGAGGCCTGACAGAGGACACCTTAATCATCCCACTGGAGCACACCTACCTAAACAAGGGCCTTCTACACCATGCCATCAAAACGCCATGCTGTATTTTTCATCTTTGCTTACATCTTTTGGAATCATTGCAAACTTTCAGCCAAGCATTTCCACAATTAACATCTGCCTTTTAGGGTCACTTAGCTAGACTGTGGGCTGAACTATGCAGATTACTTCTACTTTTAGGGAGACTCAAGCCAGTATGAACATGAGGCGAGGGCACATCTTCTTACTGTCCTACCAATCCCATTATACCTTATGCCTCACACTGGCACCTGCCAGTCACAGACAGGAGGTTTACAACTTGAAAATCAGGTATGACTGAAGCACTTTTTGGCACTTGTCCTTCTACAGACAAACTATTCTCTTCGTGCAGCCAGACAAGCACTGTTTATTTTCTCCGCTAAGGCTGCATAGGTGAATTTTCTATTTGTGGGTTGCAGGTATGAACCCCAAATGGCCCATACTTTGTGAGAAAGAATAATGCTGCAGACAAGCATTGTGTAAATGTACACAATCTGTGTCCCAATAATCATCGGGCAAAGGGCATACACACTTATCCATGCACAACCACATGGACGTCAAGGACAGGCGAGTTGGATGGTGGGTATGATACTAGTTTGTAAAAGTGCACCATCGACGAGGATGGGATTTGAACCCATGCATGCAGAGCACAATGGATTGGCAGTCCATCGCCTTAACCACTCAGCCACCTCGTCTCAGTAAAAAATGACATCTAACGCTATCATTTTTTCAGCTCTGGTCAAAGCCCTGTGCGCAAAACACGGCTCATCTTTTCAGGATAGCAAAGTGCACTTTTTGGACAGAAAAGAAGAACGCGCACCTTTTGTTCACACAAGAAAAATCATTTGCAAGAGGCCTGACAGAGGACACCTTAATCATCCCACTGGAGCACACCTACCTAAACAAGGGCCTTCTACACCATGCCATCAACACACCATGCTGTATTTTTCATCTTTGCTTACATCTTTTGGAATCGTTGCAAACTTTCAGCCAAGCATTTCCACAATTAACATCTGCCTTTTAGGGTCACTTAGCTAGACTGTGGGCTAAACTATGCAGATTACTTCTACTTTTAGGGAGACTCAAGCCAGTATGAACATGAGGCGAGGGCACATCTTCTTACTGTCCTACCAATCCCATTATACCTTATGCCTCACACTGGCACCTGCCAGTCACAGACAGGAGGTTTACAACTTGAAAATCAGGTATGACTGAAGCACTTTTTGGCACTTGTCCTTCTACAGACAAACTATTTTCTTCGTGCAGCCAGACAAGCACTGTTTATTTTCTCCGCTAAGGCTGCAGAGGTGAATTTTCTATTTGTGGGTTGCAGGTCTGAACCCCAAATAGCCCATACTTTGTGAGAAAGAATGATGCTGTAGACAAGCATTGTGTAAATGTACACAATCTGTGTCCCAATAGTCATCGGGCAAAGGGCATACACACTTATCCATGCACAACCACATGGACGTCAAGGACAGGCGAGTTGGATGGTGGGTATGATACTAGTTTGTAAAAGTGCACCATCGATGAGGATGGGATTTGAACCCATGCGTGCAGAGCACAATGGATTAGCAATCCATCGCCTTAACCACTCGGCCACCTCGTCTCAATAAAACATTACATCTAACGCTATCATTTTTTCGGCTATGGTCAAAGCCCTGTGCGCATGTGCGGAAAACACGGCTCATCTTTTCAGGATAGCAAAGTGCACTTTTTGGACAGAAAAGAAGAACGCGCACCTTTTGCTCACACAAGAAAAATCATTTTCAAGAGGCCTGACAGAGGACACCTTAATCATCCCACTGGAGCACACCTACCTAAACAAGGGCCTTCTACACCATGCCATCAACACGCCATGCTGTATTTTTCATCTTTGCTTACATCTTTTGGAATCATTGCAAACTTTCAGCCAAGCATTTCCACAATTAACATCTGCCTTTTAGGGTCACTTAGCTAGACTGTGGGCTGAACTATGCAGATTACTTCTACTTTTAGGGAGACTCAAGCCAGTATGAACATGAGGCGAGGGCACATCTTCTTACTGTCCTACCAATCCCATTATACCTTATGCCTCACACTGGCACCTGCCAGTCACAGACAGGAGGTTTACAACTTGAAAGTCAGGTATGACTGAAGCACCTTTTGGCACTTGTCCTTCTACAGACAAACTATTTTCTTCGTGCAGTCAGACAAGCACTGTTTATTTTCTCCGCTAAGGCTGCAGAGGTGAATTTTCTATTTGTGGGTTGCAGGTCTGAACCCCAAATGGCCCATACTTTGTGAGAAAGAATGATGCTGTAGACAAGCATTGTGTAAATGTACACAATCTGTGTCCCAATAGTCATCGGGCAAAGGGCATACACACTTATCCATGCACAACCACATGGACGTCAAGGACAGGCGAGTTGGATGGTGGGTATGATACTAGTTTGTAAAAGTGCACCATCGACGAGGATGGGATTTGAACCCATGCGTGCAGAGCACAATGGATTAGCAGTCCATCGCCTTAACCACTCGGCCACCTCATCTAAATAAAACATGACATCTAACGCTATCATTTTTTCAGCTATGGTCAAAGCCCTGTGCGCATGTGCGGAAAACACGGCTCATCTTTTCAGGATAGCAAAGTGCACTTTTTGGACAGAAAAGAAGAAGGCGCACCTTTTGTTCACACAAGAAAAATCATTTGCAAGAGGCCTGACAGAGGACACCTTAATCATCCCACTGGAGCACACCTACCTAAACAAGGGCCTTCTACACCATGCCATCAACACGCCAAACTGTATTTTTCATCTTTGCTTACATCTTTTGGAATCGTTGCAAACTTTCAGCCAAGCATTTCCACAATTAACATCTGCCTTTTAGGGTCACTTAGCTAGACTGTGGGCTGAACTATGCAGATTACTTCTACTTTTAGGGAGACTCAAGCCAGTATGAACATGAGGCGAGGGCACATCTTCTTACTGTCCTACCAATCCCATTATACCTTATGCCTCACACTGGCACCTGCCAGTCACAGACAGGAGGTTTACAACTTGAAAATCAGGTATGACTGAAGCACTTTTTGGCACTTGTCCTTCTACAGACAAACTATTTTCTTCGTGCAGCCAGACAAGCACTGTTTATTTTCTCCGCTAAGGCTGCAGAGGTGAATTTTCTATTTGTGGGTTGCAGGTTTGAAAGCCAAATGGCCCATACTTTGTGAGAAAGAATGATGCTGCAGACAAGCATTGTGTAAATGTACACAATCTGTGTCCCAATAGTCATCGGGCAAAGGGCATACACACTTATCCATGCACAACCACATGGACGTCAAGGACAGGCGAGTTGGATGGTGGGTATGATACTAGTTTGTAAAAGTGCACCATCGACGAGGATGGGATTTGAACCCATGCGTGCAGAGCACAATGGATTAGCAGTCCATCGCCTTAACCACTCGGCCACCTCGTCTCAATAAAACATGACATCTAACGCTATCATTTTTTCAGCTATGGTCAAAGCCCTGTGCGCATGTGCGGAAAACACGGCTCATCTTTTCAGGATAGCAAAGTGCACTTTTTGGACAGAAAAGAAGAAGGCGCACCTTTTGCTCACACAAGAAAAATCATTTGCAAGAGGCCTGACAGAGGACACCTTAATCATCCCACTGGAGCACACCTACCTAAACAAGGGCCTTCTACACCATGCCATCAACACGTCATGCTGTATTTTTCATCTTTGCTTACATCTTTTGGAATCATTGCAAACTTTCAGCCAAGCATTTCCACAATTAACATCTGCCTTTTAGGGTCACTTAGCTAGACTGTGGGCTAAACTATGCAGATTACTTCTACTTTTAGGGAGACTCAAGCCAGTATGAACATGAGGCGAGGGCACATCTTCTTACTGTCCTACCAGTGGCGTAGCTACAGACCTCAGGGCCCCGATGCAGAATTTGGACATGGGCCCCCCCCCCCCATACTTACTCTGCCAGTGCCCTATGTATTCTTTCAAGTGATGTGGAAGCAGACAGCAATATAGCTGTCACCTGCAGGCCAATATAGCTGTCACTGCAGGCCAGTGTCCTCAGCAAACAGGCGTGTGCACCATGTGACGCCGGTAGCATTGGATCTGGGGGAGGGAGGGTAAGGAATATTGAGGGGGTAGTGAGAAGAGAGAGCGGGATTATTAGGGGTCTGGGAAAGGGAGGGTGGGGAATATTGAGGGGGGAATGAAGAGAAAAAGGGGGGTTATTAGGGGGGGTGAGTGAGGAGAGACAGGGGGGTTATTAGGAGTCTGGGAAAGGGAGGATGAGGAATATTGAGGGAGGAGTGAAGCGAGAGAGGGGAGCTATTATTAGGGGTCGAGGGACAGTGAAGAATATTGAGGGGGAAGTGAGGAGAGACAGGGGGGTTATTAGGGGTCGGGGGAGTAAGAAGGGAGAGCAGTTAGGAGTCTGGGAAAGGGAGGGTGAAGAATATTGAGGGGGGAGTGAGGGATGTTATTAGGAGTCTGGGGGAGAGAGGTTAAGGGGGGGCTAGTGAGAATTCTGGGGGGTGGATAGAAAGACAGGAAATTACTAGGGGTCTGGTGGAGGAAGGTTAGTGAGCCCTGTTGCGGGCTCTGGATACAGTAAAGGCTGATAAGCAGTGACAGGGAAATAAAGAGGGAGACAGCACTCACCTCTCATACCTCCCGCTCTGTTTGCCTGGGGGAAGGGAGCTCTTGGCTCATCTCCATCTTCTCCCATGCTCTGTCCTTGCTGTGCCAGCCAATGGGATTTGCAGGGGCAGGGCTCGGTGAAAGAATCAAGCAACTCACAGGAACGATCCTGTGAGAGGCGGAGCTACCCGCGATTTGGGGGCGGAGCTACCCGCGATTTGGGGGCGGAGCTAAGCGGCTGTCACGGAGGGCCTGGGGACAGAGGAGAATGCAGAAAGCAGGGGCCGGTACGGGCCCTAGGAGATCGCGGGCCCCGTCGCCAGTGCGACTGCTGCGACCCCTGCTCCTACGCCAGTGTGTCCTACCAATCCCATTATACCTTATGCCTCACACTGGCACCTGCCAGTCACAGACAGGAGGTTTACAACTTGAAAATCAGGTATGACTGAAGCACTTTTTGGCACTTGTCCTTCTACAGACAAACTATTCTCTTCGTGCAGCCAGACAAGCACCGTTTATTTTCTCCGCTAAGGCTGCAGAGGTGAATTTTCTATTTGTGGGTTGCAGGTCTGAACCCCAAATGGCCCATACTTTGTGAGAAAGAATGATGCTGCAGACAAGCATTGTGTAAATGTACACAATCTGTGTCCCAATAGTCATCGGGCAAAGGGCATACACACTTATCCATGCACAACCACATGGACGTCAAGGACAGGCGAGTTGGATGGTGGGTATGATACTAGTTTGTAAAAGTGCACCATCGACGAGGATGGGATTTGAACCCATGCATGCAGAGCACAATGGATTAGCAGTCCATCGCCTTAACCACTCGGCCACCTCATCTCCATAAAATATGACCTCTAACGCTATCATTTTTTCAGCTATGGTCAAAGCCCTGTGCGCATGTGCGGAAAACACGGCTCATCTTTTCAGGATAGCAAAGTGCACTTTTTGGACAGAAAAGAAGAACGCGCACCTTTTGCTCACACAAGAAAAATCATTTGCAAGAGGCCTGACAGAGGACACCTTAATCATCCCACTGGAGCACACCTACCTAAACAAGGGCCTTCTACACCATGCCATCAACACGCCATGCTCTATTTTTCATCTTTGCTTACATCTTTTGGAATCATTGCAAACTTTCAGCCAAGCATTTCCACAATTAACATCTGCCTTTTAGGGTCACTTAGCTAGACTGTGGGCTGAACTATGCATGATAAAGGTAAACCTATCTACCCCTCAAACCATTTCTTTAAAGACCCCCACTTACATGACCTAATAAATGAAACACGGACTACCATGGCATTGGATTAATTTAGGCCAAAGCAGCCCATCTTTATTTAACCAAATTAACAATAACCCAAAATTGCAAAAACAACACAACCATCATACCCGTAAAATTCCTAACAGAGAGCTGGGGACAGGGGCCCGGAGGTACCCACTGGAACAAATTTTGTTTTCACACTTGAGTGACATGCAGCCTTGTAACCGGCCCACAGCCGCGCATCTCGGCTCGAGGACAGCTGCATGCCCCATAAAATTACTCTCCTCCTGTCGAGGATCTCATCAAACCGGATTTGCCCCGCGACAAATCCAATAACCTACCTCCGGAGCCCCCTTATCCCCCTCCACCACGAAAGGGCATGAAACCTTATGCCCTTGAGGCCCCCAACCTCAAAGCTCTCTGAATCCCGTCCTCTAACCCCAAGGCCCAGAGATCCATCCCAATATCTGTGAGGTGTACCCCATCCCTCCTGAGAAACAGCCCAATGTCCTCCTCGAGCTCCACGTGCCTAATGGCCAACCCCCCATTTCTCACAAAATATCTTGCCACCTCCTTGTTAAGCTTTATCCTGGCTTTGTTCACCTTGCGCACGGAGATGGCCAGCCTCCAATATTCACGGGCAACTACGTCCGACCATACTATGACCGTAGCTGGAAAAAGAGCACGTATTCTGAGGAAATCAAATTTGATTTCCTTGATGATTATCCTGGTGGATTTTGAGGCAAGATCATTGCCCCCTAAATGAAGCACCAAAACATCTGGGGCCCTGTCCAATCTGGCCATACTATGCAATTCTGGCAAAAGACTAGGCCACACCATACCTGGAAAGCCCCTCCAATGAATACGTACCTGGGCTCTCGGAAAGCCCAGCTGTCGGCCCTCCGGCCGAACATCCGCTCTCCTTGCGCCCCTACTAACATAGGAGTGCCCCACAATCCACACGATGGCTGGAGCATCTGCAACAAGAAAAAACAAACTAACAACAACTGATACACTCCAAACACCCCTAACCTATACCAAATGGGGCCTAACGTACGACCTGTAACGCATGGAGTCCCACCGACCAATCCTCTTGATGACTTCCTCACCTAAACCCCAACGTGCCGCCTCGGTAGCCGCCCCAATTCTGAACGAGTGGGAGGCAAACTCCTGCTGAGGGAGCCCTAAGGATCCCAAACATTTTCGGAACACCGACACGAATTGGAAACGGGACAAAGGAATCCCATCCTGATGAGATAAAAACACCGGTGCCTGGCCGGGGCGAATCGCCTGGAAATCCATGACCTTGCCATACGGGCACATAGGTCCTCCAATAGGGAATAGTGTAATATCCCGCCCCTTGCCTGACTGGTCCGTTTTAGATCGCTGCAGATGGATCACTACTGAATCGCTGCGCACTGTTACGTGCTGCGCGAGAATGCCTCCCACTCCCAGCTTGCTGCGGCTCACCAACTCACCTATTCTAAATGCCCCGAAAAAGGCCAAAACAAACGCCGTAGAGAATAGGACATTCTCGTAGGGTGACACACACAGGTCCGGCAGCACCCTCAACAAACGTTCAAGCAACTGATACGTAACCGGGCGCCTAGAATCCCTTGTTACCGCCCCTTTTTTATAACCCCTCAACGCCTGCCGGACCCTAAAATCTTTGGTCGCGTCTGGCAGACCCCTGGCCTTAAACCAAAAGGCCATCGCCGCCATTTTCTTTGCTACCGCAGACACTGACACCCCATCCACAAAGTTCCTACCCAAAAAATACAGTAATAAGCACAGTCTGTCGTCGTCTGACTCACAACCCCCAGCTTGACTCATCAAAGCATCCCACGCGTTCCAGACCGCCGTGTATGCTGCCGCTGATGGCTCGGACAACGATCTCCCGATCATTCCAGACACGGCCCGAAGGGAATCTTCCACACCGCGGATGGGCAAGGAACCCCACGTTCTTCCGCCGCGGGAGCCGCCGCCCGGAACCTGTCCCACTGAAAGCGAGAAAGCGCATCAGCAATCACATTGTCAACCCCAGGCACATGAACTGCAAACACGTATGTGTTAAGGCGCAAACACTCTAACACCAACTGCCGTAGCAGACATATGACCGGAGGGGATGACGCCGAGCAATTATTGATCGCTGAAACCACCCCCATGTTATCGCAATGGATCCTAACTCGCTTGTTCGCCAGCTGCCCTCCCCATATTCGCAACGCCACCACTATGGGGAATAATTCAAGTAACACCAAGTTAGTAGTGAAACCAGCCTCAATCCATGACGCATCCCAGGGGGCCGCACACCATTGCCCCCCCAGGAAAACCCCAAAGCCTTGGGACCCCGACGCGTCGGTAAATAACTCCAAATCGGCATTACTTACCGTATCCTGCATCCAAACCGCCCTGCAGTTGAACTCCTCAAGGAATGTCAGCCAAACCCGGAGATCCGCCCGAAGATCCGCCGTCATCCGAATCCTGTGATGTGGGACCACGACCCCTGCCGTCGCCAATGACAGGCGCCTGCAAAATATACGCCCCATGGGCATGATTCTGCATGCGAAGTTCAGTTTTCCCACCAATGACTGGACCTCCCTCAAAGTCATTTTTTTACTCTGAACTGCCAACGCAATGGCCCCTTTCAAATCATCCACCTTATCTTGCGGTAACCTACATTCCATAGATACCGTATCGATGGTGATGCCCAGGAATTTCAGTACCGTAGCAGGCCCCTCCGTTTTTTCTTCTGCCAGCGGGACCCCCAAACGGTTGCAAACATGCTTCATGGTTGCCAAGGCATATGCGCAGTCCGGCGAATCCGCCGGACCCATAAACAGAAAATCATCCAGATAATGGATGACTGACTGCACGCCCGACACGTCCTTTACCGCCCATTCCAAAAACCCGCTAAACTTCTCAAAAAACGCACACGACACCGAACAACCCATGGGCAAGCATCTATCCACGAAATACTTACCTTTCCAAAAACACCCGAGCAACCGGAAGCTGGATGGGTGAACTGGCAACAGACGAAAAGCCGACTCAATGTCGGTTTTCGCCAAACACGCACCCTGCCCTAACCGTCTTACCCAACTAACTGCTGTGTCAAAAGAGGTATAGACAACCGACGCATCATCACTTGACAGGCCATCATTCACGGAAGCGCCCCGTGGGAAAGACAGATGGTGAATCAAGCGAAATGACCCGGGCTCTTTCTTTGGCACCACCCCGAGGGGGGACACCACCAGACCAACTAAGGGACAGGTCTGAAAGGGGCCCGCTAACCGCCCCGCCTCCACCTCCTTAGCTATCTTCTTGTCCACAACTTCCGGACGCTCGTTTGCGGATTTTAAATTCTTAAACGGAGGGCTGCACTGCAACGAGCAGCTGCTTGGAATAACAAAACCCTCTTCAAAACCCAAACGTAAAAATTCAGCTATTTCTTGATTAGGAAACCTGCTTAGAAACCCCACCATCTCTGCCACCCTCACTGGCGTCATCCCTTTTATGCCCAGCATCTGCATGCTTGCCTCTCTTGAGTTTGTAACATCTTGCGGCCGTGTGCGAGCCCCCGCAATTGGAGCACTCGTGCTTGAACCGGCATGATTGGCCAAAACGACAGGAACCGTCGTTATACTGCCAACACACGCCCTTTCCTTTGGTGGCCAGCTGACCACCTGCAGATGATCCGCTGGCCGTTGCCTGAAAGGATTGAGGACCTCTGGCTGGAATCATGAGACGCATCCAAAGAGTTATATCTTTGTGGTCCCAGCGCACCGCAGGGCGAACTGCTTTCTCTTGCCTAAACTGCTCATCATAACGCAACCATGCGTTACCCCCATAGGACCGATGAGCCTCCCCTATGGAATCCATGTAACCGAAGAGCGCCGAGCAATGCTCAGGCTGCCTTTCCCCGATCACGCTCGCCAGAATTGAGAACGCCTGGAACCAATTCTGGAAAGTGCGCGGAATCAATCTGTACCGCCGTTCCTCCTCCCTCTTCTTCTCGTCCGGCTTACCTTTATCCAGGTTAAACTTCTCAAGGGGAAGTAATGAAAATATCTCCACATACTCCCCTCTCCATATCCTTTCTTTAACTTCCTGCTTTAGGTGGAAACCCAGGAGACCGTTAAAACACACATATAGCTCTGCAAAAGCCGCGTCTGCTAAACGCACCTGTCCCGCCCCGTCTGAACGTGCCACCTCGCTAGAGGACCCCTCCTGCCGCACCACAGTCTCCGCTTGTACCCCCACTAAACCCATAGCCGCCGGCGGCGCCACCTGAACCACCCCTTGCGCTAGCGGGACCCTGGCTTGAGACGCAACATCTACTTGAGATGCCGGCGGGCTCAGGACACTTGCCGACCCAGCCCCCACACCCCCCGACCCGGGTGCCCAAGCAGACCCCGGTGCCACTACTGCTCCCCCCACAACACTTGAGACTCCTGTACCTCCATCTGGTACCACCTGCCCCTGCCCTGGCTGCAGAGACCCCGCCACCCCAGTGCCTCCCGCTCCCGAAGGGGCTACCCCGCACATACCCAACAACAATGTGGCTAAAGCCTTAACAGCAGCTATATTGGCCTCACCTGGCTGCTCCGGACGCAAGTCCCTGCCAGCCGTCACTCCGGATCCACTGGCGACGACCTCCTCCTCGACCGCTGACTCAGCTTCGGAAGCGGAGCTGCCCCTGGCCG
Source organism: Hyperolius riggenbachi (assembly GCF_040937935.1). NCBI lineage: Eukaryota > Metazoa > Chordata > Amphibia > Anura > Hyperoliidae > Hyperolius > Hyperolius riggenbachi. The sequence continues at coordinate 42,375,648 of NC_090648.1, forward strand.
CCTGGCCACTGGGCCGCTGCTCCGGCTGTTGCCTCCTCACTCCTTGCTGGGACCTGGTTTTCTTCTTGGGCACAGCTGCCCGGCCTCCAGACTTGCTCTTCCTGGTGGAGCCGCTACTCCCACTGTGACCCGACCGGGCCGCCGCGCCACACGCGGCGCCCGCAGGGTGGTTGTCCTTCCGCTGGGCCCTTTTTGTCTGCCGCGCTGTGCGGGGGCTGATGGCCTCCTGTCTTCTGGCCGCTGCGTCACTGCTGGCTGCCCCGCCCGACGGCCCTTCTCCTGGTGAATCCTGACGGCGTTCAGGGTTCCTCTCGGCAACCACCCACGTCCCATCTGACGCCTTCTTAGCAGGGGGAGGCGGAGGGTCTCGGTTGGGGCTCCCCGCTCGGCGCTGGGCTCTACCTGGAGGCTCAGGGCTGAGCCGGTCCGGTGGGCGGGACGTCCTTCTCTCCTCCACGTGCGGGGTCGGAGCGCTGGTCGCCGCAGCTGCACCTGGCTCCCCAGCCTCCCCCGTCATACTGGCTCCCATCGCCGACAGCTGCAGTTGGACCCAGGCCGGGCCGCGAGATGCAGCCTCCGACCTGATCCGTGCCACTAGCTCCTCTAAGGTGTCCGGGGTGCGGGCGCTCAGCTTCCAGCTTCTTTCCCTGAGCACTCACGGAAGCTGAATGACCCGCCCCCTTCTCCTTACCCAAGCACCCCTTCTTGCCGCGCGCCTAAACTCCGCCCCCCGCCCACCAGATTAACCCAATACTGCCGGGGCAACGGCTACCTTATCATGCCGTGCCCTACGCAGTCGCAAGCTCCGCTCCAGGCTCTCACTGATTACTTCTACTTTTAGGGAGACTCAAGCCAGTATGAACATGAGGCGAGGGCACATCTTCTTACTGTCCTACCAATCCCATTATACCTTATGCCTCACACTGGCACCTGCCAGTCACAGACAGGAGGTTTACAACTTGAAAATCAGGTATGACTGAAGCACTTTTTGGCACTTGTCCTTCTACAGACAAACTATTTTCTTCGTGCAGCCAGACAAGCACTGTTTATTTTCTCCGCTAAGGCTGCAGAGGTGAATTTTTTATTTGTGGGTTGCAGGTCTGAACCCCAAATGGCCCATACTTTGTGAGAAAGAATGATGCTGCAGACAAGCATTGTGTAAATGTACACAATCTGTGTCCCAATAGTCATCGGGCAAAGGGCATACACACTTATCCATGCACAACCACATGGACGTCAAGGACAGGCGAGTTGGATGGTGGGTATGATACTAGTTTGTAAAAGTGCACCATCGACGAGGATGGGATTTGAACCCATGCGTGCAGAGCACAATGGATTAGCAGTCCATCGCTTTAACCACTCGGCCACCTCGTCTCAATAAAACATGACATCTAACGCTATCATTTTTTCAGCTCTGGTCAAAGCCCTGTGCGCAAAACACGGCTCATCTTTTCAGGATAGCAAAGTGCACTTTTTGGACAGAAAAGAAGAAGGCGCACCTTTTGTTCACACAAGAAAAATCATTTGCAAGAGGCCTGACAGAGGACACCTTAATCATCCCACTGGAGCACACCTACCTAAACAAGGGCCTTCTACACCATGCCATCAACACGCCAAACTGTATTTTTCATCTTTGCTTACATCTTTTGGAATCGTTGCAAACTTTCAGCCAAGCATTTCCACAATTAACATCTGCCTTTTAGGGTCACTTAGCTAGACTGTGGGCTGAACTATGCAGATTACTTCTACTTTTAGGGAGACTCAAGCCAGTATGAACATGAGGCGAGGGCACATCTTCTTACTGTCCTACCAATCCCATTATACCTTATGCCTCACACTGGCACCTGCCAGTCACAGACAGGAGGTTTACAACTTGAAAATCAGGTATGACTGAAGCACTTTTTGGCACTTGTCCTTATACAGACAAACTATTCTCTTCGTGCAGCCAGACAAGCACTGTTTATTTTCTCCGCTAAGGCTGCAGAGGTGAATTTTCTATTTGTGGGTTGCAGGTCTGAACCCCAAATGGCCCATACTTTGTGAGAAAGAATGATGCTGTAGACAAGCATTGTGTAAATGTACACAATCTGTGTCCCAATAGTCATCGGGCAAAGGGCATACACACTTATCCATGCACAACCACATGGACGTCAAGGACAGGCGAGTTGGATGGTGGGTATGATACTAGTTTGTAAAAGTGCACCATCGACGAGGATGGGATTTGAACCCATGCATGCAGAGCACAATGGATTAGCAGTCCATCGCCTTAACCACTCGGCCACCTCGTCTCCATAAAACATGACATCTAACGCTATCATTTTTTCAGCTATGGTCAAAGCCCTGTGCGCATGTGCGGAAAACACGGCTCATCTTTTCAGGATAGCAAAGTGCACTTTTTGGACAGAAAAGAAGAAGGCGCACCTTTTGTTCACACAAGAAAAATCATTTGCAAGAGGCCTGACAGAGGACACCTTAATCATCCCACTGGAGCACACCTACCTAAACAAGGGCCTTCTACACCATGCCATCAACACGCCAAACTGTATTTTTCATCTTTGCTTACATCTTTTGGAATCGTTGCAAACTTTCAGCCAAGCATTTCCACAATTAACATCTGCCTTTTAGGGTCACTTAGCTAGACTGTGGGCTGAACTATGCAGATTACTTCTACTTTTAGGGAGACTCAAGCCAGTATGAACATGAGGCGAGGGCACATCTTCTTACTGTCCTACCAATCCCATTATACCTTATGCCTCACACTGGCACCTGCCAGTCACAGACAGGAGGTTTACAACTTGAAAATCAGGTATGACTGAAGCACTTTTTGGCACTTGTCCTTCTACAGACAAACTATTCTCTTCGTGCAGCCAGACAAGCACTGTTTATTTTCTCTGCTAAGGCTGCAGAGGTGAATTTTCTATTTGTGGGTTGCAGGTCTGAACCCCAAATGGCCCATACTTTGTGAGAAAGAATGATGCTGCAGACAAGCATTGTGTAAATGTACACAATCTGTGTCCCAATAGTCATCGGGCAAAGGGCATACACACTTATCCATGCACAACCACATGGACGTCAAGGACAGGCGAGTTGGATGGTGGGTATGATACTAGTTTGTAAAAGTGCACCATCGACGAGGATGGGATTTGAACCCATGCATGCAGAGCACAATGGATTAGCAGTCCATCGCCTTAACCACTCGGCCACCTCGTCTCAATAAAACATGACATCTAACGCTATCATTTTTTCAGCTATGGTCAAAGCCCTGTGCGCATGTGCGGAAAACACGGCTCATCTTTTCAGGATAGCAAAGTGCACTTTTTGGACAGAAAAGAAGAACGCGCACCATTTGTTCACACAAGAAAAATCATTTGCAAGAGGCCTGACAGAGGACACCTTAATCATCCCACTGGAGCACACCTACCTAAACAAGGGCCTTCTACACCATACCATCAACACACCATGCTGTATTTTTCATCTTTGCTTACATCTTTTGGAATCGTTGCAAACTTTCAGCCAAGCATTTCCACAATTAACATCTGCCTTTTAGGGTCACTTAGCTAGACTGTGGGCTGAACTATGCAGATTACTTCTACTTTTAGGGAGACTCAAGCCAGTATGAACATGAGGCGAGGGCACATCTTCTTACTGTCCTACCAATCCCATTATACCTTATGCCTCACACTGGCACCTGCCAGTCACAGACAGGAGGTTTACAACTTGAAAATCAGGTATGACTGAAGCACTTTTTGGCACTTGTCCTTCTACAGACAAACTATTTTCTTCGTGCAGTCAGACAAGCACTGTTTATTTTCTCCGCTAAGGCTGCAGAGGTGAATTTTCTATTTGTGGGTTGCAGGTCTGAACCCCAAATAGCCCATACTTTGTGAGAAAGAATGATGCTGTAGACAAGCATTGTGTAAATGTAAACAATCTGTGTCCCAATAGTCATCGGGCAAAGTGCATACACACTTATCCATGCACAACCACATGGACGTCAAGGACAGGCGAGTTGGATGGTGGGTATGATACTAGTTTGTAAAAGTGCACCATCGACGAGGATGGGATTAGAACCCATGCGTGCAAAGCACAATGGATTAGCAGTCCATCGCCTTAACCACTCAGCCACCTCGACTCGATAAAACATGACATCTAACGCTATCATTTTTTCAGCTCTGGTCAAAGCCCTGTGCGCAAAACACGGCTCATTTTTTCAGGATAGCAAAGTGCACTTTTTGGACAGAAAAGAAGAAGGCGCACCTTTTGTTCACACAAGAAAAATCATTTGCAAGAGGCTTGACAGAGGACACCTTAATCATCCCACTGGAGCACACCTACCTAAACAAGGGCCTTCTACACCATACCATCAACACACCATGCTGTATTTTTCATCTTTGCTTACATCTTTTGGAATCGTTGCAAACTTTCAGCCAAGCATTTCCACAATTAACATCTGCCTTTTAGGGTCACTTAGCTAGACTGTGGGCTGAACTATGCAGATTACTTCTACTTTTAGGGAGACTCAAGCCAGTATGAACATGAGGCGAGGGCACATCTTCTTACTGTCCTACCAATCCCATTATACCTTATGCCTCACACTGGCACCTGCCAGTCACAGACAGGAGGTTTACAACTTGAAAATCAGGTATGACTGAAGCACTTTTTGGCACTTGTCCTTCTACAGACAAACTATTTTCTTCGTGCAGTCAGACAAGCACTGTTTATTTTCTCCGCTAAGGCTGCAGAGGTGAATTTTCTATTTGTGGGTTGCAGGTCTGAACCCCAAATAGCCCATACTTTGTGAGAAAGAATGATGCTGTAGACAAGCATTGTGTAAATGTACACAATCTGTGTCCCAATAGTCAGCGGGCAAAGTGCATACACACTTATCCATGCACAACCACATGGACGTCAAGGACAGGCGAGTTGGATGGTGGGTATGATACTAGTTTGTAAAAGTGCACCATCGACGAGGATGGGATTTGAACCCATGCATGCAGAGCACAATGGATTAGCAGTCCATCGCCTTAACCACTCGGCCACCTCATCTCAATAATACATGACATCTAACGCTATCATTTTTTCAGCTCTGGTCAAAGCCCTGTGCGCAAAACACGGCTCATCTTTTCAGGATAGCAAAGTGCACTTTTTGGACAGAAAAGAAGAACGCGCACCTTTTGTTCACACAAGAAAAATCATTTGCAAGAGGCCTGACAGAGGACACCTTAATCATCCCACTGGAGCACACCTACCTAAACAAGGGCCTTCTACACCATGCCATCAACACGCCATGCTGTATTTTTCATCTTTGCTTACATCTTTTGGAATCGTTGCAAACTTTCAGCCAAGCATTTCCACAATTAACATCTGCCTTTTAGGGTCACTTAGCTAGACTGTGGGCTGAACTATGCAGATTACTTCTACTTTTAGGGAGACTCAAGCCAGTATGAACATGAGGCGAGGGCACATCTTCTTACTGTCCTACCAATCCCATTATACCTTATGCCTCACACTGGCACCTGCCAGTCACAGACAGGAGGTTTACAACTTGAAAATCAGGTATGACTGAAGCACTTTTTGGCACTTGTCCTTCTACAGACAAACTATTCTCTTCGTGCAGCCAGACAAGCACCGTTTATTTTCTCCGCTAAGGCTGCAGAGGTGAATTTTCTATTTGTGGGTTGCAGGTCTGAACCCCAAATGGCCCATACTTTGTAAAAAAGAATGATGCTGCAGACAAGCATTGTGTAAATGTAAACAATCTGTGTCCCAATAGTCATCGGGCAAAGGGCATACACACTTATCCATGCACAACCACATGGACTTCAAGGACAGGCGAGTTGGATGGTGGGTATGATACTAGTTTGTAAAAGTGCACCATCGACGAGGATGGGATTTGAACCCATGCGTGCAGAGCACAATGGATTAGCAGTCCATCGCCTTAACCACTCGGCCACCTCATCTCAATAAAACATGACATCTAACGCTATCATTTTTTCAGCTCTGGTCAAAGCCCTGTGCGCAAAACACGGCTCATCTTTTCAGGATAGCAAAGTGCACTTTTTGGACAGAAAAGAAGAAGGCGCACCTTTTGTTCAAACAAGAAAAATCATTTGCAAGAGGCCTGACAGAGGACACCTTAATCATCCCACTGGAGCACACCTACCTAAACAAGGGCCTTCTACACCATGCCATCAACATGCCAAACTGTATTTTTCATCTTTGCTTACATCTTTTGGAATCGTTGCAAACTTTCAGCCAAGCATTTCCACAATTAACATCTGCCTTTTAGGGTCACTTAGCTAGACTGTGGGCTGAACTATGCAGATTACTTCTACTTTTAGGGAGACTCAAGCCAGTATGAACATGAGGCGAGGGCACATCTTCTTACTGTCCTACCAATCCCATTATACCTTATGCCTCACACTGGCACCTGCCAGTCACAGACAGGAGGTTTACAACTTGAAAATCAGGTATGACTGAAGCACTTTTTGGCACTTGTCCTTCTACAGACAAACTATTTTCTTCGTGCAGCCAGACAAGCACTGTTTATTTTCTCCGCTAAGGCTGCAGAGGTGAATTTTCTATTTGTGGGTTGCAGGTCTGAACCCCAAATGGCCCATGCTTTGTGAGAAAGAATGATGCTGCAGACAAGCATTGTGTAAATGTACACAATCTGTGTCCCAATAGTCATCGGGCAAAGGGCATACACAATTATCCATGCACAACCACATGGACGTCAAGGACAGGCGAGTTGGATGGTGGGTATGATACTAGTTTGTAAAAGTGCACCATCGATGAGGATGGGATTTGAACCCATGCATGCAGAGCACAATGGATTAGCAGTCCATCGCCTTAACCACTCAGCCACCTCGTCTCCATAAAATATGACATCTAACGCTATCATTTTTTCAGCTATGGTCAAAGCCCTGTGCGCATGTGCGGAAAACACGGCTCATCTTTTCAGGATAGCAAAGTGCACTTTTTGGACAGAAAAGAAGAACGCGCACCTTTTGCTCACACAAGAAAAATCATTTTCAAGAGGCCTGACAGAGGACACCTTAATCATCCCACTGGAGCACACCTACCTAAACAAGGGCCTTCTACACCATACCATCAACACACCATGCTGTATTTTTCATCTTTGCTTACATCTTTTGGAATCGTTGCAAACTTTCAGCCAAGCATTTCCACAATTAACATCTGCCTTTTAGGGTCACTTAGCTAGACTGTGGGCTGAACTATGCAGATTACTTCTACTTTTAGGGAGACTCAAGCCAGTATGAACATGAGGCGAGGGCACATCTTCTTACTGTCCTACCAATCCCATTATACCTTATGCCTCACACTGGCACCTGCCAGTCACAGACAGGAGGTTTACAACTTGAAAATCAGGTATGACTGAAGCACTTTTTGGCACTTGTCCTTCTACAGACAAACTATTTTCTTCGTGCAGTCAGACAAGCACTGTTTATTTTCTCCGCTAAGGCTGCAGAGGTGAATTTTCTATTTGTGGGTTGCAGGTCTGAACCCCAAATAGCCCATACTTTGTGAGAAAGAATGATGCTGTAGACAAGCATTGTGTAAATGTAAACAATCTGTGTCCCAATAGTCATCGGGCAAAGTGCATACACACTTATCCATGCACAACCACATGGACGTCAAGGACAGGCGAGTTGGATGGTGGGTATGATACTAGTTTGTAAAAGTGCACCATCGACGAGGATGGGATTAGAACCCATGCGTGCAGAGCACAATGGATTAGCAGTCCATCGCCTTAACCACTCAGCCACCTCGACTCGATAAAACATGACATCTAACGCTATCATTTTTTCAGCTCTGGTCAAAGCCCTGTGCGCAAAACACGGCTCATTTTTTCAGGATAGCAAAGTGCACTTTTTGGACAGAAAAGAAGAAGGCGCACCTTTTGTTCACACAAGAAAAATCATTTGCAAGAGGCTTGACAGAGGACACCTTAATCATCCCACTGGAGCACACCTACCTAAACAAGGGCCTTCTACACCATACCATCAACACACCATGCTGTATTTTTCATCTTTGCTTACATCTTTTGGAATCGTTGCAAACTTTCAGCCAAGCATTTCCACAATTAACATCTGCCTTTTAGGGTCACTTAGCTAGACTGTGGGCTGAACTATGCAGATTACTTCTACTTTTAGGGAGACTCAAGCCAGTATGAACATGAGGCGAGGGCACATCTTCTTACTGTCCTACCAATCCCATTATACCTTATGCCTCACACTGGCACCTGCCAGTCACAGACAGGAGGTTTACAACTTGAAAATCAGGTATGACTGAAGCACTTTTTGGCACTTGTCCTTCTACAGACAAACTATTTTCTTCGTGCAGTCAGACAAGCACTGTTTATTTTCTCCGCTAAGGCTGCAGAGGTGAATTTTCTATTTGTGGGTTGCAGGTCTGAACCCCAAATAGCCCATACTTTGTGAGAAAGAATGATGCTGTAGACAAGCATTGTGTAAATGTACACAATCTGTGTCCCAATAGTCAGCGGGCAAAGTGCATACACACTTATCCATGCACAACCACATGGACGTCAAGGACAGGCGAGTTGGATGGTGGGTATGATACTAGTTTGTAAAAGTGCACCATCGACGAGGATGGGATTTGAACCCATGCATGCAGAGCACAATGGATTAGCAGTCCATCGCCTTAACGACTCGGCCACCTCGTCTCAATAACACATGACATCTAACGCTATCATTTTTTCAGCTCTGGTCGAAGCCCTGTGCGCAAAACACGGCTCATCTTTTCAGGATAGCAAAGTGCACTTTTTGGACAGAAAAGAAGAACGCGCACCTTTTGTTCACACAAGAAAAATCATTTGCAAGAGGCCTGACAGAGGACACCTTAATCATCCCACTGGAGCACACCTACCTAAACAAGGGCCTTCTACACCATGCCATCAACAAGCCATGCTGTATTTTTCATCTTTGCTTACATCTTTTGGAATCGTTGCAAACTTTCAGCCAAGCATTTCCACAATTAACATCTGCCTTTTAGGGTCACTTAGCTAGACTGTGGGCTGAACTATGCAGATTACTTCTACTTTTAGGGAGACTCAAGCCAGTATGAACATGAGGCGAGGGCACATCTTCTTACTGTCCTACCAATCCCATTATACCTTATGCCTCACACTGGCACCTGCCAGTCACAGACAGGAGGTTTACAACTTGAAAATCAGGTATGACTGAAGCACTTTTTGGCACTTGTCCTTCTACAGACAAACTATTCTCTTCGTGCAGCCAGACAAGCACCGTTTATTTTCTCCGCTAAGGCTGCAGAGGTGAATTTTCTATTTGTTGGTTGCAGGTCTGAACCCCAAATGGCCCATACTTTGTAAAAAAGAATGATGCTGCAGACAAGCATTGTGTAAATGTAAACAATCTGTGTCCCAATAGTCATCGGGCAAAGGGCATACACACTTATCCATGCACAACCACATGGACTTCAAGGACAGGCGAGTTGGATGGTGGGTATGATACTAGTTTGTAAAAGTGCACCATCGACGAGGATGGGATTTGAACCCATGCGTGCAGAGCACAATGGATTAGCAGTCCATCGCCTTAACCACTCGGCCACCTCGTCTCAATAAAACATGACATCTAACGCTATCATTTTTTCAGCTCTGGTCAAAGCCCTGTGCGCAAAACACGGCTCATCTTTTCAGGATAGCAAAGTGCACTTTTTGGACAGAAAAGAAGAAGGCGCACCTTTTGTTCACACAAGAAAAATCATTTGCAAGAGGCCTGACAGAGGACACCTTAATCATCCCACTGGAGCACACCTACCTAAACAAGGGCCTTCTACACCATACCATCAACACACCATGCTGTATTTTTCATCTTTGCTTACATCTTTTGGAATCGTTGCAAACTTTCAGCCAAGCATTTCCACAATTAACATCTGCCTTTTAGGGTCACTTAGCTAGACTGTGGGCTGAACTATGCAGATTACTTCTACTTTTAGGGAGACTCAAGCCAGTATGAACATGAGGCGAGGGCACATCTTCTTACTGTCCTACCAATCCCATTATACCTTATGCCTCACACTGGCACCTGCCAGTCACAGACAGGAGGTTTACAACTTGAAAATCAGGTATGACTGAAGCACTTTTTGGCACTTGTCCTTCTACAGACAAACTATTTTCTTCGTGCAGTCAGACAAGCACTGTTTATTTTCTCCGCTAAGGCTGCAGAGGTGAATTTTCTATTTGTGGGTTGCAGGTCTGAACCCCAAATAGCCCATACTTTGTGAGAAAGAATGATGCTGTAGACAAGCATTGTGTAAATGTACACAATCTGTGTCCCAATAGTCATCGGGCAAAGGGCATACACACTTATCCATGCACAACCACATGGACGTCAAGGACAGGCGAGTTGGATGGTGGGTATGATACTAGTTTGTAAAAGTGCACCATCGACGAGGATGGGATTTGAATCCATGCGTGCAGAGCACAATGGATTAGCAGTCCATCACCTTAACCACTCGGCCACCTCGTCTCCATAAAACATGACATCTAACGCTATCATTTTTTCAGCTATGGTCAAAGCCCTGTGCGCATGTGCGGAAAACACGGCTCATCTTTTCAGGATAGCAAAGTGCACTTTTTGGACAGAAAAGAAGAACGCGCACCTTTTGCTCACACAAGAAAAATCATTTTCAAGAGGCCTGACAGAGGACACCTTAATCATCCCACTGGAGCACACCTACCTAAACAAGGGCCTTCTACACCATGCCATCAACACGCCATGCTGTATTTTTCATCTTTGCTTACATCTTTTGGAATCATTGCAAACTTTCAGCCAAGCATTTATACAATTAACATCTGCCTTTTAGGGTCACTTAGCTAGACTGTGGGCTGAACTATGCAGATTACTTCTACTTTTAGGGAGACTCAAGCCAGTATGAACATGAGGCGAGGGCACATCTTCTTACTGTCCTACCAATCCCATTATACCTTATGCCTCACACTGGCACCTGCCAGTCACAGACAGGAGGTTTACAACTTGAAAATCAGGTATGACTGAAGCACTTTTTGGCACTTGTCCTTCTACAGACAAACTATTTTCTTCGTGCAGCCAGACAAGCACTGTTTATTTTCTCCGCTAAGGCTGCAGAGGTGAATTTTCTATTTGTGGGTTGCAGGTCTGAACCCCAAATGGCCCATACTTTGTGAGAAAGAATGATGCTGCAGACAAGCATTGTGTAAATGTACACAATCTGTGTCCTAATAGCCATCGGGCAAAGGGCATACACACTTATCCATGCACAACCACATAGACGTCAAGGACAGGCGAGTTGGATGGTGGGTATGATACTAGTTTGTAAAAGTGCACCATCAACGAGGATGGGATTAGAACCCATGCGTGCAAAGCACAATGGATTAGCAGTCCATCGCCTTAACAACTCGGCCACCTCGTCTCGATAAAACATGACATCTAACGCTATCATTTTTTCAGCTATGGTCAAAGCCCTGTGCGCAAAACACGGCTCATCTTTTCAGGATAGCAAAGTGCACTTTTTGGACAGAAAAGAAGAAGGCGCACCTTTTGTTCACACAAGAAAAATCATTTGCAAGAGGCCTGACAGAGGACACCTTAATCATCCCACTGGAGCACACCTACCTAAACAAGGGCCTTCTACACCATGCCATCAACACGCCATGCTGTATTTTTCATCTTTGCTTACATCTGTAAGGCTTGGTGGTGTATTCTCCACAGTCAGCATGCAACGCATGAGTTGGCGTGGAGGAGGTACACACACTAGCACCAGGAAACAGGCTATCCCTAGTATAGTGGAGGGGAGGACTGACTCCAATAGGAGATTGTGGCGCACAGAGCCGGTGCAGATCTGACAGCCACAAACAATGCTTTCGTTATAACGTCTCAGCGCAAAGTAGCGCTGAGCGCATAAACCAGAACTTAGGAGATCAGGACAGGTAGACAGAATGAACGCTTGCTAGCTAGCGGCTACTTAGCGACAGCAAGCGTCCAAAACCAGACAGACTGGAATGAGGCAGCCAATGCGATGCGGCGATGGCGTGCCTCACAAAGACAGGACAGGACAGTCAGAAAACAGCAGGATTAAGATAGATGAACGTAACACAGACAAATATACAATAAGTATGTTTTCCTAGCGTATTACAATTACAGCTATCAATGAAACTATTTGTAACGTCTGACTAACATATGTATATATCGGCAATGAACCGATATATGACATAAGCAGGAACGCTGACTAGGAATGGAGTAACACAGGGAACAGGACTCAGAAGGATTCGCTATCTCTTCACAGAGATGAACGCAATCCACAAACGGTAACAGAACAGGATTCAGAAGGATTCGTTATCTCTTCGCAGAGATGAACGCAATCCACAAACGGTAACAGAACAGGATTCAGAAGGATTCGTTATCTCTTCGCAGAGATGAACGCAATCCACTAACAGAACCAGGAGCAGGGTAACTACCTCAGCACGGGTGGTCACGGTACGCGCAACCTACCAAAACGTGCTGGAAAACTGACTAACTGAACACAGGAAATAAACAGTTCGTGTACGTATATATCAGCAACACTGATATATCAACGTAACACAAATACAAGGAAAATAATAAACGTGCTGGTATGCATATATATTGGCAATGAACCAATATATGATGCAAAGACCAGCAAAGTATCTTTAACAAGAAACACGATCGGGGGCTAAAGCGACAGCAAGGCAGGCTTAAGCTGAAGCTATGAAAACCCAAGGAAACCCTGCAGGAAGCAGATCTTTATACTGAGGTCATCCAATGGGAGCAGACATGCAGATTCCCACACAGGTGAATGATAATCAGTCACAAGCTGACAGCAGGGAAAGACAGACAAAGCTATGCAACTTGCATGGAAAGACATCAGAACTGCCTGAGCTGCAGCACTACTTCCAGCAATAGCTGCTGCAGCAGCGATCATTACAACATCTTTTGGAATCGTTGCAAACTTTCAGCCAAGCATTTCCACAATTAACATCTGCCTTTTAGGGTCACTTAGCTAGACTGTGGGCTGAACTATGCAGATTACTTCTACTTTTAGGGAGACTCAAGCCAGTATGAACATGAGGCGAGGGCACATCTTCTTACTGTCCTACCAATCCCATTATACCTTATGCCTCACACTGGCACCTGCCAGTCACAGACAGGAGGTTTACAACTTGAAAATCAGGTATGACTGAAGCACTTTTTGGCACTTGTCCTTCTACAGACAAACTTTTTCTTCGTGCAGTCAGACAAGCACTGTTTATTTTCTCCGCTAAGGCTGCAGAGGTGAATTTTCTATTTGTGGGTTGCAGGTCTGAACCCCAAATGGCCCATACTTTGTGAGAAAGAATGATGCTGTAGACAAGCATTGTGTAAATGTACACAATCTGTGTCCCAATAGTCATCGGGCAAAGGGCATACACACTTATCCATGCACAACCACATGGACGTCAAGGACAGGCGAGTTGGATGGTGGGTATGATACTAGTTTGTAAAAGTGCACCATCGACGAGGATGGGATTTGAACCTAGCATGCAGAGCACAATGGATTAGCAGTCCATCGCCTTAACCACTCGGCCACCTCATCTCAATAAAACATGACATCTAACGCTATCATTTTTTCAGCTATGGTCAAAGCCCTGTGCGCATGTGCAGAAAACACGGCTCATCTTTTCAGGATAGCAAAGTGCACTTTTTGGACAGAAAAGAAGAACGCGCACCTTTTGTTCACACAAGAAAAATCATTTGCAAGAGGCCTGACAGAGGACACCTTAATCATCCCACTGGAGCACACCTACCTAAACAAGGGCCTTCTACACCATACCATCAACACACCATGCTGTATTTTTCATCTTTGCTTACATCTTTTGGAATCGTTGCAAACTTTCAGCCAAGCATTTCCACAATTAACATCTGCCTTTTAGGGTCACTTAGGTAGACTGTGGGCTGAACTATGCAGATTACTTCTACTTTTAGGGAGACTCAAGCCAGTATGAACATGAGGCGAGGGCACATCTTCTTACTGTCCTACCAATCCCATTATACCTTATGCCTCACACTGGCACCTGCCAGTCACAGACAGGAGGTTTACAACTTGAAAATCAGGTATGACTGAAGCACTTTTTGGCACTTGTCCTTCTACAGACAAACTATTTTCTTCGTGCAGCCAGACAAGCACTGTTTATTTTCTCCGCTAAGGCTGCAGAGGTGAATTTTCTATTTGTGGGTTGCAGGTCTGAACCCCGAACGGCCCATACTTTGTGAGAAAGAATGATGCTGTAGACAAGCATTGTGTAAATGTACACAATCTGTGTCCCAATAGTCATCGGGCAAAGGGCATACACACTTATCCATGCACAACCACATGGACATCAAGGACAGGCGAGTTGGATGGTGGGTATGATACTAGTTTGTAAAAGTGCACCATCGACGAGGATGGGATTTGAATCCATGCGTGCAGAGCACAATGGATTAGCAGTCCATCGCCTTAACCACTCGGCCACCTCGTCTCCATAAAACATGACATCTAACGCTATCATTTTTTCAGCTATGGTCAAAGCCCTGTGCGCATGTGCGGAAAACACGGCTCATCTTTTCAGGATAGCAAAGTGCACTTTTTGGACAGAAAAGAAGAAGGCGCACCTTTTGTTCACACAAGAAAAATCATTTGCAAGAGGCCTGACAGAGGACACCTTAATCATCCCACTGGAGCACACCTACCTAAACAAGGGCCTTCTACACCATGCCATCAACACGCCAAACTGTATTTTTCATCTTTGCTTACATCTTTTGGAATCGTTGCAAACTTTCAGCCAAGCATTTCCACAATTAACATCTGCCTTTTAGGGTCACTTAGCTAGACTGTGGGCTGAACTATGCAGATTACTTCTACTTTTAGGGAGACTCAAGCCAGTATGAACATGAGGCGAGGGCACATCTTCTTACTGTCCTACCAATCCCATTATACCTTATGCCTCACACTGGCACCTGCCAGTCACAGACAGGAGGTTTACAACTTGAAAATCAGGTATGACTGAAGCACTTTTTGGCACTTGTCCTTCTACAGACAAACTATTCTCTTCGTGCAGCCAGACAAGCACTGTTTATTTTCTCTGCTAAGGCTGCAGAGGTGAATTTTCTATTTGTGGGTTGCAGGTCTGAACCCCAAATGGCCCATACTTTGTGAGAAAGAATGATGCTGCAGACAAGCATTGTGTAAATGTACACAATCTGTGTCCCAATAGTCATCGGGCAAAGGGCATACACACTTATCCATGCACAACCACATGGACGTCAAGGACAGGCGAGTTGGATGGTGGGTATGATACTAGTTTGTAAAAGTGCACCATCGACGAGGATGGGATCTGAACCCATACATGCAGAGCACAAAGGATTAGCAGTCCATCGCCTTAACCACTCGGCCACCTCATCTCAATAAAACAAGACATCTAACGCTATCATTTTTTCAGCTATGGTCAAAGCCCTGTGCGCATGTGCGGACAACACGGCTCATTTTTTCAGGATAGCAAAGTGCACTTTTTGGACAGAAAAGAAGAAGGCGCACCTTTTGTTCACACAAGAAAAATCATTTGCAAGAGGCCTGACAGAGGACACCTTAATCATCCCACTGGAGCACACCTACCTAAACAAGGGCCTTCTACACCATACCATCAACACACCATGCTGTATTTTTCATCTTTGCTTACATCTTTTGGAATCGTTGCAAACTTTCAGCCAAGCATTTCCACAATTAACATCTGCCTTTTAGGGTCACTTAGCTAGACTGTGGGCTGAACTATGCAGATTACTTCTACTTTTAGGGAGACTCAAGCCAGTATGAACATGAGGCGAGGGCACATCTTCTTACTGTCCTACCAATCCCATTATACCTTATGCCTCACACTGGCACCTGCCAGTCACAGACAGGAGGTTTACAACTTGAAAATCAGGTATGACTGAAGCACTTTTTGGCACTTGTCCTTCTACAGACAAACTATTTTCTTCGTGCAGTCAGACAAGCACTGTTTATTTTCTCCGCTAAGGCTGCAGAGGTGAATTTTCTATTTGTGGGTTGCAGGTCTGAACCCCAAATAGCCCATACTTTGTGAGAAAGAATGATGCTGTAGACAAGCATTGTGTAAATGTACACAATCTGTGTCCCAATAGTCATCGGGCAAAGGGCATACACACTTATCCATGCACAACCACATGGACGTCAAGGACAGGCGAGTTGGATGGTGGGTATGATACTAGTTTGTAAAAGTGCACCATCGACGAGGATGGGATTTGAATCCATGCGTGCAGAGCACAATGGATTAGCAGTCCATCGCCTTAACCACTCGGCCACCTCGTCTCCGTAAAACATGACATCTAACGCTATCATTTTTTCAGCTATGGTCAAAGCCCTGTGCGCATGTGTGGAAAACACGGCTCATCTTTTCAGGATAGCAAAGTGCACTTTTTGGACAGAAAAGAAGAAGGCGCACCTTTTGTTCACACAAGAAAAATCATTTGCAAGAGGCCTGACAGAGGACACCTTAATCATCCCACTGGAGCACACCTACCTAAACAAGGGCCTTCTACACCATGCCATCAACACGCCATGCTGTATTTTTCATCTTTGCTTACATCTTTTGGAATCGTTGCAAACTTTCAGCCAAGCATTTCCACAATTAACATCTGCCTTTTAGGGTCACTTAGCTAGACTGTGGGCTGAACTATGCAGATTACTTCTACTTTTAGGGAGACTCAAGCCAGTATGAGCATGAGGCGAGGGCACATCTTCTTACTGTCCTACCAATCCCATTATACCTTATGCCTCACACTGGCACCTGCCAGTCACAGACAGGAGGTTTACAACTTGAAAATCAGGTATGACTGAAGCACTTTTTGGCACTTGTCCTTCTACAGACAAACTATTTTCTTCGTGCAGCCAGACAAGCACTGTTTATTTTCTCCGCTAAGGCTGCAGAGGTGAATTTTCTATTTGTGGGTTGCAGGTCTGAACCCCAAATGGCCCATACTTTGTGAGAAAGAATGATGCTGCAGACAAGCATTGTGTAAATGTACACAATCTGTGTCCCAATAGTCATCGGGCAAAGGGCATACACACTTATCCATGCACAACCACATGGACGTCAAGGACAGGCGAGTTGGATGGTGGGTATGATACTAGTTTGTAAAAGTGCACCATCGACAAGGATGGGATTTGAACCCATGCGTGCAGAGCACAATGGATTAGCAGTCCATCGCCTTAACCACTCAGCCACCTCATCTCAGTAAAACATGACTTCTAACGCTATCATTTTTTCAGCACTGGTCAAAGCCCTGTGCGCAAAAAACGGCTCATCTTTTCAGGATAGCAAAGTGCACTTTTTGGACAGAAAAGAAGAACGCGCACCTTTTGTTCACACAAGAAAAATCGTTTGCAAGAGGCCTGACAGAGGACACCTTAATCACTCCACTGGAGCACACCTACCTAAACAAGGGCCTTCTACAGCATGCCATCAACACGCCATGCTGTATTTTTCATCTTTGCTTACATCTTTTGGAATCATTGCAAACTTTCAACCACGCATTTCCACAATTAACATCTGCCTTTTAGGGTCACTTAGCTAGACTGTGGGCTGAACTATGCAGATTACTTCTACTTTTAGGGAGACTCAAGCCAGTATGAACATGAGGTGAGGGCACATCTTCTTACTGTCCTACCAATCCCATTATACCTTATGCCTCACACTGGCACCTGCCAGTCACAGACAGGAGGTTTACAACTTGAAAATCAGGTATGACTGAAGCACTTTTTGGCACTTGTCCTTCTACAGACAAACTATTTTATTCGTGCAGCCAGACAAGCACTGTTTATTTTCTCCGCTAAGGCTGCAGAGGTGAATTTTCTATTTGTGGGTTGCAGGTCTGAACCCCAAATGGCCCATACTTTGTGAGAAAGAATGATGCTGCAGACAAGCATTGTGTAAATGTACACAATCTGTGTCCCAATAGTCATCGGGCAAAGGGCATACACACTTATCCATGCACAACCACATGGACGTCAAGGACAGGCGAGTTGGATGGTGGGTATGATACTAGTTTGTAAAAGTGCACCATCGACGAGGATGGGATTTGAACCCATGCGTGCAGAGCACAATGGATTAGCAGTCCATCGCCTTAACCACTCGGCCACCCCGTCTCAATAAATCACAACATCTAACGCTATCATTTTTTCAGCTATGGTCAAAGCCCTGTGCGGAAAACACGGCTCATCTTTTCAGGATAGCAAAGTGCACTTTTTGGACAGAAAAGAAGAACGCGCACCTTTTGCTCACACAAGAAAAATCATTTTCAAGAGGCCTGACAGAGGACACCTTAATCATCCCACTGGAGCACACCTACCTAAACAAGGGCCTTTTACACCATGCCATCAACACACCATGCTGTATTTTTCATCTTTGCTTACATCTTTTGGAATCATTGCAAACTTTCTGCCAAGCATTTCCACAATTAACATCTGCCTTTTAGGGTCACTTAGCTAGACTGTGGGCTGAACTATGCAGATTACTTCTACTTTTAGGTAGTGTTGGGCGATCATCTAGATGTTCGGGTTCGGGCCGAACAGGCCGAACATGGCCGCGATGTTCGGGTGTTCGACCCGAACTCCGAACATAATGGAAGTCAATGGGGACCCGAACTTTTGTGGTTTGTAAAGCCTCCTTACATGCTACATACCCCAAATTTACAGGGTATGTGCACCTTGGGAGTGGGTACAAGAGGAAAAAAAAAATAGCAAAAAGAGCTTATAGTTTTTGAGAAAATCGATTTTAAAGTTTCAAAGGGAAAACTGTCTTTTAAATGCGGGAAATGTCTGTTTTCTTTGCACAGGTAACATTTTTTTTGTCGGCATGCAGTCATAAATGTAATACATATAAGAGGTTCCAGGAAAAGGGACCGGTAACGCTAACCCAGCAGCAGCACACGTGATGGAACAGGAGGAGGGTGGCGCAGGAGGAGAAGAAGGCCACGCTTTGTGAGACACAACAACCCCGGCCTTGCATGAGGGCAAGAAGCGTGCGGATAGCATGCTTTGTACCGCCATGCAGTCATAAATGTAATAAAGATAAGTGGTTCAATAAACAGGGACCACGCGGCAACGCTAACCCAGCAGCAGCAGACGTGATGGAACAGGAGCAGGCGCAGGAGGAGAAGGCCACGCTTTGTGAGACACAACAACCCAGGCCTTGCATGAGGGCAAGAAGCGTGCGGATAGCATGCTTTGTACCGCCATGCAGTCATAAATGTAATAAAGATAAGTGGTTCAATAAACAGGGACCACGCGGCAACGCTAACCCAGCAGCAGCAGACGTGATGGAACAGGAGCAGGCGCAGGAGGAGAAGGCCACGCTTTGTGAGACACAACAACCCAGGCCTTGCATGTGGACAAAAAGCGTGCGGATATAGCAGCAATGCTTTTTGCCGCCATGCAGTCATAAATGTAATACAGATGAGAGGTTCAATAAACAGGGCCCGGAAACGCAACACCATCCCAGATGTTCATTGGTCATGTTACTTGGTTGGGGTCCTGGAGTGTTGCGTAGTCATTTCCAATCCAGGATTGATTCATTTTAATTTGAGTCAGACGGTCTGCATTTTCTGTAGAGAGGCGGATACGCCGATCTGTGACGATGCCTCCGGCAGCACTGAAACAGCGTTCCGACATAACGCTGGCTGCCGGGCAAGCCAGCACCTCTATTGCGTACATTGCCAGTTCGTGCCAGGTGTCTAGCTTCGATACCCAATAGTTGAAGGGTGCAGATGGATGGTTCGACACAGCTACGCCATCTGACATGTAGTCCTTGACCATCTTCTCCAGGCGATCGGTGTTGGAGGTGGATCTGCACGCTTGCTGTTCAGTGGGCTGCGGCTGCATGGGTGTCAGAAAATTTTCCCACTCCAAGGACACTGCCGATACCATTCCCTTTTGGGTACTAGCTGCGGCTTGCGTTGTTTGCTGCCCTCCTGGTCGTCCTGGGTTTGCGGAAGTCAGTCTGCCTGCGTACAACTGGCTAGAGGAGGGGGAGGATGTCAATCTCCTCTCTAAAGTCTCCACAAGGGCCTGCTGGTATTCTTCCATTTTGACCTGTCTGACTCTTTCTTCAAGCAGTTTTGGAACATTGTGTTTGTACCGTGGATCCAGAAGGGTATAAACCCAGTAATTGGTGTTGTCCAGAATGCGCACAATGCGTGGGTCACGTTCAATGCAGTCTAGCATGAATTGAGCCATGTGTGCCAGAGTCCTACCAGAATCCTCATCATCCTCTTGTGAGCGTTGTGATAGTTGTTGTGATGCATCATAGTCGTCACCTTCCTCCTGGTCTGCTTCTGCTGACCATTCGCGTTGAATTGTGGAAGTCCAACGTGCACCGCTCTGGCCCTCGTCAGTGGTGGCATGAAATTCCTGCTCCAACTCCAGCTGTTCCTCCTCCTCTTCTTCGTCATAGCTGCTGGGGCCAGCGTTCCCTGAGGTGGATGGCCTGATGTTGGTACCATCACGCTGATCGTTTTCTCCTTCAGATTCCCCCAGTTGCATCATGACAGCTGTTTCCTTGATTTTTAACATCGACCTCTTCAGTAAACACAGCAGTGGTATGGTAATGCTGACTGAAGAGTTGTCACTGCTCACAAGCAACGTGGATTGCTCAAAATTTTGGAGGACTTGGCAGAGGTCCAACATGTTGGCCCAATCGGATCCACAGAAGCTTGGCAGCTGGCCGGATGCGCCTCGGTACTGCGCCATCATGTACTGGACCACTGCACTCTTCTGCTCGCAAAAGCGGGCTAGCATGTGCAGCGTAGAATTCCAGCGCGTAGGGACATCACACAGCAAGCGATGGTGGGGGAGATTGAAGCGCTCCTGCATCTTGGCGAGTGCCCCCGAAGCAGTACTGGAATTTCTACAATGTTTGGACACTCGACGCACCTTCAACAGCAGATCGGGCACGCCTGGGTATGTCCTCAGGAACCGCTGAACTACTAGGTTCATCACGTGCGCCAGGCAAGGGATGTGTGTCAGCTTAGCCAACCTTAAAGCGCGAATGAGATTACTCCCATTATCACACACAACCATGCCCGGTTTCAGGTCCAGCGGTGCCAGCCACAAATCCGTCTGTTCCTTTATTCCCCTCCAAATTTCCTCCCCTGTGTGCTGCTTATCCCCAAGGCAGATTAGCTTCAGCAACGCTTGCTGACGCATGCCAACAGCTGTGCTGCACTGCTTCCACGATCCTACTGCTGCTGGGTTAGCGTTTCCGGATGAGGTACAGCTTTGAGATGCGTTGGAGGAGAAGGAGTCAGAGAGGTAGGTGCTGCTGTTATCCAGTGGGAGGGACGGCGGTGCAGCTGTTTGTGGCGTGGGCAACACCCGTGCCGTAGCAGGTGAGGAATCGCTGCCAGGCTCCACAAGGTTCACCCAGTGCGCGGTAAGGGAGATGTATCGACCCTGGCCGAACGCACTCGTCCAGGTGTCAGTGGTGAGGTGAACCTTGCAGGCAACGGCATTCTTCAAGCTTCGGGTTATTTTGCTGACCACGTGCTCATGCAACTCAGGCACTGCAGAGCGTGCAAAGTGGTAGCGGCTGGGAACCACGTAACGTGGGATGGCCACTGACATCATGCCCTTGAAGCTGTTTGTCTCCACCAATCGATATGGCAGCATTTCGCAGGCCAGAAGCTTGGCTATGCTGGCTGTTACTGCCACGGCCCGGGGGTCATTTGCTGGCAATTTCCTCTTGCGCTCAAACATCTCCGACACAGACAACTGAACCGTAGCGCTGCACACGGAAGGGCTGTTGGTTGTTGTGTTTGATGAACACTGGGAGACCTCAAGAGCACTACTCCGGAAAGTGACAGTGTCAGCGTCGTCTGATGTTTGTGAATGTTGTGAACCACGCAATGGCTGGGCTACTGCTGCTGCTGAGGCGGGTCTGGTGAACCCAAGGGAGGCAGTGTTGTTTCTGGTACCCTGTCCTGACGCGTTTGCCCAAAGAGTGGGATGTTTGGATAGCATGTGACGGCTCATGCTGGTGGTGGAGAGGTTGTTAATATTTTTCCCCCTGCTCAGGCGGGTCTTGCACACCTTGCAAATCGCCATGGTAACATCCTCAGTGCAGTCTTCAAAGAAAGCCCAGACTTTGGAGCACCTGCCTCCTTGCTGGCGATTTCTGTTTGCTCCTCTTTTGCCTCTCACTTGAACTTCCACGCTTGTGGTGCCTGAAATTGCGCGCCGCCTACCTTGTGGCACAAGGCGAACTCGTGCAGCAGTGTGTTCTTCAACAGACTCATCTGTGCTGCTGCTACGACGGCGATGTTCTCGTTCACAAACAAAATCTGGGTCTCTGTCCACATTGTCCATACCCTCCTCTTCCATCTCCTCAAACTCGTCATATGTCATTGTGGGCCACCGCCGTGGAGTAGAGCTCCCCACAACAACCTCTGCGCAGCACACTCCAACGTCGTCTTCCAGATCTTGTCGGCCGACCTCCTGCAATTGCAACCCCTCCTGCCCAAATTGCTCTGGGATTTGGGTTTCCGAGTCCTCTTCGGACTCGCCTTGTATTTCAGTGCGCGGTGCATTTCCCACAGTTAACGGTTGTGAATCCAGGCACAACATTTCTGGCTGTTCCTCCATTGACCTTTGAAAGGTGGAAGTTTGTTGGGCTGGGAATAGCTCCTGCGAATACCCCATTGTGTCCTGAGGTAATTCATCGGACTGGTTATCTGGCAGTTGTGTGCGTGGTGTCGCTGCCGGTTGTGTCAGCTTTGTGCCCACTGGCTCCTTGTAACTGGCTGAGGACTCGGACCTCGTGCGTGATGTGCTGGTGCTGCTTAACCCACTGCTGGACGCTTGAGAGGTCATCCAAGTAATTATCTGGTCCTGTTCTTTTGGATTTGTGAGGGTTGTTGTCCTGGACAACATGGGCGGTA
This sequence comes from Hyperolius riggenbachi, assembly GCF_040937935.1. Lineage (NCBI taxonomy): Eukaryota > Metazoa > Chordata > Amphibia > Anura > Hyperoliidae > Hyperolius > Hyperolius riggenbachi. Next base: position 42,398,675 of record NC_090648.1, read on the forward strand.
TTGAGTGGGTTTTCTTGGGTGCTCCCCTGTGGCCTGTACGTGAACCGTCAGGGGAAACACCTCTTCCCTTGCCCCTCCCTCTTTCACCGGATTTCTTCCTCATTTCACTTATCCTTACAGTACACGCTGACTGGCAGCAGTACAGTGGCAGTACAGAAATGCTATACAGTACCACTATTCCCAGCAGCGACACAGAGCACAATGCTATACAGTGACGGGTGAGCGGTGTACCACTATTCCCAGCAGCGACACAGAGCACAATGCTATACAGTGACGGGTGAGCGGTGTACCACTATTCCCAGCAGCGACACAGAGCACAATGCTATACAGTGACGGGTGAGCGGTGTACCACTATTCCCAGCAGCGACACAGAGCACAATGCTATACAGTGGCGAACGAGCGGTGTACCACTATTCCCAGCAGACACAGAACAGTACACAGAATGCTATATAGTGTGGCTGAACGAGCGGTGTACCACTATTCCCAGCAGACACAGAACAGTACACAGAATGCTATATAGTGTGGCTGAACGAGCGGTGTACTACTGTTCCCAGCAGACACAGAACAGTACACAGAATGCTATATAGTGTGGCTGAACGAGCGGTGTACTACTGTTCCCAGCAGACACAGAACAGTACACAGAATGCTATATAGTGTGGCTGAACGAGCGGTGTACCACTGTTCCCAGCAGACACAGAACAGTACACAGAATGCTATATAGTGTGGCTGAACGAGCGGTGTACCACTATTCCCAGCAGACACAGAACAGTACACAGAATGCTATATAGTGTGGCTGAACGAGCGGTGTACCACTATTCCCAGCAGACACAGAACAGTACACAGAATGCTATATAGTGTGGCTGAACGAGCGGTGTACTACTGTTCCCAGCAGACACAGAACAGTACACAGAATGCTATATAGTGTGGCTGAACGAGCGGTGTACTACTGTTCCCAGCAGACACAGAACAGTACACAGAATGCTATATAGTGTGGCTGAGCGAGCGGTGTACTACTGTTCCCAGCAGACACAGAACAGTACACAGAATGCTATATAGTGTGGCTGAACGAGCGGTGTACCACTGTTCCCAGCAGACACAGAACAGTACACAGAATGCTATATAGTGTGGCTGAACGAGCGGTGTACCACTATTCCCAGCAGACACAGAACAGTACACAGAATGCTATATAGTGTGGCTGAACGAGCGGTGTACCACTATTCCCAGCAGACACAGAACAGTACACAGAATGCTATATAGTGTGGCTGAACGAGCGGTGTACTACTGTTCCCAGCAGACACAGAACAGTACACAGAATGCTATATAGTGTGGCTGAACGAGCGGTGTACTACTGTTCCCAGCAGTGACACACAATGACTGGGGGGGACCCTGGCTAGCGTGGCTGGAGCGCTAACTACCCTGCCTGCCTACCCAAAGCTAAACCCACAGACAAATGGCGGAGATATGACGTGGTTCGGGTATTTATTTACCCGAACCACGTGACAGTTCGGCCAATCAGAGCGCGTTCGGGTCCGAACCACGTGACCCGTTCGGCCAATCACAGCGCTAGCCGAACGTTCGGGGAACGTTCGGCCATGCGCTCTTAGTTCGGCCATATGGCCGAACGGTTTGGCCGAGCACCGTCAGGTGTTCGGCCGAACTCGAACATCACCCGAACAGGGTGATGTTCTGCAGAACCCGAACAGTGGCGAACACTGTTCACCCAACACTACTTTTAGGGAGACTCAAGCCAGTATGAACATGAGGTGAGGGCACATCTTCTTACTGTCCTACCAATCCCATTATACCTTATGCCTCACACTGGCACCTGCCAGTCACAGACAGGAGGTTTACAACTTGAAAATCAGGTATGACTGAAGCACTTTTTGGCACTTGTCCTTCTACAGACAAACTATGTTCTTCGTGCAGCCAGACAAGCGCTGTTTATTTTCTCCGCTAAGGCTGCAGAGGTGAATTTTCTATTTGTGGGTTGCAGGTCTGAACCCCAAATGGCCCATACTTTGTGAGAAAGAATGATGCTGCAGACAAGCATTGTGTAAATTTACACAATCTGTGTCCCAATAGCCATCGGGCAAAGGGCATACACACTTATCCATGCACAACCACATGGACGTCAAGGACAGGCGAGTTGGATGGTGGGTATGATACTAGTTTGTAAAAGTGCACCATCGACGAGGATGGGATTTGAACCCATGCGTGCAGAGCACAATGGATTAGCAGTCCATCGCCTTAACCACTCAGCCACCTCATCTCAATAAAACATGACATCTAACGCTATAATTTTTTCAGCTCTGGTCAAAGCCCTGTGCGCATGTGCGGAAAACACGGCTCATCTTTTCAGGATAGCAAAGTGCACTTTTTGGACAGAAAAGAAGAACGCGCACCTTTTGCTCACACAAGAAAAATCATTTGCAAGAGGCCTGACAGAGGACACCTTAATCACCCCACTGGAGCACACCTACCTAAACAAGGGCCTTCTACACCATGCCATCAACACGCCATGCTGTATTTTTCATCTTTGCTTACATCTTTTGGAATCATTGCAAACTTTCAGCCAAGCATTTCCACAATTAACATCTGCCATTTAGGGTCACTTAGCTAGACTGTGGGCTGAACTATGCAGATTACTTCTACTTTTAGGGAGACTCAAGCCAGTATGAACATGAGGCGAGGGCACATCTTCTTACTGTCCTACCAATCCCATTATACCTTATGCCTCACACTGGCACCTGCCAGTCACAGACAGGAGGTTTACAACTTGAAAATCAGGTATGACTGAAGCACTTTTTGGCACTTGTCCTTCTACAGACAAACTATTTTCTTCGTGCAGCCAGACAAGCACTGTTTATTTTCTCCGCTAAGGCTGCAGAGGTGAATTTTCTATTTGTGGGTTGCAGGTCTGAACCCCAAATGGCCCATACTTTGTGAGAAAGAATGATGCTGCAGACAAGCATTGTGTAAATGTACACAATCTGTGTCCCAATAGTCATCGGGCAAAGGGCATACACACTTATCCATGCACAACCACATGGACATCAAGAACAGGCGAGTTGGATGGTGGGTATGATACTAGTTTGTAAAAGTGCACCATCGACGAGGATGGGATTTGAACCCATGCGTGCAGAGCACAATGGATTAGCAGTCCATCGCCTTAACCACTCGGCCACCTCGTCTCAGTAAAACATGACATCTAACGCTATCATTTTTTCAGCTCTGGTCAAAGCCCTGTGCGCAAAACACGGCTCATCTTTTCAGGATAGCAAAGTGCACTTCTTGGACAGAAAAGAAGAACGCGCACCTTTTGCTCACACAAGAAAAATCATTTGCCAGAGGCCTGACAGCGGACACCTTAATCATCCCACTGGAGCACACCTACCTAAACAAGGGCCTTCTACACCATGCCATCAACACGCCAAACTGTATTTTTCATCTTTGCTTACATCTTTTGGAATCATTGCAAACTTTCAGCCAAGCATTTCCACAATTAACATCTGCCTTTTAGGGTCACTTAGCTAGACTGTGGGCTGAACTATGCAGATTACTTCTACTTTTAGGGAGACTCAAGCCAGTATGAACATGAGGCGAGGGCACATCTTCTTACTGTCCTACCAATCCCATTATACCTTATGCCTCACACTGGGACCTGCCAGTCACAGACAGGAGGTTTACAACTTGAAAATCAGGTATGACTGAAGCACTTTTTGGCACTTGTCCTTCTACAGACAAACTATTTTCTTCGTGCAGCCAGACAAGCACTGTTTATTTTCTCCGCTAAGGCTGCAGAGGTGAATTTTCTATTTGTGGGTTGCAGGTCTGAACCCCGAACGGCCCATACTTTGTGAGAAAGAATGATGCTGCAGACAAGCATTGTGTAAATGTACACAATCTGTGTCCCAATAGTCATCGGGCAAAGGGCATACACACTTATCCATGCACAACCACATGGACGTCAAGGACAGGCAAGTTGGATGGTGGGTATGATACTAGTTTGTAAAAGTGCACCATCGACGAGGATGGGATTTGAACCCATGCGTGCAGAGCACAATGGATTAGCAGTCCATCGCCTTAACCACTCGGCCACCTCGTCTCAACAAAACATGACATCTAACGCTATCATTTTTTCAGCTATGGTCAAAGCCCTGTGCGCAAAACACGGCTCATCTTTTCAGGATAGCAAAGTGCACTTTTTGGACAGAAAAGAAGAACGCGCACCTTTTGCTCACACAAGAAAAATCATTTGCAAGAGGCCTGACAGAGGACACCTTAATCACCCCACTGGAGCACACCTACCTAAACAAGGGCCTTCTACACCATGCCATCAACACGCCATGCTGTATTTTTCATCTTTGCTTACATCTTTTGGAATCATTGCAAACTTTCAGCCAAGCATTTCCACAATTAACATCTGCCATTTAGGGTCACTTAGCTAGACTGTGGGCTGAACTATGCAGATTACTTCTACTTTTAGGGAGACTCAAGCCAGTATGAACATGAGGCGAGGGCACATCTTCTTACTGTCCTACCAATCCCATTATACCTTATGCCTCACACTGGCACCTGCCAGTCACAGACAGGAGGTTTACAACTTGAAAATCAGGTATGACTGAAGCACTTTTTGGCACTTGTCCTTCTACAGACAAACTATTTTCTTCGTGCAGCCAGACAAGCACTGTTTATTTTCTCCGCTAAGGCTGCAGAGGTGAATTTTCTATTTGTGGGTTGCAGGTCTGAACCCCAAATGGCCCATACTTTGTGAGAAAGAATGATGCTGCAGACAAGCATTGTGTAAATGTACACAATCTGTGTCCCAATAGTCATCGGGCAAAAGGCATACACACTTATCCATGCACAACCACATGGACGTCAAGGACAGGCGAGTTGGATGGTGGGTATGATACTAGTTTGTAAAAGTGCACCATCGACGAGGATGGGATTTGAAGCCATGCGTGCAGTGCACAATGGATTAGTAGTCCATCGCCTTAACCACTCGGCCACCTCGTCTCAGTAAAACATGACATCTAACGCTATCATTTTTTCAGCTCTGGTCAAAGCCCTGTGCGCAAAACACGGCTCATCTTTTCAGGATAGCAAAGTGCACTTTTTGGACAGAAAAGAAGAACGCGCACCTTTTGCTCACACAAGAAAAATCATTTTCAAGAGGCCTGACAGAGGACACCTTAATCATCCCACTGGAGCACACCTACCTAAACAAGGGCCTTCTACACCATGCCATCAACACGCCATGCTGTATTTTTCATCTTTGCTTACATCTTTTGGAATCATTGCAAACTTTCAGCCAAGCATTTCCACAATTAACATCTGCCTTTTAGGGTCACTTAGCTAGACTGTGGGCTGAACTATGCAGATTACTTCTACTTTTAGGGAGACTCAAGCCAGTATGAACATGAGGCGAGGGCACATCTTCTTACTGTCCTACCAATCCCATTATACCTTATGCCTCACACTGGCACCTGCCAGTCACAGACAGGAGGTTTACAACTTGAAAATCAGGTATGACTGAAGCACTTTTTGGCACTTGTCCTTCTACAGACAAACTATTTTCTTCGTGCAGCCAGACAAGCACTGTTTATTTTCTCCGCTAAGGCTGCAGAGGTGAATTTTCTATTTGTGGGTTGCAGGTCTGAACCCCGAACGGCCCATACTTTGTGAGAAAGAATGATGCTGCAGACAAGCATTGTGTAAATGTACACAATCTGTGTCCCAATAGTCATCGGGCAAAGGGCATACACACTTATCCATGCACAACCACATGGACGTCAAGGACAGGCGAGTTGGATGGTGGGTATGATACTAGTTTGTAAAAAAGCACCATCGACAAGGATGGGATTTGAACCCATGCGTGCAGAGCACAATGGATTAGCAGTCCATCGCCTTAACCACTCGGCCACCTCGTCTCAATAAAACATGACATCTAACGCTATCATTTTTTCAGCTATGGTCAAAGCCCTGTGCGCAAAACACGGCTCATCTTTTCAGGATAGCAAAGTGCACTTTTTGGACAGAAAAGAAGAACGCGCACCTTTTGCTCACACAAGAAAAATCATTTGCAAGAGGCCTGACAGAGGACACCTTAATCACCCCACTGGAGCACACCTACCTAAACAAGGGCCTTCTACACCATGCCATCAACACGCCATGCTGTATTTTTCATCTTTGCTTACATCTTTTGGAATCATTGCAAACTTTCAGCCAAGCATTTCCACAATTAACATCTGCCTTTTAGGGTCACTTAGCTAGACTGTGGGCTGAACTATGCAGATTACTTCTACTTTTAGGGAGACTCAAGCCAGTATGAACATGAGGCGAGGGCACATCTTCTTACTGTCCTACCAATCCCATTATACCTTATGCCTCACACTGGCACCTGCCAGTCACAGACAGGAGGTTTACAACTTGAAAATCAGGTATGACTGAAGCACTTTTTGGCACTTGTCCTTCTACAGACAAACTATTTTCTTCATGCAGCCAGACAAGCACTGTTTATTTTCTCCGCTAAGGCTGCAGAGGTGAATTTTCTATTTGTGGGTTGCAGGTCTGAACCCCCAACGGCCCATACTTTGTGAGAAAGAATGATGCTGCAGAGAAGCATGGTGTAAATGTACACAATCTGTATCCCAATAGTCATCGGGCAAAGGGCATACACACTTATCCATGCACAACCACATGGACGTCAAGGACAGGCGAGTTGGATGGTGGGTATGATACTAGTTTGTAAAAGTGCAACATCGACGAGGATGGGATTTGAACCCATGCGTGCAGAGCACAATGGATTAGCAGTCCATCGCCTTAACCACTCGGCCACCTCATCTCAGTAAAACATGACATCTAACGCTATCATTTTTTCAGCTCTGGTCAAAGCCCTGTGCGCAAAACACGGCTCATCTTTTCAGGATAGCAAAGTGCACTTTTTGGACAGAAAAGAAGAACGCGCACCTTTTGCTCACACAAGAAAAATCATTTGCAAGAGGCCTGACAGAGGACACCTTAATCATCCCACTGGAGCACACCTACCTAAACAAGGGCCTTCTACACCATGCCATCAACACGCCATGCTGTATTTTTCATCTTTGCTTACATCTTTTGGAATCATTGCAAACTTTCAGCCAAGCATTTCCACAATTAACATCTGCCTTTTAGGGTCACTTAGCTAGACTGTGGGCTGAACTATGCAGATTACTTCTACTTTTAGGGAGACTCAAGCCAGTATGAACATGAGGCGAGGGCACATCTTCTTACTGTCCTACCAATCCCATTATACCTTATGCCTCACACTGGCACCTGCCAATCACAGACAGGAGGTTTACAACTTGAAAATCAGGTATGACTGAAGCACTTTTTGGCACTTGTCCTTCTACAGACAAACTATTTTCTTCATGCAGCCAGACAAGCACTGTTTATTTTCTCCGCTAAGGCTGCAGAGGTGAATTTTCTATTTGTGGGTTGCAAGTCTGTACCCCCAACGGCCCATACTTTGTGAGAAAGAATGATGCTGCAGAGAAGCATGGTGTAAATGTACACAATCTGTATCCCAATAGTCATCGGGCAAAGGGCATACACACTTATCCATGCACAACCACATGGACGTCAAGGACAGGCGAGTTGGATGGTGGGTATGATACTAGTTTGTAAAAGTGCAACATCAACGAGGATGGGATTTGAACCCATGCGTGCAGAGCACAATGGATTAGCAGTCCATCGCCTTAACCACTCGGCCACCTCGTCTCAGTAAAACATGACATCTAACGCTATCATTTTTTCAGCTCTGGTCAAAGCCCTGTGCGCAAAACACGGCTCATCTTTTCAGGATAGCAAAGTGCACTTTTTGGACAGAAAAGAAGAACGCGCACCTTTTGCTCACACAAGAAAAATCATTTGCAAGAGGCCTGACAGAGGACACCTTAATCATCCCACTGGAGCACACCTACCTAAACAAGGGCCTTCTACACCATGCCATCAACACGCCATGCTGTATTTTTCATCTTTGCTTACATCTTTTGGAATCATTGCAAACTTTCAGCCAAGCATTTCCACAATTAACATCTGCCTTTTAGGGTCACTTAGCTAGACTGTGGGCTGAACTATGCAGATTACTTCTACTTTTAGGGAGACTCAAGCCAGTATGAACATGAGGCGAGGGCACATCTTCTTACTGTCCTACCAATCCCATTATACCTTATGCCTCACACTGGCACCTGCCAGTCACAGACAGGAGGTTTACAACTTGAAAATCAGGTATGACTGAAGCACTTTTTGGCACTTGTCCTTCTACAGACAAACTATTTTCTTCATGCAGCCAGACAAGCACTGTTTATTTTCTCCGCTAAGGCTGCAGAGGTGAATTTTCTATTTGTGGGTTGCAGGTCTGAACCCCAAATGGCCCATACTTTGTGAGAAAGAATGATGCTGCAGACAAACATTGTGTAAATGTACACAATCTGTGTCCCAATAGTCATCGGGCAAAGGGCATACACACTTATCCATGCACAACCACATGGACGTCAAGGACAGGCGAGTTGGATGGTGGGTATGATACTAGTTTGTAAAAGTGCACCATCGCCAAGGACGGGATTTGAACCCATGCATGCAGCGCACAATGGATTAGTAGTCCATCGCCTTAACCACTCGGCCACCTCGTCTCAGTAAAACATGACATCTAACGCTATCATTTTCTCAGCTCTGGTCAAAGCCCTGTGCGCAAAACACGGCTCATCTTTTCAGGATAGCAAAGTGCACTTTTTGGACAGAAAAAAAGAACGTGCACCTTTTGCTCACACAAGAAAAATCATTTGCAAGAGGCCTGACAGAAGACACCTTAATCATCCCACTGGAGCACACCTACCTAAACAAGGGCCTTCTACACCATGCCATCAACACGCCATGCTGTATTTTTCATCTTTGCTTACATCTTTTGGAATCATTGCAAACTTTCAGCCAAGCATTTCCACAATTAACATCTGCCTTTTAGGGTCACTTAGCTAGACTGTGGGCTGAACTATGCAGATTACTTCTACTTTTAGGGAGACTCAAGCCAGTATGAACATGAGGCGAGGGCACATCTTCTTACTGTCCTACCAATCCCATTATACCTTATGCCTCACACTGGCACCTGCCAGTCACAGACAGGAGGTTTACAACTTGAAAATCAGGTATGACTGAAGCACTTTTTGGCACTTGTCCTTCTACAGACAAACTATTTTCTTCGTGCAGCCAGACAAGCACTGTTTATTTTCTCCGCTAAGGCTGCAGAGGTGAATTTTCTATTTGTGGGTTGCAGGTCTGAACCCCGAACGGCCCATACTTTGTGAGAAAGAATGATGCTGCAGACAAGCATTGTGTAAATGTACACAATCTGTGTCCCAATAGTCATCGGGCAAAGGGCATACACACTTATCCATGCACAACCACATGGACGTCAAGGACAGGCGAGTTGGATGGTGGGTATGATACTAGTTTGTAAAAGTGCACCATCGACGAGGATGGGATTTGAACCCATGCGTGCAGAGCACAATGGATTAGCAGTCCATCACCTTAACCACTCGGCCACCTCGTCTCAATAAAACATGACATCTAACGCTATCATTTTTTCAGCTATGGTCAAAGCCCTGTGCGCAAAACACGGCTCATCTTTTCAGGATAGCAAAGTGCACTTTTTGGACAGAAAAGAAGAACGCGCACCTTTTGCTCACACAAGAAAAATCATTTGCAAGAGGCCTGACAGAGGACACCTTAATCACCCCACTGGAGCACACCTACCTAAACAAGGGCCTTCTACACCATGCCATCAACACGCCATGCTGTATTTTTCATGTTTGCTTACATCTTTTGGAATCATTGCAAACTTTCAGCTAAGCATTTCCACAATTAACATCTGCCTTTTAGGGTCACTTAGCTAGACTGTGGGCTGAACTATGCAGATTACTTCTACTTTTAGGGAGACTCAAGCCAGTATGAACATGAGGCGAGGGCACATCTTCTTACTGTCCTACCAATCCCATTATACCTTATGCCTCACACTGGCACCTGCCAGTCACAGACAGGAGGTTTACAACTTGAAAATCAGGTATGACTGAAGCACTTTTTGGCACTTGTCCTTCTGCAGACAAACTATTTTCTTCGTGCAGCCAGACAAGCACTGTTTATTTTCTCCGCTAAGGCTGCAGAGGTGAATTTTCTATTTGTGGGTTGCAGGTCTGAACCCCGAACGGCCCATACTTTGTGAGAAAGAATGATGCTGCAGACAAGCATTGTGTAAATGTACACAATCTGTGTCCCAATAGTCATCGGGCAAAGGGCATACACACTTTTCCATGCACAACCACATGGACAACCACATGGACGTCAAGGACAGGCGAGTTGGATGGTGGGTATGATACTAGTTTGTAAAAGTGCACCATCGACGAGGATGGGATTTGAACCCATGCATGCAGAGCACAATGGATTAGCAGTCCATCGCCTTAACCACTCGGCCACCTCGTCTCAGTAAAACATGACATCTAACGCTATCATTTTTTCAGCTCTGGTCAAAGCCCTGTGCGCAAAACACGGCTCATCTTTTCAGGATAGCAAAGTGCACTTTTTGGACAGAAAAGAAGAACGCGCACCTTTTGCTCACACAAGAAAAATCATTTGCAAGAGGCCTGACAGAGGACACCTTAATCATCCCACTGGAGCACACCTACCTAAACAAGGGCCTTCTACACCATGCCATCAACACGCCATGCTGTATTTTTCATCTTTGCTTACATCTTTTGGAATCATTGCAAACTTTCAGCTAAGCATTTCCACAATTAACATCTGCCTTTTAGGGTCACTTAGCTAGACTGTGGGCTGAACTATGCAGATTACTTCTACTTTTAGGGAGACTCAAGCCAGTATGAACATGAGGCGAGGGCACATCTTCTTACTGTCCTACCAATCCCATTATACCTTATGCCTCACACTGGCACCTGCCAGTCACAGACAGGAGGTTTACAACTTGAAAATCAGGTATGACTGAAGCACTTTTTGGCACTTGTCCTTCTACAGACAAACTATTTTCTCCGTGCAGCCAGACAAGCACTGTTTATTTTCTCCGCTAAGGCTGCAGAGGTGAATTTTCTATTTGTGGGTTGCAGGTCTGAACCCCGAACGGCCCATACTTTGTGAGAAAGAATGATGCTGCAGACAAGCATTGTGTAAATGTACACAATCTGTGTCCCAATAGTCATCGGGCAAAGGGCATACACACTTATCCATGCACAACCACATGGACGTCAAGGACAGGCGAGTTGGATGGTGGGTATGATACTAGTTTGTAAAAGTGCACCATCGACGAGGATGGTATTTGAACCCATGCGTGCAGAGCACAATGGATTAGCAGTCCATCACCTTAACCACTCGGCCACCTCGTCTCAATAAAACATGACATCTAACGCTATCATTTTTTCAGCTATGGTCAAAGCCCTGTGCGCAAAACACGGCTCATCTTTTCAGGATAGCAAAGTGCACTTTTTGGACAGAAAAGAAGAACGCGCACCTTTTGCTCACACAAGAAAAATCATTTGTAAGAGGCCTGACAGAGGACACCTTAATCACCCCACTGGAGCACACCTACCTAAACAAGGGCCTTCTACACCATGCCATCAACACGCCATGCTGTATTTTTCATGTTTGCTTACATCTTTTGGAATCATTGCAAACTTTCAGCCAAGCATTTCCACAATTAACATCTGCCTTTTAGGGTCACTTAGCTAGACTGTGGGCTGAACTATGCAGATTACTTCTACTTTTAGGGAGACTCAAGCCAGTATGAACATGAGGCGAGGGCACATCTTCTTACTGTCCTACCAATCCCATTATACCTTATGCCTCACACTGGCACCTGCCAGTCACAGACAGGAGGTTTACAACTTGAAAATCAGGTATGACTGAAGCACTTTTTGGCACTTGTCCTTCTACAGACAAACTATTTTCTTCGTGCAGCCAGACAAGCACTGTTTATTTTCTCCGCTAAGGCTGCAGAGGTGAATTTTCTATTTGTGGGTTGCAGGTCTGAACCCCAAATGGCCCATACTTTGTGAGAAAGAATGATGCTGCAGACAAACATTGTGTAAATGTACACAATCTGTGTCCCAATAGTCATCGGGCAAAGGGCATACACACTTATCCATGCACAACCACATGGACGTCAAGGACAGGCGAGTTGGATGGTGGGTATGATACTAGTTTGTAAAAGTGCACGATTGACGAGGATGGGATTTGAACCCATGCGTGCAGAGCACAATGGATTAGCAGTCCCTCGCCTTAACCACTCGGCCACCTCGTCTCAATAAAATATAACATCTAACGCTATCATTTTTTCAGCTCTGGTCAAAGCCCTGTGCGCAAAACACGGCTCATCTTTTCAGGATAGCAAAGTGCACTTTTTGGACAGAAAAGAAGAACGCGCACCTTTTGCTCACACAAGAAAAATCATTTGCAAGAGGCCTGACAGAGGACACCTTAATCACCCCACTGGAGCACACCTACCTAAACAAGGGCCTTCTACACCATGCCATCAACACGCCATGCTGTATTTTTCATCTTTGCTTACATCTTTTGGAATCATTGCAAACTTTCAGCCAAGCATTTCCACAATTAACATCTGCCATTTAGGGTCACTTAGCTAGACTGTGGGCTGAACTATGCAGATTACTACTACTTTTAGGGAGACTCAAGCCAGTATGAACATGAGGCGAGGGCACATCTTCTTACTGTCCTACCAATCCCATTATACCTTATGCCTCACACTGGCACCTGCCAGTCACAGACAGGAGGTTTACAACTTGAAAATCAGGTATGACTGAAGCACTTTTTGGCACTTGTCCTTCTACAGACAAACTATTTTCTTCGTGCAGCCAGACAAGCACTGTTTATTTTCTCCGCTAAGGCTGCAGAGGTGAATTTTCTATTTGTGGGTTGCGGGTCTGAACCCCAAATGGCCCATACTTTGTGAGAAAGAATGATGCTGCAGACAAGCATTGTGTAAATGTACACAATCTGTGTCCCAATAGTCATCGGGCAAAGGGCATACACACTTATCCATGCACAACCACATGGACGTCAAGGACAGGCGAGTTGGATGGTGGGTATGATACTAGTTTGTAAAAGTGCACCATCGACGAGGATGGGATTTGAACCCATGCGTGCAGAGCACAATGGATTAGCAGTCCATCGCCTTAACCACTCGGCCACCTCGTCTCAATAAAACATGACATCTAACGCTATCATTTTTTCAGCTCTGGTCAAAGCCCTGTGCGCAAAACACGGCTCATCTTTTCAGGATAGCAAAGTGCACTTTTTGGACAGAAAAGAAGAACGCGCACCTTTTGCTCACACAAGAAAAATCATTTGCAAGAGGCCTGACAGCGGACACCTTAATCATCCCACTGGAGCACACCTACCTAAACAAGGGCCTTCTACACCATGCCATCAACACGCCATGCTGTATTTTTCATCTTTGCTTACATCTTTTGGAATCATTGCAAACTTTCAGCCAAGCATTTCCACAATTAACATCTGCCTTTTAGGGTCACTTAGCTAGACTGTGGGCTGAACTATGCAGATTACTTCTACTTTTAGGGAGACTCAAGCCAGTATGAACATGAGGCGAGGGCACATCTTCTTACTGTCCTACCAATCCCATTATACCTTATGCCTCACACTGGCACCTGCCAGTCACAGACAGGAGGTTTACAACTTGAAAATCAGGTATGACTGAAGCACTTTTTGGCACTTGTCCTTCTACAGACAAACTATTTTCTTCGTGCAGCCAGACAAGCACTGTTTATTTTCTCCGCTAAGGCTGCAGAGGTGAATTTTTTATTTGTGGGTTGCAAGTCTGAACCCCAAATGGCCCATACTTTGTGAGAAAGAATGATGCTGCAGACAAGCATTGTGTAAATGTACACAATCTGTGTCCCAATAGTCATCGGGCAAAAGGCATACACACTTATCCATGCACAACCACATGGACGTCAAGGACAGGCGAGTTGGATGGTGGGTATGATACTAGTTTGTAAAAGTGCACCATCGACGAGGATGGGATTTGAAGCCATGCGTGCAGTGCACAATGGATTAGTAGTCCATCGCCTTAACCACTCGGCCACCTCGTCTCAGTAAAACATGACATCTAACGCTATCATTTTTTCAGCTCTGGTCAAAGCCCTGTGCGCAAAACACGGCTCATCTTTTCAGGATAGCAAAGTGCACTTTTTGGACAGAAAAGAAGAACGCGCACCTTTTGCTCACACAAGAAAAATCATTTTCAAGAGGCCTGACAGAGGACACCTTAATCATCCCACTGGAGCACACCTACCTAAACAAGGGCCTTCTACACCATGCCATCAACACGCCATGCTGTATTTTTCATCTTTGCTTACATCTTTTGGAATCATTGCAAACTTTCAGCCAAGCATTTCCACAATTAACATCTGCCTTTTAGGGTCACTTAGCTAGACTGTGGGCTGAACTATGCAGATTACTTCTACTTTTAGGGAGACTCAAGCCAGTATGAACATGAGGCGAGGGCACATCTTCTTACTGTCCTACCAATCCCATTATACCTTATGCCTCACACTGGCACCTGCCAGTCACAGACAGGAGGTTTACAACTTGAAAATCAGGTATGACTGAAGCACTTTTTGGCACTTGTCCTTCTACAGACAAACTATTTTCTTCGTGCAGCCAGACAAGCACTGTTTATTTTCTCCGCTAAGGCTGCAGAGGTGAATTTTCTATTTGTGGGTTGCAGGTCTGAACCCCGAACGGCCCATACTTTGTGAGAAAGAATGATGCTGCAGACAAGCATTGTGTAAATGTACACAATCTGTGTCCCAATAGTCATCGGGCAAAGGGCATACACACTTATCCATGCACAACCACATGGACGTCAAGGACAGGCGAGTTGGATGGTGGGTATGATACTAGTTTGTAAAAGTGCACCATCGACAAGGATGGGATTTGAACCCATGCGTGCAGAGCACAATGGATTAGCAGTCCATCGCCTTAACCACTCGGCCACCTCGTCTCAATAAAACATGACATCTAACGCTATCATTTTTTCAGCTCTGGTCAAAGCCCTGTGCGCAAAACACGGCTCATCTTTTCAGGATAGCAAAGTGCACTTTTTGGACAGAAAAGAAGAACGCGCACCTTTTGCTCACACAAGAAAAATCATTTTCAAGAGGCCTGACAGAGGACACCTTAATCATCCCACTGGAGCACACCTACCTAAACAAGGGCCTTCTACACCATGCCATCAACACGCCATGCTGTATTTTTCATCTTTGCTTACATCTTTTGGAATCATTGCAAACTTTCAGCCAAGCATTTCCACAATTAACATCTGCCTTTTAGGGTCACTTAGCTAGACTGTGGGCTGAACTATGCAGATTACTTCTACTTTTAGGGAGACTCAAGCCAGTATGAACATGAGGCGAGGGCACATCTTCTTACTGTCCTACCAATCCCATTATACCTTATGCCTCACACTGGCACCTGCCAGTCACAGACAGGAGGTTTACAACTTGAAAATCAGGTATGACTGAAGCACTTTTTGGCACTTGTCCTTCTACAGACAAACTATTTTCTTCGTGCAGCCAGACAAGCACTGTTTATTTTCTCCGCTAAGGCTGCAGAGGTGAATTTTCTATTTGTGGGTTGCAGGTCTGAACCCCCAACGGCCCATACTTTGTGAGAAAGAATGATGCTGCAGAGAAGCATGGTGTAAATGTACACAATCTGTATCCCAATAGTCATCGGGCAAAGGGCATACACACTTATCCATGCACAACCACATGGACGTCAAGGACAGGCGAGTTGGATGGTGGGTATGATACTAGTTTGTAAAAGTGCAACATCGACGAGGATGGGATTTGAACCCATGCATGCAGAGCACAATGGATTAGCAGTCCATCGCCTTAACCACTCGGCCACCTCGTCTCAGTAAAACATGACATCTAACGCTATCATTTTTTCAGCTCTGGTCAAAGCCCTGTGCGCAAAACACGGCTCATCTTTTCAGGATAGCAAAGTGCACTTTTTGGACAGAAAAGAAGAACGCGCACCTTTTGCTCACACAAGAAAAATCATTTGCAAGAGGCCTGACAGAGGACACCTTAATCATCCCACTGGAGCACACCTACCTAAACAAGGGCCTTCTACACCATGCCATCAACACGCCATGCTGTATTTTTCATCTTTGCTTACATCTTTTGGAATCATTGCAAACTTTCAGCCAAGCATTTCCACAATTAACATCTGCCTTTTAGGGTCACTTAGCTAGACTGTGGGCTGAACTATGCAGATTACTTCTACTTTTAGGGAGACTCAAGCCAGTATGAACATGAGGCGAGGGCACATCTTCTTACTGTCCTACCAATCCCATTATACCTTATGCCTCACACTGGCACCTGCCAGTCACAGACAGGAGGTTTACAACTTGAAAATCAGGTATGACTGAAGCACTTTTTGGCACTTGTCCTTCTACAGACAAACTATTTTCTTCGTGCAGCCAGACAAGCACTGTTTATTTTCTCCGCTAAGGCTGCAGAGGTGAATTTTCTATTTGTGGGTTGCAGGTCTGAACCCCGAACGGCCCACACTTTGTGAGAAAGAATGATGCTGCAGACAAGCATTGTGTAAATGTACACAATCTGTGTCCCAATAGTCATCGGGCAAAGGGCATACACACTTATCCATGCACAACCACATGGACGTCAAGGACAGGCGAGTTGGATGGTGGGTATGATACTAGTTTGTAAAAGTGCACCATCAACGAGGACGGGATTTGAACCCATGCATGCAGAGCACAATGGATTAGTAGTCCATCGCCTTAACCACTCAGCCACGTCATCTCAGTAAAACATGACATCTAACGCTATCATTTTCTCAGCTCTGGTCAAAGCCCTGTGCGCAAAACACGGCTCATCTTTTCAGGATAGCAAAGTGCACTTTTTGGACAGAAAAGAAGAACGTGCACCTTTTGCTCACACAAGAAAAATCATTTGCAAGAGGCCTGACAGAGGACACCTTAATCATCCCACTGGAGCACACCTACCTAAACAAGGGCCTTCTACACCATGCCATCAACACGCCATGCTGTATTTTTCATCTTTGCTTACATCTTTTGGAATCATTGCAAACTTTCAGCCAAGCATTTCCACAATTAACATCTGCCTTTTAGGGTCACTTAGCTAGACTGTGGGCTGAACTATGCAGATTACTTCTACTTTTAGGGAGACTCAAGCCAGTATGAACATGAGGCGAGGGCACATCTTCTTACTGTCCTACCAATCCCATTATACCTTATGCCTCACACTGGCACCTGCCAGTCACAGACAGGAGGTTTACAACTTGAAAATCAGGTATGACTGAAGCACTTTTTGGCACTTGTCCTTCTACAGACAAACTATTTTCTTCGTGCAGCCAGACAAGCACTGTTTATTTTCTCCGCTAAGGCTGCAGAGGTGAATTTTCTATTTGTGGGTTGCAGGTCTGAACCCCGAACGGCCCACACTTTGTGAGAAAGAATGATGCTGCAGACAAGCATTGTGTAAATGTACACAATCTGTGTCCCAATAGTCATCGGGGAAAGGGCATACACACTTTTCCATGCACAACCACATGGACGTCAAGGACAGGCGAGTTGGATGGTGGGTATGATACTAGTTTGTAAAAGTGCACCATCGACAAGGATGGGATTTGAACCCATGCACGCAGAGCACAATGGATTAGCAGTCCATCGCCTTAACCACTCGGCCACCTCGTCTCAGTAAAACATGACATCTAACGCTATCATTTTTTCAGCTCTGGTCAAAACCCTGTGCGCAAAACACGGCTCATCTTTTCAGGATAGCAAAGTGCACTTTTTGGACAAAAAAGAAGAACGCGCACCTTTTGCTCACACAAGAAAAATCATTTTCAAGAGGCCTGACAGAGGACACCTTAATCATCCCACTGGAGCACACCTACCTAAACAAGGGCCTTCTACACCATGCCATCAACACGCCATGCTGTATTTTTCATCTTTGCTTACATCTTTTGGAATCATTGCAAACTTTCAGCCAAGCATTTCCACAATTAACATCTGCCTTTTAGGGTCACTTAGCTAGACTGTGGGCTGAACTATGCAGATTACTTCTACTTTTAGGGAGACTCAAGCCAGTATGAACATGAGGCGAGGGCACATCTTCTTACTGTCCTACCAATCCCATTATACCTTATCCCTCACACTGGCACCTGCCAGTTACAGACAGGAGGTTTACAACTTGAAAATCAGGTATGACTGAAGCACTTTTTGGCACTTGTCCTTCTGCAGACAAACTATTTTCTTCGTGCAGCCAGACAAGCACTGTTTATTTTCTCCGCTAAGGCTGCAGAGGTGAATTTTCTTTCCTGGACCAAACATGGCGGCATACCTATGGGTATTGGCTCCGCCCCCTAACCCCGATAGGACAGTTCATCTATAAGTTTTAGGCGCCCGCCCCCTCCAGCCATTCTTTTTTCTGTCCTCGAATGGACAGTTTCGTCTATATAGTTGTGCTAATTTTTGTTTTGTTTCTTCTTTACTTTAGGTGCTTTTGTTTCCCTCTTTCCCCTTTTGTGCGTATTACCTTTGCGGGTTCAGCCTCTCCCGCTTGCTTGGAGCGTCTCTAGCCCTTAAATAGGACGAACGGCGGCTCCTAGGTGCATTGCAGCCTTCTGCTGCATAGTGGCTGCCCTCATGGAATATGGCCGCCGGACCCCTCCGCATCATGTCCTGCGCAATGCAGCGTTGGAAGTCTCGCGAGAAGCGAGATTTGACGATGGCAAGCGCTGATTGGCCAGTGTTTTTAGGACTCCAGGAAGGACAGAGCGGTGGAAGCACGCTGATGTCGGCGTGATAGCGGTGGGTAGCGTGTTTTTCTGCGCTGGTACCACGCTGTCTGCCCAGAAGTTGCCCGGAGAGCTGTTCCCTGTTGTTCCCTGTTGTGGTCTGCTGGAAGCAGGTATGTAAATGTTCCTTGCCTGGCAAGGTTTGAATTGACTGATGCTCTGCTGCTTTGATGGTATTTATGGCTCTATCTATCTTTCTCTTAAATAGAGAATGGAGGATATTGAGCATGCGGAGGAGGAGGTCCCTGTCAGGTAATAGGCTGCTAAATGCAGCCTCTTCTGATATTTTGCACCGGGTGTCTAGTGTACAAAGTTTCCCTTGCACAGGTCCTAAGGGGTTAAAAGAGTGCCTAGTATTCCCCATTTATAAAGTTTATGGAGGATGTGATAGTGGAACATAAAAATGTATGTCTCCACAGTCCGGGGGAAGGAGGAAGTGGACAGGCGGTCCCTATGGAGCGTCCTTCCTCGGCGGCGAGACAGAAGTCCCGTCCTCGATCAAGAGAACGAAGCAGAAGTCGTCGCTCTCGTGACAAGAGGAGGTCTTCAAGGGATAATAGATCTAGATCCCGAAGTAGGAGACGTTACAGGGAATCTTCCAGGAAAAGACGTCATTCGAGGTCCAGATCCTTTTGCAGACGTTCCCGTGATAGGGGAAGGAGGCGATCATCTGAGCGCTATTCTCCACAGAGACATTATCATCAAAGGGATAGGTCCCCGAAGAGGGCGAGAAAGGACTGGGACATTTCTCCTAGATCTGATCTTTTGGAACCCTTTCAAAGACCAGTTCAGGACTTATGTTGGTCGTGCACTCAGGCGGCAATGCCGGGCAAAAGAGTGTGTGAGACCTGTTTTGCGGAGGTAGGCAGAGAAAGAGACACTGATAACCAGCAGGTGCTAGCTTTTATCCAGCAGGCTGTAAAGGAAACTTTCCAGAATATGGCACCTCCTCAGTCGACGGCTGCCCCGCAGGCCTCGCTTGAGGAGGACTCCACTCAGGGGGAGGTTTCGGCTGCAGGCTTTAGTTTCTCCTTAGTGCCTGCCTTCCTCCAGGCTATTAGGTCAGCAATTGACTGGCAGGATGAGGAAGGTTCGGTTCCAGAACCTGACAAGTACTATCCGCATTTAGACCAGCAACTGCAAGTTTTCCCGTTCATAAAGGTCATAAGGGAGGTGATTCTGAAAGAATGGAATAAGGTGGAGCAGAAGCCTTCTATGAATAACAGGTTATCGAAGCGGTATCCACTAAGTCAGGAGGATAGCAAACTACTAGACTCAGCCCCAGCTGTGGATGCGTCAGTGATGAGACTTACAAAGCATGTTACTTTGCCCGTGGAGAATGCCATAGCTTTTAAGGATCCCTCTGAGAGAAAGATCGACACCGATATCAAGAGGGCCTTTCTAAATGCGGGTGCAGCATGTAAGCCAGCAATTGCATTAACCTCGTTAGCAAAAGCATCTCGTGTCTGGGTTGTCAACATTAAAGCTGCCATTGATATAATTCGGTTGGCTGCAAGATCCATGTTATGTAGCGTAACGGCAAGAAGAGCTTTGTGGTTAAAGCCCTGGTCGGCCAATCAGTCATCAAAATCAAACTGGTGTAAGATTCCATACGATGGAGCGCATTTATTTGGGCCTCAGATGGACAGCGCAATCTCGAAAGTTTCGGGAGGAAAGTCGGGTTTGATTCCGCAAGACAGGAAGCAGAGGCCCTCCAGGCAACAAGCTCCTAGAAGAAGATTTAATAATAGATACCAACAGGCAAGATCGTACAGACCGGGCAGACAGTTTGATAGAAGCTGGAAAGGAACCTAGTCCTCCTTCGGGAGAGGGATGAAGTCCAGGGTCCCGTCTGATGCGCAACAGCCTCAAGAGCGCTTTTTGATGGGGCGTCCACTCAAGATTGCCAGGTGGGGGCCAGGTTGCGCCTCTTCTGGGAATCTTGGGTGGGAATAGTCGAGGATTCATGGGTACTGAATACCCTGAAGGAAGGACATTCTTGGAGATTCAAGAGAAAAACCCCACGCTTCAAGTTCATACCAACAAGAATGCCGCGGGACAAGGAGATGAAGCTGGCACTTACAGAATATGTACAAACTTTACTGGCTCAGGAGGCGGTTATCCCGCTTTCTCGCAAAGAATGCCAAACAGGAATCTTTTCTCCTCTGTTCTTGGTAAGGAAGGCATCAGGCGGTTGGAGACCAGTTCTCGACCTGAAATACTTGAACAGACATATATCTGTGAAGCATTTAAAGATGGAATCTCTGCAATCCATCATCCTGATGATAAGTGTAGGAGACTGGATGACGACTGTGGACTTGGCGGACGCATATCTTCATATTCCCATAAAGCTCAGTTTTCAAAGATTTCTCAGGTTTGCTGTGGAAGGAAAAGGTTACCAATTTCAGTGTCTGCCATTCGGACTGTCAACCGCTCCGAGAACATTCACCAGAGTTCTTCTTCCAGTCATTGCGTATCTGAGACTCCAGGGTCTGAGGATATTCCATTACTTGGACGACATTCTGCTCCTACACCAAGATCAGAAGCAGTTGATCCAACACCAGTCCACTCTGCTTCATCTATTGCAACGCCTGGGGTGGCTAGTCAATCTCAAGAAGAGCCAGCTGGTGCCGTCTCAGGACTTGGCTTTCCTGGGGGCAAGGTTTCGTACGGGCCAAAATCAAGTTTGTCTTCCCGATAAGAAGATTACAGTAATCCAGGGGAATGTTCAGAGGGCCTTAAGAAGTCGGTCCCTGTCTGCCAGGGAATGCTTGAGCTTACTGGGGACGTTCTCATCATGCATCCCAATGGTGAAGTGGGCCCACTGGGCGCTAAGGAAGTTTCAAACTTTCTTTCTGCATCGAGGGAACAAGAGAAACATGCTCCAGAGGTTTCATCTCCCATTTCTTGTGAGGGACTCCCCTCTGCGGTGGGCCACAGAGCAGAATTTGAGAAATTGCCGTCAGATTCAGACGGATATTCCGGTAGTCATCACCACGGATGCCAGCCTGAGAGGCTGGGGGGCTCACTGCAATGGGATCCGAATGCAGGAGAAGTGGAGAACAGTGCAAAAAGGGGTGACTTCCAATCTCCTGGAGCTGAGAGCAGCCTTCATGGCCTTGAAGGCTTTTCGCCATCTGATTCAGGGGAAATCGGTCTTGTTGAGAATGGACAACATCACGGCAGTGGCATATGTCAGAAGGCAAGGAGGGACAAGGAGTCAGTCATTACTTCGAGTAGCTGCTCTAATAATGAACTGGGCAATGGAAAATCTGTCAGACCTTACGGCATCATACCTTCCGGGGGAAATGAATGTCTTAGCGGACCAGTTGAGCAGAAGATTCGCGAGTCCACACGAATGGTCCTTGAACGAGAAGATCTTCAGGAGAATAGTCTTAAAGTGGGGTCAGCCACAGGTGGATCTTTGGGCATCCCCACGGAACCACAAGGTTCAGAGGTTCTTCTCGCTTTACCAACATCCCACCTCAGCGGGAGTGGATTGTCTGACTCAGAAATGGGACATCCTGCTAGGTTATGCCTTTCCTCCAGTTCCACTGATTCCCAGATTTCTACAGAGGCTGTGCAGGGAGTCATGCATGATCATTGCTATCCTGCCTTTTTGGCCACGGAGGCCGTGGTTTCCTCTGGCAATGTTCCTAAGCGTGGAAGAGCCAGTGAGGTTACCAGCGATCCACGACCTTCTACTTCAGGGGAGCCTGCTTCATCCAGGAGTCAAAGGTCTTTGTTTAGCGGCCTGGAGATTGAGAGGCAGAAGTATGCAGACATGGGATGTTCCGACCAAGTGGTAGAGACGCTTCTAAAGGCTAGGAAGCCTTCCACTAATTTAACTTACTATCGTGTATGGGAAAAATGTATTCTCTTCTCCTTAGAGGAAGGATTCGATAGTATGTCTCCAGAGGTACAAAATATCCTGGACTTCCTCCAATCTGGAGCGGAGAAGGGTCTTAGTGTCGCAGCAATCAAGGTCCAAGTATCAGCCCTTTCAGCTTTGACGAATCAGAAGTGGGCTTTCCATCCCTTGGTTGTGCAGTTTGTACAGGCTATCTTCAAGATGAGACCTCCAAGAAAACCATTCTTCCCAAAATGGGATTTACCCTTGGTACTGGAAATCCTTTCTTCTCCACCTTTCTTTCCATTACAGTCCATTTCTCTAGAAGATCTGACCTTAAGGACAATTTTCTTGACAGCTATAGCCTCTGGGAAGAGAGTTTCAGACCTCCAAGCTCTAGGCTGCTCAAGTAATCTCTTGGAATTCTTCCCGGATAGTAGTGATTAGGCCAGTCTTACAGTTTGTGCCTAAAGTAGCGTCTGGATTTCACATTAATCAGGAACTGTCCCTTCCTACATTCTCTTCAGAAGGGGAATGCCATCCCTTGGATTTTGGCCTATCCATTAGAGCTTATGTGGAGTGTACGGCTTCATTCAGAAATTCAGACAGGTTGTTTATCAACTTTAGAGGGCCTAGGAAAGGTCTTCCAGTAACTACCAGAACTGTAGCTTCCTGGCTGGTTAAAATTATTCAAAAATGTTACTCTGTTAAGGGACTTCCTGCTCCCAAGGAAGTTCATGCACACTCTACGAGGGGCATGGCTGCTTCGTGGGCATGCTTCTCAAAAGTTTCAGTAGAGTCTATCTGTAAAGCGGCCAGTTGGTCTTCTGTAAATACGTTTTTGAGGCACTATCATGTGGATCCTGCCTCCCTGTCTTCTGTTGAATTTGGCAAAGCTGTTTTGTCTGTATGAATAAATTCGTATGTTTTGCAGTATTCCCTCCCTCAAGTGTGGTTTGTTATATCCCATAGGTATGCCGCCATGTTTGGTCCAGGAAAACGGAAAATTGTATACTCACCTTCCGTAATTTTCCTTTCCTGGATCAAACGATGGCGGCATACGAATCCCTCCCTCTTGTCCATTCGAGGACTGATTTAGACCAGAATGGCTGGAGGGGGCGGGCGCCTAAAACTTATAGATGAACTGTCCTATCGGTGTTAGGGGGCGGAGCCAATACCCATAGGTATGCCGCCATCGTTTGATCCAGGAAAGGAAAATTACGGAAGGTGAGTATACAATTTTCCGTTATTTGTGGGTTGCAGGTCTGAACCCCGAACGGCCCATACTTTGTGAGAAAGAATGATGCTGCAGACAAGCATTGTGTAAATGTACACAATCTGTGTCCCAATAGTCAGCGGGCAAAGGGCATACACACTTTTCCATGCACAACCACATGGACGTCAAGGACAGGCGAGTTGGATGGTGGGTATGATACTAGTTTGTAAAAGTGCACCATCGACGAGGATGGGATTTGAACCCATGCAAGCAGAGCACAATGGTTTAGCAGTCCATCGCCTTAACCACTCGGCCACCTCGTCTCAGTAAAACATGACATCTAACGCTATCATTTTTTCAGCTCTGGTAAAGCCCTGTGCGCAAAACACGGCTCATCTTTTCAGGATAGCAAAGTGCACTTTTTGGACAGAAAAGAAGAACGCGCACCTTTTGCTCACACAAGAAAAATCATTTGCAAGAGGCCTGACAGAGGACACCTTAATCATCCCACTGGAGCACACCTACCTAAACAAGGGCCTTCTACACCATGCCATCAACACGCCATGCTGTATTTTTCATCTTTGCTTACATCTTTTGGAATCATTGCAAACTTTCAGCTAAGCATTTCCACAATTAACATCTGCCTTTTAGGGTCACTTAGCTAGACTGTGGGCTGAACTATGCAGATTACTTCTACTTTTAGGGAGACTCAAGCCAGTATGAACATGAGGCGAGGGCACATCTTCTTACTGTCCTACCAATCCCATTATACCTTATGCCTCACACTGGCACCTGCCAGTCACAGACAGGAGGTTTACAACTTGAAAATCAGGTATGACTGAAGCACTTTTTGGCACTTGTCCTTCTACAGACAAACTATTTTCTTCGTGCAGCCAGACAAGCACTGTTTATTTTCTCCGCTAAGGCTGCAGAGGTGAATTTTCTATTTGTGGGTTGCAGGTCTGAACCCCGAACGGCCCATACTTTGTGAGAAAGAATGATGCTGCAGACAAGCATTGTGTAAATGTACACAATCTGTGTCCCAATAGTCATCGGGCAAAGGGCATACACACTTATCCATGCACAACCACATGGACGTCAAGGACAGGCGAGTTGGATGGTGGGTATGATACTAGTTTGTAAAAGTGCACCATCGACGAGGATGGGATTTGAACCCATGCGTGCAGAGCACAATGGATTAGCAGTCCATCACCTTAACCACTCGGCCACCTCGTCTCAATAAAACATGACATCTAACGCTATCATTTTTTCAGCTCTGGTCAAAGCCCTGTGCGCAAAACACGGCTCATCTTTTCAGGATAGCAAAGTGCACTTTTTGGACAGAAAAGAAGAACGCGCACCTTTTGCTCACACAAGAAAAATCATTTGCAAGAGGCCTGACAGAGGACACCTTAATCACCCCACTGGAGCACACCTACCTAAACAAGGGCCTTCTACACCATGCCATCAACACGCCATGCTGTATTTTTCATCTTTGCTTACATCTTTTGGAATCATTGCAAACTTTCAGCCAAGCATTTCCACAATTAACATCTGCCTTTTAGGGTCACTTAGCTAGACTGTGGGCTGAACTATGCAGATTACTTCTACTTTTAGGGAGACTCAAGCCAGTATGAACATGAGGCGAGGGCACATCTTCTTACTGTCCTACCAATCCCATTATACCTTATGCCTCACACTGGCACCTGCCAGTCACAGACAGGAGGTTTACAACTTGAAAATCAGGTATGACTGAAGCACTTTTTGGCACTTGTCCTTCTACAGACAAACTATTTTCTTCGTGCAGCCAGACAAGCACTGTTTATTTTCTCCGCTAAGGCTGCAGAGGTGAATTTTCTATTTGTGGGTTGCAGGTCTGAACCCCAAATGGCCCATACTTTGTGAGAAAGAATGATGCTGCAGACAAGCATTGTGTAAATGTACACAATCTGTGTCCCAATAGTCATCGGGCAAAGGGCATACACACTTATCCATGCACAACCACATGGACGTCAAGGACAGGCGAGTTGGATGGTGGGTATGATACTAGTTTGTAAAAGTGCACCATCGACGAGGATGGGATTGGAACCCATGCGTGCAGAGCACAATGGATTAGCAGTCCATCACCTTAACCACTCGGCCACCTCGTCTCAGTACAACATGACATCTAACGCTATCATGTTTTCAGCTCTGGTCAAAGCCCTGTGCGCAAAACACGGCTCATCTTTTCAGGATAGCAAAGTGCACTTTTTGGACAGAAAAGAAGAACGCGCACCTTTTGCTCACACAAGAAAAATCATTTGCAAGAGGCCTGACAGAGGACACCTTAATCACCCCACTGGAGCACACCTACCTAAACAAGGGCCTTCTACACCATGCCATCAACACGCCATGCTGTATTTTTCATCTTTGCTTACATCTTTTGGAATCATTGCAAACTTTCAGCCAAGCATTTCCACAATTAACATCTGCCATTTAGGGTCACTTAGCTAGACTGTGGGCTGATCTATGCAGATTACTTCTACTTTTAGGGAGACTCAAGCCAGTATGAACATGAGGCGAGGGCACATCTTCTTACTGTCCTACCAATCCCATTATACCTTATGCCTCACACTGGCACCTGCCAGTCACAGACAGGAGGTTTACAACTTGAAAATCAGGTATGACTGAAGCACTTTTTGGCACTTGTCCTTCTACAGACAAACTATTTTCTTCGTGCAGCCAGACAAGCACTGTTTATTTTCTCCGCTAAGGCTGCAGAGGTGAATTTTCTATTTGTGGGTTGCAGGTCTGAACCCCAAATGGCCCATACTTTGTGAGAAAGAATGATGCTGCAGACAAGCATTGTGTAAATGTACACAATCTGTGTCCCAATAGTCATCGGGCAAAGGGCATACACACTTATCCATGCACAACCATATGGACGTCAAGGACAGGCGAGTTGGATGGTGGGTATGATACTAGTTTGTAAAAGTGCACCATCGACGAGGATGGGATTTGAACCCATGCATGCAGAGCACAATGGATTAGCAGTCCATCGCCTTAACCACTCGGCCACCTCGTCTCAGTAAAACATGACATCTAACGCTATCATTTTTTCAGCTCTGGTCAAAGCCCTGTGCGCAAAACACGGCTCATCTTTTCAGGATAGCAAAGTGCACTTTTTGGACAGAAAAGAAGAACGTGCACCATTTGCTCACACAAGAAAAATCATTTTCAAGAGGCCTGACAGAGGACACCTTAATCATCCCACTGGAGCACACCTACCTAAACAAGGGCCTTCTACACCATGCCATCAACACGCCATGCTGTATTTTTCATCTTTGCTTACATCTTTTGGAATTATTGCAAACTTTCAGCCAAGCATTTCCACAATTAACATCTGCCTTTTAGGGTCACTTAGCTAGACTGTGGGCTGAACTATGCAGATTACTTCTACTTTTAGGGAGACTCAAGCCAGTATGAACATGAGGCGAGGGCACATCTTCTTACTGTCCTAACAATCCCATTATACCTTATGCCTCACACTGGCACCTGCCAGTCACAGACAGGAGGTTTACAACTTGAAAATCAGGTATGACTGAAGCACTTTTTGGCACTTGTCCTTCTACAGACAAACTATTTTCTTCGTGCAGCCAGACAAGCACTGTTTATTTTCTCCGCTAAGGCTGCAGAGGTGAATTTTCTATTTGTGGGTTGCAGGTCTGATCCCCGAACGGCCCATACTTTGTGAGAAAGAATGATGCTGCAGACAAGCATTGTGTAAATGTACACAATCTGTGTCCCAATAGTCATCGGGCAAAGGGCATACACACTTATCCATGCACAACCACATGGACGTCAAGGACAGGCGAGTTGGATGGTGGGTATGATACTAGTTTGTAAAAGTGCACCATCGACGAGGATGGGATTTGAACCCATGCGTGCAGAGCACAATGGATTAGCAGTCCATCGCCTTAACCACTCGGCCACCTCGTCTCAATAAAACATGACATCTAACGCTATCATTTTTTCAGCTATGGTCAAAGCCCTGTGCGCAAAACACGGCTCATCTTTTCAGGATAGCAAAGTGCACTTTTTGGACAGAAAAGAAGAACGCGCACCTTTTGCTCACACAAGAAAAATCATTTGCAAGAGGCCTGACAGAGGACACCTTAATCACCCCACTGGAGCACACCTACCTAAACAAGGGCCTTCTACACCATGCCATCAACACGCCATGCTGTATTTTTCATCTTTGCTTACATCTTTTGGAATCATTGCAAACTTTCAGCCAAGCATTTTCACAATTAACATCTGCCTTTTAGGGTCACTTAGCTAGACTGTGGGCTGAACTATGCAGATTACTTCTACTTTTAGGGAGACTCAAGCCAGTATGAACATGAGGCGAGGGAACATCTTCTTACTGTCCTACCAATCCCATTATACCTTATGCCTCACACTGGCACCTGCCAGTCACAGACAGGAGGTTTACAACTTGAAAATCAGGTATGACTGAAGCACTTTTTGGCACTTGTCCTTCTACAGACAAACTATTTTCTTCGTGCAGCCAGACAAGCACTGTTTATTTTCTCCGCTAAGGCTGCAGAGGTGAATTTTCTATTTGTGGGTTGCAGGTCTGAACCCCGAACGGCCCATACTTTGTGAGAAAGAATGATGCTGCAGACAAGCATTGTGTAAATGTACACAATCTGTGTCCCAATAGTCATCGGGCAAAGGGCATACACACTTATCCATGCACAACCACATGGACGTCAAGGACAGGCGAGTTGGATGGTGGGTATGATACTAGTTTGTAAAAGTGCACCATCGACGAGGATGGGATTTGAACCCATGCGTGCAGAGCACAATGGATTAGCAGTCCATCGCCTTAACCACTCGGCCACCTCGTCTCAATAAAACATGACATCTAACGCTTTCATTTTTTCAGCTATGGTCAAAGCCCTGTGCGCAAAACACGGCTCATCTTTTCAGGATAGCAAAGTGCACTTTTTGGACAGAAAAGAAGAACGTGCACCTTTTGCTCACACAAGAAAAATCATTTGCAAGAGGCCTGACAGAGGACACCTTAATCACCCCACTGGAGCACACCTACCTAAACAAGGGCCTTCTACACCATGCCATCAACACGCCATGCTGTATTTTTCATCTTTGCTTACATCTTTTGGAATCATTGCAAACTTTCAGCCAAGCATTTCCACAATTAACATCTGCCTTTTAGGGTCACTTAGCTAGACTGTGGGCTGAACTATGCAGATTACTTCTACTTTTAGGGAGACTCAAGCCAGTATGAACATGAGGCGAGGGCACATCTTCTTACTGTCCTACCAATCCCATTATACCTTATGCCTCACACTGGCACCTGCCAGTCACAGACAGGAGGTTTACAACGTGAAAATCAGGTATGACTGAAGCACTTTTTGGCACTTGTCCTTCTACAGACAAACTATTTTCTTCGTGCAGCCAGACAAGCACTGTTTATTTTCTCCGCTAAGGCTGCAGAGGTGAATTTTCTATTTGTGGGTTGCAGGTCTGAACCCCGAACGGCCCATACTTTGTGAGAAAAAATGATGCTGCAGAGAAGCATGGTGTAAATGTACACAATCTGTATCCCAATAGTCATCGGGCAAAGGGCATACACACTTATCCATGCACAACCACATGGACGTCAAGGACAGGCGAGTTGGATGGTGGGTATGATACTAGTTTGTAAAAGTGCACCATCGACAAGGATGGGATTTGAACCCATGCGTGCAGAGCACAATGGATTAGCAGTCCATCGCCTTAACCATTCAGCCACCTCGTCTCAATAAAACATGACATCTAACGCTATCATTTTTTCAGCTATGGTCAAAGCCCTGTGCGCAAAACACGGCTCATCTTTTCAGGATAGCAAAGTGCACTTTTTGGACAGAAAAGAAGAAGGCGCACCTTTTGCTCACACAAGAAAAATCATTTGCAAGAGGCCTGACAGAGGACACCTTAATCACCCCACTGGAGCACACCTACCTAAACAAGGGCCTTCTACACCATGCCATCAACACGCCATGCTGTATTTTTCATCTTTGCTTACATCTTTTGGAATCATTGCAAACTTTCAGCCAAGCATTTCCACAATTAACATCTGCCTTTTAGGGTCACTTAGCTAGACTGTGGGCTGAACTATGCAGATTACTTCTACTTTTAGGGAGACTCAAGCCAGTATGAACATGAGGCGAGGGCACATCTTCTTACTGTCCTACCAATCCCATTATACCTTATGCCTCACACTGGCACCTGCCAGTCACAGACAGGAGGTTTACAACTTGAAAATCAGGTATGACTGAAGCACTTTTTGGCACTTGTCCTTCTACAGACAAACTATTTTCTTCATGCAGCCAGACAAGCACTGTTTATTTTCTCCGCTAAGGCTGCAGAGGTGAATTTTCTATTTGTGGGTTGCAGGTCTGAACCCCGAACGGCCCACACTTTGTGAGAAAGAATGATGCTGCAGACAAGCATTGTGTAAATGTACACAATCTGTGTCCCAATAGTCATCGGGGAAAGGGCATACACACTTTTCCATGCACAACCACATGGACGTCAAGGAAAGGCGAGTTGGATGGTGGGTATGATACTAGTTTGTAAAAGTGCACCATCAACGAGGATGGGATTTGAACCCATGCATGCAGAGCACAATGGATTAGCAGTCCATCACCTTAACCACTCAGCCACCTCGTCTCAGTAAAACATGACATTTAACGCTATCATTTTCTCAGCTCTGGTCAAAGCCCTGTGCGCAAAACACGGCTCATCTTTTCAGGATAGCAAAGTGCACTTTTTGGACAGAAAAGAAGAACGTGCACCTTTTGCTCACACAAGAAAAATCATTTGCAAGAGGCCTGACAGAGGACACCTTAATCACCCCACTGGAGCACACCTACCTAAACAAGGGCCTTCTACACCATGCCATCAACACGCCATGCTGTATTTTTCATGTTTGCTTACATCTTTTGGAATCATTGCAAACTTTCAGCCAAGCATTTCCACAATTAACATCTGCCTTTTAGGGTCACTTAGCTAGACTGTGGGCTGAACTATGCAGATTACTTCTACTTTTAGGGAGACTCAAGCCAGTATGAACATGAGGCGAGGGCACACTGGCACCTGCCAGTCACAGACAGGAGGTTTACAACTTGAAAATCAGGTATGACTGAAGCACTTTTTGGCACTTGTCCTTCTGCAGACAAACTATTTTCTTCGTGCAGCCAGACAAGCACTGTTTATTTTCTCCGCTAAGGCTGCAGAGGTGAATTTTCTATTTGTGGGTTGCAGGTCTGAACCCCGAACGGCCCATACTTTGTGAGAAAGAATGATGCTGCAGACAAGCATTGTGTAAATGTACACAATCTGTGTCCCAATAGTCATCGGGCAAAGGGCATACACACTTTTCCATGCACAACCACATGGACGTCAAGGACAGGCGAGTTGGATGGTGGGTATGATACTAGTTTGTAAAAGTGCACCATCGACGAGGATGGGATTTGAACCCATGCGTGCAGAGCACAATGGATTAGCAGTCCATCACCTTAACCACTCGGCCACCTCGTCTCAATAAAACATGTAACGCTATCATTTTTTCAGCTATGGTCAAAGCCCTGTGCGCAAAACACGGCTCATCTTTTCAGGATAGCAAAGTGCACTTTTTGGACAGAAAAGAAGAACGCGCACCTTTTGCTCACACAAGAAAAATCATTTGCAAGAGGCCTGACAGAGGACACCTTAATCACCCCACTGGAGCACACCTACCTAAACAAGGGCCTTCTACACCATGCCATCAACACGCCATGCTGTATTTTTCATGTTTGCTTACATCTTTTGGAATCATTGCAAACTTTCAGCCAAGCATTTCCACAATTAACATCTGCCTTTTAGGGTCACTTAGCTAGACTGTGGGCTGAACTATGCAGATTACTTCTACTTTTAGGGAGACTCAAGCCAGTATGAACATGAGGCGAGGGCACATCTTCTTACTGTCCTACCAATCCCATTATACCTTATGCCTCACACTGGCACCTGCCAGTCACAGACAGGAGGTTTACAACTTGAAAATCAGGTATGACTGAAGCACTTTTTGGCACTTGTCCTTCTACAGACAAACTATTTTCTTCGTGCAGCCAGACAAGCACTGTTTATTTTCTCCGCTAAGGCTGCAGAGGTGAATTTTCTATTTGTGGGTTGCAGGTCTGAACCCCAAATGGCCCATACTTTGTGAGAAAGAATGATGCTGCAGACAAGCATTGTGTAAATGTACACAATCTGTGTCCCAATAGTCATCGGGCAAAGGGCATACACACTTATCCATGCACAACCACATGGACGTCAAGGACAGGCGAGTTGGATGGTGGGTATGATACTAGTTTGTAAAAGTGCACGATTGACGAGGATGGGATTTGAACCCATGCGTGCAGAGCATAATGGATTAGCAGTCCCTCGCCTTAACCACTCGGCCACCTCGTCTCAGTAAAATATGACATCTAACGCTATCATTTTTTCAGCTCTGGTCAAAGCCCTGTGCGCAAAACACGGCTCATCTTTTCAGGATAGCAAAGTGCACTTTTTGGACAGAAAAGAAGAACGCGCACCTTTTGCTCACACAAGAAAAATCATTTGCAAGAGGCCTGACAGAGGACACCTTAATCATCCCACTGGAGCACACCTACCTAAACAAGGGCCTTCTACACCATGCCATCAACACGCCATGCTGTATTTTTCATCTTTGCTTACATCTTTTGGAATCATTGCAAACTTTCAGCCAAGCATTTCCACAATTAACATCTGCCTTTTAGTGTCACTTAGCTAGACTGTGGGCTGAACTATGCAGATTACTTCTACTTTTAGGGAGACTCAAGCCAGTATGAACATGAGGCGAGGGCACATCTTCTTACTGTCCTACCAATCCCATTATACCTTATGCCTCACACTGGCACCTGCCAGTCACAGACAGGAGGTTTACAACTTGAAAATCAGGTATGACTGAAGCACTTTTTGGCACTTGTCCTTCTACAGACAAACTATTTTCTTCGTGCAGCCAGACAAGCACTGTTTATTTTCTCCGCTAAGGCTGCAGAGGTGAATTTTCTATTTGTGGGTTGCAGGTCTGAACCCCGAACGGCCCATACTTTGTGAGAAAGAATGATGCTGCAGACAAGCATTGTGTAAATGTACACAATCTGTGTCCCAATAGTCATCGGGCAAAGGGCATACACACTTATCCATGCACAACCACATGGACGTCAAGGACAGGCGAGTTGGATGGTGGGTATGATACTAGTTTGTAAAAGTGCACCATCGACGAGGATGGGATTTGAACCCATGCACGCAGAGCACAATGGATTAGCAGTCCATCGCCTTAACCACTCGGCCACCCCGTCTCAGTAAAACATGACATCTAACGCTATCATTTTTTCAGCTCTGGTCAAAGCCCTGTGCGCAAAACACGGCTCATCTTTTCAGGATAGCACAGTGCACTTTTTGGACAAAAAAGAAGAACGCGCACCTTTTGCTCACACAAGAAAAATCATTTTCAAGAGGCCTGACAGAGGACACCTTAATCATCCCACTGGAGCACACCTACCTAAACAAGGGCCTTCTACACCATGCCATCAACACGCCATGCTGTATTTTTCATCTTTGCTTACATCTTTTGGAATCATTGCAAACTTTCAGCCAAGCATTTCCACAATTAACATCTGCCTTTTAGGGTCACTTAGCTAGACTGTGGGCTGAACTATGCAGATTACTTCTACTTTTAGGGAGACTCAAGCCAGTATGAACATGAGGCGAGGGCACATCTTCTTACTGTCCTACCAATCCCATTATACCTTATGCCTCACACTGGCACCTGCCAGTCACAGACAGGAGGTTTACAACTTGAAAATCAGGTATGACTGAAGCACTTTTTGGCACTTGTCCTTCTACAGACAAACTATTTTCTTCGTGCAGCCAGACAAGCACTGTTTATTTTCTCCCTTAAGGCTGCAGAGGTGAATTTTCTATTTGTGGGTTGCAGGTCTGAACCCCAAATGGCCCATACTTTGTGAGAAAGAATGATGCTGCAGACAAGCATTGTGTAAATGTACACAATCTGTGTCCCAATAGTCATCGGGCAAAGGGCATACACACTTATCCATGCACAACCACATGGACGTCAAGGACAGGCGAGTTGGATGGTGGGTATGATACTAGTTTGTAAAAGTGCACCATCGACGAGGCTGGGATTTGAACCCATGCGTGCAGAGCACAATGGATTAGCAGTCCATCGCCTTAACCACTCAGCCACCTCGTCTCAGTGAAACATGACATCTAACGCTATCATTTTTTCAGCTCTGGTCAAAGCCCTGTGCACAAAACACGGCTCATCTTTTCAGGATAGCAAAGTGCACTTTTTGGACAGAAAAGAAGAATGCGCACCATTTGCTCACACAAGAAAAATCATTTTCAAGAGGCCTGACAGAGGACACCTTAATCATCCCACTGGAGCACACCTAGCTAAACAAGGGCCTTCTACACCATGCCATCAACACGCCATGCTGTATTTTTCATCTTTGCTTACACCTTTTGGAATCATTGCAAACTTTCAGCCAAGCATTTCCACAATTAACATCTGCCTTTTAGGGTCACTTAACTAGACTGTGGGCTGAACTATGCAGATTACTTCTACTTTTAGGGAGACTCAAGCCAGTATGAACATGAGGCGAGGGCACATCTTCTTAGTGTCCTACCAATCCCATTATACCTTATGCCTCACACTGGCACCTGCCAGTCACAGACAGGAGGTTTACAACTTGAAAATCAGGTATGACTGAAGCACTTTTTGGCACTTGTCCTTCTACAGACAAACTATTTTCTTCGTGCAGCCAGACAAGCACTGTTTATTTTCTCCGCTAAGGCTGCAGAGGTAAATTTTCTATTTGTGGGTTGCAGGTCTGAACCCCGAACGGCCCATACTTTGTGAGAAAGAATGATGCTGCTGACAAGCATTGTGTAAATGTACACAATCTGTGTCCCAATAGTCATCGGGCAAAGGGCATACACACTTATCCATGCACAACCACATGGACGTCAAGGACAGGCGAGTTGGATGGTGGGTATGATACTAGTTTGTAAAAGTGCAACATCGACGAGGATGGGATTTGAACCCATGCGTGCAGAGCACAATGGATTAGCAGTCCATCGCCTTAACCACTCGGCCACCTCGTCTCAGTAAAACATGAAATCTAACGCTATCATTTTTTCAGCTCTGGTCAAAGCCCTGTGCGCAAAACACGGCTCATCTTTTCAGGATAGCAAAGTGCACTTTTTGGACAGAAAAGAAGAACGCGCACCTTTTGCTCACACAAGAAAAATCATTTGCAAGAGGCCTGACAGAGGACACCTTAATCATCCCACTGGAGCACACCTACCTAAACAAGGGCCTTCTACACCATGCCATCAACACGCCATGCTGTATTTTTCATCTTTGCTTACATCTTTTGGAATCATTGCAAACTTTCAGCCAAGCATTTCCACAATTAACATCTGCCTTTTAGGGTCACTTAGCTAGACTGTGGGCTGAACTATGCAGATTA
This sequence comes from Hyperolius riggenbachi, assembly GCF_040937935.1. Lineage (NCBI taxonomy): Eukaryota > Metazoa > Chordata > Amphibia > Anura > Hyperoliidae > Hyperolius > Hyperolius riggenbachi. The sequence continues at coordinate 42,434,283 of NC_090648.1, forward strand.
CTTCTACTTTTAGGGAGACTCAAGCCAGTATGAACATGAGGCGAGGGCACATCTTCTTACTGTCCTACCAATCCCATTATACCTTATGCCTCACACTGGCACCTGCCAGTCACAGACAGGAGGTTTACAACTTGAAAATCAGGTATGACTGAAGCACTTTTTGGCACTTGTCCTTCTACAGACAAACTATTTTCTTCGTGCAGCCAGACAAGCACTGTTTATTTTCTCCGCTAAGGCTGCAGAGGTGAATTTTCTATTTGTGGGTTGCAGGTCTGAACCCCGAACGGCCCATACTTTGTGAGAAAGAATGATGCTGCAGACAAGCATTGTGTAAATGTACACAATCTGTGTCCCAATAGTCATCGGGCAAAGGGCATACACACTTATCCATGCACAACCACATGGACGTCAAGGACAGGCGAGTTGGATGGTGGGTATGATACTAGTTTGTAAAAGTGCACCATCGACGAGGATGGGATTTGAACCCATGCACGCAGAGCACAATGGATTAGCAGTCCATCGCCTTAACCACTCGGCCACCCCGTCTCAGTAAAACATGACATCTAACGCTATCATTTTTTCAGCTCTGGTCAAAGCCCTGTGCGCAAAACACGGCTCATCTTTTCAGGATAGCACAGTGCACTTTTTGGACAAAAAAGAAGAACGCGCACCTTTTGCTCACACAAGAAAAATCATTTTCAAGAGGCCTGACAGAGGACACCTTAATCATCCCACTGGAGCACACCTACCTAAACAAGGGCCTTCTACACCATGCCATCAACACGCCATGCTGTATTTTTCATCTTTGCTTACATCTTTTGGAATCATTGCAAACTTTCAGCCAAGCATTTCCACAATTAACATCTGCCTTTTAGGGTCACTTAGCTAGACTGTGGGCTGAACTATGCAGATTACTTCTACTTTTAGGGAGACTCAAGCCAGTATGAACATGAGGCGAGGGCACATCTTCTTACTGTCCTACCAATCCCATTATACCTTATGCCTCACACTGGCACCTGCCAGTCACAGACAGGAGGTTTACAACTTGAAAATCAGGTATGACTGAAGCACTTTTTGGCACTTGTCCTTCTACAGACAAACTATTTTCTTCGTGCAGCCAGACAAGCACTGTTTATTTTCTCCCTTAAGGCTGCAGAGGTGAATTTTCTATTTGTGGGTTGCAGGTCTGAACCCCAAATGGCCCATACTTTGTGAGAAAGAATGATGCTGCAGACAAGCATTGTGTAAATGTACACAATCTGTGTCCCAATAGTCATCGGGCAAAGGGCATACACACTTATCCATGCACAACCACATGGACGTCAAGGACAGGCGAGTTGGATGGTGGGTATGATACTAGTTTGTAAAAGTGCACCATCGACGAGGCTGGGATTTGAACCCATGCGTGCAGAGCACAATGGATTAGCAGTCCATCGCCTTAACCACTCAGCCACCTCGTCTCAGTGAAACATGACATCTAACGCTATCATTTTTTCAGCTCTGGTCAAAGCCCTGTGCACAAAACACGGCTCATCTTTTCAGGATAGCAAAGTGCACTTTTTGGACAGAAAAGAAGAATGCGCACCATTTGCTCACACAAGAAAAATCATTTTCAAGAGGCCTGACAGAGGACACCTTAATCATCCCACTGGAGCACACCTAGCTAAACAAGGGCCTTCTACACCATGCCATCAACACGCCATGCTGTATTTTTCATCTTTGCCTACACCTTTTGGAATCATTGCAAACTTTCAGCCAAGCATTTCCACAATTAACATCTGCCTTTTAGGGTCACTTAACTAGACTGTGGGCTGAACTATGCAGATTACTTCTACTTTTAGGGAGACTCAAGCCAGTATGAACATGAGGCGAGGGCACATCTTCTTAGTGTCCTACCAATCCCATTATACCTTATGCCTCACACTGGCACCTGCCAGTCACAGACAGGAGGTTTACAACTTGAAAATCAGGTATGACTGAAGCACTTTTTGGCACTTGTCCTTCTACAGACAAACTATTTTCTTCGTGCAGCCAGACAAGCACTGTTTATTTTCTCCGCTAAGGCTGCAGAGGTAAATTTTCTATTTGTGGGTTGCAGGTCTGAACCCCGAACGGCCCATACTTTGTGAGAAAGAATGATGCTGCAGACAAGCATTGTGTAAATGTACACAATCTGTGTCCCAATAGTCATCGGGCAAAGGGCATACACACTTATCCATGCACAACCACATGGACGTCAAGGACAGGCGAGTTGGATGGTGGGTATGATACTAGTTTGTAAAAGTGCACCATCGACGAGGATGGGATTTGAACCCATGCATGCAGAGCACAATGGATTAGCAGTCCATCGCCTTAACCACTCGGCCACCTCATCTCAATAAAACATGACATCTAACGCTATCATTTTTTCAGCTCTGGTCAAAGCCCTGTGCGCAAAACACGGCTCATCTTTTCAGGATAGCAAAGTGCACTTTTTGGACAGAAAAGAAGAACGCGCACCTTTGGCTCACACAAGAAAAATCATTTTCAAGAGGCCTGACAGAGGACACCTTAATCACCCCACTGGAGCACACCTACCTAAACAAGGGCCTTCTACACCATGCCATCAACACGCCATGCTGTATTTTTCATCTTTGCTTACATCTTTTGGAATCATTGCAAACTTTCAGCCAAGCATTTCCACAATTAACATCTGCCTTTTAGGTTCACTTAGCTAGACTGTGGGCTGAACTATGCAGATTACTTCTACTTTTAGGGAGACTCAAGCCAGTATGAACATGAGGCGAGGGCACATCTTCTTACTGTCCTACCAATCCCATTATACCTTATGCCTCACACTGGCACCTGCCAGTCACAGACAGGAGGTTTACAACTTGAAAATCAGGTATGACTGAAGCACTTTTTGGCACTTGTCCTTCTACAGACAAACTATTTTCTTCGTGCAGCCAGATAAGCACTGTTTATTTTCTCCGCTAAGGCTGCAGAGGTGAATTTTCTATTTGTGGGTTGCAGGTCTGAACCCTGAACGGCCCATACTTTGTGAGAAAGAATGATGCTGCAGACAAGCATTGTGTAAATGTACACAATCTGTGTCCCAATAGTCATCGGGCAAAGGGCATACACACTTTTCCATGCACAACCACATGGACGTCAAGGACAGGCGAGTTGGATGGTGGGTATGATACTAGTTTGTAAAAGTGCACCATCGACGAGGATGGGATTTGAACCCATGCATGCAGAGCACAATGGATTAGCAGTCCATCGCCTTAACCACTCGGCCACCTCGTCTCGGTAAAACATGACATCTAACGCTATCATTTTTTCAGCTCTGGTCAAAGCCCTGTGCGCAAAACACGGCTCATCTTTTCAGGATAGCAAAGTGCACTTTTTGGACAGAAAAGAAGAACGCGCACCTTTTGCTCACACAAGAAAAATCATTTTCAAGAGGCCTGACAGAGGACACCTTAATCATCCCACTGGAGCACACCTACCTAAACAAGGGCCTTCTACACCATGCCATCAACACGCCATGCTGTATTTTTCATCTTTGCTTACATCTTTTGGAATCATTGCAAACTTTCAGCCAAGCATTTCCACAATTAACATCTGCCTTTTAGGGTCACTTAGCTAGACTGTGGGCTGAACTATGCAGATTACTTCTACTTTTAGGGAGACTCAAGCCAGTATGAACATGAGGCGAGGGCACATCTTCTTACTGTCCTACCAATCCCATTATACCTTATGCCTCACACTGGCACCTGCCAGTCACAGACAGGAGGTTTACAACTTGAAAATCAGGTATGACTGAAGCACTTTTTGGCACTTGTCCTTCTACAGACAAACTATTTTCTTCGTGCAGCCAGACAAGCACTGTTTATTTTCTCCCTTAAGGCTGCAGAGGTGAATTTTCTATTTGTGGGTTGCAGGTCTGAACCCCGAATGGCCCATACTTTGTGAGAAAGAATGATGCTGCAGACAAGCATTGTGTAAATGTACACAATCTGTGTCCCAATAGTCATCGGGCAAAGGGCATACACACTTATCCATGCACAACCACATGGACGTCAAGGACAGGCGAGTTGGATGGTGGGTATGATACTAGTTTGTAAAAGTGCACCATCGACGAGGATGGGATTTGAACCCATGCGTGCAGAGCACAATGGATTAGCAGTCCATCGCCTTAACCACTCAGCCACCTCGTCTCAGTAAAACATGACATCTAACGCTATCATTTTCTCAGCTCTGGTCAAAGCCCTGTGCGCAAAACACGGCTCATCTTTTCAGGATAGCAAAGTGCACTTTTTGGACAGAAAAGAAGAATGCGCACCATTTGCTCACACAAGAAAAATCATTTTCAAGAGGCCTGACAGAGGACACCTTAATCATCCCACTGGAGCACACCTAGCTAAACAAGGGCCTTCTACACCATGCCATCAACACGCCATGCTGTATTTTTCATCTTTGCTTACATCTTTTGGAATCATTGCAAACTTTCAGCCAAGCATTTCCACAATTAACATCTGCCTTTTAGGGTCACTTAACTAGACTGTGGGCTGAACTATGCAGATTACTTCTACTTTTAGGGAGACTCAAGCCAGTATGAACATGAGGCGAGGGCACATCTTACTGTCCTACCAATCCCATTATACCTTATGCCTCACACTGGCACCTGCCAGTCACAGACAGGAGGTTTACAACTTGAAAATCAGGTATGACTGAAGCACTTTTTGGCACTTGTCCTTCTACAGACAAACTATTTTCTTCGTGCAGCCAGACAAGCACTGTTTATTTTCTCCGCTAAGGCTGCAGAGGTGAATTTTCTATTTGTGGGTTGCAGGTCTGAACCCCAAATGGCCCATACTTTGTGAGAAAGAATGATGCTGCAGACAAGCATTGTGTAAATGTACACAATCTGTGTCCCAATAGTCATCGGGCAAAGGGCATACACACTTATCCATGCACAACCACATGGACATCAAGGACAGGCGAGTTGGATGGTGGGTATGATACTAGTTTGTAAAAGTGCACCATCGACGAGGATGGGATTTGAACCCATACGTGCAGAGCACAATGGATTAGCAGTCCATCGCCTTAACCACTCGGCCACCTCGTCTCAGTAAAACATGACATCTAACGCTATCATTTTTTCAGCTCTGGTCAAAGCCCTGTGCGCAAAACACGGCTCATCTTTTCAGGATAGCAAAGTGCACTTTTTGGACAGAAAAGAAGAACGCGCACCTTTTGCTCACACAAGAAAAATCATTTGCCAGAGGCCTGACAGCGGACACCTTAATCATCCCACTGGACAACACCTACCTAAACAAGGGCCTTCTACACCATGCCATCAACACGCCATGCTGTATTTTTCATCTTTGCTTACATCTTTTGGAATCATTGCAAACTTTCAGCCAAGCATTTCCACAATTAACATCTGCCTTTTAGGGTCACTTAGCTAGACTGTGGGCTGAACTATGCAGATTACTTCTACTTTTAGGGAGACTCAAGCCAGTATGAACATGAGGCGAGGGCACATCTTCTTACTGTCCTACCAATCCCATTATACCTTATGCCTCACACTGGGACCTGCCAGTCACAGACAGGAGGTTTACAACTTGAAAATCAGGTATGACTGAAGCACTTTTTGGCACTTGTCCTTCTACAGACAAACTATTTTCTTCGTGCAGCCAGACAAGCACTGTTTATTTTCTCCGCTAAGGCTGCAGAGGTGAATTTTCTATTTGTGGGTTGCAGGTCTGAACCCCGAACGGCCCATACTTTGTGAGAAAGAATGATGCTGCAGACAAGCATTGTGTAAATGTACACAATCTGTGTCCCAATAGTCATCGGGCAAAGGGCATACACACTTATCCATGCACAACCACATGGACGTCAAGGACAGGCGAGTTGGATGGTGGGTATGATACTAGTTTGTAAAAGTGCACCATCGACAAGGATGGGATTTGAACCCATGCGTGCAGAGCACAATGGATTAGCAGTCCATCGCCTTAACCACTCGGCCACCTCGTCTCAATAAAACATGACATCTAACGCTATCATTTTTTCAGCTATGGTCAAAGCCCTGTGCGCAAAACACGGCTCATCTTTTCAGGATAGCAAAGTGCACTTTTTGGACAGAAAAGAAGAACGCGCACCTTTTGCTCACACAAGAAAAATCATTTGCAAGAGGCCTGACAGAGGACACCTTAATCACCCCACTGGAGCACACCTACCTAAACAAGGGCCTTCTACACCATGCCATCAACACGCCATGCTGTATTTTTCATCTTTGCTTACATCTTTTGGAATCATTGCAAACTTTCAGCCAAGCATTTCCACAATTAACATCTGCCATTTAGGGTCACTTAGCTAGACTGTGGGCTGAACTATGCAGATTACTTCTACTTTTAGGGAGACTCAAGCCAGTATGAACATGAGGCGAGGGCACATCTTCTTACTGTCCTACCAATCCCATTATACCTTATGCCTCACACTGGCACCTGCCAGTCACAGACAGGAGGTTTACAACTTGAAAATCAGGTATGACTGAAGCACTTTTTGGCACTTGTCCTTCTACAGACAAACTATTTTCTTCGTGCAGCCAGACAAGCACTGTTTATTTTCTCCGCTAAGGCTGCAGAGGTGAATTTTCTATTTGTGGGTTGCAGGTCTGAACCCCAAATGGCCCATACTTTGTGAGAAAGAATGATGCTGCAGACAAGCATTGTGTAAATGTACACAATCTGTGTCCCAATAGTCATCGGGCAAAGGGCATACACACTTATCCATGCACAACCACATGGACATCAAGAACAGGCGAGTTGGATGGTGGGTATGATACTAGTTTGTAAAAGTGCACCATCGACGAGGATGGGATTTGAACCCATGCGTGCAGAGCACAATGGATTAGCAGTCCATCGCCTTAACCACTCGGCCACCTCGTCTCAGTAAAACATGACATCTAACGCTATCATTTTTTCAGCTCTGGTCAAAGCCCTGTGCGCAAAACACGGCTCATCTTTTCAGGATAGCAAAGTGCACTTCTTGGACAGAAAAGAAGAACGCGCACCTTTTGCTCACACAAGAAAAATCATTTGCCAGAGGCCTGACAGCGGACACCTTAATCATCCCACTGGAGCACACCTACCTAAACAAGGGCCTTCTACACCATGCCATCAACACGCCATGCTGTATTTTTCATCTTTGCTTACATCTTTTGGAATCATTGCAAACTTTCAGCCAAGCATTTCCACAATTAACATCTGCCTTTTAGGGTCACTTAGCTAGACTGTGGGCTGAACTATGCAGATTACTTCTACTTTTAGGGAGACTCAAGCCAGTATGAACATGAGGCGAGGGCACATCTTCTTACTGTCCTACCAATCCCATTATACCTTATGCCTCACACTGGGACCTGCCAGTCACAGACAGGAGGTTTACAACTTGAAAATCAGGTATGACTGAAGCACTTTTTGGCACTTGTCCTTCTACAGACAAACTATTTTCTTCGTGCAGCCAGACAAGCACTGTTTATTTTCTCCGCTAAGGCTGCAGAGGTGAATTTTCTATTTGTGGGTTGCAGGTCTGAACCCCGAACGGCCCATACTTTGTGAGAAAGAATGATGCTGCAGACAAGCATTGTGTAAATGTACACAATCTGTGTCCCAATAGTCATCGGGCAAAGGGCATACACACTTATCCATGCACAACCACATGGACGTCAAGGACAGGCAAGTTGGATGGTGGGTATGATACTAGTTTGTAAAAGTGCACCATCGACGAGGATGGGATTTGAACCCATGCGTGCAGAGCACAATGGATTAGCAGTCCATCGCCTTAACCACTCGGCCACCTCGTCTCAATAAAACATGATATCTAACGCTATCATTTTTTCAGCTATGGTCAAAGCCCTGTGCGCAAAACACGGCTCATCTTTTCAGGATAGCAAAGTGCACTTTTTGGACAGAAAAGAAGAACGCGCACCTTTTGCTCACACAAGAAAAATCATTTGCAAGAGGCCTGACAGAGGACACCTTAATCACCCCACTGGAGCACACCTACCTAAACAAGGGCCTTCTACACCATGCCATCAACACGCCATGCTGTATTTTTCATCTTTGCTTACATCTTTTGGAATCATTGCAAACTTTCAGCCAAGCATTTCCACAATTAACATCTGCCATTTAGGGTCACTTAGCTAGACTGTGGGCTGAACTATGCAGATTACTTCTACTTTTAGGGAGACTCAAGCCAGTATGAACATGAGGCGAGGGCACATCTTCTTACTGTCCTACCAATCCCATTATACCTTATGCCTCACACTGGCACCTGCCAGTCACAGACAGGAGGTTTACAACTTGAAAATCAGGTATGACTGAAGCACTTTTTGGCACTTGTCCTTCTACAGACAAACTATTTTCTTCGTGCAGCCAGACAAGCACTGTTTATTTTCTCCGCTAAGGCTGCAGAGGTGAATTTTCTATTTGTGGGTTGCAGGTCTGAACCCCAAATGGCCCATACTTTGTGAGAAAGAATGATGCTGCAGACAAGCATTGTGTAAATGTACACAATCTGTGTCCCAATAGTCATCGGGCAAAAGGCATACACACTTATCCATGCACAACCACATGGACGTCAAGGACAGGCGAGTTGGATGGTGGGTATGATACTAGTTTGTAAAAGTGCACCATCGACGAGGATGGGATTTGAAGCCATGCTTGCAGTGCACAATGGATTAGTAGTCCATCGCCTTAACCACTCGGCCACCTCGTCTCAGTAAAACATGACATCTAACGCTATCATTTTTTCAGCTCTGGTCAAAGCCCTGTGCGCAAAACACGGCTCATCTTTTCAGGATAGCAAAGTGCACTTTTTGGACAGAAAAGAAGAACGCGCACCTTTTGCTCACACAAGAAAAATCATTTTCAAGAGGCCTGACAGAGGACACCTTAATCATCCCACTGGAGCACACCTACCTAAACAAGGGCCTTCTACACCATGCCATCAACACGCCATGCTGTATTTTTCATCTTTGCTTACATCTTTTGGAATCATTGCAAACTTTCAGCCAAGCATTTCCACAATTAACATCTGCCTTTTAGGGTCACTTAGCTAGACTGTGGGCTGAACTATGCAGATTACTTCTACTTTTAGGGAGACTCAAGCCAGTATGAACATGAGGCGAGGGCACATCTTCTTACTGTCCTACCAATCCCATTATACCTTATGCCTCACACTGGCACCTGCCAGTCACAGACAGGAGGTTTACAACTTGAAAATCAGGTATGACTGAAGCACTTTTTGGCACTTGTCCTTCTACAGACAAACTATTTTCTTCGTGCAGCCAGACAAGCACTGTTTATTTTCTCCGCTAAGGCTGCAGAGGTGAATTTTCTATTTGTGGGTTGCAGGTCTGAACCCCGAACGGCCCATACTTTGTGAGAAAGAATGATGCTGCAGACAAGCATTGTGTAAATGTACACAATCTGTGTCCCAATAGTCATCGGGCAAAGGGCATACACACTTATCCATGCACAACCACATGGACGTCAAGGACAGGCGAGTTGGATGGTGGGTATGATACTAGTTTGTAAAAAAGCACCATCGACAAGGATGGGATTTGAACCCATGCGTGCAGAGCACAATGGATTAGCAGTCCATCGCCTTAACCACTCGGCCACCTCGTCTCAATAAAACATGACATCTAACGCTATCATTTTTTCAGCTATGGTCAAAGCCCTGTGCGCAAAACACGGCTCATCTTTTCAGGATAGCAAAGTGCACTTTTTGGACAGAAAAGAAGAACGCGCACCTTTTGCTCACACAAGAAAAATCATTTGCAAGAGGCCTGACAGAGGACACCTTAATCACCCCACTGGAGCACACCTACCTAAACAAGGGCCTTCTACACCATGCCATCAACACGCCATGCTGTATTTTTCATCTTTGCTTACATCTTTTGGAATCATTGCAAACTTTCAGCCAAGCATTTCCACAATTAACATCTGCCTTTTAGGGTCACTTAGCTAGACTGTGGGCTGAACTATGCAGATTACTTCTACTTTTAGGGAGACTCAAGCCAGTATGAACATGAGGCGAGGGCACATCTTCTTACTGTCCTACCAATCCCATTATACCTTATGCCTCACACTGGCACCTGCCAGTCACAGACAGGAGGTTTACAACTTGAAAATCAGGTATGACTGAAGCACTTTTTGGCACTTGTCCTTCTACAGACAAACTATTTTCTTCATGCAGCCAGACAAGCACTGTTTATTTTCTCCGCTAAGGCTGCAGAGGTGAATTTTCTATTTGTGGGTTGCAGGTCTGAACCCCCAACGGCCCATACTTTGTGAGAAAGAATGATGCTGCAGAGAAGCATGGTGTAAATGTACACAATCTGTATCCCAATAGTCATCGGGCAAAGGGCATACACACTTATCCATGCACAACCACATGGACGTCAAGGACAGGCGAGTTGGATGGTGGGTATGATACTAGTTTGTAAAAGTGCAACATCGACGAGGATGGGATTTGAACCCATGCGTGCAGAGCACAATGGATTAGCAGTCCATCGCCTTAACCACTCGGCCACCTCGTCTCAGTAAAACATGACATCTAACGCTATCATTTTTTCAGCTCTGGTCAAAGCCCTGTGCGCAAAACACGGCTCATCTTTTCAGGATAGCAAAGTGCACTTTTTGGACAAAAAAGAAGAACGCGCACCTTTTGCTCACACAAGAAAAATCATTTTCAAGAGGCCTGACAGAGGACACCTTAATCATCCCACTGGAGCACACCTACCTAAACAAGGGCCTTCTACACCATGCCATCAACACGCCATGCTGTATTTTTCATCTTTGCTTACATCTTTTGGAATCATTGCAAACTTTCAGCCAAGCATTTCCACAATTAACATCTGCCTTTTAGGGTCACTTAGCTAGACTGTGGGCTGAACTATGCAGATTACTTCTACTTTTAGGGAGACTCAAGCCAGTATGAACATGAGGCGAGGGCACATCTTCTTACTGTCCTACCAATCCCATTATACCTTATGCCTCACACTGGCACCTGCCAGTCACAGACAGGAGGTTTACAACTTGAAAATCAGGTATGATTGAAGCACTTTTTGGCACTTGTCCTTCTACAGACAAACTATTTTCTTCGTGCAGCCAGACAAGCACTGTTTATTTTCTCCGCTAAGGCTGCAGAGGTGAATTTTCTATTTGTGGGTTGCAGGTCTGAACCCCAAATGGCCCATACTTTGTGAGAAAGAGTGATGCTGCAGACAAGCATTGTGTAAATGTACACAATCTGTGTCCCAATAGTCATCGGGCAAAGGGCATACACACTTATCCATGCACAACCACATGGACGTCAAGGACAGGCGAGTTGGATGGTGGGTATGATACTAGTTTGTAAAAGTGCACCATCGACGAGGATGGGATTTGAACCCATGCGTGCAGAGCACAATGGATTAGCAGTCCATCACCTTAACCACTCGGCCACCTCGTCTCAATAAAACATGACATCTAACGCTATCATTTTTTCAGCTATGGTCAAAGCCCTGTGCGCAAAACACGGCTCATCTTTTCAGGATAGCAAAGTGCACTTTTTGGACAGAAAAGAAGAACGCGCACCTTTTGCTCACACAAGAAAAATCATTTGCAAGAGGCCTGACAGAGGACACCTTAATCACCCCACTGGAGCACACCTACCTAAACAAGGGCCTTCTACACCATGCCATCAACACGCCATGCTGTATTTTTCATGTTTGCTTACATCTTTTGGAATCATTGCAAACTTTCAGCCAAGCATTTCCACAATTAACATCTGCCTTTTAGGGTCACTTAGCTAGACTGTGGGCTGAACTATGCAGATTACTTCTACTTTTAGGGAGACTCAAGCCAGTATGAACATGAGGCGAGGGCACACTGGCACCTGCCAGTCACAGACAGGAGGTTTACAACTTGAAAATCAGGTATGACTGAAGCACTTTTTGGCACTTGTCCTTCTGCAGACAAACTATTTTCTTCGTGCAGCCAGACAAGCACTGTTTATTTTCTCCGCTAAGGCTGCAGAGGTGAATTTTCTATTTGTGGGTTGCAGGTCTGAACCCCGAACGGCCCATACTTTGTGAGAAAGAATGATGCTGCAGACAAGCATTGTGTAAATGTACACAATCTGTGTCCCAATAGTCATCGGGCAAAGGGCATACACACTTTTCCATGCACAACCACATGGACAACCACATGGACGTCAAGGACAGGCGAGTTGGATGGTGGGTATGATACTAGTTTGTAAAAGTGCACCATCGACGAGGATGGGATTTGAACCCATGCATGCAGAGCACAATGGATTAGCAGTCCATCGCCTTAACCACTCGGCCACCTCGTCTCAGTAAAACATGACATCTAACGCTATCATTTTTTCAGCTCTGGTCAAAGCCCTGTGCGCAAAACACGGCTCATCTTTTCAGGATAGCAAAGTGCACTTTTTGGACAGAAAAGAAGAACGCGCACCTTTTGCTCACACAAGAAAAATCATTTGCAAGAGGCCTGACAGAGGACACCTTAATCATCCCACTGGAGCACACCTACCTAAACAAGGGCCTTCTACACCATGCCATCAACACGCCATGCTGTATTTTTCATCTTTGCTTACATCTTTTGGAATCATTGCAAACTTTCAGCTAAGCATTTCCACAATTAACATCTGCCTTTTAGGGTCACTTAGCTAGACTGTGGGCTGAACTATGCAGATTACTTCTACTTTTAGGGAGACTCAAGCCAGTATGAACATGAGGCGAGGGCACATCTTCTTACTGTCCTACCAATCCCATTATACCTTATGCCTCACACTGGCACCTGCCAGTCACAGACAGGAGGTTTACAACTTGAAAATCAGGTATGACTGAAGCACTTTTTGGCACTTGTCCTTCTACAGACAAACTATTTTCTCCGTGCAGCCAGACAAGCACTGTTTATTTTCTCCGCTAAGGCTGCAGAGGTGAATTTTCTATTTGTGGGTTGCAGGTCTGAACCCCAAATGGCCCATATTTTGTGAGAAAGAATGATGCTGCAGACAAGCATTGTGTAAATGTACACAATCTGTGTCCCAATAGTCATCGGGCAAAGGGCATACACACTTATCCATGCACAACCACATGGACATCAAGAACAGGCGAGTTGGATGGTGGGTATGATACTAGTTTGTAAAAGTGCACCATCGACGAGGATGGGATTTGAACCCATGCGTGCAGAGCACAATGGATTAGCAGTCCATCGCCTTAACCACTCGGCCACCTCGTCTCAGTAAAACATGACATCTAACGCTATCATTTTTTCAGCTCTGGTCAAAGCCCTGTGCGCAAAACACGGCTCATCTTTTCAGGATAGCAAAGTGCACTTCTTGGACAGAAAAGAAGAACGCGCACCTTTTGCTCACACAAGAAAAATCATTTGCCAGAGGCCTGACAGCGGACACCTTAATCATCCCACTGGAGCACACCTACCTAAACAAGGGCCTTCTACACCATGCCATCAACACGCCATGCTGTATTTTTCATCTTTGCTTACATCTTTTGGAATCATTGCAAACTTTCAGCCAAGCATTTCCACAATTAACATCTGCCTTTTAGGGTCACTTAGCTAGACTGTGGGCTGAACTATGCAGATTACTTCTACTTTTAGGGAGACTCAAGCCAGTATGAACATGAGGCGAGGGCACATCTTCTTACTGTCCTACCAATCCCATTATACCTTATGCCTCACACTGGGACCTGCCAGTCACAGACAGGAGGTTTACAACTTGAAAATCAGGTATGACTGAAGCACTTTTTGGCACTTGTCCTTCTACAGACAAACTATTTTCTTCGTGCAGCCAGACAAGCACTGTTTATTTTCTCCGCTAAGGCTGCAGAGGTGAATTTTCTATTTGTGGGTTGCAGGTCTGAACCCCGAACGGCCCATACTTTGTGAGAAAGAATGATGCTGCAGACAAGCATTGTGTAAATGTACACAATCTGTGTCCCAATAGTCATCGGGCAAAGGGCATACACACTTATCCATGCACAACCACATGGACGTCAAGGACAGGCAAGTTGGATGGTGGGTATGATACTAGTTTGTAAAAGTGCACCATCGACGAGGATGGGATTTGAACCCATGCGTGCAGAGCACAATGGATTAGCAGTCCATCGCCTTAACCACTCGGCCACCTCGTCTCAATAAAACATGACATCTAACGCTATCATTTTTTCAGCTATGGTCAAAGCCCTGTGCGCAAAACACGGCTCATCTTTTCAGGATAGCAAAGTGCACTTTTTGGACAGAAAAGAAGAACGCGCACCTTTTGCTCACACAAGAAAAATCATTTGCAAGAGGCCTGACAGAGGACACCTTAATCACCCCACTGGAGCACACCTACCTAAACAAGGGCCTTCTACACCATGCCATCAACACGCCATGCTGTATTTTTCATCTTTGCTTACATCTTTTGGAATCATTGCAAACTTTCAGCCAAGCATTTCCACAATTAACATCTGCCATTTAGGGTCACTTAGCTAGACTGTGGGCTGAACTATGCAGATTACTTCTACTTTTAGGGAGACTCAAGCCAGTATGAACATGAGGCGAGGGCACATCTTCTTACTGTCCTACCAATCCCATTATACCTTATGCCTCACACTGGCACCTGCCAGTCACAGACAGGAGGTTTACAACTTGAAAATCAGGTATGACTGAAGCACTTTTTGGCACTTGTCCTTCTACAGACAAACTATTTTCTTCGTGCAGCCAGACAAGCACTGTTTATTTTCTCCGCTAAGGCTGCAGAGGTGAATTTTGTATTTGTGGGTTGCGGGTCTGAACCCCAAATGGCCCATACTTTGTAAAAAAGAATGATGCTGCAGACAAGCATTGTGTAAATGTACACAATCTGTGTCCCAATAGTCATCGGGCAAAGGGCATACACACTTATCCATGCACAACCACATGGACGTCAAGGACAGGCGAGTTGGATGGTGGGTATGATACTAGTTTGTAAAAGTGCACCATCGACGAGGATGGGATTTGAACCCATGCGTGCAGAGCACAATGGATTAGCAGTCCATCGCCTTAACCACTCGGCCACCTCGTCTCAATAAAACATGACATCTAACGCTATCATTTTTTCAGCTCTGGTCAAAGCCCTGTGCGCAAAACACGGCTCATCTTTTCAGGATAGCAAAGTGCACTTTTTGGACAGAAAAGAAGAACGCGCACCTTTTGCTCACACAAGAAAAATCATTTGCAAGAGGCCTGACAGCGGACACCTTAATCATCCCACTGGAGCACACCTACCTAAACAAGGGCCTTCTACACCATGCCATCAACACGCCATGCTGTATTTTTCATCTTTGCTTACATCTTTTGGAATCATTGCAAACTTTCAGCCAAGCATTTCCACAATTAACATCTGCCTTTTAGGGTCACTTAGCTAGACTGTGGGCTGAACTATGCAGATTACTTCTACTTTTAGGGAGACTCAAGCCAGTATGAACATGAGGCGAGGGCACATCTTCTTACTGTCCTACCAATCCCATTATACCTTATGCCTCACACTGGCACCTGCCAGTCACAGACAGGAGGTTTACAACTTGAAAATCAGGTATGACTGAAGCACTTTTTGGCACTTGTCCTTCTACAGACAAACTATTTTCTTCGTGCAGCCAGACAAGCACTGTTTATTTTCTCCGCTAAGGCTGCAGAGGTGAATTTTTTATTTGTGGGTTGCAAGTCTGAACCCCAAATGGCCCATACTTTGTGAGAAAGAATGATGCTGCAGACAAGCATTGTGTAAATGTACACAATCTGTGTCCCAATAGTCATCGGGCAAAAGGCATACACACTTATCCATGCACAACCACATGGACGTCAAGGACAGGCGAGTTGGATGGTGGGTATGATACTAGTTTGTAAAAGTGCACCATCGACGAGGATGGGATTTGAAGCCATGCGTGCAGTGCACAATGGATTAGTAGTCCATCGCCTTAACCACTCGGCCACCTCGTCTCAGTAAAACATGACATCTAACGCTATCATTTTTTCAGCTCTGGTCAAAGCCCTGTGCGCAAAACACGGCTCATCTTTTCAGGATAGCAAAGTGCACTTTTTGGACAGAAAAGAAGAACGCGCACCTTTTGCTCACACAAGAAAAATCATTTTCAAGAGGCCTGACAGAGGACACCTTAATCATCCCACTGGAGCACACCTACCTAAACAAGGGCCTTCTACACCATGCCATCAACACGCCATGCTGTATTTTTCATCTTTGCTTACATCTTTTGGAATCATTGCAAACTTTCAGCCAAGCATTTCCACAATTAACATCTGCCTTTTAGGGTCACTTAGCTAGACTGTGGGCTGAACTATGCAGATTACTTCTACTTTTAGGGAGACTCAAGCCAGTATGAACATGAGGCGAGGGCACATCTTCTTACTGTCCTACCAATCCCATTATACCTTATGCCTCACACTGGCACCTGCCAGTCACAGACAGGAGGTTTACAACTTGAAAATCAGGTATGACTGAAGCACTTTTTGGCACTTGTCCTTCTACAGACAAACTATTTTCTTCGTGCAGCCAGACAAGCACTGTTTATTTTCTCCGCTAAGGCTGCAGAGGTGAATTTTCTATTTGTGGGTTGCAGGTCTGAACCCCGAACGGCCCATACTTTGTGAGAAAGAATGATGCTGCAGACAAGCATTGTGTAAATGTACACAATCTGTGTCCCAATAGTCATCGGGCAAAGGGCATACACACTTATCCATGCACAACCACATGGACGTCAAGGACAGGCGAGTTGGATGGTGGGTATGATACTAGTTTGTAAAAGTGCACCATCGACGAGGATGGGATTTGAACCCATGCGTGCAGAGCACAATGGATTAGCAGTCCATCACCTTAACCACTCGGCCACCTCGTCTCAATAAAACATGACATCTAACGCTATCATTTTTTCAGCTATGGTCAAAGCCCTGTGCGCAAAACACGGCTCATCTTTTCAGGATAGCAAAGTGCACTTTTTGGACAGAAAAGAAGAACGCGCACCTTTTGCTCACACAAGAAAAATCATTTGCAAGAGGCCTGACAGAGGACACCTTAATCACCCCACTGGAGCACACCTACCTAAACAAGGGCCTTCTACACCATGCCATCAACACGCCATGCTGTATTTTTCATGTTTGCTTACATCTTTTGGAATCATTGCAAACTTTCAGCCAAGCATTTCCACAATTAACATCTGCCTTTTAGGGTCACTTAGCTAGACTGTGGGCTGAACTATGCAGATTACTTCTACTTTTAGGGAGACTCAAGCCAGTATGAACATGAGGCGAGGGCACACTGGCACCTGCCAGTCACAGACAGGAGGTTTACAACTTGAAAATCAGGTATGACTGAAGCACTTTTTGGCACTTGTCCTTCTGCAGACAAACTATTTTCTTCGTGCAGCCAGACAAGCACTGTTTATTTTCTCCGCTAAGGCTGCAGAGGTGAATTTTCTATTTGTGGGTTGCAGGTCTGAACCCCGAACGGCCCATACTTTGTGAGAAAGAATGATGCTGCAGACAAGCATTGTGTAAATGTACACAATCTGTGTCCCAATAGTCATCGGGCAAAGGGCATACACACTTTTCCATGCACAACCACATGGACAACCACATGGACGTCAAGGACAGGCGAGTTGGATGGTGGGTATGATACTAGTTTGTAAAAGTGCACCATCGACGAGGATGGGATTTGAACCCATGCATGCAGAGCACAATGGATTAGCAGTCCATCGCCTTAACCACTCGGCCACCTCGTCTCAGTAAAACATGACATCTAACGCTATCATTTTTTCAGCTCTGGTCAAAGCCCTGTGCGCAAAACACGGCTCATCTTTTCAGGATAGCAAAGTGCACTTTTTGGACAGAAAAGAAGAACGCGCACCTTTTGCTCACACAAGAAAAATCATTTGCAAGAGGCCTGACAGAGGACACCTTAATCATCCCACTGGAGCACACCTACCTAAACAAGGGCCTTCTACACCATGCCATCAACACGCCATGCTGTATTTTTCATCTTTGCTTACATCTTTTGGAATCATTGCAAACTTTCAGCTAAGCATTTCCACAATTAACATCTGCCTTTTAGGGTCACTTAGCTAGACTGTGGGCTGAACTATGCAGATTACTTCTACTTTTAGGGAGACTCAAGCCAGTATGAACATGAGGCGAGGGCACATCTTCTTACTGTCCTACCAATCCCATTATACCTTATGCCTCACACTGGCACCTGCCAGTCACAGACAGGAGGTTTACAACTTGAAAATCAGGTATGACTGAAGCACTTTTTGGCACTTGTCCTTCTACAGACAAACTATTTTCTCCGTGCAGCCAGACAAGCACTGTTTATTTTCTCCGCTAAGGCTGCAGAGGTGAATTTTCTATTTGTGGGTTGCAGGTCTGAACCCCAAATGGCCCATACTTTGTGAGAAAGAATGATGCTGCAGACAAGCATTGTGTAAATGTACACAATCTGTGTCCCAATAGTCATCGGGCAAAGGGCATACACACTTATCCATGCACAACCACATGGACATCAAGAACAGGCGAGTTGGATGGTGGGTATGATACTAGTTTGTAAAAGTGCACCATCGACGAGGATGGGATTTGAACCCATGCGTGCAGAGCACAATGGATTAGCAGTCCATCGCCTTAACCACTCGGCCACCTCGTCTCAGTAAAACATGACATCTAACGCTATCATTTTTTCAGCTCTGGTCAAAGCCCTGTGCGCAAAACACGGCTCATCTTTTCAGGATAGCAAAGTGCACTTCTTGGACAGAAAAGAAGAACGCGCACCTTTTGCTCACACAAGAAAAATCATTTGCCAGAGGCCTGACAGCGGACACCTTAATCATCCCACTGGAGCACACCTACCTAAACAAGGGCCTTCTACACCATGCCATCAACACGCCATGCTGTATTTTTCATCTTTGCTTACATCTTTTGGAATCATTGCAAACTTTCAGCCAAGCATTTCCACAATTAACATCTGCCTTTTAGGGTCACTTAGCTAGACTGTGGGCTGAACTATGCAGATTACTTCTACTTTTAGGGAGACTCAAGCCAGTATGAACATGAGGCGAGGGCACATCTTCTTACTGTCCTACCAATCCCATTATACCTTATGCCTCACACTGGGACCTGCCAGTCACAGACAGGAGGTTTACAACTTGAAAATCAGGTATGACTGAAGCACTTTTTGGCACTTGTCCTTCTACAGACAAACTATTTTCTTCGTGCAGCCAGACAAGCACTGTTTATTTTCTCCACTA
This sequence comes from Hyperolius riggenbachi, assembly GCF_040937935.1. NCBI lineage: Eukaryota > Metazoa > Chordata > Amphibia > Anura > Hyperoliidae > Hyperolius > Hyperolius riggenbachi. Next base: position 42,453,643 of record NC_090648.1, read on the forward strand.
AGGCTGCAGAGGTGAATTTTCTATTTGTGGGTTGCAGGTCTGAACCCCGAACGGCCCATACTTTGTGAGAAAGAATGATGCTGCAGACAAGCATTGTGTAAATGTACACAATCTGTGTCCCAATAGTCATCGGGCAAAGGGCATACACACTTATCCATGCACAACCACATGGACGTCAAGGACAGGCAAGTTGGATGGTGGGTATGATACTAGTTTGTAAAAGTGCACCATCGACGAGGATGGGATTTGAACCCATGCGTGCAGAGCACAATGGATTAGCAGTCCATCGCCTTAACCACTCGGCCACCTCGTCTCAATAAAACATGACATCTAACGCTATCATTTTTTCAGCTCTGGTCAAAGCCCTGTGCGCAAAACACGGCTCATCTTTTCAGGATAGCAAAGTGCACTTTTTGGACAGAAAAGAAGAACGCGCACCTTTTGCTCACACAAGAAAAATCATTTGCAAGAGGCCTGACAGCGGACACCTTAATCATCCCACTGGAGCACACCTACCTAAACAAGGGCCTTCTACACCATGCCATCAACACGCCATGCTGTATTTTTCATCTTTGCTTACATCTTTTGGAATCATTGCAAACTTTCAGCCAAGCATTTCCACAATTAACATCTGCCTTTTAGGGTCACTTAGCTAGACTGTGGGCTGAACTATGCAGATTACTTCTACTTTTAGGGAGACTCAAGCCAGTATGAACATGAGGCGAGGGCACATCTTCTTACTGTCCTACCAATCCCATTATACCTTATGCCTCACACTGGCACCTGCCAGTCACAGACAGGAGGTTTACAACTTGAAAATCAGGTATGACTGAAGCACTTTTTGGCACTTGTCCTTCTACAGACAAACTATTTTCTTCGTGCAGCCAGACAAGCACTGTTTATTTTCTCCGCTAAGGCTGCAGAGGTGAATTTTTTATTTGTGGGTTGCAAGTCTGAACCCCAAATGGCCCATACTTTGTGAGAAAGAATGATGCTGCAGACAAGCATTGTGTAAATGTACACAATCTGTGTCCCAATAGTCATCGGGCAAAAGGCATACACACTTATCCATGCACAACCACATGGACGTCAAGGACAGGCGAGTTGGATGGTGGGTATGATACTAGTTTGTAAAAGTGCACCATCGACGAGGATGGGATTTGAAGCCATGCGTGCAGTGCACAATGGATTAGTAGTCCATCGCCTTAACCACTCGGCCACCTCGTCTCAGTAAAACATGACATCTAACGCTATCATTTTTTCAGCTCTGGTCAAAGCCCTGTGCGCAAAACACGGCTCATCTTTTCAGGATAGCAAAGTGCACTTTTTGGACAGAAAAGAAGAACGCGCACCTTTTGCTCACACAAGAAAAATCATTTTCAAGAGGCCTGACAGAGGACACCTTAATCATCCCACTGGAGCACACCTACCTAAACAAGGGCCTTCTACACCATGCCATCAACACGCCATGCTGTATTTTTCATCTTTGCTTACATCTTTTGGAATCATTGCAAACTTTCAGCCAAGCATTTCCACAATTAACATCTGCCTTTTAGGGTCACTTAGCTAGACTGTGGGCTGAACTATGCAGATTACTTCTACTTTTAGGGAGACTCAAGCCAGTATGAACATGAGGCGAGGGCACATCTTCTTGCTGTCCTACCAATCCCATTATACCTTATGCCTCACACTGGCACCTGCCAGTCACAGACAGGAGGTTTACAACTTGAAAATCAGGTATGACTGAAGCACTTTTTGGCACTTGTCCTTCTACAGACAAACTATTTTCTTCGTGCAGCCAGACAAGCACTGTTTATTTTCTCCGCTAAGGCTGCAGAGGTGAATTTTCTATTTGTGGGTTGCAGGTCTGAACCCCGAACGGCCCATACTTTGTGAGAAAGAATGATGCTGCAGACAAGCATTGTGTAAATGTACACAATCTGTGTCCCAATAGTCATCGGGCAAAGGGCATACACACTTATCCATGCACAACCACATGGACGTCAAGGACAGGCGAGTTGGATGGTGGGTATGATACTAGTTTGTAAAAGTGCACCATCGACAAGGATGGGATTTGAACCCATGCGTGCAGAGCACAATGGATTAGCAGTCCATCGCCTTAACCACTCGGCCACCTCGTCTCAATAAAACATGACATCTAACGCTATCATTTTTTCAGCTCTGGTCAAAGCCCTGTGCGCAAAACACGGCTCATCTTTTCAGGATAGCAAAGTGCACTTTTTGGACAGAAAAGAAGAACGCGCACCTTTTGCTCACACAAGAAAAATCATTTTCAAGAGGCCTGACAGAGGACACCTTAATCATCCCACTGGAGCACACCTACCTAAACAAGGGCCTTCTACACCATGCCATCAACACGCCATGCTGTATTTTTCATCTTTGCTTACATCTTTTGGAATCATTGCAAACTTTCAGCCAAGCATTTCCACAATTAACATCTGCCTTTTAGGGTCACTTAGCTAGACTGTGGGCTGAACTATGCAGATTACTTCTACTTTTAGGGAGACTCAAGCCAGTATGAACATGAGGCGAGGGCACATCTTCTTACTGTCCTACCAATCCCATTATACCTTATGCCTCACACTGGGACCTGCCAGTCACAGACAGGAGGTTTACAACTTGAAAATCAGGTATGACTGAAGCACTTTTTGGCACTTGTCCTTCTACAGACAAACTATTTTCTTCGTGCAGCCAGACAAGCACTGTTTATTTTCTCCGCTAAGGCTGCAGAGGTGAATTTTCTATTTGTGGGTTGCAGGTCTGAACCCCGAACGGCCCATACTTTGTGAGAAAGAATGATGCTGCAGACAAGCATTGTGTAAATGTACACAATCTGTGTCCCAATAGTCATCGGGCAAAGGGCATACACACTTATCCATGCACAACCACATGGACGTCAAGGACAGGCAAGTTGGATGGTGGGTATGATACTAGTTTGTAAAAGTGCACCATCGACGAGGATGGGATTTGAACCCATGCGTGCAGAGCACAATGGATTAGCAGTCCATCGCCTTAACCACTCGGCCACCTCGTCTCAATAAAACATGACATCTAACGCTATCATTTTTTCAGCTCTGGTCAAAGCCCTGTGCGCAAAACACGGCTCATCTTTTCAGGATAGCAAAGTGCACTTTTTGGACAGAAAAGAAGAACGCGCACCTTTTGCTCACACAAGAAAAATCATTTGCAAGAGGCCTGACAGCGGACACCTTAATCATCCCACTGGAGCACACCTACCTAAACAAGGGCCTTCTACACCATGCCATCAACACGCCATGCTGTATTTTTCATCTTTGCTTACATCTTTTGGAATCATTGCAAACTTTCAGCCAAGCATTTCCACAATTAACATCTGCCTTTTAGGGTCACTTAGCTAGACTGTGGGCTGAACTATGCAGATTACTTCTACTTTTAGGGAGACTCAAGCCAGTATGAACATGAGGCGAGGGCACATCTTCTTACTGTCCTACCAATCCCATTATACCTTATGCCTCACACTGGCACCTGCCAGTCACAGACAGGAGGTTTACAACTTGAAAATCAGGTATGACTGAAGCACTTTTTGGCACTTGTCCTTCTACAGACAAACTATTTTCTTCGTGCAGCCAGACAAGCACTGTTTATTTTCTCCGCTAAGGCTGCAGAGGTGAATTTTTTATTTGTGGGTTGCAAGTCTGAACCCCAAATGGCCCATACTTTGTGAGAAAGAATGATGCTGCAGACAAGCATTGTGTAAATGTACACAATCTGTGTCCCAATAGTCATCGGGCAAAAGGCATACACACTTATCCATGCACAACCACATGGACGTCAAGGACAGGCGAGTTGGATGGTGGGTATGATACTAGTTTGTAAAAGTGCACCATCGACGAGGATGGGATTTGAAGCCATGCGTGCAGTGCACAATGGATTAGTAGTCCATCGCCTTAACCACTCGGCCACCTCGTCTCAGTAAAACATGACATCTAACGCTATCATTTTTTCAGCTCTGGTCAAAGCCCTGTGCGCAAAACACGGCTCATCTTTTCAGGATAGCAAAGTGCACTTTTTGGACAGAAAAGAAGAACGCGCACCTTTTGCTCACACAAGAAAAATCATTTTCAAGAGGCCTGACAGAGGACACCTTAATCATCCCACTGGAGCACACCTACCTAAACAAGGGCCTTCTACACCATGCCATCAACACGCCATGCTGTATTTTTCATCTTTGCTTACATCTTTTGGAATCATTGCAAACTTTCAGCCAAGCATTTCCACAATTAACATCTGCCTTTTAGGGTCACTTAGCTAGACTGTGGGCTGAACTATGCAGATTACTTCTACTTTTAGGGAGACTCAAGCCAGTATGAACATGAGGCGAGGGCACATCTTCTTGCTGTCCTACCAATCCCATTATACCTTATGCCTCACACTGGCACCTGCCAGTCACAGACAGGAGGTTTACAACTTGAAAATCAGGTATGACTGAAGCACTTTTTGGCACTTGTCCTTCTACAGACAAACTATTTTCTTCGTGCAGCCAGACAAGCACTGTTTATTTTCTCCGCTAAGGCTGCAGAGGTGAATTTTCTATTTGTGGGTTGCAGGTCTGAACCCCGAACGGCCCATACTTTGTGAGAAAGAATGATGCTGCAGACAAGCATTGTGTAAATGTACACAATCTGTGTCCCAATAGTCATCGGGCAAAGGGCATACACACTTATCCATGCACAACCACATGGACGTCAAGGACAGGCGAGTTGGATGGTGGGTATGATACTAGTTTGTAAAAGTGCACCATCGACAAGGATGGGATTTGAACCCATGCGTGCAGAGCACAATGGATTAGCAGTCCATCGCCTTAACCACTCGGCCACCTCGTCTCAATAAAACATGACATCTAACGCTATCATTTTTTCAGCTCTGGTCAAAGCCCTGTGCGCAAAACACGGCTCATCTTTTCAGGATAGCAAAGTGCACTTTTTGGACAGAAAAGAAGAACGCGCACCTTTTGCTCACACAAGAAAAATCATTTTCAAGAGGCCTGACAGAGGACACCTTAATCATCCCACTGGAGCACACCTACCTAAACAAGGGCCTTCTACACCATGCCATCAACACGCCATGCTGTATTTTTCATCTTTGCTTACATCTTTTGGAATCATTGCAAACTTTCAGCCAAGCATTTCCACAATTAACATCTGCCTTTTAGGGTCACTTAGCTAGACTGTGGGCTGAACTATGCAGATTACTTCTACTTTTAGGGAGACTCAAGCCAGTATGAACATGAGGCGAGGGCACATCTTCTTACTGTCCTACCAATCCCATTATACCTTATGCCTCACACTGGCACCTGCCAGTCACAGACAGGAGGTTTACAACTTGAAAATCAGGTATGACTGAAGCACTTTTTGGCACTTGTCCTTCTACAGACAAACTATTTTCTTCGTGCAGCCAGACAAGCACTGTTTATTTTCTCCGCTAAGGCTGCAGAGGTGAATTTTCTATTTGTGGGTTGCAGGTCTGAACCCCGAACGGCCCATACTTTGTGAGAAAGAATGATGCTGCAGAGAAGCATGGTGTAAATGTACACAATCTGTATCCCAATAGTCATCGGGCAAAGGGCATACACACTTATCCATGCACAACCACATGGACGTCAAGGACAGGCGAGTTGGATGGTGGGTATGATACTAGTTTGTAAAAGTGCAACATCGACGAGGATGGGATTTGAACCCATGCATGCAGAGCACAATGGATTAGCAGTCCATCGCCTTAACCACTCGGCCACCTCGTCTCAGTAAAACATGACATCTAACGCTATCATTTTTTCAGCTCTGGTCAAAGCCCTGTGCGCAAAACACGGCTCATCTTTTCAGGATAGCAAAGTGCACTTTTTGGACAGAAAAGAAGAACGCGCACCTTTTGCTCACACAAGAAAAATCATTTGCAAGAGGCCTGACAGAGGACACCTTAATCATCCCACTGGAGCACACCTACCTAAACAAGGGCCTTCTACACCATGCCATCAACACGCCATGCTGTATTTTCATCTTTGCTTACATCTTTTGGAATCATTGCAAACTTTCAGCCAAGCATTTCCACAATTAACATCTGCCTTTTAGGGTCACTTAGCTAGACTGTGGGCTGAACTATGCAGATTACTTCTACTTTTAGGGAGACTCAAGCCAGTATGAACATGAGGCGAGGGCACATCTTCTTACTGTCCTACCAATCCCATTATACCTTATGCCTCACACTGGCACCTGCCAGTCACAGACAGGAGGTTTACAACTTGAAAATCAGGTATGACTGAAGCACTTTTTGGCACTTGTCCTTCTACAGACAAACTATTTTCTTCGTGCAGCCAGACAAGCACTGTTTATTTTCTCCGCTAAGGCTGCAGAGGTGAATTTTCTATTTGTGGGTTGCAGGTCTGAACCCCGAACGGCCCACACTTTGTGAGAAAGAATGATGCTGCAGACAAGCATTGTGTAAATGTACACAATCTGTGTCCCAATAGTCATCGGGCAAAGGGCATACACACTTATCCATGCACAACCACATGGACGTCAAGGACAGGCGAGTTGGATGGTGGGTATGATACTAGTTTGTAAAAGTGCACCATCGACGAGGACGGGATTTGAACCCATGCATGCAGAGCACAATGGATTAGTAGTCCATCGCCTTAACCACTCAGCCACGTCATCTCAGTAAAACATGACATCTAACGCTATCATTTTCTCAGCTCTGGTCAAAGCCCTGTGCGCAAAACACGGCTCATCTTTTCAGGATAGCAAAGTGCACTTTTTGGACAGAAAAGAAGAACGTGCACCTTTTGCTCACACAAGAAAAATCATTTGCAAGAGGCCTGACAGAGGACACCTTAATCATCCCACTGGAGCACACCTACCTAAACAAGGGCCTTCTACACCATGCCATCAACACGCCATGCTGTATTTTTCATCTTTGCTTACATCTTTTGGAATCATTGCAAACTTTCAGCCAAGCATTTCCACAATTAACATCTGCCTTTTAGGGTCACTTAGCTAGACTGTGGGCTGAACTATGCAGATTACTTCTACTTTTAGGGAGACTCAAGCCAGTATGAACATGAGGCGAGGGCACATCTTCTTACTGTCCTACCAATCCCATTATACCTTATGCCTCACACTGGCACCTGCCAGTCACAGACAGGAGGTTTACAACTTGAAAATCAGGTATGACTGAAGCACTTTTTGGCACTTGTCCTTCTACAGACAAACTATTTTCTTCGTGCAGCCAGACAAGCACTGTTTATTTTCTCCGCTAAGGCTGCAGAGGTGAATTTTCTATTTGTGGGTTGCAGGTCTGAACCCCGAACGGCCCACACTTTGTGAGAAAGAATGATGCTGCAGACAAGCATTGTGTAAATGTACACAATCTGTGTCCCAATAGTCATCGGGGAAAGGGCATACACACTTTTCCATGCACAACCACATGGACGTCAAGGACAGGCGAGTTGGATGGTGGGTATGATACTAGTTTGTAAAAGTGCACCATCGACAAGGATGGGATTTGAACCCATGCACGCAGAGCACAATGGATTAGCAGTCCATCGCCTTAACCACTCGGCCACCTCGTCTCAGTAAAACATGACATCTAACGCTATCATTTTTTCAGCTCTGGTCAAAACCCTGTGCGCAAAACACGGCTCATCTTTTCAGGATAGCAAAGTGCACTTTTTGGACAAAAAAGAAGAACGCGCACCTTTTGCTCACACAAGAAAAATCATTTTCAAGAGGCCTGACAGAGGACACCTTAATCATCCCACTGGAGCACACCTACCTAAACAAGGGCCTTCTACACCATGCCATCAACACGCCATGCTGTATTTTTCATCTTTGCTTACATCTTTTGGAATCATTGCAAACTTTCAGCCAAGCATTTCCACAATTAACATCTGCCTTTTAGGGTCACTTAGCTAGACTGTGGGCTGAACTATGCAGATTACTTCTACTTTTAGGGAGACTCAAGCCAGTATGAACATGAGGCGAGGGCACATCTTCTTACTGTCCTACCAATCCCATTATACCTTATCCCTCACACTGGCACCTGCCAGTTACAGACAGGAGGTTTACAACTTGAAAATCAGGTATGACTGAAGCACTTTTTGGCACTTGTCCTTCTGCAGACAAACTATTTTCTTCGTGCAGCCAGACAAGCACTGTTTATTTTCTCCGCTAAGGCTGCAGAGGTGAATTTTCTTTCCTGGACCAAACATGGCGGCATACCTATGGGTATTGGCTCCGCCCCCTAACCCCGATAGGACAGTTCATCTATAAGTTTTAGGCGCCCGCCCCCTCCAGCCATTCTTTTTTCTGTCCTCGAATGGACAGTTTCGTCTATATAGTTGTGCTAATTTTTGTTTTGTTTCTTCTTTACTTTAGGTGCTTTTGTTTCCCTCTTTCCCCTTTTGTGCGTATTACCTTTGCGGGTTCAGCCTCTCCCGCTTGCTTGGAGCGTCTCTAGCCCTTAAATAGGACGAACGGCGGCTCCTAGGTGCATTGCAGCCTTCTGCTGCATAGTGGCTGCCCTCATGGAATATGGCCGCCGGACCCCTCCGCATCATGTCCTGCGCAATGCAGCGTTGGAAGTCTCGCGAGAAGCGAGATTTGACGATGGCAAGCGCTGATTGGCCAGTGTTTTTAGGACTCCAGGAAGGACAGAGCGGTGGAAGCACGCTGATGTCGGCGTGATAGCGGTGGGTAGCGTGTTTTTCTGCGCTGGTACCACGCTGTCTGCCCAGAAGTTGCCCGGAGAGCTGTTCCCTGTTGTTCCCTGTTGTGGTCTGCTGGAAGCAGGTATGTAAATGTTCCTTGCCTGGCAAGGTTTGAATTGACTGATGCTCTGCTGCTTTGATGGTATTTATGGCTCTATCTATCTTTCTCTTAAATAGAGAATGGAGGATATTGAGCATGCGGAGGAGGAGGTCCCTGTCAGGTAATAGGCTGCTAAATGCAGCCTCTTCTGATATTTTGCACCGGGTGTCTAGTGTACAAAGTTTCCCTTGCACAGGTCCTAAGGGGTTAAAAGAGTGCCTAGTATTCCCCATTTATAAAGTTTATGGAGGATGTGATAGTGGAACATAAAAATGTATGTCTCCACAGTCCGGGGGAAGGAGGAAGTGGACAGGCGGTCCCTATGGAGCGTCCTTCCTCGGCGGCGAGACAGAAGTCCCGTCCTCGATCAAGAGAACGAAGCAGAAGTCGTCGCTCTCGTGACAAGAGGAGGTCTTCAAGGGATAATAGATCTAGATCCCGAAGTAGGAGACGTTACAGGGAATCTTCCAGGAAAAGACGTCATTCGAGGTCCAGATCCTTTTGCAGACGTTCCCGTGATAGGGGAAGGAGGCGATCATCTGAGCGCTATTCTCCACAGAGACATTATCATCAAAGGGATAGGTCCCCGAAGAGGGCGAGAAAGGACTGGGACATTTCTCCTAGATCTGATCTTTTGGAACCCTTTCAAAGACCAGTTCAGGACTTATGTTGGTCGTGCACTCAGGCGGCAATGCCGGGCAAAAGAGTGTGTGAGACCTGTTTTGCGGAGGTAGGCAGAGAAAGAGACACTGATAACCAGCAGGTGCTAGCTTTTATCCAGCAGGCTGTAAAGGAAACTTTCCAGAATATGGCACCTCCTCAGTCGGCGGCTGCCCCGCAGGCCTCGCTTGAGGAGGACTCCACTCAGGGGGAGGTTTCGGCTGCAGGCTTTAGTTTCTCCTTAGTGCCTGCCTTCCTCCAGGCTATTAGGTCAGCAATTGACTGGCAGGATGAGGAAGGTTCGGTTCCAGAACCTGACAAGTACTATCCGCATTTAGACCAGCAACTGCAAGTTTTCCCGTTCATAAAGGTCATAAGGGAGGTGATTCTGAAAGAATGGAATAAGGTGGAGCAGAAGCCTTCTATGAATAACAGGTTATCGAAGCGGTATCCACTAAGTCAGGAGGATAGCAAACTACTAGACTCAGCCCCAGCTGTGGATGCGTCAGTGATGAGACTTACAAAGCATGTTACTTTGCCCGTGGAGAATGCCATAGCTTTTAAGGATCCCTCTGAGAGAAAGATCGACACCGATATCAAGAGGGCCTTTCTAAATGCGGGTGCAGCATGTAAGCCAGCAATTGCATTAACCTCGTTAGCAAAAGCATCTCGTGTCTGGGTTGTCAACATTAAAGCTGCCATTGATATAATTCGGTTGGCTGCAAGATCCATGTTATGTAGCGTAACGGCAAGAAGAGCTTTGTGGTTAAAGCCCTGGTCGGCCGATCAGTCATCAAAATCAAACTGGTGTAAGATTCCATACGATGGAGCGCATTTATTTGGGCCTCAGATGGACAGCGCAATCTCGAAAGTTTCGGGAGGAAAGTCGGGTTTGATTCCGCAAGACAGGAAGCAGAGGCCCTCCAGGCAACAAGCTCCTAGAAGAAGATTTAATAATAGATACCAACAGGCAAGATCGTACAGACCGGGCAGACAGTTTGATAGAAGCTGGAAAGGAACCTAGTCCTCCTTCGGGAGAGGGATGAAGTCCAGGGTCCCGTCTGATGCGCAACAGCCTCAAGAGCGCTTTTTGATGGGGCGTCCACTCAAGATTGCCAGGTGGGGGCCAGGTTGCGCCTCTTCTGGGAATCTTGGGTGGGAATAGTCGAGGATTCATGGGTACTGAATACCCTGAAGGAAGGACATTCTTGGAGATTCAAGAGAAAAACCCCACGCTTCAAGTTCATACCAACAAGAATGCCGCGGGACAAGGAGATGAAGCTGGCACTTACAGAATATGTACAAACTTTACTGGCTCAGGAGGCGGTTATCCCGCTTTCTCGCAAAGAATGCCAAACAGGAATCTTTTCTCCTCTGTTCTTGGTAAGGAAGGCATCAGGCGGTTGGAGACCAGTTCTCGACCTGAAATACTTGAACAGACATATATCTGTGAAGCATTTAAAGATGGAATCTCTGCAATCCATCATCCTGATGATAAGTGTAGGAGACTGGATGACGACTGTGGACTTGGCGGACGCATATCTTCATATTCCCATAAAGCTCAGTTTTCAAAGATTTCTCAGGTTTGCTGTGGAAGGAAAAGGTTACCAATTTCAGTGTCTGCCATTCGGACTGTCAACCGCTCCGAGAACATTCACCAGAGTTCTTCTTCCAGTCATTGCGTATCTGAGACTCCAGGGTCTGAGGATATTCCATTACTTGGACGACATTCTGCTCCTACACCAAGATCAGAAGCAGTTGATCCAACACCAGTCCACTCTGCTTCATCTATTGCAACGCCTGGGGTGGCTAGTCAATCTCAAGAAGAGCCAGCTGGTGCCGTCTCAGGACTTGGCTTTCCTGGGGGCAAGGTTTCGTACGGGCCAAAATCAAGTTTGTCTTCCCGATAAGAAGATTACAGTAATCCAGGGGAAGGTTCAGAGGGCCTTAAGAAGTCGGTCCCTGTCTGCCAGGGAATGCTTGAGCTTACTGGGGACGTTCTCATCATGCATCCCAATGGTGAAGTGGGCCCACTGGGCGCTAAGGAAGTTTCAAACTTTCTTTCTGCATCGAGGGAACAAGAGAAACATGCTCCAGAGGTTTCATCTCCCATTTCTTGTGAGGGACTCCCCTCTGCGGTGGGCCACAGAGCAGAATTTGAGAAATTGCCGTCAGATTCAGACGGATATTCCGGTAGTCATCACCACGGATGCCAGCCTGAGAGGCTGGGGGGCTCACTGCAATGGGATCCGAATGCAGGAGAAGTGGAGAACAGTGCAAAAAGGGGTGACTTCCAATCTCCTGGAGCTGAGAGCAGCCTTCATGGCCTTGAAGGCTTTTCGCCATCTGATTCAGGGGAAATCGGTCTTGTTGAGAATGGACAACATCACGGCAGTGGCATATGTCAGAAGGCAAGGAGGGACAAGGAGTCAGTCATTACTTCGAGTAGCTGCTCTAATAATGAACTGGGCAATGGAAAATCTGTCAGACCTTACGGCATCATACCTTCCGGGGGAAATGAATGTCTTAGCGGACCAGTTGAGCAGAAGATTCGCGAGTCCACACGAATGGTCCTTGAACGAGAAGATCTTCAGGAGAATAGTCTTAAAGTGGGGTCAGCCACAGGTGGATCTTTGGGCATCCCCACGGAACCACAAGGTTCAGAGGTTCTTCTCGCTTTACCAACATCCCACCTCAGCGGGAGTGGATTGTCTGACTCAGAAATGGGACATCCTGCTAGGTTATGCCTTTCCTCCAGTTCCACTGATTCCCAGATTTCTACAGAGGCTGTGCAGGGAGTCATGCATGATCATTGCTATCCTGCCTTTTTGGCCACGGAGGCCGTGGTTTCCTCTGGCAATGTTCCTAAGCGTGGAAGAGCCAGTGAGGTTACCAGCGATCCACGACCTTCTACTTCAGGGGAGCCTGCTTCATCCAGGAGTCAAAGGTCTTTGTTTAGCGGCCTGGAGATTGAGAGGCAGAAGTATGCAGACATGGGATGTTCCGACCAAGTGGTAGAGACGCTTCTAAAGGCTAGGAAGCCTTCCACTAATTCAACTTACTATCGTGTATGGGAAAAATGTATTCTCTTCTCCTTAGAGGAAGGATTCGATAGTATGTCTCCAGAGGTACAAAATATCCTGGACTTCCTCCAATCTGGAGCGGAGAAGGGTCTTAGTGTCGCAGCAATCAAGGTCCAAGTATCAGCCCTTTCAGCTTTGACGAATCAGAAGTGGGCTTTCCATCCCTTGGTTGTGCAGTTTGTACAGGCTATCTTCAAGATGAGACCTCCAAGAAAACCATTCTTCCCAAAATGGGATTTACCCTTGGTACTGGAAATCCTTTCTTCTCCACCTTTCTTTCCATTACAGTCCATTTCTCTAGAAGATCTGACCTTAAGGACAATTTTCTTGACAGCTATAGCCTCTGGGAAGAGAGTTTCAGACCTCCAAGCTCTAGGCTGCTCAAGTAATCTCTTGGAATTCTTCCCGGATAGTAGTGATTAGGCCAGTCTTACAGTTTGTGCCTAAAGTAGCGTCTGGATTTCACATTAATCAGGAACTGTCCCTTCCTACATTCTCTTCAGAAGGGGAATGCCATCCCTTGGATTTTGGCCTATCCATTAGAGCTTATGTGGAGTGTACGGCTTCATTCAGAAATTCAGACAGGTTGTTTATCAACTTTAGAGGGCCTAGGAAAGGTCTTCCAGTAACTACCAGAACTGTAGCTTCCTGGCTGGTTAAAATTATTCAAAAATGTTACTCTGTTAAGGGACTTCCTGCTCCCAAGGAAGTTCATGCACACTCTACGAGGGGCATGGCTGCTTCGTGGGCATGCTTCTCAAAAGTTTCAGTAGAGTCTATCTGTAAAGCGGCCAGTTGGTCTTCTGTAAATACGTTTTTGAGGCACTATCATGTGGATCCTGCCTCCCTGTCTTCTGTTGAATTTGGCAAAGCTGTTTTGTCTGTATGAATAAATTCGTATGTTTTGCAGTATTCCCTCCCTCAAGTGTGGTTTGTTATATCCCATAGGTATGCCGCCATGTTTGGTCCAGGAAAACGGAAAATTGTATACTCACCTTCCGTAATTTTCCTTTCCTGGATCAAACGATGGCGGCATACGAATCCCTCCCTCTTGTCCATTCGAGGACTGATTTAGACCAGAATGGCTGGAGGGGGCGGGCGCCTAAAACTTATAGATGAACTGTCCTATCGGGGTTAGGGGGCGGAGCCAATACCCATAGGTATGCCGCCATCGTTTGATCCAGGAAAGGAAAATTACGGAAGGTGAGTATACAATTTTCCGTTATTTGTGGGTTGCAGGTCTGAACCCCGAACGGCCCATACTTTGTGAGAAAGAATGATGCTGCAGACAAGCATTGTGTAAATGTACACAATCTGTGTCCCAATAGTCAGCGGGCAAAGGGCATACACACTTTTCCATGCACAACCACATGGACGTCAAGGACAGGCGAGTTGGATGGTGGGTATGATACTAGTTTGTAAAAGTGCACCATCGACGAGGATGGGATTTGAACCCATGCATGCAGAGCACAATGGTTTAGCAGTCCATCGCCTTAACCACTCGGCCACCTCGTCTCAGTAAAACATGACATCTAACGCTATCATTTTTTCAGCTCTGGTCAAAGCCCTGTGCGCAAAACACGGCTCATCTTTTCAGGATAGCAAAGTGCACTTTTTGGACAGAAAAGAAGAACGCGCACCTTTTGCTCACACAAGAAAAATCATTTGCAAGAGGCCTGACAGAGGACACCTTAATCATCCCACTGGAGCACACCTACCTAAACAAGGGCCTTCTACACCATGCCATCAACACGCCATGCTGTATTTTTCATCTTTGCTTACATCTTTTGGAATCATTGCAAACTTTCAGCTAAGCATTTCCACAATTAACATCTGCCTTTTAGGGTCACTTAGCTAGACTGTGGGCTGAACTATGCAGATTACTTCTACTTTTAGGGAGACTCAAGCCAGTATGAACATGAGGCGAGGGCACATCTTCTTACTGTCCTACCAATCCCATTATACCTTATGCCTCACACTGGCACCTGCCAGTCACAGACAGGAGGTTTACAACTTGAAAATCAGGTATGACTGAAGCACTTTTTGGCACTTGTCCTTCTACAGACAAACTATTTTCTTCGTGCAGCCAGACAAGCACTGTTTATTTTCTCCGCTAAGGCTGCAGAGGTGAATTTTCTATTTGTGGGTTGCAGGTCTGAACCCCGAACGGCCCATACTTTGTGAGAAAGAATGATGCTGCAGACAAGCATTGTGTAAATGTACACAATCTGTGTCCCAATAGTCATCGGGCAAAGGGCATACACACTTATCCATGCACAACCACATGGACGTCAAGGACAGGCGAGTTGGATGGTGGGTATGATACTAGTTTGTAAAAGTGCACCATCGACGAGGATGGGATTTGAACCCATGCGTGCAGAGCACAATGGATTAGCAGTCCATCACCTTAACCATTTGGCCACCTCGTCTCAATAAAACATGACATCTAACGCTATCATTTTTTCAGCTATGGTCAAAGCCCTGTGCGCAAAACACGGCTCATCTTTTCAGGATAGCAAAGTGCACTTTTTGGACAGAAAAGAAGAACGCGCACCTTTTGCTCACACAAGAAAAATCATTTGCAAGAGGCCTGACAGAGGACACCTTAATCACCCCACTGGAGCACACCTACCTAAACAAGGGCCTTCTACACCATGCCATCAACACGCCATGCTGTATTTTTCATCTTTGCTTACATCTTTTGGAATCATTGCAAACTTTCAGCCAAGCATTTCCACAATTAACATCTGCCTTTTAGGGTCACTTAGCTAGACTGTGGGCTGAACTATGCAGATTACTTCTACTTTTAGGGAGACTCAAGCCAGTATGAACATGAGGCGAGGGCACACTGGCACCTGCCAGTCACAGACAGGAGGTTTACAACTTGAAAATCAGGTATGACTGAAGCACTTTTTGGCACTTGTCCTTCTGCAGACAAACTATTTTCTTCGTGCAGCCAGACAAGCACTGTTTATTTTCTCCGCTAAGGCTGCAGAGGTGAATTTTCTATTTGTGGGTTGCAGGTCTGAACCCCGAACGGCCCATACTTTGTGAGAAAGAATGATGCTGCAGACAAGCATTGTGTAAATGTACACAATCTGTGTCCCAATAGTCATCGGGCAAAGGGCATACACACTTTTCCATGCACAACCACATGGACGTCAAGGACAGGCGAGTTGGATGGTGGGTATGATACTAGTTTGTAAAAGTGCACCATCGACGAGGATGGGATTTGAACCCATGCATGCAGAGCACAATGGATTAGCAGTCCATCGCCTTAACCACTCGGCCACCTCGTCTCAGTAAAACATGACATCTAACGCTATCATTTTTTCAGCTCTGGTCAAAGCCCTGTGCGCAAAACACGGCTCATCTTTTCAGGATAGCAAAGTGCACTTTTTGGACAGAAAAGAAGAACGCGCACCTTTTGCTCACACAAGAAAAATCATTTGCAAGAGGCCTGACAGAGGACACCTTAATCATCCCACTGGAGCACACCTACCTAAACAAGGGCCTTCTACACCATGCCATCAACACGCCATGCTGTATTTTTCATCTTTGCTTACATCTTTTGGAATCATTGCAAACTTTCAGCTAAGCATTTCCACAATTAACATCTGCCTTTTAGGGTCACTTAGCTAGACTGTGGGCTGAACTATGCAGATTACTTCTACTTTTAGGGAGACTCAAGCCAGTATGAACATGAGGCGAGGGCACATCTTCTTACTGTCCTACCAATCCCATTATACCTTATGCCTCACACTGGCACCTGCCAGTCACAGACAGGAGGTTTAAAACTTGAAAATCAGGTATGACTGAAGCACTTTTTGGCACTTGTCCTTCTACAGACAAACTATTTTCTTCGTGCAGCCAGACAAGCACTGTTTATTTTCTCCGCTAAGGCTGCAGAGGTGAATTTTCTATTTGTGGGTTGCAGGTCTGAACCCCGAACGGCCCATACTTTGTGAGAAAGAATGATGCTGCAGACAAGCATTGTGTAAATGTACACAATCTGTGTCCCAATAGTCATCGGGCAAAGGGCATACACACTTATCCATGCACAACCACATGGACGTCAAGGACAGGCGAGTTGGAAGGTGGGTATGATACTAGTTTGTAAAAGTGCACCATAGACGAGGATGGGATTTGAACCCATGCGTGCAGAGCACAATGGATTAGCAGTCCATCACCTTAACCACTCGGCCACCTCATCTCAATAAAACATGACATCTAACGCTATCATTTTTTCAGCTATGGTCAAAGCCCTGTGCGCAAAACACGGCTCATCTTTTCAGGATAGCAAAGTGCACTTTTTGGACAGAAAAGAAGAACGCGCACCTTTTGCTCACACAAGAAAAATCATTTGCAAGAGGCCTGACAGAGGACACCTTAATCACCCCACTGGAGCACACCTACCTAAACAAGGGCCTTCTACACCATGCCATCAACACGCCATGCTGTATTTTTCATGTTTGCTTACATCTTTTGGAATCATTGCAAACTTTCAGCCAAGCATTTCCACAATTAACATCTGCCTTTTAGAGTCACTTAGCTAGACTGTGGGCTGAACTATGCAGATTACTTCTACTTTTAGGGAGACTCAAGCCAGTATGGTCCGCACGTTGTCCTAAACGAAGTCCTTTATTGTAGATGTATCCAAAAAATCAGCACACACATTCAGACATCTCCAGCTGGAGATCTTTGGAATCATTGCAAACTTTCCACAATTAACATCTGCCTTTTAGTGTCACTTAGCTAGACTGTGGGCGGAACTATGCAGATTACTTCTACTTTTAGGGAGACTCAAGCCAGTATGAACATGAGGCGAGGGCACATCTTCTTACTGTCCTACCAATCCCATTATACCTTATGCCTCACACTGGCACCTGCCAGTCACAGACAGGAGGTTTACAACTTGAAAATCAGGTATGACTGAAGCACTTTTTGGCACTTGTCCTTCTACAGACAAACTATTTTCTTCGTGCAGCCAGACAAGCACTGTTTATTTTCTCCGCTAAGGCTGCAGAGGTGAATTTTCTATTTGTGGGTTGCAGGTCTGAACCCCAAATAGCCCATACTTTGTGAGAAAGAATGATGCTGCAGACAAGCATTGTGTAAATGTACACAATCTGTGTCCCAATAGTCATCGGGCAAAGGGCATACACACTTATCCATGCACAACCACATGGACGTCAAGGACAGGCGAGTTGGATGGTGGGTATGATACTAGTTTGTAAAAGTGCACCATCGACGAGGATGGGATTGGAACCCATGCGTGCAGAGCACAATGGATTAGCAGTCCATCGCCTTAACCACTCGGCCACCTCGTCTCAGTAAAACATGACATCTAACGCTATCATGTTTTCAGCTCTGGTCAAAGCCCTGTGCGCAAAACACTGCTCATCTTTTCAGGATAGCAAAGTGCACTTTTTGGACAGAAAAGAAGAACGCGCACCTTTTGCTCACACAAGAAAAATCATTTGCAAGAGGCCTGACAGAGGACACCTTAATCACCCCACTGGAGCACACCTACCTAAACAACGGCCTTCTACACCATGCCATCAACACGCCATGCTGTATTTTTCATCTTTGCTTACATCTTTTGGAATCATTGCAAACTTTCAGCCAAGCATTTCCACAATTAACATCTGCCATTTAGGGTCACTTAGCTAGACTGTGGGCTGAACTATGCAGATTACTTCTACTTTTAGGGAGACTCATGCCAGTATGAACATGAGGCGAGGGCACATCTTCTTACTGTCCTACCAATCCCATTATACCTTATGCCTCACACTGGCACCTGCCAGTCACAGACAGGAGGTTTACAACTTGAAAATCAGGTATGACTGAAGCACTTTTTGGCACTTGTCCTTCTACAGACAAACTATTTTCTTCGTGCAGCCAAACAAGCACTGTTTATTTTCTCCGCTAAGGCTGCAGAAGTGAATTTTCTATTTGTGGGTTGCAGGTCTGAACCCCAAATGGCCCATACTTTGTGAGAAAGAATGATGCTGCAGACAAGCATTGTGTAAATGTACACAATCTGTGTCCCAATAGTCATCGGGCAAAGGGCATACACACTTATCCATGCACAACCACATGGACGTCAAGGACAGGCGAGTTGGATGGTGGGTATGATACTAGTTTGTAAAAGTGCACCATTGACGAGGATGGGATTTGAACCCATGCGTGCAGAACACAATGGATTAGCAGTCCATCGCCTTAACCACTCGGCCACCTCGTCTCAGTAAAACATGACATCTAACGCTATCATTTTTTCAGCTCTGGTCAAAGCCCTGTGCGCAAAACACGGCTCATCTTTTCAGGATAGCAAAGTGCACTTTTTGGAAAGAAAAGGAGAACGCGCACCTTTTGCTCACACAAGAAAAATCATTTTCAAGAGGCCTGACAGAGGACACCTTAATCATCCCACTGGAGCACACCTACCTAAACAAGGGCCTTCTACACCATGCCATCAACACGCCATGCTGTATTTTTCATCTTTGCTTACATCTTTTGGAATTATTGCAAACTTTCAGCCAAGCATTTCCACAATTAACATCTGCCTTTTAGGGTCACTTAGCTAGACTGTGGGCTGAACTATGCAGATTACTTCTACTTTTAGGGAGACTCAAGCCAGTATGAACATGAGGCGAGGGCACATCTTCTTACTGTCCTACCAATCCCATTATACCTTATGCCTCACACTGGCACCTGCCAGTCACAGACAGGAGGTTTACAACTTGAAAATCAGGTATGACTGAAGCACTTTTTGGCACTTGTCCTTCTATAGACAAACTATTTTCTTCGTGCAGCTAGACAAACACTGTTTATTTTCTCCGCTAAGGCTGCAGAGGTGAATTTTCTATTTGTGGGTTGCAGGTCTGAACCCCGAACGGCCCATACTTTGTGAGAAAAAATGATGCTGCAGACAAGCATTGTGTAAATGTACACAATCTGTGTCCCAATAGTCATTGGGCAAAGGGCATACACACTTTTCCATGCACAACTACATGGACGTCAAGGACAGGCGAGTTGGATGGTGGGTATGATACTAGTTTGTAAAAGTGCACCATCGACGAGGATGGGCTTTGAACCCATGCATGCAGAGCACAAAGGATTAGCTGTCCATCGCCTTAACCACTCGGCCACCTCATCTCAGTAAAACATGACATCTAACGCTATCATTTTTTCAGCTCTGGTCAAAGCCCTGTGCGCAAAACACGGCTCATCTTTTCAGGATAGCAAAGTGCACTTTTTGGACAGAAAAGAAGAACGCGCACCTTTTGCTCACACAAGAAAAATCATTTGCAAGAGGCCTGACAGAGGACACCTTAATCATCCCACTGGAGCACACCTACCTAAACAAGGGCCTTCTACACCATGCCATCAACACGCCATGCTGTATTTTTCATCTTTGCTTACATCTTTTGGAATCATTGCAAACTTTCAGCCAAGCATTTCCACAATTAACATCTGCCTTTTAGGGTCACTTAGCTAGACTGTGGGCTGAACTATGCAGATTACTTCTACTTTTAGGGAGACTCAAGCCAGTATGAACATGAGGCGAGGGCACATCTTCTTACTGTCCTACCAATCCCATTATACCTTATGCCTCACACTGGCACCTGCCAGTCACAGACAGGAGGTTTACAACTTGAAAATCAGGTATGACTGAAGCACTTTTTGGCACTTGTCCTTCTACAGACAAACTATTTTCTTCGTGCAGCCAGACAAGCACTGTTTATTTTCTCCGCTAAGGCTGCAGAGGTGAATTTTCTATTTGTGGGTTGCAGGTCTGAACCCCAAATGGCCCATACTTTGTGAGAAAGAATGATGCTGCAGACAAGCATTGTGTAAATGTACACAATCTGTGTCCCAATAGTCATCGGGCAAAGGGCATACACACTTATCCATGCACAACCACATGGACGTCAAGGACAGGCGAGTTGGATGGTGGGTATGATACTAGTTTGTAAAAGTGCACCATCGACGAGGATGGGATTGGAACCCATGCGTGCAGAGCACAATGGATTAGCAGTCCATCACCTTAACCACTCGGCCACCTCGTCTCAGTACAACATGACATCTAACGCTATCATGTTTTCAGCTCTGGTCAAAGCCCTGTGCGCAAAACACGGCTCATCTTTTCAGGATAGCAAAGTGCACTTTTTGGACAGAAAAGAAGAACGCGCACCTTTTGCTCACACAAGAAAAATCATTTGCAAGAGGCCTGACAGAGGACACCTTAATCACCCCACTGGAGCACACCTACCTAAACAAGGGCCTTCTACACCATGCCATCAACACGCCATGCTGTATTTTTCATCTTTGCTTACATCTTTTGGAATCATTGCAAACTTTCAGCCAAGCATTTCCACAATTAACATCTGCCATTTAGGGTCACTTAGCTAGACTGTGGGCTGAACTATGCAGATTACTTCTACTTTTAGGGAGACTCAAGCCAGTATGAACATGAGGCGAGGGCACATCTTCTTACTGTCCTACCAATCCCATTATACCTTATGCCTCACACTGGCACCTGCCAGTCACAGACAGGAGGTTTACAACTTGAAAATCAGGTATGACTGAAGCACTTTTTGGCACTTGTCCTTCTACAGACAAACTATTTTCTTCGTGCAGCCAGACAAGCACTGTTTATTTTCTCCGCTAAGGCTGCAGAGGTGAATTTTCTATTTGTGGGTTGCAGGTCTGAACCCCAAATGGCCCATACTTTGTGAGAAAGAATGATGCTGCAGACAAGCATTGTGTAAATGTACACAATCTGTGCCCCAATAGTCATCGGGCAAAGGGCATACACACTTATCCATGCACAACCACATGGACGTCAAGGACAGGCGAGTTGGATGGTGGGTATGATACTAGTTTGTAAAAGTGCACCATCGACGAGGATGGGATTTGAACCCATACGTGCAGAGCACAATGGATTAGCAGTCCATCGCCTTAACCACTCGGCCACCTCGTCTCAGTAAAACATGACATCTAACGCTATCATTTTTTCAGCTCTGGTCAAAGCCCTGTGCGCAAAACACGGCTCATCTTTTCAGGATAGCAAAGTGCACTTTTTGGACAGAAAAGAAGAACGCGCACCTTTTGCTCACACAAGAAAAATCATTTGCCAGAGGCCTGACTGCGGACACCTTAATCATCCCACTGGAGCACACCTACCTAAACAAGGGCCTTCTACACCATGCCATCAACACGCCATGCTGTATTTTTCATCTTTGCTTACATCTTTTGGAATCATTGCAAACTTTCAGCCAAGCATTTCCACAATTAACATCTGCCTTTTAGGGTCACTTAGCTAGACTGTGGGTTGAACTATGCAGATTACTTCTACTTTTAGGGAGACTCAAGCCAGTATGAACATGAGGCGAGGGCACATCTTCTTACTGTCCTACCAATCCCATTATACCTTATGCCTCACACTGGCACCTGCCAGTCACAGACAGGAGGTTTACAACTTGAAAATCAGGTATGACTGAAGCACTTTTTGGCACTTGTCCTTCTACAGACAAACTATTTTCTTCGTGCAGCCAGACAAGCACTGTTTATTTTCTCCGCTAAGGCTGCAGAGGTGAATTTTCTATTTCCCTGGTGCCTCCATGTCGGCATACTGCTGGGTTAGCTCCGCCCCTCTAACCCCTATAGGACCAATCAAATTCTTATAAATATATGGTCCCTACCCCTCCAACGCATTCTTCTTGCTGTCCTCAGACACTATAGGACTGTTCTATTTGGTTACATTTTTCTATTTTAGAGTTTTCTTCTATGTTCTATTTTGGATCCTTTCCTGATGACTCCCTTACCCAGTCTCCACAGGTTTAAGCTTTCCTGTGCGAGGGGGCAGCTAAATGCGCCCGTGGTCGAGCCCAACATACCTGGTGGTGTAGTGGGGAAGCCAGCCCAGCAACAGCTAAAGGCTGTGAAGCATGTCCGCAGAAGCTGCGCGGAAGATGGATGTTATCCGAGGTAAGCGGAGATGGAGAGGGGCCGACCTGAATGAGTAATGGCGGCGAGGTCGGCCTCTCTCGTGTGTTCGGCGGGCGGAAGTGGCCTCTGCGCATGCGCGCGAGCCCGGAAATGGTCATCAAGAGGTCGGAGGATGCGGCGGCCATCTTTGATGTGGGCAAAAAGCGGCCAGTGACGCCAGCACGTTGGGAGGCGCAGGGAGGCGGCCTATTTAAACGAGACAGAATGTCTCAGTGTAAGGCTGACCTTGCTGCTGATCAGTGCTGCTGTCAGAGCTGCCAGGAAAAGTTATATATATTGTAGTGCCTGAGTCTGCACATGGAGGACAAGGTTGATGAGGCAAACCTTTCTGATGATTCTGCCTGTAAGTTAGAGACTATTGAGAAGTCGTTGTTATATGCAAATGTTTCAAGTATGCATTTTGGTTCTGATTGTCTGTTATCACGTTTGCAGTGGACTCATCTGCTGAGGCTGGCGAGCATCATGGACCCTCTGGGTAAGGGACACACAAAAAAAAAAAAAAAAAAAAAAAAAAAAAGCTTAAATACTTTATGAACACATCACTGAGCTATATATATATAAATTATATCTTACAGCTCTTACGTGATTCCACCGGGTCAAGGAGGAGCTAATAGCCCTCATGCACCACCGGACAACAGGGATAGAAGATCATCACAGAGTCGTCGCTCGGGGTCCGGAGCATATTATGGTTACTCATCCTTTCGACAATATCGTTCCTCTCGACAATCGAGATCTAGGTCCAGATCCAGGTCCAGATCTCCAAGGAGAAGATCTATGCCTGGGAAAGGTCACTGCTGGGCTTGCCCTAATAGGGCGGTGCAAGGCAAGACCTTGTGTGCTCAGTGCTTAGGTCACGTTGCACACGAAAATGAAACAAAGACTGAAGATTTAGTGGATGTGATCCGAAGAGTAGTGAGAGAGGAAGTGGCTACTCTTTCGGCAGTCCCAAGTACCTCACAAGTTGGGTTACCAGTAACAGACAAGCAGCCAGACCCAGAGGTTTCAGAAGAAGAACCTTCTTCAGGCCTCTTTAATTTCGCGCTCACAGCACCATTTGTGGCGGCAGTCAAGGAAGCACTGGAGTGGAATGACCCGCCGGAGGAACAGGCTCAGAACAAAGAGTATTATTCACATTTGTCAAAAAAGACCTGTTCATTTCCATTAATGAAGGAAATTAAAAATATTGTACTGGAAGAGTGGGGGAAAGTGGAGAATAAAACATCATTACATAACAAATTCGCAAAACTTTATCCTATAAAAGAAGAGGAGGCGCCATTCCTGTCATCACCACCAGTGGTAGATGCTTCACTATCAAGATTGATGAAACATGTTACCCTTCCCATGGAAAATACGGTGACCTTTCAAGATGTCCTGGATCGGAGAGTGGATAACGATTTAAAGAAAATCTATTTGATGTCTGGTCAAATCTGCAAACCAGCTATAGCACTGAATGTTTGGATATCAAATGTGGAAGAGGCTATCTTGAGAGGAGTGGAAGCAGGAGAGATTATTTCAGCTCTTGACGACCTAAAACTCTCAGCTGATTTCGTTAGTGAAGCAGCTATGGACACTCTTAGAGCATCAGCGAGAGTCATGTTGAATTCAGTGACAGCCAAAAGGGCCTTATGGCTGAAACATTGGAACGCAGACATGAACTCGAAACAGAACTGGGTCAAGATACCATTTGACGGATCTTCACTTTTCGGAAAGGAGATGGATAAGGCTATCTCAAGGGTGACAGGCGGAAAATCAGGCCTACTACCGCAAGATAGACCAGCTAGAAAGGGCTTTTCCAATCCTAAAAGACAGGCTTCAAACAAATTCTCGGAATCAAGAAGCTACAAGCCAGGAAAATCTTTCAGGAAGAATTGGAGGAGTACACAAGCTAATCTGGCAAGATCCTTGAAGTCCTCAACCAAACCTGGGGGACAACAGAAGCAACCTTTTTGAAGGTGCGCCCGCCCAGTCATTGATAGTAGGTTCAAGACTAAGGAATTTTATCAATGTCTGGGTGGAGAGGATTCAAGATCCCTGGGTGACGTCAGTCATCAGCAAGGGTCACAAGTGGCACTTCCGGAAGGTCCCCAAAGACAGATGGGCGCCAACAAGGATACCGTCAGATCTTACAAAAAGAGAAGTGCTACAGCAATACGTTCAAAGTCTGATAGCCGAGAAGGTGGTAATACCAGTTCCAGCCTCAGAGAGATTCCAAGGTATCTATTCGCCCCTGTTTTTAGTACAGAAAAAGTCAGGTGGCTTCAGACCAGTAATAGATCTAAAGTATCTGAACAGGTCAATAAGAATACCCAAGTTCAAGATGGAGTCACTACAGTCAATAATATTGGCGGTATCTCCAGGGGATTGGATGATGTCCATAGATCTCCAAGACGCGTACTTCCATATACCAATACATCAACACTGTCAAAAGTTTTTGAGGTTCTCCATAGGAGATGTTCATCTGCAGTTCTGTTCTCTGCCTTTCGGACTTTCCACTTCACCGAGAACCTTTACAAAGGTCCTAGTGGCAGTAGTGGCAGAATTAAGGACTCAGGGAATAAAAATCCATCACTATCTGGACGATATTTTAGTTATGGCAAGTTCCAGAGAAAACCTTATGAGAGATTCAGAAAGAGTGGTGAAATTCCTTTCCGAACTAGGATGGCTGATAAACGAGAAGAAGAGCCAGTTCAGCCCAGCCAGACGATTGACGTACTTGGGGGCAGTCTTCGATACGGTGGAAGACACAGTTTCCTTACCAGAAGCCAAGGCAAAGGACCTAGTACAGAAGGTGACATGGCTGTACCAGCAGAGATCGGTCTCAGCGAGGAGGTGTCTGCATGTTCTGGGAATCATGTCATCAGCGATACTCATGATAAAATGGAGCAGATGGCACATGAGGCCTTTGCAGAATCTGCTACTAGAACAATGGAATCATTATTCAATGTCACAATGCATCAGAATCTCAGCAAGAGTCAGGATGTCCTTACTGTGGTGGATGAACATCCGGAACCTTCAACGAGCCAACCAACTATCTCCCCACTGTTGGATCACGGTTACTTCGGATGCCAGCAGATTAGGTTGGGGAGCTCACTACAAGGACTACTGGTCCCAGGGCCTATGGAGTCAGCCGCAAGTGAATGTGGTGTCCAATATTCTGGAGTTGAGAGCGGCGTTTATGGCAACTCAAGCATTTGCGCATCTTCTGAAGGGAGGAGCTGTATGTCTTCAGATGGACAACAAGGCAGCAGTAGCCTATGTCCAGAAGCAAGGGGGAACGAGAAGTTGGTCTTTGATGAAAGAAGTAGCTCCCCTGATGACGTGGGCAGAGAAGAACCTGGTGGCATTGAGAGCGGTTTACATTCCCGGAACACAGAACTCTCAAGCAGATTTCTTATCCAGGAACCTAGTGCTGAACAACGAGTGGAAGTTGAAGACGGAGATCTTCAAGACATTGGTTCAGCGTTGGGGTCTGCCACAGGTGGATTTATTCGCCTCGGATGTGAATTACCAGTTGCCCAGGTTCTTTTCGAGGTTTCCCTCCAAGAAGTCAGAGGGAGTGGATGCGCTGACCCAAGCGTGGAGAGCATCTATGATATATGCTTTTCCCCCGACTCCGCTTATATTGAGATTCCTCAACAGGCTACAGCAGGAGAAAGTGGAGGCTATAGTAATAACACCTTACTGGCCGAAAAGACCGTGGTTTCCACGACTGATAAGGATGTCGGTGGCAGATCACTGGAAATTGCCACAGATAGCAGATCTTCTGACACAGGGGGAGGTGCGGCATCAACATCTGCAGAAATTGTCGTTGACTGCATGGAGATTGAGAGGAGGAAGCTAATACAGGCTGGATTTTCTTCAACAGTTACAGAGACACTGCTTAAAGCAAGGAAATCATCTACGAATAATACTTACTACAGAATATGGAAAAAATTCATTGACTTTTCAATACAAAAGGAAGCTAGTTATCTTTCTCCTTCAGTACCGCATGTGTTAGAGTTCCTTCAGACAGGCTTCGACATAGGTTTGACAGTAAGATCTCTTAGAGTCCAAGTGTCAGCCATATCAGCCTTGGTCAGTTCTCAGTTAGCCTCGCACAAGATGATTCAGCAATACTTTCAAGCCTTAATGAAGTTGAGACCTCCACTACAAAAGATTTGTCCGAGCTGGGATCTCCCTCTAGTATTGGAGTATTTGTCGTCAGACTTATTTGAACCGCCTCGGAACTGTTCAATATGGAATCTGACATTGAAAGTAGCCTTTCTGATAGCCATATCTTCTGGCAGAAGAGTATCGGAAATCAGGGCTTTGAGTTGGAAGGATCCCTTCTTAACCTTTTTTCAGGATCGAGTGGTACTGAGACCAATGTCCCACTTCTTGCCAAAAGTGGTAACAATAAAACATCTGAATCAAGAATGGACCTTGCCGGCCTTTCCTGATGATGGAAGTTTTCCACGGGGACACCCATTGGATGTGGCAAGGTGTCTGAAACATTACTTGGACATGACAAGCACATTTCGGGACTCGGATCATCTTTTCATAAATCCAGCAGGACCGAGAAAAGGGAAAGAGGTTACTACCAGGACGATTGCAGCATGGTTAATTCGTCTGATTAAGTCTGCATACAGAGCCAGAGGGTCAGAAGTACCTTCCGGTACCTCAGCACATTCAACCAGGAGCATGTCCTCCTCTTGGGCAGCGGCAGCAGGGATCTCGCTGGTTAACATATGTAAAGCGGCAAACTGGTCATCGCCTAACACGTTTATTAATCATTATAGAGTGAATCCTGCCCTGCTGACCTCAGTAGAGTTTGGCAGAAGTGTTTTGTCTGCTTCTCATAAATAATTACTTTTTGCACCCACCCGATTGGTTTTGTTATTCTATGCAAATCCCAGCAGTATGCCGACATGGAGGCACCAGGGAAACAGGAAAATTGATACTTACCTTCGGTAATTTTCCTTTCCTGGTGCATCTCCATGTCGGCATACGTCCCACCCTTGTCCAGCGTGTCTGAGTGCTATATACGAGAATGCGTTGGAGGGGTAGGGACCATATATTTATAAGAATTTGATTGGTCCTATAGGGGTTAGAGGGGCGGAGCTAACCCAGCAGTATGCCGACATGGAGATGCACCAGGAAAGGAAAATTACCGAAGATAAGTATCAATTTTCCTGTTTGTGGGTTGCAGGTCTGAACCCCGAACGGCCCATACTTTGTGAGAAAGAATGATGCTGCAGACAAGCATTGTGTAAATGTACACAATCTGTGTCCCAATAGTCATCGGGCAAAGGGCATACACACTTTTCCATGCACAAGCACATGGACGTCAAGGACAGGCGAGTTGGATGGTGGGTATGATACTAGTTTGTAAAAGTGCACCATCGACAAGGATGGGATTTGAACCCATGCGTGCAGAGCACAATGGATTAGCAGTCCATCGCCTTAACCACTCGGCCACCTCGTCTCAATAAAACACGACATCTAACGCTATCATTTTTTCAGCTATGGTCAAAGCCCTGTGCGCAAAACACGGCTCATCTTTTCAGGATAGCAAAGTGCACTTTTTGGACAGAAAAGAAGAAGGCGCACCTTTTGCTCACACAAGAAAAATCATTTTCAAGAGGCCTGACAGAGGACACCTTAATCATCCCACTGGAGAAAACCTACCTAAACAAGGGCCTTCTACACCATGCCATCAACACGCCATGCTGTATTTTTCATCTTTGCTTACATCTTTTGGAATCATTGCAAACTTTCAGCCATGCATTTCCACAATTAACATCTGCCTTTTAGGGTCACTTAGCTAGACTGTGGGCTGAACTATGCAGATTACTTCTACTTTTAGGGAGACTCAAGCCAGTATGAACATGAGGCGAGGGCACATCTTCTTACTGTCCTACCAATCCCATTATACCTTATGCCTCACACTGGCACCTGCCAGTCACAGACAGGAGGTTTACAACTTGAAAATCAGGTATGACTGAAGCACTTTTTGGCACTTGTCCTTCTACAGACAAACTATTTTCTTCGTGCAGCCAGACAAGCACTGTTTATTTTCTCCGCTAAGGCTGCAGAGGTGAATTTTCTATTTGTGGGTTGCAGGTCTGAACCCCAAATGGCCCATACTTTGTGAGAAAGAATGATGCTGCAGACAAGCATTGTGTAAATGTACACAATCTGTGTCCCAATAGTCATCGGGCAAAGGGCATACACACTTATCCATGCACAACCACATGGACGTCAAGGACAGGCGAGTTGGATGGTGGGTATGATACTAGTTTGTAAAAGTGCACCATCAACGAGGATGGGATTTGAACCCATGCGTGCAGAGCACAATGGATTAGCAGTCCATCGCCTTAACCACTCGGCCACCTCGTCTCAGTAAAACATGACATCTAACGCTATCATTTTTTCAGCTCTGGTCAAAGCCCTGTGCGCAAAACACGGCTCATCTTTTCAGGATAGCAAAGTGCACTTTTTGGACAGAAAAGAAGAACGCGCACCTTTTGCTCACACAAGAAAAATCATTTGCAAGAGGCCTGACAGAGGACACCTTAATCATCCCACTGGAGCACACCTACCTAAACAAGGACCTTCTACACCATGCCATCAACACGCCATGCTGTATTTTTCATCTTTGCTTACATCTTTTGGAATCATTGCAAACTTTCAGCCAAGCATTTCCACAATTAACATCTGCCTTTTAGGGTCACTTAGCTAGACTGTGGGCTGAACTATGCAGATTACTTCTACTTTTAGGGAGACTCAAGCCAGTATGAACATGAGGCGAGGGCACATCTTCTTACTGTCCTACCAATCCCATTATACCTTATGCCTCACACTGGCACCTGCCAGTCACAGACAGGAGGTTTACAACTTGAAAATCAGGTATGACTGAAGCACTTTTTGGCACTTGTCCTTCTACAGACAAACTATTTTCTTCGTGCAGCCAGACAAGCACTGTTTATTTTCTCCGCTAAGGCTGCAGAGGTGAATTTTCTATTTGTGGGTTGCAGGTCTTAACCCCGAACGGCCCACACTTTGTGAGAAAGAATGATGCTGCAGACAAGCATTGTGTAAATGTACACAATCTGTGTCCCAATAGTCATCGGGGAAAGGGCATACACACTTTTCCATGCACAACCACATGGACGTCAAGGAAAGGCGAGTTGGATGGTGGGTATGATACTAGTTTGTAAAAGTGTACCATCAACGAGGATGGGATTTGAACCCATGCATGCAGAGCACAATGGATTAGCAGTCCATCGCCTTAACCACTCAGCCACCTCGTCTCAGTAAAACATGACATTTAACGCTATCATTTTCTCAGCTCTGGTCAAAGCCCTGTGCGCAAAACACGGCTCATCTTTTCAGGATAGCAAAGTGCACTTTTTGGACAGAAAAGAAGAACGCGCACCTTTTGCTCACACAAGAAAAATCATTTGCCAGAGGCCTGACAGCGGACACCTTAATCATCCCACTGGAGCACACCTACCTAAACAAGGGCCTTCTACACCATGCCATCAACACGCCATGCTGTATTTTTCATCTTTGCTTACATCTTTTGGAATCATTGCAAACTTTCAGCCAAGCATTTCCACAATTAACATCTGCCTTTTAGGGTCACTTAGCTAGACTGTGGGCTGAACTATGCAGATTACTTCTACTTTTAGGGAGACTCAAGCCAGTATGAACATGAGGCGAGGGCACATCTTCTTACTGTCCTACCAATCCCATTATACCTTATGCCTCACACTGGCACCTGCCAGTCACAGACAGGAGGTTTACAACTTGAAAATCAGGTATGACTGAAGCACTTTTTGGCACTTGTCCTTCTACAGACAAACTATTTTCTTCGTGCAGCCAGACAAGCACTGTTTATTTTCTCCGCTAAGGCTGCAGAGGTGAATTTTCTATTTGTGGGTTGCAGGTCTGAACCCCGAATGGCCCATACTTTGTGAGAAAGAATGATGCTGCAGACAAGCATTGTGTAAATGTACACAATCTGTGTCCCAATAGTCATCGGGCAAAGGGCATACACACTTATCCATGCACAACCACATGGACGTCAAGGACAGGCGAGTTGGATGGTGGGTATGATACTAGTTTGTAAAAGTGGACCATCGACGAGGATGGGATTTGAACCCATGCGTGCAGAGCACAATGGATTAGCAGTCCATCGCCTTAACCACTCGGCCACCTCATCTCAATAAAACATGACATCTAACGCTATCATTTTTTCAGCTCTGGTCAAAGCCCTGTGCGCAAAACACGGCTCATCTTTTCAGGATAGCAAAGTGCACTTTTTGGACAGAAAAGAAGAACGCGCACCTTTTGCTCACACAAGAAAAATCATTTGCAAGAGGCCTGACAGAGGACACCTTAATCACCCCACTGGAGCACACCTACCTAAACAAGGGCCTTCTACACCATGCCATCAACACGCCATGCTGTATTTTTCATCTTTGCTTACATCTTTTGGAATCATTGCAAACTTTCAGCCAAGCATTTCCACAATTAACATCTGCCATTTAGGGTCACTTAGCTAGACTGTGGGCTGAACTATGCAGATTACTTCTACTTTTAGGGAGACTCAAGCCAGTATGAACATGAGGCGAGGGCACATCTTCTTACTGTCCTACCAATCCCATTATACCTTATGCCTCACACTGGCACCTGCCAGTCACAGACAGGAGGTTTACAACTTGAAAATCAGGTATGACTGAAGCACTTTTTGGCACTTGTCCTTCTACAGACAAACTATTTTCTTCGTGCAGCCAGACAAGCACTGTTTATTTTCTCCGCTAAGGCTGCAGAGGTGAATTTTCTATTTGTGGGTTGCAGGTCTGAACCCCAAATGGCCCATACTTTGTGAGAAAGAATGATGCTGCAGACAAGCATTGTGTAAATGTACACAATCTGTGTCCCAATAGTCATCGGGCAAAGGGCATACACACTTATCCATGCACAACCACATGGACATCAAGAACAGGCGAGTTGGATGGTGGGTATGATACTAGTTTGTAAAAGTGCACCATCGACGAGGATGGGATTTGAACCCATGCGTGCAGAGCACAATGGATTAGCAGTCCATCGCCTTAACCACTCGGCCACCTCGTCTCAGTAAAACATGACATCTAACGCTATCATTTTTTCAGCTCTGGTCAAAGCCCTGTGCGCAAAACACGGCTCATCTTTTCAGGATAGCAAAGTGCACTTTTTGGACAGAAAAGAAGAACGCGCACCTTTTACTCACACAAGAAAAATCATTTGCAACAGGCCTGACAGCGGACACCTTAATCATCCCACTGGAGCACACCTACCTAAACAAGGGCCTTCTACACCATGCCATCAACACGCCATGCTGTATTTTTCATCTTTGCTTACATCTTTTGGAATCATTGCAAACTTTCAGCCAAGCATTTCCACAATTAACATCTGCCTTTTAGGGTCACTTAGCTAGACTGTGGGCTGAACTATGCAGATTACTTCTACTTTTAGGGAGACTCAAGCCAGTATGAACATGAGGCGAGGGCACATCTTCTTACTGTCCTACCAATCCCATTATACCTTATGCCTCACACTGGCACCTGCCAGTCACAGACAGGAGGTTTACAACTTGAAAATCAGGTATGACTGAAGCACTTTTTGGCACTTGTCCTTCTACAGACAAACTATTTTCTTCGTGCAGCCAGACAAGCACTGTTTATTTTCTCCGCTAAGGCTGCAGAGGTGAATTTTCTATTTGTGGGTTGCAGGTCTGAACCCCGAACGGCCCATACTTTGTGAGAAAGAATGATGCTGCAGACAAGCATTGTGTAAATGTACACAATCTGTGTCCCAATAGTCATCGGGCAAAGGGCATACACACTTATCCATGCACAACCACATGGACGTCAAGGACAGGCGAGTTGGATGGTGGGTATGATACTAGTTTGTAAAAGTGCACCATCGACGAGGATGGGATTTGAACCCATGCGTGCAGAGCACAATGGATTAGCAGTCCATCGCCTTAACCACTCGGCCACCTCGTCTCAATAAAACATGACATCTAACGCTATCATTTTTTCAGCTCTGGTCAAAGCCCTGTGCGCAAAACATGGCTCATCTTTTCAGGATAGCAAAGTGCACTTTTTGGACAGAAAAGAAGAACGCGCACCTTTTGCTCACACAAGAAAAATCATTTGCAAGAGGCCTGACAGAGGACACCTTAATCACCCCACTGGAGCACACCTACCTAAACAAGGGCCTTCTACACCATGCCATCAACACGCCATGCTGTATTTTTCATCTTTGCTTACATCTTTTGGAATCATTGCAAACTTTCAGCCAAGCATTTCCACAATTAACATCTGCCATTTAGGGTCACTTAGCTAGACTGTGGGCTGAACTATGCAGATTACTTCTACTTTTAGGGAGACTCAAGCCAGTATGAACATGAGGCGAGGGCACATCTTCTTACTGTCCTACCAATCCCATTATACCTTATGCCTCACACTGGCACCTGCCAGTCACAGACAGGAGGTTTACAACTTGAAAATCAGGTATGACTGAAGCACTTTTTGGCACTTGTCCTTCTACAGACAAACTATTTTCTTCGTGCAGCCAGACAAGCACTGTTTATTTTCTCCGCTAAGGCTGCAGAGGTGAATTTTCTATTTGTGGGTTGCAGGTCTGAACCCCAAATGGCCCATACTTTGTGAGAAAGAATGATGCTGCAGACAAGCATTGTGTAAATGTACACAATCTGTGTCCCAATAGTCATCGGGCAAAGGGCATACACACTTATCCATGCACAACCACATGGACATCAAGAACAGGCGAGTTGGATGGTGGGTATGATACTAGTTTGTAAAAATGCACCATCGACGAGGATGGGATTTGAACCCATGCGTGCAGAGCACAATGGATTAGCAGTCCATCGCCTTAACCACTCGGCCACCTCGTCTCAGTAAAACATGACATCTAACGCTATCATTTTTTCAGCTCTGGTCAAAGCCCTGTGCGCAAAACACGGCTCATCTTTTCAGCATAGCAAAGTGCACTTTTTGGACAGAAAAGAAGAACGCGCACCTTTTGCTCACACAAGAAAAATCATTTGCAAGAGGCCTGACAGCGGACACCTTAATCATCCCACTGGAGCACACCTACCTAAACAAGGGCCTTCTACACCATGCCATCAACACGCCATGCTGTATTTTTCATCTTTGCTTACATCTTTTGGAATCATTGCAAACTTTCAGCCAAGCATTTCCACAATTAACATCTGCCTTTTAGGGTCACTTAGCTAGACTGTGGGCTGAACTATGCAGATTACTTCTACTTTTAGGGAGACTCAAGCCAGTATGAACATGAGGCGAGGGCACATCTTCTTACTGTCCTACCAATCCCATTATACCTTATGCCTCACACTGGCACCTGCCAGTCACAGACAGGAGGTTTACAACTTGAAAATCAGGTATGACTGAAGCACTTTTTGGCACTTGTCCTTCTACAGACAAACTATTTTCTTCGTGCAGCCAGACAAGCACTGTTTATTTTCTCCGCTAAGGCTGCAGAGGTGAATTTTCTATTTGTGGGTTGCAGGTCTGAACCCCGAACGGCCCATACTTTGTGAGAAAGAATGATGCTGCAGACAAGCATTGTGTAAATGTACACAATCTGTGTCCCAATAGTCATCGGGCAAAGGGCATACACACTTATCCATGCACAACCACATGGACGTCAAGGACAGGCGAGTTGGATGGTGGGTATGATACTAGTTTGTAAAAGTGCACCATCGACGAGGATGGGATTTGAACCCATGCGTGCAGAGCACAATGGATTAGCAGTCCATCGCCTTAACCACTCGGCCACCTCGTCTCAATAAAACATGACATCTAACGCTATCATTTTTTCAGCTATGGCCAAAGCCCTGTGCGCAAAACACGGCTCATCTTTTCAGGATAGCAAAGTGCACTTTTTGGACAGAAAAGAAGAACGCGCACCTTTTGCTCACACAAGAAAAATCATTTGCAAGAGGCCTGACAGAGGACACCTTAATCACCCCACTGGAGCACACCTACCTAAACAAGGGCCTTCTACACCATGCCATCAACACGCCATGCTGTATTTTTCATCTTTGCTTACATCTTTTGGAATCATTGCAAACTTTCAGCCAAGCATTTCCACAATTAACATCTGCCATTTAGGGTCACTTAGCTAGACTGTGGGCTGAACTATGCAGATTACTTCTACTTTTAGGGAGACTCAAGCCAGTATGAACATGAGGCGAGGGCACATCTTCTTACTGTCCTACCAATCCCATTATACCTTATGCCTCACACTGGCACCTGCCAGTCACAGACAGGAGGTTTACAACTTGAAAATCAGGTATGACTGAAGCACTTTTTGGCACTTGTCCTTCTACAGACAAACTATTTTCTTCGTGCAGCCAGACAAGCACTGTTTATTTTCTCCGCTAAGGCTGCAGAGGTGAATTTTATATTTGTGGGTTGCAGGTCTGAACCCCAAATGGCCCATACTTTGTGAGAAAGAATGATGCTGCAGACAAGCATTGTGTAAATGTACACAATCTGTGTCCCAATAGTCATCGGGCAAAAGGCATACACACTTATCCATGCACAACCACATGGACGTCAAGGACAGGCGAGTTGGATGGTGGGTATGATACTAGTTTGTAAAAGTGCACCATCGACGAGGATGGGATTTGAACCCATGCGTGCAGTGCACAATGGATTAGCAGTCCATCGCCTTAACCACTCGGCCACCTCGTCTCTGTAAAACATGACCTCTAACGCTATCATTTTTTCAGCTATGGTCAAAGCCCTGGGCGCAAAACACGGCTCATCTTTTCAGGATAGCAAAGTGCACTTTTTGGACAGAAAAGAAGAACGCGCACCTTTTGCTCACACAAGAAAAATCATTTTCAAGAGGCCTGACAGAGGACACCTTAATCATCCCACTGGAGCACACCTACCTAAACAAGGGCCTTCTACACCATGCCATCAACACGCCATGCTGTATTTTTCATCTTTGCTTACATCTTTTGGAATCATTGCAAACTTTCAGCCAAGCATTTCCACAATTAACATCTGCCTTTTAGGGTCACTTAGCTAGACTGTGGGCTGAACTATGCAGATTACTTCTACTTTTAGGGAGACTCAAGCCAGTATGAACATGAGGCGAGGGCACATCTTCTTACTGTCCTACCAATCCCATTATACCTTATGCCTCACACTGGCACCTGCCAGTCACAGACAGGAGGTTTACAACTTGAAAATCAGGTATGACTGAAGCACTTTTTGGCACTTGTCCTTCTACAGACAAACTATTTTCTTCGTGCAGCCAGACAAGCACTGTTTATTTTCTCCGCTAAGGCTGCAGAGGTGAATTTTCTATTTGTGGGTTGCAGGTCTGAACCCCAAATGGCCCATACTTTGTGAGAAAGAATGATGCTGCAGACAAGCATTGTGTAAATGTACACAATCTGTGTCCCAATAGTCATCGGGCAAAGGGCATACACACTTATCCATGCACAACCACATGGACATCAAGAACAGGCGAGTTGGATGGTGGGTATGATACTAGTTTGTAAAAATGCACCATCGACGAGGATGGGATTTGAACCCATGCGTGCAGAGCACAATGGATTAGCAGTCCATCGCCTTAACCACTCGGCCCCCTCGTCTCAGTAAAACATGACATCTAACGCTATCATTTTTTCAGCTCTGGTCAAAGCCCTGTGCGCAAAACACGGCTCATCTTTTCAGGATAGCAAAGTGCACTTTTTGGACAGAAAAGAAGAACGCGCACCTTTTGATCACACAAGAAAAATCATTTGCAAGAGGCCTGACAGCGGACACCTTAATCATCCCACTGGAGCACACCTACCTAAACAAGGGCCTTCTACACCATGCCATCAACACGCCATGCTGTATTTTTCATCTTTGCTTACATCTTTTGGAATCATTGCAAACTTTCAGCCAAGCATTTCCACAATTAACATCTGCCTTTTAGGGTCACTTAGCTAGACTGTGGGCTGAACTATGCAGATTACTTCTACTTTTAGGGAGACTCAAGCCAGTATGAACATGAGGCGAGGGCACATCTTCTTACTGTCCTACCAATCCCATTATACCTTATGCCTCACACTGGCACCTGCCAGTCACAGACAGGAGGTTTACAACTTGAAAATCAGGTATGACTGAAGCACTTTTTGGCACTTGTCCTTCTACAGACAAACTATTTTCTTCGTGCAGCCAGACAAGCACTGTTTATTTTCTCCGCTAAGGCTGCAGAGGTGAATTTTCTATTTGTGGGTTGCAGGTCTGAACCCCGAACGGCCCATACTTTGTGAGAAAGAATGATGCTGCAGACAAGCATTGTGTAAATGTACACAATCTGTGTCCCAATAGTCATCGGGCAAAGGGCATACACACTTTTCCATGCACAACCACATGGACGTCAAGGACAGGCGAGTTGGATGGTGGGTATGATACTAGTTTGTAAAAGTGCACCATCGACGAGGATGGGATTTGAACCCATGCGTGCAGAGCACAATGGATTAGCAGTCCATCGCCTTAACCACTCGGCCACCTCGTCTCAGTAAAACATGACATCTAACGCTATGATTTTTTCAGCTCTGGTCAAAGCCCTGGGCGCAAAACACGGCTCATCTTTTCAGGATAGCAAAGTGCACTTTTTGGACAGAAAAGAAGAACGCGCACCTTTTGCTCACACAAGAAAAATCATTTTCAAGAGGCCTGACAGAGGACACCTTAATCATCCCACTGGAGCACACCTACCTAAACAAGGGCCTTCTACACCATGCCATCAACACGCCATGCTGTATTTTTCATCTTTGCTTACATCTTTTGGAATCATTGCAAACTTTCAGCCAAGCATTTCCACAATTAACATCTGCCTTTTAGGGTCACTTAGCTAGACTGTGGGCTGAACTATGCAGATTACTTCTACTTTTAGGGAGACTCAAGCCAGTATGAACATGAGGCGAGGGCACATCTTCTTACTGTCCTACCAATCCCATTATACCTTATGCCTCACACTGGCACCTGCCAGTCACAGACAGGAGGTTTACAACTTGAAAATCAGGTATGACTGAAGCACTTTTTGGCACTTGTCCTTCTACAGACAAACTATTTTCTTCGTGCAGCCAGACAAGCACTGTTTATTTTCTCCGCTAAGGCTGCAGAGGCGAATTTTCTATTTGTGGGTTGCAGGTCTGAACCCTGAACGGCCCATACTTTGTGAGAAAGAATGATGCTGCAGACAAGCATTGTGTAAATGTACACAATCTGTGTCCCAATAGTCATCTGGCAAAGGGCATACACACTTATCCATGCACAACCACATGGACGTCAAGGACAGGCGAGTTGGATGGTGGGTATGATACTAGTTTGTAAAAGTGCACCATCAACGAGAATGGGATTTGAACCCATGCGTGCAGAGCACAATGGCTTAGCAGTCCATCGCCTTAACCACTCAGCCACCTCGTCTCAGTAAAACAAGACATCTAACGCTATAATTTTTTCAGCTCTGGTCAAAGCCCTGTGCGCAAAACACGGCTCATCTTTTCAGGATAGCGAAGTGCACTTTTTGGACAGAAAAGAAGAACGCGCACCTTTTGCTCACACAAGAAAAATCATTTGCAAGAGGCCTGACAGAGGACACCTTAATCACCCCACTGGAGCACACCTACCTAAACAAGGGCCTTCTACACCATGCCATCAACACGCCATGCTGTATTTTTCATCTTTGCTTACATCTTTTGGAATCATTGCAAACTTTCAGCCAAGCATTTCCACAATTAACATCTGCCTTTTAGGGTCACTTAGCTAGACTGTGGGCTGAACTATGCAGATTACTTCTACTTTTAGGGAGACTCAAGCCAGTATGAACATGAGGCGAGGGCACATCTTCTTACTGTCCTACCAATCCCATTATACCTTATGCCTCACACTGGCACCTGCCAGTCACAGACAGGAGGTTTACAACTTGAAAATCAGGTATGACTGAAGCACTTTTTGGCACTTGTCCTTCTACAGACAAACTATTTTCTTCGTGCAGCCAGACAAGCACTGTTTATTTTCTCCGCTAAGGCTGCAGAGGTGAATTTTCTATTTGTGGGTTGCAGGTCTGAACCCCAAATGGCCCATACTTTGTGAGAAAGAATGATGCTGCAGACAAGCATTGTGTAAATGTACACAATCTGTGTCCCAATAGTCATCGGGCAAAGGGCATACACACTTATCCATGCACAACCACATGGACATCAAGGACAGGCGAGTTGGATGGTGGGTATGATACTAGTTTGTAAAAGTGCACCATCGACGAGGATGGGATTTGAACCCATGCGTGCAGAGCACAATGGATTAGCAGTCCATCGCCTTAACCACTCGGCCACCTCGTCTCAGTAAAACATGCCATCTAACGCTATCATTTTTTAAGCTCTGGTCAAAGCCCTGTGCGCAAAACACGGCTCATCTTTTCAGGATAGCAAAGTGCACTTTTTGGACAGAAAAGAAGAACGCGCACCTTTTGCTCACACAAGAAAAATCATTTGCAAGAGGCCTGACAGCGGACACCTTAATCATCCCACTGGAGCACACCTACCTAAACAAGGGCCTTCTACACCATGCCATCAACACGCCATGCTGTATTTTTCATCTTTGCTTACATCTTTTGGAATCATTGCAAACTTTCAGCCAAGCATTTCCACAATTAACATCTGCCATTTAGGGTCACTTAACTAGACTGTGGGCTGAACTATGCAGATTACTTCTACTTTTAGGGAGACTCAAGCCAGTATGAACATGAGGCGAGGGCACATCTTCTTACTGTCCTACCAATCCCATTATACCTTATGCCTCACACTGGCACCTGCCAGTCACAGACAGGAGGTTTACAACTTGAAAATCAGGTATGACTGAAGCACTTTTT
This sequence comes from Hyperolius riggenbachi, assembly GCF_040937935.1. Lineage (NCBI taxonomy): Eukaryota > Metazoa > Chordata > Amphibia > Anura > Hyperoliidae > Hyperolius > Hyperolius riggenbachi. The sequence continues at coordinate 42,493,223 of NC_090648.1, forward strand.
GGCACTTGTCCTTCTACAGACAAACTATTTTCTTCGTGCAGCCAGACAAGCACTGTTTATTTTCTCCGCTAAGGCTGCAGAGGCGAATTTTCTATTTGTGGGTTGCAGGTCTGAACCCTGAACGGCCCATACTTTGTGAGAAAGAATGATGCTGCAGACAAGCATTGTGTAAATGTACACAATCTGTGTCCCAATAGTCATCTGGCAAAGGGCATACACACTTATCCATGCACAACCACATGGACGTCAAGGACAGGCGAGTTGGATGGTGGGTATGATACTAGTTTGTAAAAGTGCACCATCAACGAGAATGGGATTTGAACCCATGCGTGCAGAGCACAATGGCTTAGCAGTCCATCGCCTTAACCACTCAGCCACCTCGTCTCAGTAAAACAAGACATCTAACGCTATAATTTTTTCAGCTCTGGTCAAAGCCCTGTGCGCAAAACACGGCTCATCTTTTCAGGATAGCGAAGTGCACTTTTTGGACAGAAAAGAAGAACGCGCACCTTTTGCTCACACAAGAAAAATCATTTGCAAGAGGCCTGACAGAGGACACCTTAATCACCCCACTGGAGCACACCTACCTAAACAAGGGCCTTCTACACCATGCCATCAACACGCCATGCTGTATTTTTCATCTTTGCTTACATCTTTTGGAATCATTGCAAACTTTCAGCCAAGCATTTCCACAATTAACATCTGCCTTTTAGGGTCACTTAGCTAGACTGTGGGCTGAACTATGCAGATTACTTCTACTTTTAGGGAGACTCAAGCCAGTATGAACATGAGGCGAGGGCACATCTTCTTACTGTCCTACCAATCCCATTATACCTTATGCCTCACACTGGCACCTGCCAGTCACAGACAGGAGGTTTACAACTTGAAAATCAGGTATGACTGAAGCACTTTTTGGCACTTGTCCTTCTACAGACAAACTATTTTCTTCGTGCAGCCAGACAAGCACTGTTTATTTTCTCCGCTAAGGCTGCAGAGGTGAATTTTCTATTTGTGGGTTGCAGGTCTGAACCCCAAATGGCCCATACTTTGTGAGAAAGAATGATGCTGCAGACAAGCATTGTGTAAATGTACACAATCTGTGTCCCAATAGTCATCGGGCAAAGGGCATACACACTTATCCATGCACAACCACATGGACATCAAGGACAGGCGAGTTGGATGGTGGGTATGATACTAGTTTGTAAAAGTGCACCATCGACGAGGATGGGATTTGAACCCATGCGTGCAGAGCACAATGGATTAGCAGTCCATCGCCTTAACCACTCGGCCACCTCGTCTCAGTAAAACATGCCATCTAACGCTATCATTTTTTAAGCTCTGGTCAAAGCCCTGTGCGCAAAACACGGCTCATCTTTTCAGGATAGCAAAGTGCACTTTTTGGACAGAAAAGAAGAACGCGCACCTTTTGCTCACACAAGAAAAATCATTTGCAAGAGGCCTGACAGCGGACACCTTAATCATCCCACTGGAGCACACCTACCTAAACAAGGGCCTTCTACACCATGCCATCAACACGCCATGCTGTATTTTTCATCTTTGCTTACATCTTTTGGAATCATTGCAAACTTTCAGCCAAGCATTTCCACAATTAACATCTGCCATTTAGGGTCACTTAACTAGACTGTGGGCTGAACTATGCAGATTACTTCTACTTTTAGGGAGACTCAAGCCAGTATGAACATGAGGCGAGGGCACATCTTCTTACTGTCCTACCAATCCCATTATACCTTATGCCTCACACTGGCACCTGCCAGTCACAGACAGGAGGTTTACAACTTGAAAATCAGGTATGACTGAAGCACTTTTTGGCACTTGTCCTTCTACAGACAAACTATTTTCTTCGTGCAGCCAGACAAGCACTGTTTATTTTCTCCGCTAAGGCTGCAGAGGTGAATTTTCTATTTGTGGGTTGCAGGTCTGAACCCCAAATGGCCCATACTTTGTGAGAAAGAATGATGCTGCAGACAAGCATTGTGTAAATGTACACAATCTGTGTCCCAATAGTCATCGGGCAAAGGGCATACACACTTATCCATGCACAACCACATGGACATCAAGGACAGGCGAGTTGGATGGTGGGTATGATACTAGTTTGTAAAAGTGCACCATCAACAAGGATGGGATTTGAACCCATGCATGCAGAGCACAATGGATTAGCAGCCCATCGCCTTAACCACTCGGCCACCTCGTCTCAGTAAAACATGACATCTAACGCTATCATTTTTTCAGCTATGGTCAAAGCCCTGTGCGCAAAACACGGCTCATCTTTTCAGGATAGCAAAGTGCACTTTTTGGACAGAAAAGAAGAACGCGCACCTTTTGCTCACACAAGAAAAATCATTTGCAAGAGGCCTGACAGAGGACACCTTAATCATCCCACTGGAGCACACCTACCTAAACAAGGGCCTTCTACACCATGCCATCAACACGCCATGCTGTATTTTTCATCTTTGCTTACATCTTTTGGAATCATTGCAAACTTTCAGCCAAGCATTTCCACAATTAACATCTGCCTTTTAGGGTCACTTAGCTAGACTGTGGGCTGAACTATGCAGATTACTTCTACTTTTAGGGAGACTCAAGCCAGTATGAACATGAGGCGAGGGCACATCTTCTTACTGTCCTACCAATCCCATTATACCTTATGCCTCACACTGGCACCTGCCAGTCACAGACAGGAGGTTTACAACTTGAAAATCAGGTATGACTGAAGCACTTTTTGGCACTTGTCCTTCTACAGACAAACTATTTTCTTCGTGCAGCCAGACAAGCACTGTTTATTTTCTCCGCTAAGGCTGCAGAGGTGAATTTTCTATTTGTGGGTTGCAGGTCTGAACCCCGAACGGCCCATACTTTGTGAGAAAGAATGATGCTGCAGACAAGCATTGTGTAAATGTACACAATCTGTGTCCCAATAGTCATCGGGCAAAGGGCATACACACTTATCCATGCACAACCACATGGACGTCAAGGACAGGCGAGTTGGATGGTGGGTATGATACTAGTTTGTAAAAGTGCACCATCGACGAGGATGGGATTTGAACCCATGCGTGCAGAGCACAATGGATTAGCAGTCCATCGCCTTAACCACTCGGCCACCTCGTCTCAATAAAACATGACATCTAACGCTATCATTTTTTCAGCTATGGTCAAAGCCCTGTGCGCAAAACACGGCTCATCTTTTCAGGATAGCAAAGTGCACTTTTTGGACAGAAAAGAAGAACGCGCACCTTTTGCTCACACAAGAAAAATCATTTGCAAGAGGCCTGACAGAGGACACCTTAATCATCCCACTGGAGCACACCTACCTAAACAAGGGCCTTCTACACCATGCCATCAACACGCCATGCTGTATTTTTCATCTTTGCTTACATCTTTTGGAATCATTGCAAACTTTCAGCCAAGCATTTCCACAATTAACATCTGCCATTTAGGGTCACTTAGCTAGACTGTGGGCTGAACTATGCAGATTACTTCTACTTTTAGGGAGACTCAAGCCAGTATGAACATGAGGCGAGGGCACATCTTCTTACTGTCCTACCAATCCCATTATACCTTATGCCTCACACTGGCACCTGCCAGTCACAGACAGGAGGTTTACAACTTGAAAATCAGGTATGACTGAAGCACTTTTTGGCACTTGTCCTTCTACAGACAAACTATTTTCTTCGTGCAGCCAGACAAGCACTGTTTATTTTCTCCGCTAAGGCTGCAGAGGTGAATTTTCTATTTGTGGGTTGCAGGTCTGAACCCTGAACGGCCCATACTTTGTGAGAAAGAATGATGCTGCAGACAAGCATTGTGTAAATGTACACAATCTGTGTCCCAATAGTCATCTGGCAAAGGGCATACACACTTATCCATGCACAACCACATGGACGTCAAGGACAGGCGAGTTGGATGGTGGGTATGATACTAGTTTTTAAAAGTGCACCATCAACGAGAATGGGATTTGAACCCATGCGTGCAGAGCACAATGGATTAGCAGTCCATCACCTTAACCACTCAGCCACCTCGTCTCAGTAAAACAAGACATCTAACGCTATAATTTTTTCAGCTCTGGTCAAAGCCCTGTGCGCAAAACACGGCTCATCTTTTCAGGATAGCAAAGTGCACTTTTTGGACAGAAAAGAAGAACGCGCACCTTTTGCTCACACAAGAAAAATCATTTGCAAGAGGCCTGACAGAGGACACCTTAATCACCCCACTGGAGCACACCTACCTAAACAAGGGCCTTCTACACCATGCCATCAACACGCCATGCTGTATTTTTCATCTTTGCTTACATCTTTTGGAATCATTGCAAACTTTCAGCCAAGCATTTCCACAATTAACATCTGCCTTTTAGGGTCACTTAGCTAGACTGTGGGCTGAACTATGCAGATTACTTCTACTTTTAGGGAGACTCAAGCCAGTATGAACATGAGGCGAGGGCACATCTTCTTACTGTCCTACCAATCCCATTATACCTTATGCCTCACACTGGCACCTGCCAGTCACAGACAGGAGGTTTACAACTTGAAAATCAGGTATGACTGAAGCACTTTTTGGCACTTGTCCTTCTACAGACAAACTATTTTCTTCGTGCAGCCAGACAAGCACTGTTTATTTTCTCCGCTAAGGCTGCAGAGGTGAATTTTCTATTTGTGGGTTGCAGGTCTGAACCCCCAACGGCCCACACTTTGTGAGAAAGAATGATGCTGCAGACAAGCATTGTGTAAATGTACACAATCTGTGTCCCAATAGTCATCGGGGAAAGGGCATACACACTTTTCCATGCACAATCACATGGACGTCAAGGACAGGCGAGTTGGATGGTGGGTATGATACTAGTTTGTAAAAGTGCACCATCGACGAGGATGGGATTTGAACCCATGCGTGCAGAGCACAATGGATTAGCAGTCCATCGCCTTAACCACTCGGCCACCTCGTCTCAGTAAAACATGACATCTAACGCTATCATTTTTTCAGCCATGGTCAAAGCCCTGTGCGCAAAACACGGCTCATCTTTTCAGGATAGCAAAGTGCACTTTTTGGACAGAAAAGAAGAACGCGCACCTTTTGCTCACACAAGAAAAATCATTTGCAAGAGGCCTGACAGAGGACACCTTAATCATCCCACTGGAGCACACCTACCTAAACAAGGGCCTTCTACACCATGCCATCAACACGCCATGCTGTATTTTTCATCTTTGCTTACATCTTTTGGAATCATTGCAAACTTTCAGCCAAGCATTTCCACAATTAACATCTGCCATTTAGGGTCACTTAGCTAGACTGTGGGCTGAACTATGCAGATTACTTCTACTTTTAGGGAGACTCAAGCCAGTATGAACATGAGGCGAGGGCACATCTTCTTACTGTCCTACCAATCCCATTATACCTTATGCCTCACACTGGCACCTGCCAGTCACAGACAGGAGGTTTACAACTTGAAAATCAGGTATGACTGAAGCACTTTTTGGCACTTGTCCTTCTACAGACAAACTATTTTCTTCGTGCAGCCAGACAAGCACTGTTTATTTTCTCCGCTAAGGCTGCAGAGGTGAATTTTCTATTTGTGGGTTGCAGGTCTGAACCCTGAACGGCCCATACTTTGTGAGAAAGAATGATGCTGCAGACAAGCATTGTGTAAATGTACACAATCTGTGTCCCAATAGTCATCTGGCAAAGGGCATACACACTTTTCCTTCCATGCCAATGTCAGCATACTACGGGGGTTAGTCCCGCCCTATGACCCCTCCAGGACCTGTCAGTATAAATTTTGAACACTCCCCCCAATGGTTGCTTTTTTTTCTCGTCCTCCTCCAGGACTGTCACCAGGATTATTAGTGAGGAAGGTTTATTGTTTTATATCTTGCTCGTTTTTGTTTTTTCTTTTGTTTGCCTCACCTGCTGCTTTCTTGGCAGCCATCCATGCAGCTCCTCTGCGTGAAGTCCCCGCTGGTCCGCCTTAAAGAGGTGTAGGCGTCGGGATCCCCCCCTCTTTCTGCTGGTCTTTCTGGGGGGAAGGAGTTGGCTCAGCCGCGCTGTAAAGCAGCGCCGTACAGGAGTGGGCAGCGGCAGTAAATCTATGCGTTCCACTGCGGAGCGCAGGGAACTTCCGGGAGGAAGTGACATCACGGCTTCACTTCCGGTTTTCGTAGGGGCAGGAAGCTTAAATGCCCAGCGTCCCGGCGTGCAGTAACAGCGCATAGCATTGCGGAGTGCTGTGCAGACGCTGGAGTCAAGCTACTGAGACAGCAGGCTTAGGTGAGTGACACAGGACGGCAGTTTTGTGAGTAGACCGGCCGCACTGTGTCAAATACTACATGACATTGTGTATTTTTTGTTTGTTGTAGGTCTTTGGAGCTGTGCTGCGATCTATGCACCTTTTTTACACTGTACAGCTCTGCATCAAAACTTATTAAGGTGTGTAAACAACAATGTGGTTTTTTGTTTTTTTTGTTTTTTAGTATTGTTTTTTCTCCCATACTGCTATTCAGTCACCACTATGTCTCTCATATGTTTTGTAGAAATATTCTACTTTTTGAGACATGGATTCGGTGGCTGCTGCCTACGAAACAGATCAGCCAGATAATGATAGGTGAGGCACGGTAGTTTTTAGTTAGAATAGATTTTTTTCCCCTATTGAGGACTCCAGGTTTTAACAGAAATCTATTTTTCTGTTTATTCCCATACAGTTCCTCCCAACCTGAAGATAATCCATCTGCGTCTAATCGCGGATGCTCTTCAAGATCCAGTAAAACCCGATCATCTAGAGACCCCCAGGTTCAAGAAAAGAGCCAGAAATAAAAAAAAACAGTGCTGGGCTTGCGGCAAGGGATGCATGCCGGGAAAGCTAGTGTGCTCAGAGTGTTTTTATTCCATTCCGATAGAGGAGGAACCATCGGAAGAGTTTACAGGCCTTGTGAAGCAGATTGTACAGCAGACCTTAGCAGAACACGGCCATACGTCTAGAATAAACACACGTGACTCAGACCCTGACCAGCCGGAGGACGATGATGGTCCAGCTGTAGGATTTGATTTCGCCCTCGTTACTCCTTTTGTTAAAGCCGTGAGGCAAGCCTTACAATGGGAGGAGGAAGAGGAACCGCAACCTAAAAGGCGGCGATACTTCCCACACCTTAAAAAGAAACCCATAGCGTTTCCAGTAATGGAGGAGGTTTCTGAACTGATTCAGGACGAATGGTCCAGACCAGAGAGGAAGGTTTCCATGTCAAATCGCTTTTCGAAATTATATCCTATGGAGGGTGAAATTATAGCACAACTGGATAGCCCACCGTCTGTTGATGCTTCGGTCATGAGACTAGCAAAACATGTCACCCTACCCCTAGAAGATGTAGTATCCTTCAAGGAACCTTTGGAAAGGAAGGTAGATACTGAGCTTAAGAGGGCTTACAGTTCAATGGGATCAGTCTGTAGACCAGCTATAGCGTTAACGGCTGTATCCCGCGCACTAAAGGTATGGACGGAGAATCTAGAAGGCGCTATTCAAGATAACGTAGATCGCAAGACCCTAATCAAGGCATTAGAGGAGTTCAAGTTAGCATCGGACTATATAAGTGAAGCTGCTATCGATATTATTAGAGTAGCAACCCGGGCAATTGTACAGATCGTAACAGCTAAGAGGGCAATGTGGCTACGGCCGTGGGCAGCGGACACAAATTCAAAAACTGCATGGTGCAAGATCCCATATGACGGCAAGAACTTGTTCGGTCCAAAGATGGACGAAGCCATCTCTAGAGTGACCGGAGGTAAATCGGGTCTCCTTCCCCAGGAAAGACGCCAGAGGAAGACTAGACCCAATGACAGAAGATCATTCCAGAATCGATTTAGGGAGTATAGATCTAACAGACCTTCGCAGTCCTTTCGTAGAAACTGGCAAAGTACACAACCTAACCTTTCCAAGTTCAATAAGCAGAAGGGAACCAGTTCTAGTGCACAGCCTGCAAAATCCTTCTGATGCTGGGCCTGCCCACAGCGAGTCGGTGGGAGGACGACTCCAAAGGTTTGTACGTCTGTGGGCAAAATCTATAAAGGACCCCTGGGTCATAGGTACACTGGCGTGGGGTCATTCGTGGAACTTCAAGGAAAGACCCACCTTACCACATTTCACACCCACACCTATACCGAGAACGCCAGAGAAGCTCGAAATTCTATACCAATATGTGCAGGAATTGGTGAGCAAGAAAGCAGTGGTAAGGTTAGAACAGAATCAAAAATTTCAAGGTCTTTACTCCCAGCTGTTCTTTGTCACAAAAAAATCGGGACAGTTACGCCCAGTCTTGGATCTTCGCTTTCTAAACGAACACATACAACAGGAAAAGTTCAAGATGGAATCATTGCAGACAATCATCCCAACAATCAGATTAAACGACTGGATGTTATCAATAGATTTGGCAGATGCTTACCTACATGTACCGATACACAGAACATTTCAGAAATACCTCAGGTTTTCAATAGGAGAAAGACACTACCAGTTCACAGTTCTACCATTCGGAATCTGCACTGCCCCAAGAACATTCACGAAAATTCTGATCACAATTATTGCTTTGCTCAGGTGCCAAGGTCTTCACGTCCACCACTATCTGGACGACATACTACTAGTGGCACCATCCGAACTAATTCTGTTACAACACAGACGAATACTATTACAAACTTTAGAAAAATTCGGGTGGCTCGTGAACTGGCAGAAAAGCAAACTCAAACCGACACAGAGGATTGTGTTTTTGGGAGCAGAGATAGATACAGCTGCAAATGCGGTGAGATTGCCCACAGACAAGCAGGAGGTGATCCTGGCGAAGGTGTCAAGAGTTCAGAGAGTCACACACATCTCGGCAAGACAGTGCTTGGCACTACTGGGAACCTTCGCAGCCTCTATACCAATGGTAAAGTGGGCAAGATGGAACATGCGTGCTTTCCAGAAAGGATTTCTGGACCAGTGGACGGGCACGGATTACCAGCAGCAAATCGAGATCATTCCCCGAATGAGAGACGAGCTCTTCTGGTGGAGCAACAAGTCGAACCTCTGCAATTATCAAGAAATAATACCGTCACCACCGATCATCATAACGACAGATGCAAGTCGGTGGGGTTGGGGGGCTCATCTGGAGTCCAGCCTCGCCCAGGGCAGATGGGAGAACGACCCAGAGAATGTTCCAGCAAACATTTTGGAAATGAGAGCGGTGTTCAAGGCAATCTCACATTTTGCTCCACAAATTACAAACAGGGGAGTACTATTCAGAATGGACAACACAACAGCGGTCGCATACCTCCAGAACCAGGGAGGGACACGCAGCCGTACACTATTAAGAGAGGTGGAACCTATTATGTCATGGGCCCAGAAGAATCTGGAATATCTTCGAGCAGTACATATTCCTGGGGTGAGGAACCACATAGCAGACTCACTAAGCCGACAATGGATCGATCACAACGAATGGAGCCTCAACAGAGAGGTGTTCGAGATGATCTGCGGACAGTGGGGAGTGCCACAGATAGATCTTATGGCGACACCGGGGAACTCCAGGTGCAGGAGATTTCTGTCGAGATACAAGTTCCGGCAAGCGGAGGCGTGGGACGCACTGTCGGTCCCATGGAATTTCAAGATAGCATATATCTTCCCTCCAACTCCTATGATTCACAGGGTACTGAAGAAGATCCAGCAGGAGCAGACGACAGTCTTAGCAATACTCCCATACTGGCCCCGAAGACCATGGTTCCCTCTACTGCAAAGACTGACGAAGGATCCTCCCATACCGTTACCGATTCGGACGGACCTGCTCGTACAGAACAGAGTTTTCCATCCGCATCCGGAACTCCTCAGTTTGATGGCATGGAGACTGAGAGGAGAAAGCTGACAGAGTTAGGATGTTCTACAGAAGTGGTCAATACCTTACTAAGAGCCAGAAAGGGGACAACCAATTTTTCATACCATAGAACTTGGGAAAGATTTGTGAACTTTTTGAACGAAAAAAACTTGCAGATGGGTGAGATCCAGATAACCGCTATTTTGGAGTTTCTGCAGAGGGGCGTGGATTTGGGCCTCAGTCTAAGTACCATCAAAACGCAAATATCCGCTATTTCTGCTTTAACACATAGGAGATGGGCTACTGAACCACTTATGATCCAGTTCATACAAGCAGTAACTAAGATGAGACCTCCTAAGAAGAACTGGTACACCCAGTGGGACCTACCATTGGTACTGAAGGCACTAACGGGTCCTCCGTTTGAACCGGTGGAGAACTGCACGCTAGTTAACCTAACAATGAAGATAGTGTTCCTGACGGCGATCACATCGGCAAGGCGTGTTTCAGAGATACAGGCTCTCAGTTGCGATCCTCCCTTTATACAGTTTTTTCCAGACAGAGTAACTTTACGTCCAGTGGACGAATTCATTCCAAAGGTGTCGAAGGAATATTATTTCAATCAGGATTGGCACCTGCCAGCTTTTTACGACAATACAGCGGAGATCCCTAACAGTCTTAATATTCCGGAATTGTTAAACAGATATATTCAGGCTACGGAAAAACTCCGCAAGACAAGGCGACTCTTTGTAATACCAATAGGGTACAGAAAGGGCCAAGCGGCCACAACCAAAACAATAGCCACATGGTTGGTGAGGACTATCAAGATGGCATACAATATAATGGGCAAAACACCACCAGAGGAGGTCTCGGCGCATTCCACGAGGTCAATATCTACTTCATGGGCAGCACTGGTGAAAGTAGCACCGGAGACAATTTGTCGTGCCGCCAACTGGTCATCATTGAACACCTTTATCACGCATTATAAAGTGGATCCGGGTGTATTATCCACAGTCCACTTTGGGAAGGAAGTGTTGTCTGCAGTAAAGACAGCCACGACCTGATCGTTTCTTTTGTTTTGCACTTTAATTCTACATATTTATAGTATGAGAGGACGTATGTTCTAGTGTACTGTTTAAGTTGAATAAATTACTTTCTGCATTGATTATTCCCTCCCTTCTTTTTATGTATAGTTAAATCCCCGTAGTATGCTGACATTGGCATGGAAGGAAAGCAGAAAATTGTATACTCACCTATCGGTAATTTTCTTTTCCTTCCAATGACCATGTCAGCATACGTAGGGCCCACCCAGTAGTTTAGTCTGTTTTTGGGACTAGTAAAAAAAGCAACCATTGGGGGGAGTGTTCAAAATTTATACTGACAGGTCCTGGAGGGGTCATAGGGCGGGACTAACCCCCGTAGTATGCTGACATGGTCATTGGAAGGAAAAGAAAATTACCGATAGGTGAGTATACAATTTTCTGCTATCCATGCACAACCACATGGACGTCAAGGACAGGCGAGTTGGATGGTGGGTATGATACTAGTTTGTAAAAGTGCACCATCAACGAGAATGGGATTTGAACCCATGCGTGCAGAGCACAATGGATTAGCAGTCCATCACCTTAACCACTCAGCCACCTCGTCTCAGTAAAACAAGACATCTAACGCTATAATTTTTTCAGCTCTGGTCAAAGCCCTGTGCGCAAAACACGGCTCATCTTTTCAGGATAGCAAAGTGCACTTTTTGGACAGAAAAGAAGAACGCGCACCTTTTGCTCACACAAGAAAAATCATTTGCAAGAGGCCTGACAGAGGACACCTTAATCACCCCACTGGAGCACACCTACCTAAACAAGGGCCTTCTACACCATGCCATCAACACGCCATGCTGTATTTTTCATCTTTGCTTACATCTTTTGGAATCATTGCAAACTTTCAGCCAAGCATTTCCACAATTAACATCTGCCATTTAGGGTCACTTAGCTAGACTGTGGGCTGAACTATGCAGATTACTTCTACTTTTAGGGAGACTCAAGCCAGTATGAACATGAGGCGAGGGCACATCTTCTTACTGTCCTACCAATCCCATTATACCTTATGCCTCACACTGGCACCTGCCAGTCACAGACAGGAGGTTTACAACTTGAAAATCAGGTATGACTGAAGCACTTTTTGGCACTTGTCCTTCTACAGACAAACTATTTTCTTCGTGCAGCCAGACAAGCACTGTTTATTTTCTCCGCTAAGGCTGCAGAGGTGAATTTTCTATTTGTGGGTTGCAGGTCTGAACCCTGAACGGCCCATACTTTGTGAGAAAGAATGATGCTGCAGACAAGCATTGTGTAAATGTACACAATCTGTGTCCCAATAGTCATCTGGCAAAGGGCATACACACTTATCCATGCACAACCACATGGACGTCAAGGACAGGCGAGTTGGATGGTGGGTATGATACTAGTTTGTAAAAGTGCACCATCAACGAGAATGGGATTTGAACCCATGCGTGCAGAGCACAATGGATTAGCAGTCCATCACCTTAACCACTCAGCCACCTCGTCTCAGTAAAACAAGACATCTAACGCTATAATTTTTTCAGCTCTGGTCAAAGCCCTGTGCGCAAAACACGGCTCATCTTTTCAGGATAGCAAAGTGCACTTTTTGGACAGAAAAGAAGAACGCGCACCTTTTGCTCACACAAGAAAAATCATTTGCAAGAGGCCTGACAGAGGACACCTTAATCACCCCACTGGAGCACACCTACCTAAACAAGGGCCTTCTACACCATGCCATCAACACGCCATGCTGTATTTTTCATCTTTGCTTACATCTTTTGGAATCATTGCAAACTTTCAGCCAAGCATTTCCACAATTAACATCTGCCTTTTAGGGTCACTTAGCTAGACTGTGGGCTGAACTATGCAGATTACTTCTACTTTTAGGGAGACTCAAGCCAGTATGAACATGAGGCGAGGGCACATCTTCTTACTGTCCTACCAATCCCATTATACCTTATGCCTCACACTGGCACCTGCCAGTCACAGACAGGAGGTTTACAACTTGAAAATCAGGTATGACTGAAGCACTTTTTGGCACTTGTCCTTCTACAGACAAACTATTTTCTTCGTGCAGCCAGACAAGCACTGTTTATTTTCTCCGCTAAGGCTGCAGAGGTGAATTTTCTATTTGTGGGTTGCAGGTCTGAACCCCCAACGGCCCACACTTTGTGAGAAAGAATGATGCTGCAGACAAGCATTGTGTAAATGTACACAATCTGTGTCCCAATAGTCATCGGGGAAAGGGCATACACACTTTTCCATGCACAACCACATGGACGTCAAGGACAGGCGAGTTGGATGGTGGGTATGATACTAGTTTGTAAAAGTGCACCATCGACGAGGATGGGATTTGAACCCATGCGTGCAGAGCACAATGGATTAGCAGTCCATCGCCTTAACCACTCGGCCACCTCGTCTCAGTAAAACATGACATCTAACGCTATCATTTTTTCAGCCATGGTCAAAGCCCTGTGCGCAAAACACGGCTCATCTTTTCAGGATAGCAAAGTGCACTTTTTGGACAGAAAAGAAGAACGCGCACCTTTTGCTCACACAAGAAAAATCATTTGCAAGAGGCCTGACAGAGGACACCTTAATCATCCCACTGGAGCACACCTACCTAAACAAGGGCCTTCTACACCATGCCATCAACACGCCATGCTGTATTTTTCATCTTTGCTTACATCTTTTGGAATCATTGCAAACTTTCAGCCAAGCATTTCCACAATTAACATCTGCCTTTTAGGGTCACTTAGCTAGACTGTGGGCTGAACTATGCAGATTACTTCTACTTTTAGGGAGACTCAAGCCAGTATGAACATGAGGCGAGGGCACATCTTCTTACTGTCCTACCAATCCCATTATACCTTATGCCTCACACTGGCACCTGCCAGTCACAGACAGGAGGTTTACAACTTGAAAATCAGGTATGACTGAAGCACTTTTTGGCACTTATCCTTCTACAGACAAACTATTTTCTTCGTGCAGCCAGACAAGCACTGTTTATTTTCTCCGCTAAGGCTGCAGAGGTGAATTTTCTATTTGTGGGTTGCAGGTCTGAACCCCGAACGGCCCATACTTTGTGAGAAAGAATGATGCTGCAGACAAGCATTGTGTAAATGTACACAATCTGTGTCCCAATAGTCATCGGGCAAAGGGCATACACACTTTTCCATGCACAACCACATGGACGTCAAGGACAGGCGAGTTGGATGGTGGGTATGATACTAGTTTGTAAAAGTGCAACATCGACAAGGATGGGATTTGAACCCATGCGTGCAGAGCACAATGGATTAGCAGTCCATCGCCTTAACCACTCGGCCACCTCGTCTCAGTAAAACATGACATCTAACGCTATCATTTTTTCAGCTCTGGTCAAAGCCCTGTGCGCAAAACACGGCTCATCTTTTCAGGATAGCAAAGTGCACTTTTTGGACAGAAAAGAAGAACGCGCACCTTTTGCTCACACAAGAAAAATCATTTGCAAGAGGCCTGACAGAGGACACCTTAATCATCCCACTGGAGCACACCTACCTAAACAAGGGCCTTCTACACCATGCCATCAACACGCCATGCTGTATTTTTCATCTTTGCTTACATCTTTTGGAATCATTGCAAACTTTCAGCCAAGCATTTCCACAATTAACATCTGCCTTTTAGGGTCACTTAGCTAGACTGTGGGCTGAACTATGCAGATTACTTCTACTTTTAGGGAGACTCAAGCCAGTATGAACATGAGGCGAGGGCACATCTTCTTACTGTCCTACCAATCCCATTATACCTTATGCCTCACACTGGCACCTGCCAGTCACAGACAGGAGGTTTACAACTTGAAAATCAGGTATGACTGAAGCACTTTTTGGCACTTGTCCTTCTACAGACAAACTATTTTCTTCGTGCAGCCAGACAAGCACTGTTTATTTTCTCCGCTAAGGCTGCAGAGGTGAATTTTCTATTTGTGGGTTGCAGGTCTGAACCCCGAACGGCCCATACTTTGTGAGAAAGAATGATGCTGCAGACAAGCATTGTGTAAATGTACACAATCTGTGTCCCAATAGTCATCGGGCAAAGGGCATACACACTTATCCATGCACAACCACATGGACGTCAAGGACAGGCGAGTTGGATGGTGGGTATGATACTAGTTTGTAAAAGTGCACCATCGACGAGGATGGGATTTGAACCCATGCGTGCAGAGCACAATGGATTAGCAGTCCATCGCCTTAACCACTCGGCCACCTCGTCTCAATAAAACATGACATCTAACGCTATCATTTTTTCAGCTATGGTCAAAGCCCTGTGCGCAAAACACGGCTCATCTTTTCAGGATAGCAAAGTGCACTTTTTGGACAGAAAAGAAGAACGCGCACCTTTTGCTCACACAAGAAAAATCATTTGCAAGAGGCCTGACAGAGGACACCTTAATCACTGACTGGAGCACACCTACCTAAACAAGGGCCTTCTACACCATGCCATCAACACGCCATGCTGTATTTTTCATCTTTGCTTACATCTTTTGGAATCATTGCAAACTTTCAGCCAAGCATTTCCACAATTAACATCTGCCATTTAGGGTCACTTAGCTAGACTGTGGGCTGAACTATGCAGATTACTTCTACTTTTAGGGAGACTCAAGCCAGTATGAACATGAGGCGAGGGCACATCTTCTTACTGTCCTACCAATCCCATTATACCTTATGCCTCACACTGGCACCTGCCAGTCACAGACAGGAGGTTTACAACTTGAAAATCAGGTATGACTGAAGCACTTTTTGGCACTTGTCCTTCTACAGACAAACTATTTTCTTCGTGCAGCCAGACAAGCACTGTTTATTTTCTCCGCTAAGGCTGCAGAGGTGAATTTTCTATTTGTGGGTTGCAGGTCTGAACCCCAAATGGCCCATACTTTGTGAGAAAGAATGATGCTGCAGACAAGCATTGTGTAAATGTACACAATCTGTGTCCCAATAGTCATCGGGCAAAGGGCATACACACTTATCCATGCACAACCACATGGACATCAAGAACAGGCGAGTTGGATGGTGGGTATGATACTAGTTTGTAAAAGTGCACCATCGACGAGGATGGGATTTGAACCCATGCGTGCAGAGCACAATGGATTAGCAGTCCATCGCCTTAACCACTCGGCCACCTCGTCTCAGTAAAACATGACATCTAACGCTATCATTTTTTCAGCTCTGGTCAAAGCCCTGTGCGCAAAACACGGCTCATCTTTTCAGGATAGCAAAGTGCACTTTTTGGACAGAAAAGAAGAACGCGCACCTTTTGCTCACACAAGAAAAATCATTTGCAAGAGGCCTGACAGCGGACACCTTAATCATCCCACTGGAGCACACCTACCTAAACAAGGGCCTTCTACACCATGCCATCAACACGCCATGCTGTATTTTTCATCTTTGCTTACATCTTTTGGAATCATTGCAAACTTTCAGCCAAGCATTTCCACAATTGACATCTGCCTTTTAGGGTCACTTAGCTAGACTGTGGGCTGAACTATGCAGATTACTTCTACTTTTAGGGAGACTCAAGCCAGTATGAACATGAGGCGAGGGCACATCTTCTTACTGTCCTACCAATCCCATTATACCTTATGCCTCACACTGGCACCTGCCAGTCACAGACAGGAGGTTTACAACTTGAAAATCAGGTATGACTGAAGCACTTTTTGGCACTTGTCCTTCTACAGACAAACTATTTTCTTCGTGCAGCCAGACAAGCACTGTTTATTTTCTCCGCTAAGGCTGCAGAGGTGAATTTTCTATTTGTGGGTTGCAGGTCTGAACCCCGAACGGCCCATACTTTGTGAGAAAGAATGATGCTGCAGACAAGCATTGTGTAAATGTACACAATCTGTGTCCCAATAGTCATCGGGCAAAGGGCATACACACTTTTCCATGCACAACCACATGGACGTCAAGGACAGGCGAGTTGGATGGTGGGTATGATACTAGTTTGTAAAAGTGCACCATCGACGAGGATGGGATTTGAACCCATGTGTGCAGTGCACAATGGATTAGCAGTCCATCGCCTTAACCACTCGGCCACCTCGTCTCAGTAAAACATGACATCTAACGCTATCATTTTTTCAGCTCTGGTCAAAGCCCTGTGCGCAAAACACGGCTCATCTTTTCAGCATAGCAAAGTGCACTTTTTGGACAGAAAAGAAGAACGCGCACCTTTTGCTCACACAAGAAAAATCATTTTCAAGAGGCCTGACAGAGGACACCTTAATCATCCCACTGGAGCACACCTACCTAAACAAGGGCCTTCTACACCATGCCATCAACACGCCATGCTGTATTTTTCATCTTTGCTTACATCTTTTGGAATCATTGCAAACTTTCAGCCAAGCATTTCCACAATTAACATCTGCCTTTTAGGGTCACTTAGCTAGACTGTGGGCTGAACTATGCAGATTACTTCTACTTTTAGGGAGACTCAAGCCAGTATGAACATGAGGCGAGGGCACATCTTCTTACTGTCCTACCAATCCCATTATACCTTATGCCTCACACTGGCACCTGCCAGTCACAGACAGGAGGTTTACAACTTGAAAATCAGGTATGACTGAAGCACTTTTTGGCACTTGTCCTTCTACAGACAAACTATTTTCTTCGTGCAGCCAGACAAGCACTGTTTATTTTCTCCGCTAAGGCTGCAGAGGTGAATTTTCTATTTGTGGGTTGCAGGTCTGAACCCTGAACGGCCCATACTTTGTGAGAAAGAATGATGCTGCAGACAAGCATTGTGTAAATGTACACAATCTGTGTCCCAATAGTCATCTGGCAAAGGGCATACACACTTATCCATGCACAACCACATGGACGTCAAGGACAGGCGAGTTGGATGGTGGGTATGATACTAGTTTGTAAAAGTGCACCATCAACGAGAATGGGATTTGAACCCATGCGTGCAGAGCACAATGGATTAGCAGTCCATCACCTTAACCACTCAGCCACCTCGTCTCAGTAAAACAAGACATCTAACGCTATAATTTTTTCAGCTCTGGTCAAAGCCCTGTGCGCAAAACACGGCTCATCTTTTCAGGATAGCAAAGTGCACTTTTTGGACAGAAAAGAAGAACGCGCACCTTTTGCTCACACAAGAAAAATCATTTGCAAGAGGCCTGACAGAGGACACCTTAATCACCCCACTGGAGCACACCTACCTAAACAAGGGCCTTCTACACCATGCCATCAACACGCCATGCTGTATTTTTCATCTTTGCTTACATCTTTTGGAATCATTGCAAACTTTCAGCCAAGCATTTCCACAATTAACATCTGCCTTTTAGGGTCACTTAGCTAGACTGTGGGCTGAACTATGCAGATTACTTCTACTTTTAGGGAGACTCAAGCCAGTATGAACATGAGGCGAGGGCACATCTTCTTACTGTCCTACCAATCCCATTATTCCTTATGCCTCACACTGGCACCTGCCAGTCACAGACAGGAGGTTTACAACTTGAAAATCAGGTATGACTGAAGCACTTTTTGGCACTTGTCCTTCTACAGACAAACTATTTTCTTCGTGCAGCCAGACAAGCACTGTTTATTTTCTCCGCTAAGGCTGCAGAGGTGAATTTTCTATTTGTGGGTTGCAGGTCTGAACCCCCAACGGCCCACACTTTGTGAGAAAGAATGATGCTGCAGACAAGCATTGTGTAAATGTACACAATCTGTGTCCCAATAGTCATCGGGGAAAGGGCATACACACTTTTCCATGCACAACCACATGGACGTCAAGGACAGGCGAGTTGGATGGTGGGTATGATACTAGTTTGTAAAAGTGCACCATCGACGAGGATGGGATTTGAACCCATGCGTGCAGAGCACAATGGATTAGCAGTCCATCGCCTTAACCACTCGGCCACCTCGTCTCAGTAAAACATGACATCTAACGCTATCATTTTTTCAGCTCTGGTCAAAGCCCTGTGCGCAAAACACGGCTCATCTTTTCAGGATAGCAAAGTGCACTTTTTGGACAGTAAAGAAGAACGCGCACCTTTTGCTCACACAAGAAAAATCATTTGCAAGAGGCCTGACAGAGGACACCTTAATCATCCCACTGGAGCACACCTACCTAAACAAGGGCCTTCTACACCATGCCATCAACACGCCATGCTGTATTTTTCATCTTTGCTTACATCTTTTGGAATCATTGCAAACTTTCAGCCAAGCATTTCCACAATTAACATCTGCCTTTTAGGGTCACTTAGCTAGACTGTGGGCTGAACTATGCAGATTACTTCTACTTTTAGGGAGACTCAAGCCAGTATGAACATGAGGCGAGGGCACATCTTCTTACTGTCCTACCAATCCCATTATACCTTATGCCTCACACTGGCACCTGCCAGTCACAGACAGGAGGTTTACAACTTGAAAATCAGGTATGACTGAAGCACTTTTTGGCACTTGTCCTTCTACAGACAAACTATTTTCTTCGTGCAGCCAGACAAGCACTGTTTATTTTCTCCGCTAAGGCTGCAGAGGTGAATTTTCTATTTGTGGGTTGCAGGTCTGAACCCCAAATGGCCCATACTTTGTGAGAAAGAATGATGCTGCAGACAAGCATTGTGTAAATGTACAAAATCTGTGTCCCAATAGTCATCGGGCAAAGGGCATACACACTTATCCATGCACAACCACATGGACGTCTAGGACAGGCGAGTTGGATGGTGGGTATGATACTAGTTTGTAAAAGTGCACCATCGACGAGGATGGGATTTGAACCCATGCGTGCAGAGCACAATGGATTAGCAGTCCATCGCCTTAACCACTCAGCCACCTCGTCTCAGTAAAACAAGACATCTACTGCTATCATTTTTTCAGCTCTGGTCAAAGCCCTGTGCGCAAAACACGGCTCATCTTTTCAGGATAGCAAAGTGCACTTTTTGGACAGAAAAGAAGAACGCGCACCTTTTGCTCACACAAGAAAAATCATTTGCAAGAGGCCTGACAGAGGACACCTTAATCACCCCACTGGAGCACACCTACCTAAACAAGGGCCTTCTACACCATGCCATCAACACGCCATGCTGTATTTTTCATCTTTGCTTACATCTTTTGGAATCATTGCAAACTTTCAGCCAAGCATTTCCACAATTAACATCTGCCTTTTAGGGTCACTTAGCTAGACTGTGGGCTGAACTATGCAGATTACTTCTACTTTTAGGGAGACTCAAGCCAGTATGAACATGAGGCGAGGGCACATCTTCTTACTGTCCTACCAATCCCATTATACCTTATGCCTCACACTGGCACCTGCCAGTCACAGACAGGAGGTTTACAACTTGAAAATCAGGTATGACTGAAGCACTTTTTGGCACTTGTCCTTCTACAGACAAACTATTTTCTTCGTGCAGCCAGACAAGCACTGTTTATTTTCTCCGCTAAGGCTGCAGAGGTGAATTTTCTATTTGTGGGTTGCAGGTCTGAACCCCCAACGGCCCACACTTTGTGAGAAAGAATGATGCTGCAGACAAGCATTGTGTAAATGTACACAATCTGTGTCCCAATAGTCATCGGGGAAAGGGCATACACACTTTTCCATGCACAACCACATGGACGTCAAGGACAGGCGAGTTGGATGGTGGGTATGATACTAGTTTGTAAAAGTGCACCATCGACGAGGATGGGATTTGAACCCATGCGTGCAGAGCACAATGGATTAGCAGTCCATCGCCTTAACCACTCGGCCACCTCGTCTCTGTAAAACATGACATCTAACGCTATCATTTTTTCAGCTATGGTCAAAGCCCTGTGCGCAAAACACGGCTCATCTTTTCAGGATAGCAAAGTGCACTTTTTGGACAGAAAAGAAGAACGCACACCTTTTGCTCACACAAGAAAAATCATTTGCAAGAGGCCTGACAGAGGACACCTTAATCATCCCACTGGAGCACACCTACCTAAACAAGGGCCTTCTACACCATGCCATCAACACGCCATGCTGTATTTTTCATCTTTGCTTACATCTTTTGGAATCATTGCAAACTTTCAGCCAAGCATTTCCACAATTAACATCTGCCTTTTAGGGTCACTTAGCTAGACTGTGGGCTGAACTATGCAGATTACTTCTACTTTTAGGGAGACTCAAGCCAGTATGAACATGAGGCGAGGGCACATCTTCTTACTGTCCTACCAATCCCATTATACCTTATGCCTCACACTGGCACCTGCCAGTCACAGACAGGAGGTTTACAACTTGAAAATCAGGTATGACTGAAGCACTTTTTGGCACTTGTCCTTCTACAGACAAACTATTTTCTTCGTGCAGCCAGACAAGCACTGTTTATTTTCTCCGCTAAGGCTGCAGAGGTGAATTTTCTATTTGTGGGTTGCAGGTCTGAACCCCGAACGGCCCATACTTTGTGAGAAAGAATGATGCTGCAGACAAGCATTGTGTAAATGTACACAATCTGTGTCTCAATAGTCATCGGGCAAAGGGCATACACACTTATCCATGCACAACCACATGGACGTCTAGGACAGGCGAGTTGGATGGTGGGTATGATACTAGTTTGTAAAAGTGCACCATCGACGAGGATGGGATTTGAACCCATGCGTGCAGAGCACAATGGATTAGCAGTCCATCGCCTTAACCACTCGGCCACCTCGTCTCAGTAAAACATGACATCTAACGCTATCATTTTTTCAGCTCTGGTCAAAGCCCTGTGCGCAAAACACGGCTCATCTTTTCAGGATAGCAAAGTGCACATTTTGGACAGAAAAGAAGAACGCGCACCTTTTGCTCACACAAGAAAAATCATTTTCAAGAGGCCTGACAGAGGACACCTTAATCATCCCACTGGAGCACACCTACCTAAACAAGGGCCTTCTACACCATGCCATCAACACGCCATGCTGTATTTTTCATCTTTGCTTACATCTTTTGGAATCATTGCAAACTTTCAGCCAAGCATTTCCACAATTAACATCTGCCTTTTAGGGTCACTTAGCTAGACTGTGGGCTGAACTATGCAGATTACTTCTACTTTTAGGGAGACTCAAGCCAGTATGAACATGAGGCGAGGGCACATCTTCTTACTGTCCTACCAATCCCATTATACCTTATGCCTCACACTGGCACCTGCCAGTCACAGACAGGAGGTTTACAACTTGAAAATCAGGTATGACTGAAGCACTTTTTGGCACTTGTCCTTCTACAGATAAACTATTTTCTTCGTGCAGCCAGACAAGCACTGTTTATTTTCTCCGCTAAGGCTGCAGAGGTGAATTTTCTATTTGTGGGTTGCAGGTCTGAACCCCGAACGGCCCATACTTTGTGAGAAAGAATGATGCTGCAGACAAGCATTGTGTAAATGTACACAATCTGTGTCCCAATAGTCATCGGGCAAAGGGCATACACACTTATCCATGCACAACCACATGGACGTCAAGGACAGGCGAGTTGGATGGTGGGTATGATACTAGTTTGTAAAAGTGCACCATCGACGAGGATGGGATTTGAACCCATGCGTGCAGAGCACAATGGATTAGCAGTCCATCGCCTTAACCACTCGGCCACCTCGTCTCAATAAAACATGACATCTAACGCTATCATTTTTTCAGCTATGGTCAAAGCCCTGTGCGCAAAACACGGCTCATCTTTTCAGGATAGCAAAGTGCACTTTTTGGACAGAAAAGAAGAACGCGCACCTTTTGCTCACACAAGAAAAATCATTTGCAAGAGGCCTGACAGAGGACACCTTAATCACCCCACTGGAGCACACCTACCTAAACAAGGGCCTTCTACACCATGCCATCAACACGCCATGCTGTATTTTTCATCTTTGCTTACATCTTTTGGAATCATTGCAAACTTTCAGCCAAGCATTTCCACAATTAACATCTGCCTTTTAGGGTCACTTAGCTAGACTGTGGGCTGAACTATGCAGATTACTTCTACTTTTAGGGAGACTCAAGCCAGTATGAACATGAGGCGAGGGCACATCTTCTTACTGTCCTACCAATCCCATTATACCTTATGCCTCACACTGGCACCTGCCAGTCACAGACAGGAGGTTTACAACTTGAAAATCAGGTATGACTGAAGCACTTTTTGGCACTTGTCCTTCTACAGACAAACTATTTTCTTCGTGCAGCCAGACAAGCACTGTTTATTTTCTCCGCTAAGGCTGCAGAGGTGAATTTTCTATTTGTGGGTTGCAGGTCTGAACCCCGAACGGCCCATACTTTGTGAGAAAGAATGATGCTGCAGACAAGCATTGTGTAAATGTACACAATCTGTGTCCCAATAGTCATCGGGCAAAGGGCATACACACTTATCCATGCACAACCACATGGACGTCAAGGACAGGCGAGTTGGATGGTGGGTATGATACTAGTTTGTAAAAGTGCACCATCGACGAGGATGGGATTAGAACCCATGCGTGCAGAGCACAATGGATTAGCAGTCCATCGCCTTAACCACTCGGCCACCTCGTCTCAATAAAACATGACATCTAACGCTATCATTTTTTCAGCTATGGTCAAAGCCCTGTGCGCAAAACACGGCTCATCTTTTCAGGATAGCAAAGTGCACTTTTTGGACAGAAAAGAAGAACGCGCACCTTTTGCTCACACAAGAAAAATCATTTGCAAGAGGCCTGACAGAGGACACCTTAATCATCCCACTGGAGCACACCTACCTAAACAAGGGCCTTCTACACCATGCCATCAACACGCCATGCTGTATTTTTCATCTTTGCTTACATCTTTTGGAATCATTGCAAACTTTCAGCCAAGCATTTCCACAATTAACATCTGCCTTTTAGGGTCACTTAGCTAGACTGTGGGCTGAACTATGCAGATTACTTCTACTTTTAGGGAGACTCAAGCCAGTATGAACATGAGGCGAGGGCACATCTTCTTACTGTCCTACCAATCCCATTATACCTTATGCCTCACACTGGCACCTGCCAGTCACAGACAGGAGGTTTACAACTTGAAAATCAGGTATGACTGAAGCACTTTTTGGCACTTGTCCTTCTACAGACAAACTATTTTCTTCGTGCAGCCAGACAAGCACTGTTTATTTTCTCCGCTAAGGCTGCAGAGGTGAATTTTCTATTTGTGGGTTGCAGGTCTGAACCCCAAATGGCCCATACTTTGTGAGAAAGAATGATGCTGCAGACAAGCATTGTGTAAATGTACACAATCTGTGTCCCAATAGTCATCGGGCAAAGGGCATACCCACTTATCCATGCACAACCACATGGACGTCTAGGACAGGCGAGTTGGATGGTGGGTATGATACTAGTTTGTAAAAGTGCACCATCGACGAGGATGGGATTTGAACCCATGCGTGCAGAGCACAATGGATTAGCAGTCCATCGCCTTAACCACTCGGCCACCTCGTCTCAGTAAAACATGACATCTAACGCTATCATTTTTTCAGCTCTGGTCAAAGCCCTGTGCGCAAAACACGGCTCATCTTTTCAGGATAGCAAAGTGCACTTTTTGGACAGAAAAGAAGAACGCGCACCTTTTGCTCACACAAGAAAAATCATTTGCAAGAGGCCTGACAGAGGACACCTTAATCATCCCAATGGAGCACACCTACCTAAACAAGGGCCTTCTACACCATGCCATCAACACGCCATGCT
The DNA here is from genome assembly GCF_040937935.1 of Hyperolius riggenbachi. Classification (NCBI taxonomy): domain Eukaryota; kingdom Metazoa; phylum Chordata; class Amphibia; order Anura; family Hyperoliidae; genus Hyperolius; species Hyperolius riggenbachi. Next base: position 42,517,738 of record NC_090648.1, read on the forward strand.
GTATTTTTCATCTTTGCTTACATCTTTTGGAATCATTGCAAACTTTCAGCCAAGCATTTCCACAATTAACATCTGCCTTTTAGGGTCACTTAGCTAGACTGTGGGCTGAACTATGCAGATTACTTCTACTTTTAGGGAGACTCAAGCCAGTATGAACATGAGGCGAGGGCACATCTTCTTACTGTCCTACCAATCCCATTATACCTTATGCCTCACACTGGCACCTGCCAGTCACAGACAGGAGGTTTACAACTTGAAAATCAGGTATGACTGAAGCACTTTTTGGCACTTGTCCTTCTACAGACAAACTATTTTCTTCGTGCAGCCAGACAAGCACTGTTTATTTTCTCCGCTAAGGCTGCAGAGGTGAATTTTCTATTTGTGGGTTGCAGGTCTGAACCCCGAACGGCCCATACTTTGTGAGAAAGAATGATGCTGCAGACAAGCATTGTGTAAATGTACACAATCTGTGTCCCAATAGTCATCGGGCAAAGGGCATACACACTTATCCATGCACAACCACATGGACGTCAAGGACAGGCGAGTTGGATGGTGGGTATGATACTAGTTTGTAAAAGTGCACCATCGACGAGGATGGGATTTGAACCCATGCGTGCAGAGCACAATGGATTAGCAGTCCATCGCCTTAACCACTCGGCCACCTCGTCTCAATAAAACATGACATCTAACGCTATCATTTTTTCAGCTATGGTCAAAGCCCTGTGCGCAAAACACGGCTCATCTTTTCAGGATAGCAAAGTGCACTTTTTGGACAGAAAAGAAGAACGCGCACCTTTTGCTCACACAAGAAAAATCATTTGCAAGAGGCCTGACAGAGGACACCTTAATCACCCCACTGGAGCACACCTACCTAAACAAGGGCCTTCTACACCATGCCATCAACACGCCATGCTGTATTTTTCATCTTTGCTTACATCTTTTGGAATCATTGCAAACTTTCAGCCAAGCATTTCCACAATTAACATCTGCCTTTTAGGGTCACTTAGCTAGACTGTGGGCTGAACTATGCAGATTACTTCTACTTTTAGGGAGACTCAAGCCAGTATGAACATGAGGCGAGGGCACATCTTCTTACTGTCCTACCAATCCCATTATACCTTATGCCTCACACTGGCACCTGCCAGTCACAGACAGGAGGTTTACAACTTGAAAATCAGGTATGACTGAAGCACTTTTTGGCACTTGTCCTTCTACAGACAAACTATTTTCTTCGTGCAGCCAGACAAGCACTGTTTATTTTCTCCGCTAAGGCTGCAGAGGTGAATTTTCTATTTGTGGGTTGCAGGTCTGAACCCCAAATGGCCCATACTTTGTGAGAAAGAATGATGCTGCAGACAAGCATTGTGTAAATGTACACAATCTGTGTCCCAATAGTCATCGGGCAAAGGGCATACACACTTATCCATGCACAACCACATGGACATCAAGGACAGGCGAGTTGGATGGTGGGTATGATACTAGTTTGTAAAAGTGCACCATTGATGAGGATGGGATTTGAACCCATGCGTGCAGAGCACAATGGATTAGCAGTCCATCGCCTTAACCACTCGGCCACCTCGTCTCAGTAAAACATGACATCTAACGCTATCATTTTTTCAGCTCTGGTCAAAGCCCTGTGCGCAAAACACGGCTCATCTTTTCAGGATAGCAAAGTGCACTTTTTGGACAGAAAAGAAGAACGCGCACCTTTTGCTCACACAAGAAAAATCATTTGCAAGAGGCCTGACAGAGGACACCTTAATCATCCCAATGGAGCACACCTACCTAAACAAGGGCCTTCTACACCATGCCATCAACACGCCATGCTGTATTTTTCATCTTTGCTTACATCTTTTGGAATCATTGCAAACTTTCAGCCAAGCATTTCCACAATTAACATCTGCCTTTTAGGGTCACTTAGCTAGACTGTGGGCTGAACTATGCAGATTACTTCTACTTTTAGGGAGACTCAAGCCAGTATGAACATGAGGCGAGGGCACATCTTCTTACTGTCCTACCAATCCCATTATACCTTATGCCTCACACTGGCACCTGCCAGTCACAGACAGGAGGTTTACAACTTGAAAATCAGGTATGACTGATGCACTTTTTGGCACTTGTCCTTCTACAGACAAACTATTTTCTTCGTGCAGCCAGACAAGCACTGTTTATTTTCTCCGCTAAGGCTGCAGAGGTGAATTTTCTATTTGTGGGTTGCAGGTCTGAACCCCGAACGGCCCATACTTTGTGAGAAAGAATGATGCTGCAGACAAGCATTGTGTAAATGTACACAATCTGTGTCCCAATAGTCATCGGGCAAAGGGCATACACACTTATCCATGCACAACCACATGGACGTCAAGGACAGGCGAGTTGGATGGTGGGTATGATACTAGTTTGTAAAAGTGCACCATCGACGAGGATGGGATTTGAACCCATGCGTGCAGAGCACAATGGATTAGCAGTCCATCGCCTTAACCACTCGGCCACCTCGTCTCAATAAAACATGACATCTAACGCTATCATTTTTTCAGCTATGGTCAAAGCCCTGTGCGCAAAACACGGCTCATCTTTTCAGGATAGCAAAGTGCACTTTTTGGACAGAAAAGAAGAACGCGCACCTTTTGCTCACACAAGAAAAATCATTTGCAAGAGGCCTGACAGAGGACACCTTAATCACCCCACTGGAGCACACCTACCTAAACAAGGGCCTTCTACACCATGCCATCAACACGCCATGCTGTATTTTTCATCTTTGCTTACATCTTTTGGAATCATTGCAAACTTTCAGCCAAGCATTTCCACAATTAACATCTGCCTTTTAGGGTCACTTAGCTAGACTGTGGGCTGAACTATGCAGATTACTTCTACTTTTAGGGAGACTCAAGCCAGTATGAACATGAGGCGAGGGCACATCTTCTTACTGTCCTACCAATCCCATTATACCTTATGCCTCACACTGGCACCTGCCAGTCACAGACAGGAGGTTTACAACTTGAAAATCAGGTATGACTGAAGCACTTTTTGGCACTTGTCCTTCTACAGACAAACTATTTTCTTCGTGCAGCCAGACAAGCACTGTTTATTTTCTCCGCTAAGGCTGCAGAGGTGAATTTTCTATTTGTGGGTTGCAGGTCTGAACCCCAAATGGCCCATACTTTGTGAGAAAGAATGATGCTGCAGACAAGCATTGTGTAAATGTACACAATCTGTGTCCCAATAGTCATCGGGCAAAGGGCATACACACTTATCCATGCACAACCACATGGACATCAAGGACAGGCGAGTTGGATGGTGGGTATGATACTAGTTTGTAAAAGTGCACCATTGATGAGGATGGGATTTGAACCCATGCGTGCAGAGCACAATGGATTAGCAGTCCATCGCCTTAACCACTCGGCCACCTCGTCTCAGTAAAACATGACATCTAACGCTATCATTTTTTCAGCTCTGGTCAAAGCCCTGTGCGCAAAACACGGCTCATCTTTTCAGGATAGCAAAGTGCACTTTTTGGACAGAAAAGAAGAACGCGCACCTTTTGCTCACACAAGAAAAATCATTTGCAAGAGGCCTGACAACGGACACCTTAATCATCCCACTGGAGCACACCTACCTAAACAAGGGCCTTCTACACCATGCCATCAACACGCCATGCTGTATTTTTCATCTTTGCTTACATCTTTTGGAATCATTGCAAACTTTCAGCCAAGCATTTCCACAATTAACATCTGCCTTTTAGGGTCACTTAGCTAGACTGTGGGCTGAACTATGCAGATTACTTCTACTTTTAGGGAGACTCAAGCCAGTATGAACATGAGGCGAGGGCACATCTTCTTACTGTCCTACCAATCCCATTATACCTTATGCCTCACACTGGCACCTGCCAGTCACAGACAGGAGGTTTACAACTTGAAAATCAGGTATGACTGAAGCACTTTTTGGCACTTGTCCTTCTACAGACAAACTATTTTCTTCGTGCAGCCAGACAAGCACTGTTTATTTTCTCCGCTAAGGCTGCAGAGGTGAATTTTCTATTTGTGGGTTGCAGGTCTGAACCCCAAATGGCCCATACTTTGTGAGAAAGAATGATGCTGCAGACAAGCATTGTGTAAATGTACACAATCTGTGTCCCAATAGTCATCGGGCAAAGGGCATACACACTTATCCATGCACAACCACATGGACATCAAGGACAGGCGAGTTGGATGGTGGGTATGATACTAGTTTGTAAAAGTGCACCATTGACGAGGATGGGATTTGAACCCATTCGTGCAGAGCAGAATGGATTAGCAGTCCATCGCCTTAACCACTCGGCCACCTCGTCTCAGTAAAACATGACATCTAACGCTATCATTTTTTCAGCTCTGGTCAAAGCCCTGTGCGCAAAACACGGCTCATCTTTTCAGGATAGCAAAGTGCACTTTTTGGACAGAAAAGAAGAACGCGCACCTTTTGCTCACACAAGAAAAATCATTTGCAAGAGGCCTGACAGCGGACACCTTAATCATCCCACTGGAGCACACCTACCTAAACAAGGGCCTTCTACACCATGCCATCAACACGCCATGCTGTATTTTTCATCTTTGCTTACATCTTTTGGAATCATTGCAAACTTTCAGCCAAGCATTTCCACAATTAACATCTGCCTTTTAGGGTCACTTAGCTAGACTGTGGGCTGAACTATGCAGATTACTTCTACTTTTAGGGAGACTCAAGCCAGTATGAACATGAGGCGAGGGCACATCTTCTTACTGTCCTACCAATCCCATTATACCTTATGCCTCACACTGGCACCTGCCAGTCACAGACAGGAGGTTTACAACTTGAAAATCAGGTATGACTGAAGCACTTTTTGGCACTTGTCCTTCTACAGACAAACTATTTTCTTCGTGCAGCCAGACAAGCACTGTTTATTTTCTCCGCTAAGGCTGCAGAGGTGAATTTTCTATTTGTGGGTTGCAGGTCTGAACCCCGAACGGCCCATACTTTGTGAGAAAGAATGATGCTGCAGACAAGCATTGTGTAAATGTACACAATCTGTGTCCCAATAGTCATCGGGCAAAGGGCATACACACTTATCCATGCACAACCACATGGACGTCAAGGACAGGCGAGTTGGATGGTGGGTATGATACTAGTTTGTAAAAGTGCACCATCGACGAGGATGGGATTTGAACCCATGCGTGCAGAGCACAATGGATTAGCAGTCCATCGCCTTAACCACTCGGCCACCTCGTCTCAGTAAAACATGACATCTAACGCTATCATTTTTTCAGCTCTGGTCAAAGCCCTGTGCGCAAAACACGGCTCATCTTTTCAGGATAGCAAAGTGCACTTTTTGGACAGAAAAGAAGAACGCGCTCCTTTTGCTCACACAAGAAAAATCATTTTCAAGAGGCCTGACAGAGGACACCTTAATCATCCCACTGGAGCACACCTACCTAAACAAGGGCCTTCTACACCATGCCATCAACACGCCATGCTGTATTTTTCATCTTTGCTTACATCTTTTGGAATCATTGCAAACTTTCAGCCAAGCATTTCCACAATTAACATCTGCCTTTTAGGGTCACTTAGCTAGACTGTGGGCTGAACTATGCAGATTACTTCTACTTTTAGGGAGACTCAAGCCAGTATGAACATGAGGCGAGGGCACATCTTCTTACTGTCCTACCAATCCCATTATACCTTATGCCTCACACTGGCACCTGCCAGTCACAGACAGGAGGTTTACAACTTGAAAATCAGGTATGACTGAAGCACTTTTTGGCACTTGTCCTTCTACAGACAAACTATTTTCTTCGTGCAGCCAGACAAGCACTGTTTATTTTCTCCGCTAAGGCTGCAGAGGTGAATTTTCTATTTGTGGGTTGCAGGTCTGAACCCCAAATGGCCCATACTTTGTGAGAAAGAATGATGCTGCAGACAAGCATTGTGTAAATGTACACAATCTGTGTCCCAATAGTCATCGGGCAAAGGGCATACACACTTATCCATGCACAACCACATGGACATCAAGGACAGGCGAGTTGGATGGTGGGTATGATACTAGTTTGTAAAAGTGCACCATTGATGAGGATGGGATTTGAACCCATGCGTGCAGAGCACAATGGATTAGCAGTCCATCGCCTTAACCACTCGGCCACCTCGTCTCAGTAAAACATGACATCTAACGCTATCATTTTTTCAGCTCTGGTCAAAGCCCTGTGCGCAAAACACGGCTCATCTTTTCAGGATAGCAAAGTGCACTTTTTGGACAGAAAAGAAGAACGCGCACCTTTTGCTCACACAAGAAAAATCATTTGCAAGAGGCCTGACAGAGGACACCTTAATCATCCCAATGGAGCACACCTACCTAAACAAGGGCCTTCTACACCATGCCATCAACACGCCATGCTGTATTTTTCATCTTTGCTTACATCTTTTGGAATCATTGCAAACTTTCAGCCAAGCATTTCCACAATTAACATCTGCCTTTTAGGGTCACTTAGCTAGACTGTGGGCTGAACTATGCAGATTACTTCTACTTTTAGGGAGACTCAAGCCAGTATGAACATGAGGCGAGGGCACATCTTCTTACTGTCCTACCAATCCCATTATACCTTATGCCTCACACTGGCACCTGCCAGTCACAGACAGGAGGTTTACAACTTGAAAATCAGGTATGACTGAAGCACTTTTTGGCACTTGTCCTTCTACAGACAAACTATTTTCTTCGTGCAGCCAGACAAGCACTGTTTATTTTCTCCGCTAAGGCTGCAGAGGTGAATTTTCTATTTGTGGGTTGCAGGTCTGAACCCCGAACGGCCCATACTTTGTGAGAAAGAATGATGCTGCAGACAAGCATTGTGTAAATGTACACAATCTGTGTCCCAATAGTCATCGGGCAAAGGGCATACACACTTATCCATGCACAACCACATGGACGTCAAGGACAGGCGAGTTGGATGGTGGGTATGATACTAGTTTGTAAAAGTGCACCATCGACGAGGATGGGATTTGAACCCATGCGTGCAGAGCACAATGGATTAGCAGTCCATCGCCTTAACCACTCGGCCACCTCGTCTCAATAAAACATGACATCTAACGCTATCATTTTTTCAGCTATGGTCAAAGCCCTGTGCGCAAAACACGGCTCATCTTTTCAGGATAGCAAAGTGCACTTTTTGGACAGAAAAGAAGAACGCGCACCTTTTGCTCACACAAGAAAAATCATTTGCAAGAGGCCTGACAGAGGACACCTTAATCACCCCACTGGAGCACACCTACCTAAACAAGGGCCTTCTACACCATGCCATCAACACGCCATGCTGTATTTTTCATCTTTGCTTACATCTTTTGGAATCATTGCAAACTTTCAGCCAAGCATTTCCACAATTAACATCTGCCTTTTAGGGTCACTTAGCTAGACTGTGGGCTGAACTATGCAGATTACTTCTACTTTTAGGGAGACTCAAGCCAGTATGAACATGAGGCGAGGGCACATCTTCTTACTGTCCTACCAATCCCATTATACCTTATGCCTCACACTGGCACCTGCCAGTCACAGACAGGAGGTTTACAACTTGAAAATCAGGTATGACTGAAGCACTTTTTGGCACTTGTCCTTCTACAGACAAACTATTTTCTTCGTGCAGCCAGACAAGCACTGTTTATTTTCTCCGCTAAGGCTGCAGAGGTGAATTTTCTATTTGTGGGTTGCAGGTCTGAACCCCAAATGGCCCATACTTTGTGAGAAAGAATGATGCTGCAGACAAGCATTGTGTAAATGTACACAATCTGTGTCCCAATAGTCATCGGGCAAAGGGCATACACACTTATCCATGCACAACCACATGGACATCAAGGACAGGCGAGTTGGATGGTGGGTATGATACTAGTTTGTAAAAGTGCACCATTGATGAGGATGGGATTTGAACCCATGCGTGCAGAGCACAATGGATTAGCAGTCCATCGCCTTAACCACTCGGCCACCTCGTCTCAGTAAAACATGACATCTAACGCTATCATTTTTTCAGCTCTGGTCAAAGCCCTGTGCGCAAAACACGGCTCATCTTTTCAGGATAGCAAAGTGCACTTTTTGGACAGAAAAGAAGAACGCGCACCTTTTGCTCACACAAGAAAAATCATTTGCAAGAGGCCTGACAACGGACACCTTAATCATCCCACTGGAGCACACCTACCTAAACAAGGGCCTTCTACACCATGCCATCAACACGCCATGCTGTATTTTTCATCTTTGCTTACATCTTTTGGAATCATTGCAAACTTTCAGCCAAGCATTTCCACAATTAACATCTGCCTTTTAGGGTCACTTAGCTAGACTGTGGGCTGAACTATGCAGATTACTTCTACTTTTAGGGAGACTCAAGCCAGTATGAACATGAGGCGAGGGCACATCTTCTTACTGTCCTACCAATCCCATTATACCTTATGCCTCACACTGGCACCTGCCAGTCACAGACAGGAGGTTTACAACTTGAAAATCAGGTATGACTGAAGCACTTTTTGGCACTTGTCCTTCTACAGACAAACTATTTTCTTCGTGCAGCCAGACAAGCACTGTTTATTTTCTCCGCTAAGGCTGCAGAGGTGAATTTTCTATTTGTGGGTTGCAGGTCTGAACCCCAAATGGCCCATACTTTGTGAGAAAGAATGATGCTGCAGACAAGCATTGTGTAAATGTACACAATCTGTGTCCCAATAGTCATCGGGCAAAGGGCATACACACTTATCCATGCACAACCACATGGACATCAAGGACAGGCGAGTTGGATGGTGGGTATGATACTAGTTTGTAAAAGTGCACCATTGACGAGGATGGGATTTGAACCCATTCGTGCAGAGCAGAATGGATTAGCAGTCCATCGCCTTAACCACTCGGCCACCTCGTCTCAGTAAAACATGACATCTAACGCTATCATTTTTTCAGCTCTGGTCAAAGCCCTGTGCGCAAAACACGGCTCATCTTTTCAGGATAGCAAAGTGCACTTTTTGGACAGAAAAGAAGAACGCGCACCTTTTGCTCACACAAGAAAAATCATTTGCAAGAGGCCTGACAGCGGACACCTTAATCATCCCACTGGAGCACACCTACCTAAACAAGGGCCTTCTACACCATGCCATCAACACGCCATGCTGTATTTTTCATCTTTGCTTACATCTTTTGGAATCATTGCAAACTTTCAGCCAAGCATTTCCACAATTAACATCTGCCTTTTAGGGTCACTTAGCTAGACTGTGGGCTGAACTATGCAGATTACTTCTACTTTTAGGGAGACTCAAGCCAGTATGAACATGAGGCGAGGGCACATCTTCTTACTGTCCTACCAATCCCATTATACCTTATGCCTCACACTGGCACCTGCCAGTCACAGACAGGAGGTTTACAACTTGAAAATCAGGTATGACTGAAGCACTTTTTGGCACTTGTCCTTCTACAGACAAACTATTTTCTTCGTGCAGCCAGACAAGCACTGTTTATTTTCTCCGCTAAGGCTGCAGAGGTGAATTTTCTATTTGTGGGTTGCAGGTCTGAACCCCGAACGGCCCATACTTTGTGAGAAAGAATGATGCTGCAGACAAGCATTGTGTAAATGTACACAATCTGTGTCCCAATAGTCATCGGGCAAAGGGCATACACACTTATCCATGCACAACCACATGGACGTCAAGGACAGGCGAGTTGGATGGTGGGTATGATACTAGTTTGTAAAAGTGCACCATCGACGAGGATGGGATTTGAACCCATGCGTGCAGAGCACAATGGATTAGCAGTCCATCGCCTTAACCACTCGGCCACCTCGTCTCAGTAAAACATGACATCTAACGCTATCATTTTTTCAGCTCTGGTCAAAGCCCTGTGCGCAAAACACGGCTCATCTTTTCAGGATAGCAAAGTGCACTTTTTGGACAGAAAAGAAGAACGCGCTCCTTTTGCTCACACAAGAAAAATCATTTTCAAGAGGCCTGACAGAGGACACCTTAATCATCCCACTGGAGCACACCTACCTAAACAAGGGCCTTCTACACCATGCCATCAACACGCCATGCTGTATTTTTCATCTTTGCTTACATCTTTTGGAATCATTGCAAACTTTCAGCCAAGCATTTCCACAATTAACATCTGCCTTTTAGGGTCACTTAGCTAGACTGTGGGCTGAACTATGCAGATTACTTCTACTTTTAGGGAGACTCAAGCCAGTATGAACATGAGGCGAGGGCACATCTTCTTACTGTCCTACCAATCCCATTATACCTTATGCCTCACACTGGCACCTGCCAGTCACAGACAGGAGGTTTACAACTTGAAAATCAGGTATGACTGAAGCACTTTTTGGCACTTGTCCTTCTACAGACAAACTATTTTCTTCGTGCAGCCAGACAAGCACTGTTTATTTTCTCCGCTAAGGCTGCAGAGGTGAATTTTCTATTTGTGGGTTGCAGGTCTGAACCCCAAATGGCCCATACTTTGTGAGAAAGAATGATGCTGCAGACAAGCATTGTGTAAATGTACACAATCTGTGTCCCAATAGTCATCGGGCAAAGGGCATACACACTTATCCATGCACAACCACATGGACGTCAAGGACAGGCGAGTTGGATGGTGGGTATGATACTAGTTTGTAAAAGTGCACCATCGACGAGGATGGGATTTGAACCCATGCGTGCAGAGCCCAATGGATTAGCAGTCCATCGCCTTAACCACTCGGCCACCTCGTCTCAGCAAAACATGACATCTAACGCTATCATTTTTTCAGCTCTGGTCAAAGCCCTGTGCGCAAAACACGGCTCATCTTTTCAGGATAGCAAAGTGCACTTTTTGGACAGAAAAGAAGAACGCGCACCTTTTGCTCACACAAGAAAAATCATTTGCAAGAGGCCTGACAGAGGACACCTTAATCATCCCACTGGAGCACACCTACCTAAACAAGGGCCTTCTACACCATGCCATCAACACGCCATGCTGTATTTTTCATCTTTGCTTACATCTTTTGGAATCATTGCAAACTTTCAGCCAAGCATTTCCACAATTAACATCTGCCTTTTAGGGTCACTTAGCTAGACTGTGGGCTGAACTATGCAGATTACTTCTACTTTTAGGGAGACTCAAGCCAGTATGAACATGAGGCGAGGGCACATCTTCTTACTGTCCTACCAATCCCATTATACCTTATGCCTCACACTGGCACCTGCCAGTCACAGACAGGAGGTTTACAACTTGAAAATCAGGTATGACTGAAGCACTTTTTGGCACTTGTCCTTCTACAGACAAACTAATTTCTTCGTGCAGCCAGACAAGCACTGTTTATTTTCTCCGCTAAGGCTGCAGAGGTGAATTTTCTATTTGTGGGTTGCAGGTCTGAACCCCGAACGGCCCATACTTTGTGAGAAAGAATGATGCTGCAGACAAGCATTGTGTAAATGTACACAATCTGTGTCCCAATAGTCATCGGGCAAAGGGCATACACACTTATCCATGCACAACCACATGGACGTCAAGGACAGGCGAGTTGGATGGTGGGTATGATACTAGTTTGTAAAAGTGCACCATCGACGAGGATGGGATTTGAACCCATGCGTGCAGAGCACAATGGATTAGCAGTCCATCGCCTTAACCACTCGGCCACCTCGTCTCAATAAAACATGACATCTAACGCTATCATTTTTTCAGCTCTGGTCAAAGCCCTGTGCGCAAAACACGGCTCATCTTTTCAGGATAGCAAAGTGCACTTTTTGGACAGAAAAGAAGAACGCGCACCTTTTGCTCACACAAGAAAAATCATTTGCAAGAGGCCTGACAGAGGACACCTTAATCATCCCACTGGAGCACACCTACCTAAACAAGGGCCTTCTACACCATGCCATCAACACGCCATGCTGTATTTTTCATCTTTGCTTACATCTTTTGGAATCATTGCAAACTTTCAGCCAAGCATTTCCACAATTAACATCTGCCTTTTAGGGTCACTTAGCTAGACTGTGGGCTGAACTATGCAGATTACTTCTACTTTTAGGGAGACTCAAGCCAGTATGAACATGAGGCGAGGGCACATCTTCTTACTGTCCTACCAATCCCATTATACCTTATGCCTCACACTGGCACCTGCCAGTCACAGACAGGAGGTTTACAACTTGAAAATCAGGTATGACTGAAGCACTTTTTGGCACTTGTCCTTCTACAGACAAACTATTTTCTTCGTGCAGCCAGACAAGCACTGTTTATTTTCTCCGCTAAGGCTGCAGAGGTGAATTTTCTATTTGTGGGTTGCAGGTCTGAGCCCCAAATGGCCCATACTTTGTGAGAAAGAATGATGCTGCAGACAAGCATTGTGTAAATGTACAATATCTGTGTCCCAATAGTCATCGGGCAAAGGGCATACACACTTATCCATGCACAACCACATGGACATCAAGGACAGGCGAGTTGGATGGTGGGTATGATACTAGTTTGTAAAAGTGCACCATCGACAAGGATGGGATTTGAACCCATGCATGCAGAGCACAATGGATTAGCAGTCCATCGCCTTAACCACTCGGCCACCTCGTCTCAGTAAAACATGACATCTAACACTATCATTTTTTCAGCTCTGGTCAAAGCCCTGTGCGCAAAACACGGCTCATCTTTTCAGGATAGCAAAGTGCACTTTTTGGACAGAAAAGAAGAACGCGCACCTTTTGCTCACACAAGAAAAATCATTTGCAAGAGGCCTGACAGCGGACACCTTAATCATCCCACTGGAGCACACCTACCTAAACAAGGGCCTTCTACACCATGCCATCAACACGCCATGCTGTATTTTTCATCTTTGCTTACATCTTTTGGAATCATTGCAAACTTTCAGCCAAGCATTTCCACAATTAACATCTGCCTTTTAGGGTCACTTAGCTAGACTGTGGGCTGAACTATGCAGATTACTTCTACTTTTAGGGAGACTCAAGCCAGTATGAACATGAGGCGAGGGCACATCTTCTTACTGTCCTACCAATCCCATTATACCTTATGCCTCACACTGGCACCTGCCAGTCACAGACAGGAGGTTTACAACTTGAAAATCAGGTATGACTGAAGCACTTTTTGGCACTTGTCCTTCTACAGACAAACTATTTTCTTCGTGCAGCCAGACAAGCACTGTTTATTTTCTCCGCTAAGGCTGCAGAGGTGAATTTTCTATTTGTGGGTTGCAGGTCTGAACCCCGAACGGCCCATACTTTGTGAGAAAGAATGATGCTGCAGAGAAGCATGGTGTAAATGTACACAATCTGTATCCCAATAGTCATCGGGCAAAGGGCATACACACTTATCCATGCACAACCACATGGACGTCAAGGACAGGCGAGTTGGATGGTGGGTATGATACTAGTTTGTAAAAGTGCAACATCGACGAGGATGGGATTTGAACCCATGCGTGCAGAGCACAATGGATTAGCAGTCCATCGCCTTAACCACTCGGCCACCTCGTCTCAGTAAATCATGACATCTAACGCTATCATTTTTTCAGCTATGGTCAAAGCCCTGTGCGCAAAACACGGCTCATCTTTTCAGGATAGCAAAGTGCACTTTTTGGACAGAAAAGAAGAACGCGCACCTTTTGCTCACACAAGAAAAATCATTTGCAAGAGGCCTGACAGCGGACACCTTAATCATCCCACTGGAGCACACCTACCTAAACAAGGGCCTTCTACACCATGCCATCAACACGCCATGCTGTATTTTTCATCTTTGCTTACATCTTTTGGAATCATTGCAAACTTTCAGCCAAGCATTTCCACAATTAACATCTGCCTTTTAGGGTCACTTAGCTAGACTGTGGGCTGAACTATGCAGATTACTTCTACTTTTAGGGAGACTCAAGCCAGTATGAACATGAGGCGAGGGCACATCTTCTTACTGTCCTACCAATCCCATTATACCTTATGCCTCACACTGGCACCTGCCAGTCACAGACAGGAGGTTTACAACTTGAAAATCAGGTATGACTGAAGCACTTTTTGGCACTTGTCCTTCTCCAGACAAACTATTTTCTTCGTGCAGCCAGACAAGCACTGTTTATTTTCTCCGCTAAGGCTGCAGAGGTGAATTTTCTATTTGTGGGTTGCAGGTCTGAACCCCGAACGGCCCATACTTTGTGAGAAAGAATGATGCTGCAGACAAGCATTGTGTAAATGTACACAATCTGTGTCCCAATAGTCATCGGGCAAAGGGCATACACACTTATCCATGCACAACCACATGGACGTCAAGGACAGGCGAGTTGGATGGTGGGTATGATACTAGTTTGTAAAAGTGCACCATCGACGAGGATGGGATTTGAACCCATGCGTGCAGAGCACAATGGATTAGCAGTCCATCGCCTTAACCACTCGGCCACCTCGTCTCAGTAAAACATGACATCTAACGCTATCATTTTTTCAGCTCTGGTCAAAGCCCTGTGCGCAAAACACGGCTCATCTTTTCAGGATAGCAAAGTGCACTTTTTGGACAGAAAAGAAGAACGCGCTCCTTTTGCTCACACAAGAAAAATCATTTTCAAGAGGCCTGACAGAGGACACCTTAATCATCCCACTGGAGCACACCTACCTAAACAAGGGCCTTCTACACCATGCCATCAACACGCCATGCTGTATTTTTCATCTTTGCTTACATCTTTTGGAATCATTGCAAACTTTCAGCCAAGCATTTCCACAATTAACATCTGCCTTTTAGGGTCACTTAGCTAGACTGTGGGCTGAACTATGCAGATTACTTCTACTTTTAGGGAGACTCAAGCCAGTATGAACATGAGGCGAGGGCACATCTTCTTACTGTCCTACCAATCCCATTATACCTTATGCCTCACACTGGCACCTGCCAGTCACAGACAGGAGGTTTACAACTTGAAAATCAGGTATGACTGAAGCACTTTTTGGCACTTGTCCTTCTACAGACAAACTATTTTCTTCGTGCAGCCAGACAAGCACTGTTTATTTTCTCCGCTAAGGCTGCAGAGGTGAATTTTCTATTTGTGGGTTGCAGGTCTGAACCCCAAATGGCCCATACTTTGTGAGAAAGAATGATGCTGCAGACAAGCATTGTGTAAATGTACACAATCTGTGTCCCAATAGTCATCGGGCAAAGGGCATACACACTTATCCATGCACAACCACATGGACATCAAGGACAGGCGAGTTGGATGGTGGGTATGATACTAGTTTGTAAAAGTGCACCATTGATGAGGATGGGATTTGAACCCATGCGTGCAGAGCACAATGGATTAGCAGTCCATCGCCTTAACCACTCGGCCACCTCGTCTCAGTAAAACATGACATCTAACGCTATCATTTTTTCAGCTCTGGTCAAAGCCCTGTGCGCAAAACACGGCTCATCTTTTCAGGATAGCAAAGTGCACTTTTTGGACAGAAAAGAAGAACGCGCACCTTTTGCTCACACAAGAAAAATCATTTGCAAGAGGCCTGACAGAGGACACCTTAATCATCCCAATGGAGCACACCTACCTAAACAAGGGCCTTCTACACCATGCCATCAACACGCCATGCTGTATTTTTCATCTTTGCTTACATCTTTTGGAATCATTGCAAACTTTCAGCCAAGCATTTCCACAATTAACATCTGCCTTTTAGGGTCACTTAGCTAGACTGTGGGCTGAACTATGCAGATTACTTCTACTTTTAGGGAGACTCAAGCCAGTATGAACATGAGGCGAGGGCACATCTTCTTACTGTCCTACCAATCCCATTATACCTTATGCCTCACACTGGCACCTGCCAGTCACAGACAGGAGGTTTACAACTTGAAAATCAGGTATGACTGAAGCACTTTTTGGCACTTGTCCTTCTACAGACAAACTATTTTCTTCGTGCAGCCAGACAAGCACTGTTTATTTTCTCCGCTAAGGCTGCAGAGGTGAATTTTCTATTTGTGGGTTGCAGGTCTGAACCCCGAACGGCCCATACTTTGTGAGAAAGAATGATGCTGCAGACAAGCATTGTGTAAATGTACACAATCTGTGTCCCAATAGTCATCGGGCAAAGGGCATACACACTTATCCATGCACAACCACATGGACGTCAAGGACAGGCGAGTTGGATGGTGGGTATGATACTAGTTTGTAAAAGTGCACCATCGACGAGGATGGGATTTGAACCCATGCGTGCAGAGCACAATGGATTAGCAGTCCATCGCCTTAACCACTCGGCCACCTCGTCTCAATAAAACATGACATCTAACGCTATCATTTTTTCAGCTATGGTCAAAGCCCTGTGCGCAAAACACGGCTCATCTTTTCAGGATAGCAAAGTGCACTTTTTGGACAGAAAAGAAGAACGCGCACCTTTTGCTCACACAAGAAAAATCATTTGCAAGAGGCCTGACAGAGGACACCTTAATCACCCCACTGGAGCACACCTACCTAAACAAGGGCCTTCTACACCATGCCATCAACACGCCATGCTGTATTTTTCATCTTTGCTTACATCTTTTGGAATCATTGCAAACTTTCAGCCAAGCATTTCCACAATTAACATCTGCCTTTTAGGGTCACTTAGCTAGACTGTGGGCTGAACTATGCAGATTACTTCTACTTTTAGGGAGACTCAAGCCAGTATGAACATGAGGCGAGGGCACATCTTCTTACTGTCCTACCAATCCCATTATACCTTATGCCTCACACTGGCACCTGCCAGTCACAGACAGGAGGTTTACAACTTGAAAATCAGGTATGACTGAAGCACTTTTTGGCACTTGTCCTTCTACAGACAAACTATTTTCTTCGTGCAGCCAGACAAGCACTGTTTATTTTCTCCGCTAAGGCTGCAGAGGTGAATTTTCTATTTGTGGGTTGCAGGTCTGAACCCCAAATGGCCCATACTTTGTGAGAAAGAATGATGCTGCAGACAAGCATTGTGTAAATGTACACAATCTGTGTCCCAATAGTCATCGGGCAAAGGGCATACACACTTATCCATGCACAACCACATGGACATCAAGGACAGGCGAGTTGGATGGTGGGTATGATACTAGTTTGTAAAAGTGCACCATTGATGAGGATGGGATTTGAACCCATGCGTGCAGAGCACAATGGATTAGCAGTCCATCGCCTTAACCACTCGGCCACCTCGTCTCAGTAAAACATGACATCTAACGCTATCATTTTTTCAGCTCTGGTCAAAGCCCTGTGCGCAAAACACGGCTCATCTTTTCAGGATAGCAAAGTGCACTTTTTGGACAGAAAAGAAGAACGCGCACCTTTTGCTCACACAAGAAAAATCATTTGCAAGAGGCCTGACAACGGACACCTTAATCATCCCACTGGAGCACACCTACCTAAACAAGGGCCTTCTACACCATGCCATCAACACGCCATGCTGTATTTTTCATCTTTGCTTACATCTTTTGGAATCATTGCAAACTTTCAGCCAAGCATTTCCACAATTAACATCTGCCTTTTAGGGTCACTTAGCTAGACTGTGGGCTGAACTATGCAGATTACTTCTACTTTTAGGGAGACTCAAGCCAGTATGAACATGAGGCGAGGGCACATCTTCTTACTGTCCTACCAATCCCATTATACCTTATGCCTCACACTGGCACCTGCCAGTCACAGACAGGAGGTTTACAACTTGAAAATCAGGTATGACTGAAGCACTTTTTGGCACTTGTCCTTCTACAGACAAACTATTTTCTTCGTGCAGCCAGACAAGCACTGTTTATTTTCTCCGCTAAGGCTGCAGAGGTGAATTTTCTATTTGTGGGTTGCAGGTCTGAACCCCAAATGGCCCATACTTTGTGAGAAAGAATGATGCTGCAGACAAGCATTGTGTAAATGTACACAATCTGTGTCCCAATAGTCATCGGGCAAAGGGCATACACACTTATCCATGCACAACCACATGGACATCAAGGACAGGCGAGTTGGATGGTGGGTATGATACTAGTTTGTAAAAGTGCACCATTGACGAGGATGGGATTTGAACCCATTCGTGCAGAGCAGAATGGATTAGCAGTCCATCGCCTTAACCACTCGGCCACCTCGTCTCAGTAAAACATGACATCTAACGCTATCATTTTTTCAGCTCTGGTCAAAGCCCTGTGCGCAAAACACGGCTCATCTTTTCAGGATAGCAAAGTGCACTTTTTGGACAGAAAAGAAGAACGCGCACCTTTTGCTCACACAAGAAAAATCATTTGCAAGAGGCCTGACAGCGGACACCTTAATCATCCCACTGGAGCACACCTACCTAAACAAGGGCCTTCTACACCATGCCATCAACACGCCATGCTGTATTTTTCATCTTTGCTTACATCTTTTGGAATCATTGCAAACTTTCAGCCAAGCATTTCCACAATTAACATCTGCCTTTTAGGGTCACTTAGCTAGACTGTGGGCTGAACTATGCAGATTACTTCTACTTTTAGGGAGACTCAAGCCAGTATGAACATGAGGCGAGGGCACATCTTCTTACTGTCCTACCAATCCCATTATACCTTATGCCTCACACTGGCACCTGCCAGTCACAGACAGGAGGTTTACAACTTGAAAATCAGGTATGACTGAAGCACTTTTTGGCACTTGTCCTTCTACAGACAAACTATTTTCTTCGTGCAGCCAGACAAGCACTGTTTATTTTCTCCGCTAAGGCTGCAGAGGTGAATTTTCTATTTGTGGGTTGCAGGTCTGAACCCCGAACGGCCCATACTTTGTGAGAAAGAATGATGCTGCAGACAAGCATTGTGTAAATGTACACAATCTGTGTCCCAATAGTCATCGGGCAAAGGGCATACACACTTATCCATGCACAACCACATGGACGTCAAGGACAGGCGAGTTGGATGGTGGGTATGATACTAGTTTGTAAAAGTGCACCATCGACGAGGATGGGATTTGAACCCATGCGTGCAGAGCACAATGGATTAGCAGTCCATCGCCTTAACCACTCGGCCACCTCGTCTCAGTAAAACATGACATCTAACGCTATCATTTTTTCAGCTCTGGTCAAAGCCCTGTGCGCAAAACACGGCTCATCTTTTCAGGATAGCAAAGTGCACTTTTTGGACAGAAAAGAAGAACGCGCTCCTTTTGCTCACACAAGAAAAATCATTTTCAAGAGGCCTGACAGAGGACACCTTAATCATCCCACTGGAGCACACCTACCTAAACAAGGGCCTTCTACACCATGCCATCAACACGCCATGCTGTATTTTTCATCTTTGCTTACATCTTTTGGAATCATTGCAAACTTTCAGCCAAGCATTTCCACAATTAACATCTGCCTTTTAGGGTCACTTAGCTAGACTGTGGGCTGAACTATGCAGATTACTTCTACTTTTAGGGAGACTCAAGCCAGTATGAACATGAGGCGAGGGCACATCTTCTTACTGTCCTACCAATCCCATTATACCTTATGCCTCACACTGGCACCTGCCAGTCACAGACAGGAGGTTTACAACTTGAAAATCAGGTATGACTGAAGCACTTTTTGGCACTTGTCCTTCTACAGACAAACTATTTTCTTCGTGCAGCCAGACAAGCACTGTTTATTTTCTCCGCTAAGGCTGCAGAGGTGAATTTTCTATTTGTGGGTTGCAGGTCTGAACCCCAAATGGCCCATACTTTGTGAGAAAGAATGATGCTGCAGACAAGCATTGTGTAAATGTACACAATCTGTGTCCCAATAGTCATCGGGCAAAGGGCATACACACTTATCCATGCACAACCACATGGACGTCAAGGACAGGCGAGTTGGATGGTGGGTATGATACTAGTTTGTAAAAGTGCACCATCGACGAGGATGGGATTTGAACCCATGCGTGCAGAGCCCAATGGATTAGCAGTCCATCGCCTTAACCACTCGGCCACCTCGTCTCAGCAAAACATGACATCTAACGCTATCATTTTTTCAGCTCTGGTCAAAGCCCTGTGCGCAAAACACGGCTCATCTTTTCAGGATAGCAAAGTGCACTTTTTGGACAGAAAAGAAGAACGCGCACCTTTTGCTCACACAAGAAAAATCATTTGCAAGAGGCCTGACAGAGGACACCTTAATCATCCCACTGGAGCACACCTACCTAAACAAGGGCCTTCTACACCATGCCATCAACACGCCATGCTGTATTTTTCATCTTTGCTTACATCTTTTGGAATCATTGCAAACTTTCAGCCAAGCATTTCCACAATTAACATCTGCCTTTTAGGGTCACTTAGCTAGACTGTGGGCTGAACTATGCAGATTACTTCTACTTTTAGGGAGACTCAAGCCAGTATGAACATGAGGCGAGGGCACATCTTCTTACTGTCCTACCAATCCCATTATACCTTATGCCTCACACTGGCACCTGCCAGTCACAGACAGGAGGTTTACAACTTGAAAATCAGGTATGACTGAAGCACTTTTTGGCACTTGTCCTTCTACAGACAAACTAATTTCTTCGTGCAGCCAGACAAGCACTGTTTATTTTCTCCGCTAAGGCTGCAGAGGTGAATTTTCTATTTGTGGGTTGCAGGTCTGAACCCCGAACGGCCCATACTTTGTGAGAAAGAATGATGCTGCAGACAAGCATTGTGTAAATGTACACAATCTGTGTCCCAATAGTCATCGGGCAAAGGGCATACACACTTATCCATGCACAACCACATGGACGTCAAGGACAGGCGAGTTGGATGGTGGGTATGATACTAGTTTGTAAAAGTGCACCATCGACGAGGATGGGATTTGAACCCATGCGTGCAGAGCACAATGGATTAGCAGTCCATCGCCTTAACCACTCGGCCACCTCGTCTCAATAAAACATGACATCTAACGCTATCATTTTTTCAGCTCTGGTCAAAGCCCTGTGCGCAAAACACGGCTCATCTTTTCAGGATAGCAAAGTGCACTTTTTGGACAGAAAAGAAGAACGCGCACCTTTTGCTCACACAAGAAAAATCATTTGCAAGAGGCCTGACAGAGGACACCTTAATCATCCCACTGGAGCACACCTACCTAAACAAGGGCCTTCTACACCATGCCATCAACACGCCATGCTGTATTTTTCATCTTTGCTTACATCTTTTGGAATCATTGCAAACTTTCAGCCAAGCATTTCCACAATTAACATCTGCCTTTTAGGGTCACTTAGCTAGACTGTGGGCTGAACTATGCAGATTACTTCTACTTTTAGGGAGACTCAAGCCAGTATGAACATGAGGCGAGGGCACATCTTCTTACTGTCCTACCAATCCCATTATACCTTATGCCTCACACTGGCACCTGCCAGTCACAGACAGGAGGTTTACAACTTGAAAATCAGGTATGACTGAAGCACTTTTTGGCACTTGTCCTTCTACAGACAAACTATTTTCTTCGTGCAGCCAGACAAGCACTGTTTATTTTCTCCGCTAAGGCTGCAGAGGTGAATTTTCTATTTGTGGGTTGCAGGTCTGAGCCCCAAATGGCCCATACTTTGTGAGAAAGAATGATGCTGCAGACAAGCATTGTGTAAATGTACAATATCTGTGTCCCAATAGTCATCGGGCAAAGGGCATACACACTTATCCATGCACAACCACATGGACATCAAGGACAGGCGAGTTGGATGGTGGGTATGATACTAGTTTGTAAAAGTGCACCATCGACAAGGATGGGATTTGAACCCATGCATGCAGAGCACAATGGATTAGCAGTCCATCGCCTTAACCACTCGGCCACCTCGTCTCAGTAAAACATGACATCTAACACTATCATTTTTTCAGCTCTGGTCAAAGCCCTGTGCGCAAAACACGGCTCATCTTTTCAGGATAGCAAAGTGCACTTTTTGGACAGAAAAGAAGAACGCGCACCTTTTGCTCACACAAGAAAAATCATTTGCAAGAGGCCTGACAGCGGACACCTTAATCATCCCACTGGAGCACACCTACCTAAACAAGGGCCTTCTACACCATGCCATCAACACGCCATGCTGTATTTTTCATCTTTGCTTACATCTTTTGGAATCATTGCAAACTTTCAGCCAAGCATTTCCACAATTAACATCTGCCTTTTAGGGTCACTTAGCTAGACTGTGGGCTGAACTATGC
The DNA here is from genome assembly GCF_040937935.1 of Hyperolius riggenbachi. Lineage (NCBI taxonomy): Eukaryota > Metazoa > Chordata > Amphibia > Anura > Hyperoliidae > Hyperolius > Hyperolius riggenbachi. Next base: position 42,539,790 of record NC_090648.1, read on the forward strand.
AGATTACTTCTACTTTTAGGGAGACTCAAGCCAGTATGAACATGAGGCGAGGGCACATCTTCTTACTGTCCTACCAATCCCATTATACCTTATGCCTCACACTGGCACCTGCCAGTCACAGACAGGAGGTTTACAACTTGAAAATCAGGTATGACTGAAGCACTTTTTGGCACTTGTCCTTCTACAGACAAACTATTTTCTTCTTGCAGCCAGACAAGCACTGTTTATTTTCTCCGCTAAGGCTGCAGAGGTGAATTTTCTATTTGTGGGTTGCAGGTCTGAACCCCGAACGGCCCATACTTTGTGAGAAAGAATGATGCTGCAGAGAAGCATGGTGTAAATGTACACAATCTGTATCCCAATAGTCATCGGGCAAAGGGCATACACACTTATTCATGCACAACCACATGGACGTCAAGGACAGGCGAGTTGGATGGTGGGTATGATACTAGTTTGTAAAAGTGCAACATCGACGAGGATGGGATTTGAACCCATGCGTGCAGAGCACAATGGATTAGCAGTCCATCGCCTTAACCACTCGGCCACCTCGTCTCAGTAAATCATGACATCTAACGCTATCATTTTTTCAGCTATGGTCAAAGCCCTGTGCGCAAAACACGGCTCATCTTTTCAGGATAGCAAAGTGCACTTTTTGGACAGAAAAGAAGAACGCGCACCTTTTGCTCACACAAGAAAAATCATTTGCAAGAGGCCTGACAGAGGACACCTTAATCATCCCACTGGAGCACACCTACCTAAACAAGGGCCTTCTACACCATGCCATCAACACGCCATGCTGTATTTTTCATCTTTGCTTACATCTTTTGGAATCATTGCAAACTTTCAGCCAAGCATTTCCACAATTAACATCTGCCTTTTAGGGTCACTTAGCTAGACTGTGGGCTGAACTATGCAGATTACTTCTACTTTTAGGGAGACTCAAGCCAGTATGAACATGAGGCGAGGGCACATCTTCTTACTGTCCTACCAATCCCATTATACCTTATGCCTCACACTGGCACCTGCCAGTCACAGACAGGAGGTTTACAACTTGAAAATCAGGTATGACTGAAGCACTTTTTGGCACTTGTCCTTCTACAGACAAACTATTTTCTTCGTGCAGCCAGACAAGCACTGTTTATTTTCTCCGCTAAGGCTGCAGAGGTGAATTTTCTATTTGTGGGTTGCAGGTCTGAACCCCAAATGGCCCATACTTTGTGAGAAAGAATGATGCTGCAGACAAGCATTGTGTAAATGTACACAATCTGTGTCCCAATAGTCATCGGGCAAAGGGCATACACACTTATCCATGCACAACCACATGGACGTCAAGGACAGGCGAGTTGGATGGTGGGTATGATACTAGTTTGTAAAAGTGCACCATCGACGAGGATGGGATTTGAACCCATGCGTGCAGAGCCCAATGGATTACCAGTCCATCGCCTTAACCACTCGGCCACCTCGTCTCAGTAAAACATGACATCTAACGCTATCATTTTTTCAGCTCTGGTCAAAGCCCTGTGCGCAAAACACGGCTCATCTTTTCAGGATAGCAAAGTGCACTTTTTGGACAGAAAAGAAGAACGCGCACCTTTTGCTCACACAAGAAAAATCATTTGCAAGAGGCCTGACAGAGGACACCTTAATCATCCCACTGGAGCACACCTACCTAAACAAGGGCCTTCTACACCATGCCATCAACACGCCATGCTGTATTTTTCATCTTTGCTTACATCTTTTGGAATCATTGCAAACTTTCAGCCAAGCATTTCCACAATTAACATCTGCCTTTTAGGGTCACTTAGCTAGACTGTGGGCTGAACTATGCAGATTACTTCTACTTTTAGGGAGACTCAAGCCAGTATGAACATGAGGCGAGGGCACATCTTCTTACTGTCCTACCAATCCCATTATACCTTATGCCTCACACTGGCACCTGCCAGTCACAGACAGGAGGTTTACAACTTGAAAATCAGGTATGACTGAAGCACTTTTTGGCACTTGTCCTTCTACAGACAAACTAATTTCTTCGTGCAGCCAGACAAGCACTGTTTATTTTCTCCGCTAAGGCTGCAGAGGTGAATTTTCTATTTGTGGGTTGCAGGTCGGAACCCCGAACGGCCCATACTTTGTGAGAAAGAATGATGCTGCAGACAAGCATTGTGTAAATGTACACAATCTGTGTCCCAATAGTCATCGGGCAAAGGGCATACACACTTATCCATGCACAACCACATGGACGTCAAGGACAGGCGAGTTGGATGGTGGGTATGATACTAGTTTGTAAAAGTGCACCATCGACGAGGATGGGATTTGAACCCATGCGTGCAGAGCACAATGGATTAGCAGTCCATCGCCTTAACCACACGGCCACCTCGTCTCAATAAAACATGACATCTAACGCTATCATTTTTTCAGCTATGGTCAAAGCCCTGTGCGCAAAACACGGCTCATCTTTTCAGGATAGCAAAGTGCACTTTTTGGACAGAAAAGAAGAACGCGCACCTTTTGCTCACACAAGAAAAATCATTTGCAAGAGGCCTGACAGAGGACACCTTAATCATCCCACTGGAGCACACCTACCTAAACAAGGGCCTTCTACACCATGCCATCAACACGCCATGCTGTATTTTTCATCTTTGCTTACATCTTTTGGAATCATTGCAAACTTTCAGCCAAGCATTTCCTCAATTAACATCTGCCTTTTAGGGTCACTTAGCTAGACTGTGGGCTGAACTATGCAGATTACTTCTACTTTTAGGGAGACTCAAGCCAGTATGAACATGAGGCGAGGGCACATCTTCTTACTGTCCTACCAATCCCATTATACCTTATGCCTCACACTGGCACCTGCCAGTCACAGACAGGAGGTTTACAACTTGAAAATCAGGTATGACTGAAGCACTTTTTGGCACTTGTCCTTCTACAGACAAACTATTTTCTTCGTGCAGCCAGACAAGCACTGTTTATTTTCTCCGCTAAGGCTGCAGAGGTGAATTTTCTATTTGTGGGTTGCAGGTCTGAACCCCAAATGGCCCATACTTTGTGAGAAAGAATGATGCTGCAGACAAGCATTGTGTAAATGTACAATATCTGTGTCCCAATAGTCATCGGGCAAAGGGCATACACACTTATCCATGCACAACCACATGGACATCAAGGACAGGCGAGTTGGATGGTGGGTATGATACTAGTTTGTAAAAGTGCACCATCGACGAGGATGGGATTTGAACCCATGCATGCAGAGCACAATGGATTAGCAGTCCATCGCCTTAACCACTCGGCCACCTCGTCTCAGTAAAACATGACATCTAACGCTATCATTTTTTCAGCTCTGGTCAAAGCCCTGTGCGCAAAACACGGCTCATCTTTTCAGGATAGCAAAGTGCACTTTTTGGACAGAAAAGAAGAACGCGCACCTTTTGCTCACACAAGAAAAATCATTTGCAAGAGGCCTGACAGCGGACACCTTAATCATCCCACTGGAGCACACCTACCTAAACAAGGGCCTTCTACACCATGCCATCAACACGCCATGCTGTATTTTTCATCTTTGCTTACATCTTTTGGAATCATTGCAAACTTTCAGCCAAGCATTTCCACAATTAACATCTGCCTTTTAGGGTCACTTAGCTAGACTGTGGGCTGAACTATGCAGATTACTTCTACTTTTAGGGAGACTCAAGCCAGTATGAACATGAGGCGAGGGCACATCTTCTTACTGTCCTACCAATCCCATTATACCTTATGCCTCACACTGGCACCTGCCAGTCACAGACAGGAGGTTTACAACTTGAAAATCAGGTATGACTGAAGCACTTTTTGGCACTTGTCCTTCTACAGACAAACTAATTTCTTCGTGCAGCCAGACAAGCACTGTTTATTTTCTCCGCTAAGGCTGCAGAGGTGAATTTTCTATTTGTGGGTTGCAGGTCTGAACCCCCGAACGGCCCATACTTTGTGAGAAAGAATGATGCTGCAGACAAGCATTGTGTAAATGTACACAATCTGTGTCCCAATAGTCATCGGGCAAAGGGCATACACACTTATCCATGCACAACCACATGGACGTCAAGGACAGGCGAGTTGGATGGTGGGTATGATACTAGTTTGTAAAAGTGCACCATCGACGAGGATGGGATTTGAACCCATGCGTGCAGAGCACAATGGATTAGCAGTCCATCGCCTTAACCACTCGGCCACCTCGTCTCAATAAAACATGACATCTAACGCTATCATTTTTTCAGCTATGGTCAAAGCCCTGTGCGCAAAACACGGCTCATCTTTTCAGGATAGCAAAGTGCACTTTTTGGACAGAAAAGAAGAACGCGCACCTTTTGCTCACACAAGAAAAATCATTTGCAAGAGGCCTGACAGAGGACACCTTAATCATCCCACTGGAGCACACCTACCTAAACAAGGGCCTTCTACACCATGCCATCAACACGCCATGCTGTATTTTTCATCTTTGCTTACATCTTTTGGAATCATTGCAAACTTTCAGCCAAGCATTTCCACAATTAACATCTGCCTTTTAGGGTCACTTAGCTAGACTGTGGGCTGAACTATGCAGATTACTTCTACTTTTAGGGAGACTCAAGCCAGTATGAACATGAGGCGAGGGCACATCTTCTTACTGTCCTACCAATCCCATTATACCTTATGCCTCACACTGGCACCTGCCAGTCACAGACAGGAGGTTTACAACTTGAAAATCAGGTATGACTGAAGCACTTTTTGGCACTTGTCCTTCTACAGACAAACTATTTTCTTCGTGCAGCCAGACAAGCACTGTTTATTTTCTCCGCTAAGGCTGCATAGGTGAATTTTCTATTTGTGGGTTGCAGGTCTGAACCCCAAATGGCCCATACTTTGTGAGAAAGAATGATGCTGCAGACAAGCATTGTGTAAATGTACACAATCTGTGTCCCAATAGTCATCGGGCAAAGGGCATACACACTTATCCATGCACAACCACATGGACATCAAGGACAGGCGAGTTGGATGGTGGGTATGATACTAGTTTGTAAAAGTGCACCATTGACGAGGATGGGATTTGAACCCATTCGTGCAGAGCAGAATGGATTAGCAGTCCATCGCCTTAACCACTCGGCCACCTCGTCTCAGTAAAACATGACATCTAACGCTATCATTTTTTCAGCTCTGGTCAAAGCCCTGTGCGCAAAACACGGCTCATCTTTTCAGGATAGCAAAGTGCACTTTTTGGACAGAAAAGAAGAACGCGCACCTTTTGCTCACACAAGAAAAATCATTTGCAAGAGGCCTGACAGCGGACACCTTAATCATCCCACTGGAGCACACCTACCTAAACAAGGGCCTTCTACACCATGCCATCAACACGCCATGCTGTATTTTTCATCTTTGCTTACATCTTTTGGAATCATTGCAAACTTTCAGCCAAGCATTTCCACAATTAACATCTGCCTTTTAGGGTCACTTAGCTAGACTGTGGGCTGAACTATGCAGATTACTTCTACTTTTAGGGAGACTCAAGCCAGTATGAACATGAGGCGAGGGCACATCTTCTTACTGTCCTACCAATCCCATTATACCTTATGCCTCACACTGGCACCTGCCAGTCACAGACAGGAGGTTTACAACTTGAAAATCAGGTATGACTGAAGCACTTTTTGGCACTTGTCCTTCTACAGACAAACTATTTTCTTCGTGCAGCCAGACAAGCACTGTTTATTTTCTCCGCTAAGGCTGCAGAGGTGAATTTTCTATTTGTGGGTTGCAGGTCTGAACCCCGAACGGCCCATACTTTGTGAGAAAGAATGATGCTGCAGACAAGCATTGTGTAAATGTACACAATCTGTGTCCCAATAGTCATCGGGCAAAGGGCATACACACTTATCCATGCACAACCACATGGACGTCAAGGACAGGCGAGTTGGATGGTGGGTATGATACTAGTTTGTAAAAGTGCACCATCGACGAGGATGGGATTTGAACCCATGCGTGCAGAGCACAATGGATTAGCAGTCCATCGCCTTAACCACTCGGCCACCTCGTCTCAGTAAAACATGACATCTAACGCTATCATTTTTTCAGCTCTGGTCAAAGCCCTGTGCGCAAAACACGGCTCATCTTTTCAGGATAGCAAAGTGCACTTTTTGGACAGAAAAGAAGAACGCGCTCCTTTTGCTCACACAAGAAAAATCATTTTCAAGAGGCCTGACAGAGGACACCTTAATCATCCCACTGGAGCACACCTACCTAAACAAGGGCCTTCTACACCATGCCATCAACACGCCATGCTGTATTTTTCATCTTTGCTTACATCTTTTGGAATCATTGCAAACTTTCAGCCAAGCATTTCCACAATTAACATCTGCCTTTTAGGGTCACTTAGCTAGACTGTGGGCTGAACTATGCAGATTACTTCTACTTTTAGGGAGACTCAAGCCAGTATGAACATGAGGCGAGGGCACATCTTCTTACTGTCCTACCAATCCCATTATACCTTATGCCTCACACTGGCACCTGCCAGTCACAGACAGGAGGTTTACAACTTGAAAATCAGGTATGACTGAAGCACTTTTTGGCACTTGTCCTTCTACAGACAAACTATTTTCTTCGTGCAGCCAGACAAGCACTGTTTATTTTCTCCGCTAAGGCTGCAGAGGTGAATTTTCTATTTGTGGGTTGCAGGTCTGAACCCCAAATGGCCCATACTTTGTGAGAAAGAATGATGCTGCAGACAAGCATTGTGTAAATGTACAATATCTGTGTCCCAATAGTCATCGGGCAAAGGGCATACACACTTATCCATGCACAACCACATGGACGTCAAGGACAGGCGAGTTGGATGGTGGGTATGATACTAGTTTGTAAAAGTGCACCATCGACGAGGATGGGATTTGAACCCATGCGTGCAGAGCCCAATGGATTACCTGTCCATCGCCTTAACCACTCGGCCACCTCGTCTAAGCAAAACATGACATCTAACGCTATCATTTTTTCAGCTCTGGTCAAAGCCCTGTGCGCAAAACACGGCTCATCTTTTCAGGATAGCAAAGTGCACTTTTTGGACAGAAAAGAAGAACGCGCACCTTTTGCTCACACAAGAAAAATCATTTGCAAGAGGCCTGACAGAGGACACCTTAATCATCCCACTGGAGCACACCTACCTAAACAAGGGCCTTCTACACCATGCCATCAACACGCCATGCTGTATTTTTCATCTTTGCTTACATCTTTTGGAATCATTGCAAACTTTCAGCCAAGCATTTCCACAATTAACATCTGCCTTTTAGGGTCACTTAGCTAGACTGTGGGCTGAACTATGCAGATTACTTCTACTTTTAGGGAGACTCAAGCCAGTATGAACATGAGGCGAGGGCACATCTTCTTACTGTCCTACCAATCCCATTATACCTTATGCCTCACACTGGCACCTGCCAGTCACAGACAGGAGGTTTACAACTTGAAAATCAGGTATGACTGAAGCACTTTTTGGCACTTGTCCTTCTACAGACAAACTAATTTCTTCGTGCAGCCAGACAAGCACTGTTTATTTTCTCCGCTAAGGCTGCAGAGGTGAATTTTCTATTTGTGGGTTGCAGGTCTGAACCCCGAACGGCCCATACTTTGTGAGAAAGAATGATGCTGCAGACAAGCATTGTGTAAATGTACACAATCTGTGTCCCAATAGTCATCGGGCAAAGGGCATACACACTTATCCATGCACAACCACATGGACGTCAAGGACAGGCGAGTTGGATGGTGGGTATGATACTAGTTTGTAAAAGTGCACCATCGACGAGGATGGGATTTGAACCCATGCGTGCAGAGCACAATGGATTAGCAGTCCATCGCCTTAACCACTCGGCCACCTCGTCTCAATAAAACATGACATCTAACGCTATCATTTTTTCAGCTATGGTCAAAGCCCTGTGCGCAAAACACGGCTCATCTTTTCAGGATAGCAAAGTGCACTTTTTGGACAGAAAAGAAGAACGCGCACCTTTTGCTCACACAAGAAAAATCATTTGCAAGAGGCCTGACAGAGGACACCTTAATCATCCCACTGGAGCACACCTACCTAAACAAGGGCCTTCTACACCATGCCATCAACACGCCATGCTGTATTTTTCATCTTTGCTTACATCTTTTGGAATCATTGCAAACTTTCAGCCAAGCATTTCCACAATTAACATCTGCCTTTTAGGGTCACTTAGCTAGACTGTGGGCTGAACTATGCAGATTACTTCTACTTTTAGGGAGACTCAAGCCAGTATGAACATGAGGCGAGGGCACATCTTCTTACTGTCCTACCAATCCCATTATACCTTATGCCTCACACTGGCACCTGCCAGTCACAGACAGGAGGTTTACAACTTGAAAATCAGGTATGACTGAAGCACTTTTTGGCACTTGTCCTTCTACAGACAAACTATTTTCTTCGTGCAGCCAGACAAGCACTGTTTATTTTCTCCGCTAAGGCTGCAGAGGTGAATTTTCTATTTGTGGGTTGCAGGTCTGAGCCCCAAATGGCCCATACTTTGTGAGAAAGAATGATGCTGCAGACAAGCATTGTGTAAATGTACAATATCTGTGTCCCAATAGTCATCGGGCAAAGGGCATACACACTTATCCATGCACAACCACATGGACATCAAGGACAGGCGAGTTGGATGGTGGGTATGATACTAGTTTGTAAAAGTGCACCATCGACAAGGATGGGATTTGAACCCATGCATGCAGAGCACAATGGATTAGCAGTCCATCGCCTTAACCACTCGGCCACCTCGTCTCAGTAAAACATGACATCTAACGCTATCATTTTTTCAGCTCTGGTCAAAGCCCTGTGCGCAAAACACGGCTCATCTTTTCAGGATAGCAAAGTGCACTTTTTGGACAGAAAAGAAGAACGCGCACCTTTTGCTCACACAAGAAAAATCATTTGCAAGAGGCCTGACAGCGGACACCTTAATCATCCCACTGGAGCACACCTACCTAAACAAGGGCCTTCTACACCATGCCATCAACACGCCATGCTGTATTTTTCATCTTTGCTTACATCTTTTGGAATCATTGCAAACTTTCAGCCAAGCATTTCCACAATTAACATCTGCCTTTTAGGGTCACTTAGCTAGACTGTGGGCTGAACTATGCAGATTACTTCTACTTTTAGGGAGACTCAAGCCAGTATGAACATGAGGCGAGGGCACATCTTCTTACTGTCCTACCAATCCCATTATACCTTATGCCTCACACTGGCACCTGCCAGTCACAGACAGGAGGTTTACAACTTGAAAATCAGGTATGACTGAAGCACTTTTTGGCACTTGTCCTTCTACAGACAAACTATTTTCTTCGTGCAGCCAGACAAGCACTGTTTATTTTCTCCGCTAAGGCTGCAGAGGTGAATTTTCTATTTGTGGGTTGCAGGTCTGAACCCTGAACGGCCCATACTTTGTGAGAAAGAATGATGCTGCAGAGAAGCATGGTGTAAATGTACACAATCTGTATCCCAATAGTCATCGGGCAAAGGGCATACACACTTATCCATGCACAACCACATGGACGTCAAGGACAGGCGAGTTGGATGGTGGGTATGATACTAGTTTGTAAAAGTGCAACATCGACGAGGATGGGATTTGAACCCATGCGTGCAGAGCACAATGGATTAGCAGTCCATCGCCTTAACCACTCGGCCACCTCGTCTCAGTAAATCATGACATCTAACGCTATCATTTTTTCAGCTATGGTCAAAGCCCTGTGCGCAAAACACGGCTCATCTTTTCAGGATAGCAAAGTGCACTTTTTGGACAGAAAAGAAGAACGCGCACCTTTTGCTCACACAAGAAAAATCATTTGCAAGAGGCCTGACAGAGGACACCTTAATCATCCCACTGGAGCACACCTACCTAAACAAGGGCCTTCTACACCATGCCATCAACACGCCATGCTGTATTTTTCATCTTTGCTTACATCTTTTGGAATCATTGCAAACTTTCAGCCAAGCATTTCCACAATTAACATCTGCCTTTTAGGGTCACTTAGCTAGACTGTGGGCTGAACTATGCAGATTACTTCTACTTTTAGGGAGACTCAAGCCAGTATGAACATGAGGCGAGGGCACATCTTCTTACTGTCCTACCAATCCCATTATACCTTATGCCTCACACTGGCACCTGCCAGTCACAGACAGGAGGTTTACAACTTGAAAATCAGGTATGACTGAAGCACTTTTTGGCACTTGTCCTTCTACAGACAAACTATTTTCTTCGTGCAGCCAGACAAGCACTGTTTATTTTCTCCGCTAAGGCTGCAGAGGTGAATTTTCTATTTGTGGGTTGCAGGTCTGAACCCCAAATGGCCCATACTTTGTGAGAAAGAATGATGCTGCAGACAAGCATTGTGTAAATGTACACAATCTGTGTCCCAATAGTCATCGGGCAAAGGGCATACACACTTATCCATGCACAACCACATGGACGTCAAGGACAGGCGAGTTGGATGGTGGGTATGATACTAGTTTGTAAAAGTGCACCATCGACGAGGATGGGATTTGAACCCATGCGTGCAGAGCCCAATGGATTACCAGTCCATCGCCTTAACCACTCGGCCACCTCGTCTCAGTAAAACATGACATCTAACGCTATCATTTTTTCAGCTCTGGTCAAAGCCCTGTGCGCAAAACACGGCTCATCTTTTCAGGATAGCAAAGTGCACTTTTTGGACAGAAAAGAAGAACGCGCACCTTTTGCTCACACAAGAAAAATCATTTGCAAGAGGCCTGACAGAGGACACCTTAATCATCCCACTGGAGCACACCTACCTAAACAAGGGCCTTCTACACCATGCCATCAACACGCCATGCTGTATTTTTCATCTTTGCTTACATCTTTTGGAATCATTGCAAACTTTCAGCCAAGCATTTCCACAATTAACATCTGCCTTTTAGGGTCACTTAGCTAGACTGTGGGCTGAACTATGCAGATTACTTCTACTTTTAGGGAGACTCAAGCCAGTATGAACATGAGGCGAGGGCACATCTTCTTACTGTCCTACCAATCCCATTATACCTTATGCCTCACACTGGCACCTGCCAGTCACAGACAGGAGGTTTACAACTTGAAAATCAGGTATGACTGAAGCACTTTTTGGCACTTGTCCTTCTACAGACAAACTAATTTCTTCGTGCAGCCAGACAAGCACTGTTTATTTTCTCCGCTAAGGCTGCAGAGGTGAATTTTCTATTTGTGGGTTGCAGGTCTGAACCCCGAACGGCCCATACTTTGTGAGAAAGAATGATGCTGCAGACAAGCATTGTGTAAATGTACACAATCTGTGTCCCAATAGTCATCGGGCAAAGGGCATACACACTTATCCATGCACAACCACATGGACGTCAAGGACAGGCGAGTTGGATGGTGGGTATGATACTAGTTTGTAAAAGTGCACCATCGACGAGGATGGGATTTGAACCCATGCGTGCAGAGCACAATGGATTAGCAGTCCATCGCCTTAACCACTCGGCCACCTCGTCTCAATAAAACATGACATCTAACGCTATCATTTTTTCAGCTATGGTCAAAGCCCTGTGCGCAAAACACGGCTCATCTTTTCAGGATAGCAAAATGCACTTTTTGGACAGAAAAGAAGAACGCGCACCTTTTGCTCACACAAGAAAAATCATTTGCAAGAGGCCTGACAGAGGACACCTTAATCATCCCACTGGAGCACACCTACCTAAACAAGGGCCTTCTACACCATGCCATCAACACGCCATGCTGTATTTTTCATCTTTGCTTACATCTTTTGGAATCATTGCAAACTTTCAGCCAAGCATTTCCACAATTAACATCTGCCTTTTAGGGTCACTTAGCTAGACTGTGGGCTGAACTATGCAGATTACTTCTACTTTTAGGGAGACTCAAGCCAGTATGAACATGAGGCGAGGGCACATCTTCTTACTGTCCTACCAATCCCATTATACCTTATGCCTCACACTGGCACCTGCCAGTCACAGACAGGAGGTTTACAACTTGAAAATCAGGTATGACTGAAGCACTTTTTGGCACTTGTCCTTCTACAGACAAACTATTTTCTTCGTGCAGCCAGACAAGCACTGTTTATTTTCTCCGCTAAGGCTGCAGAGGTGAATTTTCTATTTGTGGGTTGCAGGTCTGAACCCCAAATGGCCCATACTTTGTGAGAAAGAATGATGCTGCAGACAAGCATTGTGTAAATGTACAATATCTGTGTCCCAATAGTCATCGGGCAAAGGGCATACACACTTATCCATGCACAACCACATGGACATCAAGGACAGGCGAGTTGGATGGTGGGTATGATACTTCTTTGTAAAAGTGCACCATTGACGAGGATGGGATTTGAACCCATGCATGCAGAGCACAATGGATTAGCAGTCCATCGTCTTAACCACTCGGCCACCTCGTCTCAGTAAAACATGACATCTAACGCTATCATTTTTTCAGCTCTGGTCAAAGCCCTGTGCGCAAAACACGGCTCATCTTTTCAGGATAGCAAAGTGCACTTTTTGGACAGAAAAGAAGAACGCGCACCTTTTGCTCACACAAGAAAAATCATTTGCAAGAGGCCTGACAGCGGACACCTTAATCATCCCACTGGAGCACACCTACCTAAACAAGGGCCTTCTACACCATGCCATCAACACGCCATGCTGTATTTTTCATCTTTGCTTACATCTTTTGGAATCATTGCAAACTTTCAGCCAAGCATTTCCACAATTAACATCTGCCTTTTAGGGTCACTTAGCTAGACTGTGGGCTGAACTATGCAGATTACTTCTACTTTTAGGGAGACTCAAGCCAGTATGAACATGAGGCGAGGGCACATCTTCTTACTGTCCTACCAATCCCATTATACCTTATGCCTCACACTGGCACCTGCCAGTCACAGACAGGAGGTTTACAACTTGAAGCATGGTGTAAATGTACACAATCTGTATCCCAATAGTCATCGGGCAAAGGGCATACACACTTATCCATGCACAACCACATGGACGTCAAGGACAGGCGAGTTGGATGGTGGGTATGATACTAGTTTGTAAAAGTGCAACATCGACGAGGATGGGATTTGAACCCATGCGTGCAGAGCACAATAGATTAGCAGTCCATCGCCTTAACCACTCGGCCACCTCGTCTCAGTAAAAGATGACATCTAACGCTATCATTTTTTCAGCTCTGGTCAAAGCCCTGTGCGCAAAACACGGCACATCTTTTCAGGATAGCAAAGTGCACTTTTTGGACAGAAAAGAAGAACGCGCACCTTTTGCTCACACAAGAAAAATCATTTGCAAGAGGCCTGACAGAGGACACCTTAATCATCCCACTGGAGCACACCTACCTAAACAAGGGCCTTCTACACCATGCCATCAACACGCCATGCTGTATTTTTCATCTTTGCTTACATCTTTTGGAATCATTGCAAACTTTCAGCCAAGCATTTCCACAATTAACATCTGCCTTTTAGGGTCACTTAGCTAGACTGTGGGCTGAACTATGCAGATTACTTCTACTTTTAGGGAGACTCAAGCCAGTATGAACATGAGGCGAGGGCACATCTTCTTACTGTCCTACCAATCCCATTATACCTTATGCCTCACACTGGCACCTGCCAGTCACAGACAGGAGGTTTACAACTTGAAAATCAGGTATGACTGAAGCACTTTTTGGCACTTGTCCTGCTACAGACAAACTAATTTCTTCGTGCAGCCAGACAAGCACTGTTTATTTTCTCCGCTAAGGCTGCAGAGGTGAATTTTCTATTTGTGGGTTGCAGGTCTGAACCCCGAACGGCCCATACTTTGTGAGAAAGAATGATGCTGCAGACAAGCATTGTGCAAATGTACACAATCTGTGTCCCAATAGTCATCGGGCAAAGGGCATACACACTTATCCATGCACAACCACATGGACGTCAAGGACAGGCGAGTTGGATGGTGGGTATGATACTAGTTTGTAAAAGTGCACCATCGACGAGGATGGGATTTGAACCCATGCGTGCAGAGCACAATGGATTAGCAGTCCATCGCCTTAACCACTCGGCCACCTCGTCTCAATAAAACATGACATCTAACGCTATCATTTTTTCAGCTATGGTCAAAGCCCTGTGCGCAAAACACGGCTCATCTTTTCAGGATAGCAAAGTGCACTTTTTGGACAGAAAAGAAGAACGCGCACCTTTTGCTCACACAAGAAAAATCATTTGCAAGAGGCCTGACAGAGGACACCTTAATCATCCCACTGGAGCACACCTACCTAAACAAGGGCCTTCTACACCATGCCATCAACACACCATGCTGTATTTTTCATCTTTGCTTACATCTTTTGGAATCATTGCAAACTTTCAGCCAAGCATTTCCACAATTAACATCTGCCTTTTAGGGTCACTTAGCTAGACTGTGGGCTGAACTATGCAGATTACTTCTACTTTTAGGGAGACTCAAGCCAGTATGAACATGAGGTGAGGGCACATCTTCTTACTGTCCTACCAATCCCATTATACCTTATGCCTCACACTGGCACCTGCCAGTCACAGACAGGAGGTTTACAACTTGAAAATCAGGTATGACTGAAGCACTTTTTGGCACTTGTCCTTCTACAGACAAACTATTTTCTCCGTGCAGCCAGACAAGCACTGTTTATTTTCTCCGCTAAGGCTGCAGAGGTGAATTTTCTATTTGTGGGTTGCAGGTCTGAACCCCAAATGGCCCATACTTTGTGAGAAAGAATGATGCTGCAGACAAGCATTGTGTAAATGTACACAATCTGTGTCCCAATAGTCATCGGGCAAAGGGCATACACACTTATCCATGCACAACCACATGGACGTGTCAAGGACAGGCGAGTTGGATGGTGGGTATGATACTAGTTTGTAAAAGTGCACCATCGACGAGGATGGGATTTGAACCCATGCGTGCAGAGCACAATGGATTAGCAGTCCATCGCCTTAACCACTCGGCCACCTCGTCTCAGTAAAACATGACATCTAACGCTATCATTTTTTCAGCTCTGGTCAAAGCCCTGTGCGCAAAACACGGCTCATCTTTTCAGGATAGCAAAGTGCACTTTTTGGACAGAAAAGAAGAACGCGCTCCTTTTGCTCACACAAGAAAAATCATTTTCAAGAGGCCTGACAGAGGACACCTTAATCATCCCACTGGAGCACACCTACCTAAACAAGGGCCTTCTACACCATGCCATCAACACGCCATGCTGTATTTTTCATCTTTGCTTACATCTTTTGGAATCATTGCAAACTTTCAGCCAAGCATTTCCACAATTAACATCTGCCTTTTAGGGTCACTTAGCTAGACTGTGGGCTGAACTATGCAGATTACTTCTACTTTTAGGGAGACTCAAGCCAGTATGAACATGAGGCGAGGGCACATCTTCTTACTGTCCTACCAATCCCATTATACCTTATGCCTCACACTGGCACCTGCCAGTCACAGACAGGAGGTTTACAACTTGAAAATCAGGTATGACTGAAGCACTTTTTGGCACTTGTCCTTCTACAGACAAACTATTTTCTTCGTGCAGCCAGACAAGCACTGTTTATTTTCTCCGCTAAGGCTGCAGAGGTGAATTTTCTATTTCCCTGGTGCCTCCATGTCGGCATACTCATGGGTTAGCTCCGCCCCTCTAACCCCTATAGGACCAATCAAAATTCTATATATATATGGTCCCTACCCCTTCCACCTCATTCTTTTTTCCGTCCTCAGACACTATAGGACCTGTGTCTGTTAGAGTTTTAGGTTAAGCTATTTTTCTTTAGGTTTTTGGTATTCTTCCCCTTGCCCATATCACAGGTTAAGCTTCCTGTGTAATGGGCTGCTAAATGCGTCCAATTGTACCCCTGTACCTGTACTGGGTATTTCAGGTGGAGCCGCCTCAGTTTCCAGCTAAATGCGGAGTGGAAGCGTCCAGGAGGATTCTAAGGGCATAGAGAAGCTGGAGAGCGGAGCAGCAATGTCGCGCTTTGGTTCCGACATCTGCGCGGATGAAGCAGGTAAGATGGGCGGCTGGTTCTGGGCAGAGCGGTATTGGAGCGGTCAGAAGCTCTGAAGCATGTTCCCGGCGTGCGGAAATGACGTCTGGGCATGCGCGAGCCGCCGGAAGTTCTCATCTGAGGGACCAGGAAGTGCGGCGGCCATCTTTGTTGTGGGCATAATGCCCTAGTATTGCGTGCTCACGCTGGAGACGGCGGGGGCGGCCTATTTAAAGTCGGCCAGATAGCTCAGTGTAAGGCTGACCAGCTGGCAGGCGGATGGGCTGCTAGTTTTGCTGTGTATCTTGCACATTTGTTGTAAAGTATTGTTGGCTTACCCTCATCCCGGAGACAGGATAATGGAGGAAGGAGAAGCTTCTGATAATTCTGGAGGTAATTAGCAGTTTCTGCTAGGGTATGCAATAGGTGTACAGCATACCTTAATGATCATTTGAGGAACATGTCTGCTTAGTTATTTATGTATTTATTTGTTTATTTTTTTCCTTATAGTGGACGCTTCCGCTGAGGTTGGCGATCATTATGGACCTTCTGGGTAAGGGGAGAGGGAAAAAAAAAAAAAAAAGCTTGCTTGTGCAGGATCACTGAGCTTATGAATATATAAATTATGTTTTTCAGCTCTTATGTGATTCCACCGGGACAAGGAGGTGCTAATAGCCCTCGGTCACCGTCACGGCACAGAAGTGGAGGATCTTACCGAAGCAGACAGTCAAGATCAAGATCTCATTATGGCCCTTCAAACTATTACGATAAACAACATAGATCATCACGCCTTTCAAGATCCAGATCTAGATCCCCGAGAAAGCGATCAATGCCAGATAAGGGCCAGTGCTGGGCATGCCCGGGGGGGGCTATGCGAGGAAAAACCTTATGCTCATCTTGCCTAGGTCAAGTGGCAAAAGAGAATGAAGCAAAGACAGAAGATCTGGTGGAAGTAATAAGGAGAGTAGTGAGAGAGGAAGTAGCCACGCTCTCCTCATCAGCAAGTACGTCACAAGCTGAGGCAAATACGACAGAAAGGCAACCAGATCCAGAGGCATCAGACGAGGAATTGTCTTCAGGCCTCTTTAGTTTCTCTCTTACGGCACCTTTTATCTCCGCAGTAAAGGAGGCTCTGGAATGGAAGGACCCTCCTGAGGAACAACCACAGAATAAGGAGTACTATACTCATCTGTCTAAAAAGCATTGTTCCTTTCCCTTGATGAGAGAAATTAAAAATATCGTGTTGGAGGAATGGGAGAAAGTGGAGAACAAGACTTCCCTACATAATAAGTTTTCGAAGCTGTATCCAATTAAAGAAGAAGAAGCTCCTTTCTTATCCTCTCCACCGATAATTGATGCATCACTCTCAAGATTAATGAAGCATGTCACCCTACCAATGGAGAATACAGTAACTTTCCAGGATATCCTGGATAGGAGAATTGATAATGATTTGAAGAAAGTCTATCTTACAACAGGACAAATCTGTAAACCGGCTATAGCACTGACATCGGTTGGAAAGGCATTAAGTGTCTGGATCTCCAATATAGAAGAGGCAATTGAGAAAGGAGTGGATCCATTAGAGATAATTACAGCATTAGATGATTTGAAGCTTTCAGCTGACTTCATCAGTGAGGCCGCAATGGATACCTTGAGGGCTGCGTCTAGAGTAATGCTGAACTCGGTAACAGCTAAAAGGGCCTTATGGCTGAAGCACTGGAAGGCAGATATGGGATCAAAGCAGAGCTGGGTGAAGATTCCTTTTGATGGTTCGTCACTGTTTGGCAAAGAAATGGACAAGGCCATTACAAGAGTGACAGGAGGAAAATCGGGACTGCTACCGCAAGATAGACCAGTAAAGAAGAACTATCCAAGTACAAAAAGACAGCCGACAAACAGATTCTCTGACGCCAAGAGTTATAGACCAGGAAGGTCATTTAGGAAGAACTGGAGAAGCACTCAGGCTAACCTGGCAAGGTCCATAAAATCATCAATCAAGCCCGGAGGACAGCAAAAGCAGCCTTTTTGAAGGTGCGCCCGCCCAGACAGTGACAGAAGGATCAAGGCTAAGATCTTTTGTCAAAGTTTGGGTGGAGAAGATTCGAGACCCATGGGTACATTCGGTGATAAAGAATGGGCACAAATGGACTTTTCGGAGGTTACCGCAAGACAGATGGGTTCCTACAAGAATCCCGGCAGATCCAGAGAAAAAGCAGGTATTGCTGAAATACGTCCAATCCTTGGTACGACAGAAAGTAGTATTACCGGTGCCGACTTCGGAAAAATTCGAAGGGATCTATTTCCCTCTGTTTATGGTACAGAAGAAATCAGGAGGATTCAGGCCGGTTATAGATCTGAAATATCTGAACAAGTCGATAAAGGTGCCCAGATTCAAGATGGAATCATTACAATCGATAATATTGGCAATATCCCCGGGCGATTGGATGATGTCCATAGACCTTCAAGATGCCTATTACCATATACCCATACATCATCGATATCAAAAGTATCTGAGATTTTCTCTAGGGAACAACCATCTACAGTTCTGTTCGCTGCCATTCGGTCTTTCAACCTCTCCTCGGACATTTACAAAGATACTGGTGTCAGCAATAGCCGAACTAAGGACTCAGGGAGTAAAAGCTCATCATTACCTGGACGACATTCTGATAGTGGCAAGATCCAAAGAAGATCTACTGAAAGACTCAAAGAAAGTAATAGACTTCCTGACCGACTTGGGTTGGGTTATCAATCTAAGCAAAAGCCAGTTCGAACCGAGCAGAATACTGACATATCTAGGCGCAGTGTTCAATACAGTGAACGATTCAGTATCCCTACCAGACGCAAAGGTTCAAGACCTGATTCACAAAGTCAGATGGATTTTCCATCAACACTCACTGACGGCAAGAACATGTATGCATGTGCTAGGATTAATGTCGTCAGCCATAGTAATGGTGAAATGGAGCAGGTGGCACATGAGACCTCTGCAAGAGTTATTTCTAAGTCAATGGAACCATCACTCGATGACACAGTTAATCAAGATATCTCAAAAAGTCAGAATGTCCTTTCTGTGGTGGATGCAGCAGTAGAACTTATGCAATGCCAATCAGTTATCTCCATATCACTGGATCATTGTTACATCGGATGCCAGCAGGATGGGCTGGGGAGCACATTGTATGAACAAATGGGCCCAAGGGAGATGGAACAATCCCCAGACGAAGGTTGTGTCCAATATTCTGGAATTGAGAGCAGCCTACAGGGCAACTCAAGCCTTTGCTCATCTATTGAAAGGACATGCAGTTTGTATCCAAATGGACAACAAGGCGGCAGTGGCCTACGTGCAGAAGCAGGGAGGCACCAGGAGCAAGTCTCTAATGAAGGAAGTGGAACCACTCATGCGGTGGGCAGAGAAGAGTCTATTGTCACTAAGAGCTGTGTACATTCCAGGGACTCAGAATGCACGTGCAGATTTTTTGTCCAGAAACCGGATCGAGAACAACGAATGGATGTTGAAAAAGGAAATCTTCCAGATGCTAGTGCAACGTTGGGGTCTGCCGCAACTGGATTTGTTCGCCTCAGATCTGAACTGCCAATTGCCAAGGTTCTTCTCCAGATTCCCGTCCAAGAAGGCGGAGGGAGTGGACGCAATGACTCAGGCATGGAGGGCGAATATGATCTTCGCTTTTCCCCCGACTCCGCTTATATTGAGGTTCTTGAACAGACTTCAAGCAGAGAATGTGGAAGCGATAGTGATAACTCCATTCTGGCCAAAGAGGCCATGATTTCCGTTACTTCTCAAGATGTCAGTGGCACCCCATTGGAAGCTTCCCCTGTTATCAGACCTCTTGTCGCAAGGAGAACTGAGACATCAGCATATTCACAGAATATCGTTGACTGCGTGGAGATTGAGAGGGAAAATTTGTTGAAAGCAGGATTTTCACAAACAGTGGCAGAAACATTGCTAAAAGCAAGAAAGTCCTCTACAAATAATACCTACTATAGAGTATGGAGAAGATTTATTGAGTTCTCTTTACAGAAGAGAGTGGATTACCTTACTCCCTCAGTACCACACGTCTTGGAGTTCCTGCAAACAGGTTTCGATATAGGACTGACTGTAAGAACACTCAGAGTACAGGTTTCAGCAATATCAGCATTAGTCGGTTCACAACTGGCATCACACAGATTGGTGCAGCAGTTTTTCCAGGCCATCATGAAGTTGAGACCGCCGTTACAGAAAATATGTCCAAGTTGGGATCTTCCCTTGGTTCTTGAATATTTATCTTCTGAAATATTTGAACCTCCAGAGAACTGTTCAGTGTGGAACATGACCTTAAAGAGGAGCTGTTAGGTATAAGGTCTCAGAGAAAATAAACACATATATCAGTAGCTAAAGATTGGCTGTACTTACATTACATATGCATTTCACTGTCCACGTTTGGATTTCACAGAATTTGTATATAGTATATGCAGAGAATGATGCTCCTGACAGCCCATGGCAGGTTCCATGTTTGTGAAGCCAAATGTGTCGTCATGTCCTGCCTGCTTCTGATCACAGAACAGCTCGTACAGAATAACACAGTGTGCAGTGAATATTAATGAGCCATGTGGCTAGGAACAATAGCGGACTCCTGCAGAGTAATCTTCCCGGAGATTTATCTGTGCTGTGAGTTTAGAAGCTGCTGAAACTTGATCCCGTCTTCTCCTTAGCAGCCGAGGGGAGGGCCCCAGAATGCTTTGCAGTATGGAATGCGGCTTGCGTCCTCCTTAGGAGCTTAGCTTTGGTGATAAGCACACATTAAATGTAAGAGAGATTTTTATCTTTAGTAATGTCTTTTGGCTTCTGTCTAAACTGTTTAACACAGGAGAATAGAGGTTTAAATTAGCTTCTGCAGCCTGACAGTTACTCTTTAAAGATGGCCTTTCTGATCGCAATTTCATCAGGAAGAAGGGTATCAGAAATAAGGGCACTGAGTTGGAAAGAACCCTTCTTGAGCTTCTTTCAAGACAGAGTGGTACTAAGACCAATGTCACATTTCCTTCCAAAAGTGATATCAATAAAGCATCTGAATCAGGAGTGGACGTTGCCGGCCTTTCCTATGGAAGATGGGTTTCCTAATGGACATCCGTTAGATGTGGCAAGATGGTTGCAATTGTATCTTCAGGTAACCAGTACATTCCGAAATTCGGATCACCTGTTTGTGAATCCAGCAGGTCCAAGGAAAGGAAAGGAAGTCGCCATTAGGACCATAGCAGCATGGCTGGTCCGACTGATTAAGGAAGCGTATAGAGCCAGAGGGTCAGAAGCACCTTCTTCTACCTCAGCACATTCGACGCGGAGTATCTCTTCCTCTTGGGCAGCAGCGACTGGAGTCTCGTTGATAAATATTTGCAAGGCAGCAAATTGGTCATCGCCTAACACATTTATAAATCATTACAGAGTGAATCCAGCTCTGTTGACTTCTGTTAAATTTGGACAGAATGTTTTATCAGCAGTACATAAATAATTGTTGATAGCACCCACCCGTTTGGTCTCTTATTACTACTATGCAAATCCCATGAGTATGCCGACATGGAGGCACCAGGGAAACGGGAAAATTGATGCTTACCTGTAATTTTCCTTTCCTGGTGCATCTCCATGTCGGCATACGTCCCACCCTGGTCCATCGTGTCTGAGTTCTAAATTATTAGAATGAGGTGGAAGGGGTAGGGACCATATATATATAGAATTTTGATTGGTCCTATAGGGGTTAGAGGGGCGGAGCTAACCCATGAGTATGCCGACATGGAGATGCACCAGGAAAGGAAAATTACAGGTAAGCATCAATTTTCCCGTTTGTGGGTTGCAGGTCTGAACCCCAAATGGCCCATACTTTGTGAGAAAGAATGATGCTGCAGACAAGCATTGTGTAAATGTACAATATCTGTGTCCCAATAGTCATCGGGCAAAGGGCATACACACTTATCCATGCACAACCACATGGACATCAAGGACAGGCGAGTTGGATGGTGGGTATGATACTAGTTTGTAAAAGTGCACCATCGATGAGGATGGGATTTGAACCCATGCGTGCAGAGCACAAAGGATTAGCAGTCCATCGCCTTAACCACTCGGCCACCTCATCTCAGTAAAACATGACATCTAACGCTATCATTTTTTCAGCTCTGGTCAAAGCCCTGTGCGCAAAACACGGCTCATCTTTTCAGGATAGCAAAGTGCACTTTTTGGACAGAAAAGAAGAACGCGCACCTTTTGCTTACACAAGAAAAATCATTTGCAAGAGGCCTGACAGCGGACACCTTAATCATCCCACTGGAGCACACCTACCTAAACAAGGGCCTTCTACACCATGCCATCAACACGCCATGCTGTATTTTTCATCTTTGCTTACATCTTTTGGAATCATTGCAAACTTTCAGCCAAGCATTTCCACAATTAACATCTGCCTTTTATGGTCACTTAGCTAGACTGTGGGCTGAACTATGCAGATTACTTCTACTTTTAGGGAGACTCAAGCCAGTATGAACATGAGGCGAGGGCACATCTTCTTACTGTCCTACCAATCCCATTATACCTTATGCCTCACACTGGCACCTGCCAGTCACAGACAGGAGGTTTACAACTTGAAAATCAGGTATGACTGAAGCACTTTTTGGCACTTGTCCTTCTACAGACAAACTATTTTCTTCGTGCAGCCAGACAAGCACTGTTTATTTTCTCCGCTAAGGCTGCAGAGGTGAATTTTCTATTTGTGGGTTGCAGGTCTGAACCCCAAATGGACCATACTTTGTGAGAAAGAATGATGCTGCAGACAAGCATTGTGTAAATGTACACAATCTGTGTCCCAATAGTCATCGGGCAAAGGGCATACACACTTATCCATGCACAACCACATGGACGTCAAGGACAGGCGAGTTGGATGGTGGGTATGATACTAGTTTGTAAAAGTGCACCATCGACGAGGATGGGATTTGAACCCATGCGTGCAGAGCACAATGGATTAGCAGTCCATCGCCTTAACCACTCGGCCACCTCGTCTCAGTAAACCATGACATCTAACGCTATCATTTTTTCAGCTCTGGTCAAAGCCCTGTGCGCAAAACACGGCTCATCTTTTCAGGATAGCAAAGTGCACTTTTTGGACAGAAAAGAAGAACGCGCACCTTTTGCTCACACAAGAAAAATCATTTTCAAGAGGCCTGACAGAGGACACCTTAATCATCCCACTGGAGCACACCTACCTAAACAAGGGCCTTCTACACCATGCCATCAACACGCCATGCTGTATTTTTCATCTTTGCTTACAACTTTTGGAATCATTGCAAACTTTCAGCCTAGCATTTCCACAATTAACATCTGCCTTTTAGGGTCACTTAGCTAGACTGTGGGCTGAACTATGCAGATTACTTCTACTTTTAGGGAGACTCAAGCCAGTATGAACATGAGGCGAGGGCACATCTTCTTACTGTCCTACCAATCCCATTATACCTTATGCCTCACACTGGCACCTGCCAGTCACAGACAGGAGGTTTACAACTTGAAAATCAGGTATGACTGAAGCACTTTTTGGCACTTGTCCTTCTACAGACAAACTAATTTCTTCATGCAGCCAGACAAGCACTGTTTATTTTCTCCGCTAAGGCTGCAGAGGTGAATTTTCTATTTGTGGGTTGCAGGTCTGAACCCCAAATGGCCCATACTTTGTGAGAAAGAATGATGCTGCAGACAAGCATTGTGTAAATGTACACAATCTGTGTCCCAATAGTCATCGGGCAAAGGGCATACACACTTATCCATGCACAACCACATGGACGTGTCAAGGACAGGCGAGTTGGATGGTGGGTATGATACTAGTTTGTAAAAGTGCACCATCGACGAGGATGGGATTTGAACCCATGCATGCAGAGCACAATGGATTAGCAGTCCATCGCCTTAACCACTCGGCCACCTCGTCTCAGTAAAACATGACATCTAACGCTATCATTTTTTCAGCTCTGGTCAAAGCCCTGTGCGCAAAACACGGCTCATCTTTTCAGGATAGCAAAGTGCACTTTTTGGACAGAAAAGAAGAACGCGCACCTTTTGCTCACACAAGAAAAATCATTTGCAAGAGGCCTGACAGAGGACACCTTAATCATCCCACTGGAGCACACCTACCTAAACAAGGGCCTTCTACACCATGCCATCAACACGCCATGCTGTATTTTTCATCTTTGCTTACATCTTTTGGAATCATTGCAAACTTTCAGCCAAGCATTTCCACAATTAACATCTGCCTTTTAGGGTCACTTAGCTAGACTGTGGGCTGAACTATGCAGATTACTTCTACTTTTAGGGAGACTCAAGCCAGTATGAACATGAGGCGAGGGCACATCTTCTTACTGTCCTACCAATCCCATTATACCTTATGCCTCACACTGGCACCTGCCAGTCACAGACAGGAGGTTTACAACTTGAAAATCAGGTATGACTGAAGCACTTTTTGGCACTTGTCCTTCTACAGACAAACTAATTTCTTCGTGCAGCCAGACAAGCACTGTTTATTTTCTCCGCTAAGGCTGCAGAGGTGAATTTTCTATTTGTGGGTTGCAGGTCTGAACCCCGAACGGCCCATACTTTGTGAGAAAGAATGATGCTGCAGACAAGCATTGTGTAAATGTACACAATCTGTGTCCCAATAGTCATCGGGCAAAGGGCATACACACTTATCCATGCACAACCACATGGACGTCAAGGACAGGCGAGTTGGATGGTGGGTATGATACTAGTTTGTAAAAGTGCACCATCGACGAGGATGGGATTTGAACCCATGCGTGCAGAGCACAATGGATTAGCAGTCCATCGCCTTAACCACTCGGCCACCTCGTCTCAGTAAAGCATGGCATCTAACGCTATCATTTTTTCAGCTCTGGTCAAAGCCCTGTGCGCAAAACACGGCTCATCTTTTCAGGATAGCAAAGTGCACTTTTTGGACAGAAAAGAAGAACGCGCACCTTTTGCTCACACAAGAAAAATCATTTGCAAGAGGCCTGACAGAGGACACCTTAATCATCCCACTGGAGCACACCTACCTAAACAAGGGCCTTCTACACCATGCCATCAACACGCCATGCTGTATTTTTCATCTTTGCTTACATCTTTTGGAATCATTGCAAACTTTCAGCCAAGCATTTCCACAATTAACATCTGCCTTTTAGGGTCACTTAGCTAGACTGTGGGCTGAACTATGCAGATTACTTCTACTTTTAGGGAGACTCAAGCCAGTATGAACATGAGGCGAGGACACATCTTCTTACTGTCCTACCAATCCCATTATACCTTATGCCTCACACTGGCACCTGCCAGTCACAGACAGGAGGTTTACAACTTGAAAATCAGGTATGACTGAAGCACTTTTTGGCACTTGTCCTTCTACAGACAAACTAATTTCTTCATGCAGCCAGACAAGCACTGTTTATTTTCTCCGCTAAGGCTGCAGAGGTGAATTTTCTATTTGTGGGTTGCAGGTCTGAACCCCAAATGGCCCATACTTTGTGAGAAAGAATGATGCTGCAGACAAGCATTGTGTAAATGTACACAATCTGTGTCCCAATAGTCATCGGGCAAAGGGCATACACACTTATCCATGCACAACCACATGGACGTGTCAAGGACAGGCGAGTTGGATGGTGGGTATGATACTAGTTTGTAAAAGTGCACCATCGACGAGGATGGGATTTGAACCCATGCATGCAGAGCACAATGGATTAGCAGTCCATCGCCTTAACCACTCGGCCACCTCGTCTCAGTAAAACATGACATCTAACGCTATCATTTTTTCAGCTCTGGTCAAAGCTCTGTGCGCAAAACACGGCTCATCTTTTCAGGATAGCAAAGTGCACTTTTTGGACAGAAAAGAAGAACGCGCACCTTTTGCTCACACAAGAAAAATCATTTGCAAGAGGCCTGACAGAGGACACCTTAATCATCCCACTGGAGCACACCTACCTAAACAAGGGCCTTCTACACCATGCCATCAACACGCCATGCTGTATTTTTCATCTTTGCTTACATCTTTTGGAATCATTGCAAACTTTCAGCCAAGCATTTCCACAATTAACATCTGCCTTTTAGGGTCACTTAGCTAGACTGTGGGCTGAACTATGCAGATTACTTCTACTTTTAGGGAGACTCAAGCCAGTATGAACATGAGGCGAGGGCACATCTTCTTACTGTCCTACCAATCCCATTATACCTTATGCCTCACACTGGCACCTGCCAGTCACAGACAGGAGGTTTACAACTTGAAAATCAGGTATGACTGAAGCACTTTTTGGCACTTGTCCTTCTACAGACAAACTAATTTCTTCGTGCAGCCAGACAAGCACTGTTTATTTTCTCCGCTAAGGCTGCAGAGGTGAATTTTCTATTTGTGGGTTGCAGGTCTGAACCCCGAACGGCCCATACTTTGTGAGAAAGAATGATGCTGCAGACAAGCATTGTGTAAATGTACACAATCTGTGTCCCAATAGTCATCGGGCAAAGGGCATACACACTTATCCATGCACAACCACATGGACGTCAAGGACAGGCGAGTTGGATGGTGGGTATGATACTAGTTTGTAAAAGTGCACCATCGACGAGGATGGGATTTGAACCCATGCGTGCAGAGCACAATGGATTAGCAGTCCATCGCCTTAACCACTCGGCCACCTCGTCTCAGTAAAGCATGACATCTAACGCTATCATTTTTTCAGCTCTGGTCAAAGCCCTGTGCGCAAAACACGGCTCATCTTTTCAGGATAGCAAAGTGCACTTTTTGGACAGAAAAGAAGAACGCGCACCTTTTGCTCACACAAGAGGCCTGACAGAGGACACCTTAATCATCCCACTGGAGCACACCTACCTAAACAAGGGCCTTCTACACCATGCCATCAACACGCCATGCTGTATTTTTCATCTTTGCTTACATCTTTTGGAATCATTGCAAACTTTCAGCCAAGCATTTCCACAATTAACATCTGCCTTTTAGGGTCACTTAGCTAGACTGTGGGCTGAACTATGCAGATTACTTCTACTTTTAGGGAGACTCAAGCCAGTATGAACATGAGGCGAGGGCACATCTTCTTACTGTCCTACCAATCCCATTATACCTTATGCCTCACACTGGCACCTGCCAGTCACAGACAGGAGGTTTACAACTTGAAAATCAGGTATGACTGAAGCACTTTTTGGCACTTGTCCTTCTACAGACAAACTATTTTCTTCGTGCAGCCAGACAAGCACTGTTTATTTTCTCCGCTAAGGCTGCAGAGGTGAATTTTCTATTTGTGGGTTGCAGGTCTGAACCCCGAACGGCCCATACTTTGTGAGAAAGAATGATGCTGCAGACAAGCATTGTGTAAATGTACACAATCTGTGTCCCAATAGTCATCGGGCAAAGGGCATACACACTTATCCATGCACAACCACATGGACGTCAAGGACAGGCGAGTTGGATGGTGGGTATGATACTAGTTTGTAAAAGTGCACCATCGACGAGGATGGGACTTGAACCCATGCGTGCAGAGCACAATGGATTAGCAGTCCATCGCCTTAACCACTCGGCCACCTCGTCTCAGTAAAACATGACATCTAACGCTATCATTTTTTCAGCTCTGGTCAAAGCCCTGTGCGCAAAACACGGCTCATCTTTTCAGGATAGCAAAGTGCACTTTTTGGACAGAAAAGAAGAACGCGCACCTTTTGCTCACACAAGAAAAATCATTTGCAAGAGGCCTGACAGAGGACACCTTAATCACCCTACTGGAGCACACCTACCTAAACAAGGGCCTTCTACACCATGCCATCAACACGCCATGCTGTATTTTTCATCTTTGCTTACATCTTTTGGAATCATTGCAAACTTTCAGCCAAGCATTTCCACAATTAACATCTGCCTTTTAGGGTCACTTAGCTAGACTGTGGGCTGAACTATGCAGATTACTTCTACTTTTAGGGAGACTCAAGCCAGTATGAACATGAGGCGAGGGCACATCTTCTTACTGTCCTACCAATCCCATTATACCTTATGCCTCACACTGGCACCTGTCAGTCACAGACAGGAGGTTTACAACTTGAAAATCAGGTATGACTGAAGCACTTTTTGGCACTTGTCCTTCTACAGACAAACTATTTTCTTCGTGCAGCCAGACAAGCACTGTTTATTTTCTCCGCTAAGGCTGCAGAGGTGAATTTTCTATTTGTGGGTTGCAGGTCTGAACCCCAAACGGCCCATACTTTGTGAGAAAGAATGATGCTGCAGACAAGCATTGTGTAAATGTACACAATCTGTGTCCCAATAGTCATCGGGCAAAGGGCATACACACTTATCCATGCACAACCACATGGACGTGTCAAGGACAGGCGAGTTGGATGGTGGGTATGATACTAGTTTGTAAAAGTGCACCATCGACGAGGATGGGATTTGAACCCATGCGTGCAGAGCACAATGGATTAGCAGTCCATCGCCTTAACCACTCGGCCACCTCGTCTCAGTAAAACATGACATCTAACGCTATCATTTTTTCAGCTCTGGTCAAAGCCCTGTGCGCAAAACACGGCTCATCTTTTCAGGATAGCAAAGTGCACTTTTTGGACAGAAAAGAAGAACGCGCACCTTTTGCTCACACAAGAAAAATCATTTGCAAGAGGCCTGACAGAGGACACCTTAATCATCCCACTGGAGCACACCTACCTAAACAAGGGCCTTCTACACCATGCCATCAACACGCCATGCTGTATTTTTCATCTTTGCTTACATCTTTTGGAATCATTGCAAACTTTCAGCCAAGCATTTCCACAATTAACATCTGCCTTTTAGGGTCACTTAGCTAGACTGTGGGCTGAACTATGCAGATTACTTCTACTTTTAGGGAGACTCAAGCCAGTATGAACATGAGGCGAGGGCACATCTTCTTACTGTCCTACCAATCCCATTATACCTTATGCCTCACACTGGCACCTGCCAGTCACAGACAGGAGGTTTACAACTTGAAAATCAGGTATGACTGAAGCACTTTTTGGCACCAGGCATGGTCGGAAGAGCCAATTTCCGATTCCGCGGTAATTCCGCATACCGCCACTACCGAAATTCCGCTTCCGCTACATTCCGGTGGAATTCCGCTACATTCCGCGGAATTCCGCGGTATTCCGCCACGTGCACCTTCCGTATTTTTAAACGGACTTCCGTAATTTTTAAACGGATTTCCGTAAATTTAGGAGGAAACACTCAATCGCTCATTTGAAATATCTATTGTTAATAAAGTTGATTTGTATTTTGTAAATTTGGATAAAAAAAATGTTGAAACCGTTATTTTAGCGCAGTAACTCTCCGCTGATTATGATTGGTCAACTCATTCCGCATCTCCTGATTGGTCAATTCATTCCGATTCCGATTTTGCCGGAATTCCGAATTCCGGATTGCAAATTCCGAATTCCGGATTGCAAATTCCGAATTCCGCGGAACCATGCGGAAACCCCAATTCCGGCGGAATTTCGGAATTTTAGCTTCCGCGGAATTCGGAAGCCCATGCCTGTTTGGCACTTGTCCTTCTACAGACAAACTAATTTCTTCGTGCAGCCAGACAAGCACTGTTTATTTTCTCCGCTAAGGCTGCAGAGGTGAATTTTCTATTTGTGGGTTGCAGGTCTGAACCCCGAACGGCCCATACTTTGTGAGAAAGAATGATGCTGCAGACAAGCATTGTGTAAATGTACACAATCTGTGTCCCAATAGTCATCGGGCAAAGGGCATACACACTTATCCATGCACAACCACATGGACGTCAAGGACAGGCGAGTTGGATGGTGGGTATGATACTAGTTTGTAAAAGTGCACCATCGACGAGGATGGGACTTGAACCCATGCGTGCAGAGCACAATGGATTAGCAGTCCATCGCCTTAACCACTCGGCCACCTCGTCTCAGTAAAACATGACATCTAACGCTATCATTTTTTCAGCTCTGGTCAAAGCCCTGTGCGCAAAACACGGCTCATCTTTTCAGGATAGCAAAGTGCACTTTTTGGACAGAAAAGAAGAACGCGCACCTTTTGCTCACACAAGAAAAATCATTTGCAAGAGGCCTGACAGAGGACACCTTAATCATCCCACTGGAGCACACCTACCTAAACAAGGGCCTTCTACACCATGCCATCAACACGCCATGCTGTATTTTTCATCTTTGCTTACATCTTTTGGAATCATTGCAAACTTTCAGCCAAGCATTTCCACAATTAACATCTGCCTTTTAGGGTCACTTAGCTAGACTGTGGGCTGAACTATGCAGATTACTTCTACTTTTAGGGAGACTCAAGCCAGTATGAACATGAGGCGAGGGCACATCTTCTTACTGTCCTACCAATCCCATTATACCTTATGCCTCACACTGGCACCTACCAGTCACAGACAGGAGGTTTACAACTTGAAAATCAGGTATGACTGAAGCACTTTTTGGCACTTGTCCTTCTACAGACAAACTATTTTCTTCGTGCAGCCAGACAAGCACTGTTTATTTTCTCCGCTAAGGCTGCAGAGGTGAATTTTCTATTTGTGGGTTGCAGGTCTGAACCCCAAATGGCCCATACTTTGTGAGAAAGAATGATGCTGCAGACAAGCATTGTGTAAATGTACACAATCTGTGTCCCAATAGTCATCGGGCAAAGGGCATACACACTTATCCATGCACAACCACATGGACGTGTCAAGGACAGGCGAGTTGGATGGTGGGTATGATACTAGTTTGTAAAAGTGCACCATCGACGAGGATGGGATTTGAACCCATGCGTGCAGAGCACAATGGATTAGCAGTCCATCGCCTTAACCACTCGGCCACCTCGTCTCAGTAAAACATGACATCTAACGCTATCATTTTTTCAGCTATGGTCAAAGCCCTGTGCGCAAAACACAGCTCATCTTTTCAGGATAGCAAAGTGCACTTTTTGGACAGAAAAGAAGAACGCGCACCTTTTGCTCACACAAGAAAAATCATTTGCAAGAGGCCTGACAGAGGACACCTTAATCATCCCACTGGAGCACACCTACCTAAACAAGGGCCTTCTACACCATGCCATCAACACGCCATGCTGTATTTTTCATCTTTGCTTACATCTTTTGGAATCATTGCAAACTTTCAGCCAAGCATTTCCACAATTAACATCTGCCTTTTAGGGTCACTTAGCTAGACTGTGGGCTGAACTATGCAGATTACTTCTACTTTTAGGGAGACTCAAGCCAGTATGAACATGAGGCGAGGGCACATCTTCTTACTGTCCTACCAATCCCATTATACCTTATGCCTCACACTGGCACCTGCCAGTCACAGACAGGAGGTTTACAACTTGAAAATCAGGTATGACTGAAGCACTTTTTGGCACTTGTCCTTCTACAGACAAACTATTTTCTTCGTGCAGCCAGACAAGCACTGTTTATTTTCTCCGCTAAGGCTGCAGAGGTGAATTTTCTATTTGTGGGTTGCAGGTCTGAACCCCGAACGGCCCATACTTTGTGAGAAAGAATGATGCTGCAGACAAGCATTGTGTAAATGTACACAATCTGTGTCCCAATAGTCATCGGGCAAAGGGCATACACACTTATCCATGCACAACCACATGGACGTCAAGGACAGGCGAGTTGGATGGTGGGTATGATACTAGTTTGTAAAAGTGCACCATCGACGAGGATGGGACTTGAACCCATGCGTGCAGAGCACAATGGATTAGCAGTCCATCGCCTTAACCACTCGGCCACCTCGTCTCAGTAAAACATGACATCTAACGCTATCATTTTTTCAGCTCTGGTCAAAGCCCTGTGCGCAAAACACGGCTCATCTTTTCAGGATAGCAAAGTGCACTTTTTGGACAGAAAAGAAGAACGCGCACCTTTTGCTCACACAAGAAAAATCATTTGCAAGAGGCCTGACAGAGGACACCTTAATCATCCCACTGGAGCACACCTACCTAAACAAGGGCCTTCTACACCATGCCATCAACACGCCATGCTGTATTTTTCATCTTTGCTTACATCTTTTGGAATCATTGCAAACTTTCAGCCAAGCATTTCCACAATTAACATCTGCCTTTTAGGGTCACTTAGCTAGACTGTGGGCTGAACTATGCAGATTACTTCTACTTTTAGGGAGACTCAAGCCAGTATGAACATGAGGCGAGGGCACATCTTCTTACTGTCCTACCAATCCCATTATACCTTATGCCTCACACTGGCACCTGCCAGTCACAGACAGGAGGTTTACAACTTGAAAATCAGGTATGACTGAAGCACTTTTTGGCACTTGTCCTTCTACAGACAAACTATTTTCTTCGTGCAGCCAGACAAGCACTGTTTATTTTCTCCGCTAAGGCTGCAGAGGTGAATTTTCTATTTGTGGGTTGCAGGTCTGAACCCCAAATGGCCCATACTTTGTGAGAAAGAATGATGCTGCAGACAAGCATTGTGTAAATGTACACAATCTGTGTCCCAATAGTCATCGGGCAAAGGGCATACACACTTATCCATGCACAACCACATGGACGTGTCAAGGACAGGCGAGTTGGATGGTGGGTATGATACTAGTTTGTAAAAGTGCACCATCGACGAGGATGGGATTTGAACCCATGCGTGCAGAGCACAATGGATTAGCAGTCCATCGCCTTAACCACTCGGCCACCTCGTCTCAGTAAAACATGACATCTAACGCTATCATTTTTTCAGCTCTGGTCAAAGCCCTGTGCGCAAAACACGGCTCATCTTTTCAGGATAGCAAAGTGCACTTTTTGGACAGAAAAGAAGAACGCGCACCTTTTGCTCACACAAGAAAAATCATTTGCAAGAGGCCTGACAGAGGACACCTTAATCATCCCACTGGAGCACACCTACCTAAACAAGGGCCTTCTACACCATGCCATCAACACGCCATGCTGTATTTTTCATCTTTGCTTACATCTTTTGGAATCATTGCAAACTTTCAGCCAAGCATTTCCACAATTAACATCTGCCTTTTAGGGTCACTTAGCTAGACTGTGGGCTGAACTATGCAGATTACTTCTACTTTTAGGGAGACTCAAGCCAGTATGAACATGAGGCGAGGGCACATCTTCTTACTGTCCTACCAATCCCATTATACCTTATGCCTCACACTGGCACCTGCCAGTCACAGACAGGAGGTTTACAACTTGAAAATCAGGTATGACTGAAGCACTTTTTGGCACCAGGCATGGTCGGAAGAGCCAATTTCCGATTCCGCGGTAATTCCGCATACCGCCACTACCGAAATTCCGCTTCCGCTACATTCCGGTGGAATTCCGCTACATTCCGCAGAATTCCGCGGTGTTCCGCCACGTGCACCTTCCGTATTTTTAAACGGACTTCCGTAATTTTTAAACGGATTTCCGTAAATTTAGGAGGAAACACTCAATCGCTCATTTGAAATATCTATTGTTAATAAAGTTGATTTGTATTTTGTAAATTTGGATAAAAAAAATGTTGAAACCGTTATTTTAGCGCAGTAACTCTCCGCTGATTATGATTGGTCAACTCATTCCGCATCTCCTGATTGGTCAATTCATTCCGATTCCGATTTTGCCGGAATTCCGAATTCCGGATTGCAAATTCCGAATTCCGGATTGCAAATTCCAAATTCCGCGGAACCATGCGGAAACCCCAATTCCGGCGGAATTTCGGAATTTTAGCTTCCGCGGAATTCGGAAGCCCATGCCTGTTTGGCACTTGTCCTTCTACAGACAAACTAATTTCTTCGTGCAGCCAGACAAGCACTGTTTATTTTCTCCGCTAAGGCTGCAGAGGTGAATTTTCTATTTGTGGGTTGCAGGTCTGAACCCCGAACGGCCCATACTTTGTGAGAAAGAATGATGCTGCAGACAAGCATTGTGTAAATGTACACAATCTGTGTCCCAATAGTCATCGGGCAAAGGGCATACACACTTATCCATGCACAACCACATGGACGTCAAGGACAGGCGAGTTGGATGGTGGGTATGATACTAGTTTGTAAAAGTGCACCATCGACGAGGATGGGACTTGAACCCATGCGTGCAGAGCACAATGGATTAGCAGTCCATCGCCTTAACCACTCGGCCACCTCGTCTCAGTAAAACATGACATCTAACGCTATCATTTTTTCAGCTCTGGTCAAAGCCCTGTGCGCAAAACACGGCTCATCTTTTCAGGATAGCAAAGTGCACTTTTTGGACAGAAAAGAAGAACGCGCACCTTTTGCTCACACAAGAAAAATCATTTGCAAGAGGCCTGACAGAGGACACCTTAATCATCCCACTGGAGCACACCTACCTAAACAAGGGCCTTCTACACCATGCCATCAACACGCCATGCTGTATTTTTCATCTTTGCTTACATCTTTTGGAATCATTGCAAACTTTCAGCCAAGCATTTCCACAATTAACATCTGCCTTTTAGGGTCACTTAGCTAGACTGTGGGCTGAACTATGCAGATTACTTCTACTTTTAGGGAGACTCAAGCCAGTATGAACATGAGGCGAGGGCACATCTTCTTACTGTCCTACCAATCCCATTATACCTTATGCCTCACACTGGCACCTGCCAGTCACAGACAGGAGGTTTACAACTTGAAAATCAGGTATGACTGAAGCACTTTTTGGCACTTGTCCTTCTACAGACAAACTATTTTCTTCGTGCAGCCAGACAAGCACTGTTTATTTTCTCCGCTAAGGCTGCAGAGGTGAATTTTCTATTTGTGGGTTGCAGGTCTGAACCCCAAATGGCCCATACTTTGTGAGAAAGAATGATGCTGCAGACAAGCATTGTGTAAATGTACACAATCTGTGTCCCAATAGTCATCGGGCAAAGGGCATACACACTT
Organism: Hyperolius riggenbachi; assembly: GCF_040937935.1. NCBI lineage: Eukaryota > Metazoa > Chordata > Amphibia > Anura > Hyperoliidae > Hyperolius > Hyperolius riggenbachi. The sequence continues at coordinate 42,574,666 of NC_090648.1, forward strand.
ATCCATGCACAACCACATGGACGTGTCAAGGACAGGCGAGTTGGATGGTGGGTATGATACTAGTTTGTAAAAGTGCACCATCGACGAGGATGGGATTTGAACCCATGCGTGCAGAGCACAATGGATTAGCAGTCCATCGCCTTAACCACTCGGCCACCTCGTCTCAGTAAAACATGACATCTAACGCTATCATTTTTTCAGCTCTGGTCAAAGCCCTGTGCGCAAAACACGGCTCATCTTTTCAGGATAGCAAAGTGCACTTTTTGGACAGAAAAGAAGAACGCGCACCTTTTGCTCACACAAGAAAAATCATTTGCAAGAGGCCTGACAGAGGACACCTTAATCATCCCACTGGAGCACACCTACCTAAACAAGGGCCTTCTACACCATGCCATCAACACGCCATGCTGTATTTTTCATCTTTGCTTACATCTTTTGGAATCATTGCAAACTTTCAGCCAAGCATTTCCACAATTAACATCTGCCTTTTAGGGTCACTTAGCTAGACTGTGGGCTGAACTATGCAGATTACTTCTACTTTTAGGGAGACTCAAGCCAGTATGAACATGAGGCGAGGGCACATCTTCTTACTGTCCTACCAATCCCATTATACCTTATGCCTCACACTGGCACCTGCCAGTCACAGACAGGAGGTTTACAACTTGAAAATCAGGTATGACTGAAGCACTTTTTGGCACCAGGCATGGTCGGAAGAGCCAATTTCCGATTCCGCGGTAATTCCGCATACCGCCACTACCGAAATTCCGCTTCCGCTACATTCCGGTGGAATTCCGCTACATTCCGCGGAATTCCGCGGTGTTCCGCCACGTGCACCTTCCGTATTTTTAAACGGACTTCCGTAATTTTTAAACGGATTTCCGTAAATTTAGGAGGAAACACTCAATCGCTCATTTGAAATATCTATTGTTAATAAAGTTGATTTGTATTTTGTAAATTTGGATAAAAAAAATGTTGAAACCGTTATTTTAGCGCAGTAACTCTCCGCTGATTATGATTGGTCAACTCATTCCGCATCTCCTGATTGGTCAATTCATTCCGATTCCGATTTTGCCGGAATTCCGAATTCCGGATTGCAAATTCCGAATTCCGGATTGCAAATTCCGAATTCCGCGGAACCATGCGGAAACCCCAATTCCGGCGGAATTTCGGAATTTTAGCTTCCGCGGAATTCGGAAGCCCATGCCTGTTTGGCACTTGTCCTTCTACAGACAAACTAATTTCTTCGTGCAGCCAGACAAGCACTGTTTATTTTCTCCGCTAAGGCTGCAGAGGTGAATTTTCTATTTGTGGGTTGCAGGTCTGAACCCCGAACGGCCCATACTTTGTGAGAAAGAATGATGCTGCAGACAAGCATTGTGTAAATGTACACAATCTGTGTCCCAATAGTCATCGGGCAAATGGCATACACACTTATCCATGCACAACCACATGGACGTCAAGGACAGGCGAGTTGGATGGTGGGTATGATACTAGTTTGTAAAAGTGCACCATCGACGAGGATGGGACTTGAACCCATGCGTGCAGAGCACAATGGATTAGCAGTCCATCGCCTTAACCACTCGGCCACCTCGTCTCAGTAAAACATGACATCTAACGCTATCATTTTTTCAGCTCTGGTCAAAGCCCTGTGCGCAAAACACGGCTCATCTTTTCAGGATAGCAAAGTGCACTTTTTGGACAGAAAAGAAGAACACGCACCTTTTGCTCACACAAGAAAAATCATTTGCAAGAGGCCTGACAGAGGACACCTTAATCATCCCACTGGAGCACACCTACCTAAACAAGGGCCTTCTACACCATGCCATCAACACGCCATGCTGTATTTTTCATCTTTGCTTACATCTTTTGGAATCATTGCAAACTTTCAGCCAAGCATTTCCACAATTAACATCTGCCTTTTAGGGTCACTTAGCTAGACTGTGGGCTGAACTATGCAGATTACTTCTACTTTTAGGGAGACTCAAGCCAGTATGAACATGAGGCGAGGGCACATCTTCTTACTGTCCTACCAATCCCATTATACCTTATGCCTCACACTGGCACCTGCCAGTCACAGATAGGAGGTTTACAACTTGAAAATCAGGTATGACTGAAGCACTTTTTGGCACTTGTCCTTCTACAGACAAACTATTTTCTTCGTGCAGCCAGACAAGCACTGTTTATTTTCTCCGCTAAGGCTGCAGAGGTGAATTTTCTATTTGTGGGTTGCAGGTCTGAACCCCAAATGGCCCATACTTTGTGAGAAAGAATGATGCTGCAGACAAGCATTGTGTAAATGTACACAATCTGTGTCCCAATAGTCATCGGGCAAAGGGCATACACACTTATCCATGCACAACCACATGGACGTGTCAAGGACAGGCGAGTTGGATGGTGGGTATGATACTAGTTTGTAAAAGTGCACCATCGACGAGGATGGGATTTGAACCCATGCGTGCAGAGCACAATGGATTAGCAGTCCATCGCCTTAACCACTCGGCCACCTCGTCTCAGTAAAACATGACATCTAACGCTATCATTTTTTCAGCTCTGGTCAAAGCCCTGTGCGCAAAACACGGCTCATCTTTTCAGGATAGCAAAGTGCACTTTTTGGACAGAAAAGAAGAACGCGCACCTTTTGCTCACACAAGAAAAATCATTTGCAAGAGGCCTGACAGAGGACACCTTAATCATCCCACTGGAGCACACCTACCTAAACAAGGGCCTTCTACACCATGCCATCAACACGCCATGCTGTATTTTTCATCTTTGCTTACATCTTTTGGAATCATTGCAAACTTTCAGCCAAGCATTTCCACAATTAACATCTGCCTTTTAGGGTCACTTAGCTAGACTGTGGGCTGAACTATGCAGATTACTTCTACTTTTAGGGAGACTCAAGCCAGTATGAACATGAGGCGAGGGCACATCTTCTTACTGTCCTACCAATCCCATTATACCTTATGCCTCACACTGGCACCTGCCAGTCACAGACAGGAGGTTTACAACTTGAAAATCAGGTATGACTGAAGCACTTTTTGGCACTTGTCCTTCTACAGACAAACTATTTTCTTCGTGCAGCCAGACAAGCACTGTTTATTTTCTCCGCTAAGGCTGCAGAGGTGAATTTTCTATTTGTGGGTTGCAGGTCTGAACCCCAAATGGCCCATACTTTGTGAGAAAGAATGATGCTGCAGACAAGCATTGTGTAAATGTACACAATCTGTGTCCCAATAGTCATCGGGCAAAGGGCATACACACTTATCCATGCACAACCACATGGACGTCAAGGACAGGCGAGTTGGATGGTGGGTATGATACTAGTTTGTAAAAGTGCACCATCGACGAGGATGGGATTTGAACCCATGCATGCAGAGCACAATGGATTAGCAGTCCATCGCCTTAACCACTCGGCCACCTCGTCTCAGTAAATCATGACATCTAACGCTATCATTTTTTCAGCTCTGGTCAAAGCCCTGTGCGCAAAACACGGCTCATCTTTTCAGGATAGCAAAGTGCACTTTTTGGACAGAAAAGAAGAACGCGCACCTTTTGCTCACACAAGAAAAATCATTTGCAAGAGGCCTGACAGAGGACACCTTAATCATCCCACTGGAGCACACCTACCTAAACAAGGGCCTTCTACACCATGCCATCAACACGCCATGCTGTATTTTTCATCTTTGCTTACATCTTTTGGAATCATTGCAAACTTTCAGCCAAGCATTTCCACAATTAACATCTGCCTTTTAGGGTCACTTAGCTAGACTGTGGGCTGAACTATGCAGATTACTTCTACTTTTAGGGAGACTCAAGCCAGTATGAACATGAGGCGAGGGCACATCTTCTTACTGTCCTACCAATCCCATTATACCTTATGCCTCACACTGGCACCTGCCAGTCACAGACAGGAGGTTTACAACTTGAAAATCAGGTATGACTGAAGCACTTTTTGGCACTTGTCCTTCTACAGACAAACTATTTTCTTCGTGCAGCCAGACAAGCACTGTTTATTTTCTCCGCTAAGGCTGCAGAGGTGAATTTTCTATTTGTGGGTTGCAGGTCTGAACCCCAAATGGCCCATACTTTGTGAGAAAGAATGATGCTGCAGACAAGCATTGTGTAAATGTACACAATCTGTGTCCCAATAGTCATCGGGCAAAGGGCATACACACTTATCCATGCACAACCACATGGACGTGTCAAGGACAGGCGAGTTGGATGGTGGGTATGATACTAGTTTGTAAAAGTGCACCATCGACGAGGATGGGATTTGAACCCATGCGTGCAGAGCACAATGGATTAGCAGTCCATCGCCTTAACCACTCGGCCACCTCGTCTCAGTAAAACATGACATCTAACGCTATCATTTTTTCAGCTCTGGTCAAAGCCCTGTGCGCAAAACACGGCTCATCTTTTCAGGATAGCAAAGTGCACTTTTTGGACAGAAAAGAAGAACGCGCACCTTTTGCTCACACAAGAAAAATCATTTGCAAGAGGCCTGACAGAGGACTCCTTAATCATCCCACTGGAGCACACCTACCTAAACAAGGGCCTTCTACACCATGCCATCAACACGCCATGCTGTATTTTTCATCTTTGCTTACATCTTTTGGAATCATTGCAAACTTTCAGCCAAGCATTTCCACAATTAACATCTGCCTTTTAGGGTCACTTAGCTAGACTGTGGGCTGAACTATGCAGATTACTTCTACTTTTAGGGAGACTCAAGCCAGTATGAACATGAGGCGAGGGCACATCTTCTTACTGTCCTACCAATCCCATTATACCTTATGCCTCACACTGGCACCTGCCAGTCACAGACAGGAGGTTTACAACTTGAAAATCAGGTATGACTGAAGCACTTTTTGGCACTTGTCCTTCTACAGACAAACTAATTTCTTTGTGCAGCCAGACAAGCACTGTTTATTTTCTCCGCTAAGGCTGCAGAGGTGAATTTTCTATTTGTGGGTTGCAGGTCTGAACCCCGAACGGCCCATACTTTGTGAGAAAGAATGATGCTGCAGACAAGCATTGTGTAAATGTACACAATCTGTGTCCCAATAGTCATCGGGCAAAGGGCATACACACTTATCCATGCACAACCACATGGACGTCAAGGACAGGCGAGTTGGATGGTGGGTATGATACTAGTTTGTAAAAGTGCACCATCGACGAGGATGGGACTTGAACCCATGCGTGCAGAGCACAATGGATTAGCAGTCCATCGCCTTAACCACTCGGCCACCTCGTCTCAGTAAAACATGACATCTAACGCTATCATTTTTTCAGCTCTGGTCAAAGCCCTGTGCGCAAAACATGGCTCATCTTTTCAGGATAGCAAAGTGCACTTTTTGGACAGAAAAGAAGAACGCGCACCTTTTGCTCACACAAGAAAAATCATTTGCAAGAGGCCTGACAGAGGACACCTTAATCATCCCACTGGAGCACACCTACCTAAACAAGGGCCTTCTACACCATGCCATCAACACGCCATGCTGTATTTTTCATCTTTGCTTACATCTTTTGGAATCATTGCAAACTTTCAGCCAAGCATTTCCACAATTAACATCTGCCTTTTAGGGTCACTTAGCTAGACTGTGGGCTGAACTATGCAGATTACTTCTACTTTTAGGGAGACTCAAGCCAGTATGAACATGAGGCGAGGTCACATCTTCTTACTGTCCTACCAATCCCATTATACCTTATGCCTCACACTGGCACCTGCCAGTCACAGACAGGAGGTTTACAACTTGAAAATCAGGTATGACTGAAGCACTTTTTGGCACTTGTCCTTCTACAGACAAACTATTTTCTTCGTGCAGCCAGACAAGCACTGTTTATTTTCTCCGCTAAGGCTGCAGAGGTGAATTTTCTATTTGTGGGTTGCAGGTCTGAACCCCAAATGGCCCATACTTTGTGAGAAAGAATGATGCTGCAGACAAGCATTGTGTAAATGTACACAATCTGTGTCCCAATAGTCATCGGGCAAAGGGCATACACACTTATCCATGCACAACCACATGGACGTCAAGGACAGGCGAGTTGGATGGTGGGTATGATACTAGTTTGTAAAAGTGCACCATCGACGAGGATGGGATTTGAACCCATGCGTGCAGAGCACAATGGATTAGCAGTCCATCGCCTTAACCACTCGGCCACCTCGTCTCAGTAAAACATGACATCTAACGCTATCATTTTTTCAGCTCTGGTCAAAGCCCTGTGCGCAAAACACGGCTCATCTTTTCAGGATAGCAAAGTGCACTTTTTGGACAGAAAAGAAGAACGCGCACCTTTTGCTCACACAAGAAAAATCATTTGCAAGAGGCCTGACAGAGGACACCTTAATCATCCCACTGGAGCACACCTACCTAAACAAGGGCCTTCTACACCATGCCATCAACACGCCATGCTGTATTTTTCATCTTTGCTTACATCTTTTGGAATCATTGCAAACTTTCAGCCAAGCATTTCCACAATTAACATCTGCCTTTTAGGGTCACTTAGCTAGACTGTGGGCTGAACTATGCAGATTACTTCTACTTTTAGGGAGACTCAAGCCAGTATGAACATGAGGCGAGGGCACATCTTCTTACTGTCCTACCAATCCCATTATACCTTATGCCTCACACTGGCACCTGCCAGTCACAGACAGGAGGTTTACAACTTGAAAATCAGGTATGACTGAAGCACTTTTTGGCACTTGTCCTTCTACAGACAAACTATTTTCTTCGTGCAGCCAGACAAGCACTGTTTATTTTCTCCGCTAAGGCTGCAGAGGTGAATTTTCTATTTGTGGGTTGCAGGTCTGAACCCCAAATGGCCCATACTTTGTGAGAAAGAATGATGCTGCAGATAAGCATTGTGTAAATGTACACAATCTGTGTCCCAATAGTCATCGGGCAAAGGGCATACACACTTATCCATGCACAACCACATGGACGTGTCAAGGACAGGCGAGTTGGATGGTGGGTATGATACTAGTTTGTAAAAGTACACCATCGACGAGGATGGGATTTGAACCCATGCGTGCAGAGCACAATGGATTAGCAGTCCATCGCCTTAACCACTCGGCCACCTCGTCTCAGTAAAACATGACATCTAACGCTATCATTTTTTCAGCTCTGGTCAAAGCCCTGTGCGCAAAACACGGCTCATCTTTTCAGGATAGCAAAGTGCACTTTTTGGACAGAAAAGAAGAACGCGCACCTTTTGCTCACACAAGAAAAATCATTTGCAAGAGGCCTGACAGAGGACACCTTAATCATCCCACTGGAGCACACCTACCTAAACAAGGGCCTTCTACACCATGCCATCAACACGCCATGCTGTATTTTTCATCTTTGCTTACATCTTTTGGAATCATTGCAAACTTTCAGCCAAGCATTTCCACAATTAACATCTGCCTTTTAGGGTCACTTAGCTAGACTGTGGGCTGAACTATGCAGATTACTTCTACTTTTAGGGAGACTCAAGCCAGTATGAACATGAGGCGAGGGCACATCTTCTTACTGTCCTACCAATCCCATTATACCTTATGCCTCACACTGGCACCTGCCAGTCACAGACAGGAGGTTTACAACTTGAAAATCAGGTATGACTGAAGCACTTTTTGGCACCAGGCATGGTCGGAAGAGCCAATTTCCGATTCCGCGGTAATTCCGCATACCGCCACTACCGAAATTCCGCTTCCGCTACATTCCGGTGGAATTCCGCTACATTCCGCGGAATTCCGCGGTGTTCCGCCACGTGCACCTTCCGTATTTTTAAACGGACTTCCGTAATTTTTAAACGGATTTCCGTAAATTTAGGAGGAAACACTCAATCGCTCATTTGAAATATCTATTGATAATAAAGTTGATTTGTATTTTGTAAATTTGGATAAAAAAAATGTTGAAACCGTTATTTTAGCGCAGTAACTCTCCGCTGATTATGATTGGTCAACTCATTCCGCATCTCCTGATTGGTCAATTCATTCCGATTCCGATTTTGCCGGAATTCCGAATTCCGGATTGCAAATTCCGAATTCCGGATTGCAAATTCCGAATTCCGCGGAACCATGCGGAAACCCCAATTCCGGCGGAATTTCGGAATTTTAGCTTCCGCGGAATTCGGAAGCCCATGCCTGTTTGGCACTTGTCCTTCTACAGACAAACTAATTTCTTCGTGCAGCCAGACAAGCACTGTTTATTTTCTCCGCTAAGGCTGCAGAGGTGAATTTTCTATTTGTGGGTTGCAGGTCTGAACCCCGAACGGCCCATACTTTGTGAGAAAGAATGATGCTGCAGACAAGCATTGTGTAAATGTACACAATCTGTGTCCCAATAGTCATCGGGCAAAGGGCATACACACTTATCCATGCACAACCACATGGACGTCAAGGACAGGCGAGTTGGATGGTGGGTATGATACTAGTTTGTAAAAGTGCACCATCGACGAGGATGGGACTTGAACCCATGCGTGCAGAGCACAATGGATTAGCAGTCCATCGCCTTAACCACTCGGCCACCTCGTCTCAGTAAAACATGACATCTAACGCTATCATTTTTTCAGCTCTGGTCAAAGCCCTGTGCGCAAAACACGGCTCATCTTTTCAGGATAGCAAAGTGCACTTTTTGGACAGAAAAGAAGAACGCGCACCTTTTGCTCACACAAGAAAAATCATTTGCAAGAGGCCTGACAGAGGACACCTTAATCATCCCACTGGAGCACACCTACCTAAACAAGGGCCTTCTACACCATGCCATCAACACGCCATGCTGTATTTTTCATCTTTGCTTACATCTTTTGGAATCATTGCAAACTTTCAGCCAAGCATTTCCACAATTAACATCTGCCTTTTAGGGTCACTTAGCTAGACTGTGGGCTGAACTATGCAGATTACTTCTACTTTTAGGGAGACTCAAGCCAGTATGAACATGAGGCGAGGGCACATCTTCTTACTGTCCTACCAATCCCATTATACCTTATGCCTCACACTGGCACCTGCCAGTCACAGATAGGAGGTTTACAACTTGAAAATCAGGTATGACTGAAGCACTTTTTGGCACTTGTCCTTCTACAGACAAACTATTTTCTTCGTGCAGCCAGACAAGCACTGTTTATTTTCTCCGCTAAGGCTGCAGAGGTGAATTTTCTATTTGTGGGTTGCAGGTCTGAACCCCAAATGGCCCATACTTTGTGAGAAAGAATGATGCTGCAGACAAGCATTGTGTAAATGTACACAATCTGTGTCCCAATAGTCATCGGGCAAAGGGCATACACACTTATCCATGCACAACCACATGGACGTGTCAAGGACAGGCGAGTTGGATGGTGGGTATGATACTAGTTTGTAAAAGTGCACCATCGACAAGGATGGGATTTGAACCCATGCGTGCAGAGCACAATGGATTAGCAGTCCATCGCCTTAACCACTCGGCCACCTCGTCTCAGTAAAACATGACATCTAACGCTATCATTTTTTCAGCTCTGGTCAAAGCCCTGTGCGCAAAACACGGCTCATCTTTTCAGGATAGCAAAGTGCACTTTTTGGACAGAAAAGAAGAACGCGCACCTTTTGCTCACACAAGAAAAATCATTTGCAAGAGGCCTGACAGAGGACACCTTAATCATCCCACTGGAGCACACCTACCTAAACAAGGGCCTTCTACACCATGCCATCAACACGCCATGCTGTATTTTTCATCTTTGCTTACATCTTTTGGAATCATTGCAAACTTTCAGCCAAGCATTTCCACAATTAACATCTGCCTTTTAGGGTCACTTAGCTAGACTGTGGGCTGAACTATGCAGATTACTTCTACTTTTAGGGAGACTCAAGCCAGTATGAACATGAGGCGAGGGCACATCTTCTTACTGTCCTACCAATCCCATTATACCTTATGCCTCACACTGGCACCTGCCAGTCACAGACAGGAGGTTTACAACTTGAAAATCAGGTATGACTGAAGCACTTTTTGGCACTTGTCCTTCTACAGACAAACTATTTTCTTCGTGCAGCCAGACAAGCACTGTTTATTTTCTCCGCTAAGGCTGCAGAGGTGAATTTTCTATTTGTGGGTTGCAGGTCTGAACCCCAAATGGCCCATACTTTGTGAGAAAGAATGATGCTGCAGACAAGCATTGTGTAAATGTACACAATCTGTGTCCCAATAGTCATCGGGCAAAGGGCATACACACTTATCCATGCACAACCACATGGACGTCAAGGACAGGCGAGTTGGATGGTGGGTATGATACTAGTTTGTAAAAGTGCACCATCGACGAGGATGGGATTTGAACCCATGCGTGCAGAGCACAATGGATTAGCAGTCCATCGCCTTAACCACTCGGCCACCTCGTCTCAGTAAATCATGACATCTAACGCTATCATTTTTTCAGCTCTGGTCAAAGCCCTGTGCGCAAAACACGGCTCATCTTTTCAGGATAGCAAAGTGCACTTTTTGGACAGAAAAGAAGAACGCGCACCTTTTGCTCACACAAGAAAAATCATTTGCAAGAGGCCTGACAGAGGACACCTTAATCATCCCACTGGAGCACACCTACCTAAACAAGGGCCTTCTACACCATGCCATCAACACGCCATGCTGTATTTTTCATCTTTGCTTACATCTTTTGGAATCATTGCAAACTTTCAGCCAAGCATTTCCACAATTAACATCTGCCTTTTAGGGTCACTTAGCTAGACTGTGGGCTGAACTATGCAGATTACTTCTACTTTTAGGGAGACTCAAGCCAGTATGAACATGAGGCGAGGGCACATCTTCTTACTGTCCTACCAATCCCATTATACCTTATGCCTCACACTGGCACCTGCCAGTCACAGACAGGAGGTTTACAACTTGAAAATCAGGTATGACTGAAGCACTTTTTGGCACTTGTCCTTCTACAGACAAACTATTTTCTTCGTGCAGCCAGACAAGCACTGTTTATTTTCTCCGCTAAGGCTGCAGAGGTGAATTTTCTATTTGTGGGTTGCAGGTCTGAACCCCAAATGGCCCATACTTTGTGAGAAAGAATGATGCTGCAGACAAGCATTGTGTAAATGTACACAATCTGTGTCCCAATAGTCATCGGGCAAAGGGCATACACACTTATCCATGCACAACCACATGGACGTGTCAAGGACAGGCGAGTTGGATGGTGGGTATGATACTAGTTTGTAAAAGTGCACCATCGACGAGGATGGGATTTGAACCCATGCGTGCAGAGCACAATGGATTAGCAGTCCATCGCCTTAACCACTCGGCCACCTCGTCTCAGTAAAACATGACATCTAACGCTATCATTTTTTCAGCTCTGGTCAAAGCCCTGTGCGCAAAACACGGCTCATCTTTTCAGGATAGCAAAGTGCACTTTTTGGACAGAAAAGAAGAACGCGCACCTTTTGCTCACACAAGAAAAATCATTTGCAAGAGGCCTGACAGAGGACACCTTAATCATCCCACTGGAGCACACCTACCTAAACAAGGGCCTTCTACACCATGCCATCAACACGCCATGCTGTATTTTTCATCTTTGCTTACATCTTTTGGAATCATTGCAAACTTTCAGCCAAGCATTTCCACAATTAACATCTGCCTTTTAGGGTCACTTAGCTAGACTGTGGGCTGAACTATGCAGATTACTTCTACTTTTAGGGAGACTCAAGCCAGTATGAACATGAGGCGAGGGCACATCTTCTTACTGTCCTACCAATCCCATTATACCTTATGCCTCACACTGGCACCTGCCAGTCACAGACAGGAGGTTTACAACTTGAAAATCAGGTATGACTGAAGCACTTTTTGGCACTTGTCCTTCTACAGACAAACTAATTTCTTTGTGCAGCCAGACAAGCACTGTTTATTTTCTCCGCTAAGGCTGCAGAGGTGAATTTTCTATTTGTGGGTTGCAGGTCTGAACCCCGAACGGCCCATACTTTGTGAGAAAGAATGATGCTGCAGACAAGCATTGTGTAAATGTACACAATCTGTGTCCCAATAGTCATCGGGCAAAGGGCATACACACTTATCCATGCACAACCACATGGACGTCAAGGACAGGCGAGTTGGATGGTGGGTATGATACTAGTTTGTAAAAGTGCACCATCGACGAGGATGGGACTTGAACCCATGCGTGCAGAGCACAATGGATTAGCAGTCCATCGCCTTAACCACTCGGCCACCTCGTCTCAGTAAAACATGACATCTAACGCTATCATTTTTTCAGCTCTGGTCAAAGCCCTGTGCGCAAAACATGGCTCATCTTTTCAGGATAGCAAAGTGCACTTTTTGGACAGAAAAGAAGAACGCGCACCTTTTGCTCACACAAGAAAAATCATTTGCAAGAGGCCTGACAGAGGACACCTTAATCATCCCACTGGAGCACACCTACCTAAACAAGGGCCTTCTACACCATGCCATCAACACGCCATGCTGTATTTTTCATCTTTGCTTACATCTTTTGGAATCATTGCAAACTTTCAGCCAAGCATTTCCACAATTAACATCTGCCTTTTAGGGTCACTTAGCTAGACTGTGGGCTGAACTATGCAGATTACTTCTACTTTTAGGGAGACTCAAGCCAGTATGAACATGAGGCGAGGGCACATCTTCTTACTGTCCTACCAATCCCATTATACCTTATGCCTCACACTGGCACCTGCCAGTCACAGACAGGAGGTTTACAACTTGAAAATCAGGTATGACTGAAGCACTTTTTGGCACTTGTCCTTCTACAGACAAACTATTTTCTTCGTGCAGCCAGACAAGCACTGTTTATTTTCTCCGCTAAGGCTGCAGAGGTGAATTTTCTATTTGTGGGTTGCAGGTCTGAACCCCAAATGGCCCATACTTTGTGAGAAAGAATGATGCTGCAGACAAGCATTGTGTAAATGTACACAATCTGTGTCCCAATAGTCATCGGGCAAAGGGCATACACACTTATCCATGCACAACCACATGGACGTCAAGGACAGGCGAGTTGGATGGTGGGTATGATACTAGTTTGTAAAAGTGCACCATCGACGAGGATGGGATTTGAACCCATGCGTGCAGAGCACAATGGATTAGCAGTCCATCGCCTTAACCACTCGGCCACCTCGTCTCAGTAAAACATGACATCTAACGCTATCATTTTTTCAGCTCTGGTCAAAGCCCTGTGCGCAAAACACGGCTCATCTTTTCAGGATAGCAAAGTGCACTTTTTGGACAGAAAAGAAGAACGCGCACCTTTTGCTCACACAAGAAAAATCATTTGCAAGAGGCCTGACAGAGGACACCTTAATCATCCCACTGGAGCACACCTACCTAAACAAGGGCCTTCTACACCATGCCATCAACACGCCATGCTGTATTTTTCATCTTTGCTTACATCTTTTGGAATCATTGCAAACTTTCAGCCAAGCATTTCCACAATTAACATCTGCCTTTTAGGGTCACTTAGCTAGACTGTGGGCTGAACTATGCAGATTACTTCTACTTTTAGGGAGACTCAAGCCAGTATGAACATGAGGCGAGGGCACATCTTCTTACTGTCCTACCAATCCCATTATACCTTATGCCTCACACTGGCACCTGCCAGTCACAGACAGGAGGTTTACAACTTGAAAATCAGGTATGACTGAAGCACTTTTTGGCACTTGTCCTTCTACAGACAAACTATTTTCTTCGTGCAGCCAGACAAGCACTGTTTATTTTCTCCGCTAAGGCTGCAGAGGTGAATTTTCTATTTGTGGGTTGCAGGTCTGAACCCCAAATGGCCCATACTTTGTGAGAAAGAATGATGCTGCAGACAAGCATTGTGTAAATGTACACAATCTGTGTCCCAATAGTCATCGGGCAAAGGGCATACACACTTATCCATGCACAACCACATGGACGTGTCAAGGACAGGCGAGTTGGATGGTGGGTATGATACTAGTTTGTAAAAGTGCACCATCGACGAGGATGGGATTTGAACCCATGCGTGCAGAGCACAATGGATTAGCAGTCCATCGCCTTAACCACTCGGCCACCTCGTCTCAGTAAAACATTACATCTAACGCTATCATTTTTTCAGCTCTGGTCAAAGCCCTGTGCGCAAAACACGGCTCATCTTTTCAGGATAGCAAAGTGCACTTTTTGGACAGAAAAGAAGAACGCGCACCTTTTGCTCACACAAGAAAAATCATTTGCAAGAGGCCTGACAGAGGACACCTTAATCATCCCACTGGAGCACACCTACCTAAACAAGGGCCTTCTACACCATGCCATCAACACGCCATGCTGTATTTTTCATCTTTGCTTACATCTTTTGGAATCATTGCAAACTTTCAGCCAAGCATTTCCACAATTAACATCTGCCTTTTAGGGTCACTTAGCTAGACTGTGGGCTGAACTATGCAGATTACTTCTACTTTTAGGGAGACTCAAGCCAGTATGAACATGAGGCGAGGGCACATCTTCTTACTGTCCTACCAATCCCATTATACCTTATGCCTCACACTGGCACCTGCCAGTCACAGACAGGAGGTTTACAACTTGAAAATCAGGTATGACTGAAGCACTTTTTGGCACTTGTCCTTCTACAGACAAACTAATTTCTTCGTGCAGCCAGACAAGCACTGTTTATTTTCTCCGCTAAGGCTGCAGAGGTGAATTTTCTATTTGTGGGTTGCAGGTCTGAACCCCGAACGGCCCATACTTTGTGAGAAAGAATGATGCTGCAGACAAGCATTGTGTAAATGTACACAATCTGTGTCCCAATAGTCATCGGGCAAAGGGCATACACACTTATCCATGCACAACCACATGGACGTCAAGGACAGGCGAGTTGGATGGTGGGTATGATACTAGTTTGTAAAAGTGCACCATCGACGAGGATGGGACTTGAACCCATGCGTGCAGAGCACAATGGATTAGCAGTCCATCGCCTTAACCACTCGGCCACCTCGTCTCAGTAAAACATGACATCTAACGCTATCATTTTTTCAGCTCTGGTCAAAGCCCTGTGCGCAAAACACGGCTCATCTTTTCAGGATAGCAAAGTGCACTTTTTGGACAGAAAAGAAGAACGCGCACCTTTTGCTCACACAAGAAAAATCATTTGCAAGAGGCCTGACAGAGGACACCTTAATCATCCCACTGGAGCACACCTACCTAAACAAGGGCCTTCTACACCATGCCATCAACACGCCATGCTGTATTTTTCATCTTTGCTTACATCTTTTGGAATCATTGCAAACTTTCAGCCAAGCATTTCCACAATTAACATCTGCCTTTTAGGGTCACTTAGCTAGACTGTGGGCTGAACTATGCAGATTACTTCTACTTTTAGGGAGACTCAAGCCAGTATGAACATGAGGCGAGGGCACATCTTCTTACTGTCCTACCAATCCCATTATACCTTATGCCTCACACTGGCACCTGCCAGTCACAGACAGGAGGTTTACAACTTGAAAATCAGGTATGACTGAAGCACTTTTTGGCACTTGTCCTTCTACAGACAAACTATTTTCTTCGTGCAGCCAGACAAGCACTGTTTATTTTCTCCGCTAAGGCTGCAGAGGTGAATTTTCTATTTGTGGGTTGCAGGTCTGAACCCCAAATGGCCCATACTTTGTGAGAAAGAATGATGCTGCAGACAAGCATTGTGTAAATGTACACAATCTGTGTCCCAATAGTCATCGGGCAAAGGGCATACACACTTATCCATGCACAACCACATGGACGTCAAGGACAGGCGAGTTGGATGGTGGGTATGATACTAGTTTGTAAAAGTGCACCATCAACGAGGATGGGATTTGAACCCGTGCGTGCAGAGCACAATGGATTAGCAGTCCATCGCCTTAACCACTCGGCCACCTCGTCTCAGTAAATCATGACATCTAACGCTATCATTTTTTCAGCTCTGGTCAAAGCCCTGTGCGCAAAACACGGCTCATCTTTTCAGGATAGCAAAGTGCACTTTTTGGACAGAAAAGAAGAACGCGCACCTTTTGCTCACACAAGAAAAATCATTTGCAAGAGGCCTGACAGAGGACACCTTAATCATCCCACTGGAGCACACCTACCTAAACAAGGGCCTTCTACACCATGCCATCAACACGCCATGCTGTATTTTTCATCTTTGCTTACATCTTTTGGAATCATTGCAAACTTTCAGCCAAGCATTTCCACAATTAACATCTGCCTTTTAGGGTCACTTAGCTAGACTGTGGGCTGAACTATGCAGATTACTTCTACTTTTAGGGAGACTCAAGCCAGTATGAACATGAGGCGAGGGCACATCTTCTTACTGTCCTACCAATCCCATTATACCTTATGCCTCACACTGGCACCTGCCAGTCACAGACAGGAGGTTTACAACTTGAAAATCAGGTATGACTGAAGCACTTTTTGGCACTTGTCCTTCTACAGACAAACTATTTTCTTCGTGCAGCCAGACAAGCACTGTTTATTTTCTCCGCTAAGGCTGCAGAGGTGAATTTTCTATTTGTGGGTTGCAGGTCTGAACCCCAAATGGCCCATACTTTGTGAGAAAGAATGATGCTGCAGACAAGCATTGTGTAAATGTACACAATCTGTGTCCCAATAGTCATCGGGCAAAGGGCATACACACTTATCCATGCACAACCACATGGACGTGTCAAGGACAGGCGAGTTGGATGGTGGGTATGATACTAGTTTGTAAAAGTGCACCATCGACGAGGATGGGATTTGAACCCATGCGTGCAGAGCACAATGGATTAGCAGTCCATCGCCTTAACCACTCGGCCACCTCGTCTCAGTAAAACATGACATCTAACGCTATCATTTTTTCAGCTCTGGTCAAAGCCCTGTGCGCAAAACACGGCTCATCTTTTCAGGATAGCAAAGTGCACTTTTTGGACAGAAAAGAAGAACGCGCACCTTTTGCTCACACAAGAAAAATCATTTGCAAGAGGCCTGACAGAGGACACCTTAATCATCCCACTGGAGCACACCTACCTAAACAAGGGCCTTCTACACCATGCCATCAACACGCCATGCTGTATTTTTCATCTTTGCTTACATCTTTTGGAATCATTGCAAACTTTCAGCCAAGCATTTCCACAATTAACATCTGCCTTTTAGGGTCACTTAGCTAGACTGTGGGCTGAACTATGCAGATTACTTCTACTTTTAGGGAGACTCAAGCCAGTATGAACATGAGGCGAGGGCACATCTTCTTACTGTCCTACCAATCCCATTATACCTTATGCCTCACACTGGCACCTGCCAGTCACAGACAGGAGGTTTACAACTTGAAAATCAGGTATGACTGAAGCACTTTTTGGCACTTGTCCTTCTACAGACAAACTAATTTCTTCGTGCAGCCAGACAAGCACTGTTTATTTTCTCCGCTAAGGCTGCAGAGGTGAATTTTCTATTTGTGGGTTGCAGGTCTGAACCCCGAACGGCCCATACTTTGTGAGAAAGAATGATGCTGCAGACAAGCATTGTGTAAATGTACACAATCTGTGTCCCAATAGTCATCGGGCAAAGGGCATACACACTTATCCATGCACAACCACATGGACGTCAAGGACAGGCGAGTTGGATGGTGGGTATGATACTAGTTTGTAAAAGTGCACTATCGACGAGGATGGGACTTGAACCCATGCGTGCAGAGCACAATGGATTAGCAGTCCATCGCCTTAACCACTCGGCCACCTCGTCTCAGTAAAACATGACATCTAACGCTATCATTTTTTCAGCTCTGGTCAAAGCCCTGTGCGCAAAACACGGCTCATCTTTTCAGGATAGCAAAGTGCACTTTTTGGACAGAAAAGAAGAACGCGCACCTTTTGCTCACACAAGAAAAATCATTTGCAAGAGGCCTGACAGAGGACACCTTAATCATCCCACTGGAGCACACCTACCTAAACAAGGGCCTTCTACACCATGCCATCAACACGCCATGCTGTATTTTTCATCTTTGCTTACATCTTTTGGAATCATTGCAAACTTTCAGCCAAGCATTTCCACAATTAACATCTGCCTTTTAGGGTCACTTAGCTAGACTGTGGGCTGAACTATGCAGATTACTTCTACTTTTAGGGAGACTCAAGCCAGTATGAACATGAGGCGAGGGCACATCTTCTTACTGTCCTACCAATCCCATTATACCTTATGCCTCACACTGGCACCTGCCAGTCACAGACAGGAGGTTTACAACTTGAAAATCAGGTATGACTGAAGCACTTTTTGGCACTTGTCCTTCTACAGACAAACTAATTTCTTCGTGCAGCCAGACAAGCACTGTTTATTTTCTCCGCTAAGGCTGCAGAGGTGAATTTTCTATTTGTGGGTTGCAGGTCTGAACCCCGAACGGCCCATACTTTGTGAGAAAGAATAATGCTGCAGACAAGCATTGTGTAAATGTACACAATCTGTGTCCCAATAGTCATCGGGCAAAGGGCATACACACTTATCCATGCACAACCACATGGACGTCAAGGACAGGCGAGTTGGATGGTGGGTATGATACTAGTTTGTAAAAGTGCACCATCGACGAGGATGGGACTTGAACCCATGCGTGCAGAGCACAATGGATTAGCAGTCCATCGCCTTAACCACTCGGCCACCTCGTCTCAGTAAAACATGACATCTAACGCTATCATTTTTTCAGCTCTGGTCAAAGCCCTGTGCGCAAAACACGGCTCATCTTTTCAGGATAGCAAAGTGCACTTTTTGGACAGAAAAGAAGAACGCGCACCTTTTGCTCACACAAGAAAAATCATTTGCAAGAGGCCTGACAGAGGACACCTTAATCATCCCACTGGAGCACACCTACCTAAACAAGGGCCTTCTACACCATGCCATCAACACGCCATGCTGTATTTTTCATCTTTGCTTACATCTTTTGGAATCATTGCAAACTTTCAGCCAAGCATTTCCACAATTAACATCTGCCTTTTAGGGTCACTTAGCTAGACTGTGGGCTGAACTATGCAGATTACTTCTACTTTTAGGGAGACTCAAGCCAGTATGAACATGAGGCGAGGGCACATCTTCTTACTGTCCTACCAATCCCATTATACCTTATGCCTCACACTGGCACCTGCCAGTCACAGACAGGAGGTTTACAACTTGAAAATCAGGTATGACTGAAGCACTTTTTGGCACTTGTCCTTCTACAGACAAACTAATTTCTTCGTGCAGCCAGACAAGCACTGTTTATTTTCTCCGCTAAGGCTGCAGAGGTGAATTTTCTATTTGTGGGTTGCAGGTCTGAACCCCGAACGGCCCATACTTTGTGAGAAAGAATGATGCTGCAGACAAGCATTGTGTAAATGTACACAATCTGTGTCCCAATAGTCATCGGGCAAAGGGCATACACACTTATCCATGCACAACCACATGGACGTCAAGGACAGGCGAGTTGGATGGTGGGTATGATACTAGTTTGTAAAAGTGCACCATCGACGAGGATGGGACTTGAACCCATGCGTGCAGAGCACAATGGATTAGCAGTCCATCGCCTTAACCACTCGGCCACCTCGTCTCAGTAAAACATGACATCTAACGCTATCATTTTTTCAGCTCTGGTCAAAGCCCTGTGCGCAAAACACGGCTCATCTTTTCAGGATAGCAAAGTGCACTTTTTGGACAGAACAGAAGAACGCGCACCTTTTGCTCACACAAGAAAAATCATTTGCAAGAGGCCTGACAGAGGACACCTTAATCATCCCACCGGAGCACACCTACCTAAACAAGGGCCTTCTACACCATGCCATCAACACGCCATGCTGTATTTTTCATCTTTGCTTACATCTTTTGGAATCATTGCAAACTTTCAGCCAAGCATTTCCACAATTAACATCTGCCTTTTAGGGTCACTTAGCTAGACTGTGGGCTGAACTATGCAGATTACTTCTACTTTTAGGGAGACTCAAGCCAGTATGAACATGAGGCGAGGGCACATCTTCTTACTGTCCTACCAATCCCATTATACCTTATGCCTCACACTGGCACCTGCCAGTCACAGACAGGAGGTTCACAACTTGAAAATCAGGTATGACTGAAGCACTTTTTGGCACCAGGCATGGTCGGAAGAGCCAATTTCCGATTCCGCGGTAATTCCGCATACCGCCACTACCGAAATTCCGCTTCCGCTACATTCCGGTGGAATTCCGCTACATTCCGCGGAATTCCGCGGTATTCCGCCACGTGCACCTTCCGTATTTTTAAACGGACTTCCGTAATTTTTAAACGGATTTCCGTAAATTTAGGAGGAAACACTCAATCGCTCATTTGAAATATCTATTGTTAATAAAGTTGATTTGTATTTTGTAAATTTGGATAAAAAAAATGTTGAAACCGTTATTTTAGCGCAGTAACTCTCCGCTGATTATGATTGGTCAACTCATTCCGCATCTCCTGATTGGTCAATTCATTCCGATTCCGATTTTGCCGGAATTCCGAATTCCGGATTGCAAATTCCGAATTCCGGATTGCAAATTCCGAATTCCGCGGAACCATGCGGAAACCCCAATTCCGGCGGAATTTCGGAATTTTAGCTTCCGCGGAATTCGGAAGCCCATGCCTGTTTGGCACTTGTCCTTCTACAGACAAACTAATTTCTTCGTGCAGCCAGACAAGCACTGTTTATTTTCTCCGCTAAGGCTGCAGAGGTGAATTTTCTATTTGTGGGTTGCAGGTCTGAACCCCGAACGGCCCATACTTTGTGAGAAAGAATGATGCTGCAGACAAGCATTGTGTAAATGTACACAATCTGTGTCCCAATAGTCATCGGGCAAAGGGCATACACACTTATCCATGCACAACCACATGGACGTCAAGGACAGGCGAGTTGGATGGTGGGTATGATACTAGTTTGTAAAAGTGCACCATCGACGAGGATGGGACTTGAACCCATGCGTGCAGAGCACAATGGATTAGCAGTCCATCGCCTTAACCACTCGGCCACCTCGTCTCAGTAAAACATGACATCTAACGCTATCATTTTTTCAGCTCTGGTCAAAGCCCTGTGCGCAAAACACGGCTCATCTTTTCAGGATAGCAAAGTGCACTTTTTGGACAGAAAAGAAGAACGCGCACCTTTTGCTCACACAAGAAAAATCATTTGCAAGAGGCCTGACAGAGGACACCTTAATCATCCCACTGGAGCACACCTACCTAAACAAGGGCCTTCTACACCATGCCATCAACACGCCATGCTGTATTTTTCATCTTTGCTTACATCTTTTGGAATCATTGCAAACTTTCAGCCAAGCATTTCCACAATTAACATCTGCCTTTTAGGGTCACTTAGCTAGACTGTGGGCTGAACTATGCAGATTACTTCTACTTTTAGGGAGACTCAAGCCAGTATGAACATGAGGCGAGGGCACATCTTCTTACTGTCCTACCAATCCCATTATACCTTATGCCTCACACTGGCACCTGCCAGTCACAGACAGGAGGTTTACAACTTGAAAATCAGGTATGACTGAAGCACTTTTTGGCACTTGTCCTTCTACAGACAAACTATTTTCTTCGTGCAGCCAGACAAGCACTGTTTATTTTCTCCGCTAAGGCTGCAGAGGTGAATTTTCTATTTGTGGGTTGCAGG
Source organism: Hyperolius riggenbachi (assembly GCF_040937935.1). NCBI lineage: Eukaryota > Metazoa > Chordata > Amphibia > Anura > Hyperoliidae > Hyperolius > Hyperolius riggenbachi. The sequence goes on from NC_090648.1 coordinate 42,596,227, forward strand.
TCTGAACCCCAAATGGCCCATACTTTGTGAGAAAGAATGATGCTGCAGACAAGCATTGTGTAAATGTACACAATCTGTGTCCCAATAGTCATCGGGCAAAGGGCATACACACTTATCCATGCACAACCACATGGACGTGTCAAGGACAGGCGAGTTGGATGGTGGGTATGATACTAGTTTGTAAAAGTGCACCATCGACGAGGATGGGATTTGAACCCATGCGTGCAGAGCACAATGGATTAGCAGTCCATCGCCTTAACCACTCGGCCACCTCGTCTCAGTAAAACATGACATCTAACGCTATCATTTTTTCAGCTCTGGTCAAAGCCCTGTGCGCAAAACACGGCTCATCTTTTCAGGATAGCAAAGTGCACTTTTTGGACAGAAAAGAAGAACGCGCACCTTTTGCTCACACAAGAAAAATCATTTGCAAGAGGCCTGACAGAGGACACCTTAATCATCCCACTGGAGCACACCTACCTAAACAAGGGCCTTCTACACCATGCCATCAACACGCCATGCTGTATTTTTCATCTTTGCTTACATCTTTTGGAATCATTGCAAACTTTCAGCCAAGCATTTCCACAATTAACATCTGCCTTTTAGGGTCACTTAGCTAGACTGTGGGCTGAACTATGCAGATTACTTCTACTTTTAGGGAGACTCAAGCCAGTATGAACATGAGGCGAGGGCACATCTTCTTACTGTCCTACCAATCCCATTATACCTTATGCCTCACACTGGCACCTGCCAGTCACAGACAGGAGGTTTACAACTTGAAAATCAGGTATGACTGAAGCACTTTTTGGCACTTGTCCTTCTACAGACAAACTAATTTCTTTGTGCAGCCAGACAAGCACTGTTTATTTTCTCCGCTAAGGCTGCAGAGGTGAATTTTCTATTTGTGGGTTGCAGGTCTGAACCCCGAACGGCCCATACTTTGTGAGAAAGAATGATGCTGCAGACAAGCATTGTGTAAATGTACACAATCTGTGTCCCAATAGTCATCGGGCAAAGGGCATACACACTTATCCATGCACAACCACATGGACGTCAAGGACAGGCGAGTTGGATGGTGGGTATGATACTAGTTTGTAAAAGTGCACCATCGACGAGGATGGGACTTGAACCCATGCGTGCAGAGCACAATGGATTAGCAGTCCATCGCCTTAACCACTCGGCCACCTCGTCTCAGTAAAACATGACATCTAACGCTATCATTTTTTCAGCTCTGGTCAAAGCCCTGTGCGCAAAACATGGCTCATCTTTTCAGGATAGCAAAGTGCACTTTTTGGACAGAAAAGAAGAACGCGCACCTTTTGCTCACACAAGAAAAATCATTTGCAAGAGGCCTGACAGAGGACACCTTAATCATCCCACTGGAGCACACCTACCTAAACAAGGGCCTTCTACACCATGCCATCAACACGCCATGCTGTATTTTTCATCTTTGCTTACATCTTTTGGAATCATTGCAAACTTTCAGCCAAGCATTTCCACAATTAACATCTGCCTTTTAGGGTCACTTAGCTAGACTGTGGGCTGAACTATGCAGATTACTTCTACTTTTAGGGAGACTCAAGCCAGTATGAACATGAGGCGAGGGCACATCTTCTTACTGTCCTACCAATCCCATTATACCTTATGCCTCACACTGGCACCTGCCAGTCACAGACAGGAGGTTTACAACTTAAAAAATCAGGTATGACTGAAGCACTTTTTGGCACTTGTCCTTCTACAGACAAACTATTTTCTTCGTGCAGCCAGACAAGCACTGTTTATTTTCTCCGCTAAGGCTGCAGAGGTGAATTTTCTATTTGTGGGTTGCAGGTCTGAACCCCAAATGGCCCATACTTTGTGAGAAAGAATGATGCTGCAGACAAGCATTGTGTAAATGTACACAATCTGTGTCCCAATAGTCATCGGGCAAAGGGCATACACACTTATCCATGCACAACCACATGGACGTCAAGGACAGGCGAGTTGGATGGTGGGTATGATACTAGTTTGTAAAAGTGCACCATCGACGAGGATGGGATTTGAACCCATGCGTGCAGAGCACAATGGATTAGCAGTCCATCGCCTTAACCACTCGGCCACCTCGTCTCAGTAAAACATGACATCTAACGCTATCATTTTTTCAGCTCTGGTCAAAGCCCTGTGCGCAAAACACGGCTCATCTTTTCAGGATAGCAAAGTGCACTTTTTGGACAGAAAAGAAGAACGCGCACCTTTTGCTCACACAAGAAAAATCATTTGCAAGAGGCCTGACAGAGGACACCTTAATCATCCCACTGGAGCACACCTACCTAAACAAGGGCCTTCTACACCATGCCATCAACACGCCATGCTGTATTTTTCATCTTTGCTTACATCTTTTGGAATCATTGCAAACTTTCAGCCAAGCATTTCCACAATTAACATCTGCCTTTTAGGGTCACTTAGCTAGACTGTGGGCTGAACTATGCAGATTACTTCTACTTTTAGGGAGACTCAAGCCAGTATGAACATGAGGCGAGGGCACATCTTCTTACTGTCCTACCAATCCCATTATACCTTATGCCTCACACTGGCACCTGCCAGTCACAGACAGGAGGTTTACAACTTGAAAATCAGGTATGACTGAAGCACTTTTTGGCACTTGTCCTTCTACAGACAAACTATTTTCTTCGTGCAGCCAGACAAGCACTGTTTATTTTCTCCGCTAAGGCTGCAGAGGTGAATTTTCTATTTGTGGGTTGCAGGTCTGAACCCCAAATGGCCCATACTTTGTGAGAAAGAATGATGCTGCAGACAAGCATTGTGTAAATGTACACAATCTGTGTCCCAATAGTCATCGGGCAAAGGGCATACACACTTATCCATGCACAACCACATGGACGTGTCAAGGACAGGCGAGTTGGATGGTGGGTATGATACTAGTTTGTAAAAGTGCACCATCGACGAGGATGGGATTTGAACCCATGCGTGCAGAGCACAATGGATTAGCAGTCCATCGCCTTAACCACTCGGCCACCTCGTCTCAGTAAAACATGACATCTAACGCTATCATTTTTTCAGCTCTGGTCAAAGCCCTGTGCGCAAAACACGGCTCATCTTTTCAGGATAGCAAAGTGCACTTTTTGGACAGAAAAGAAGAACGCGCACCTTTTGCTCACACAAGAAAAATCATTTGCAAGAGGCCTGACAGAGGACACCTTAATCATCCCACTGGAGCACACCTACCTAAACAAGGGCCTTCTACACCATGCCATCAACACGCCATGCTGTATTTTTCATCTTTGCTTACATCTTTTGGAATCATTGCAAACTTTCAGCCAAGCATTTCCACAATTAACATCTGCCTTTTAGGGTCACTTAGCTAGACTGTGGGCTGAACTATGCAGATTACTTCTACTTTTAGGGAGACTCAAGCCAGTATGAACATGAGGCGAGGGCACATCTTCTTACTGTCCTACCAATCCCATTATACCTTATGCCTCACACTGGCACCTGCCAGTCACAGACAGGAGGTTTACAACTTGAAAATCAGGTATGACTGAAGCACTTTTTGGCACTTGTCCTTCTACAGACAAACTAATTTCTTCGTGCAGCCAGACAAGCACTGTTTATTTTCTCCGCTAAGGCTGCAGAGGTGAATTTTCTATTTGTGGGTTGCAGGTCTGAACCCCGAACGGCCCATACTTTGTGAGAAAGAATGATGCTGCAGACAAGCATTGTGTAAATGTACACAATCTGTGTCCCAATAGTCATCGGGCAAAGGGCATACACACTTATCCATGCACAACCACATGGACGTCAAGGACAGGCGAGTTGGATGGTGGGTATGATACTAGTTTGTAAAAGTGCACCATCGACGAGGATGGGACTTGAACCCATGCGTGCAGAGCACAATGGATTAGCAGTCCATCGCCTTAACCACTCGGCCACCTCGTCTCAGTAAAACATGACATCTAACGCTATCATTTTTTCAGCTCTGGTCAAAGCCCTGTGCGCAAAACACGGCTCATCTTTTCAGGATAGCAAAGTGCACTTTTTGGACAGAAAAGAAGAACGCGCACCTTTTGCTCACACAAGAAAAATCATTTGCAAGAGGCCTGACAGAGGACACCTTAATCATCCCACTGGAGCACACCTACCTAAACAAGGGCCTTCTACACCATGCCATCAACACGCCATGCTGTATTTTTCATCTTTGCTTACATCTTTTGGAATCATTGCAAACTTTCAGCCAAGCATTTCCACAATTAACATCTGCCTTTTAGGGTCACTTAGCTAGACTGTGGGCTGAACTATGCAGATTACTTCTACTTTTAGGGAGACTCAAGCCAGTATGAACATGAGGCGAGGGCACATCTTCTTACTGTCCTACCAATCCCATTATACCTTATGCCTCACACTGGCACCTGCCAGTCACAGACAGGAGGTTTACAACTTGAAAATCAGGTATGACTGAAGCACTTTTTGGCACTTGTCCTTCTACAGACAAACTAATTTCTTCGTGCAGCCAGACAAGCACTGTTTATTTTCTCCGCTAAGGCTGCAGAGGTGAATTTTCTATTTGTGGGTTGCAGGTCTGAACCCCGAACGGCCCATACTTTGTGAGAAAGAATGATGCTGCAGACAAGCATTGTGTAAATGTACACAATCTGTGTCCCAATAGTCATCGGGCAAAGGGCATACACACTTATCCATGCACAACCACATGGACGTCAAGGACAGGCGAGTTGGATGGTGGGTATGATACTAGTTTGTAAAAGTGCACCATCGACGAGGATGGGACTTGAACCCATGCGTGCAGAGCACAATGGATTAGCAGTCCATCGCCTTAACCACTCGGCCACCTCGTCTCAGTAAAACATGACATCTAACGCTATCATTTTTTCAGCTCTGGTCAAAGCCCTGTGCGCAAAACACGGCTCATCTTTTCAGGATAGCAAAGTGCACTTTTTGGACAGAACAGAAGAACGCGCACCTTTTGCTCACACAAGAAAAATCATTTGCAAGAGGCCTGACAGAGGACACCTTAATCATCCCACTGGAGCACACCTACCTAAACAAGGGCCTTCTACACCATGCCATCAACACGCCATGCTGTATTTTTCATCTTTGCTTACATCTTTTGGAATCATTGCAAACTTTCAGCCAAGCATTTCCACAATTAACATCTGCCTTTTAGGGTCACTTAGCTAGACTGTGGGCTGAACTATGCAGATTACTTCTACTTTTAGGGAGACTCAAGCCAGTATGAACATGAGGCGAGGGCACATCTTCTTACTGTCCTACCAATCCCATTATACCTTATGCCTCACACTGGCACCTGCCAGTCACAGACAGGAGGTTTACAACTTGAAAATCAGGTATGACTGAAGCACTTTTTGGCACTTGTCCTTCTACAGACAAACTATTTTCTTCGTGCAGCCAGACAAGCACTGTTTATTTTCTCCGCTAAGGCTGCAGAGGTGAATTTTCTATTTGTGGGTTGCAGGTCTGAACCCCAAATGGCCCATACTTTGTGAGAAAGAATGATGCTGCAGACAAGCATTGTGTAAATGTACACAATCTGTGTCCCAATAGTCATCGGGCAAAGGGCATACACACTTATCCATGCACAACCACATGGACGTCAAGGACAGGCGAGTTGGATGGTGGGTATGATACTAGTTTGTAAAAGTGCACCATCGACGAGGATGGGATTTGAACCCATGCGTGCAGAGCACAATGGATTTGCAGTCCATCGCCTTAACCACTCAGCCACCTCGTCTCAGTAAAACATGACATCTAACGCTATCATTTTTTCAGCTCTGGTCAAAGCCCTGTGCGCAAAACACGGCTCATCTTTTCAGGATAGCAAAGTGCACTTTTTGGACAGAAAAGAAGAACGCGCACCTTTTGCTCACACAAGAAAAATCATTTGCAAGAGGCCTGACAGAGGACACCTTAATCATCCCACTGGAGCACACCTACCTAAACAAGGGCCTTCTACACCATGCCATCAACACGCCATGCTGTATTTTTCATCTTTGCTTACATCTTTTGGAATCATTGCAAACTTTCAGCCAAGCATTTCCACAATTAACATCTGCCTTTTAGGGTCACTTAGCTAGACTGTGGGCTGAACTATGCAGATTACTTCTACTTTTAGGGAGACTCAAGCCAGTATGAACATGAGGCGAGGGCACATCTTCTTACTGTCCTACCAATCCCATTATACCTTATGCCTCACACTGGCACCTGCCAGTCACAGACAGGAGGTTTACAACTTGAAAATCAGGTATGACTGAAGCACTTTTTGGCACCAGGCATGGTCGGAAGAGCCAATTTCCGATTCCGCGGTAATTCCGCATACCGCCACTACCGAAATTCCGCTTCCGCTACATTCCAGTGGAATTCCGCGGTATTCCGCCACGTGCACCTTCCGTATTTTTAAACGGACTTCCGTAATTTTTAAACGGATTTCCGTAAATTTAGGAGGAAACACTCAATCGCTCATTTGAAATATCTATTGTTAATAAAGTTGATTTGTATTTTGTAAATTTGGATAAAAAAAATGTTGAAACCGTTATTTTAGCGCAGTAACTCTCCGCTGATTATGATTGGTCAACTCATTCCGCATCTCCTGATTGGTCAATTCATTCCGATTCCGATTTTGCCGGAATTCCGAATTCCGGATTGCAAATTCCGAATTCCGGATTGCAAATTCCGAATTCCGCGGAACCATGCGGAAACCCCAATTCCGGCGGAATTTCGGAATTTTAGCTTCCGCGGAATTCGGAAGCCCATGCCTGTTTGGCACTTGTCCTTCTACAGACAAACTAATTTCTTCGTGCAGCCAGACAAGCACTGTTTATTTTCTCCGCTAAGGCTGCAGAGGTGAATTTTCTATTTGTGGGTTGCAGGTCTGAACCCCGAACGGCCCATACTTTGTGAGAAAGAATGATGCTGCAGACAAGCATTGTGTAAATGTACACAATCTGTGTCCCAATAGTCATCGGGCAAAGGGCATACACACTTATCCATGCACAACCACATGGACGTCAAGGACAGGCGAGTTGGATGGTGGGTATGATACTAGTTTGTAAAAGTGCACCATCGACGAGGATGGGACTTGAACCCATGCGTGCAGAGCACAATGGATTAGCAGTCCATCGCCTTAACCACTCGGCCACCTCATCTCAGTAAAACATGACATCTAACGCTATCATTTTTTCAGCTCTGGTCAAAGCCCTGTGCGCAAAACACAGCTCATCTTTTCAGGATAGCAAAGTGCACTTTTTGGACAGAAAAGAAGAACGCGCACCTTTTGCTCACACAAGAAAAATCATTTGCAAGAGGCCTGACAGAGGACACCTTAATCATCCCACTGGAGCACACCTACCTAAACAAGGGCCTTCTACACCATGCCATCAACACGCCATGCTGTATTTTTCATCTTTGCTTACATCTTTTGGAATCATTGCAAACTTTCAGCCAAGCATTTCCACAATTAACATCTGCCTTTTAGGGTCACTTAGCTAGACTGTGGGCTGAACTATGCAGATTACTTCTACTTTTAGGGAGACTCAAGCCAGTATGAACATGAGGCGAGGGCACATCTTCTTACTGTCCTACCAATCCCATTATACCTTATGCCTCACACTGGCACCTGCCAGTCACAGACAGGAGGTTTACAACTTGAAAATCAGGTATGACTGAAGCACTTTTTGGCACTTGTCCTTCTACAGACAAACTATTTTCTTCGTACAGCCAGACAAGCACTGTTTATTTTCTCCGCTAAGGCTGCAGAGGTGAATTTTCTATTTGTGGGTTGCAGGTCTGAACCCCGAACGGCCCATACTTTGTGAGAAAGAATGATGCTGCAGACAAGCATTGTGTAAATGTACACAATCTGTGTCCCAATAGTCATCGGGCAAAGGGCATACACACTTATCCATGCACAACCACATGGACGTCAAGGACAGGCGAGTTGGATGGTGGGTATGATACTAGTTTGTAAAAGTGCACCATCGACGAGGATGGGACTTGAACCCATGCGTGCAGAGCACAACGGATTAGCAGTTTATCGCCTTAACCACTCGGCCACCTCGTCTCAGTAAAACATGACATCTAACGCTATCATTTTTTCAGCTCTGGTCAAAGCCCTGTGCGCAAAACACGGCTCATCTTTTCAGGATAGCAAAGTGCACTTTTTGGACAGAAAAGAAGAACGCGCACCTTTTGCTCACACAAGAAAAATCATTTGCAAGAGGCCTGACAGAGGACACCTTAATCATCCCACTGGAGCACACCTACCTAAACAAGGGCCTTCTACACCATGCCATCAACACGCCATGCTGTATTTTTCATCTTTGCTTACATCTTTTGGAATCATTGCAAACTTTCAGCCAAGCATTTCCACAATTAACATCTGCCTTTTAGGGTCACTTAGCTAGACTGTGGGCTGAACTATGCAGATTACTTCTACTTTTAGGGAGACTCAAGCCAGTATGAACATGAGGCGAGGGCACATCTTCTTACTGTCCTACCAATCCCATTATACCTTATGCCTCACACTGGCACCTGCCAGTCACAGACAGGAGGTTTACAACTTGAAAATCAGGTATGACTGAAGCACTTTTTGGCACTTGTCCTTCTACAGACAAACTATTTTCTTCGTGCAGCCAGACAAGCACTGTTTATTTTCTCCGCTAAGGCTGCAGAGGTGAATTTTCTATTTGTGGGTTGCAGGTCTGAACCCCAAATGGCCCATACTTTGTGAGAAAGAATGATGCTGCAGACAAGCATTGTGTAAATGTACACAATCTGTGTCCCAATAGTAATCGGGCAAAGGGCATTCACACTTATCCATGCACAACCACATGGACGTGTCAAGGACAGGCGAGTTGGATGGTGGGTATGATACTAGTTTGTAAAAGTGCACCATCGACGAGGATGGGATTTGAACCCATGCGTGCAGAGCACAATGGGTTAGCAGTCCATCGCCTTAACCACTCGGCCACCTCGTCTCAGTAAAGCATGACATCTAACGCTATCATTTTTTCAGCTCTGGTCAAAGCCCTGTGCGCAAAACACGGCTCATCTTTTCAGGATAGCAAAGTGCACTTTTTGGACAGAAAAGAAGAACGCGCACCTTTTGCTCACACAAGAAAAATCATTTGCAAGAGGCCTGACAGAGGACACCTTAATCATCCCACTGGAGCACACCTACCTAAACAAGGGCCTTCTACACCATGCCATCAACACGCCATGCTGTATTTTTCATCTTTGCTTACATCTTTTGGAATCATTGCAAACTTTCAGCCAAGCATTTCCACAATTAACATCTGCCTTTTAGGGTCACTTAGCTAGACTGTGGGCTGAACTATGCAGATTACTTCTACTTTTAGGGAGACTCAAGCCAGTATGAACATGAGGCGAGGGCACATCTTCTTACTGTCCTACCAATCCCATTATACCTTATGCCTCACACTGGCACCTGCCAGTCACAGACAGGAGGTTTACAACTTGAAAATCAGGTATGACTGAAGCACTTTTTGGCACTTGTCCTTCTACAGACAAACTATTTTCCTTCCATGCCAATGTCAGCATACTACGGGGGTTAGTCCCGCCCTTTAACCCCTCCAGGACCTGTCCATATAAATTTTGCACACTCCCACCCCCAGTTGCTTTTTTTTCTCGTCCTCCTCCAGGACTGTCACTAGGCTTATTTCCCAAGTAAATTTTGTTATATTCTAGCATTTCTTTTTCCGATTTTTATTTTTTGCCTCACCTGCTGCTCTCTTGGCAGCCATCCACGCAGCCCCTCACTGTGTGAAGTCCCCGCTGTTTCACCTTAAACAGGTGTAGGCGCTGGGATAACCCCCTCTTTCTGCTGATCTTTCTGGGGGTAAAGGTTGTACAGAGTTGTGCTGTAAATCAGCGCCGACAGGGAGTAGGCAGCTGCAGTAAGGCTATGTGTTCCACGCTGGAGTGCAAGGAGACTTCCGGGAGGAAGTGATGTCATCTCTGCACTTCCTGTTTTCGGCAAGGAAGGAGATTCAAATAGCAGGGGAGCTCAGTAAGCAGAGACGTCGGACATTGCTCTGGGGCAGTGGAGTACGCTGAGGGGACTGTGCCTGGCAGACTGCTGAGCAGGTAAGCGGCACACAGAGCGGCGGACTAGTGAGTGTTTAGTCGCTCTGGTGTCCCATGCTGATGTCTATCTGCTTATACATTTAGGTCTTTGCTGAGGATTGGTACTGATATTTGGCTTTACTTGCTGTCAAGATCCTAATCTCTACAGTGACTGTGTTATAGGTGCGTAACAATAGATTTTTGCTCTACCTGCAAGCTCTCACTTAAAAACTGCATCATTAGCCTCATCTAATGTCTCACATGTGTATTTGTAGATTACTCTGCATGAGTGAGATATGGATTCGGTGGCTGCTGCCTACGAAACAGATCAGCATGGAAATGATAGGTGGGGCACGGTGATATATATACATTTATTTATTTTTAAAAAAAAAATTTGTTTTTGAGGCACTTTTTACTAACAGAAATTTATATTTCTGTTTGTTCCCTATGCAGTTCCTCCCAACCTGAAGAAAATCCGTCTGCATCAAAGCGCGGATCCTCTTCAAGATCTAGTAAAACTCGATCAAATAGAGGTTCTCAAAGTCACGATAGAAGTCATAAGGAATTGAAAAAGTGTTGGGCTTGTGGCCGAGAATGTATGCCAGGGAAACTGGTCTGCTCAGAATGCTTTTACTCCATTCCGGTTGAGGAAGAGCCGACAGGAGAATTTAAAAATCTTGTAAGGGAGATTGTGCAGCAATCCTTGGCTGAGCACGCCCATACGTCTGCAGCACATACGCGTGATTCAGACCCTGACCAGCCTGAGGAAGAGGATGGTCTGGCTGTAGGATTTGACTTTTCTCTGGTTACACCCTTTGTTAAGTCTGTTAGACAGGCCTTGCAATGGGAAGAGGAAGAGGAACCACAGTCGAAAAGACGTCGCTTTTTCCCGCATCTTAAAAAGAAGCCCTTAGCATTCCCTGTAATGGAAGAGATTACTGAACTAATTCAGGACGAATGGTCCAAACCAGAGAGAAAAGTGTCCATGTCAAATCGTTTTTCAAAATTATATCCTATGGAGGGTGAAATTATAACACAGCTAGACAGCCCACCTGCTGTTGATGCTTCCGTTATCAGATTAGCAAAACACGTGACACTACCTCTTGAAGACGTGGTATCCTTCAAGGAACCCTTAGAGAGAAAGGTGGATACGGATCTTAAAAGAGCCTATAGTTCTATGGGATCTGTGTGTAAACCCGCAATTGCACTAACAGCTGTGTCTCGCGCATTAAGAGTATGGACGGAGAATCTGGAGGGAGCTATTCAAGATAATGTAGATCGAAAGACTCTAATCAAGGCGTTGGAGGAATTCAAATTAGCCTCAGACTATGTAGGTGAAGCTGCTATTGACATAATTAGAGTGGCAACACGCGCAATTTTGCATACAGTAACAGCTAAAAGGGCCATGTGGCTACGTCCCTGGGCAGCAGATACTAATTCCAAGACGGCATGGTGCAAGATCCCGTATGACGGAAAAAATCTGTTTGGTCCAAAGATGGACACTGCTATTTCAAGAGTAACAGGGGGTAAATCGGGCCTTCTTCCCCAGGAAAGACGCCAGAGGAAAACTAGGCCCAACGATAGAAGGTCGTTCCAGAATAAGTTTAGAGATTATAAGTCCAACAGAGGTTCCCAGTCCTTTCGTAGAAACTGGCAGAGTACGCAATCAAACCTTTCAAAATTCAACAAACAGAAAGGAGCCAGTGTTAATACACAGTCCACAAAGTCCTTCTGATGCGGGGCCCGCCCACAGGGAGCCGGTAGGGGGGCGACTCCAGATGTATGCACAACTGTGGGCAGAAAACATAAAGGACCCTTGGGTCATAAATACAGTATCATGGGGCCATTCTTGGAACTTCAAAAGAGAACCCTCCTTACCACACTTCATACCCACGTCTCTACCAAGATCGCCACAGAAGCTAGAGATCCTAAATCAATATGTACAGGAATTAGTGGACAAGAAGGCAATCATAGAAGTAGAGCAAGAGCAAAGATTTCAAGGACTTTACTCCCCGTTGTTCTTCGTGACAAAGAAGTCGGGTCAGTTACGACCAGTATTAGATCTACGTTTTCTAAACGACCACATACAACAGGAGAAATTCAAGATGGAATCATTACAGACAATCATACCAACGATCCAATTAAAGGACTGGATGATAGCAATAGACCTAGCAGATGCGTACCTACACATACCAATACACAGGATGTTTCAAAAATACCTCAGATTTTCGATAGGGGAGAGACACTATCAGTTCAGGGTACTACCCTTCGGCATCTGTACTGCCCCGAGAACGTTTACAAAAATACTGATCACGATTATTGCTTTACTCAGGTGTCAGGGTCTCCACGCTCACCACTACCTGGACGACATCCTACTGGTGGCATCATCCGAAATAATTCTATTGCAACACAAACAGTTACTGTTACAGACTTTACAGAGGTTCGGCTGGTTGGTAAATTGGCAGAAAAGCAAACCCAGACCAACACAGAGGATTTTGTTCCTGGGAGCGGAGATAGACACGAATGCAAATGCAGTCAAGTTACCTACAGAAAAGCTGGAAGCTATCATCACAAAGGTACTAAGTCTACAGAGAGTCACCCACATATCAGCAAGGCAATGTTTGGCACTAATAGGGATGTTTTCAGCCTCCATACCGATGGTAAAATGGGCAAGGTGGAACATGCGTGCCTTCCAGAAGGGATTTCTGGACCAATGGAGGGGCACAGACTATCAGCTGCGGATCAAGATCTTTCCCAGGATGAGGGACGAACTCGTTTGGTGGAGCAACAGAACAAACCTCCTCAACTATCAGCAGTTAATACCTTCGCCGCCAGTCATAATAACGACAGACGCAAGTCGGTGGGGTTGGGGTGCTCACCTAGAGAACAGCTTTGCCCAGGGCAGATGGGACATGGATCCAGAGGATACCCCGGCGAACATCCTAGAGACGAGGGCAGCATTCAAAGCAATGTCACACTTTGCCTCTCAGATCACGAACAAGGGAGTGTTATTCAAAATGGACAATACAACAGCAGTTGCATATCTCCAGAACCAAGGAGGGACACGCAGTCGCACACTCCTGAGAGAGGTGGAACCTATAATGGCATGGGCACAGGAAAATTTACAATATCTTCGAGCAGTACATATTCCAGGTGTAAGGAACCAGATAGCGGACTCATTAAGTCGTCAATGGCTCGATTACAACGAGTGGAGCCTCAACAAGGAGGTATTCGATATGATCTGCAAGAGATGGGGAGAGCCACTAATAGACCTTATGGCGACACCGATGAACTCCAAGTGCAGGAAATTTTTTTCGAGGTACAAGTACCAACAGGCGGAGGGTTGGGACGCACTGTCGGTCCCATGGAATTTCAGCATAGCATATATATTCCCTCCAATTCCAATGATTCACAGGGTACTGAAGAAAGTACAACAGGAAGATGCTACAGTCTTGGCAGTACTTCCATACTGGCCTCGGAGGCCATGGTTTCCCTTACTGCAGAAACTAATATCAGCTCCCCCCATACCGTTACCGAATCGACCAGACTTGCTCTCCCAAAACAGGATTTTCCATCCACATCCGGAACTCCTCAGTTTGACGGCATGGAGACTGAGAGGAAGAAGTTAGCAGAATTGGGATGTTCTACGGATGTTATCAACACCTTGCTCAAGGCAAGAAAGGGTACGACTAACGTTTCTTACCACAGAACTTGGAATAAATTCATTAAGTTTCTTGAGGAAGATAGTATACAAATAGAGGAGGTCCAAGTAACCACTATTTTGGCATTTTTACAGAAAGGAGTAGACATGGGTCTCAGTCTAAGCACCATCAAGACGCAAATATCGGCTTTATCAGCACTTACACATAAGAAGTGGGCAATTGAACCGCTAGTGGTCCAGTTTATTCAGGCAGTGACTAAAATAAGACCTCCAAAAAAGAACTGGTATACCCAGTGGGACCTACCACTAGTACTTAAAGCATTAACAAAAGTTCCTTTCGAACCAGTCGAGACTTGTACATTAGTTAATCTAACGTTGAAGGTAGTGTTTTTAACAGCAATTACCTCCGCAAGACGTGTCTCAGAGTTACAGGCCCTCAGTTGTGACCCTCCATACATACAATTCTTCCCGGACAGAGTGTCGTTGAGACCAATAGACGAATTCATTCCAAAGGTGTCAAGAACATATCACTTTAATCAGGAATGGAACTTACCAGCTTTCTCTGATGATACTTCAGAACTTCCAAACAGTCTCAATGTACCTGAATTATTGAGCAAATATATCCAAATGACTAAAGATTTTCGCAAAACAAGAAGATTGTTCGTAATTCCAACAGGTTATAGGAGAGGCCAAGCAGCTACAACCAAGACAATAGCTACGTGGTTGGTGAGGGCTATTAAAATGGCCTACAGTATTATGGGTAAAACGCCACCGGAAGAGGTCTCGGCACACTCCACGAGGTCGATATCAGCATCCTGGGCAGCACTAGTGAAGGTGTCACCAGAAACGATATGCCGAGCTGCCAACTGGTCATCTCTGAATACATTCATCACACATTACAAGGTGGACCCTGGACTGTTGTCCACGGTTCAGTTTGGAAGGGAAGTGTTGTCTGCAGTGAAGATGACTAAAGATTAAATTATTTTTTTTTTGATGTCTGTAAAGATATGAATTGATAATATCTTTGGTTACTTGTTAAACTTGAATAAATTGTTCTGCATCAAGAATATTCCCTCCCTTCAGTGTATGTATAGTTAAATCCCCGTAGTATGCTGACATTGGCATGGAAGGAAAACGGAAAATTGTATACTCACCTTTCGGTAATTTTCCTTTCCTTCCAATGACCATGTCAGCATACGAAGGGCCCACCCTTAGTTCTGTCTGACATTTGGACTAGTAAAAAAAGCAACTGGGGGTGGGAGTGTGCAAAATTTATATGGACAGGTCCTGGAGGGGTTACAGGGCGGGACTAACCCCCGTAGTAGGCTGACATGGTCATTGGAAGGAAAGGAAAATTACCGAAAGGTGAGTATACAATTTTCCGTTTTCTTCGTGCAGCCAGACAAGCACTGTTTATTTTCTCCGCTAAGGCTGCAGAGGTGAATTTTCTATTTGTGGGTTGCAGGTCTGAACCCCAAATGGCCCATACTTTGTGAGAAAGAATGATGCTGCAGACAAGCATTGTGTAAATGTACACAATCTGTGTCCCAATAGTCATCGGGCAAAGGGCATACACACTTATCCATGCACAACCACATGGACGTCAAGGACAGGCGAGTTGGATGGTGGGTATGATACTAGTTTGTAAAAGTGCACCATCGACGAGGATGGGATTTGAACCCATGCGTGCAGAGCACAATGGATTAGCAGTCCATCGCCTTAACCACTCGGCCACCTCGTCTCAGTAAATCATGACATCTACCGCTATCATTTTTTCAGCTCTGGTCAAAACCCTGTGCGCAAAACACGGCTCATCTTTTCAGGATAGCAAAGTGCACTTTTTGGACAGAAAAGAAGAACGCGCACCTTTTGCTCACACAAGAAAAATCATTTGCAAGAGGCCTGACAGAGGACACCTTAATCATCCCACTGGAGCACACCTACCTAAACAAGGGCCTTCTACACCATGCCATCAACACGCCATGCTGTATTTTTCATCTTTGCTTACATCTTTTGGAATCATTGCAAACTTTCAGCCAAGCATTTCCACAATTAACATCTGCCTTTTAGGGTCACTTAGCTAGACTGTGGGCTGAACTATGCAGATTACTTCTACTTTTAGGGAGACTCAAGCCAGTATGAACATGAGGCGAGGGCACATCTTCTTACTGTCCTACCAATACCATTATACCTTATGCCTCACACTGGCACCTGCCAGTCACAGACAGGAGGTTTACAACTTGAAAATCAGGTATGACTGAAGCACTTTTTGGCACTTGTCCTTCTACAGACAAACTATTTTCTTCGTGCAGCCAGACAAGCACTGTTTATTTTCTCCGCTAAGGCTGCAGAGGTGAATTTTCTATTTGTGGGTTGCAGGTCTGAACCCCAAATGGACCATACTTTGTGAGAAAGAATGATGCTGCAGACAAGCATTGTGTAAATGTACACAATCTGTGTCCCAATAGTCATCGGGCAAAGGGCATACACACTTATCCATGCACAACCACATGGACGTGTCAAGGACAGGCGAGTTGGATGGTGGGTATGATACTAGTTTGTAAAAGTGCACCATCGACGAGGATGGGATTTGAACCCATGCGTGCAGAGCACAATGGATTAGCAGTCCATCGCTTTAACCACTCGGCCACCTCGTCTCAGTAAAACATGCCATCTAACGCTATCATTTTTTCAGCTCTGGTCAAAGCCCTGTGCGCAAAACACGGCTCATCTTTTCAGGATAGCAAAGTGCACTTTTTGGACAGAAAAGAAGAACGCGCACCTTTTGCTCACACAAGAAAAATCATTTGCAAGAGGCCTGACAGAGGACACCTTAATCATCCCACTGGAGCACACCTACCTAAACAAGGGCCTTCTACACCATGCCATCAACACGCCATGCTGTATTTTTCATCTTTGCTTACATCTTTTGGAATCATTGCAAACTTTCAGCCAAGCATTTCCACAATTAACATCTGCCTTTTAGGGTCACTTAGCTAGACTGTGGGCTGAACTATGCAGATTACTTCTACTTTTAGGGAGACTCAAGCCAGTATGAACATGAGGCGAGGGCACATCTTCTTACTGTCCTACCAATCCCATTATACCTTATGCCTCACACTGGCACCTGCCAGTCACAGACAGGAGGTTTACAACTTGAAAATCAGGTATGACTGAAGCACTTTTTGGCACCAGGCATGGTCGGAAGAGCCAATTTCCGATTCCGCGGTAATTCCGCATACCGCCACTACCGAAATTCCGCTTCCGCTACATTCCGGTGGAATTCCGCTACATTCCGCGGAATTCCGCGGTATTCCGCCACGTGCACCTTCCGTATTTTTAAACGGACTTCCGTAATTTTTAAACGGATTTCCGTAAATTTAGGAGGAAACACTCAATCGCTCATTTGAAATATCTATTGTTAATAAAGTTGATTTGTATTTTGTAAATTTGGATAAAAAAAATGTTGAAACCGTTATTTTAGCGCAGTAACTCTCCGCTGATTATGATTGGTCAACTCATTCCGCATCTCCTGATTGGTCAATTCATTCCGATTCCGATTTTGCCGGAATTCCGAATTCCGGATTGCAAATTCCGAATTCCGGATTGCAAATTCCGAATTCCGCGGAACCATGCGGAAACCCCAATTCCGGCGGAATTTCGGAATTTTAGCTTCCGCGGAATTCGGAAGCCCATGCCTGTTTGGCACTTGTCCTTCTACAGACAAACTAATTTCTTCGTGCAGCCAGACAAGCACTGTTTATTTTCTCCGCTAAGGCTGCAGAGGTGAATTTTCTATTTGTGGGTTGCAGGTCTGAACCCCGAACGGCCCATACTTTGTGAGAAAGAATGATGCTGCAGACAAGCATTGTGTAAATGTACACAATCTGTGTCCCAATAGTCATCGGGCAAAGGGCATACACACTTATCCATGCACAACCACATGGACGTCAAGGACAGGCGAGTTGGATGGTGGGTATGATACTAGTTTGTAAAAGTGCACCATCGACGAGGATGGGACTTGAACCCATGCGTGCAGAGCACAATGGATTAGCAGTCCATCGCCTTAACCACTCGGCCACCTCGTCTCAGTAAAACATGACATCTAACGCTATCATTTTTTCAGCTCTGGTCAAAGCCCTGTGCGCAAAACACGGCTCATCTTTTCAGGATAGCAAAGTGCACTTTTTGGACAGAACAGAAGAACGCGCACCTTTTGCTCACACAAGAAAAATCATTTGCAAGAGGCCTGACAGAGGACACCTTAATCATCCCACTGGAGCACACCTACCTAAACAAGGGCCTTCTACACCATGCCATCAACACGCCATGCTGTATTTTTCATCTTTGCTTACATCTTTTGGAATCATTGCAAACTTTCAGCCAAGCATTTCCACAATTAACATCTGCCTTTTAGGGTCACTTAGCTAGACTGTGGGCTGAACTATGCAGATTACTTCTACTTTTAGGGAGACTCAAGCCAGTATGAACATGAGGCGAGGGCACATCTTCTTACTGTCCTACCAATCCCATTATACCTTATGCCTCACACTGGCACCTGCCAGTCACAGACAGGAGGTTTACAACTTGAAAATCAGGTATGACTGAAGCACTTTTTGGCACTTGTCCTTCTACAGACAAACTATTTTCTTCGTGCAGCCAGACAAGCACTGTTTATTTTCTCCGCTAAGGCTGCAGAGGTGAATTTTCTATTTGTGGGTTGCAGGTCTGAACCCCAAATGGCCCATACTTTGTGAGAAAGAATGATGCTGCAGACAAGCATTGTGTAAATGTACACAATCTGTGTCCCAATAGTCATCGGGCAAAGGGCATACACACTTATCCATGCACAACCACATGGACGTGTCAAGGACAGGCGAGTTGGATGGTGGGTATGATACTAGTTTGTAAAAGTGCACCATCGACGAGGATGGGATTTGAACCCATGCGTGCAGAGCACAATGGATTAGCAGTCCATCGCCTTAACCACTCGGCCACCTCGTCTCAGTAAAACATGACATCTAACGCTATCATTTTTTCAGCTCTGGTCAAAGCCCTGTGCGCAAAACACGGCTCATCTTTTCAGGATAGCAAAGTGCACTTTTTGGACAGAAAAGAAGAACGCGCACCTTTTGCTCACACAAGAAAAATCATTTGCAAGAGGCCTGACAGAGGACACCTTAATCATCCCACTGGAGCACACCTACCTAAACAAGGGCCTTCTACACCATGCCATCAACACGCCATGCTGTATTTTTCATCTTTGCTTACATCTTTTGGAATCATTGCAAACTTTCAGCCAAGCATTTCCACAATTAACATCTGCCTTTTAGGGTCACTTAGCTAGACTGTGGGCTGAACTATGCAGATTACTTCTACTTTTAGGGAGACTCAAGCCAGTATGAACATGAGGCGAGGGCACATCTTCTTACTGTCCTACCAATCCCATTATACCTTATGCCTCACACTGGCACCTGCCAGTCACAGACAGGAGGTTTACAACTTGAAAATCAGGTATGACTGAAGCACTTTTTGGCACTTGTCCTTCTACAGACAAACTATTTTCTTCGTGCAGCCAGACAAGCACTGTTTATTTTCTCCGCTAAGGCTGCAGAGGTGAATTTTCTATTTGTGGGTTGCAGGTCTGAACCCCAAATGGCCCATACTTTGTGAGAAAGAATGATGCTGCAGACAAGCATTGTGTAAATGTACACAATCTGTGTCCCAATAGTCATCGGGCAAAGGGCATACACACTTATCCATGCACAACCACATGGACGTGTCAAGGACAGGCGAGTTGGATGGTGGGTATGATACTAGTTTGTAAAAGTGCACCATCGACGAGGATGGGATTTGAACCCATGCGTGCAGAGCACAATGGATTAGCAGTCCATCGCCTTAACCACTCGGCCACCTCGTCTCAGTAAAACATGACATCTAACGCTATCATTTTTTCAGCTCTGGTCAAAGCCCTGTGCGCAAAACACGGCTCATCTTTTCAGGATAGCAAAGTGCACTTTTTGGACAGAAAAGAAGAACGCGCACCTTTTGCTCACACAAGAAAAATCATTTGCAAGAGGCCTGACAGAGGACACCTTAATCATCCCACTGGAGCACACCTACCTAAACAAGGGCCTTCTACACCATGCCATCAACACGCCATGCTGTATTTTTCATCTTTGCTTACATCTTTTGGAATCATTGCAAACTTTCAGCCAAGCATTTCCACAATTAACATCTGCCTTTTAGGGTCACTTAGCTAGACTGTGGGCTGAACTATGCAGATTACTTCTACTTTTAGGGAGACTCAAGCCAGTATGAACATGAGGCGAGGGCACATCTTCTTACTGTCCTACCAATCCCATTATACCTTATGCCTCACACTGGCACCTGCCAGTCACAGACAGGAGGTTTACAACTTGAAAATCAGGTATGACTGAAGCACTTTTTGGCACTTGTCCTTCTACAGACAAACTAATTTCTTCGTGCAGCCAGACAAGCACTGTTTATTTTCTCCGCTAAGGCTGCAGAGGTGAATTTTCTATTTGTGGGTTGCAGGTCTGAACCCCGAACGGCCCATACTTTGTGAGAAAGAATGATGCTGCAGACAAGCATTGTGTAAATGTACACAATCTGTGTCCCAATAGTCATCGGGCAAAGGGCATACACACTTATCCATGCACAACCACATGGACGTCAAGGACAGGCGAGTTGGATGGTGGGTATGATACTAGTTTGTAAAAGTGCACCATCGACGAGGATGGGACTTGAACCCATGCGTGCAGAGCACAATGGATTAGCAGTCCATCGCCTTAACCACTCGGCCACCTCGTCTCAGTAAAACATGACATCTAACGCTATCATTTTTTCAGCTCTGGTCAAAGCCCTGTGCGCAAAACACGGCTCATCTTTTCAGGATAGCAAAGTGCACTTTTTGGACAGAAAAGAAGAACGCGCACCTTTTGCTCACACAAGAAAAATCATTTGCAAGAGGCCTGACAGAGGACACCTTAATCATCCCACTGGAGCACACCTACCTAAACAAGGGCCTTCTACACCATGCCATCAACACGCCATGCTGTATTTTTCATCTTTGCTTACATCTTTTGGAATCATTGCAAACTTTCAGCCAAGCATTTCCACAATTAACATCTGCCTTTTAGGGTCACTTAGCTAGACTGTGGGCTGAACTATGCAGATTACTTCTACTTTTAGGGAGACTCAAGCCAGTATGAACATGAGGCGAGGGCACATCTTCTTACTGTCCTACCAATCCCATTATACCTTATGCCTCACACTGGCACCTGCCAGTCACAGACAGGAGGTTTACAACTTGAAAATCAGGTATGACTGAAGCACTTTTTGGCACTTGTCCTTCTACAGACAAACTAATTTCTTCGTGCAGCCAGACAAGCACTGTTTATTTTCTCCGCTAAGGCTGCAGAGGTGAATTTTCTATTTGTGGGTTGCAGGTCTGAACCCCGAACGGCCCATACTTTGTGAGAAAGAATGATGCTGCAGACAAGCATTGTGTAAATGTACACAATCTGTGTCCCAATAGTCATCGGGCAAAGGGCATACACACTTATCCATGCACAACCACATGGACGTCAAGGACAGGCGAGTTGGATGGTGGGTATGATACTAGTTTGTAAAAGTGCACCATCGACGAGGATGGGACTTGAACCCATGCGTGCAGAGCACAATGGATTAGCAGTCCATCGCCTTAACCACTCGGCCACCTCGTCTCAGTAAAACATGACATCTAACGCTATCATTTTTTCAGCTCTGGTCAAAGCCCTGTGCGCAAAACACGGCTCATCTTTTCAGGATAGCAAAGTGCACTTTTTGGACAGAAAAGAAGAACGCGCACCTTTTGCTCACACAAGAAAAATCATTTGCAAGAGGCCTGACAGAGGACACCTTAATCATCCCACTGGAGCACACCTACCTAAACAAGGGCCTTCTACACCATGCCATCAACACGCCATGCTGTATTTTTCATCTTTGCTTACATCTTTTGGAATCATTGCAAACTTTCAGCCAAGCATTTCCACAATTAACATCTGCCTTTTAGGGTCACTTAGCTAGACTGTGGGCTGAACTATGCAGATTACTTCTACTTTTAGGGAGACTCAAGCCAGTATGAACATGAGGCGAGGGCACATCTTCTTACTGTCCTACCAATCCCATTATACCTTATGCCTCACACTGGCACCTGCCAGTCACAGACAGGAGGTTTACAACTTGAAAATCAGGTATGACTGAAGCACTTTTTGGCACTTGTCCTTCTACAGACAAACTATTTTCTTCGTGCAGCCAGACAAGCACTGTTTATTTTCTCCGCTAAGGCTGCAGAGGTGAATTTTCTATTTGTGGGTTGCAGGTCTGAACCCCAAATGGCCCATACTTTGTGAGAAAGAATGATGCTGCAGACAAGCATTGTGTAAATGTACACAATCTGTGTCCCAATAGTCATCGGGCAAAGGGCATACACACTTATCCATGCACAACCACATGGACGTCAAGGACAGGCGAGTTGGATGGTGGGTATGATACTAGTTTGTAAAAGTGCACCATCAACGAGGATGGGATTTGAACCCATGCGTGCAGAGCACAATGGATTAGCAGTCCATCGCCTTAACCACTCGGCCACCTCATCTCAGTAAAACATGACATCTAACGCTATCATTTTTTCAGCTCTGGTCAAAGCCCTGTGCGCAAAACACGGCTCATCTTTTCAGGATAGCAAAGTGCACTTTTTGGACAGAAAAGAAGAACGCGCACCTTTTGCTCACACAAGAAAAATCATTTGCAAGAGGCCTGACAGAGGACACCTTAATCATCCCACTGGAGCACACCTACCTAAACAAGGGCCTTCTACACCATGCCATCAACACGCCATGCTGTATTTTTCATCTTTGCTTACATCTTTTGGAATCATTGCAAACTTTCAGCCAAGCATTTCCACAATTAACATCTGCCTTTTAGGGTCACTTAGCTAGACTGTGGGCTGAACTATGCAGATTACTTCTACTTTTAGGGAGACTCAAGCCAGTATGAACATGAGGCGAGGGCACATCTTCTTACTGTCCTACCAATCCCATTATACCTTATGCCTCACACTGGCACCTGCCAGTCACAGACAGGAGGTTTACAACTTGAAAATCAGGTATGACTGAAGCACTTTTTGGCACTTGTCCTTCTACAGACAAACTATTTTCTTCGTGCAGCCAGACAAGCACTGTTTATTTTCTCCGCTAAGGCTGCAGAGGTGAATTTTCTATTTGTGGGTTGCAGGTCTGAACCCCAAATGGCCCATACTTTGTGAGAAAGAATGATGCTGCAGACAAGCATTGTGTAAATGTACACAATCTGTGTCCCAATAGTCATCGGGCAAAGGGCATACACACTTATCCATGCACAACCACATGGACGTGTCAAGGACAGGCGAGTTGGATGGTGGGTATGATACTAGTTTGTAAAAGTGCACCATCGACGAGGATGGGATTTGAACCCATGCATGCAGAGCACAATGGATTAGCAGTCCATCGCCTTAACCACTCGGCCACCTCGTCTCAGTAAAACATGACATCTAACGCTATCACTTTTTCAGCTCTGGTCAAAGCCCTGTGCGCAAAACACGGCTCATCTTTTCAGGATAGCAAAGTGCACTTTTTGGACAGAAAAGAAGAACGCGCCCCTTTTGCTCACACAAGAAAAATCATTTGCAAGAGGCCTGACAGAGGACACCTTAATCATCCCACTGGAGCACACCTACCTAAACAAGGGCCTTCTACACCATGCCATCAACACGCCATGCTGTATTTTTCATCTTTGCTTACATCTTTTGGAATCATTGCAAACTTTCAGCCAAGCATTTCCACAATTAACATCTGCCTTTTAGGGTCACTTAGCTAGACTGTGGGCTGAACTATGCAGATTACTTCTACTTTTAGGGAGACTCAAGCCAGTATGAACATGAGGCGAGGGCACATCTTCTTACTGTCCTACCAATCCCATTATACCTTATGCCTCACACTGGCACCTGCCAGTCACAGACAGGAGGTTTACAACTTGAAAATCAGGTATGACTGAAGCACTTTTTGGCACTTGTCCTTCTACAGACAAACTATTTTCTTCGTGCAGCCAGACAAGCACTGTTTATTTTCTCCGCTAAGGCTGCAGAGGTGAATTTTCTATTTGTGGGTTGCAGGTCTGAACCCCGAACGGCCCATACTTTGTGAGAAAGAATGATGCTGCAGACAAGCATTGTGTAAATGTACACAATCTGTGTCCCAATAGTCATCGGGCAAAGGGCATACACACTTATCCATGCACAACCACATGGACGTCAAGGACAGGCGAGTTGGATGGTGGGTATGATACTAGTTTGTAAAAGTGCACCATCGACGAGGATGGGACTTGAACCCATGCGTGCAGAGCACAATGGATTAGCAGTCCATCGCCTTAACCACTCGGCCACCTCGTCTCAGTAAAACATGACATCTAACGCTATCATTTTTTCAGCTCTGGTCAAAGCCCTGTGCGCAAAACACGGCTCATCTTTTCAGGATAGCAAAGTGCACTTTTCTTCGTGCAGCCAGACAAGCACTGTTTATTTTCTCCGCTAAGGCTGCAGAGGTGAATTTTCTATTTGTGGGTTGCAGGTCTGAACCCCAAATGGCCCATACTTTGTGAGAAAGAATGATGCTGCAGACAAGCATTGTGTAAATGTACACAATCTGTGTCCCAATAGTCATCGGGCAAAGGGCATACACACTTATCCATGCACAACCATATGGACGTCAAGGACAGGCGAGTTGGATGGTGGGTATGATACTAGTTTGTAAAAGTGCACCATCGACGAGGATGGTATTTGAACCCATGCGTGCAGAGCACAATGGATTAGCAGTCCATCGCCTTAACCACTCGGCCACCTCGTCTCAGTAAAACATGACTTCTAACGCTATCATTTTTTCAGCTCTGGTCAAAGCCCTGTGCGCAAAACACGGCTCATCTTTTCAGGATAGCAAAGTGCACTTTTTGGACAGAAAAGAAGAACGCGCACCTTTTGCTCACACAAGAAAAATCATTTGCAAGAGGCCTGACAGAGGACACCTTAATCATCCCACTGGAGCACACCTACCTAAACAAGGGCCTTCTACACCATGCCATCAACACGCCATGCTGTATTTTTCATCTTTGCTTACATCTTTTGGAATCATTGCAAACTTTCAGCCAAGCATTTCCTCAATTAACATCTGCCTTTTAGGGTCACTTAGCTAGACTGTGGGCTGAACTATGCAGATTACTTCTACTTTTAGGGAGACTCAAGCCAGTATGAACATGAGGCGAGGGCACATCTTCTTACTGTCCTACCAATCCCATTATACCTTATGCCTCACACTGGCACCTGCCAGTCACAGACAGGAGGTTTACAACTTGAAAATCAGGTATGACTGAAGCACTTTTTGGCACTTGTCCTTCTACAGACAAACTAATTTCTTCGTGCAGCCAGACAAGCACTGTTTATTTTCTCCGCTAAGGCTGCAGAGGTGAATTTTCTATTTGTGGGTTGCAGGTCTGAACCCCGAACGGCCCATACTTTGTGAGAAAGAATGATGCTGCAGACAAGCATTGTGTAAATGTACACAATCTGTGTCCCAATAGTCATCGGGCAAAGGGCATACACACTTATCCATGCACAACCACATGGACGTCAAGGACAGGCAAGTTGGATGGTGGGTATGATACTAGTTTGTAAAAGTGCACCATCGACGAGGATGGGACTTGAACCCATGCGTGCAGAGCACAATGGATTAGCAGTCCATCGCCTTAACCACTCGGCCACCTTGTCTCAGTAAAACATGACATCTAACGCTATCATTTTTTCAGCTCTGGTCAAAGCCCTGTGCGCAAAACACGGCTCATCTTTTCAGGATAGCAAAGTGCACTTTTTGGACAGAAAAGAAGAACGCGCACCTTTTGCTCACACAAGAAAAATCATTTGCAAGAGGCCTGACAGAGGACACCTTAATCATCCCACTGGAGCACACCTACCTAAACAAGGGCCTTCTACACCATGCCATCAACACGCCATGCTGTATTTTTCATCTTTGCTTACATCTTTTGGAATCATTGCAAACTTTCAGCCAAGCATTTCCACAATTAACATCTGCCTTTTAGGGTCACTTAGCTAGACTGTGGGCTGAACTATGCAGATTACTTCTACTTTTAGGGAGACTCAAGCCAGTATGAACATGAGGCGAGGGCACATCTTCTTACTGTCCTACCAATCCCATTATACCTTATGCCTCACACTGGCACCTGCCAGTCACAGACAGGAGGTTTACAACTTGAAAATCAGGTATGACTGAAGCACTTTTTGGCACTTGTCCTTCTACAGACAAACTAATTTCTTCGTGCAGCCAGACAAGCACTGTTTATTTTCTCCGCTAAGGCTGCAGAGGTGAATTTTCTATTTGTGGGTTGCAGGTCTGAACCCCGAACGGCCCATACTTTGTGAGAAAGAATGATGCTGCAGACAAGCATTGTGTAAATGTACACAATCTGTGTCCCAATAGTCATCGGGCAAAGGGCATACACACTTATCCATGCACAACCACATGGACGTCAAGGACAGGCGAGTTGGATGGTGGGTATGATACTAGTTTGTAAAAGTGCACCATCGACGAGGATGGGACTTGAACCCATGCGTGCAGAGCACAATGGATTAGCAGTCCATCGCCTTAACCACTCGGCCACCTCGTCTCAGTAAAACATGACATCTAACGCTATCATTTTTTCAGCTCTGGTCAAAGCCCTGTGCGCAAAACACGGCTCATCGTTTCAGGATAGCAAAGTGCACTTTTTGGACAGAAAAGAAGAACGCGCACCTTTTGCTCACACAAGAAAAATCATTTGCAAGAGGCCTGACAGAGGACACCTTAATCATCCCACTGGAGCACACCTACCTAAACAAGGGCCTTCTACACCATGCCATCAACACGCCATGCTGTATTTTTCATCTTTGCTTACATCTTTTGGAATCATTGCAAACTTTCAGCCAAGCATTTCCACAATTAACATCTGCCTTTTAGGGTCACTTAGCTAGACTGTGGGCTGAACTATGCAGATTACTTCTACTTTTAGGGAGACTCAAGCCAGTATGAACATGAGGCGAGGGCACATCTTCTTACTGTCCTACCAATCCCATTATACCTTATGCCTCACACTGGCACCTGCCAGTCACAGACAGGAGGTTTACAACTTGAAAATCAGGTATGACTGAAGCACTTTTTGGCACTTGTCCTTCTACAGACAAACTATTTTCTTCGTGCAGCCAGACAAGCACTGTTTATTTTCTCCGCTAAGGCTGCAGAGGTGAATTTTCTATTTGTGGGTTGCAGGTCTGAACCCCAAATGGCCCATACTTTGTGAGAAAGAATGATGCTGCAGACAAGCATTGTGTAAATGTACACAATCTGTGTCCCAATAGTCATCGGGCAAAGGGCATACACACTTATCCATGCACAACCACATGGACGTGTCAAGGACAGGCGAGTTGGATGGTGGGTATGATACTAGTTTGTAAAAGTGCACCATCGACGAGGATGGGATTTGAACCCATGCGTGCAGAGCACAATGGATTAGCAGTCCATCGCCTTAACCACTCGGCCACCTCGTCTCAGTAAAACATGACATCTAACGCTATCATTTTTTCAGCTCTGGTCAAAGCCCTGTGCGCAAAACACGGCTCATCTTTTCAGGATAGCAAAGTGCACTTTTTGGACAGAAAAGAAGAACGCGCCCCTTTTGCTCACACAAGAAAAATCATTTGCAAGAGGCCTGACAGAGGACACCTTAATCATCCCACTGGAGCACACCTACCTAAACAAGGGCCTTCTACACCATGCCATCAACACGCCATGCTGTATTTTTCATCTTTGCTTACATCTTTTGGAATCATTGCAAACTTTCAGCCAAGCATTTCCACAATTAACATCTGCCTTTTAGGGTCACTTAGCTAGACTGTGGGCTGAACTATGCAGATTACTTCTACTTTTAGGGAGACTCAAGCCAGTATGAACATGAGGCGAGGGCACATCTTCTTACTGTCCTACCAATCCCATTATACCTTATGCCTCACACTGGCACCTGCCAGTCACAGACAGGAGGTTTACAACTTGAAAATCAGGTATGACTGAAGCACTTTTTGGCACTTGTCCTTCTACAGACAAACTATTTTCTTCGTGCAGCCAGACAAGCACTGTTTATTTTCTCCGCTAAGGCTGCAGAGGTGAATTTTCTATTTGTGGGTTGCAGGTCTGAACCCCGAACGGCCCATACTTTGTGAGAAAGAATGATGCTGCAGACAAGCATTGTGTAAATGTACACAATCTGTGTCCCAATAGTCATCGGGCAAAGGGCATACACACTTATCCATGCACAACCACATGGACGTCAAGGACAGGCGAGTTGGATGGTGGGTATGATACTAGTTTGTAAAAGTGCACCATCGACGAGGATGGGACTTGAACCCATGCGTGCAGAGCACAATGTATTAGCAGTCCATCGCCTTAACCACTCGGCCACCTCGTCTCAGTAAAACATGACATCTAACGCTATCATTTTTTCAGCTCTGGTCAAAGCCCTGTGCGCAAAACACGGCTCATCTTTTCAGGATAGCAAAGTGCACTTTTTGGACAGAAAAGAAGAACGCGCACCTTTTGCTCACACAAGAAAAATCATTTGCAAGAGGCCTGACAGAGGACACCTTAATCATCCCACTGGAGCACACCTACCTAAACAAGGGCCTTCTACACCATGCCATCAACACGCCATGCTGTATTTTTCATCTTTGCTTACATCTTTTGGAATCATTGCAAACTTTCAGCCAAGCATTTCCACAATTAACATCTGCCTTTTAGGGTCACTTAGCTAGACTGTGGGCTGAACTATGCAGATTACTTCTACTTTTAGGGAGACTCAAGCCAGTATGAACATGAGGCGAGGGCACATCTTCTTACTGTCCTACCAATCCCATTATACCTTATGCCTCACACTGGCACCTGCCAGTCACAGACAGGAGGTTTACAACTTGAAAATCAGGTATGACTGAAGCACTTTTTGGCACTTGTCCTTCTACAGACAAACTATTTTCTTCGTGCAGCCAGACAAGCACTGTTTATTTTCTCCGCTAAGGCTGCAGAGGTGAATTTTCTATTTGTGGGTTGCAGGTCTGAACCCCAAATGGCCCATACTTTGTGAGAAAGAATGATGCTGCAGACAAGCATTGTGTAAATGTACACAATCTGTGTCCCAATAGTCATCGGGCAAAGGGCATACACACTTATCCATGCACAACCACATGGACGTCAAGGACAGGCGAGTTGGATGGTGGGTATGATACTAGTTTGTAAAAGTGCACCATCGACGAGGATGGGACTTGAACCCATGCGTGCAGAGCACAATGTATTAGCAGTCCATCGCCTTAACCACTCGGCCACCTCATCTCAGTAAAACATGACATCTAACGCTATCATTTTTTCAGCTCTGGTCAAAGCCCTGTGCGCAAAACACGGCTCATCTTTTCAGGATAGCAAAGTGCACTTTTTGGACAGAAAAGAAGAACGCGCACCTTTTGCTCACACAAGAAAAATCATTTGCAAGAGGCCTGACAGAGGACACCTTAATCATCCCACTGGAGCACACCTACCTAAACAAGGGCCTTCTACACCATGCCATCAACACGCCATGCTGTATTTTTCATCTTTGCTTACATCTTTTGGAATCATTGCAAACTTTCAGCCAAGCATTTCCACAATTAACATCTGCCTTTTAGGGTCACTTAGCTAGACTGTGGGCTGAACTATGCAGATTACTTCTACTTTTAGGGAGACTCAAGCCAGTATGAACATGAGGCGAGGGCACATCTTCTTACTGTCCTACCAATCCCATTATACCTTATGCCTCACACTGGCACCTGCCAGTCACAGACAGGAGGTTTACAACTTGAAAATCAGGTATGACTGAAGCACTTTTTGGCACTTGTCCTTCTACAGACAAACTAATTTCTTCGTGCAGCCAGACAAGCACTGTTTATTTTCTCCGCTAAGGCTGCAGAGGTGAATTTTCTATTTGTGGGTTGCAGGTCTGAACCCCGAACGGCCCATACTTTGTGAGAAAGAATGATGCTGCAGACAAGCATTGTGTAAATGTACACAATCTGTGTCCCAATAGTCATCGGGCAAAGGGCATACACACTTATCCATGCACAACCACATGGACGTCAAGGACAGGCGAGTTGGATGGTGGGTATGATACTAGTTTGTAAAAGTGCACCATCGACGAGGATGGGACTTGAACCCATGCGTGCAGAGCACAATGGATTAGCAGTCCATCGCCTTAACCACTCGGCCACCTCGTCTCAGTAAAACATGACATCTAACGCTATCATTTTTTCAGCTCTGGTCAAAGCCCTGTGCGCAAAACACGGCTCATCTTTTCAGGATAGCAAAGTGCACTTTTCTTCGTGCAGCCAGACAAGCACTGTTTATTTTCTCCGCTAAGGCTGCAGAGGTGAATTTTCTATTTGTGGGTTGCAGGTCTGAACCCCAAATGGCCCATACTTTGTGAGAAAGAATGATGCTGCAGACAAGCATTGTGTAAATGTACACAATCTGTGTCCCAATAGTCATCGGGCAAAGGGCATACACACTTATCCATGCACAACCATATGGACGTCAAGGACAGGCGAGTTGGATGGTGGGTATGATACTAGTTTGTAAAAGTGCACCATCGACGAGGATGGGATTTGAACCCATACGTGCAGAGCACAATGGATTAGCAGTCCATCGCCTTAACCACTCGGCCACCTCGTCTCAGTAAAACATGACATCTAACGCTATCATTTTTTCAGCTCTGGTCAAAGCCCTGTGCGCAAAACACGGCTCATCTTTTCAGGATAGCAAAGTGCACTTTTTGGACAGAAAAGAAGAACGCGCACCTTTTGCTCACACAAGAAAAATCATTTGCAAGAGGCCTGACAGAGGACACCTTAATCATCCCACTGGAGCACACCTACCTAAACAAGGGCCTTCTACACCATGCCATCAACACGCCATGCTGTATTTTTCATCTTTGCTTACATCTTTTGGAATCATTGCAAACTTTCAGCCAAGCATTTCCACAATTAACATCTGCCTTTTAGGGTCACTTAGCTAGACTGTGGGCTGAACTATGCAGATTACTTCTACTTTTAGGGAGACTCAAGCCAGTATGAACATGAGGCGAGGGCACATCTTCTTACTGTCCTACCAATCCCATTATACCTTATGCCTCACACTGGCACCTGCCAGTCACAGACAGGAGGTTTACAACTTGAAAATCAGGTATGACTGAAGCACTTTTTGGCACTTGTCCTTCTACAGACAAACTATTTTCTTCGTGCAGCCAGACAAGCACTGTTTATTTTCTCCGCTAAGGCTGCAGAGGTGAATTTTCTATTTGTGGGTTGCAGGTCTGAACCCCGAACGGCCCATACTTTGTGAGAAAGAATGATGCTGCAGACAAGCATTGTGTAAATGTACACAATCTGTGTCCCAATAGTCATCGGGCAAAGGGCATACACACTTATCCATGCACAACCACATGGACGTCAAGGACAGGCAAGTTGGATGGTGGGTATGATACTAGTTTGTAAAAGTGCACCATCGACGAGGATGGGACTTGAACCCATGCGTGCAGAGCACAATGGATTAGCAGTCCATCGCCTTAACCACTCGGCCACCTCGTCTCAGTAAAACATGACATCTAACGCTATCATTTTTTCAGCTCTGGTCAAAGCCCTGTGCGCAAAACACGGCTCATCTTTTCAGGATAGCAAAGTGCACTTTTTGGACAGAAAAGAAGAACGCGCACCTTTTGCTCACACAAGAAAAATCATTTGCAAGAGGCCTGACAGAGGACACCTTAATCATCCCACTGGAGCACACCTACCTAAACAAGGGCCTTCTACACCATGCCATCAACACGCCATGCTGTATTTTTCATCTTTGCTTACATCTTTTGGAATCATTGCAAACTTTCAGCCAAGCATTTCCACAATTAACATCTGCCTTTTAGGGTCACTTAGCTAGACTGTGGGCTGAACTATGCAGATTACTTCTACTTTTAGGGAGACTCAAGCCAGTATGAACATGAGGCGAGGGCACATCTTCTTACTGTCCTACCAATCCCATTATACCTTATGCCTCACACTGGCACCTGCCAGTCACAGACAGGAGGTTTACAACTTGAAAATCAGGTATGACTGAAGCACTTTTTGGCACTTGTCCTTCTACAGACAAACTATTTTCTTCGTGCAGCCAGACAAGCACTGTTTATTTTCTCCGCTAAGGCTGCAGAGGTGAATTTTCTATTTGTGGGTTGCAGGTCTGAACCCCGAACGGCCCATACTTTGTGAGAAAGAATGATGCTGCAGACAAGCATTGTGTAAATGTACACAATCTGTGTCCCAATAGTCATCGGGCAAAGGGCATACACACTTATCCATGCACAACCACATGGACGTCAAGGACAGGCGAGTTGGATGGTGGGTATGATACTAGTTTGTAAAAGTGCACCATCGACGAGGATGGGATTTGAACCCATGCATGCAGAGCACAATGGATTAGCAGTCCATCGCCTTAACCACTCGGCCACCTCGTCTCAATAAAACATGACATCTAACGCTATCATTTTTTCAGCTATGGTCAAAGCCCTGTGCGCAAAACACGTCTCATCTTTTCAGGATAGCAAAGTGCACTTTTTGGACAGAAAAGAAGAACGCGCACTTTTTGCTCACACAAGAAAAATCATTTGCAAGAGGCCTGACAGAGGACACCTTAATCACCCCACTGGAGCACACCTACCTAAACAAGGGCCTTCTACACCATGCCATCAACACGCCATGCTGTATTTTTCATCTTTGCTTACATCTTTTGGAATCATTGCAAACTTTCAGCCAAGCATTTCCACAATTAACATCTGCCTTTTAGGGTCACTTAGCTAGACTGTGGGCTGAACTATGCAGATTACTTCTACTTTTAGGGAGACTCAAGCCAGTATGAACATGAGGCGAGGGCACATCTTCTTACTGTCCTACCAATCCCATTATACCTTATGCCTCACACTGGCACCTGCCAGTCACAGACAGGAGGTTTACAACTTGAAAATCAGGTATGACTGAAGCACTTTTTGGCACTTGTCCTTCTACAGACAAACTATTTTCTTCGTGCAGCCAGACAAGCACTGTTTATTTTCTCCGCTAAGGCTGCAGAGGTGAATTTTCTATTTGTGGGTTGCAGGTCTGAACCCCGAACGGCCCATACTTTGTGAGAAAGAATGATGCTGCAGACAAGCATTGTGTAAATGTACACAATCTGTGTCCCAATAGTCATCGGGCAAAGGGCATACACACTTATCCATGCACAACCACATGGACGTCAAGGACAGGCAAGTTGGATGGTGGGTATGATACTAGTTTGTAAAAGTGCACCATCGACGAGGATGGGACTTGAACCCATGCGTGCAGAGCACAATGGATTAGCAGTCCATCGCCTTAACCACTCGGCCACCTCGTCTCAGTAAAACATGACATCTAACGCTATCATTTTTTCAGCTCTGGTCAAAGCCCTGTGCGCAAAACACGGCTCATCTTTTCAGGATAGCAAAGTGCACTTTTTGGACAGAAAAGAAGAACGCGCACCTTTTGCTCACACAAGAAAAATCATTTGCAAGAGGCCTGACAGAGGACACCTTAATCATCCCACTGGAGCACACCTACCTAAACAAGGGCCTTCTACACCATGCCATCAACACGCCATGCTGTATTTTTCATCTTTGCTTACATCTTTTGGAATCATTGCAAACTTTCAGCCAAGCATTTCCACAATTAACATCTGCCTTTTAGGGTCACTTAGCTAGACTGTGGGCTGAACTATGCAGATTACTTCTACTTTTAGGGAGACTCAAGCCAGTATGAACATGAGGCGAGGGCACATCTTCTTACTGTCCTACCAATCCCATTATACCTTATGCCTCACACTGGCACCTGCCAGTCACAGACAGGAGGTTTACAACTTGAAAATCAGGTATGACTGAAGCACTTTTTGGCACTTGTCCTTCTACAGACAAACTATTTTCTTCGTGCAGCCAGACAAGCACTGTTTATTTTCTCCGCTAAGGCTGCAGAGGTGAATTTTCTATTTGTGGGTTGCAGGTCTGAACCCCAAATGGCCCATACTTTGTGAGAAAGAATGATGCTGCAGACAAGCATTGTGTAAATGTACACAATCTGTGTCCCAATAGTCATCGGGCAAAGGGCATACACACTTATCCATGCACAACCACATGGACGTCAAGGACAGGCGAGTTGGATGGTGGGTATGATACTAGTTTGTAAAAGTGCACCATCGACGAGGATGGGACTTGAACCCATGCGTGCAGAGCACAATGGATTAGCAGTCCATCGCCTTAACCACTCGGCCACCTCGTCTCAGTAATTCATGACATCTAACGCTATCATTTTTTCAGCTCTGGTCAAAGCCCTGTGCGCAAAACACGGCTCATCTTTTCAGGATAGCAAAGTGCACTTTTTGGACAGAAAAGAAGAACGCGCACCTTTTGCTCACACAAGAAAAATCATTTGCAAGAGGCCTGACAGAGGACACCTTAATCATCCCACTGGAGCACACCTACCTAAACAAGGGCCTTCTACACCATGCCATCAACACGCCATGCTGTATTTTTCATCTTTGCTTACATCTTTTGGAATCATTGCAAACTTTCAGCCAAGCATTTCCACAATTAACATCTGCCTTTTAGGGTCACTTAGCTAGACTGTGGGCTGAACTATGCAGATTACTTCTACTTTTAGGGAGACTCAAGCCAGTATGAACATGAGGCGAGGGCACATCTTCTTACTGTCCTACCAATCCCATTATACCTTATGCCTCACACTGGCACCTGCCAGTCACAGACAGGAGGTTTACAACTTGAAAATCAGGTATGACTGAAGCACTTTTTGGCACTTGTCCTTCTACAGACAAACTATTTTCTTCGTGCAGCCAGACAAGCACTGTTTATTTTCTCCGCTAAGGCTGCAGAGGTGAATTTTCTATTTGTGGGTTGCAGGTCTGAACCCCAAATGGCCCATACTTTGTGAGAAAGAATGATGCTGCAGACAAGCATTGTGTAAATGTACA
Source organism: Hyperolius riggenbachi (assembly GCF_040937935.1). Taxonomy (NCBI): domain Eukaryota; kingdom Metazoa; phylum Chordata; class Amphibia; order Anura; family Hyperoliidae; genus Hyperolius; species Hyperolius riggenbachi. Next base: position 42,631,252 of record NC_090648.1, read on the forward strand.
CAATCTGTGTCCCAATAGTCATCGGGCAAAGGGCATACACACTTATCCATGCACAACCACATGGACGTGTCAAGGACAGGCGAGTTGGATGGTGGGTATGATACTAGTTTGTAAAAGTGCACCATCGACGAGGATGGGATTTGAACCCATGCGTGCAGAGCACAATGGATTAGCAGTCCATCGCCTTAACCACTCGGCCACCTCGTCTCAATAAAACATGACATCTAACGCTATCATTTTTTCAGCTCTGGTCAAAGCCCTGTGCGCAAAACACGGCTCATCTTTTCAGGATAGCAAAGTGCACTTTTTGGACAGAAAAGAAGAACGCGCACCTTTTGCTCACACAAGAAAAATCATTTGCAAGAGGCCTGACAGAGGACACCTTAATCATCCCACTGGAGCACACCTACCTAAACAAGGGCCTTCTACACCATGCCATCAACACGCCATGCTGTATTTTTCATCTTTGCTTACATCTTTTGGAATCATTGCAAACTTTCAGCCAAGCATTTCCACAATTAACATCTGCCTTTTAGGGTCACTTAGCTAGACTGTGGGCTGAACTATGCAGATTACTTCTACTTTTAGGGAGACTCAAGCCAGTATGAACATGAGGCGAGGGCACATCTTCTTACTGTCCTACCAATCCCATTATACCTTATGCCTCACACTGGCACCTGCCAGTCACAGACAGGAGGTTTACAACTTGAAAATCAGGTATGACTGAAGCACTTTTTGGCACTTGTCCTTCTACAGACAAACTATTTTCTTCGTGCAGCCAGACAAGCACTGTTTATTTTCTCCGCTAAGGCTGCAGAGGTGAATTTTCTATTTGTGGGTTGCAGGTCTGAACCCCAAATGGCCCATACTTTGTGAGAAAGAATGATGCTGCAGACAAGCATTGTGTAAATGTACACAATCTGTGTCCCAATAGTCATCGGGCAAAGGGCATACACACTTATCCATGCACAACCACATGGACGTGTCAAGGACAGGCGAGTTGGATGGTGGGTATGATACTAGTTTGTAAAAGTGCACCATCGACGAGGATGGGATTTGAACCCATGCGTGCAGAGCACAATGGATTAGCAGTCCATCGCCTTAACCACTCGGCCACCTCGTCTCAGTAAAACATGACATCTAACGCTATCATTTTTTCAGCTCTGGTCAAAGCCCTGTGCGCAAAACACGGCTCATCTTTTCAGGATAGCAAAGTGCACTTTTTGGACAGAAAAGAAGAACGCGCACCTTTTGCTCACACAAGAAAAATCATTTGCAAGAGGCCTGACAGAGGACACCTTAATCATCCCACTGGAGCACACCTACCTAAACAAGGGCCTTCTACACCATGCCATCAACACGCCATGCTGTATTTTTCATCTTTGCTTACATCTTTTGGAATCATTGCAAACTTTCAGCCAAGCATTTCCACAATTAACATCTGCCTTTTAGGGTCACTTAGCTAGACTGTGGGCTGAACTATGCAGATTACTTCTACTTTTAGGGAGACTCAAGCCAGTATGAACATGAGGCGAGGGCACATCTTCTTACTGTCCTACCAATCCCATTATACCTTATGCCTCACACTGGCACCTGCCAGTCACAGACAGGAGGTTTACAACTTGAAAATCAGGTATGACTGAAGCACTTTTTGGCACTTGTCCTTCTACAGACAAACTAATTTCTTCGTGCAGCCAGACAAGCACTGTTTATTTTCTCCGCTAAGGCTGCAGAGGTGAATTTTCTATTTGTGGGTTGCAGGTCTGAACCCCGAACGGCCCATACTTTGTGAGAAAGAATGATGCTGCAGACAAGCATTGTGTAAATGTACACAATCTGTGTCCCAATAGTCATCGGGCAAAGGGCATACACACTTATCCATGCACAACCACATGGACGTCAAGGACAGGCGAGTTGGATGGTGGGTATGATACTAGTTTGTAAAAGTGCACCATCGACGAGGATGGGACTTGAACCCATGCGTGCAGAGCACAATGGATTAGCAGTCCATCGCCTTAACCACTCGGCCACCTCGTCTCAGTAAAACATGACATCTAACGCTATCATTTTTTCAGCTCTGGTCAAAGCCCTGTGCGCAAAACACGGCTCATCTTTTCAGGATAGCAAAGTGCACTTTTTGGACAGAAAAGAAGAACGCGCACCTTTTGCTCACACAAGAAAAATCATTTGCAAGAGGCCTGACAGAGGACACCTTAATCATCCCACTGGAGCACACCTACCTAAACAAGGGCCTTCTACACCATGCCATCAACACGCCATGCTGTATTTTTCATCTTTGCTTACATCTTTTGGAATCATTGCAAACTTTCAGCCAAGCATTTCCACAATTAACATCTGCCTTTTAGGGTCACTTAGCTAGACTGTGGGCTGAACTATGCAGATTACTTCTACTTTTAGGGAGACTCAAGCCAGTATGAACATGAGGCGAGGGCACATCTTCTTACTGTCCTACCAATCCCATTATACCTTATGCCTCACACTGGCACCTGCCAGTCACAGACAGGAGGTTTACAACTTGAAAATCAGGTATGACTGAAGCACTTTTTGGCACTTGTCCTTCTACAGACAAACTATTTTCTTTGTGCAGCCAGACAAGCACTGTTTATTTTCTCCGCTAAGGCTGCAGAGGTGAATTTTCTATTTGTGGGTTGCAGGTCTGAACCCCAAATGGCCCATACTTTGTGAGAAAGAATGATGCTGCAGACAAGCATTGTGTAAATGTACACAATCTGTGTCCCAATAGTCATCGGGCAAAGGGCATACACACTTATCCATGCACAACCACATGGACGTGTCAAGGACAGGCGAGTTGGATGGTGGGTATGATACTAGTTTGTAAAAGTGCACCATCGACGAGGATGGGATTTGAACCCATGCGTGCAGAGCACAATGGATTAGCAGTCCATCGCCTTAACCACTCGGCCACCTCGTCTCAGTAAAACATGACATCTAACGCTATCATTTTTTCAGCTCTGGTCAAAGCCCTGTGCGCAAAACACGGCTCATCTTTTCAGGATAGCAAAGTGCACTTTTTGGACAGAAAAGAAGAACGCGCACCTTTTGCTCACACAAGAAAAATCATTTGCAAGAGGCCTGACAGAGGACACCTTAATCATCCCACTGGAGCACACCTACCTAAACAAGGGCCTTCTACACCATGCCATCAACACGCCATGCTGTATTTTTCATCTTTGCTTACATCTTTTGGAATCATTGCAAACTTTCAGCCAAGCATTTCCACAATTAACATCTGCCTTTTAGGGTCACTTAGCTAGACTGTGGGCTGAACTATGCAGATTACTTCTACTTTTAGGGAGACTCAAGCCAGTATGAACATGAGGCGAGGGCACATCTTCTTACTGTCCTACCAATCCCATTATACCTTATGCCTCACACTGGCACCTGCCAGTCACAGACAGGAGGTTTACAACTTGAAAATCAGGTATGACTGAAGCACTTTTTGGCACTTGTCCTTCTACAGACAAACTAATTTCTTCGTGCAGCCAGACAAGCACTGTTTATTTTCTCCGCTAAGGCTGCAGAGGTGAATTTTCTATTTGTGGGTTGCAGGTCTGAACCCCGAACGGCCCATACTTTGTGAGAAAGAATGATGCTGCAGACAAGCATTGTGTAAATGTACACAATCTGTGTCCCAATAGTCATCGGGCAAAGGGCATACACACTTATCCATGCACAACCACATGGACGTCAAGGACAGGCGAGTTGGATGGTGGGTATGATACTAGTTTGTAAAAGTGCACCATCGACGAGGATGGGACTTGAACCCATGCGTGCAGAGCACAATGGATTAGCAGTCCATCGCCTTAACCACTCGGCCACCTCGTCTCAGTAAAACATGACATCTAACGCTATCATTTTTTCAGCTCTGGTCAAAGCCCTGTGCGCAAAACACGGCTCATCTTTTCAGGATAGCAAAGTGCACTTTTTGGACAGAAAAGAAGAACGCGCACCTTTTGCTCACACAAGAAAAATCATTTGCAAGAGGCCTGACAGAGGACACCTTAATCATCCCACTGGAGCACACCTACCTAAACAAGGGCCTTCTACACCATGCCATCAACACGCCATGCTGTATTTTTCATCTTTGCTTACATCTTTTGGAATCATTGCAAACTTTCAGCCAAGCATTTCCACAATTAACATCTGCCTTTTAGGGTCACTTAGCTAGACTGTGGGCTGAACTATGCAGATTACTTCTACTTTTAGGGAGACTCAAGCCAGTATGAACATGAGGCGAGGGCACATCTTCTTACTGTCCTACCAATCCCATTATACCTTATGCCTCACACTGGCACCTGCCAGTCACAGACAGGAGGTTTACAACTTGAAAATCAGGTATGACTGAAGCACTTTTTGGCACTTGTCCTTCTACAGACAAACTATTTTCTTTGTGCAGCCAGACAAGCACTGTTTATTTTCTCCGCTAAGGCTGCAGAGGTGAATTTTCTATTTGTGGGTTGCAGGTCTGAACCCCAAATGGCCCATACTTTGTGAGAAAGAATGATGCTGCAGACAAGCATTGTGTAAATGTACACAATCTGTGTCCCAATAGTCATCGGGCAAAGGGCATACACACTTATCCATGCACAACCACATGGACGTGTCAAGGACAGGCGAGTTGGATGGTGGGTATGATACTAGTTTGTAAAAGTGCACCATCGACGAGGATGGGATTTGAACCCATGCGTGCAGAGCACAATGGATTAGCAGTCCATCGCCTTAACCACTCGGCCACCTCGTCTCAGTAAAACATGACATCTAACGCTATCATTTTTTCAGCTCTGGTCAAAGCCCTGTGCGCAAAACACGGCTCATCTTTTCAGGATAGCAAAGTGCACTTTTTGGACAGAAAAGAAGAACGCGCACCTTTTGCTCACACAAGAAAAATCATTTGCAAGAGGCCTGACAGAGGACACCTTAATCATCCCACTGGAGCACACCTACCTAAACAAGGGCCTTCTACACCATGCCATCAACACGCCATGCTGTATTTTTCATCTTTGCTTACATCTTTTGGAATCATTGCAAACTTTCAGCCAAGCATTTCCACAATTAACATCTGCCTTTTAGGGTCACTTAGCTAGACTGTGGGCTGAACTATGCAGATTACTTCTACTTTTAGGGAGACTCAAGCCAGTATGAACATGAGGCGAGGGCACATCTTCTTACTGTCCTACCAATCCCATTATACCTTATGCCTCACACTGGCACCTGCCAGTCACAGACAGGAGGTTTACAACTTGAAAATCAGGTATGACTGAAGCACTTTTTGGCACTTGTCCTTCTACAGACAAACTATTTTCTTCGTGCAGCCAGACAAGCACTGTTTATTTTCTCCGCTAAGGCTGCAGAGGTGAATTTTCTATTTGTGGGTTGCAGGTCTGAACCCCAAATGGCCCATACTTTGTGAGAAAGAATGATGCTGCAGACAAGCATTGTGTAAATGTACACAATCTGTGTCCCAATAGTCATCGGGCAAAGGGCATACACACTTATCCATGCACAACCACATGGACGTCAAGGACAGGCGAGTTGGATGGTGGGTATGATACTAGTTTGTAAAAGTGCACCATCGACGAGGATGGGATTTGAACCCGTGCGTGCAGAGCACAATGGATTAGCAGTCCATCGCCTTAACCACTCGGCCACCTCGTCTCAGTAAAACATGACATCTAACGCTATCATTTTTTCAGCTCTGGTCAAAGCCCTGTGCGCAAAACACGGCTCATCTTTTCAGGATAGCAAAGTGCACTTTTTGGACAGAAAAGAAGAACGCGCACCTTTTGCTCACACAAGAAAAATCATTTGCAAGAGGCCTGACAGAGGACACCTTAATCATCCCACTGGAGCACACCTACCTAAACAAGGGCCTTCTACACCATGCCATCAACACGCCATGCTGTATTTTTCATCTTTGCTTACATCTTTTGGAATCATTGCAAACTTTCAGCCAAGCATTTCCACAATTAACATCTGCCTTTTAGGGTCACTTAGCTAGACTGTGGGCTGAACTATGCAGATTACTTCTACTTTTAGGGAGACTCAAGCCAGTATGAACATGAGGCGAGGGCACATCTTCTTACTGTCCTACCAATCCCATTATACCTTATGCCTCACACTGGCACCTGCCAGTCACAGACAGGAGGTTTACAACTTGAAAATCAGGTATGACTGAAGCACTTTTTGGCACTTGTCCTTCTACAGACAAACTATTTTCTTCGTGCAGCCAGACAAGCACTGTTTATTTTCTCCGCTAAGGCTGCAGAGGTGAATTTTCTATTTGTGGGTTGCAGGTCTGAACCCCAAATGGCCCATACTTTGTGAGAAAGAATGATGCTGCAGACAAGCATTGTGTAAATGTACACAATCTGTGTCCCAATAGTCATCGGGCAAAGGGCATACACACTTATCCATGCACAACCACATGGACGTCAAGGACAGGCGAGTTGGATGGTGGGTATGATACTAGTTTGTAAAAGTGCACCATCGACGAGGATGGGATTTGAACCCGTGTGTGCAGAGCACAATGGATTAGCAGTCCATCGCCTTAACCACTCGGCCACCTCGTCTCAGTAAAACATGACATCTAACGCTATCATTTTTTCAGCTCTGGTCAAAGCCCTGTGCGCAAAACACGGCTCATCTTTTCAGGATAGCAAAGTGCACTTTTTGGACAGAAAAGAAGAACGCGCACCTTTTGCTCACACAAGAAAAATCATTTGCAAGAGGCCTGACAGAGGACACCTTAATCATCCCACTGGAGCACACCTACCTAAACAAGGGCCTTCTACACCATGCCATCAACACGCCATGCTGTATTTTTCATCTTTGCTTACATCTTTTGGAATCATTGCAAACTTTCAGCCAAGCATTTCCACAATTAACATCTGCCTTTTAGGGTCACTTAGCTAGACTGTGGGCTGAACTATGCAGATTACTTCTACTTTTAGGGAGACTCAAGCCAGTATGAACATGAGGCGAGGGCACATCTTCTTACTGTCCTACCAATCCCATTATACCTTATGCCTCACACTGGCACCTGCCAGTCACAGACAGGAGGTTTACAACTTGAAAATCAGGTATGACTGAAGCACTTTTTGGCACTTGTCCTTCTACAGACAAACTATTTTCTTCGTGCAGCCAGACAAGCACTGTTTATTTTCTCCGCTAAGGCTGCAGAGGTGAATTTTCTATTTGTGGGTTGCAGGTCTGAACCCCAAATGGCCCATACTTTGTGAGAAAGAATGATGCTGCAGACAAGCATTGTGTAAATGTACACAATCTGTGTCCCAATAGTCATCGGGCAAAGGGCATACACACTTATCCATGCACAACCACATGGACGTCAAGGACAGGCGAGTTGGATGGTGGGTATGATACTAGTTTGTAAAAGTGCACCATCGACGAGGATGGGATTTGAACCCGTGCGTGCAGAGCACAATAGATTAGCAGTCCATCGCCTTAACCACTCGGCCACCTCGTCTCAGTAAAACATGACATCTAACGCTATCATTTTTTCAGATCTGGTCAAAGCCCTGTGCGCAAAACACGGCTCATCTTTTCAGGATAGCAAAGTGCACTTTTTGGACAGAAAAGAAGAACGCGCACCTTTTGCTCACACAAGAAAAATCATTTGCAAGAGGCCTGACAGAGGACACCTTAATCATCCCACTGGAGCACACCTACCTAAACAAGGGCCTTCTACACCATGCCATCAACACGCCATGCTGTATTTTTCATTTTGCTTACATCTTTTGGAATCATTGCAAACTTTCAGCCAAGCATTTCCACAATTAACATCTGCCTTTTAGGGTCACTTAGCTAGACTGTGGGCTGAACTATGCAGATTACTTCTACTTTTAGGGAGACTCAAGCCAGTATGAACATGAGGCGAGGGCACATCTTCTTACTGTCCTACCAATCCCATTATACCTTATGCCTCACACTGGCACCTGCCAGTCACAGACAGGAGGTTTACAACTTGAAAATCAGGTATGACTGAAGCACTTTTTGGCACTTGTCCTTCTACAGACAAACTAATTTCTTCGTGCAGCCAGACAAGCACTGTTTATTTTCTCCGCTAAGGCTGCAGAGGTGAATTTTCTATTTGTGGGTTGCAGGTCTGAACCCCGAACGGCCCATACTTTGTGAGAAAGAATGATGCTGCAGACAAGCATTGTGTAAATGTACACAATCTGTGTCCCAATAGTCATCGGGCAAAGGGCATACACACTTATCCATGCACAACCACATGGACGTCAAGGACAGGCGAGTTGGATGGTGGGTATGATACTAGTTTGTAAAAGTGCACCACCGACGAGGATGGGATTTGAACCCATGCGTGCAGAGCACAATGGATTAGCAGTCCATCGCCTTAACCACTCGGCCACCTCGTCTCAATAAAACATGACATCTAACGCTATCATTTTTTCAGCTATGGTCAAAGCCCTGTGCGCAAAACACGGCTCATCTTTTCAGGATAGCAAAGTGCACTTTTTGGACAGAAAAGAAGAACGCGCACCTTTTGCTCACACAAGAAAAATCATTTGCAAGAGGCCTGACAGAGGACACCTTAATCACCCCACTGGAGCACACCTACCTAAACAAGGGCCTTCTACACCATGCCATCAACACGCCATGCTGTATTTTTCATCTTTGCTTACATCTTTTGGAATCATTGCAAACTTTCAGCCAAGCATTTCCACAATTAACATCTGCCTTTTAGGGTCACTTAGCTAGACTGTGGGCTGAACTATGCAGATTACTTCTACTTTTAGGGAGACTCAATCCAGTATGAACATGAGGCGAGGGCACATCTTCTTACTGTCCTACCAATCCCATTATACCTTATGCCTCACACTGGCACCTGCCAGTCACAGACAGGAGGTTTACAACTTGAAAATCAGGTATGACTGAAGCACTTTTTGGCACTTGTCCTTCTACAGACAAACTATTTTCTTCGTGCAGCCAGACAAGCACTGTTTATTTTCTCCGCTAAGGCTGCAGAGGTGAATTTTCTATTTGTGGGTTGCAGGTCTGAACCCCGAACGGCCCATACTTTGTGAGAAAGAATGATGCTGCAGACAAGCATTGTGTAAATGTACACAATCTGTGTCCCAATAGTCATCGGGCAAAGGGCATACACACTTTTCCATGCACAACCACATGGACGTCAAGGACAGGCGAGTTGGATGGTGGGTATGATACTAGTTTGTAAAAGTGCACCATCGACGAGGATGGGATTTGAACCCATGCATGAAGAGCACAATGGATTAGCAGTCCATCGCCTTAACCACTCGGCCACCTCGTCTCAATAAAACATGACATCTAACGCTATCATTTTTTCAGCTATGGTCAAAGCCCTGTGCGCAAAACACGGCTGATCTTTTCAGGATAGCAAAGTGCACTTTTTGGACAGAAAAGAAGAACGCGCACCTTTTGCTCACACAAGAAAAATCATTTGCAAGAGGCCTGACAGAGGACACCTTAATCACCCCACTGGAGCACACCTACCTAAACAAGGGCCTTCTACACCATGCCATCAACACGCCATGCTGTATTTTTCATCTTTGCTTACATCTTTTGGAATCATTGCAAACTTTCAGCCAAGCATTTCCACAATTAACATCTGCCTTTTAGGGTCACTTAGCTAGACTGTGGGCTGAACTATGCAGATTACTTCTACTTTTAGGGAGACTCAAGCCAGTATGAACATGAGGCGAGGGCACATCTTCTTACTGTCCTACCAATCCCATTATACCTTATGCCTCACACTGGCACCTGCCAGTCACAGACAGGAGGTTTACAACTTGAAAATCAGGTATGACTGAAGCACTTTTTGGCACTTGTCCTTCTACAGACAAACTATTTTCTTCGTGCAGCCAGACAAGCACTGTTTATTTTCTCCGCTAAGGCTGCAGAGGTGAATTTTCTATTTGTGGGTTGCAGGTCTGAACCCCGAACGGCCCATACTTTGTGAGAAAGAATGATGCTGCAGACAAGCATTGTGTAAATGTACACAATCTGTGTCCCAATAGTCATCGGGCAAAGGGCATACACACTTATCCATGCACAACCACATGGACGTCAAGGACAGGCGAGTTGGATGGTGGGTATGATACTAGTTTGTAAAAGTGCACCATCGACGAGGATGGGATTTGAACCCATGCGTGCAGAGCACAATGGATTAGCAGTCCATCGCCTTAACCACTCGGCCACCTCGTCTCAGTAAAACATGACATCTAACGCTATCATTTTTTCAGCTCTGGTCAAAGCCCTGTGCGCAAAACACGGCTCATCTTTTCAGGATAGCAAAGTGCACTTTTTGGACAGAAAAGAAGAACGCGCACCTTTTGCTCACACAAGAAAAATCATTTGCAAGAGGCCTGACAGAGGACACCTTAATCATCCCACTGGAGCACACCTACCTAAACAAGGGCCTTCTACACCATGCCATCAACACGCCATGCTGTATTTTTCATCTTTGCTTACATCTTTTGGAATCATTGCAAACTTTCAGCCAAGCATTTCCACAATTAACATCTGCCTTTTAGGGTCACTTAGCTAGACTGTGGGCTGAACTATGCAGATTACTTCTACTTTTAGGGAGACTCAAGCCAGTATGAACATGAGGCGAGGGCACATCTTCTTACTGTCCTACCAATCCCATTATACCTTATGCCTCACACTGGCACCTGCCAGTCACAGACAGGAGGTTTACAACTTGAAAATCAGGTATGACTGAAGCACTTTTTGGCACTTGTCCTTCTACAGACAAACTAATTTCTTCGTGCAGCCAGACAAGCACTGTTTATTTTCTCCGCTAAGGCTGCAGAGGTGAATTTTCTATTTGTGGGTTGCAGGTCTGAACCCCGAACGGCCCATACTTTGTGAGAAAGAATGATGCTGCAGAGAAGCATGGTGTAAATGTACACAATCTGTGTCCCAATAGTCATCGGGCAAAGGGCATACACACTTATCCATGCACAACCACATGGACGTGTCAAGGACAGGCGAGTTGGATGGTGGGTATGATACTAGTTTGTAAAAGTGCACCATCGACGAGGATGGGATTTGAACCCATGCGTGCAGAGCACAATGGATTAGCAGTCCATCGCCTTAACCACTCGGCCACCTCGTCTCAGTAAAACATGACATCTAACGCTATCATTTTTTCAGCTCTGGTCAAAGCCCTATGCGCAAAACACGGCTCATCTTTTCAGGATAGCAAAGTGCACTTTTTGGACAGAAAAGAAGAACGCGCACCTTTTGCTCACACAAGAAAAATCATTTGCAAGAGGCCTGACAGAGGACACCTTAATCATCCCACTGGAGCACACCTACCTAAACAAGGGCCTTCTACACCATGCCATCAACACGCCATGCTGTATTTTTCATCTTTGCTTACATCTTTTGGAATCATTGCAAACTTTCAGCCAAGCATTTCCACAATTAACATCTGCCTTTTAGGGTCACTTAGCTAGACTGTGGGCTGAACTATGCAGATTACTTCTACTTTTAGGGAGACTCAAGCCAGTATGAACATGAGGCGAGGGCACATCTTCTTACTGTCCTACCAATCCCATTATACCTTATGCCTCACACTGGCACCTGCCAGTCACAGACAGGAGGTTTACAACTTGAAAATCAGGTATGACTGAAGCACTTTTTGGCACTTGTCCTTCTACAGACAAACTAATTTCTTCGTGCAGCCAGACAAGCACTGTTTATTTTCTCCGCTAAGGCTGCAGAGGTGAATTTTCTATTTGTGGGTTGCAGGTCTGAACCCCGAACGGCCCATACTTTGTGAGAAAGAATGATGCTGCAGACAAGCATTGTGTAAATGTACACAATCTGTGTCCCAATAGTCATCGGGCAAAGGGCATACACACTTATCCATGCACAACCACATGGACGTCAAGGACAGGCGAGTTGGATGGTGGGTATGATACTAGTTTGTAAAAGTGCACCATCGACGAGGATGGGATTTGAACCCATGCGTGCAGAGCACAATGGATTAGCAGTCCATCGCCTTAACCACTCGGCCACCTCGTCTCAGTAAAACATGACATCTAACGCTATCATTTTTTCAGCTCTGGTCAAAGCCCTGTGCGCAAAACACGGCTCATCTTTTCAGGATAGCAAAGTGCACTTTTTGGACAGAAAAGAAGAACGCGCACCTTTTGCTCACACAAGAAAAATCATTTGCAAGAGGCCTGACAGAGGACACCTTAATCATCCCACTGGAGCACACCTACCTAAACAAGGGCCTTCTACACCATGCCATCAACACGCCATGCTGTATTTTTCATCTTTGCTTACATCTTTTGGAATCATTGCAAACTTTCAGCCAAGCATTTCCACAATTAACATCTGCCTTTTAGGGTCACTTAGCTAGACTGTGGGCTGAACTATGCAGATTACTTCTACTTTTAGGGAGACTCAAGCCAGTATGAACATGAGGCGAGGGCACATCTTCTTACTGTCCTACCAATCCCATTATACCTTATGCCTCACACTGGCACCTGCCAGTCACAGACAGGAGGTTTACAACTTGAAAATCAGGTATGACTGAAGCACTTTTTGGCACTTGTCCTTCTACAGACAAACTATTTTCTTCGTGCAGCCAGACAAGCACTGTTTATTTTCTCCGCTAAGGCTGCAGAGGTGAATTTTCTATTTGTGGGTTGCAGGTCTGAACCCCAAATGGCCCATACTTTGTGAGAAAGAATGATGCTGCAGACAAGCATTGTGTAAATGTACACAATCTGTGTCCCAATAGTCATCGGGCAAAGGGCATACACACTTATCCATGCACAACCACATGGACGTCAAGGACAGGCGAGTTGGATGGTGGGTATGATACTAGTTTGTAAAAGTGCACCATCGACGAGGATGGGATTTGAACCCGTGCGTGCAGAGCACAATGGATTAGCAGTCCATCGCCTTAACCACTCGGCCACCTCGTCTCAGTAAAACATGACATCTAACGCTATCATTTTTTCAGCTCTGGTCAAAGCCCTGTGCGCAAAACACGGCTCATCTTTTCAGGATAGCAAAGTGCACTTTTTGGACAGAAAAGAAGAACGCGCACCTTTTGCTCACACAAGAAAAATCATTTGCAAGAGGCCTGACAGAGGACACCTTAATCATCCCACTGGAGCACACCTACCTAAACAAGGGCCTTCTACACCATGCCATCAACACGCCATGCTGTATTTTTCATCTTTGCTTACATCTTTTGGAATCATTGCAAACTTTCAGCCAAGCATTTCCACAATTAACATCTGCCTTTTAGGGTCACTTAGCTAGACTGTGGGCTGAACTATGCAGATTACTTCTACTTTTAGGGAGACTCAAGCCAGTATGAACATGAGGCGAGGGCACATCTTCTTACTGTCCTACCAATCCCATTATACCTTATGCCTCACACTGGCACCTGCCAGTCACAGACAGGAGGTTTACAACTTGAAAATCAGGTATGACTGAAGCACTTTTTGGCACTTGTCCTTCTACAGACAAACTATTTTCTTCGTGCAGCCAGACAAGCACTGTTTATTTTCTCCGCTAAGGCTGCAGAGGTGAATTTTCTATTTGTGGGTTGCAGGTCTGAACCCCAAATGGCCCATACTTTGTGAGAAAGAATGATGCTGCAGACAAGCATTGTGTAAATGTACACAATCTGTGTCCCAATAGTCATCGGGCAAAGGGCATACACACTTATCCATGCACAACCACATGGACGTCAAGGACAGGCGAGTTGGATGGTGGGTATGATACTAGTTTGTAAAAGTGCACCATCGACGAGGATGGGATTTGAACCCGTGCGTGCAGAGCACAATGGATTAGCAGTCCATCGCCTTAACCACTCGGCCACCTCGTCTCAGTAAAACATGACATCTAACGCTATCATTTTTTCAGCTCTGGTCAAAGCCCTGTGCGCAAAACACGGCTCATCTTTTCAGGATAGCAAAGTGCACTTTTTGGACAGAAAAGAAGAACGCGCACCTTTTGCTCACACAAGAAAAATCATTTGCAAGAGGCCTGACAGAGGACACCTTAATCATCCCACTGGAGCACACCTACCTAAACAAGGGCCTTCTACACCATGCCATCAACACGCCATGCTGTATTTTTCATCTTTGCTTACATCTTTTGGAATCATTGCAAACTTTCAGCCAAGCATTTCCACAATTAACATCTGCCTTTTAGGGTCACTTAGCTAGACTGTGGGCTGAACTATGCAGATTACTTCTACTTTTAGGGAGACTCAAGCCAGTATGAACATGAGGCGAGGGCACATCTTCTTACTGTCCTACCAATCCCATTATACCTTATGCCTCACACTGGCACCTGCCAGTCACAGACAGGAGGTTTACAACTTGAAAATCAGGTATGACTGAAGCACTTTTTGGCACTTGTCCTTCTACAGACAAACTATTTTCTTCGTGCAGCCAGACAAGCACTGTTTATTTTCTCCGCTAAGGCTGCAGAGGTGAATTTTCTATTTGTGGGTTGCAGGTCTGAACCCCAAATGGCCCATACTTTGTGAGAAAGAATGATGCTGCAGACAAGCATTGTGTAAATGTACACAATCTGTGTCCCAATAGTCATCGGGCAAAGGGCATACACACTTATCCATGCACAACCACATGGACGTCAAGGACAGGCGAGTTGGATGGTGGGTATGATACTAGTTTGTAAAAGTGCACCATCGACGAGGATGGGATTTGAACCCGTGCGTGCAGAGCACAATGGATTAGCAGTCCATCGCCTTAACCACTCGGCCACTTCGTATCAGTAAAACATGACATCTAACGCTATCATTTTTTCAGCTCTGGTCAAAGCCCTGTGCGCAAAACACGGCTCATCTTTTCAGGATAGCAAAGTGCACTTTTTGGACAGAAAAGAAGAACGCGCACCTTTTGCTCACACAAGAAAAATCATTTGCAAGAGGCCTGACAGAGGACACCTTAATCATCCCACTGGAGCACACCTACCTAAACAAGGGCCTTCTACACCATGCCATCAACACGCCATGCTGTATTTTTCATCTTTGCTTACATCTTTTGGAATCATTGCAAACTTTCAGCCAAGCATTTCCACAATTAACATCTGCCTTTTAGGGTCACTTAGCTAGACTGTGGGCTGAACTATGCAGATTACTTCTACTTTTAGGGAGACTCAAGCCAGTATGAACATGAGGCGAGGGCACATCTTCTTACTGTCCTACCAATCCCATTATACCTTATGCCTCACACTGGCACCTGCCAGTCACAGACAGGAGGTTTACAACTTGAAAATCAGGTATGACTGAAGCACTTTTTGGCACTTGTCCTTCTACAGACAAACTAATTTCTTCGTGCAGCCAGACAAGCACTGTTTATTTTCTCCGCTAAGGCTGCAGAGGTGAATTTTCTATTTGTGGGTTGCAGGTCTGAACCCCGAACGGCCCATACTTTGTGAGAAAGAATGATGCTGCAGACAAGCATTGTGTAAATGTACACAATCTGTGTCCCAATAGTCATCGGGCAAAGGGCATACACACTTATCCATGCACAACCACATGGACGTCAAGGACAGGCGAGTTGGATGGTGGGTATGATACTAGTTTGTAAAAGTGCACCACCGACGAGGATGGGATTTGAACCCATGCGTGCAGAGCACAATGGATTAGCAGTCCATCGCCTTAACCACTCGGCCACCTCGTCTCAATAAAACATGACATCTAACGCTATCATTTTTTCAGCTATGGTCAAAGCCCTGTGCGCAAAACACGGCTCATCTTTTCAGGATAGCAAAGTGCACTTTTTGGACAGAAAAGAAGAACGCGCACCTTTTGCTCACACAAGAAAAATCATTTGCAAGAGGCCTGACAGAGGACACCTTAATCACCCCACTGGAGCACACCTACCTAAACAAGGGCCTTCTACACCATGCCATCAACACGCCATGCTGTATTTTTCATCTTTGCTTACATCTTTTGGAATCATTGCAAACTTTCAGCCAAGCATTTCCACAATTAACATCTGCCTTTTAGGGTCACTTAGCTAGACTGTGGGCTGAACTATGCAGATTACTTCTACTTTTAGGGAGACTCAAGCCAGTATGAACATGAGGCGAGGGCACATCTTCTTACTGTCCTACCAATCCCATTATACCTTATGCCTCACACTGGCACCTGCCAGTCACAGACAGGAGGTTTACAACTTGAAAATCAGGTATGACTGAAGCACTTTTTGGCACTTGTCCTTCTACAGACAAACTATTTTCTTCGTGCAGCCAGACAAGCACTGTTTATTTTCTCCGCTAAGGCTGCAGAGGTGAATTTTCTATTTGTGGGTTGCAGGTCTGAACCCCGAACGGCCCATACTTTGTGAGAAAGAATGATGCTGCAGACAAGCATTGTGTAAATGTACACAATCTGTGTCCCAATAGTCATCGGGCAAAGGGCATACACACTTTTCCATGCACAACCACATGGACGTCAAGGACAGGCGAGTTGGATGGTGGGTATGATACTAGTTTGTAAAAGTGCACCATCGACGAGGATGGGATTTGAACCCATGCATGCAGAGCACAATGGATTAGCAGTCCATCGCCTTAACCACTCGGCCACCTCGTCTCAATAAAACATGACATCTAACGCTATCATTTTTTCAGCTATGGTCAAAGCCCTGTGCGCAAAACACGGCTGATCTTTTCAGGATAGCAAAGTGCACTTTTTGGACAGAAAAGAAGAACGCGCACCTTTTGCTCACACAAGAAAAATCATTTGCAAGAGGCCTGACAGAGGACACCTTAATCACCCCACTGGAGCACACCTACCTAAACAAGGGCCTTCTACACCATGCCATCAACACGCCATGCTGTATTTTTCATCTTTGCTTACATCTTTTGGAATCATTGCAAACTTTCAGCCAAGCATTTCCACAATTAACATCTGCCTTTTAGGGTCACTTAGCTAGACTGTGGGCTGAACTATGCAGATTACTTCTACTTTTAGGGAGACTCAAGCCAGTATGAACATGAGGCGAGGGCACATCTTCTTACTGTCCTACCAATCCCATTATACCTTATGCCTCACACTGGCACCTGCCAGTCACAGACAGGAGGTTTACAACTTGAAAATCAGGTATGACTGAAGCACTTTTTGGCACTTGTCCTTCTACAGACAAACTATTTTCTTCGTGCAGCCAGACAAGCACTGTTTATTTTCTCCGCTAAGGCTGCAGAGGTGAATTTTCTATTTGTGGGTTGCAGGTCTGAACCCCGAACGGCCCATACTTTGTGAGAAAGAATGATGCTGCAGACAAGCATTGTGTAAATGTACACAATCTGTGTCCCAATAGTCATCGGGCAAAGGGCATACACACTTTTCCATGCACAACCACATGGACGTCAAGGACAGGCGAGTTGGATGGTGGGTATGATACTAGTTTGTAAAAGTGCACCATCGACGAGGATGGGATTTGAACCCATGCATGCAGAGCACAATGGATTAGCAGTCCATCGCCTTAACCACTCGGCCACCTCGTCTCAATAAAACATGACATCTAACGCTATCATTTTTTCAGCTATGGTCAAAGCCCTGTGCGCAAAACACGGCTGATCTTTTCAGGATAGCAAAGTGCACTTTTTGGACAGAAAAGAAGAACGCGCACCTTTTGCTCACACAAGAAAAATCATTTGCAAGAGGCCTGACAGAGGACACCTTAATCACCCCACTGGAGCACACCTACCTAAACAAGGGCCTTCTACACCATGCCATCAACACGCCATGCTGTATTTTTCATCTTTGCTTACATCTTTTGGAATCATTGCAAACTTTCAGCCAAGCATTTCCACAATTAACATCTGCCTTTTAGGGTCACTTAGCTAGACTGTGGGCTGAACTATGCAGATTACTTCTACTTTTAGGGAGACTCAAGCCAGTATGAACATGAGGCGAGGGCACATCTTCTTACTGTCCTACCAATCCCATTATACCTTATGCCTCACACTGGCACCTGCCAGTCACAGACAGGAGGTTTACAACTTGAAAATCAGGTATGACTGAAGCACTTTTTGGCACTTGTCCTTCTACAGACAAACTATTTTCTTCGTGCAGCCAGACAAGCACTGTTTATTTTCTCCGCTAAGGCTGCAGAGGTGAATTTTCTATTTGTGGGTTGCAGGTCTGAACCCCGAACGGCCCATACTTTGTGAGAAAGAATGATGCTGCAGACAAGCATTGTGTAAATGTACACAATCTGTGTCCCAATAGTCATCGGGCAAAGGGCATACACACTTTTCCATGCACAACCACATGGACGTCAAGGACAGGCGAGTTGGATGGTGGGTATGATACTAGTTTGTAAAAGTGCACCATCGACGAGGATGGGATTTGAACCCATGCATGCAGAGCACAATGGATTAACAGTCCATCGCCTTAACCACTCGGCCACCTCGTCTCAATAAAACATGACATCTAACGCTATCATTTTTTCAGCTATGGTCAAAGCCCTGTGCGCAAAACACGGCTGATCTTTTCAGGATAGCAAAGTGCACTTTTTGGACAGAAAAGAAGAACGCGCACCTTTTGCTCACACAAGAAAAATCATTTGCAAGAGGCCTGACAGAGGACACCTTAATCACCCCACTGGAGCACACCTACCTAAACAAGGGCCTTCTACACCATGCCATCAACACGCCATGCTGTATTTTTCATCTTTGCTTACATCTTTTGGAATCATTGCAAACTTTCAGCCAAGCATTTCCACAATTAACATCTGCCTTTTAGGGTCACTTAGCTAGACTGTGGGCTGAACTATGCAGATTACTTCTACTTTTAGGGAGACTCAAGCCAGTATGAACATGAGGCGAGGGCACATCTTCTTACTGTCCTACCAATCCCATTATACCTTATGCCTCACACTGGCACCTGCCAGTCACAGACAGGAGGTTTACAACTTGAAAATCAGGTATGACTGAAGCACTTTTTGGCACTTGTCCTTCTACAGACAAACTATTTTCTTCGTGCAGCCAGACAAGCACTGTTTATTTTCTCCGCTAAGGCTGCAGAGGTGAATTTTCTATTTGTGGGTTGCAGGTCTGAACCCCGAACGGCCCATACTTTGTGAGAAAGAATGATGCTGCAGACAAGCATTGTGTAAATGTACACAATCTGTGTCCCAATAGTCATCGGGCAAAGGGCATACACACTTATCCATGCACAACCACATGGACGTCAAGGACAGGCGAGTTGGATGGTGGGTATGATACTAGTTTGTAAAAGTGCACCATCGACGAGGATGGGATTTGAACCCATGCGTGCAGAGCACAATGGATTAGCAGTCCATCGCCTTAACCACTCGGCCACGTCGTCTCAGTAAAACATGACATCTAACGCTATCATTTTTTCAGCTCTGGTCAAAGCCCTGTGCGCAAAACACGGCTCATCTTTTCAGGATAGCAAAGTGCACTTTTTGGACAGAAAAGAAGAACGCGCACCTTTTGCTCACACAAGAAAAATCATTTGCAAGAGGCCTGACAGCGGACACCTTAATCATCCCACTGGAGCACACCTACCTAAACAAGGGCCTTCTACACCATGCCATCAACACGCCATGCTGTATTTTTCATCTTTGCTTACATCTTTTGGAATCATTGCAAACTTTCAGCCAAGCATTTCCACAATTAACATCTGCCTTTTAGGGTCACTTAGCTAGACTGTGGGCTGAACTATGCAGATTACTTCTACTTTTAGGGAGACTCAAGCCAGTATGAACATGAGGCGAGGGCACATCTTCTTACTGTCCTACCAATCCCATTATACCTTATGCCTCACACTGGCACCTGCCAGTCACAGACGGGAGGTTTACAACTTGAAAATCAGGTATGACTGAAGCACTTTTTGGCACTTGTCCTTCTACAGACAAACTATTTTCTTCGTGCAGCTAGACAAGCACTGTTTATTTTCTCCGCTAAGGCTGCAGAGGTGAATTTTCTATTTGTGGGTTGCAGGTCTGAACCCCAAATGGCCCATACTTTGTGAGAAAGAATGATGCTGCAGACAAGCATTGTGTAAATGTACACAATCTGTGTCCCAATAGTCATCGGGCAAAGGGCATACACACTTATCCATGCACAACCACATGGACGTCAAGGACAGGCGAGTTGGATGGTGGGTATGATACTAGTTTGTAAAAGTGCACCATCGACGAGGATGGGACTTGAACCCATGCGTGCAGAGCACAATGGATTAGCAGTCCATCGCCTTAACCACTCGGCCACCTCGTCTCAGTAAAACATGACATCTAACGCTATCATTTTTTCAGCTCTGGTCAAAGCCCTGTGCGCAAAACACGGCTCATCTTTTCAGGATAGCAAAGTGCACTTTTTGGACAGAAAAGAAGAACGCGCACCTTTTTCTCACACAAGAAAAATCATTTGCAAGAGGCCTGACAGAGGACACCTTAATCATTCCACTGGAGCACACCTACCTAAACAAGGGCCTTCTACACCATGCCATCAACACGCCATGCTGTATTTTTCATCTTTGCTTACATCTTTTGGAATCATTGCAAACTTTCAGCCAAGCATTTCCACAATTAACATCTGCCTTTTAGGGTCACTTAGCTAGACTGTGGGCTGAACTATGCAGATTACTTCTACTTTTAGGGAGACTCAAGCCAGTATGAACATGAGGCGAGGGCACATCTTCTTACTGTCCTACCAATCCCATTATACCTTATGCCTCACACTGGCACCTGCCAGTCACAGACGGGAGGTTTACAACTTGAAAATCAGGTATGACTGAAGCACTTTTTGGCACTTGTCCTTCTACAGACAAACTATTTTCTTCGTGCAGCTAGACAAGCACTGTTTATTTTCTCCGCTAAGGCTGCAGAGGTGAATTTTCTATTTGTGGGTTGCAGGTCTGAACCCCGAATGGCCCATACTTTGTGAGAAAGAATGATGCTGCAGACAAGCATTGTGTAAATGTACACAATCTGTGTCCCAATAGTCATCGGGCAAAGGGCATACACACTTTTCCATGCACAACCACATGGACGTCAAGGACAGGCGAGTTGGATGGTGGGTATGATACTAGTTTGTAAAAGTGCACCATCGACAAGGATGGGATTTGAACCCATGCATGCAGAGCACAATGGATTAGCAGTCCATCGCCTTAACCACTCGGCCACCTCGTCTCAATAAAACATGACATCTAACGCTATCATTTTTTCAGCTATGGTCAAAGCCCTGTGCGCAAAACACGGCTCATCTTTTCAGGATAGCAAAGTGCACTTTTTGGACAGAAAAGAAGAACGCGCACCTTTTGCTCACACAAGAAAAATCATTTGCAAGAGGCCTGACAGAGGACACCTTAATCATCCCACTGGAGCACACCTACCTAAACAAGGGCCTTCTACACCATGCCATCAACACGCCATGCTGTATTTTTCATCTTTGCTTACATCTTTTGGAATCATTGCAAACTTTCAGCCAAGCATTTCCACAATTAACATCTGCCTTTTAGGGTCACTTAGCTAGACTGTGGGCTGAACTATGCAGATTACTTCTACTTTTAGGGAGACTCAAGCCAGTATGAACATGAGGCGAGGGCACATCTTCTTACTGTCCTACCAATCCCATTATACCTTATGCCTCACACTGGCACCTGCCAGTCACAGACAGGAGGTTTACAACTTGAAAATCAGGTATGACTGAAGCACTTTTTGGCACTTGTCCTTCTACAGACAAACTATTTTCTTCGTGCAGCCAGACAAGCACTGTTTATTTTCTCCGCTAAGGCTGCAGAGGTGAATTTTCTATTTGTGGGTTGCAGGTCTGAACCCCGAACGGCCCATACTTTGTGAGAAAGAATGATGCTGCAGACAAGCATTGTGTAAATGTACACAATCTGTGTCCCAATAGTCATCGGGCAAAGGGCATACACACTTATCCATGCACAACCACATGGACGTCAAGGACAGGCGAGTTGGATGGTGGGTATGATACTAGTTTGTAAAAGTGCACCATCGACGAGGATGGGATTTGAACCCATGCGTGCAGAGCACAATGGATTAGCAGTCCATCGCCTTAACCACTCGGCCACCTCGTCTCAGTAAAACATGACATCTAACGCTATCATTTTTTCAGCTCTGGTCAAAGCCCTGTGCGCAAAACACGGCTCATCTTTTCAGGATAGCAAAGTGCACTTTTTGGACAGAAAAGAAGAACGCGCACCTTTTGCTCACACAAGAAAAATCATTTGCAAGAGGCCTGACAGAGGACACCTTAATCATCCCACTGGAGCACACCTACCTAAACAAGGGCCTTCTACACCATGCCATCAACACGCCATGCTGTATTTTTCATCTTTGCTTACATCTTTTGGAATCATTGCAAACTTTCAGCCAAGCATTTCCACAATTAACATCTGCCTTTTAGGGTCACTTAGCTAGACTGTGGGCTGAACTATGCAGATTACTTCTACTTTTAGGGAGACTCAAGCCAGTATGAACATGAGGCGAGGGCACATCTTCTTACTGTCCTACCAATCCCATTATACCTTATGCCTCACACTGGCACCTGCCAGTCACAGACAGGAGGTTTACAACTTGAAAATCAGGTATGACTGAAGCACTTCTTGGCACTTGTCCTTCTACAGACAAACTAATTTCTTCGTGCAGCCAGACAAGCACTGTTTATTTTCTCCGCTAAGGCTGCAGAGGTGAATTTTCTATTTGTGGGTTGCAGGTCTGAACCCCGAACGGCCCATACTTTGTGAGAAAGAATGATGCTGCAGACAAGCATTGTGTAAATGTACACAATCTGTGTCCCAATAGTCATCGGGCAAAGGGCATACACACTTATCCATGCACAACCACATGGACGTCAAGGACAGGCGAGTTGGATGGTGGGTATGATACTAGTTTGTAAAAGTGCACCATCGACGAGGATGGGATTTGAACCCATGCGTGCAGAGCACAATGGATTAGCAGTCCATCGCCTTAACCACTCGGCCACCTCGTCTCAGTAAAACATGACATCTAACGCTATCATTTTTTCAGCTCTGGTCAAAGCCCTGTGCGCAAAACACGGCTCATCTTTTCAGGATAGCAAAGTGCACTTTTTGGACAGAAAAGAAGAACGCGCACCTTTTGCTCACACAAGAAAAATCATTTGCAAGAGGCCTGACAGAGGACACCTTAATCATCCCACTGGAGCACACCTACCTAAACAAGGGCCTTCTACACCATGCCATCAACACGCCATGCTGTATTTTTCATCTTTGCTTACATCTTTTGGAATCATTGCAAACTTTCAGCCAAGCATTTCCACAATTAACATCTGCCTTTTAGGGTCACTTAGCTAGACTGTGGGCTGAACTATGCAGATTACTTCTACTTTTAGGGAGACTCAAGCCAGTATGAACATGAGGCGAGGGCACATCTTCTTACTGTCCTACCAATCCCATTATACCTTATGCCTCACACTGGCACCTGCCAGTCACAGACAGGAGGTTTACAACTTGAAAATCAGGTATGACTGAAGCACTTTTTGGCACTTGTCCTTCTACAGACAAACTATTTTCTTCGTGCAGCCAGACAAGCACTGTTTATTTTCTCCGCTAAGGCTGCAGAGGTGAATTTTCTATTTGTGGGTTGCAGGTCTGAACCCCAAATGGCCCATACTTTGTGAGAAAGAATGATGCTGCAGACAAGCATTGTGTAAATGTACACAATCTGTGTCCCAATAGTCATCGGGCAAAGGGCATACACACTTATCCATGCACAACCACATGGACGTCAAGGACAGGCGAGTTGGATGGTGGGTATGATACTAGTTTGTAAAAGTGCACCATCGACGAGGATGGGATTTAAACCCATGCGTGCAGAGCACAATGGATTAGCAGTCCATCGCCTTAACCACTCGGCCACCTCGTCTCAGTAAAACATGACATCTAACGCTATCATTTTTTCAGCTCTGGTCAAAGCCCTGTGCGCAAAACACGGCTCATCTTTTCAGGATAGCAAAGTGCACTTTTTGGACAGAAAAGAAGAACGCGCACCTTTTGCTCACACAAGAAAAATCATTTGCAAGAGGCCTGACAGAGGACACCTTAATCATCCCACTGGAGCACACCTACCTAAACAAGGGCCTTCTACACCATGCCATCAACACGCCATGCTGTATTTTTCATCTTTGCTTACATCTTTTGGAATCATTGCAAACTTTCAGCCAAGCATTTCCACAATTAACATCTGCCTTTTAGGGTCACTTAGCTAGACTGTGGGCTGAACTATGCAGATTACTTCTACTTTTAGGGAGACTCAAGCCAGTATGAACATGAGGCGAGGGCACATCTTCTTACTGTCCTACCAATCCCATTATACCTTATGCCTCACACTGGCACCTGCCAGTCACAGACAAGAGGTTTACAACTTGAAAATCAGGTATGACTGAAGCACTTTTTGGCACTTGTCCTTCTACAGACAAACTAATTTCTTCGTGCAGCCAGACAAGCACTGTTTATTTTCTCCGCTAAGGCTGCAGAGGTGAATTTTCTATTTGTGGGTTGCAGGTCTGAACCCCGAACGGCCCATACTTTGTGAGAAAGAATGATGCTGCAGACAAGCATTGTGTAAATGTACACAATCTGTGTCCCAATAGTCATCGGGCAAAGGGCATACACACTTATCCATGCACAACCACATGGACGTCAAGGACAGGCGAGTTGGATGGTGGGTATGATACTAGTTTGTAAAAGTGCACCACCGACGAGGATGGGATTTGAACCCATGCGTGCAGAGCACAATGGATTAGCAGTCCATCGCCTTAACCACTCGGCCACCTCGTCTCAATAAAACATGACATCTAACGCTATCATTTTTTCAGCTATGGTCAAAGCCCTGTGCGCAAAACACGGCTCATCTTTTCAGGATAGCAAAGTGCACTTTTTGGACAGAAAAGAAGAACGCGCACCTTTTGCTCACACAAGAAAAATCATTTGCAAGAGGCCTGACAGAGGACACCTTAATCACCCCACTGGAGCACACCTACCTAAACAAGGGCCTTCTACACCATGCCATCAACACGCCATGCTGTATTTTTCATCTTTGCTTACATCTTTTGGAATCATTGCAAACTTTCAGCCAAGCATTTCCACAATTAACATCTGCCTTTTAGGGTCACTTAGCTAGACTGTGGGCTGAACTATGCAGATTACTTCTACTTTTAGGGAGACTCAATCCAGTATGAACATGAGGCGAGGGCACATCTTCTTACTGTCCTACCAATCCCATTATACCTTATGCCTCACACTGGCACCTGCCAGTCACAGACAGGAGGTTTACAACTTGAAAATCAGGTATGACTGAAGCACTTTTTGGCACTTGTCCTTCTACAGACAAACTATTTTCTTCGTGCAGCCAGACAAGCACTGTTTATTTTCTCCGCTAAGGCTGCAGAGGTGAATTTTCTATTTGTGGGTTGCAGGTCTGAACCCCGAACGGCCCATACTTTGTGAGAAAGAATGATGCTGCAGACAAGCATTGTGTAAATGTACACAATCTGTGTCCCAATAGTCATCGGGCAAAGGGCATACACACTTTTCCATGCACAACCACATGGACGTCAAGGACAGGCGAGTTGGATGGTGGGTATGATACTAGTTTGTAAAAGTGCACCATCGACGAGGATGGGATTTGAACCCATGCATGCAGAGCACAATGGATTAGCAGTCCATCGCCTTAACCACTCGGCCACCTCGTCTCAATAAAACATGACATCTAACGCTATCATTTTTTCAGCTATGGTCAAAGCCCTGTGCGCAAAACACGGCTCATCTTTTCAGGATAGCAAAGTGCACTTTTTGGACAGAAAAGAAGAACGCGCACCTTTTGCTCACACAAGAAAAATCATTTGCAAGAGGCCTGACAGAGGACACCTTAATCATTGCACTGGAGCACACCTACCTAAACAAGGGCCTTCTACACCATGCCATCAACACGCCATGCTGTATTTTTCATCTTTGCTTACATCTTTTGGAATCATTGCAAACTTTCAGCCAAGCATTTCCACAATTAACATCTGCCTTTTAGGGTCACTTAGCTAGACTGTGGGCTGAACTATGCAGATTACTTCTACTTTTAGGGAGACTCAAGCCAGTATGAACATGAGGCGAGGGCACATCTTCTTACTGTCCTACCAATCCCATTATACCTTATGCCTCACACTGGCACCTGCCAGTCACAGACAGGAGGTTTACAACTTGAAAATCAGGTATGACTGAAGCACTTTTTGGCACTTGTCCTTCTACAGACAAACTATTTTCTTCGTGCAGCCAGACAAGCACTGTTTATTTTCTCCGCTAAGGCTGCAGAGGTGAATTTTCTATTTGTGGGTTGCAGGTCTGAACCCCGAACGGCCCATACTTTGTGAGAAAGAATGATGCTGCAGACAAGCATTGTGTAAATGTACACAATCTGTGTCCCAATAGTCATCGGGCAAAGGGCATACACACTTATCCATGCACAACCACATGGACGTCAAGGACAGGCGAGTTGGATGGTGGGTATGATACTAGTTTGTAAAAGTGCACCATCGACGAGGATGGGATTTGAACCCATGCGTGCAGAGCACAATGGATTAGCAGTCCATCGCCTTAACCACTCGGCCACCTCGTCTCAGTAAAACATGACATCTAACGCTATCATTTTTTCAGCTCTGGTCAAAGCCCTGTGCGCAAAACACGGCTCATCTTTTCAGGATAGCAAAGTGCACTTTTTGGACAGAAAAGAAGAACGCGCACCTTTTGCTCACACAAGAAAAATCATTTGCAAGAGGCCTGACAGAGGACACCTTAATCATCCCACTGGAGCACACCTACCTAAACAAGGGCCTTCTACACCATGCCATCAACACGCCATGCTGTATTTTTCATCTTTGCTTACATCTTTTGGAATCATTGCAAACTTTCAGCCAAGCATTTCCACAATTAACATCTGCCTTTTAGGGTCACTTAGCTAGACTGTGGGCTGAACTATGCAGATTACTTCTACTTTTAGGGAGACTCAAGCCAGTATGAACATGAGGCGAGGGCACATCTTCTTACTGTCCTACCAATCCCATTATACCTTATGCCTCACACTGGCACCTGCCAGTCAAAGACAGGAGGTTTACAACTTGAAAATCAGGTATGACTGAAGCACTTTTTGGCACTTGTCCTTCTACAGACAAACTAATTTCTTCGTGCAGCCAGACAAGCACTGTTTATTTTCTCCGCTAAGGCTGCAGAGGTGAATTTTCTATTTGTGGGTTGCAGGTCTGAACCCCGAACGGCCCATACTTTGTGAGAAAGAATGATGCTGCAGACAAGCATTGTGTAAATGTACACAATCTGTGTCCCAATAGTCATCGGGCAAAGGGCATACACACTTATCCATGCACAACCACATGGACGTCAAGGACAGGCGAGTTGGATGGTGGGTATGATACTAGTTTGTAAAAGTGCACCACCGACGAGGATGGGATTTGAACCCATGCGTGCAGAGCACAATGGATTAGCAGTCCATCGCCTTAACCACTCGGCCACCTCGTCTCAGTAAAACATGACATCTAACGCTATCATTTTTTCAGCTCTGGTCAAAGCCCTGTGCGCAAAACACGGCTCATCTTTTCAGGATAGCAAAGTGCACTTTTTGGACAGAAAAGAAGAACGCGCACCTTTTGCTCACACAAGAAAAATCATTTGCAAGAGGCCTGACAGAGGACACCTTAATCATCCCACTGGAGCACACCTACCTAAACAAGGGCCTTCTACACCATGCCATCAACACGCCATGCTGTATTTTTCATCTTTGCTTACATCTTTTGGAATCATTGCAAACTTTCAGCCAAGCATTTCCACAATTAACATCTGCCTTTTAGGGTCACTTAGCTAGACTGTGGGCTGAACTATGCAGATTACTTCTACTTTTAGGGAGACTCAAGCCAGTATGAACATGAGGCGAGGGCACATCTTCTTACTGTCCTACCAATCCCATTATACCTTATGCCTCACACTGGCACCTGCCAGTCACAGACAGGAGGTTTACAACTTGAAAATCAGGTATGACTGAAGCACTTTTTGGCACTTGTCCTTCTACAGACAAACTATTTTCTTCGTGCAGCCAGACAAGCACTGTTTATTTTCTCCGCTAAGGCTGCAGAGGTGAATTTTCTATTTGTGGGTTGCAGGTCTGAACCCCGAACGGCCCATACTTTGTGAGAAAGAATGATGCTGCAGACAAGCATTGTGTAAATGTACACAATCTGTGTCCCAATAGTCATCGGGCAAAGGGCATACACACTTTTCCATGCACAACCACATGGACGTCAAGGACAGGCGAGTTGGATGGTGGGTATGATACTAGTTTGTAAAAGTGCACCATCGACGAGGATGGGATTTGAACCCATGCATGCAGAGCACAATGGAGTAGCAGTCCATCGCCTTAACCACTCGGCCACCTCGTCTCAATAAAACATGACATCTAACGCTATCATTTTTTCAGCTATGGTCAAAGCCCTGTGCGCAAAACACGGCTCATCTTTTCAGGATAGCAAAGTGCACTTTTTGGACAGAAAAGAAGAACGCGCACCTTTTGCTCACACAAGAAAAATCATTTGCAAGAGGCCTGACAGAGGACACCTTAATCATCCCACTGGAGCACACCTACCTAAACAAGGGCCTTCTACACCATGCCATCAACACGCCATGCTGTATTTTTCATCTTTGCTTACATCTTTTGGAATCATTGCAAACTTTCAGCCAAGCATTTCCACAATTAACATCTGCCTTTTAGGGTCACTTAGCTAGACTGTGGGCTGAACTATGCAGATTACTTCTACTTTTAGGGAGACTCAAGCCAGTATGAACATGAGGCGAGGGCACATCTTCTTACTGTCCTACCAATCCCATTATACCTTATGCCTCACACTGGCACCTGCCAGTCACAGACAGGAGGTTTACAACTTGAAAATCAGGTATGACTGAAGCACTTTTTGGCACTTGTCCTTCTACAGACAAACTATTTTCTTCGTGCAGCCAGACAAGCACTGTTTATTTTCTCCGCTAAGGCTGCAGAGGTGAATTTTCTATTTGTGGGTTGCAGGTCTGAACCCCGAACGGCCCATACTTTGTGAGAAAGAATGATGCTGCAGACAAGCATTGTGTAAATGTACACAATCTGTGTCCCAATAGTCATCGGGCAAAGGGCATACACACTTTTCCATGCACAACCACATGGACGTCAAGGACAGGCGAGTTGGATGGTGGGTATGATACTAGTTTGTAAAAGTGCACCATCGACGAGGATGGGATTTGAACCCATGCATGCAGAGCACAATGGAGTAGCAGTCCATCGCCTTAACCACTCGGCCACCTCGTCTCAATAAAACATGACATCTAACGCTATCATTTTTTCAGCTATGGTCAAAGCCCTGTGCGCAAAACACGGCTCATCTTTTCAGGATAGCAAAGTGCACTTTTTGGACAGAAAAGAAGAACGCGCACCTTTTGCTCACACAAGAAAAATCATTTGCAAGAGGCCTGACAGAGGACACCTTAATCACCCCACTGGAGCACACCTACCTAAACAAGGGCCTTCTACACCATGCCATCAACACGCCATGCTGTATTTTTCATCTTTGCTTACATCTTTTGGAATCATTGCAAACTTTCAGCCAAGCATTTCAACAATTAACATCTGCCTTTTAGGGTCACTTAGCTAGACTGTGGGCTGAACTATGCAGATTACTTCTACTTTTAGGGAGACTCAAGCCAGTATGAACATGAGGCGAGGGCACATCTTCTTACTGTCCTACCAATCCCATTATACCTTATGCCTCACACTGGCACCTGCCAGTCACAGACAGGAGGTTTACAACTTGAAAATCAGGTATGACTGAAGCACTTTTTGGCACTTGTCCTTCTACAGACAAACTATTTTCTTCGTGCAGCCAGACAAGCACTGTTTATTTTCTCCGCTAAGGCTGCAGAGGTGAATTTTCTATTTGTGGGTTGCAGGTCTGAACCCCAAATGGCCCATACTTTGTGAGAAAGAATGATGCTGCAGACAAGCATTGTGTAAATGTACACAATCTGTGTCCCAATAGTCATCGGGCAAAGGGCATACACACTTATCCATGCACAACCACATGGACGTCAAGGACAGGCGAGTTGGATGGTGGGTATGATACTAGTTTGTAAAAGTGCACCATCGACGAGGATGGGATTTGAACCCAAGCGTGCAGAGCACAATGGATTAGCAGTCCATCGCCTTAACCACTCGGCCACCTCGTCTCAGTAAAACATGACATCTAACGCTATCATTTTTTCAGCTCTGGTCAAAGCCCTGTGCGCAAAACACGGCTCATCTTTTCAGGATAGCAAAGTGCACTTTTTGGACAGAAAAGAAGAACGCGCACCTTTTGCTCACACAAGAAAAATCATTTGCAAGAGGCCTGACAGCGGACACCTTAATCATCCCACTGGAGCACACCTACCTAAACAAGGGCCTTCTACACCATGCCATCAACACGCCATGCTGTATTTTTCATCTTTGCTTACATCTTTTGGAATCATTGCAAACTTTCAGCCAAGCATTTCCACAATTAACATCTGCCTTTTAGGGTCACTTAGCTAGACTGTGGGCTGAACTATGCAGATTACTTCTACTTTTAGGGAGACTCAAGCCAGTATGAACATGAGGCGAGGGCACATCTTCTTACTGTCCTACCAATCCCATTATACCTTATGCCTCACACTGGCACCTGCCAGTCACAGACAGGAGGTTTACAACTTGAAAATCAGGTATGACTGAAGCACTTTTTGGCACTTGTCCTTCTACAGACAAACTATTTTCTTCGTGCAGCCAGACAAGCACTGTTTATTTTCTCCGCTAAGGCTGCAGAGGTGAATTTTCTATTTGTGGGTTGCAGGTCTGAACCCCGAACGGCCCATACTTTGTGAGAAAGAATGATGCTGCAGACAAGCATTGTGTAAATGTACACAATCTGTGTCCCAATAGTCATCGGGCAAAGGGCATACACACTTATCCATGCACAACCACATGGACGTCAAGGACAGGCGAGTTCGATGGTGGGTATGATACTAGTTTGTAAAAGTGCACCATCGACGAGGATGGGATTTGAACCCATGCGTGCAGAGCACAATGGATTAGCAGTCCATCGCCTTAACCACTCGGCCACCTCGTCTCAATAAAACATGACATCTAACGCTATCATTTTTTCAGCTATGGTCAAAGCCCTGTGCGCAAAACACGGCTCATCTTTTCAGGATAGCAAAGTGCACTTTTTGGACAGAAAAGAAGAACGGGCACCTTTTGCTCACACAAGAAAAATCATTTGCAAGAGGCCTGACAGAGGACACCTTAATCACCCCACTGGAGCACACCTACCTAAACAAGGGCCTTCTACACCATGCCATCAACACGCCATGCTGTATTTTTCATCTTTGCTTACATCTTTTGGAATCATTGCAAACTTTCAGCCAAGCATTTCCACAATTAACATCTGCCTTTTAGGGTCACTTAGCTAGACTGTGGGCTGAACTATGCAGATTACTTCTACTTTTAGGGAGACTCAAGCCAGTATGAACATGAGGCGAGGGCACATCTTCTTACTGTCCTACCAATCCCATTATACCTTATGCCTCACACTGGCACCTGCCAGTCACAGACGGGAGGTTTACAACTTGAAAATCAGGTATGACTGAAGCACTTTTTGGCACTTGTCCTTCTACAGACAAACTATTTTCTTCGTGCAGCCAGACAAGCACTGTTTATTTTCTCCGCTAAGGCTGCAGAGGTGAATTTTCTATTTGTGGGTTGCAGGTCTGAACCCCGAACGGCCCATACTTTGTGAGAAAGAATGATGCTGCAGACAAGCATTGTGTAAATGTACACAATCTGTGTCCCAATAGTCATCGGGCAAAGGGCATACACACTTATCCATGCACAACCACATGGACGTCAAGGACAGGCGAGTTGGATGGTGGGTATGATACTAGTTTGTAAAAGTGCACCATCGACGAGGATGGGATTTGAACCCATGCGTGCAGAGCACAATGGATTAGCAGTCCATCGCCTTAACCACTCGGCCACCTCGTCTCAGTAAAACATGACATCTAACGCTATCATTTTTTCAGCTCTGGTCAAAGCCCTGTGCGCAAAACACGGCTCATCTTTTCAGGATAGCAAAGTGCACTTTTTGGACAGAAAAGAAGAACGCGCACCTTTTGCTCACACAAGAAAAATCATTTGCAAGAGGCCTGACAGAGGACACCTTAATCATCCCACTGGAGCACACCTACCTAAACAAGGGCCTTCTACACCATGCCATCAACACGCCATGCTGTATTTTTCATCTTTGCTTACATCTTTTGGAATCATTGCAAACTTTCAGCCAAGCATTTCCACAATTAACATCTGCCTTTTAGGGTCACTTAGCTAGACTGTGGGCTGAACTATGCAGATTACTTCTACTTTTAGGGAGACTCAAGCCAGTATGAACATGAGGCGAGGGCACATCTTCTTACTGTCCTACCAATCCCATTATACCTTATGCCTCACACTGGCACCTGCCAGTCACAGACAGGAGGTTTACAACTTGAAAATCAGGTATGACTGAAGCACTTTTTGGCACTTGTCCTTCTACAGACAAACTAATTTCTTCGTGCAGCCAGACAAGCACTGTTTATTTTCTCCGCTAAGGCTGCAGAGGTGAATTTTCTATTTGTGGGTTGCAGGTCTGAACCCCAAATGGCCCATACTTTGTGAGAAAGAATGATGCTGCAGACAAGCATTGTGTAAATGTACACAATCTGTGTCCCAATAGTCATCGGGCAAAGGGCATACACACTTATCCATGCACAACCACATGGACGTCAAGGACAGGCGAGTTGGATGGTGGGTATGATACTAGTTTGTAAAAGTGCACCATCGACGAGGATGGGATTTGAACCCATGCGTGCAGAGCACAATGGATTAGCAGTCCATCGCCTTAACCACTCGGCCACCTCGTCTCAGTAAAACATGACATCTAACGCTATCATTTTTTCAGCTCTGGTCAAAGCCCTGTGCGCAAAACACGGCTCATCTTTTCAGGATAGCAAAGTGCACTTTTTGGACAGAAAAGAAGAACGCGCACCTTTTGCTCACACAAGAAAAATCATTTGCAAGAGGCCTGACAGAGGACACCTTAATCATCCCACTGGAGCACACCTACCTAAACAAGGGCCTTCTACACCATGCCATCAACACGCCATGCTGTATTTTTCATCTTTGCTTACATCTTTTGGAATCATTGCAAACTTTCAGCCAAGCATTTCCACAATTAACATCTGCCTTTTAGGGTCACTTAGCTAGACTGTGGGCTGAACTATGCAGATTACTTCTACTTTTAGGGAGACTCAAGCCAGTATGAACATGAGGCGAGGGCACATCTTCTTACTGTCCTACCAATCCCATTATACCTTATGCCTCACACTGGCACCTGCCAGTCACAGACAGGAGGTTTACAACTTGAAAATCAGGTATGACTGAAGCACTTTTTGGCACTTGTCCTTCTACAGACAAACTAATTTCTTCGTGCAGCCAGACAAGCACTGTTTATTTTCTCCGCTAAGGCTGCAGAGGTGAATTTTCTATTTGTGGGTTGCAGGTCTGAACCCCGAACGGCCCATACTTTGTGAGAAAGAATGATGCTGCAGACAAGCATTGTGTAAATGTACACAATCTGTGTCCCAATAGTCATCGGGCAAAGGGCATACACACTTATCCATGCACAACCACATGGACGTCAAGGACAGGCGAGTTGGATGGTGGGTATGATACTAGTTTGTAAAAGTGCACCACCGACGAGGATGGGATTTGAACCCATGCGTGCAGAGCACAATGGATTAGCAGTCCATCGCCTTAACCACTCGGCCACCTCGTCTCAATAAAACATGACATCTAACGCTATCATTTTTTCAGCTATGGTCAAAGCCCTGTGCGCAAAACACGGCTCATCTTTTCAGGATAGCAAAGTGCACTTTTTGGACAGAAAAGAAGAACGTGCACCTTTTGCTCACACAAGAAAAATCATTTGCAAGAGGCCTGACAGAGGACACCTTAATCACCCCACTGGAGCACACCTACCTAAACAAGGGCCTTCTACACCATGCCATCAACACGCCATGCTGTATTTTTCATCTTTGCTTACATCTTTTGGAATCATTGCAAACTTTCAGCCAAGCATTTCCACAATTAACATCTGCCTTTTAGGGTCACTTAGCTAGACTGTGGGCTGAACTATGCAGATTACTTCTACTTTTAGGGAGACTCAATCCAGTATGAACATGAGGCGAGGGCACATCTTCTTACTGTCCTACCAATCCCATTATACCTTATGCCTCACACTGGCACCTGCCAGTCACAGACAGGAGGTTTACAACTTGAAAATCAGGTATGACTGAAGCACTTTTTGGCACTTGTCCTTCTACAGACAAACTATTTTCTTCGTGCAGCCAGACAAGCACTGTTTATTTTCTCCGCTAAGGCTGCAGAGGTGAATTTTCTATTTGTGGGTTGCAGGTCTGAACCCCAAATGGCCCATACTTTGTGAGAAAGAATGATGCTGCAGACAAGCATTGTGTAAATGTACACAATCTGTGTCCCAATAGTCATCGGGCAAAGGGCATACACACTTATCCATGCACAACCACATGGACGTCAAGGACAGGCGAGTTGGATGGTGGGTATGATACTAGTTTGTAAAAGTGCACCATCGACGAGGATGGGATTTGAACCCAAGCGTGCAGAGCACAATGGATTAGCAGTCCATCGCCTTAACCACTCGGCCACCTCGTCTCAGTAAAACATGACATCTAACGCTATCATTTTTTCAGCTCTGGTCAAAGCCCTGTGCGCAAAACACGGCTCATCTTTTCAGGATAGCAAAGTGCACTTTTTGGACAGAAAAGAAGAACGCGCACCTTTTGCTCACACAAGAAAAATCATTTGCAAGAGGCCTGACAGAGGACACCTTAATCATCCCACTGGAGCACACCTACCTAAACAAGGGCCTTCTACACCATGCCATCAACACGCCATGCTGTATTTTTCATCTTTGCTTACATCTTTTGGAATCATTGCAAACTTTCAGCCAAGCATTTCCACAATTAACATCTGCCTTTTAGGGTCACTTAGCTAGACTGTGGGCTGAACTATGCAGATTACTTCTACTTTTAGGGAGACTCAAGCCAGTATGAACATGAGGCGAGGGCACATCTTCTTACTGTCCTACCAATCCCATTATACCTTATGCCTCACACTGGCACCTGCCAGTCACAGACAGGAGGTTTACAACTTGAAAATCAGGTATGACTGAAGCACTTTTTGGCACTTGTCCTTCTACAGACAAACTATGTTCTTCGTGCAGCCAGACAAGCACTGTTTATTTTCTCCGCTAAGGCTGCAGAGGTGAACTTTCTATTTGTGGGTTGCAGGTCTGAACCCCGAACGGCCCATACTTTGTGAGAAAGAATGATGCTGCAGACAAGCATTGTGTAAATGTACACAATCTGTGTCCCAATAGTCATCGGGCAAAGGGCATACACACTTATCCATGCACAACCACATGGACGTCAAGGACAGGCGAGTTCGATGGTGGGTATGATACTAGTTTGTAAAAGTGCACCATCGACGAGGATGGGATTTGAACCCATGCGTGCAGAGCACAATGGATTAGCAGTCCATCGCCTTAACCACTCGGCCACCTCGTCTCAATAAAACATGACATCTAACGCTATCATTTTTTCAGCTATGGTCAAAGCCCTGTGCGCAAAACACGGCTCATCTTTTCAGGATAGCAAAGTGCACTTTTTGGACAGAAAAGAAGAACGGGCACCTTTTGCTCACACAAGAAAAATCATTTGCAAGAGGCCTGACAGAGGACACCTTAATCACCCCACTGGAGCACACCTACCTAAACAAGGGCCTTCTACACCATGCCATCAACACGCCATGCTGTATTTTTCATCTTTGCTTACATCTTTTGGAATCATTGCAAACTTTCAGCCAAGCATTTCCACAATTAACATCTGCCTTTTAGGGTCACTTAGCTAGACTGTGGGCTGAACTATGCAGATTACTTCTACTTTTAGGGAGACTCAAGCCAGTATGAACATGAGGCGAGGGCACATCTTCTTACTGTCCTACCAATCCCATTATACCTTATGCCTCACACTGGCACCTGCCAGTCACAGACGGGAGGTTTACAACTTGAAAATCAGGTATGACTGAAGCACTTTTTGGCACTTGTCCTTCTACAGACAAACTATTTTCTTCGTGCAGCTAGACAAGCACTGTTTATTTTCTCCGCTAAGGCTGCAGAGGTGAATTTTCTATTTGTGGGTTGCAGGTCTGAACCCCGAATGGCCCATACTTTGTGAGAAAGAATGATGCTGCAGACAAGCATTGTGTAAATGTACACAATCTGTGTCCCAATAGTCATCGGGCAAAGGGCATACACACTTTTCCATGCACAACCACATGGACGTCAAGGACAGGCGAGTTGGATGGTGGGTATGATACTAGTTTGTAAAAGTGCACCATCGACAAGGATGGGATTTGAACCCATGCATGCAGAGCACAATGGATTAGCAGTCCATCGCCTTAACCACTCGGCCACCTCGTCTCAATAAAACATGACATCTAACGCTATCATTTTTTCAGCTCTGGTCAAAGCCCTGTGCGCAAAACACGGCTCATCTTTTCAGGATAGCAAAGTGCACTTTTTGGACAGAAAAGAAGAACGCGCACCTTTTGCTCACACAAGAAAAATCATTTGCAAGAGGCCTGACAGAGGACACCTTAATCATTGCACTGGAGCACACCTACCTAAACAAGGGCCTTCTACACCATGCCATCAACACGCCATGCTGTATTTTTCATCTTTGCTTACATCTTTTGGAATCATTGCAAACTTTCAGCCAAGCATTTCCACAATTAACATCTGCCTTTTAGGGTCACTTAGCTAGACTGTGGGCTGAACTATGCAGATTACTTCTACTTTTAGGGAGACTCAAGCCAGTATGAACATGAGGCGAGGGCACATCTTCTTACTGTCCTACCAATCCCATTATACCTTATGCCTCACACTGGCACCTGCCAGTCACAGACAGGAGGTTTACAACTTGAAAATCAGGTATGACTGAAGCACTTTTTGGCACTTGTCCTTCTACAGACAAACTATTTTCTTCGTGCAGCCAGACAAGCACTGTTTATTTTCTCCGCTAAGGCTGCAGAGGTGAATTTTCTATTTGTGGGTTGCAGGTCTGAACCCCGAACGGCCCATACTTTGTGAGAAAGAATGATGCTGCAGACAAGCATTGTGTAAATGTACACAATCTGTGTCCCAATAGTCATCGGGCAAAGGGCATACACACTTATCCATGCACAACCACATGGACGTCAAGGACAGGCGAGTTGGATGGTGGGTATGATACTAGTTTGTAAAAGTGCACCACCGACGAGGATGGGATTTGAACCCATGCATGCAGAGCACAATGGAATAGCAGTCCATCGCCTTAACCACTCGGCCACCTCGTCTCAATAAAACATGACATCTAACGCTATCATTTTTTCAGCTATGGTCAAAGCCCTGTGCGCAAAACACGGCTCATCTTTTCAGGATAGCAAAGTGCACTTTTTGGACAGAAAAGAAGAACGCGCACCTTTTGCTCACACAAGAAAAATCATTTGCAAGAGGCCTGACAGAGGACACCTTAATCACCCCACTGGAGCACACCTACCTAAACAAGGGCCTTCTACACCATGCCATCAACACGCCATGCTGTATTTTTCATCTTTGCTTACATCTTTTGGAATCATTGCAAACTTTCAGCCAAGCATTTCCACAATTAACATCTGCCTTTTAGGGTCACTTAGCTAGACTGTGGGCTGAACTATGCAGATTACTTCTACTTTTAGGGAGACTCAAGCCAGTATGAACATGAGGCGAGGGCACATCTTCTTACTGTCCTACCAATCCCATTATACCTTATGCCTCACACTGGCACCTGCCAGTCACAGACAGGAGGTTTACAACTTGAAAATCAGGTATGACTGAAGCACTTTTTGGCACTTGTCCTTCTACAGACAAACTATTTTCTTCGTGCAGCCAGACAAGCACTGTTTATTTTCTCCGCTAAGGCTGCAGAGGTGAATTTTCTATTTGTGGGTTGCAGGTCTGAACCCCAAATGGCCCATACTTTGTGAGAAAGAATGATGCTGCAGACAAGCATTGTGTAAATGTACACAATCTGTGTCCCAATAGTCATCGGGCAAAGGGCATACACACTTATCCATGCACAACCACATGGACGTCAAGGACAGGCGAGTTGGATGGTGGGTATGATACTAGTTTGTAAAAGTGCACCATCGACGAGGATGGGATTTGAACCCATGCGTGCAGAGCACAATGGATTAGCAGTCCATCGCCTTAACCACTCGGCCACCTCGTCTCAGTAAAACATGACATCTAACGCTATCATTTTTTCAGCTCTGGTCAAAGCCCTGTGCGCAAAACATGGCTCATCTTTTCAGGATAGCAAAGTGCACTTTTTGGACAGAAAAGAAGAACGCGCACCTTTTGCTCACACAAGAAAAATCATTTGCAAGAGGCCTGACAGAGGACACCTTAATCATCCCACTGGAGCACACCTACCTAAACAAGGGCCTTCTACACCATGCCATCAACACGCCATGCTGTATTTTTCATCTTTGCTTACATCTTTTGGAATCATTGCAAACTTTCAGCCAAGCATTTCCACAATTAACATCTGCCTTTTAGGGTCACTTAGCTAGACTGTGGGCTGAACTATGCAGATTACTTCTACTTTTAGGGAGACTCAAGCCAGTATGAACATGAGGCGAGGGCACATCTTCTTACTGTCCTACCAATCCCATTATACCTTATGCCTCACACTGGCACCTGCCAGTCAAAGACAGGAGGTTTACAACTTGAAAATCAGGTATGACTGAAGCACTTTTTGGCACTTGTCCTTCTACAGACAAACTAATTTCTTCGTGCAGCCAGACAAGCACTGTTTATTTTCTCCGCTAAGGCTGCAGAGGTGAATTTTCTATTTGTGGGTTGCAGGTCTGAACCCCGAACGGCCCATACTTTGTGAGAAAGAATGATGCTGCAGACAAGCATTGTGTAAATGTACACAATCTGTGTCCCAATAGTCATCGGGCAAAGGGCATACACACTTATCCATGCACAACCACATGGACGTCAAGGACAGGCGAGTTGGATGGTGGGTATGATACTAGTTTGTAAAAGTGCACCATCGACGAGGATGGGATTTGAACCCATGCGTGCAGAGCACAATGGATTAGCAGTCCATCGCCTTAACCACTCGGCCACCTCGTCTCAGTAAAACATGACATCTAACGCTATCATTTTTTCAGCTCTGGTCAAAGCCCTGTGCGCAAAACACGGCTCATCTTTTCAGGATAGCAAAGTGCACTTTTTGGACAGAAAAGAAGAACGCGCACCTTTTGCTCACACAAGAAAAATCATTTGCAAGAGGCCTGACAGAGGACACCTTAATCATCCCACTGGAGCACACCTACCTAAACAAGGGCCTTCTACACCATGCCATCAACACGCCATGCTGTATTTTTCATCTTTGCTTACATCTTTTGGAATCATTGCAAACTTTCAGCCAAGCATTTCCACAATTAACATCTGCCTTTTAGGGTCACTTAGCTAGACTGTGGGCTGAACTATGCAGATTACTTCTACTTTTAGGGAGACTCAAGCCAGTATGAACATGAGGCGAGGGCACATCTTCTTACTGTCCTACCAATCCCATTATACCTTATGCCTCACACTGGCACCTGCCAGTCACAGACAGGAGGTTTACAACTTGAAAATCAGGTATGACTGAAGCACTTTTTGGCACTTGTCCTTCTACAGACAAACTATTTTCTTCGTGCAGCCAGACAAGCACTGTTTATTTTCTCCGCTAAGGCTGCAGAGGTGAATTTTCTATTTGTGGGTTGCAGGTCTGAACCCCGAACGGCCCATACTTTGTGAGAAAGAATGATGCTGCAGACAAGCATTGTGTAAATGTACACAATCTGTGTCCCAATAGTCATCGGGCAAAGGGCATACACACTTTTCCATGCACAACCACATGGACGTCAAGGACAGGCGAGTTGGATGGTGGGTATGATACTAGTTTGTAAAAGTGCACCATCGACGAGGATGGGATTTGAACCCATGCATGCAGAGCACAATGGAATAGCAGTCCATCGCCTTAACCACTCGGCCACCTCGTCTCAATAAAACATGACATCTAACGCTATCATTTTTTCAGCTATGGTCAAAGCCCTGTGCGCAAAACACGGCTCATCTTTTCAGGATAGCAAAGTGCACTTTTTGGACAGAAAAGAAGAACGCGCACCTTTTGCTCACACAAGAAAAATCATTTGCAAGAGGCCTGACAGAGGACACCTTAATCACCCCACTGGAGCACACCTACCTAAACAAGGGCCTTCTACACCATGCC
The DNA here is from genome assembly GCF_040937935.1 of Hyperolius riggenbachi. NCBI lineage: Eukaryota > Metazoa > Chordata > Amphibia > Anura > Hyperoliidae > Hyperolius > Hyperolius riggenbachi. Next base: position 42,671,912 of record NC_090648.1, read on the forward strand.
ATCAACACGCCATGCTGTATTTTTCATCTTTGCTTACATCTTTTGGAATCATTGCAAACTTTCAGCCAAGCATTTCCACAATTAACATCTGCCTTTTAGGGTCACTTAGCTAGACTGTGGGCTGAACTATGCAGATTACTTCTACTTTTAGGGAGACTCAAGCCAGTATGAACATGAGGCGAGGGCACATCTTCTTACTGTCCTACCAATCCCATTATACCTTATGCCTCACACTGGCACCTGCCAGTCACAGACAGGAGGTTTACAACTTGAAAATCAGGTATGACTGAAGCACTTTTTGGCACTTGTCCTTCTACAGACAAACTATTTTCTTCGTGCAGCCAGACAAGCACTGTTTATTTTCTCCGCTAAGGCTGCAGAGGTGAATTTTCTATTTGTGGGTTGCAGGTCTGAACCCCAAATGGCCCATACTTTGTGAGAAAGAATGATGCTGCAGACAAGCATTGTGTAAATGTACACAATCTGTGTCCCAATAGTCATCGGGCAAAGGGCATACACACTTATCCATGCACAACCACATGGACGTCAAGGACAGGCGAGTTGGATGGTGGGTATGATACTAGTTTGTAAAAGTGCACCATCGACGAGGATGGGATTTGAACCCAAGCGTGCAGAGCACAATGGATTAGCAGTCCATCGCCTTAACCACTCGGCCACCTCGTCTCAGTAAAACATGACATCTAACGCTATCATTTTTTCAGCTCTGGTCAAAGCCCTGTGCGCAAAACACGGCTCATCTTTTCAGGATAGCAAAGTGCACTTTTTGGACAGAAAAGAAGAACGCGCACCTTTTGCTCACACAAGAAAAATCATTTGCAAGAGGCCTGACAGCGGACACCTTAATCATCCCACTGGAGCACACCTACCTAAACAAGGGCCTTCTACACCATGCCATCAACACGCCATGCTGTATTTTTCATCTTTGCTTACATCTTTTGGAATCATTGCAAACTTTCAGCCAAGCATTTCCACAATTAACATCTGCCTTTTAGGGTCACTTAGCTAGACTGTGGGCTGAACTATGCAGATTACTTCTACTTTTAGGGAGACTCAAGCCAGTATGAACATGAGGCGAGGGCACATCTTCTTACTGTCCTACCAATCCCATTATACCTTATGCCTCACACTGGCACCTGCCAGTCACAGACAGGAGGTTTACAACTTGAAAATCAGGTATGACTGAAGCACTTTTTGGCACTTGTCCTTCTACAGACAAACTATTTTCTTCGTGCAGCCAGACAAGCACTGTTTATTTTCTCCGCTAAGGCTGCAGAGGTGAATTTTCTATTTGTGGGTTGCAGGTCTGAACCCCGAACGGCCCATACTTTGTGAGAAAGAATGATGCTGCAGACAAGCATTGTGTAAATGTACACAATCTGTGTCCCAATAGTCATCGGGCAAAAGGCATACACACTTATCCATGCACAACCACATGGACGTCAAGGACAGGCGAGTTCGATGGTGGGTATGATACTAGTTTGTAAAAGTGCACCATCGACGAGGATGGGATTTGAACCCATGCGTGCAGAGCACAATGGATTAGCAGTCCATCGCCTTAACCACTCGGCCACCTCGTCTCAATAAAACATGACATCTAACGCTATCATTTTTTCAGCTATGGTCAAAGCCCTGTGCGCAAAACACGGCTCATCTTTTCAGGATAGCAAAGTGCACTTTTTGGACAGAAAAGAAGAACGGGCACCTTTTGCTCACACAAGAAAAATCATTTGCAAGAGGCCTGACAGAGGACACCTTAATCACCCCACTGGAGCACACCTACCTAAACAAGGGCCTTCTACACCATGCCATCAACACGCCATGCTGTATTTTTCATCTTTGCTTACATCTTTTGGAATCATTGCAAACTTTCAGCCAAGCATTTCCACAATTAACATCTGCCTTTTAGGGTCACTTAGCTAGACTGTGGGCTGAACTATGCAGATTACTTCTACTTTTAGGGAGACTCAAGCCAGTATGAACATGAGGCGAGGGCACATCTTCTTACTGTCCTACCAATCCCATTATACCTTATGCCTCACACTGGCACCTGCCAGTCACAGACAGGAGGTTTACAACTTGAAAATCAGGTATGACTGAAGCACTTTTTGGCACTTGTCCTTCTACAGACAAACTATTTTCTTCGTGCAGCCAGACAAGCACTGTTTATTTTCTCCGCTAAGGCTGCAGAGGTGAATTTTCTATTTGTGGGTTGCAGGTCTGAACCCCGAATGGCCCATACTTTGTGAGAAAGAATGATGCTGCAGACAAGCATTGTGTAAATGTACACAATCTGTGTCCCAATAGTCATCGGGCAAAGGGCATACACACTTTTCCATGCACAACCACATGGACGTCAAGGACAGGCGAGTTGGATGGTGGGTATGATACTAGTTTGTAAAAGTGCACCATCGACAAGGATGGGATTTGAACCCATGCATGCAGAGCACAATGGATTAGCAGTCCATCGCCTTAACCACTCGGCCACCTCGTCTCAATAAAACATGACATCTAACGCTATCATTTTTTCAGCTATGGTCAAAGCCCTGTGCGCAAAACACGGCTTATCTTTTCAGGATAGCAAAGTGCACTTTTTGGACAGAAAAGAAGAACGCGCACCTTTTGCTCACACAAGAAAAATCATTTGCAAGGGGCCTGACAGAGGACACCTTAATCATCCCACTGGAGCACACCTACCTAAACAAGGGCCTTCTACACCATGCCATCAACACGCCATGCTGTATTTTTCATCTTTGCTTACATCTTTTGGAATCATTGCAAACTTTCAGCCAAGCATTTCCACAATTAACATCTGCCTTTTAGGGTCACTTAGCTAGACTGTGGGCTGAACTATGCAGATTACTTCTACTTTTAGGGAGACTCAAGCCAGTATGAACATGAGGCGAGGGCACATCTTCTTACTGTCCTACCAATCCCATTATACCTTATGCCTCACACTGGCACCTGCCAGTCACAGACAGGAGGTTTACAACTTGAAAATCAGGTATGACTGAAGCACTTTTTGGCACTTGTCCTTCTACAGACAAACTAATTTCTTCGTGCAGCCAGACAAGCACTGTTTATTTTCTCCGCTAAGGCTGCAGAGGTGAATTTTCTATTTGTGGGTTGCAGGTCTGAACCCCGAACGGCCCATACTTTGTGAGAAAGAATGATGCTGCAGACAAGCATTGTGTAAATGTACACAATCTGTGTCCCAATAGTCATCGGGCAAAGGGCATACACACTTATCCATGCACAACCACATGGACGTCAAGGACAGGAGAGTTGGATGGTGGGTATGATACTAGTTTGTAAAAGTGCACCACCGACGAGGATGGGATTTGAACCCATGCGTGCAGAGCACAATGGATTAGCAGTCCATCGCCTTAACCACTCGGCCACCTCGTCTCAATAAAACATGACATCTAACGCTATCATTTTTTCAGCTATGGTCAAAGCCCTGTGCGCAAAACACGGCTCATCTTTTCAGGATAGCAAAGTGCACTTTTTGGACAGAAAAGAAGAACGCGCACCTTTTGCTCACAAAAGAAAAATCATTTGCAAGAGGCCTGACAGAGGACACCTTGATCACCCCACTGGAGCACACCTACCTAAACAAGGGCCTTCTACACCATGCCATCAACACGCCATGCTGTATTTTTCATCTTTGCTTACATCTTTTGGAATCATTGCAAACTTTCAGCCAAGCATTTCCACAATTAACATCTGCCTTTTAGGGTCACTTAGCTAGACTGTGGGCTGAACTATGCAGATTACTTCTACTTTTAGGGAGACTCAATCCAGTATGAACATGAGGCGAGGGCACATCTTCTTACTGTCCTACCAATCCCATTATACCTTATGCCTCACACTGGCACCTGCCAGTCACAGACAGGAGGTTTACAACTTGAAAATCAGGTATGACTGAAGCACTTTTTGGCACTTGTCCTTCTACAGACAAACTATTTTCTTCGTGCAGCCAGACAAGCACTGTTTATTTTCTCCGCTAAGGCTGCAGAGGTGAATTTTCTATTTGTGGGTTGCAGGTCTGAACCCCGAACGGCCCATACTTTGTGAGAAAGAATGATGCTGCAGACAAGCATTGTGTAAATGTACACAATCTGTGTCCCAATAGTCATCGGGCAAAGGGCATACACACTTTTCCATGCACAACCACATGGACGTCAAGGACAGGCGAGTTGGATGGTGGGTATGATACTAGTTTGTAAAAGTGCACCATCGACGAGGATGGGATTTGAACCCATGCATGCAGAGCACAATGGATTAGCAGTCCATCGCCTTAACCACTCGGCCACCTCGTCTCAATAAAACATGACATCTAACGCTATCATTTTTTCAGCTATGGTCAAAGCCCTGTGCGCAAAACACGGCTCATCTTTTCAGGATAGCAAAGTGCACTTTTTGGACAGAAAAGAAGAACGCGCACCTTTTGCTCACACAAGAAAAATCATTTGCAAGAGGCCTGACAGAGGACACCTTAATCACCCCACTGGAGCACACCTACCTAAACAAGGGCCTTCTACACCATGCCATCAACACGCCATGCTGTATTTTTCATCTTTGCTTACATCTTTTGGAATCATTGCAAACTTTCAGCCAAGCATTTCCACAATTAACATCTGCCTTTTAGGGTCACTTAGCTAGACTGTGGGCTGAATTATGCAGATTACTTCTACTTTTAGGGAGACTCAAGCCAGTATGAACATGAGGCGAGGGCACATCTTCTTACTGTCCTACCAATCCCATTATACCTTATGCCTCACACTGGCACCTGCCAGTCACAGACAGGAGGTTTACAACTTGAAAATCAGGTATGACTGAAGCACTTTTTGGCACTTGTCCTTCTACAGACAAACTATTTTCTTCGTGCAGCCAGACAAGCACTGTTTATTTTCTCCGCTAAGGCTGCAGAGGTGAATTTTCTATTTGTGGGTTGCAGGTCTGAACCCCAAATGGCCCATACTTTGTGAGAAAGAATGATGCTGCAGACAAGCATTGTGTAAATGTACACAATCTGTGTCCCAATAGTCATCGGGCAAAGGGCATACACACTTATCCATGCACAACCACATGGACATCAAGGACAGGCGAGTTGGATGGTGGGTATGATACTAGTTTGTAAAAGTGCACCATCGACGAGGATGGGATTTGAACCCATGCATGCAGAGCACAATGGATTAGCAGTCCATCGCCTTAACCACTCGGCCACCTCGTCTCAGTAAAACATGACATCTAACGCTATCATTTTTTCAGCTCTGGTCAAAGCCCTGTGCGCAAAACACGGCTCATCTTTTCAGGATAGCAAAGTGCACTTTTTGGACAGAAAAGAAGAACCCGCACCTTTTGCTCACACAAGAAAAATCATTTGCAAGAGGCCTGACAGCGGACACCTTAATCATCCCACTGGAGCACACCTACCTAAACAAGGGCCTTCTACACCATGCCATCAACACGCCATGCTGTATTTTTCATCTTTGCTTACATCTTTTGGAATCATTGCAAACTTTCAGCCAAGCATTTCCACAATTAACATCTGCCTTTTAGGGTCACTTAGCTAGACTGTGGGCTGAACTATGCAGATTACTTCTACTTTTAGGGAGACTCAAGCCAGTATGAACATGAGGCGAGGGCACATCTTCTTACTGTCCTACCAATCCCATTATACCTTATGCCTCACACTGGCACCTGCCAGTCACAGACAGGAGGTTTACAACTTGAAAATCAGGTATGACTGAAGCACTTTTTGGCACTTGTCCTTCTACAGACAAACTATTTTCTTCGTGCAGCCAGACAAGCACTGTTTATTTTCTCCGCTAAGGCTGCAGAGGTGAATTTTCTATTTGTGGGTTGCAGGTCTGAACCCCGAACGGCCCATACTTTGTGAGAAAGAATGATGCTGCAGACAAGCATTGTGTAAATGTACACAATCTGTGTCCCAATAGTCATCGGGCAAAGGGCATACACACTTATCCATGCACAACCACATGGACGTCAAGGACAGGCGAGTTGGATGGTGGGTATGATACTAGTTTGTAAAAGTGCACCATCGACGAGGATGGGATTTGAACCCATGCGTGCAGAGCACAATGGATTAGCAGTCCATCGCCTTAACCACTCGGCCACCTCGTCTCAATAAAACATGACATCTAACGCTATCATTTTTTCAGCTATGGTCAAAGCCCTGTGCGCAAAACACGGCTCATCTTTTCAGGATAGCAAAGTGCACTTTTTGAACAGAAAAGAAGAACGGGCACCTTTTGCTCACACAAGAAAAATCATTTGCAAGAGGCCTGACAGAGGACACCTTAATCACCCCACTGGAGCACACCTACCTAAACAAGGGCCTTCTACACCATGCCATCAACACGCCATGCTGTATTTTTCATCTTTGCTTACATCTTTTGGAATCATTGCAAACTTTCAGCCAAGCATTTCCACAATTAACATCTGCCTTTTAGGGTCACTTAGCTAGACTGTGGGCTGAACTATGCAGATTACTTCTACTTTTAGGGAGACTCAAGCCAGTATGAACATGAGGCGAGGGCACATCTTCTTACTGTCCTACCAATCCCATTATACCTTATGCCTCACACTGGCACCTGCCAGTCACAGACAGGAGGTTTACAACTTGAAAATCAGGTATGACTGAAGCACTTTTTGGCACTTGTCCTTCTACAGACAAACTATTTTCTTCGTGCAGCCAGACAAGCACTGTTTATTTTCTCCGCTAAGGCTGCAGAGGTGAATTTTCTATTTGTGGGTTGCAGGTCTGAACCCCAAATGGCCCATACTTTGTGAGAAAGAATGATGCTGCAGACAAGCATTGTGTAAATGTACACAATCTGTGTCCCAATAGTCATCGGGCAAAGGGCATACACACTTATCCATGCACAACCACATGGACATCAAGGACAGGCGAGTTGGATGGTGGGTATGATACTAGTTTGTAAAAGTGCACCATCGACGAGGATGGGATTTGAACCCATGCATGCAGAGCACAATGGATTAGCAGTCCATCGCCTTAACCACTCGGCCACCTCGTCTCAGTAAAACATGACATCTAACGCTATCATTTTTTCAGCTCTGGTCAAAGCCCTGTGCGCAAAACACGGCTCATCTTTTCAGGATAGCAAAGTGCACTTTTTGGACAGAAAAGAAGAACGCGCACCTTTTGCTCACACAAGAAAAATCATTTGCAAGAGGCCTGACAGCGGACACCTTAATCATCCCACTGGAGCACACCTACCTAAACAAGGGCCTTCTACACCATGCCATCAACACGCCATGCTGTATTTTTCATCTTTGCTTACATCTTTTGGAATCATTGCAAACTTTCAGCCAAGCATTTCCACAATTAACATCTGCCTTTTAGGGTCACTTAGCTAGACTGTGGGCTGAACTATGCAGATTACTTCTACTTTTAGGGAGACTCAAGCCAGTATGAACATGAGGCGAGGGCACATCTTCTTACTGTCCTACCAATCCCATTATACCTTATGCCTCACACTGGCACCTGCCAGTCACAGACAGGAGGTTTACAACTTGAAAATCAGGTATGACTGAAGCACTTTTTGGCACTTGTCCTTCTACAGACAAACTATTTTCTTCGTGCAGCCAGACAAGCACTGTTTATTTTCTCCGCTAAGGCTGCAGAGGTGAATTTTCTATTTGTGGGTTGCAGGTCTGAACCCCGAACGGCCCATACTTTGTGAGAAAGAATGATGCTGCAGACAAGCATTGTGTAAATGTACACAATCTGTGTCCCAATAGTCATCGGGCAAAGGGCATACACACTTATCCATGCACAACCACATGGACGTCAAGGACAGGCGAGTTGGATGGTGGGTATGATACTAGTTTGTAAAAGTGCACCATCGACGAGGATGGGATTTGAACCCATGCGTGCAGAGCACAATGGATTAGCAGTCCATCGCCTTAACCACTCGGCCACCTCGTCTCAATAAAACATGACATCTAACGCTATCATTTTTTCAGCTATGGTCAAAGCCCTGTGCGCAAAACACGGCTCATCTTTTCAGGATAGCAAAGTGCACTTTTTGGACAGAAAAGAAGAACGGGCACCTTTTGCTCACACAAGAAAAATCATTTGCAAGAGGCCTGACAGAGGACACCTTAATCACCCCACTGGAGCACACCTACCTAAACAAGGGCCTTCTACACCATGCCATCAACACGCCATGCTGTATTTTTCATCTTTGCTTACATCTTTTGGAATCATTGCAAACTTTCAGCCAAGCATTTCCACAATTAACATCTGCCTTTTAGGGTCACTTAGCTAGACTGTGGGCTGAACTATGCAGATTACTTCTACTTTTAGGGAGACTCAAGCCAGTATGAACATGAGGCGAGGGCACATCTTCTTACTGTCCTACCAATCCCATTATACCTTATGCCTCACACTGGCACCTGCCAGTCACAGACGGGAGGTTTACAACTTGAAAATCAGGTATGACTGAAGCACTTTTTGGCACTTGTCCTTCTACAGACAAACTATTTTCTTCGTGCAGCTAGACAAGCACTGTTTATTTTCTCCGCTAAGGCTGCAGAGGTGAATTTTCTATTTGTGGGTTGCAGGTCTGAACCCCAAATGGCCCATACTTTGTGAGAAAGAATGATGCTGCAGACAAGCATTGTGTAAATGTACACAATCTGTGTCCCAATAGTCATCGGGCAAAGGGCATACACACTTATCCATGCACAACCACATGGACATCAAGGACAGGCGAGTTGGATGGTGGGTATGATACTAGTTTGTAAAAGTGCACCATCGACGAGGATGGGATTTGAACCCATGCATGCAGAGCACAATGGATTAGCAGTCCATCGCCTTAACCACTCGGCCACCTCGTCTCAGTAAAACATGACATCTAACGCTATCATTTTTTCAGCTCTGGTCAAAGCCCTGTGCGCAAAACACGGCTCATCTTTTCAGGATAGCAAAGTGCACTTTTTGGACAGAAAAGAAGAACGCGCACCTTTTGCTCACACAAGAAAAATCATTTGCAAGAGGCCTGACAGCGGACACCTTAATCATCCCACTGGAGCACACCTACCTAAACAAGGGCCTTCTACACCATGCCATCAACACGCCATGCTGTATTTTTCATCTTTGCTTACATCTTTTGGAATCATTGCAAACTTTCAGCCAAGCATTTCCACAATTAACATCTGCCTTTTAGGGTCACTTAGCTAGACTGTGGGCTGAACTATGCAGATTACTTCTACTTTTAGGGAGACTCAAGCCAGTATGAACATGAGGCGAGGGCACATCTTCTTACTGTCCTACCAATCCCATTATACCTTATGCCTCACACTGGCACCTGCCAGTCACAGACAGGAGGTTTACAACTTGAAAATCAGGTATGACTGAAGCACTTTTTGGCACTTGTCCTTCTACAGACAAACTATTTTCTTCGTGCAGCCAGACAAGCACTGTTTATTTTCTCCGCTAAGGCTGCAGAGGTGAATTTTCTATTTGTGGGTTGCAGGTCTGAACCCCGAACGGCCCATACTTTGTGAGAAAGAATGATGCTGCAGACAAGCATTGTGTAAATGTACACAATCTGTGTCCCAATAGTCATCGGGCAAAGGGCATACACACTTATCCATGCACAACCACATGGACGTCAAGGACAGGCGAGTTGGATGGTGGGTATGATACTAGTTTGTAAAAGTGCACCATCGACGAGGATGGGATTTGAACCCATGCGTGCAGAGCACAATGGATTAGCAGTCCATCGCCTTAACCACTCGGCCACCTCGTCTCAATAAAACATGACATCTAACGCTATCATTTTTTCAGCTATGGTCAAAGCCCTGTGCGCAAAACACGGCTCATCTTTTCAGGATAGCAAAGTGCACTTTTTGGACAGAAAAGAAGAACGGGCACCTTTTGCTCACACAAGAAAAATCATTTGCAAGAGGCCTGACAGAGGACACCTTAATCACCCCACTGGAGCACACCTACCTAAACAAGGGCCTTCTACACCATGCCATCAACACGCCATGCTGTATTTTTCATCTTTGCTTACATCTTTTGGAATCATTGCAAACTTTCAGCCAAGCATTTCCACAATTAACATCTGCCTTTTAGGGTCACTTAGCTAGACTGTGGGCTGAACTATGCAGATTACTTCTACTTTTAGGGAGACTCAAGCCAGTATGAACATGAGGCGAGGGCACATCTTCTTACTGTCCTACCAATCCCATTATACCTTATGCCTCACACTGGCACCTGCCAGTCACAGACGGGAGGTTTACAACTTGAAAATCAGGTATGACTGAAGCACTTTTTGGCACTTGTCCTTCTACAGACAAACTATTTTCTTCGTGCAGCTAGACAAGCACTGTTTATTTTCTCCGCTAAGGCTGCAGAGGTGAATTTTCTATTTGTGGGTTGCAGGTCTGAACCCCAAATGGCCCATACTTTGTGAGAAAGAATGATGCTGCAGACAAGCATTGTGTAAATGTACACAATCTGTGTCCCAATAGTCATCGGGCAAAGGGCATACACACTTATCCATGCACAACCACATGGACATCAAGGACAGGCGAGTTGGATGGTGGGTATGATACTAGTTTGTAAAAGTGCACCATCGACGAGGATGGGATTTGAACCCATGCATGCAGAGCACAATGGATTAGCAGTCCATCGCCTTAACCACTCGGCCACCTCGTCTCAGTAAAACATGACATCTAACGCTATCATTTTTTCAGCTCTGGTCAAAGCCCTGTGCGCAAAACACGGCTCATCTTTTCAGGATAGCAAAGTGCACTTTTTGGACAGAAAAGAAGAACGCGCACCTTTTGCTCACACAAGAAAAATCATTTGCAAGAGGCCTGACAGCGGACACCTTAATCATCCCACTGGAGCACACCTACCTAAACAAGGGCCTTCTACACCATGCCATCAACACGCCATGCTGTATTTTTCATCTTTGCTTACATCTTTTGGAATCATTGCAAACTTTCAGCCAAGCATTTCCACAATTAACATCTGCCTTTTAGGGTCACTTAGCTAGACTGTGGGCTGAACTATGCAGATTACTTCTACTTTTAGGGAGACTCAAGCCAGTATGAACATGAGGCGATGGCACATCTTCTTACTGTCCTACCAATCCCATTATACCTTATGCCTCACACTGGCACCTGCCAGTCACAGACGGGAGGTTTACAACTTGAAAATCAGGTATGACTGAAGCACTTTTTGGCACTTGTCCTTCTACAGACAAACTATTTTCTTCGTGCAGCTAGACAAGCACTGTTTATTTTCTCCGCTAAGGCTGCAGAGGTGAATTTTCTATTTGTGGGTTGCAGGTCTGAACCCCGAATGGCCCATACTTTGTGAGAAAGAATGATGCTGCAGACAAGCATTGTGTAAATGTACACAATCTGTGTCCCAATAGTCATCGGGCAAAGGGCATACACACTTATCCATGCACAACCACATGGACGTCAAGGACAGGCGAGTTGGATGGTGGGTATGATACTAGTTTGTAAAAGTGCACCATCGACAAGGATGGGATTTGAACCCATGCATGCAGAGCACAATGGATTAGCAGGCCATCGCCTTAACCACTCGGCCACCTCGTCTCAATAAAACATGACATCTAACGCTATCATTTTTTCAGCTATGGTCAAAGCCCTGTGCGCAAAACACGGCTCATCTTTTCAGGATAGCAAAGTGCACTTTTTGGACAGAAAAGAAGAACGCGCACCTTTTGCTCACACAAGAAAAATCATTTGCAAGAGGCCTGACAGAGGACACCTTAATCATCCCACTGGAGCACACCTACCTAAACAAGGGCCTTCTACACCATGCCATCAACACGCCATGCTGTATTTTTCATCTTTGCTTACATCTTTTGGAATCATTGCAAACTTTCAGCCAAGCATTTCCACAATTAACATCTGCCTTTTAGGGTCACTTAGCTAGACTGTGGGCTGAACTATGCAGATTACTTCTACTTTTAGGGAGACTCAAGCCAGTATGAACATGAGGCGAGGGCACATCTTCTTACTGTCCTACCAATCCCATTATACCTTATGCCTCACACTGGCACCTGCCAGTCACAGACAGGAGGTTTACAACTTGAAAATCAGGTATGACTGAAGCACTTTTTGGCACTTGTCCTTCTACAGACAAACTATTTTCTTCGTGCAGCCAGACAAGCACTGTTTATTTTCTCCGCTAAGGCTGCAGAGGTGAATTTTCTATTTGTGGGTTGCAGGTCTGAACCCCGAACGGCCCATACTTTGTGAGAAAGAATGATGCTGCAGACAAGCATTGTGTAAATGTACACAATCTGTGTACCAATAGTCATCGGGCAAAGGGCATACACACTTATCCATGCACAACCACATGGACGTCAAGGACAGGCGAGTTGGATGGTGGGTATGATACTAGTTTGTAAAAGTGCACCATCGACGAGGATGGGATTTGAACCCATGCGTGCAGAGCACAATGGATTAGCAGTCCATCGCCTTAACCACTCGGCCACCTCATCTCAGTAAAACATGACATCTAACGCTATCATTTTTTCAGCTATGGTCAAAGCCCTGTGCGCAAAACACGGCTCATCTTTTCAGGATAGCAAAGTGCACTTTTTGGACAGAAAAGAAGAACGCGCACCTTTTGCTCACACAAGAAAAATCATTTGCAAGAGGCCTGACAGAGGACACCTTAATCATCCCACTGGAGCACACCTACCTAAACAAGGGCCTTCTACACCATGCCATCAACACGCCATGCTGTATTTTTCATCTTTGCTTACATCTTTTGGAATCATTGCAAACTTTCAGCCAAGCATTTCCACAATTAACATCTGCCTTTTAGGGTCACTTAGCTAGACTGTGGGCTGAACTATGCAGATTACTTCTACTTTTAGGGAGACTCAAGCCAGTATGAACATGAGGCGAGGGCACATCTTCTTACTGTCCTACCAATCCCATTATACCTTATGCCTCACACTGGCACCTGCCAGTCACAGACAGGAGGTTTACAACTTGAAAATCAGGTATGACTGAAGCACTTTTTGGCACTTGTCCTTCTACAGACAAACTAATTTCTTCGTGCAGCCAGACAAGCACTGTTTATTTTCTCCGCTAAGGCTGCAGAGGTGAATTTTCTATTTGTGGGTTGCAGGTCTGAACCCCGAACGGCCCATACTTTGTGAGAAAGAATGATGCTGCAGACAAGCATTGTGTAAATGTACACAATCTGTGTCCCAATAGTCATCGGGCAAAGGGCATACACACTTATCCATGCACAACCACATGGACGTCAAGGACAGGCGAGTTGGATGGTGGGTATGATACTAGTTTGTAAAAGTGCACCATCGACGAGGATGGGATTTGAACCCATGCGTGCAGAGCACAATGGATTAGCAGTCCATCGCCTTAACCACTCGGCCACCTCGTCTCAATAAAACATGACATCTAACGCTATCATTTTTTCAGCTCTGGTCAAAGCCCTGTGCGCAAAACACGGCTCATCTTTTCAGGATAGCAAAGTGCACTTTTTGGACAGAAAAGAAGAACGCGCACCTTTTGCTCACACAAGAAAAATCATTTGCAAGAGGCCTGACAGAGGACACCTTAATCACCCCACTGGAGCACACCTACCTAAACAAGGGCCTTCTACACCATGCCATCAACACGCCATGCTGTATTTTTCATCTTTGCTTACATCTTTTGGAATCATTGCAAACTTTCAGCCAAGCATTTCCACAATTAACATCTGCCTTTTAGGGTCACTTAGCTAGACTGTGGGCTGAACTATGCAGATTACTTCTACTTTTAGGGAGACTCAAGCCAGTATGAACATGAGACGAGGGCACATCTTCTTACTGTCCTACCAATCCCATTATACCTTATGCCTCACACTGGCACCTGCCAGTCACAGACAGGAGGTTTACAACTTGAAAATCAGGTATGACTGAAGCACTTTTTGGCACTTGTCCTTCTACAGACAAACTATTTTCTTCGTGCAGCCAGACAAGCACTGTTTATTTTCTCCGCTAAGGATGCAGAGGTGAATTTTCTATTTGTGGGTTGCAGGTCTGAACCCCAAATGGCCCATACTTTGTGAGAAAGAATGATGCTGCAGACAAGCATTGTGTAAATGTACACAATCTGTGTCCCAATAGTCATCGGGCAAAGGGCATACACACTTATCCATGCACAACCACATGGACGTCAAGGACAGGCGAGTTGGATGGTGGGTATGATACTAGTTTGTAAAAGTGCACCATCGACGAGGATGGGATTTGAACCCATGCATGCAGAGCACAATGGATTAGCAGTCCATCGCCTTAACCACTCGGCCACCTCGTCTCAATAAAACATGACATCTAACGCTATCATTTTTTCAGCTATGGTCAAAGCCCTGTGCGCAAAACACGGCTCATCTTTTCAGGATAGCAAAGTGCACTTTTTGGACAGAAAAGAAGAACGGGCATCTTTTGCTCACACAAGAAAAATCATTTGCAAGAGGCCTGACAGAGGACACCTTAATCACCCCACTGGAGCACACCTACCTAAACAAGGGCCTTCTACACCATGCCATCAACACGCCATGCTGTATTTTTCATCTTTGCTTACATCTTTTGGAATCATTGCAAACTTTCAGCCAAGCATTTCCACAATTAACATCTGCCTTTTAGGGTCACTTAGCTAGACTGTGGGCTGAACTATGCAGATTACTTCTACTTTTAGGGAGACTCAAGCCAGTATGAACATGAGGCGAGGTCACATCTTCTTACTGTCCTACCAATCCCATTATACCTTATGCCTCACACTGGCACCTGCCAGTCACAGACAGGAGGTTTACAACTTGAAAATCAGGTATGACTGAAGCACTTTTTGGCACTTGTCCTTCTACAGACAAACTATTTTCTTCGTGCAGCCAGACAAGCACTGTTTATTTTCTCCGCTAAGGCTGCAGAGGTGAATTTTCTATTTGTGGGTTGCAGGTCTGAACCCCGAACGGCCCATACTTTGTGAGAAAGAATGATGCTGCAGACAAGCATTGTGTAAATGTACACAATCTGTGTCCCAATAGTCATCGGGCAAAGGGCATACACACTTTTCCATGCACAACCACATGGACGTCAAGGACAGGCGAGTTGGATGGTGGGTATGATACTAGTTTGTAAAAGTGCACCATCGACAAGGATGGGATTTGAACCAATGCATGCAGAGCACAATGGATTAGCAGTCCATCGCCTTAACCACTCGGCCACCTCGTCTCAATAAAACATGACATCTAACGCTATCATTTTTTCAGCTATGGTCAAAGCCCTGTGCGCAAAACACGGCTCATCTTTTCAGGATAGCAAAGTGCACTTTTTGGACAGAAAAGAAGAACGCGCACCTTTTGCTCACACAAGAAAAATCATTTGCAAGAGGCCTGACAGAGGACACCTTAATCATCCCACTGGAGCACACCTACCTAAACAAGGGCCTTCTACACCATGCCATCAACACGCCATGCTGTATTTTTCATCTTTGCTTACATCTTTTGGAATCATTGCAAACTTTCAGCCAAGCATTTCCACAATTAACATCTGCCTTTTAGGGTCACTTAGCTAGACTGTGGGCTGAACTATGCAGATTACTTCTACTTTTAGGGAGACTCAAGCCAGTATGAACATGAGGCGAGGGCACATCTTCTTACTGTCCTACCAATCCCATTATACCTTATGCCTCACACTGGCACCTGCCAGTCACAGACAGGAGGTTTACAACTTGAAAATCAGGTATGACTGAAGCACTTTTTGGCACTTGTCCTTCTACAGACAAACTATTTTCTTCGTGCAGCCAGACAAGCACTGTTTATTTTCTCCGCTACGGCTGCAGAGGTGAATTTTCTATTTGTGGGTTGCAGGTCTGAACCCCGAACGGCCCATACTTTGTGAGAAAGAATGATGCTGCAGACAAGCATTGTGTAAATGTACACAATCTGTGTCCCAATAGTCATCGGGCAAAGGGCATACACACTTATCCATGCACAACCACATGGACGTCAAGGACAGGCGAGTTCGATGGTGGGTATGATACTAGTTTGTAAAAGTGCACCATCGACGAGGATGGGATTTGAACCCATGCGTGCAGAGCACAATGGATTAGCAGTCCATCGCCTTAACCACTCGGCCACCTCGTCTCAATAAAACATGACATCTAACGCTATCATTTTTTCAGCTATGGTCAAATCCCTGTGCGCAAAACACGGCTCATCTTTTCAGGATAGCAAAGTGCACTTTTTGGACAGAAAAGAAGAACGGGCACCTTTTGCTCACACAAGAAAAATCATTTGCAAGAGGCCTGACAGAGGACACCTTAATCACCCCACTGGAGCACACCTACCTAAACAAGGGCCTTCTACACCATGCCATCAACACGCCATGCTGTATTTTTCATCTTTGCTTACATCTTTTGGAATCATTGCAAACTTTCAGCCAAGCATTTCCACAATTAACATCTGCCTTTTAGGGTCACTTAGCTAGACTGTGGGCTGAACTATGCAGATTACTTCTACTTTTAGGGAGACTCAAGCCAGTATGAACATGAGGCGATGGCACATCTTCTTACTGTCCTACCAATCCCATTATACCTTATGCCTCACACTGGCACCTGCCAGTCACAGACGGGAGGTTTACAACTTGAAAATCAGGTATGACTGAAGCACTTTTTGGCACTTGTCCTTCTACAGACAAACTATTTTCTTCGTGCAGCTAGACAAGCACTGTTTATTTTCTCCGCTAAGGCTGCAGAGGTGAATTTTCTATTTGTGGGTTGCAGGTCTGAACCCCGAATGGCCCATACTTTGTGAGAAAGAATGATGCTGCAGACAAGCATTGTGTAAATGTACACAATCTGTGTCCCAATAGTCATCGGGCAAAGGGCATACACACTTATCCATGCACAACCACATGGACGTCAAGGACAGGCGAGTTGGATGGTGGGTATGATACTAGTTTGTAAAAGTGCACCATCGACAAGGATGGGATTTGAACCCATGCATGCAGAGCACAATGGATTAGCAGGCCATCGCCTTAACCACTCGGCCACCTCGTCTCAATAAAACATGACATCTAACGCTATCATTTTTTCAGCTATGGTCAAAGCCCTGTGCGCAAAACACGGCTCATCTTTTCAGGATAGCAAAGTGCACTTTTTGGACAGAAAAGAAGAACGCGCACCTTTTGCTCACACAAGAAAAATCATTTGCAAGAGGCCTGACAGAGGACACCTTAATCATCCCACTGGAGCACACCTACCTAAACAAGGGCCTTCTACACCATGCCATCAACACGCCATGCTGTATTTTTCATCTTTGCTTACATCTTTTGGAATCATTGCAAACTTTCAGCCAAGCATTTCCACAATTAACATCTGCCTTTTAGGGTCACTTAGCTAGACTGTGGGCTGAACTATGCAGATTACTTCTACTTTTAGGGAGACTCAAGCCAGTATGAACATGAGGCGAGGGCACATCTTCTTACTGTCCTACCAATCCCATTATACCTTATGCCTCACACTGGCACCTGCCAGTCACAGACAGGAGGTTTACAACTTGAAAATCAGGTATGACTGAAGCACTTTTTGGCACTTGTCCTTCTACAGACAAACTATTTTCTTCGTGCAGCCAGACAAGCACTGTTTATTTTCTCCGCTAAGGCTGCAGAGGTGAATTTTCTATTTGTGGGTTGCAGGTCTGAACCCCGAACGGCCCATACTTTGTGAGAAAGAATGATGCTGCAGACAAGCATTGTGTAAATGTACACAATCTGTGTACCAATAGTCATCGGGCAAAGGGCATACACACTTATCCATGCACAACCACATGGACGTCAAGGACAGGCGAGTTGGATGGTGGGTATGATACTAGTTTGTAAAAGTGCACCATCGACGAGGATGGGATTTGAACCCATGCGTGCAGAGCACAATGGATTAGCAGTCCATCGCCTTAACCACTCGGCCACCTCATCTCAGTAAAACATGACATCTAACGCTATCATTTTTTCAGCTATGGTCAAAGCCCTGTGCGCAAAACACGGCTCATCTTTTCAGGATAGCAAAGTGCACTTTTTGGACAGAAAAGAAGAACGCGCACCTTTTGCTCACACAAGAAAAATCATTTGCAAGAGGCCTGACAGAGGACACCTTAATCATCCCACTGGAGCACACCTACCTAAACAAGGGCCTTCTACACCATGCCATCAACACGCCATGCTGTATTTTTCATCTTTGCTTACATCTTTTGGAATCATTGCAAACTTTCAGCCAAGCATTTCCACAATTAACATCTGCCTTTTAGGGTCACTTAGCTAGACTGTGGGCTGAACTATGCAGATTACTTCTACTTTTAGGGAGACTCAAGCCAGTATGAACATGAGGCGAGGGCACATCTTCTTACTGTCCTACCAATCCCATTATACCTTATGCCTCACACTGGCACCTGCCAGTCACAGACAGGAGGTTTACAACTTGAAAATCAGGTATGACTGAAGCACTTTTTGGCACTTGTCCTTCTACAGACAAACTAATTTCTTCGTGCAGCCAGACAAGCACTGTTTATTTTCTCCGCTAAGGCTGCAGAGGTGAATTTTCTATTTGTGGGTTGCAGGTCTGAACCCCGAACGGCCCATACTTTGTGAGAAAGAATGATGCTGCAGACAAGCATTGTGTAAATGTACACAATCTGTGTCCCAATAGTCATCGGGCAAAGGGCATACACACTTATCCATGCACAACCACATGGACGTCAAGGACAGGCGAGTTGGATGGTGGGTATGATACTAGTTTGTAAAAGTGCACCATCGACGAGGATGGGATTTGAACCCATGCGTGCAGAGCACAATGGATTAGCAGTCCATCGCCTTAACCACTCGGCCACCTCGTCTCAATAAAACATGACATCTAACGCTATCATTTTTTCAGCTCTGGTCAAAGCCCTGTGCGCAAAACACGGCTCATCTTTTCAGGATAGCAAAGTGCACTTTTTGGACAGAAAAGAAGAACGCGCACCTTTTGCTCACACAAGAAAAATCATTTGCAAGAGGCCTGACAGAGGACACCTTAATCACCCCACTGGAGCACACCTACCTAAACAAGGGCCTTCTACACCATGCCATCAACACGCCATGCTGTATTTTTCATCTTTGCTTACATCTTTTGGAATCATTGCAAACTTTCAGCCAAGCATTTCCACAATTAACATCTGCCTTTTAGGGTCACTTAGCTAGACTGTGGGCTGAACTATGCAGATTACTTCTACTTTTAGGGAGACTCAAGCCAGTATGAACATGAGACGAGGGCACATCTTCTTACTGTCCTACCAATCCCATTATACCTTATGCCTCACACTGGCACTTGCCAGTCACAGACAGGAGGTTTACAACTTGAAAATCAGGTATGACTGAAGCACTTTTTGGCACTTGTCCTTCTACAGACAAACTATTTTCTTCGTGCAGCCAGACAAGCACTGTTTATTTTCTCCGCTAAGGATGCAGAGGTGAATTTTTTATTTGTGGGTTGCAGGTCTGAACCCCAAATGGCCCATACTTTGTGAGAAAGAATGATGCTGCAGACAAGCATTGTGTAAATGTACACAATCTGTGTCCCAATAGTCATCGGGCAAAGGGCATACACACTTATCCATGCACAACCACATGGACGTCAAGGACAGGCGAGTTGGATGGTGGGTATGATACTAGTTTGTAAAAGTGCACCATCGACGAGGATGGGATTTGAACCCATGCATGCAGAGCACAATGGATTAGCAGTCCATCGCCTTAACCACTCGGCCACCTCGTCTCAATAAAACATGACATCTAACGCTATCATTTTTTCAGCTATGGTCAAAGCCCTGTGCGCAAAACACGGCTCATCTTTTCAGGATAGCAAAGTGCACTTTTTGGACAGAAAAGAAGAACGGGCATCTTTTGCTCACACAAGAAAAATCATTTGCAAGAGGCCTGACAGAGGACACCTTAATCACCCCACTGGAGCACACCTACCTAAACAAGGGCCTTCTACACCATGCCATCAACACGCCATGCTGTATTTTTCATCTTTGCTTACATCTTTTGGAATCATTGCAAACTTTCAGCCAAGCATTTCCACAATTAACATCTGCCTTTTAGGGTCACTTAGCTAGACTGTGGGCTGAACTATGCAGATTACTTCTACTTTTAGGGAGACTCAAGCCAGTATGAACATGAGGCGAGGTCACATCTTCTTACTGTCCTACCAATCCCATTATACCTTATGCCTCACACTGGCACCTGCCAGTCACAGACAGGAGGTTTACAACTTGAAAATCAGGTATGACTGAAGCACTTTTTGGCACTTGTCCTTCTACAGACAAACTATTTTCTTCGTGCAGCCAGACAAGCACTGTTTATTTTCTCCGCTAAGGCTGCAGAGGTGAATTTTCTATTTGTGGGTTGCAGGTCTGAACCCCGAACGGCCCATACTTTGTGAGAAAGAATGATGCTGCAGACAAGCATTGTGTAAATGTACACAATCTGTGTCCCAATAGTCATCGGGCAAAGGGCATACACACTTTTCCATGCACAACCACATGGACGTCAAGGACAGGCGAGTTGGATGGTGGGTATGATACTAGTTTGTAAAAGTGCACCATCGACAAGGATGGGATTTGAACCCATGCATGCAGAGCACAATGGATTAGCAGTCCATCGCCTTAACCACTCGGCCACCTCGTCTCAATAAAACATGACATCTAACGCTATCATTTTTTCAGCTATGGTCAAAGCCCTGTGCGCAAAACACGGCTCATCTTTTCAGGATAGCAAAGTGCACTTTTTGGACAGAAAAGAAGAACGCGCACCTTTTGCTCACACAAGAAAAATCATTTGCAAGAGGCCTGACAGAGGACACCTTAATCATCCCACTGGAGCACACCTACCTAAACAAGGGCCTTCTACACCATGCCATCAACACGCCATGCTGTATTTTTCATCTTTGCTTACATCTTTTGGAATCATTGCAAACTTTCAGCCAAGCATTTCCACAATTAACATCTGCCTTTTAGGGTCACTTAGCTAGACTGTGGGCTGAACTATGCAGATTACTTCTACTTTTAGGGAGACTCAAGCCAGTATGAACATGAGGCGAGGGCACATCTTCTTACTGTCCTACCAATCCCATTATACCTTATGCCTCACACTGGCACCTGCCAGTCACAGACAGGAGGTTTACAACTTGAAAATCAGGTATGACTGAAGCACTTTTTGGCACTTGTCCTTCTACAGACAAACTAATTTCTTCGTGCAGCCAGACAAGCACTGTTTATTTTCTCCGCTAAGGCTGCAGAGGTGAATTTTCTATTTGTGGGTTGCAGGTCTGAACCCCGAACGGCCCATACTTTGTGAGAAAGAATGATGCTGCAGACAAGCATTGTGTAAATGTACACAATCTGTGTCCCAATAGTCATCGGGCAAAGGGCATACACACTTATCCATGCACAACCACATGGACGTCAAGGACAGGCGAGTTGGATGGTGGGTATGATACTAGTTTGTAAAAGTGCACCATCGACGAGGATGGGATTTGAACCCATGCGTGCAGAGCACAATGGATTAGCAGTCCATCGCCTTAACCATTCGGCCACCTCGTCTCAATAAAACATGACATCTAACGCTATCATTTTTTCAGCTATGGTCAAAGCCCTGTGCGCAAAACACGGCTCATCTTTTCAGGATAGCAAAGTGCACTTTTTGGACAGAAAAGAAGAACGCGCACTTTTTGCTCACACAAGAAAAATCATTTGCAAGAGGCCTGACAGAGGACACCTTAATCACCCCACTGGAGCACACCTACCTAAACAAGGGCCTTCTACACCATGCCATCAACACGCCATGCTGTATTTTTCATCTTTGCTTACATCTTTTGGAATCATTGCAAACTTTCAGCCAAGCATTTCCACAATTAACATCTGCCTTTTAGGGTCACTTAGCTAGACTGTGGGCTGAACTATGCAGATTACTTCTACTTTTAGGGAGACTCAAGCCAGTATGAACATGAGGCGAGGGCACATCTTCTTACTGTCCTACCAATCCCATTATACCTTATGCCTCACACTGGCACCTGCCAGTCACAGACAGGAGGTTTACAACTTGAAAATCAGGTATGACTGAAGCACTTTTTGGCACTTGTCCTTCTACAGACAAACTATTTTCTTCGTGCAGCCAGACAAGCACTGTTTATTTTCTCCGCTAAGGCTGCAGAGGTGAATTTTCTATTTGTGGGTTGCAGGTCTGAACCCCGAACGGCCCATACTTTGTGAGAAAGAATGATGCTGCAGACAAGCATTGTGTAAATGTACACAATCTGTGTCCCAATAGTCATCGGGCAAAGGGCATACACACTTATCCATGCACAACCACATGGACGTCAAGGACAGGCGAGTTGGATGGTGGGTATGATACTAGTTTGTAAAAGTGCACCATCGACAAGGATGGGATTTGAACCCATGCATGCAGAGCACAATGGATTAGCAGTCCATCGCCTTAACCACTCGGCCACCTCGTCTCAATAAAACATGACATCTAACGCTATCATTTTTTCAGCTATGGTCAAAGCCCTGTGCGCAAAACACGGCTCATCTTTTCAGGATAGCAAAGTGCACTTTTTGGACAGAAAAGAAGAACGCGCACCTTTTGCTCACACAAGAAAAATCATTTGCAAGAGGCCTGACAGAGGACACCTTAATCATCCCACTGGAGCACACCTACCTAAACAAGGGCCTTCTACACCATGCCATCAACACGCCATGCTGTATTTTTCATCTTTGCTTACATCTTTTGGAATCATTGCAAACTTTCAGCCAAGCATTTCCACAATTAACATCTGCCTTTTAGGGTCACTTAGCTAGACTGTGGGCTGAACTATGCAGATTACTTCTACTTTTAGGGAGACTCAAGCCAGTATGAACATGAGGCGAGGGCACATCTTCTTACTGTCCTACCAATCCCATTATACCTTATGCCTCACACTGGCACCTGCCAGTCACAGACAGGAGGTTTACAACTTGAAAATCAGGTATGACTGAAGCACTTTTTGGCACTTGTCCTTCTACAGACAAACTAATTTCTTCGTGCAGCCAGACAAGCACTGTTTATTTTCTCCGCTAAGGCTGCAGAGGTGAATTTTCTATTTGTGGGTTGCAGGTCTGAACCCCGAACGGCCCATACTTTGTGAGAAAGAATGATGCTGCAGACAAGCATTGTGTAAATGTACACAATCTGTGTCCCAATAGTCATCGGGCAAAGGGCATACACACTTATCCATGCACAACCACATGGACGTCAAGGACAGGCGAGTTGGATGGTGGGTATAATACTAGTTTGTAAAAGTGCACCATCGACGAGGATGGGATTTGAACCCATGCGTGCAGAGCACAATGGATTAGCAGTCCATCGCCTTAACCATTCGGCCACCTCGTCTCAATAAAACATGACATCTAACGCTATCATTTTTTCAGCTCTGGTCAAAGCCCTGTGCGCAAAACACGGCTCATCTTTTCAGGATAGCAAAGTGCACTTTTTGGACAGAAAAGAAGAACGCGCACCTTTTGCTCACACAAGAAAAATCATTTGCAAGAGGCCTGACAGAGGACACCTTAATCACCCCACTGGAGCACACCTACCTAAACAAGGGCCTTCTACACCATGCCATCAACACGCCATGCTGTATTTTTCATCTTTGCTTACATCTTTTGGAATCATTGCAAACTTTCAGCCAAGCATTTCCACAATTAACATCTGCCTTTTAGGGTCACTTAGCTAGACTGTGGGCTGAACTATGCAGATTACTTCTACTTTTAGGGAGACTCAAGCCAGTATGAACATGAGGCGAGGTCACATCTTCTTACTGTCCTACCAATCCCATTATACCTTATGCCTCACACTGGCACCTGCCAGTCACAGACAGGAGGTTTACAACTTGAAAATCAGGTATGACTGAAGCACTTTTTGGCACTTGTCCTTCTACAGACAAACTATTTTCTTCGTGCAGCCAGACAAGCACTGTTTATTTTCTCCGCTAAGGCTGCAGAGGTGAATTTTCTATTTGTGGGTTGCAGGTCTGAACCCCGAACGGCCCATACTTTGTGAGAAAGAATGATGCTGCAGACAAGCATTGTGTAAATGTACACAATCTGTGTCCCAATAGTCATCGGGCAAAGGGCATACACACTTTTCCATGCACAACCACATGGACGTCAAGGACAGGCGAGTTGGATGGTGGGTATGATACTAGTTTGTAAAAGTGCACCATCGACAAGGATGGGATTTGAACCCATGCATGCAGAGCACAATGGATTAGCAGTCCATCGCCTTAACCACTCGGCCACCTCGTCTCAATAAAACATGACATCTAACGCTATCATTTTTTCAGCTATGGTCAAAGCCCTGTGCGCAAAACACGGCTCATCTTTTCAGGATAGCAAAGTGCACTTTTTGGACAGAAAAGAAGAACGCGCACCTTTTGCTCACACAAGAAAAATCATTTGCAAGAGGCCTGACAGAGGACACCTTAATCATCCCACTGGAGCACACCTACCTAAACAAGGGCCTTCTACACCATGCCATCAACACGCCATGCTGTATTTTTCATCTTTGCTTACATCTTTTGGAATCATTGCAAACTTTCAGCCAAGCATTTCCACAATTAACATCTGCCTTTTAGGGTCACTTAGCTAGACTGTGGGCTGAACTATGCAGATTACTTCTACTTTTAGGGAGACTCAAGCCAGTATGAACATGAGGCGAGGGCACATCTTCTTACTGTCCTACCAATCCCATTATACCTTATGCCTCACACTGGCACCTGCCAGTCACAGACAGGAGGTTTACAACTTGAAAATCAGGTATGACTGAAGCACTTTTTGGCACTTGTCCTTCTACAGACAAACTAATTTCTTCGTGCAGCCAGACAAGCACTGTTTATTTTCTCCGCTAAGGCTGCAGAGGTGAATTTTCTATTTGTGGGTTGCAGGTCTGAACCCCGAACGGCCCATACTTTGTGAGAAAGAATGATGCTGCAGACAAGCATTGTGTAAATGTACACAATCTGTGTCCCAATAGTCATCGGGCAAAGGGCATACACACTTATCCATGCACAACCACATGGACGTCAAGGACAGGCGAGTTGGATGGTGGGTATGATACTAGTTTGTAAAAGTGCACCATCGACGAGGATGGGATTTGAACCCATGCGTGCAGAGCACAATGGATTAGCAGTCCATCGCCTTAACCATTCGGCCACCTCGTCTCAATAAAACATGACATCTAACGCTATCATTTTTTCAGCTATGGTCAAAGCCCTGTGCGCAAAACACGGCTCATCTTTTCAGGATAGCAAAGTGCACTTTTTGGACAGAAAAGAAGAACGCGCACTTTTTGCTCACACAAGAAAAATCATTTGCAAGAGGCCTGACAGAGGACACCTTAATCACCCCACTGGAGCACACCTACCTAAACAAGGGCCTTCTACACCATGCCATCAACACGCCATGCTGTATTTTTCATCTTTGCTTACATCTTTTGGAATCATTGCAAACTTTCAGCCAAGCATTTCCACAATTAACATCTGCCTTTTAGGGTCACTTAGCTAGACTGTGGGCTGAACTATGCAGATTACTTCTACTTTTAGGGAGACTCAAGCCAGTATGAACATGAGGCGAGGGCACATCTTCTTACTGTCCTACCAATCCCATTATACCTTATGCCTCACACTGGCACCTGCCAGTCACAGACAGGAGGTTTACAACTTGAAAATCAGGTATGACTGAAGCACTTTTTGGCACTTGTCCTTCTACAGACAAACTATTTTCTTCGTGCAGCCAGACAAGCACTGTTTATTTTCTCCGCTAAGGCTGCAGAGGTGAATTTTCTATTTGTGGGTTGCAGGTCTGAACCCCGAACGGCCCATACTTTGTGAGAAAGAATGATGCTGCAGACAAGCATTGTGTAAATGTACACAATCTGTGTCCCAATAGTCATCGGGCAAAGGGCATACACACTTATCCATGCACAACCACATGGACGTCAAGGACAGGCGAGTTGGATGGTGGGTATGATACTAGTTTGTAAAAGTGCACCATCGACAAGGATGGGATTTGAACCCATGCATGCAGAGCACAATGGATTAGCAGTCCATCGCCTTAACCACTCGGCCACCTCGTCTCAATAAAACATGACATCTAACGCTATCATTTTTTCAGCTATGGTCAAAGCCCTGTGCGCAAAACACGGCTCATCTTTTCAGGATAGCAAAGTGCACTTTTTGGACAGAAAAGAAGAACGCGCACCTTTTGCTCACACAAGAAAAATCATTTGCAAGAGGCCTGACAGAGGACACCTTAATCATCCCACTGGAGCACACCTACCTAAACAAGGGCCTTCTACACCATGCCATCAACACGCCATGCTGTATTTTTCATCTTTGCTTACATCTTTTGGAATCATTGCAAACTTTCAGCCAAGCATTTCCACAATTAACATCTGCCTTTTAGGGTCACTTAGCTAGACTGTGGGCTGAACTATGCAGATTACTTCTACTTTTAGGGAGACTCAAGCCAGTATGAACATGAGGCGAGGGCACATCTTCTTACTGTCCTACCAATCCCATTATACCTTATGCCTCACACTGGCACCTGCCAGTCACAGACAGGAGGTTTACAACTTGAAAATCAGGTATGACTGAAGCACTTTTTGGCACTTGTCCTTCTACAGACAAACTAATTTCTTCGTGCAGCCAGACAAGCACTGTTTATTTTCTCCGCTAAGGCTGCAGAGGTGAATTTTCTATTTGTGGGTTGCAGGTCTGAACCCCGAACGGCCCATACTTTGTGAGAAAGAATGATGCTGCAGACAAGCATTGTGTAAATGTACACAATCTGTGTCCCAATAGTCATCGGGCAAAGGGCATACACACTTATCCATGCACAACCACATGGACGTCAAGGACAGGCGAGTTGGATGGTGGGTATAATACTAGTTTGTAAAAGTGCACCATCGACGAGGATGGGATTTGAACCCATGCGTGCAGAGCACAATGGATTAGCAGTCCATCGCCTTAACCATTCGGCCACCTCGTCTCAATAAAACATGACATCTAACGCTATCATTTTTTCAGCTATGGTCAAAGCCCTGTGCGCAAAACACGGCTCATCTTTTCAGGATAGCAAAGTGCACTTTTTGGACAGAAAAGAAGAACGCGCACTTTTTGCTCACACAAGAAAAATCATTTGCAAGAGGCCTGACAGAGGACACCTTAATCACCCCACTGGAGCACACCTACCTAAACAAGGGCCTTCTACACCATGCCATCAACACGCCATGCTGTATTTTTCATCTTTGCTTACATCTTTTGGAATCATTGCAAACTTTCAGCCAAGCATTTCCACAATTAACATCTGCCTTTTAGGGTCACTTAGCTAGACTGTGGGCTGAACTATGCAGATTACTTCTACTTTTAGGGAGACTCAAGCCAGTATGAACATGAGGCGAGGGCACATCTTCTTACTGTCCTACCAATCCCATTATACCTTATGCCTCACACTGGCACCTGCCAGTCACAGACAGGAGGTTTACAACTTGAAAATCAGGTATGACTGAAGCACTTTTTGGCACTTGTCCTTCTACAGACAAACTATTTTCTTCGTGCAGCCAGACAAGCACTGTTTATTTTCTCCGCTAAGGCTGCAGAGGTGAATTTTCTATTTGTGGGTTGCAGGTCTGAACCCCGAACGGCCCATACTTTGTGAGAAAGAATGATGCTGCAGACAAGCATTGTGTAAATGTACACAATCTGTGTCCCAATAGTCATCGGGCAAAGGGCATACACACTTATCCATGCACAACCACATGGACGTCAAGGACAGGCGAGTTGGATGGTGGGTATGATACTAGTTTGTAAAAGTGCACCATCGACGAGGATGGGATTTGAACCCATGCATGCAGAGCACAATGGATTAGCAGTCCATCGCCTTAACCACTCGGCCACCTCGTCTCAATAAAACATGACATCTAACGCTATCATTTTTTCAGCTATGGTCAAAGCCCTGTGCGCAAAACACGGCTCATCTTTTCAGGATAGCAAAGTGCACTTTTTGGACAGAAAAGAAGTACGCGCACCTTTTGCTCACACAAGAAAAATCATTTGCAAGAGGCCTGACAGAGGACACCTTAATCATCCCACTGGAGCACACCTACCTAAACCAGGGCCTTCTACACCATGCCATCAACACGCCATGCTGTATTTTTCATCTTTGCTTACATCTTTTGGAATCATTGCAAACTTTCAGCCAAGCATTTCCACAATTAACATCTGCCTTTTAGGGTCACTTAGCTAGACTGTGGGCTGAACTATGCAGATTACTTCTACTTTTAGGGAGACTCAAGCCAGTATGAACATGAGGCGAGGTCACATCTTCTTACTGTCCTACCAATCCCATTATACCTTATGCCTCACACTGGCACCTGCCAGTCACAGACAGGAGGTTTACAACTTGAAAATCAGGTATGACTGAAGCACTTTTTGGCACTTGTCCTTCTACAGACAAACTATTTTCTTCGTGCAGCCAGACAAGCACTGTTTATTTTCTCCGCTAAGGCTGCAGAGGTGAATTTTCTATTTGTGGGTTGCAGGTCTGAACCCCGAACGGCCCATACTTTGTGAGAAAGAATGATGCTGCAGACAAGCATTGTGTAAATGTACACAATCTGTGTCCCAATAGTCATCGGGCAAAGGGCATACACACTTATCCATGCACAACCACATGGACGTCAAGGACAGGCGAGTTGGATGGTGGGTATGATACTAGTTTGTAAAAGTGCACCATCGACGAGGATGGGATTTGAACCCATGCGTGCAGAGCACAATGGATTAGCAGTCCATCGCCTTAACCACTCGGCCACCTCGTCTCAATAAAACATGACATCTAACGCTATCATTTTTTCAGCTATGGTCAAAGCCCTGTGCGCAAAACACGGCTCATCTTTTCAGGATAGCAAAGTGCACTTTTTGGACAGAAAAGAAGAACGCGCACCTTTTGCTCACACAAGAAAAATCATTTGCAAGAGGCCTGACAGAGGACACCTTAATCATCCCACTGGAGCACACCTACCTAAACAAGGGCCTTCTACACCATGCCATCAACACGCCATGCTGTATTTTTCATCTTTGCTTACATCTTTTGGAATCATTGCAAACTTTCAGCCAAGCATTTCCACAATTAACATCTGCCTTTTAGGGTCACTTAGCTAGACTGTGGGCTGAACTATGCAGATTACTTCTACTTTTAGGGAGACTCAAGCCAGTATGAACATGAGGCGAGGGCACATCTTCTTACTGTCCTACCAATCCCATTATACCTTGTGCCTCACACTGGCACCTGCCAGTCACAGACAGGAGGTTTACAACTTGAAAATCAGGTATGACTGAAGCACTTTTTGGCACTTGTCCTTCTACAGACAAACTATTTTCTTCGTGCAGCCAGACAAGCACTGTTTATTTTCTCCGCTAAGGCTGCAGAGGTGAATTTTCTATTTGTGGGTTGCAGGTCTGAACCCCGAACGGCCCATACTTTGTGAGAAAGAATGATGCTGCAGACAAACATTGTGTAAATGTACACAATCTGTGTCCCAATAGTCATCGGGCAAAGGGCATACACACTTATCCATGCACAACCACATGGACGTCAAGGACAGGCGAGTTGGATGGTGGGTATGATACTAGTTTGTAAAAGTGCACCATCGACGAGGATGGGATTTGAACCCATGCATGCAGAGCACAATGGATTAGCAGTCCATCGCCTTAACCACTCAGCCACCTCGTCTCAATAAAACATGACATCTAACGCTATCATTTTTTCAGCTATGGTCAAAGCCCTGTGCGCAAAACACGGCTCATCTTTTCAGGATAGCAAAGTGCACTTTTTGGACAGAAAAGAAGAACGCGCACCTTTTGCTCACACAAGAAAAATCATTTGCAAGAGGCCTGACAGAGGACACCTTAATCATCCCACTGGAGCACACCTACCTAAACAAGGGCCTTCTACACCATGCCATCAACACGCCATGCTGTATTTTTCATCTTTGCTTACATCTTTTGGAATCATTGCAAACTTTCAGCCAAGCATTTCCACAATTAACATCTGCCTTTTAGGGTCACTTAGCTAGACTGTGGGCTGAACTATGCAGATTACTTCTACTTTTAGGGAGACTCAAGCCAGTATGAACATGAGGCGAGGGCACATCTTCTTACTGTCCTACCAATCCCATTATACCTTATGCCTCACACTGGCACCTGCCAGTCACAGACAGGAGGTTTACAACTTGAAAATCAGGTATGACTGAAGCACTTTTTGGCACTTGTCCTTCTACAGACAAACTAATTTCTTCGTGCAGCCAGACAAGCACTGTTTATTTTCTCCGCTAAGGCTGCAGAGGTGAATTTTCTATTTGTGGGTTGCAGGTCTGAACCCCGAACGGCCCATACTTTGTGAGAAAGAATGATGCTGCAGACAAGCATTGTGTAAATGTACACAATCTGTGTCCCAATAGTCATCGGGCAAAGGGCATACACACTTATCCATGCACAACCACATGGACGTCAAGGACAGGCGAGTTGGATGGTGGGTATGATACTAGTTTGTAAAAGTGCACCATCGACGAGGATGGGATTTGAACCCATGCATGCAGAGCACAATGGATTAGCAGTCCATCGCCTTAACCACTCGGCCACCTCGTCTCAATAAAACATGACATCTAACGCTATCATTTTTTCAGCTATGGTCAAAGCCCTGTGCGCAAAACACGGCTCATCTTTTCAGGATAGCAAAGTGCACTTTTTGGACAGAAAAGAAGAACGCGCACCTTTTGCTCACACAAGAAAAATCATTTGCAAGAGGCCTGACAGAGGACACCTTATTCATCCCACTGGAGCACACCTACCTAAACAAGGGCCTTCTACACCATGCCATCAACACGCCATGCTGTATTTTTCATCTTTGCTTACATCTTTTGGAATCATTGCAAACTTTCAGCCAAGCATTTCCACAATTAACATCTGCCTTTTAGGGTCACTTAGCTAGACTGTGGGCTGAACTATGCAGATTACTTCTACTTTTAGGGAGACTCAAGCCAGTATGAACATGAGGCGAGGGCACATCTTCTTACTGTCCTACCAATCCCATTATACCTTATGCCTCACACTGGCACCTGCCAGTCACAGACAGGAGGTTTACAACTTGAAAATCAGGTATGACTGAAGCACTTTTTGGCACTTGTCCTTCTACAGACAAACTATTTTCTTCGTGCAGCTAGACAAGCACTGTTTATTTTCTCCGCTAAGGCTGCAGAGGTGAATTTTCTATTTGTGGGTTGCAGGTCTGAACCCCGAACGGCCCATACTTTGTGAGAAAGAATGATGCTGCAGACAAGCATTGTGTAAATGTACACAATCTGTGTCCCAATAGTCATCGGGCAAAGGGCATACACACTTTTCCATGCACAACCACATGGATGTCAAGGACAGGCGAGTTAGATGGTGGGTATGATACTAGTTTGTAAAAGTGCACCATCGACGAGGATGGGATTTGAACCCATGCATGCAGAGCACAATGGATTAGCAGTCCATCGCCTTAACCACTCGGCCACCTCGTCTCATCAAATCATGACATCTAACGCTATCATTTTTTCAGCTATGGTCAAAGCCCTGTGCGCAAAACACGGCTCATCTTTTCAGGATAGCAAAGTGCACTTTTTGGACAGAAAAGAAGAACGCGCACCTTTTGCTCACACAAGAAAAATCATTTGCAAGAGGCCTGACAGAGGACACCTTAATCATCCCACTGGAGCACACCTACCTAAACAAGGGCCTTCTACACCATGCCATCAACACGCCATGCTGTATTTTTCATCTTTGCTTACATCTTTTGGAATCATTGCAAACTTTCAGCCAAGCATTTCCACAATTAACATCTGCCTTTTAGGGTCACTTAGCTAGACTGTGGGCTGAACTATGCAGATTACTTCTACTTTTAGGGAGACTCAAGCCAGTATGAACATGAGGCGAGGGCACATCTTCTTACTGTCCTACCAATCCCATTATACCTTATGCCTCACACTGGCACCTGCCAGTCACAGACAGGAGGTTTACAACTTGAAAATCAGGTATGACTGAAGCACTTTTTGGCACTTGTCCTTCTACAGACAAACTATTTTCTTCGTGCAGCCAGACAAGCACTGTTTATTTTCTCCGCTAAGGCTGCAGAGGTGAATTTTCTATTTGTGGGTTGCAGGTCTGAACCCCAAATGGCCCATACTTTGTGAGAAAGAATGATGCTGCAGACAAGCATTGTGTAAATGTACACAATCTGTGTCCCAATAGTCATCGGGCAAATGGCATACACACTTATCCATGCACAACCACATGGACGTCAAGGACAGGCGAGTTGGATGGTGGGTATGATACTATTTAGTAAAAGTGCACCATCGACGAGGATGGGATTTGAACCCATGCGTGCAGAGCACAATGGATTAGCAGTCCATCGCCTTAACCACTCGGCCACCTCGTCTCAGTAAAACATGACATCTAACGCTATCATTTTTTCAGCTCTGGTCAAAGCCCTGTGCGCAAAACACGGCTCATCTTTTCAGGATAGCAAAGTGCATTTTTTGCACAGAAAAGAAGAACGCGCACCTTTTGCTCACACAAGAAAAATCATTTGCAAGAGGCCTGACAGAGGACACCTTAATCACCCCACTGGAGCACACCTACCTAAACAAGGGCCTTCTACACCATGCCATCAACACGCCATGCTGTATTTTTCATCTTTGCTTACATCTTTTGGAATCATTGCAAACTTTCAGCCAAGCATTTCCACAATTAACATCTGCCTTTTAGGGTCACTTAGCTAGACTGTGGGCTGAACTATGCAGATTACTTCTACTTTTAGGGAGACTCAAGCCAGTATGAACATGAGGCGAGGGCACATCTTCTTACTGTCCTACCAATCCCATTATACCTTATGCCTCACACTGGCACCTGCCAGTCACAGACAGGAGGTTTACAACTTGAAAATCAGGTATGACTGAAGCACTTTTTGGCACTTGTCCTTCTACAGACAAACTATTTTCTTCGTGCAGCTAGACAAGCACTGTTTATTTTCTCCGCTAAGGCTGCAGAGGTGAATTTTCTATTTGTGGGTTGCAGGTCTGAACCCCGAACGGCCCATACTTTGTGAGAAAGAATGATGCTGCAGACAAGCATTGTGTAAATGTACACAATCTGTGTCCCAATAGTCATCAGGCAAAGGGCATACACACTTTTCCATGCACAACCACATGGACGTCAAGGACAGGCGAGTTGGATGGTGGGTATGATACTAGTTTGTAAAAGTGCACCATCGACAAGGATGGGATTTGAACCCATGCATGCAGAGCACAATGGATTAGCAGTCCATCGCCTTAACCACTCGGCCACCTCGTCTCAATTAAACATGACATCTAACGCTATCATTTTTTCAGCTATGGTCAAAGCCCTGTGCGCAAAACACGGCTCATCTTTTCAGGATAGCAAAGTGCACTTTTTGGACAGAAAAGAAGAACGCGCACCTTTTGCTCACACAAGAAAAATCATTTGCAAGAGGCCTGACAGAGGACACCTTAATCATCCCACTGGAGCACACCTACCTAAACAAGGGCCTTCTACACCATGCCATCAACACGCCATGCTGTATTTTTCATCTTTGCTTACATCTTTTGGAATCATTGCAAACTTTCAGCCAAGCATTTCCACAATTAACATCTGCCTTTTAGGGTCACTTAGCTAGACTGTGGGCTGAACTATGCAGATTACTTCTACTTTTAGGGAGACTCAAGCCAGTATGAACATGAGGCGAGGGCACATCTTCTTACTGTCCTACCAATCCCATTATACCTTGTGCCTCACACTGGCACCTGCCAGTCACAGACAGGAGGTTTACAACTTGAAAATCAGGTATGACTGAAGCACTTTTTGGCACTTGTCCTTCTACAGACAAACTATTTTCTTCGTGCAGCCAGACAAGCACTGTTTATTTTCTCCGCTAAGGCTGCAGAGGTGAATTTTCTATTTGTGGGTTGCAGGTCTGAACCCCAAACGGCCCATACTTTGTGAGAAAGAATGATGCTGCAGACAAGCATTGTGTAAATGTACACAATCTGTGTCCCAATAGTCATCGGGCAAAGGGCATACACACTTATCCATGCACAACCACATGGACGTCAAGGACAGGCGAGTTGGATGGTGGGTATGATACTAGTTTGTAAAAGTGCACCATCGACGAGGATGGGATTTGAACCCATGCATGCAGAGCACAATGGATTAGCAGTCCATCGCCTTAACCACTCGGCCACCTCGTCTCAATTAAACATGACATCTAACGCTATCATTTTTTCAGCTATGGTCAAAGCCCTGTGCGCAAAACACGGCTCATCTTTTCAGGATAGCAAAGTGCACTTTTTGGACAGAAAAGAAGAACGCGCACCTTTTGCTCACACAAGAAAAATCATTTGCAAGAGGCCTGACAGAGGACACCTTAATCATCCCACTGGAGCACACCTACCTAAACAAGGGCCTTCTACACCATGCCATCAACACGCCATGCTGTATTTTTCATCTTTGCTTACATCTTTTGGAATCATTGCAAACTTTCAGCCAAGCATTTCCACAATTAACATCTGCCTTTTAGGGTCACTTAGCTAGACTGTGGGCTGAACTATGCAGATTACTTCTACTTTTAGGGAGACTCAAGCCAGTATGAACATGAGGCGAGGGCACATCTTCTTACTGTCCTACCAATCCCATTATACCTTGTGCCTCACACTGGCACCTGCCAGTCACAGACAGGAGGTTTACAACTTGAAAATCAGGTATGACTGAAGCACTTTTTGGCACTTGTCCTTCTACAGACAAACTATTTTCTTCGTGCAGCCAGACAAGCACTGTTTATTTTCTCCGCTAAGGCTGCAGAGGTGAATTTTCTATTTGTGGGTTGCAGGTCTGAACCCCGAACGGCCCATACTTTGTGAGAAAGAATGATGCTGCAGACAAGCATTGTGTAAATGTACACAATCTGTGTCCCAATAGTCATCGGGCAAAGGGCATACACACTTATCCATGCACAACCACATGGACGTCAAGGACAGGCGAGTTGGA
The DNA here is from genome assembly GCF_040937935.1 of Hyperolius riggenbachi. Classification (NCBI taxonomy): domain Eukaryota; kingdom Metazoa; phylum Chordata; class Amphibia; order Anura; family Hyperoliidae; genus Hyperolius; species Hyperolius riggenbachi. Next base: position 42,707,210 of record NC_090648.1, read on the forward strand.
TGGTGGGTATGATACTAGTTTGTAAAAGTGCACCATCGACGAGGATGGGATTTGAACCCATGCATGCAGAGCACAATGGATTAGCAGTCCATCGCCTTAACCACTCGGCCACCTCGTCTCAATAAAACATGACATCTAACGCTATCATTTTTTCAGCTATGGTCAAAGCCCTGTGCGCAAAACACGGCTCATCTTTTCAGGATAGCAAAGTGCACTTTTTGGACAGAAAAGAAGAACGCGCACCTTTTGCTCACACAAGAAAAATCATTTGCAAGAGGCCTGACAGAGGACACCTTAATCATCCCACTGGAGCACACCTACCTAAACAAGGGCCTTCTACACCATGCCATCAACACGCCATGCTGTATTTTTCATCTTTGCTTACATCTTTTGGAATCATTGCAAACTTTCAGCCAAGCATTTCCACAATTAACATCTGCCTTTTAGGGTCACTTAGCTAGACTGTGGGCTGAACTATGCAGATTACTTCTACTTTTAGGGAGACTCAAGCCAGTATGAACATGAGGCGAGGGCACATCTTCTTACTGTCCTACCAATCCCATTATACCTTATGCCTCACACTGGCACCTGCCAGTCACAGACAGGAGGTTTACAACTTGAAAATCAGGTATGACTGAAGCACTTTTTGGCACTTGTCCTTCTACAGACAAACTATTTTCTTCGTGCAGCCAGACAAGCACTGTTTATTTTCTCCGCTAAGGCTGCAGAGGTGAATTTTCTATTTGTGGGTTGCAGGTCTGAACCCCGAACGGCCCTTACTTTGTGAGAAAGAATGATGCTGCAGACAAGCATTGTGTAAATGTACACAATCTGTGTCCCAATAGTCATCGGGCAAAGGGCATACACACTTTTCCATGCACAACCACATGGACGTCAAGGACAGGCGAGTTGGATGGTGGGTATGATACTAGTTTGTAAAAGTGCACCATCAACGAGGATGGGATTTGAACCCATGCATGCAGAGCACAATGGATTAGCAGTCCATCGCCTTAACCACTCGGCCACCTCGTCTCAATAAAACATGACATCTAACGCTATCATTTTTTCAGCTCTGGTCAAAGCCCTGTGCGCAAAACACGGCTCATCTTTTCAGGATAGCAAAGTGCACTTTTTGGACAGAAAAGAAGAACGCGCACCTTTTGCTCACACAAGAAAAATCATTTGCAAGAGGCCTGACAGAGGACACCTTAATCACCCCACTGGAGCACACCTACCTAAACAAGGGCCTTCTACACCATGCCATCAACACGCCATGCTGTATTTTTCATCTTTGCTTACATCTTTTGGAATCATTGCAAACTTTCAGCCAAGCATTTCCACAATTAACATCTGCCTTTTAGGGTCACTTAGCTAGACTGTGGGCTGAACTATGCAGATTACTTCTACTTTTAGGGAGACTCAAGCCAGTATGAACATGAGGCGAGGGCACATCTTCTTACTGTCCTACCAATCCCATTATACCTTATGCCTCACACTGGCACCTGCCAGTCACAGACAGGAGGTTTACAACTTGAAAATCAGGTATGACTGAAGCACTTTTTGGCACTTGTCCTTCTACAGACAAACTATTTTCTTCGTGCAGCCAGACAAGCACTGTTTATTTTCTCCGCTAAGGCTGCAGAGGTGAATTTTCTATTTGTGGGTTGCAGGTCTGAACCCCAAATGGCCCATACTTTGTGAGAAAGAATGATGCTGCAGACAAGCATTGTGTAAATGTACACAATCTGTGTCCCAATAGTCATCGGGCAAAGGGCATACACACTTATCCATGCACAACCACATGGACGTCAAGGACAGGCGAGTTGGATGGTGGGTATGATACTAGTTTGTAAAAGTGCACCATCGACGAGGATGGGATTTGAACCCATGCGTGCAGAGCACAATGGATTAGCAGTCCATCGCCTTAACCACTCGGCCACCTCGTCTCAATAAAACATGACATCTAACGCTATCATTTTTTCAGCTATGGTCAAAGCCCTGTGCGCAAAACACGGCTCATCTTTTCAGGATAGCAAAGTGCACTTTTTGGACAGAAAAGAAGAACGCGCACCTTTTGCTCACACAAGAAAAATCATTTGCAAGAGGCCTGACAGAGGACACCTTAATCACCCCACTGGAGCACACCTACCTAAACAAGGGCCTTCTACACCATGCCATCAACACGCCATGCTGTATTTTTCATCTTTGCTTACATCTTTTGGAATCATTGCAAACTTTCAGCCAAGCATTTCCACAATTAACATCTGCCTTTTAGGGTCACTTAGCTAGACTGTGGGCTGAACTATGCAGATTACTTCTACTTTTAGGGAGACTCAAGCCAGTATGAACATGAGGCGAAGGCACATCTTCTTACTGTCCTACCAATCCCATTATACCTTATGCCTCACACTGGCACCTGCCAGTCACAGACAGGAGGTTTACAACTTGAAAATCAGGTATGACTGAAGCACTTTTTGGCACTTGTCCTTCTACAGACAAACTATTTTCTTCGTGCAGCCAGACAAGCACTGTTTATTTTCTCCGCTAAGGCTGCAGAGGTGAATTTTCTATTTGTGGGTTGCAGGTCTGAACCCCAAATGGCCCATACTTTGTGAGAAAGAATGATGCTGCAGACAAGCATTGTGTAAATGTACACAATCTGTGTCCCAATAGTCATCGGGCAAAGGGCATACACACTTATCCATGCACAACCACATGGACGTCAAGGACAGGCGAGTTGGATGGTGGGTATGATACTAGTTTGTAAAAGTGCACCATCGACGAGGATGGGATTTGAACCCATGCGTGCAGAGCACAATGGATTAGCAGTCCATCGCCTTAACCACTCGGCCACCTCGTCTCAATAAAACATGACATCTAACGCTATCATTTTTTCAGCTATGGTCAAAGCCCTGTGCGCAAAACACGGCTCATCTTTTCAGGATAGCAAAGTGCACTTTTTGGACAGAAAAGAAGAACGCGCACCTTTTGCTCACACAAGAAAAATCATTTGCAAGAGGCCTGACAGAGGACACCTTAATCACCCCACTGGAGCACACCTACCTAAACAAGGGCCTTCTACACCATGCCATCAACACGCCATGCTGTATTTTTCATCTTTGCTTACATCTTTTGGAATCATTGCAAACTTTCAGCCAAGCATTTCCACAATTAACATCTGCCTTTTAGGGTCACTTAGCTAGACTGTGGGCTGAACTATGCAGATTACTTCTACTTTTAGGGAGACTCAAGCCAGTATGAACATGAGGCGAAGGCACATCTTCTTACTGTCCTACCAATCCCATTATACCTTATGCCTCACACTGGCACCTGCCAGTCACAGACAGGAGGTTTACAACTTGAAAATCAGGTATGACTGAAGCACTTTTTGGCACTTGTCCTTCTACAGACAAACTATTTTCTTCGTGCAGCCAGACAAGCACTGTTTATTTTCTCCGCTAAGGCTGCAGAGGTGAATTTTCTATTTGTGGGTTGCAGGTCTGAACCCCGAACGGCCCTTACTTTGTGAGAAAGAATGATGCTGCAGACAAGCATTGTGTAAATGTACACAATCTGTGTCCCAATAGTCATCGGGCAAAGGGCATACACACTTTTCCATGCACAACCACATGGACGTCAAGGACAGGCGAGTTGGATGGTGGGTATGATACTAGTTTGTAAAAGTGCACCATCGACGAGGATGGGATTTGAACCCATGCGTGCAGAGCACAATGGATTAGCAGTCCATCGCCTTAACCACTCGGCCACCTCGTCTCAATAAAGCATGACATCTAACGCTATCATTTTTTCAGCTATGGTCAAAGCCCTGTGCGCAAAACACGGCTCATCTTTTCAGGATAGCAAAGTGCACTTTTTGGACAGAAAAGAAGAACGCGCACCTTTTGCTCACACAAGAAAAATCATTTGCAAGAGGCCTGACAGAGGACACCTTAATCACCCCACTGGAGCACACCTACCTAAACAAGGGCCTTCTACAACATGCCATCAACACGCCATGCTGTATTTTTCATCTTTGCTTACATCTTTTGGAATCATTGCAAACTTTCAGCCAAGCATTTCCACAATTAACATCTGCCTTTTAGGGTCACTTAGCTAGACTGTGGGCTGAACTATGCAGATTACTTCTACTTTTAGGGAGACTCAAGCCAGTATGAACATGAGGCGAAGGCACATCTTCTTACTGTCCTACCAATCCCATTATACCTTATGCCTCACACTGGCACCTGCCAGTCACAGACAGGAGGTTTACAACTTGAAAATCAGGTATGACTGAAGCACTTTTTGGCACTTGTCCTTCTACAGACAAACTATTTTCTTCGTGCAGCCAGACAAGCACTGTTTATTTTCTCCGCTAAGGCTGCAGAGGTGAATTTTCTATTTGTGGGTTGCAGGTCTGAACCCCGAACGGCCCTTACTTTGTGAGAAAGAATGATGCTGCAGACAAGCATTGTGTAAATGTACACAATCTGTGTCCCAATAGTCATCGGGCAAAGGGCATACACACTTATCCATGCACAACCACATGGACGTCAAGGACAGGCGAGTTGGATGGTGGGTATGATACTAGTTTGTAAAAGTGCACCATCGACGAGGATGGGATTTGAACCCATGCATGCAGAGCACAATGGATTAGCAGTCCATCGCCTTAACCACTCAGCCACCTCGTCTCAATAAAACATGACATCTAACGCTATCATTTTTTCAGCTATGGTCAAAGCCCTGTGCGCAAAACACGGCTCATCTTTTCAGGATAGCAAAGTGCACTTTTTGGACAGAAAAGAAGAACGCGCACCTTTTGCTCACACAAGAAAAATCATTTGCAAGAGGCCTGACAGAGGACACCTTAATCATCCCACTGGAGCACACCTACCTAAACAAGGGCCTTCTACACCATGCCATCAACACGCCATGCTGTATTTTTCATCTTTGCTTACATCTTTTGGAATCATTGCAAACTTTCAGCCAAGCATTTCCACAATTAACATCTGCCTTTTAGGGTCACTTAGCTAGACTGTGGGCTGAACTATGCAGATTACTTCTACTTTTAGGGAGACTCAAGCCAGTATGAACATGAGGCGAGGGCACATCTTCTTACTGTCCTACCAATCCCATTATACCTTATGCCTCACACTGGCACCTGCCAGTCACAGACAGGAGGTTTACAACTTGAAAATCAGGTATGACTGAAGCACTTTTTGGCACTTGTCCTTCTACAGACAAACTAATTTCTTCGTGCAGCCAGACAAGCACTGTTTATTTTCTCCGCTAAGGCTGCAGAGGTGAATTTTCTATTTGTGGGTTGCAGGTCTGAACCCCGAACGGCCCATACTTTGTGAGAAAGAATGATGCTGCAGACAAGCATTGTGTAAATGTACACAATCTGTGTCCCAATAGTCATCGGGCAAAGGGCATACACACTTATCCATGCACAACCACATGGACGTCAAGGACAGGCGAGTTGGATGGTGGGTATGATACTAGTTTGTAAAAGTGCACCATCGACGAGGATGGGATTTGAACCCATGCGTGCAGAGCACAATGGATTAGCAGTCCATCGCCTTAACCACTCGGCCACCTCGTCTCAATAAAACATGACATCTAACGCTATCATTTTTTCAGCTATGGTCAAAACCCTGTGCGCAAAACACGGCTCATCTTTTCAGGATAGCAAAGTGCACTTTTTGGACAGAAAAGAAGAACGCGCACCTTTTGCTCACACAAGAAAAATCATTTGCAAGAGGCCTGACAGAGGACACCTTATTCATCCCACTGGAGCACACCTACCTAAACAAGGGCCTTCTACACCATGCCATCAACACGCCATGCTGTATTTTTCATCTTTGCTTACATCTTTTGGAATCATTGCAAACTTTCAGCCAAGCATTTCCACAATTAACATCTGCCTTTTAGGGTCACTTAGCTAGACTGTGGGCTGAACTATGCAGATTACTTCTACTTTTAGGGAGACTCAAGCCAGTATGAACATGAGGCGAGGGCACATCTTCTTACTGTCCTACCAATCCCATTATACCTTATGCCTCACACTGGCACCTGCCAGTCACAGACAGGAGGTTTACAACTTGAAAATCAGGTATGACTGAAGCACTTTTTGGCACTTGTCCTTCTACAGACAAACTATTTTCTTCGTGCAGCTAGACAAGCACTGTTTATTTTCTCCGCTAAGGCTGCAGAGGTGAATTTTCTATTTGTGGGTTGCAGGTCTGAACCCCGAACGGCCCATACTTTGTGAGAAAGAATGATGCTGCAGACAAGCATTGTGTAAATGTACACAATCTGTGTCCCAATAGTCATCGGGCAAAGGGCATACACACTTTTCCATGCACAACCACATGGATGTCAAGGACAGGCGAGTTGGATGGTGGGTATGATACTAGTTTGTAAAAGTGCACCATCGACGAGGATGGGATTTGAACCCATGCGTGCAGAGCACAATGGATTAGCAGTCCATCGCCTTAACCACTCGGCCACCTCGTCTCAATAAAACATGACATCTAACGCTATCATTTTTTCAGCTATGGTCAAAGCCCTGTGCGCAAAACACGGCTCATCTTTTCAGGATAGCAAAGTGCACTTTTTGGACAGAAAAGAAGAACGCGCACCTTTTGCTCACACAAGAAAAATCATTTGCAAGAGGCCTGACAGAGGACACCTTAATCACCCCACTGGAGCACACCTACCTAAACAAGGGCCTTCTACACCATGCCATCAACACGCCATGCTGTATTTTTCATCTTTGCTTACATCTTTTGGAATCATTGCAAACTTTCAGCCAAGCATTTCCACAATTAACATCTGCCTTTTAGGGTCACTTAGCTAGACTGTGGGCTGAACTATGCAGATTACTTCTACTTTTAGGGAGACTCAAGCCAGTATGAACATGAGGCGAGGGCACATCTTCTTACTGTCCTACCAATCCCATTATACCTTATGCCTCACACTGGCACCTGCCAGTCACAGACAGGAGGTTTACAACTTGAAAATCAGGTATGACTGAAGCACTTTTTGGCACTTGTCCTTCTACAGACAAACTATTTTCTTCGTGCAGCCAGACAAGCACTGTTTATTTTCTCCGCTAAGGCTGCAGAGGTGAATTTTCTATTTGTGGGTTGCAGGTCTGAACCCCAAATGGCCCATACTTTGTGAGAAAGAATGATGCTGCAGACAAGCATTGTGTAAATGTACACAATCTGTGTCCCAATAGTCATCGGGCAAATGGCATACACACTTATCCATGCACAACCACATGGACGTCAAGGACAGGCGAGTTGGATGGTGGGTATGATACTATTTAGTAAAAGTGCACCATCGACGAGGATGGGATTTGAACCCATGCGTGCAGAGCACAATGGATTAGCAGTCCATCGCCTTAACCACTCGGCCACCTCGTCTCAGTAGAACATGACATCTAACGCTATCATTTTTTCAGCTCTGGTCAAAGCCCTGTGCGCAAAACACGGCTCATCTTTTCAGGATAGCAAAGTGCACTTTTTGGACAGAAAAGAAGAACGCGCACCTTTTGCTCACACAAGAAAAATCATTTGCAAGAGGCCTGACAGAGGACACCTTAATCACCCCACTGGAGCACACCTACCTAAACAAGGGCCTTCTACACCATGCCATCAACACGCCATGCTGTATTTTTCATCTTTGCTTACATCTTTTGGAATCATTGCAAACTTTCACCCAAGCATTTCCACAATTAACATCTGCCTTTTAGGGTCACTTAGCTAGACTGTGGGCTGAACTATGCAGATTACTTCTACTTTTAGGGAGACTCAAGTCAGTATGAACATGAGGCGAGGGCACATCTTCTTACTGTCCTACCAATCCCATTATACCTTATGCCTCACACTGGCACCTGCCAGTCACAGACAGGAGGTTTACAACTTGAAAATCAGGTATGACTGAAGCACTTTTTGGCACTTGTCCTTCTACAGACAAACTATTTTCTTCGTGCAGCCAGACAAGCACTGTTTATTTTCTCCGCTAAGGATGCAGAGGTGAATTTTCTATTTGTGGGTTGCAGGTCTGAACCCCAAATGGCCCATACTTTGTGAGAAAGAATGATGCTGCAGACAAGCATTGTGTAAATGTACACAATCTGTGTCCCAATAGTCATCGGGCAAAGGGCATACACACTTATCCATGCACAACCACATGGACGTCAAGGACAGGCGAGTTGGATGGTGGGTATGATACTAGTTTGTAAAAGTGCACCATCGACGAGGATGGGATTTGAACCCATGCGTGCAGAGCACAATGGATTAGCAGTCCATCGCCTTAACCACTCGGCCACCTCGTCTCAGTAAAACATGACATCTAACGCTATCATTTTTTCAGCTCTGGTCAAAGCCCTGTGCGCAAAACACGGCTCATCTTTTCAGGATAGCAAAGTGCACTTTTTGGACAGAAAAGAAGAACGCGCACCTTTTGCTCACACAAGAAAAATCATTTGCAAGAGGCCTGACAGAGGACACCTTAATCACCCCACTGGAGCACACCTACCTAAACAAGGGCCTTCTACACCATGCCATCAACACGCCATGCTGTATTTTTCATCTTTGCTTACATCTTTTGGAATCATTGCAAACTTTCAGCCAAGCATTTCCACAATTAACATCTGCCTTTTAGGGTCACTTAGCTAGACTGTGGGCTGAACTATGCAGATTACTTCTACTTTTAGGGAGACTCAAGCCAGTATGAACATGAGGCGAGGGCACATCTTCTTACTGTCCTACCAATCCCATTATACCTTATGCCTCACACTGGCACCTGCCAGTCACAGACAGGAGGTTTACAACTTGAAAATCAGGTATGACTGAAGCACTTTTTGGCACTTGTCCTTCTACAGACAAACTATTTTCTTCGTGCAGCCAGACAAGCACTGTTTATTTTCTCCGCTAAGGCTGCAGAGGTGAATTTTCTATTTGTGGGTTGCAGGTCTGAACCCCGAACGGCCCTTACTTTGTGAGAAAGAATGATGCTGCAGACAAGCATTGTGTAAATGTACACAATCTGTGTCCCAATAGTCATCGGGCAAAGGGCATACACACTTTTCCATGCACAACCACATGGACGTCAAGGACAGGCGAGTTGGATGGTGGGTATGATACTAGTTTGTAAAAGTGCACCATCGACGAGGATGGGATTTGAACCCATGCATGCAGAGCACAATGGATTAGCAGTCCATCGCCTTAACCACTCGGCCACCTCGTCTCAATAAAACATGACATCTAACGCTATCATTTTTTCAGCTCTGGTCAAAGCCCTGTGCGCAAAACACGGCTCATCTTTTCAGGATAGCAAAGTGCACTTTTTGGACAGAAAAGAAGAACGCGCACCTTTTGCTCACACAAGAAAAATCATTTGCAAGAGGCCTGACAGAGGACACCTTAATCACCCCACTGGAGCACACCTACCTAAACAAGGGCCTTCTACACCATGCCATCAACACGCCATGCTGTATTTTTCATCTTTGCTTACATCTTTTGGAATCATTGCAAACTTTCAGCCAAGCATTTCCACAATTAACATCTGCCTTTTAGGGTCACTTAGCTAGACTGTGGGCTGAACTATGCAGATTACTTCTACTTTTAGGGAGACTCACGCCAGTATGAACATGAGGCGAGGGCACATCTTCTTACTGTCCTACCAATCCCATTATACCTTATGCCTCACACTGGCACCTGCCAGTCACAGACAGGAGGTTTACAACTTGAAAATCAGGTATGACTGAAGCACTTTTTGGCACTTGTCCTTCTACAGACAAACTATTTTCTTCGTGCAGCCAGACAAGCACTGTTTATTTTCTCCGCTAAGGCTGCAGAGGTGAATTTTCTATTTGTGGGTTGCAGGTCTGAACCCCAAATGGCCCATACTTTGTGAGAAAGAATGATGCTGCAGACAAGCATTGTGTAAATGTACACAATCTGTGTCCCAATAGTCATCGGGCAAAGGGCATACACACTTATCCATGCACAACCACATGGACGTCAAGGACAGGCGAGTTGGATGGTGGGTATGATACTAGTTTGTAAAAGTGCACCATCGACGAGGATGGGATTTGAACCCATGCGTGCAGAGCACAATGGATTAGCAGTCCATCGCCTTAACCACTCGGCCACCTCGTCTCAATAAAACATGACATCTAACGCTATCATTTTTTCAGCTATGGTCAAAGCCCTGTGCGCAAAACACGGCTCATCTTTTCAGGATAGCAAAGTGCACTTTTTGGACAGAAAAGAAGAACGCGCACCTTTTGCTCACACAAGAAAAATCATTTGCAAGAGGCCTGACAGAGGACACCTTAATCACCCCACTGGAGCACACCTACCTAAACAAGGGCCTTCTACACCATGCCATCAACACGCCATGCTGTATTTTTCATCTTTGCTTACATCTTTTGGAATCATTGCAAACTTTCAGCCAAGCATTTCCACAATTAACATCTGCCTTTTAGGGTCACTTAGCTAGACTGTGGGCTGAACTATGCAGATTACTTCTACTTTTAGGGAGACTCAAGCCAGTATGAACATGAGGCGAAGGCACATCTTCTTACTGTCCTACCAATCCCATTATACCTTATGCCTCACACTGGCACCTGCCAGTCACAGACAGGAGGTTTACAACTTGAAAATCAGGTATGACTGAAGCACTTTTTGGCACTTGTCCTTCTACAGACAAACTATTTTCTTCGTGCAGCCAGACAAGCACTGTTTATTTTCTCCGCTAAGGCTGCAGAGGTGAATTTTCTATTTGTGGGTTGCAGGTCTGAACCCCGAACGGCCCTTACTTTGTGAGAAAGAATGATGCTGCAGACAAGCATTGTGTAAATGTACACAATCTGTGTCCCAATAGTCATCGGGCAAAGGGCATACACACTTTTCCATGCACAACCACATGGACGTCAAGGACAGGCGAGTTGGATGGTGGGTATGATACTAGTTTGTAAAAGTGCACCATCGACGAGGATGGGATTTGAACCCATGCGTGCAGAGCACAATGGATTAGCAGTCCATCGCCTTAACCACTCGGCCACCTCGTCTCAGTAAAACATGACATCTAACGCTATCATTTTTTCAGCTCTGGTCAAAGCCCTGTGCGCAAAACACGGCTCATCTTTTCAGGATAGCAAAGTGCACTTTTTGGACAGAAAAGAACGCGCACCTTTTGCTCACACAAGAAAAATCATTTGCAAGAGGCCTGACAGAGGACACCTTAATCATCCCACTGGAGCACACCTACCTAAACAAGGGCCTTCTACACCATGCCATCAACACGCCATGCTGTATTTTTCATCTTTGCTTACATCTTTTGGAATCATTGCAAACTTTCAGCCAAGCATTTCCACAATTAACATCTGCCTTTTAGGGTCACTTAGCTAGACTGTGGGCTGAACTATGCAGATTACTTCTACTTTTAGGGAGACTCAAGCCAGTATGAACATGAGGCGAGGGCACATCTTCTTACTGTCCTACCAATCCCATTATACCTTATGCCTCACACTGGCACCTGCCAGTCACAGACAGGAGGTTTACAACTTGAAAATCAGGTATGACTGAAGCACTTTTTGGCACTTGTCCTTCTACAGACAAACTAATTTCTTCGTGCAGCCAGACAAGCACTGTTTATTTTCTCCGCTAAGGCTGCAGAGGTGAATTTTCTATTTGTGGGTTGCAGGTCTGAACCCCGAACGGCCCATACTTTGTGAGAAAGAATGATGCTGCAGACAAGCATTGTGTAAATGTACACAATCTGTGTCCCAATAGTCATCGGGCAAAGGGCATACACACTTATCCATGCACAACCACATGGACGTCAAGGACAGGCGAGTTGGATGGTGGGTATGATACTAGTTTGTAAAAGTGCACCATCGACGAGGATGGGATTTGAACCCATGCGTGCAGAGCACAATGGATTAGCAGTCCATCGCCTTAACCACTCGGCCACCTCGTCTCAATAAAGCATGACATCTAACGCTATCATTTTTTCAGCTATGGTCAAAGCCCTGTGCGCAAAACACGGCTCATCTTTTCAGGATAGCAAAGTGCACTTTTTGGACAGAAAAGAAGAACGCGCACCTTTTGCTCACACAAGAAAAATCATTTGCAAGAGGCCTGACAGAGGACACCTTAATCACCCCACTGGAGCACACCTACCTAAACAAGGGCCTTCTACACCATGCCATCAACACGCCATGCTGTATTTTTCATCTTTGCTTACATCTTTTGGAATCATTGCAAACTTTCAGCCAAGCATTTCCACAATTAACATCTGCCTTTTAGGGTCACTTAGCTAGACTGTGGGCTGAACTATGCAGATTACTTCTACTTTTAGGGAGACTCAAGCCAGTATGAACATGAGGCGAGGGCACATCTTCTTACTGTCCTACCAATCCCATTATACCTTATGCCTCACACTGGCACCTGCCAGTCACAGACAGGAGGTTTACAACTTGAAAATCAGGTATGACTGAAGCACTTTTTGGCACTTGTCCTTCTACAGACAAACTAATTTCTTCGTGCAGCCAGACAAGCACTGTTTATTTTCTCCGCTAAGGCTGCAGAGGTGAATTTTCTATTTGTGGGTTGCAGGTCTGAACCCCGAACGGCCCATACTTTGTGAGAAAGAATGATGCTGCAGACAAGCATTGTGTAAATGTACACAATCTGTGTCCCAATAGTCATCGGGCAAAGGGCATACACACTTATCCATGCACAACCACATGGACGTCAAGGACAGGCGAGTTGGATGGTGGGTATGATACTAGTTTGTAAAAGTGCACCATCGACGAGGATGGGATTTGAACCCATGCGTGCAGAGCACAATGGATTAGCAGTCCATCGCCTTAACCACTCGGCCACCTCGTCTCAATAAAACATGACATCTAACGCTATCATTTTTTCAGCTATGGTCAAAGCCCTGTGCGCAAAACACGGCTCATCTTTTCAGGATAGCAAAGTGCACTTTTTGGACAGAAAAGAAGAACGCGCACCTTTTGCTCACACAAGAAAAATCATTTGCAAGAGGCCTGACAGAGGACACCTTATTCATCCCACTGGAGCACACCTACCTAAACAAGGGCCTTCTACACCATGCCATCAACACGCCATGCTGTATTTTTCATCTTTGCTTACATCTTTTGGAATCATTGCAAACTTTCAGCCAAGCATTTCCACAATTAACATCTGCCTTTTAGGGTCACTTAGCTAGACTGTGGGCTGAACTATGCAGATTACTTCTACTTTTAGGGAGACTCAAGCCAGTATGAACATGAGGCGAGGGCACATCTTCTTACTGTCCTACCAATCCCATTATACCTTATGCCTCACACTGGCACCTGCCAGTCACAGACAGGAGGTTTACAACTTGAAAATCAGGTATGACTGAAGCACTTTTTGGCACTTGTCCTTCTACAGACAAACTATTTTCTTCGTGCAGCTAGACAAGCACTGTTTATTTTCTCCGCTAAGGCTGCAGAGGTGAATTTTCTATTTGTGGGTTGCAGGTCTGAACCCCGAACGGCCCATACTTTGTGAGAAAGAATGATGCTGCAGACAAGCATTGTGTAAATGTACACAATCTGTGTCCCAATAGTCATCGGGCAAAGGGCATACACACTTTTCCATGCACAACCACATGGATGTCAAGGACAGGCGAGTTGGATGGTGGGTATGATACTAGTTTGTAAAAGTGCACCATCGACGAGGATGGGATTTGAACCCATGCATGCAGAGCACAATGGATTAGCAGTCCATCGCCTTAACCACTCGGCCACCTCGTCTCATCAAATCATGACATCTAACGCTATCATTTTTTCAGCTATGGTCAAAGCCCTGTGCGCAAAACACGGCTCATCTTTTCAGGATAGCAAAGTGCACTTTTTGGACAGAAAAGAAGAACGCGCACCTTTTGCTCACACAAGAAAAATCATTTGCAAGAGGCCTGACAGAGGACACCTTAATCGTCCCACTGGAGCACACCTACCTAAACAAGGGCCTTCTACACCATGCCATCAACACGCCATGCTGTATTTTTCATCTTTGCTTACATCTTTTGGAATCATTGCAAACTTTCAGCCAAGCATTTCCACAATTAACATCTACCTTTTAGGGTCACTTAGCTAGACTGTGGGCTGAACTATGCAGATTACTTCTACTTTTAGGGAGACTCAAGCCAGTATGAACATGAGGCGAGGGCACATCTTCTTACTGTCCTACCAATCCCATTATACCTTATGCCTCACACTGGCACCTGCCAGTCACAGACAGGAGGTTTACAACTTGAAAATCAGGTATGACTGAAGCACTTTTTGGCACTTGTCCTTCTACAGACAAACTATTTTCTTCGTGCAGCTAGACAAGCACTGTTTATTTTCTCCGCTAAGGCTGCAGAGGTGAATTTTCTATTTGTGGGTTGCAGGTCTGAACCCCAAATGGCCCATACTTTGTGAGAAAGAATGATGCTGCAGACAAGCATTGTGTAAATGTACACAATCTGTGTCCCAATAGTCATCGGGCAAATGGCATACACACTTATCCATGCACAACCACATGGACGTCAAGGACAGGCGAGTTGGATGGTGGGTATGATACTATTTAGTAAAAGTGCACCATCGACGAGGATGGGATTTGAACCCATGCGTGCAGAGCACAATGGATTAGCAGTCCATCGCCTTAACCACTCGGCCACCTCGTCTCAGTAAAACATGACATCTAACGCTATCATTTTTTCAGCTCTGGTCAAAGCCCTGTGCGCAAAACACGGCTCACCTTTTAGGATAGCAAAGTGCACTTTTTGGACAGAAAAGAAGAACGCGCACCTTTTGCTCACACAAGAAAAATCATTTTCAAGAGGCCTGACAGAGGACACCTTAATCGTCCCACTGGAGCACACCTACCTAAACAAGGGCCTTCTACACCATGCCATCAACACGCCATGCTGTATTTTTCATCTTTGCTTACATCTTTTGGAATCATTGCAAACTTTCAGCCAAGCATTTCCACAATTAACATCTACCTTTTAGGGTCACTTAGCTAGACTGTGGGCTGAACTATGCAGATTACTTCTACTTTTAGGGAGACTCAAGCCAGTATGAACATGAGGCGAGGGCACATCTTCTTACTGTCCTACCAATCCCATTATACCTTATGCCTCACACTGGCACCTGCCAGTCACAGACAGGAGGTTTACAACTTGAAAATCAGGTATGACTGAAGCACTTTTTGGCACTTGTCCTTCTACAGACAAACTATTTTCTTCGTGCAGCCAGACAAGCACTGTTTATTTTCTCCGCTAAGGCTGCAGAGGTGAATTTTCTATTTGTGGGTTGCAGGTCTGAACCCCGAACGGCCCATACTTTGTGAGAAAGAATGATGCTGCAGACAAGCATTGTGTAAATGTACACAATCTGTGTCCCAATAGTCATCGGGCAAAGGGCATACACACTTATCCATGCACAACCACATGGACGTCAAGGACAGGCGAGTTGGATGGTGGGTATGATACTAGTTTGTAAAAGTGCACCATCGACGAGGATGGGATTTGAACCCATGCGTGCAGAGCACAATGGATTAGCAGTCCATCGCCTTAACCACTCGGCCACCTCGTCTCAATAAAGCATGACATCTAACGCTATCATTTTTTCAGCTATGGTCAAAGCCCTGTGCGCAAAACACGGCTCATCTTTTCAGGATAGCAAAGTGCACTTTTTGGACAGAAAAGAAGAACGCGCACCTTTTGCTCACACAAGAAAAATCATTTGCAAGAGGCCTGACAGAGGACACCTTAATCACCCCACTGGAGCACACCTACCTAAACAAGGGCCTTCTACACCATGCCATCAACACGCCATGCTGTATTTTTCATCTTTGCTTACATCTTTTGGAATCATTGCAAACTTTCACCCAAGCATTTCCACAATTAACATCTGCCTTTTAGGGTCACTTAGCTAGACTGTGGGCTGAACTATGCAGATTACTTCTACTTTTAGGGAGACTCAAGCCAGTATGAACATGAGGCGAGGGCACATCTTCTTACTGTCCTACCAATCCCATTATACCTTATGCCTCACACTGGCACCTGCCAGTCACAGACAGGAGGTTTACAACTTGAAAATCAGGTATGACTGAAGCACTTTTTGGCACTTGTCCTTCTACAGACAAACTATTTTCTTCGTGCAGCTAGACAAGCACTGTTTATTTTCTCCGCTAAGGCTGCAGAGGTGAATTTTCTATTTGTGGGTTGCAGGTCTGAACCCCGAACGGCCCATACTTTGTGAGAAAGAATGATGCTGCAGACAAGCATTGTGTAAATGTACACAATCTGTGTCCCAATAGTCATCAGGCAAAGGGCATACACACTTTTCCATGCACAACCACATGGACGTCAAGGACAGGCGAGTTGGATGGTGGGTATGATACTAGTTTGTAAAAGTGCACCATCGACAAGGATGGGATTTGAACCCATGCATGCAGAGCACAATGGATTAGCAGTCCATCGCCTTAACCACTCGGCCACCTCGTCTCAATTAAACATGACATCTAACGCTATCATTTTTTCAGCTATGGTCAAAGCCCTGTGCGCAAAACACGGCTCATCTTTTCAGGATAGCAAAGTGCACTTTTTGGACAGAAAAGAAGAACGCGCACCTTTTGCTCACACAAGAAAAATCATTTGCAAGAGGCCTGACAGAGGACACCTTAATCATCCCACTGGAGCACACCTACCTAAACAAGGGCCTTCTACACCATGCCATCAACACGCCATGCTGTATTTTTCATCTTTGCTTACATCTTTTGGAATCATTGCAAACTTTCAGCCAAGCATTTCCACAATTAACATCTGCCTTTTAGGGTCACTTAGCTAGACTGTGGGCTGAACTATGCAGATTACTTCTACTTTTAGGGAGACTCAAGCCAGTATGAACATGAGGCGAGGGCACATCTTCTTACTGTCCTACCAATCCCATTATACCTTGTGCCTCACACTGGCACCTGCCAGTCACAGACAGGAGGTTTACAACTTGAAAATCAGGTATGACTGAAGCACTTTTTGGCACTTGTCCTTCTACAGACAAACTATTTTCTTCGTGCAGCCAGACAAGCACTGTTTATTTTCTCCGCTAAGGCTGCAGAGGTGAATTTTCTATTTGTGGGTTGCAGGTCTGAACCCCAAACGGCCCATACTTTGTGAGAAAGAATGATGCTGCAGACAAGCATTGTGTAAATGTACACAATCTGTGTCCCAATAGTCATCGGGCAAAGGGCATACACACTTATCCATGCACAACCACATGGACGTCAAGGACAGGCGAGTTGGATGGTGGGTATGATACTATTTAGTAAAAGTGCACCATCGACGAGGATGGGATTTGAACCCATGCGTGCAGAGCACAATGGATTAGCAGTCCATCGCCTTAACCACTCGGCCACCTCGTCTCAGTAAAACATGACATCTAACGCTATCATTTTTTCAGCTCTGGTCAAAGCCCTGTGCGCAAAACACGGCTCATCTTTTCAGGATAGCAAAGTGCACTTTTTGGACAGAAAAGAAGAACGCGCACCTTTTGCTCACACAAGAAAAATCATTTTCAAGAGGCCTGACAGAGGACACCTTAATCGTCCCACTGGAGCACACCTACCTAAACAAGGGCCTTCTACACCATGCCATCAACACGCCATGCTGTATTTTTCATCTTTGCTTACATCTTTTGGAATCATTGCAAACTTTCAGCCAAGCATTTCCACAATTAACATCTACCTTTTAGGGTCACTTAGCTAGACTGTGGGCTGAACTATGCAGATTACTTCTACTTTTAGGGAGACTCAAGCCAGTATGAACATGAGGCGAGGGCACATCTTCTTACTGTCCTACCAATCCCATTATACCTTATGCCTCACACTGGCACCTGCCAGTCACAGACAGGAGGTTTACAACTTGAAAATCAGGTATGACTGAAGCACTTTTTGGCACTTGTCCTTCTACAGACAAACTATTTTCTTCGTGCAGCCAGACAAGCACTGTTTATTTTCTCCGCTAAGGCTGCAGAGGTGAATTTTCTATTTGTGGGTTGCAGGTCTGAACCCCGAACGGCCCATACTTTGTGAGAAAGAATGATGCTGCAGACAAGCATTGTGTAAATGTACACAATCTGTGTCCCAATAGTCATCGGGCAAAGGGCATACACACTTATCCATGCACAACCACATGGACGTCAAGGACAGGCGAGTTGGATGGTGGGTATGATACTAGTTTGTAAAAGTGCACCATCGACGAGGATGGGATTTGAACCCATGCGTGCAGAGCACAATGGATTAGCAGTCCATCGCCTTAACCACTCGGCCACCTCGTCTCAGTAAAACATGCCATCTAACGCTATCATTTTTTCAGCTCTGGTCAAAGCCCTGTGCGCAAAACACGGCTCATCTTTTCAGGATAGCAAAGTGCACTTTTTGGACAGAAAAGAAGAACGCGCACCTTTTGCTCACACAAGAAAAATCATTTGCAAGAGGCCTGACAGAGGACACCTTAATCATCCCACTGGAGCACACCTACCTAAACAAGGGCCTTCTACACCATGCCATCAACACGCCATGCTGTATTTTTCATCTTTGCTTACATCTTTTGGAATCATTGCAAACTTTCAGCCAAGCATTTCCACAATTAACATCTGCCTTTTAGGGTCACTTAGCTAGACTGTGGGCTGAACTATGCAGATTACTTCTACTTTTAGGGAGACTCAAGCCAGTATGAACATGAGGCGAGGGCACATCTTCTTACTGTCCTACCAATCCCATTATACCTTATGCCTCACACTGGCACCTGCCAGTCACAGACAGGAGGTTTACAACTTGAAAATCAGGTATGACTGAAGCACTTTTTGGCACTTGTCCTTCTACAGACAAACTAATTTCTTCGTGCAGCCAGACAAGCACTGTTTATTTTCTCCGCTAAGGCTGCAGAGGTGAATTTTCTATTTGTGGGTTGCAGGTCTGAACCCCGAACGGCCCATACTTTGTGAGAAAGAATGATGCTGCAGACAAGCATTGTGTAAATGTACACAATCTGTGTCCCAATAGTCATCGGGCAAAGGGCATACACACTTATCCATGCACAACCACATGGACGTCAAGGACAGCGAGTTGGATGGTGGGTATGATACTAGTTTGTAAAAGTGCACCATCGACGAGGATGGGATTTGAACCCATGTGTGCAGAGCACAATGGATTAGCAGTCCATCGCCTTAACCACTCGGCCACCTCGTCTCAATAAAGCATGACATCTAACGCTATCATTTTTTCAGCTATGGTCAAAGCCCTGTGCGCAAAACACGGCTCATCTTTTCAGGATAGCAAAGTGCACTTTTTGGACAGAAAAGAAGAACGCGCACCTTTTGCTCACACAAGAAAAATCATTTGCAAGAGGCCTGACAGAGGACACCTTAATCACCCCACTGGAGCACACCTACCTAAACAAGGGCCTTCTACACCATGCCATCAACACGCCATGCTGTATTTTTCATCTTTGCTTACATCTTTTGGAATCATTGCAAACTTTCAGCCAAGCATTTCCACAATTAACATCTGCCTTTTAGGGTCACTTAGCTAGACTGTGGGCTGAACTATGCAGATTACTTCTACTTTTAGGGAGACTCAAGCCAGTATGAACATGAGGCGAGGGCACATCTTCTTACTGTCCTACCAATCCCATTATACCTTATGCCTCACACTGGCACCTGCCAGTCACAGACAGGAGGTTTACAACTTGAAAATCAGGTATGACTGAAGCACTTTTTGGCACTTGTCCTTCTACAGACAAACTATTTTCTTCGTGCAGCCAGACAAGCACTGTTTATTTTCTCCGCTAAGGCTGCAGAGGTGAATTTTCTATTTGTGGGTTGCAGGTCTGAACCCCGAACGGCCCTTACTTTGTGAGAAAGAATGATGCTGCAGACAAGCATTGTGTAAATGTACACAATCTGTGTCCCAATAGTCATCGGGCAAAGGGCATACACACTTTTCCATGCACAACCACATGGACGTCAAGGACAGGCGAGTTGGATGGTGGGTATGATACTAGTTTGTAAAAGTGCACCATCGACGAGGATGGGATTTGAACCCATGCATGCAGAGCACAATGGATTAGCAGTCCATCGCCTTAACCACTCGGCCACCTCGTCTCAATAAAACATGACATCTAACGCTATCATTTTTTCAGCTCTGGTCAAAGCCCTGTGCGCAAAACACGGCTCATCTTTTCAGGATAGCAAAGTGCACTTTTTGGACAGAAAAGAAGAACGCGCACCTTTTGCTCACACAAGAAAAATCATTTGCAAGAGGCCTGACAGAGGACACCTTAATCACCCCACTGGAGCACACCTACCTAAACAAGGGCCTTCTACACCATGCCATCAACACGCCATGCTGTATTTTTCATCTTTGCTTACATCTTTTGGAATCATTGCAAACTTTCAGCCAAGCATTTCCACAATTAACATCTGCCTTTTAGGGTCACTTAGCTAGACTGTGGGCTGAACTATGCAGATTACTTCTACTTTTAGGGAGACTCAAGCCAGTATGAACATGAGGCGAGGGCACATCTTCTTACTGTCCTACCAATCCCATTATACCTTATGCCTCACACTGGCACCTGCCAGTCACAGACAGGAGGTTTACAACTTGAAAATCAGGTATGACTGAAGCACTTTTTGGCACTTGTCCTTCTACAGACAAACTATTTTCTTCGTGCAGCCAGACAAGCACTGTTTATTTTCTCCGCTAAGGCTGCAGAGGTGAATTTTCTATTTGTGGGTTGCAGGTCTGAACCCCAAATGGCCCATACTTTGTGAGAAAGAATGATGCTGCAGACAAGCATTGTGTAAATGTACACAATCTGTGTCCCAATAGTCATCGGGCAAAGGGCATACACACTTATCCATGCACAACCACATGGACGTCAAGGACAGGCGAGTTGGATGGTGGGTATGATACTAGTTTGTAAAAGTGCACCATCGACGAGGATGGGATTTGAACCCATGCGTGCAGAGCACAATGGATTAGCAGTCCATCGCCTTAACCACTCGGCCACCTCGTCTCAATAAAACATGACATCTAACGCTATCATTTTTTCAGCTATGGTCAAAGCCCTGTGCGCAAAACACGGCTCATCTTTTCAGGATAGCAAAGTGCACTTTTTGGACAGAAAAGAAGAACGCGCACCTTTTGCTCACACAAGAAAAATCATTTGCAAGAGGCCTGACAGAGGACACCTTAATCACCCCACTGGAGCACACCTACCTAAACAAGGGCCTTCTACACCATGCCATCAACACGCCATGCTGTATTTTTCATCTTTGCTTACATCTTTTGGAATCATTGCAAACTTTCAGCCAAGCATTTCCACAATTAACATCTGCCTTTTAGGGTCACTTAGCTAGACTGTGGGCTGAACTATGCAGATTACTTCTACTTTTAGGGAGACTCAAGCCAGTATGAACATGAGGCGAAGGCACATCTTCTTACTGTCCTACCAATCCCATTATACCTTATGCCTCACACTGGCACCTGCCAGTCACAGACAGGAGGTTTACAACTTGAAAATCAGGTATGACTGAAGCACTTTTTGGCACTTGTCCTTCTACAGACAAACTATTTTCTTCGTGCAGCCAGACAAGCACTGTTTATTTTCTCCGCTAAGGCTGCAGAGGTGAATTTTCTATTTGTGGGTTGCAGGTCTGAACCCCGAACGGCCCTTACTTTGTGAGAAAGAATGATGCTGCAGACAAGCATTGTGTAAATGTACACAATCTGTGTCCCAATAGTCATCGGGCAAAGGGCATACACACTTTTCCATGCACAACCACATGGACGTCAAGGACAGGCGAGTTGGATGGTGGGTATGATACTAGTTTGTAAAAGTGCACCATCGACGAGGATGGGATTTGAACCCATGCATGCAGAGCACAATGGATTAGCAGTCCATCGCCTTAACCACTCGGCCACCTCGTCTCAATAAAACATGACATCTAACGCTATCATTTTTTCAGCTATGGTCAAAGCCCTGTGCGCAAAACACGGCTCATCTTTTCAGGATAGCAAAGTGCACTTTTTGGACAGAAAAGAAGAACGCGCACCTTTTGCTCACACAAGAAAAATCATTTGCAAGAGGCCTGACAGAGGACACCTTAATCACCCCACTGGAGCACACCTACCTAAACAAGGGCCTTCTACACCATGCCATCAACACGCCATGCTGTATTTTTCATCTTTGCTTACATCTTTTGGAATCATTGCAAACTTTCAGCCAAGCATTTCCACAATTAACATCTGCCTTTTAGGGTCACTTAGCTAGACTGTGGGCTGAACTATGCAGATTACTTCTACTTTTAGGGAGACTCAAGCCAGTATGAACATGAGGCGAAGGCACATCTTCTTACTGTCCTACCAATCCCATTATACCTTATGCCTCACACTGGCACCTGCCAGTCACAGACAGGAGGTTTACAACTTGAAAATCAGGTATGACTGAAGCACTTTTTGGCACTTGTCCTTCTACAGACAAACTATTTTCTTTGTGCAGCCAGACAAGCACTGTTTATTTTCTCCGCTAAGGCTGCAGAGGTGAATTTTCTATTTGTGGGTTGCAGGTCTGAACCCCGAACGGCCCTTACTTTGTGAGAAAGAATGATGCTGCAGACAAGCATTGTGTAAATGTACACAATCTGTGTCCCAATAGTCATCGGGCAAAGGGCATACACACTTTTCCATGCACAACCACATGGACGTCAAGGACAGGCGAGTTGGATGGTGGGTATGATACTAGTTTGTAAAAGTGCACCATCGACGAGGATGGGATTTGAACCCATGCATGCAGAGCACAATGGATTAGCAGTCCATCGCCTTAACCACTCGGCCACCTCGTCTCAGTAAAACATGACATCTAACGCTATCATTTTTTCAGCTCTGGTCAAAGCCCTGTGCGCAAAACACGGCTCATCTTTTCAGGATAGCAAAGTGCACTTTTTGGACAGAAAAGAAGAACGCGCACCTTTTGCTCACACAAGAAAAATCATTTGCAAGAGGCCTGACAGAGGACACCTTAATCATCCCACTGGAGCACACCTACCTAAACAAGGGCCTTCTACACCATGCCATCAACACGCCATGCTGTATTTTTCATCTTTGCTTACATCTTTTGGAATCATTGCAAACTTTCAGCCAAGCATTTCCACAATTAACATCTGCCTTTTAGGGTCACTTAGCTAGACTGTGGGCTGAACTATGCAGATTACTTCTACTTTTAGGGAGACTCAAGCCAGTATGAACATGAGGCGAGGGCACATCTTCTTACTGTCCTACCAATCCCATTATACCTTATGCCTCACACTGGCACCTGCCAGTCACAGACAGGAGGTTTACAACTTGAAAATCAGGTATGACTGAAGCACTTTTTGGCACTTGTCCTTCTACAGACAAACTAATTTCTTCGTGCAGCCAGACAAGCACTGTTTATTTTCTCCGCTAAGGCTGCAGAGGTGAATTTTCTATTTGTGGGTTGCAGGTCTGAACCCCGAACGGCCCATACTTTGTGAGAAAGAATGATGCTGCAGACAAGCATTGTGTAAATGTACACAATCTGTGTCCCAATAGTCATCGGGCAAAGGGCATACACACTTATCCATGCACAACCACATGGACGTCAAGGACAGGCGAGTTGGATGGTGGGTATGATACTAGTTTGTAAAAGTGCACCATCGACGAGGATGGGATTTGAACCCATGCGTGCAGAGCACAATGGATTAGCAGTCCATCGCCTTAACCACTCGGCCACCTCGTCTCAATAAAGCATGACATCTAACGCTATCATTTTTTCAGCTATGGTCAAAGCCCTGTGCGCAAAACACGGCTCATCTTTTCAGGATAGCAAAGTGCACTTTTTGGACAGAAAAGAAGAACGCGCACCTTTTGCTCACACAAGAAAAATCATTTGCAAGAGGCCTGACAGAGGACACCTTAATCACCCCACTGGAGCACACCTACCTAAACAAGGGCCTTCTACACCATGCCATCAACACGCCATGCTGTATTTTTCATCTTTGCTTACATCTTTTGGAATCATTGCAAACTTTCAGCCAAGCATTTCCACAATTAACATCTGCCTTTTAGGGTCACTTAGCTAGACTGTGGGCTGAACTATGCAGATTACTTCTACTTTTAGGGAGACTCAAGCCAGTATGAACATGAGGCGAAGGCACATCTTCTTACTGTCCTACCAATCCCATTATACCTTATGCCTCACACTGGCACCTGCCAGTCACAGACAGGAGGTTTACAACTTGAAAATCAGGTATGACTGAAGCACTTTTTGGCACTTGTCCTTCTACAGACAAACTATTTTCTTCGTGCAGCCAGACAAGCACTGTTTATTTTCTCCGCTAAGGCTGCAGAGGTGAATTTTCTATTTGTGGGTTGCAGGTCTGAACCCCGAACGGCCCTTACTTTGTGAGAAAGAATGATGCTGCAGACAAGCATTGTGTAAATGTACACAATCTGTGTCCCAATAGTCATCGGGCAAAGGGCATACACACTTTTCCATGCACAACCACATGGACGTCAAGGACAGGCGAGTTGGATGGTGGGTATGATACTAGTTTGTAAAAGTGCACCATCGACGAGGATGGGATTTGAACCCATGCATGCAGAGCACAATGGATTAGCAGTCCATCGCCTTAACCACTCGGCCACCTCGTCTCAATAAAACATGACATCTAACGCTATCATTTTTTCAGCTCTGGTCAAAGCCCTGTGCGCAAAACACGGCTCATCTTTTCAGGATAGCAAAGTGCACTTTTTGGACAGAAAAGAAGAACGCGCACCTTTTGCTCACACAAGAAAAATCATTTGCAAGAGGCCTGACAGAGGACACCTTAATCACCCCACTGGAGCACACCTACCTAAACAAGGGCCTTCTACACCATGCCATCAACACGCCATGCTGTATTTTTCATCTTTGCTTACATCTTTTGGAATCATTGCAAACTTTCAGCCAAGCATTTCCACAATTAACATCTGCCTTTTAGGGTCACTTAGCTAGACTGTGGGCTGAAATATGCAGATTACTTCTACTTTTAGGGAGACTCAAGCCAGTATGAACATGAGGCGAGGGCACATCTTCTTACTGTCCTACCAATCCCATTATACCTTATGCCTCACACTGGCACCTGCCAGTCACAGACAGGAGGTTTACAACTTGAAAATCAGGTATGACTGAAGCACTTTTTGGCACTTGTCCTTCTACAGACAAACTATTTTCTTCGTGCAGCCAGACAAGCACTGTTTATTTTCTCCGCTAAGGCTGCAGAGGTGAATTTTCTATTTGTGGGTTGCAGGTCTGAACCCCAAATGGCCCATACTTTGTGAGAAAGAATGATGCTGCAGACAAGCATTGTGTAAATGTACACAATCTGTGTCCCAATAGTCATCGGGCAAAGGGCATACACACTTATCCATGCACAACCACATGGACGTCAAGGACAGGCGAGTTGGATGGTGGGTATGATACTAGTTTGTAAAAGTGCACCATCGACGAGGATGGGATTTGAACCCATGCGTGCAGAGCACAATGGATTAGCAGTCCATCGCCTTAACCACTCGGCCACCTCGTCTCAGTAAAACATGACATCTAACGCTATCATTTTTTCAGCTCTGGTCAAAGCCCTGTGCGCAAAACACGGCTCATCTTTTCAGGATAGCAAAGTGCACTTTTTGGACAGAAAAGAAGAACGCGCACCTTTTGCTCACACAAGAAAAATCATTTGCAAGAGGCCTGACAAAGGACACCTTAATCATCCCACTGGAGCACACCTACCTAAACAAGGGCCTTCTACACCATGCCATCAACACGCCATGCTGTATTTTTCATCTTTGCTTACATCTTTTGGAATCATTGCAAACTTTCAGCCAAGCATTTCCACAATTAACATCTGCCTTTTAGGGTCACTTAGCTAGACTGTGGGCTGAACTATGCAGATTACTTCTACTTTTAGGGAGACTCAAGCCAGTATGAACATGAGGCGAGGGCACATCTTCTTACTGTCCTAACAATCCCATTATACCTTATGCCTCACACTGGCACCTGCCAGTCACAGACAGGAGGTTTACAACTTGAAAATCAGGTATGACTGAAGCACTTTTTGGCACTTGTCCTTCTACAGACAAACTATTTTCTTCGTGCAGCCAGACAAGCACTGTTTATTTTCTCCGCTAAGGCTGCAGAGGTGAATTTTCTATTTGTGGGTTGCAGGTCTGAACCCCGAACGGCCCTTACTTTGTGAGAAAGAATGATGCTGCAGACAAGCATTGTGTAAATGTACACAATCTGTGTCCCAATAGTCATCGGGCAAAGGGCATACACACTTTTCCATGCACAACCACATGGACGTCAAGGACAGGCGAGTTGGATGGTGGGTATGATACTAGTTTGTAAAAGTGCACCATCGACGAGGATGGGATTTGAACCCATGCATGCAGAGCACAATGGATTAGCAGTCCATCGCCTTAACCACTCGGCCACCTCGTCTCAATAAAACATGACATCTAACGCTATCATTTTTTCAGCTCTGGTCAAAGCCCTGTGCGCAAAACACGGCTCATCTTTTCAGGATAGCAAAGTGCACTTTTTGGACAGAAAAGAAGAACGCGCACCTTTTGCTCACACAAGAAAAATCATTTGCAAGAGGCCTGACAGAGGACACCTTAATCACCCCACTGGAGCACACCTACCTAAACAAGGGCCTTCTACACCATGCCATCAACACGCCATGCTGTATTTTTCATCTTTGCTTACATCTTTTGGAATCATTGCAAACTTTCAGCCAAGCATTTCCACAATTAACATCTGCCTTTTAGGGTCACTTAGCTAGACTGTGGGCTGAAATATGCAGATTACTTCTACTTTTAGGGAGACTCAAGCCAGTATGAACATGAGGCGAGGGCACATCTTCTTACTGTCCTACCAATCCCATTATACCTTATGCCTCACACTGGCACCTGCCAGTCACAGACAGGAGGTTTACAACTTGAAAATCAGGTATGACTGAAGCACTTTTTGGCACTTGTCCTTCTACAGACAAACTATTTTCTTCGTGCAGCCAGACAAGCACTGTTTATTTTCTCCGCTAAGGCTGCAGAGGTGAATTTTCTATTTGTGGGTTGCAGGTCTGAACCCCAAATGGCCCATACTTTGTGAGAAAGAATGATGCTGCAGACAAGCATTGTGTAAATGTACACAATCTGTGTCCCAATAGTCATCGGGCAAAGGGCATACACACTTATCCATGCACAACCACATGGACGTCAAGGACAGGCGAGTTGGATGGTGGGTATGATACTAGTTTGTAAAAGTGCACCATCGACGAGGATGGGATTTGAACCCATGCGTGCAGAGCACAATGGATTAGCAGTCCATCGCCTTAACCACTCGGCCACCTCGTCTCAGTAAAACATGACATCTAACGCTATCATTTTTTCAGCTCTGGTCAAAGCCCTGTGCGCAAAACACGGCTCATCTTTTCAGGATAGCAAAGTGCACTTTTTGGACAGAAAAGAAGAACGCGCACCTTTTGCTCACACAAGAAAAATCATTTGCAAGAGGCCTGACAAAGGACACCTTAATCATCCCACTGGAGCACACCTACCTAAACAAGGGCCTTCTACACCATGCCATCAACACGCCATGCTGTATTTTTCATCTTTGCTTACATCTTTTGGAATCATTGCAAACTTTCAGCCAAGCATTTCCACAATTAACATCTGCCTTTTAGGGTCACTTAGCTAGACTGTGGGCTGAACTATGCAGATTACTTCTACTTTTAGGGAGACTCAAGCCAGTATGAACATGAGGCGAGGGCACATCTTCTTACTGTCCTACCAATCCCATTATACCTTATGCCTCACACTGGCACCTGCCAGTCACAGACAGGAGGTTTACAACTTGAAAATCAGGTATGACTGAAGCACTTTTTGGCACTTGTCCTTCTACAGACAAACTAATTTCTTCGTGCAGCCAGACAAGCACTGTTTATTTTCTCCGCTAAGGCTGCAGAGGTGAATTTTCTATTTGTGGGTTGCAGGTCTGAACCCCGAACGGCCCATACTTTGTGAGAAAGAATGATGCTGCAGACAAGCATTGTGTAAATGTACACAATCTGTGTCCCAATAGTCATCGGGCAAAGGGCATACACACTTATCCATGCACAACCACATGGACGTCAAGGACAGGCGAGATGGATGGTGGGTATGATACTAGTTTGTAAAAGTGCACCATCGATGAGGATGGGATTTGAACCCATGCATGCAGAGCACAATGGATTAGCAGTCCATCGCCTTAACCACTCGGCCACCTCGTCTCAATAAAACATGACATCTAACGCTATCATTTTTTCAGCTATGGTCAAAGCCCTGTGCGCAAAACACGGCTCATCTTTTCAGGATAGCAAAGTGCACTTTTTGGACAGAAAAGAAGAACGCGCACCTTTTGCTCACACAAGAAAAATCATTTGCAAGAGGCCTGACAGAGGACACCTTATTCATCCCACTGGAGCACACCTACCTAAACAAGGGCCTTCTACACCATGCCATCAACACGCCATGCTGTATTTTTCATCTTTGCTTACATCTTTTGGAATCATTGCAAACTTTCAGCCAAGCATTTCCACAATTAACATCTGCCTTTTAGGGTCACTTAGCTAGACTGTGGGCTGAACTATGCAGATTACTTCTACTTTTAGGGAGACTCAAGCCAGTATGAACATGAGGCGAGGGCACATCTTCTTACTGTCCTACCAATCCCATTATACCTTATGCCTCACACTGGCACCTGCCAGTCACAGACAGGAGGTTTACAACTTGAAAATCAGGTATGACTGAAGCACTTTTTGGCACTTGTCCTTCTACAGACAAACTATTTTCTTCGTGCAGCTAGACAAGCACTGTTTATTTTCTCCGCTAAGGCTGCAGAGGTGAATTTTCTATTTGTGGGTTGCAGGTCTGAACCCCGAACGGCCCATACTTTGTGAGAAAGAATGATGCTGCAGACAAGCATTGTGTAAATGTACACAATCTGTGTCCCAATAGTCATCGGGCAAAGGGCATACACACTTTTCCATGCACAACCACATGGATGTCAAGGACAGGCGAGTTGGATGGTGGGTATGATACTAGTTTGTAAAAGTGCACCATCGACGAGGATGGGATTTGAACCCATGCATGCAGAGCACAATGGATTAGCAGTCCATCGCCTTAACCACTCGGCCACCTCGTCTCATCAAATCATGACATCTAACGCTATCATTTTTTCAGCTATGGTCAAAGCCCTGTGCGCAAAACACGGCTCATCTTTTCAGGATAGCAAAGTGCACTTTTTGGACAGAAAAGAAGAACGCGCACCTTTTGCTCACACAAGAAAAATCATTTGCAAGAGGCCTGACAGAGGACACCTTAATCATCCCACTGGAGCACACCTACCTAAACAAGGGCCTTCTACACCATGCCATCAACACGCCATGCTGTATTTTTCATCTTTGCTTACATCTTTTGGAATCATTGCAAACTTTCAGCCAAGCATTTCCACAATTAACATCTGCCTTTTAGGGTCACTTAGCTAGACTGTGGGCTGAACTATGCAGATTACTTCTACTTTTAGGGAGACTCAAGCCAGTATGAACATGAGGCGAGGGCACATCTTCTTACTGTCCTACCAATCCCATTATACCTTATGCCTCACACTGGCACCTGCCAGTCACAGACAGGAGGTTTACAACTTGAAAATCAGGTATGACTGAAGCACTTTTTGGCACTTGTCCTTCTACAGACAAACTATTTTCTTCGTGCAGCCAGACAAGCACTGTTTATTTTCTCCGCTAAGGCTGCAGAGGTGAATTTTCTATTTGTGGGTTGCAGGTCTGAACCCCAAATGGCCCATACTTTGTGAGAAAGAATGATGCTGCAGACAAGCATTGTGTAAATGTACACAATCTGTGTCCCAATAGTCATCGGGCAAATGGCATACACACTTATCCATGCACAACCACATGGACGTCAAGGACAGGCGAGTTGGATGGTGGGTATGATACTATTTAGTAAAAGTGCACCATCGACGAGGATGGGATTTGAACCCATGCGTGCAGAGCACAATGGATTAGCAGTCCATCGCCTTAACCACTCGGCCACCTCGTCTCAGTAAAACATGACATCTAACGCTATCATTTATTCAGCTCTGGTCAAAGCCCTGTGCGCAAAACACGGCTCATCTTTTCAGGATAGCAAAGTGCACTTTTTGGACAGAAAAGAAGAACGCGCACCTTTTGCTCACACAAGAAAAATCATTTGCAAGAGGCCTGACAGAGGACACCTTAATCGTCCCACTGGAGCACACCTACCTAAACAAGGGCCTTCTACACCATGCCATCAACACGCCATGCTGTATTTTTCATCTTTGCTTACATCTTTTGGAATCATTGCAAACTTTCAGCCAAGCATTTCCACAATTAACATCTGCCTTTTAGGGTCACTTAGCTAGACTGTGGGCTGAACTATGCAGATTACTTCTACTTTTAGGGAGACTCAAGCCAGTATGAACATGAGGCGAGGGCACATCTTCTTACTGTCCTACCAATCCCATTATACCTTGTGCCTCACACTGGCACCTGCCAGTCACAGACAGGAGGTTTACAACTTGAAAATCAGGTATGACTGAAGCACTTTTTGGCACTTGTCCTTCTACAGACAAACTATTTTCTTCGTGCAGCCAGACAAGCACTGTTTATTTTCTCCGCTAAGGCTGCAGAGGTGAATTTTCTATTTGTGGGTTGCAGGTCTGAACCCCAAACGGCCCATACTTTGTGAGAAAGAATGATGCTGCAGACAAGCATTGTGTAAATGTACACAATCTGTGTCCCAATAGTCATCGGGCAAAGGGCATACACACTTATCCATGCACAACCACATGGACGTCAAGGACAGGCGAGTTGGATGGTGGGTATGATACTAGTTTGTAAAAGTGCACCATCGACGAGGATGGGATTTGAACCCATGCATGCAGAGCACAATGGATTAGCAGTCCATCGCCTTAACCACTCGGCCACCTCGTCTCAATAAACCATGACATCTAACGCTATCATTTTTTCAGCTATGGTCAAAGCCCTGTGCGCAAAACACGGCTCATCTTTTCAGGATAGCAAAGTGCACTTTTTGGACAGAAAAGAAGAACGCGCACCTTTTGCTCACACAAGAAAAATCATTTGCAAGAGGCCTGACAGAGGACACCTTAATCATCCCACTGGAGCACACCTACCTAAACAAGGGCCTTCTACACCATGCCATCAACACGCCATGCTGTATTTTTCATCTTTGCTTACATCTTTTGGAATCATTGCAAACTTTCAGCCAAGCATTTCCACAATTAACATCTGCCTTTTAGGGTCACTTAGCTAGACTGTGGGCTGAACTATGCAGATTACTTCTACTTTTAGGGAGACTCAAGCCAGTATGAACATGAGGCGAGGGCACATCTTCTTACTGTCCTACCAATCCCATTATACCTTATGCCTCACACTGGCACCTGCCAGTCACAGACAGGAGGTTTACAACTTGAAAATCAGGTATGACTGAAGCACTTTTTGGCACTTGTCCTTCTACAGACAAACTATTTTCTTCGTGCAGCCAGACAAGCACTGTTTATTTTCTCCGCTAAGGCTGCAGAGGTGAATTTTCTATTTGTGGGTTGCAGGTCTGAACCCCAAATGGCCCATACTTTGTGAGAAAGAATGATGCTGCAGACAAGCATTGTGTAAATGTACACAATCTGTGTCCCAATAGTCATCGGGCAAGTGGCATACACACTTATCCATGCACAACCACATGGACGTCAAGGACAGGCGAGTTGGATGGTGGGTATGATACTATTTAGTAAAAGTGCACCATCGACGAGGATGGGATTTGAACCCATGCGTGCAGAGCACAATGGATTAGCAGTCCATCGCCTTAACCACTCGGCCACCTCGTCTCAGTAAAACATGACATCTAACGCTATCATTTTTTCAGCTCTGGTCAAAGCCCTGTGCGCAAAACACGGCTCATCTTTTCAGGATAGCAAAGTGCACTTTTTGGACAGAAAAGAAGAACGCGCACCTTTTGCTCACACAAGAAAAATCATTTTCAAGAGGCCTGACAGAGGACACCTTAATCGTCCCACTGGAGCACACCTACCTAAACAAGGGCCTTCTACACCATGCCATCAACACGCCATGCTGTATTTTTCATCTTTGCTTACATCTTTTGGTATCATTGCAAACTTTCAGCCAAGCATTTCCACAATTAACATCTGCCTTTTAGGGTCACTTAGCTAGACTGTGGGCTGAACTATGCAGATTACTTCTACTTTTAGGGAGACTCAAGCCAGTATGAACATGAGGCGAGGGCACATCTTCTTACTGTCCTACCAATCCCATTATACCTTGTGCCTCACACTGGCACCTGCCAGTCACAGACAGGAGGTTTACAACTTGAAAATCAGGTATGACTGAAGCACTTTTTGGCACTTGTCCTTCTACAGACAAACTATTTTCTTCGTGCAGCCAGACAAGCACTGTTTATTTTCTCCGCTAAGGCTGCAGAGGTGAATTTTCTATTTGTGGGTTGCAGGTCTGAACCCCGAACGGCCCATACTTTGTGAGAAAGAATGATGCTGCAGACAAGCATTGTGTAAATGTACACAATCTGTGTCCCAATAGTCATCGGGCAAAGGGCATACACACTTTTCCATGCACAACCACATGGACGTCAAGGACAGGCGAGTTGGATGGTGGGTATGATACTAGTTTGTAAAAGTGCACCATC
This sequence comes from Hyperolius riggenbachi, assembly GCF_040937935.1. NCBI lineage: Eukaryota > Metazoa > Chordata > Amphibia > Anura > Hyperoliidae > Hyperolius > Hyperolius riggenbachi. The sequence continues at coordinate 42,740,146 of NC_090648.1, forward strand.
CACGAGGATGGGATTTGAACCCATGCATGCAGAGCACAATGGATTAGCAGTCCATCGCCTTAACCACTCGGCCACCTCGTCTCAACAAAACATGACATCTAACGCTATCATTTTTTCAGCTATGGTCAAAGCCCTGTGCGCAAAACACGGCTCATCTTTTCAGGATAGCAAAGTGCACTTTTTGGACAGAAAAGAAGAACGCGCACCTTTTGCTCACACAAGAAAAATCATTTGCAAGAGGCCTGACAGAGGACACCTTAATCATCCCACTGGAGCACACCTACCTAAACAAGGGCCTTCTACACCATGCCATCAACACGCCATGCTGTATTTTTCATCTTTGCTTACATCTTTTGGAATCATTGCAAACTTTCAGCCAAGCATTTCCACAATTAACATCTGCCTTTTAGGGTCACTTAGCTAGACTGTGGGCTGAACTATGCAGATTACTTCTACTTTTAGGGAGACTCAAGCCAGTATGAACATGAGGCGAGGGCACATCTTCTTACTGTCCTACCAATCCCATTATACCTTATGCCTCACACTGGCACCTGCCAGTCACAGACAGGAGGTTTACAACTTGAAAATCAGGTATGACTGAAGCACTTTTTGGCACTTGTCCTTCTACAGACAAACTAATTTCTTCGTGCAGCCAGACAAGCACTGTTTATTTTCTCCGCTAAGGCTGCAGAGGTGAATTTTCTATTTGTGGGTTGCAGGTCTGAACCCCGAACGGCCCATACTTTGTGAGAAAGAATGATGCTGCAGACAAGCATTGTGTAAATGTACACAATCTGTGTCCCAATAGTCATCGGGCAAAGGGCATACACACTTATCCATGCACAACCACATGGACGTCAAGGACAGGCGAGTTGGATGGTGGGTATGATACTAGTTTGTAAAAGTGCACCATCGACGAGGATGGGATTTGAACCCATGTGTGCAGAGCACAATGGATTAGCAGTCCATCGCCTTAACCACTCGGCCACCTCGTCTCAATAAAACATGACATCTAACGCTATCATTTTTTCAGCTCTGGTCAAAGCCCTGTGCGCAAAACACGGCTCATCTTTTCAGGATAGCAAAGTGCACTTTTTGGACAGAAAAGAAGAACGCGCACCTTTTGCTCACACAAGAAAAATCATTTGCAAGAGGCCTGACAGAGGACACCTTAATCACCCCACTGGAGCACACCTACCTAAACAAGGGCCTTCTACACCATGCCATCAACACGCCATGCTGTATTTTTCATCTTTGCTTACATCTTTTGGAATCATTGCAAACTTTCAGCCAAGCATTTCCACAATTAACATCTGCCTTTTAGGGTCACTTAGCTAGACTGTGGGCTGAACTATGCAGATTACTTCTACTTTTAGGGAGACTCAAGCCAGTATGAACATGAGGCGAGGGCACATCTTCTTACTGTCCTACCAATCCCATTATACCTTATGCCTCACACTGGCACCTGCCAGTCACAGACAGGAGGTTTACAACTTGAAAATCAGGTATGACTGAAGCACTTTTTGGCACTTGTCCTTCTACAGACAAACTATTTTCTTCGTGCAGCCAGACAAGCACTGTTTATTTTCTCCGCTAAGGCTGCAGAGGTGAATTTTCTATTTGTGGGTTGCAGGTCTGAACCCCAAACGGCCCATACTTTGTGAGAAAGAATGATGCTGCAGACAAGCATTGTGTAAATGTACACAATCTGTGTCCCAATAGTCATCGGGCAAATGGCATACACACTTATCCATGCACAACCACATGGACGTCAAGGACAGGTGAGTTGGATGGTGGGTATGATACTAGTTAGTAAAAGTGCACCATCGACGAGGATGGGATTAGAACCCATGCGTGCAGAGCACAATGGATTAGCAGGCCATCGCCTTAACTACTCGGCCACCTCGTCTCAGTAAAACATGACATCAAACGCTATCATTTTTTCAGCTCTGGTCAAAGCCCTGTGCGCAAAACACGGCTCATCTTTTCAGGATAGCAAAGTGCACTTTTTGGACAGAAAAGAAGAACGCGCACCTTTTGCTCACACAAGAAAAATCATTTTCAAGAGGCCTGACAGAGGACACCTTAATCATCCCACTGGAGCACACCTACCTAAACAAGGGCCTTCTACACCATGCCATCAACACGCCATGCTGTATTTTTCATCTTTGCTTACATCTTTTGGAATCATTGCAAACTTTCAGCCAAGCATTTCCACAATTAACATCTGCCTTTTAGGGTCACTTAGCTAGACTGTGGGCTGAACTATGCAGATTACTTCTCCTTTTAGGGAGACTCAAGCCAGTATGAACATGAGGCGAGGGCACATCTTCTTACTGTCCTACCAATCCCATTATACCTTATGCCTCACACTGGCACCTGCCAGTCACAGACAGGAGGTTTACAACTTGAAAATCAGGTATGACTGAAGCACTTTTTGGCACTTGTCCTTCTACAGACAAACTATTTTCTTCGTGCAGCCAGACAAGCACTGTTTATTTTCTCCGCTAAGGCTGCAGAGGTGAATTTTCTATTTGTGGGTTGCAGGTCTGAACCCCGAACGGCCCATACTTTGTGAGAAAGAATGATGCTGCAGACAAGCATTGTGTAAATGTACACAATCTGTGTCCCAATAGTCATCGGGCAAAGGGCATACACACTTATCCATGCACAACCACATGGACGTCAAGGACAGGCGAGTTGGATGGTGGGTATGATACTAGTTTGTAAAAGTGCACCATCGACGAGGATGGGATTTGAACCCATGCATGCAGAGCACAATGGATTAGCAGTCCATCGCCTTAACCACTCGGCCACCTCGTCTCAATAAAACATGACATCTAACGCTATCATTTTTTCAGCTATGGTCAAAGCCCTGTGCGCAAAACACGGCTCATCTTTTCAGGATAGCAAAGTGCACTTTTTGGACAGAAAAGAAGAACGCGCACCTTTTGCTCACACAAGAAAAATCATTTGCAAGAGGCCTGACAGAGGACACCTTAATCATCCCACTGGAGCACACCTACCTAAACAAGGGCCTTCTACACCATGCCATCAACACGCCATGCTGTATTTTTCATCTTTGCTTACATCTTTTGGAATCATTGCAAACTTTCAGCCAAGCATTTCCACAATTAACATCTGCCTTTTAGGGTCACTTAGCTAGACTGTGGGCTGAACTATGCAGATTACTTCTACTTTTAGGGAGACTCAAGCCAGTATGAACATGAGGCGAGGTCACATCTTCTTACTGTCCTACCAATCCCATTATACCTTATGCCTCACACTGGCACCTGCCAGTCACAGACAGGAGGTTTACAACTTGAAAATCAGGTATGACTGAAGCACTTTTTGGCACTTGTCCTTCTACAGACAAACTATTTTCTTCGTGCAGCCAGACAAGCACTGTTTATTTTCTCCGCTAAGGCTGCAGAGGTGAATTTTCTATTTGTGGGTTGCAGGTCTGAACCCCAAACGGCCCATACTTTGTGAGAAAGAATGATGCTGCAGACAAGCATTGTGTAAATGTACACAATCTGTGTCCCAATAGTCATCGGGCAAAGGGCATACACACTTATCCATGCACAACCACATGGACGTCAAGGACAGGTGAGTTGGATGGTGGGTATGATACTAGTTAGTAAAAGTGCACCATCGACGAGGATGGGATTAGAACCCATGCGTGCAGAGCACAATGGATTAGCAGGCCATCGCCTTAACTACTCGGCCACCTCGTCTCAGTAAAACATGACATCTAACGCTATCATTTTTTCAGCTCTGGTCAAAGCCCTGTGCGCAAAACACGGCTCATCTTTTCAGGATAGCAAAGTGCACTTTTTGGACAGAAAAGAAGAACGCGCACCTTTTGCTCACACAAGAAAAATCATTTTCAAGAGGCCTGACAGAGGACACCTTAATCATCCCACTGGAGCACACCTACCTAAACAAGGGCCTTCTACACCATGCCATCAACACGCCATGCTGTATTTTTCATCTTTGCTTACATCTTTTGGAATCATTGCAAACTTTCAGCCAAGCATTTCCACAATTAACATCTGCCTTTTAGGGTCACTTAGCTAGACTGTGGGCTGAACTATGCAGATTACTTCTACTTTTAGGGAGACTCAAGCCAGTATGAACATGAGGCGAGGGCACATCTTCTTACTGTCCTACCAATCCCATTATACCTTATGCCTCACACTGGCACCTGCCAGTCACAGACAGGAGGTTTACAACTTGAAAATCAGGTATGACTGAAGCACTTTTTGGCACTTGTCCTTCTACAGACAAACTATTTTCTTCGTGCAGCCAGACAAGCACTGTTTATTTTCTCCGCTAAGGCTGCAGAGGTGAATTTTCTATTTGTGGGTTGCAGGTCTGAACCCCGAACGGCCCATACTTTGTGAGAAAGAATGATGCTGCAGACAAGCATTGTGTAAATGTACACAATCTGTGTCCCAATAGTCATCGGGCAAAGGGCATACACACTTATCCATGCACAACCACATGGACGTCAAGGACAGGCGAGTTGGATGGTGGGTATGATACTAGTTTGTAAAAGTGCACCATCGACGAGGATGGGATTTGAACCCATGCATGCAGAGCACAATGGATTAGCAGTCCATCGCCTTAACCACTCGGCCACCTCGTCTCAATAAAACATGACATCTAACGCTATCATTTTTTCAGCTATGGTCAAAGCCCTGTGCGCAAAACACGGCTCATCTTTTCAGGATAGCAAAGTGCACTTTTTGGACAGAAAAGAAGAACGCGCACCTTTTGCTCACACAAGAAAAATCATTTGCAAGAGGCCTGACAGAGGACACCTTAATCATCCCACTGGAGCACACCTACCTAAACAAGGGCCTTCTACACCATGCCATCAACACGCCATGCTGTATTTTTCATCTTTGCTTACATCTTTTGGAATCATTGCAAACTTTCAGCCAAGCATTTCCACAATTAACATCTGCCTTTTAGGGTCACTTAGCTAGACTGTGGGCTGAACTATGCAGATTACTTCTACTTTTAGGGAGACTCAAGCCAGTATGAACATGAGGCGAGGTCACATCTTCTTACTGTCCTACCAATCCCATTATACCTTATGCCTCACACTGGCACCTGCCAGTCACAGACAGGAGGTTTACAACTTGAAAATCAGGTATGACTGAAGCACTTTTTGGCACTTGTCCTTCTACAGACAAACTATTTTCTTCGTGCAGCCAGACAAGCACTGTTTATTTTCTCCGCTAAGGCTGCAGAGGTGAATTTTCTATTTGTGGGTTGCAGGTCTGAACCCCGAACGGCCCATACTTTGTGAGAAAGAATGATGCTGCAGACAAGCATTGTGTAAATGTACACAATCTGTGTCCCAATAGTCATCGGGCAAAGGGCATACACACTTATCCATGCACAACCACATGGACGTCAAGGACAGGCGAGTTGGATGGTGGGTATGATACTAGTTTGTAAAAGTGCACCATCGACGAGGATGGGATTTGAACCCATGCATGCAGAGCACAATGGATTAGCAGTCCATCGCCTTAACCACTCGGCCACCTCGTCTCAATAAAACATGACATCTAACGCTATCATTTTTTCAGCTATGGTCAAAGCCCTGTGCGCAAAACACGTCTCATCTTTTCAGGATAGCAAAGTGCACTTTTTGGACAGAAAAGAAGAACGCGCACTTTTTGCTCACACAAGAAAAATCATTTGCAAGAGGCCTGACAGAGGACACCTTAATCACCCCACTGGAGCACACCTACCTAAACAAGGGCCTTCTACACCATGCCATCAACACGCCATGCTGTATTTTTCATCTTTGCTTACATCTTTTGGAATCATTGCAAACTTTCAGCCAAGCATTTCCACAATTAACATCTGCCTTTTAGGGTCACTTAGCTAGACTGTGGGCTGAACTATGCAGATTACTTCTACTTTTAGGGAGACTCAAGCCAGTATGAACATGAGGCGAGGGCACATCTTCTTACTGTCCTACCAATCCCATTATACCTTATGCCTCACACTGGCACCTGCCAGTCACAGACAGGAGGTTTACAACTTGAAAATCAGGTATGACTGAAGCACTTTTTGGCACTTGTCCTTCTACAGACAAACTATTTTCTTCGTGCAGCCAGACAAGCACTGTTTATTTTCTCCGCTAAGGCTGCAGAGGTGAATTTTCTATTTGTGGGTTGCAGGTCTGAACCCCGAACGGCCCATACTTTGTGAGAAAGAATGATGCTGCAGACAAGCATTGTGTAAATGTACACAATCTGTGTCCCAATAGTCATCGGGCAAAGGGCATACACACTTTTCCATGCACAACCACATGGACGTCAAGGACAGGCGAGTTGGATGGTGGGTATGATACTAGTTTGTAAAAGTGCACCATCGACGAGGATGGGATTTGAACCCATGCATGCAGAGCACAATGGATTAGCAGTCCATCGCCTTAACCACTCGGCCACCTCGTCTCAGCAAAACATGACATCTAACGCTATCATTTTTTCAGCTATGGTCAAAGCCCTGTGCGCAAAACACGGCTCATCTTTTCAGGATAGCAAAGTGCACTTTTTGGACAGAAAAGAAGAACGCGCACCTTTTGCTCACACAAGAACAATCATTTGCAAGAGGCCTGACAGAGGACACCTTAATCATCCCACTGGAGCACACCTACCTAAACAAGGGCCTTCTACACCATGCCATCAACACGCCATGCTGTATTTTTCATCTTTGCTTACATCTTTTGGAATCATTGCAAACTTTCAGCCAAGCATTTCCACAATTAACATCTGCCTTTTAGGGTCACTTAGCTAGACTGTGGGCTGAACTATGCAGATTACTTCTACTTTTAGGGAGACTCAAGCCAGTATGAACATGAGGCGAGGGCACATCTTCTTACTGTCCTACCAATCCCATTATACCTTATGCCTCACACTGGCACCTGCCAGTCACAGACAGGAGGTTTACAACTTGAAAATCAGGTATGACTGAAGCACTTTTTGGCACTTGTCCTTCTACAGACAAACTATTTTCTTCGTGCAGCCAGACAAGCACTGTTTATTTTCTCCGCTAAGGCTGCAGAGGTGAATTTTCTATTTGTGGGTTGCAGGTCTGAACCCCAAACGGCCCATACTTTGTGAGAAAGAATGATGCTGCAGACAAGCATTGTGTAAATGTACACAATCTGTGTCCCAATAGTCATCGGGCAAATGGCATACACACTTATCCATGCACAACCACATGGACGTCAAGGACAGGTGAGTTGGATGGTGGGTATGATACTCGTTAGTAAAAGTGCACCATCGACGAGGATGGGATTAGAACCCATGCGTGCAGAGCACAATGGATTAGCAGGCCATCGCCTTAACTACTCGGCCACCTCGTCTCAGTAAAACATGACATCTAACGCTATCATTTTTTCAGCTCTGGTCAAAGCCCTGTGCGCAAAACACGGCTCATCTTTTCAGGATAGCAAAGTGCACTTTTTGGACAGAAAAGAAGAACGCGCACCTTTTGCTCACACAAGAAAAATCATTTTCAAGAGGCCTGACAGAGGACACCTTAATCATCCCACTGGAGCACACCTACCTAAACAAGGGCCTTCTACACCATGCCATCAACACGCCATGCTGTATTTTTCATCTTTGCTTACATCTTTTGGAATCATTGCAAACTTTCAGCCAAGCATTTCCACAATTAACATCTACCTTTTAGGGTCACTTAGCTAGACTGTGGGCTGAACTATGCAGATTACTTCTACTTTTAGGGAGACTCAAGCCAGTATGAACATGAGGCGAGGGCACATCTTCTTACTGTCCTACCAATCCCATTATACCTTATGCCTCACACTGGCACCTGCCAGTCACAGACAGGAGGTTTACAACTTGAAAATCAGGTATGACTGAAGCACTTTTTGGCACTTGTCCTTCTACAGACAAACTATTTTCTTCGTGCAGCCAGACAAGCACTGTTTATTTTCTCCGCTAAGGCTGCAGAGGTGAATTTTCTATTTGTGGGTTGCAGGTCTGAACCCCGAACGGCCCATACTTTGTGAGAAAGAATGATGCTGCAGACAAGCATTGTGTAAATGTACACAATCTGTGTCCCAATAGTCATCGGGCAAAGGGCATACACACTTATCCATGCACAACCACATGGACGTCAAGGACAGGCGAGTTGGATGGTGGGTATGATACTAGTTTGTAAAAGTGCACCATCGACGAGGATGGGATTTGAACCCATGCATGCAGAGCACAATGGATTAGCAGTCCATCGCCTTAACCACTCGGCCACCTCGTCTCAATAAAACATGACATCTAACGCTATCATTTTTTCAGCTATGGTCAAAGCCCTGTGCGCAAAACACGTCTCATCTTTTCAGGATAGCAAAGTGCACTTTTTGGACAGAAAAGAGGAACGCGCACCTTTTGCTCACACAAGAAAAATCATTTGCAAGAGGCCTGACAGAGGACACCTTAATCATCCCACTGGAGCACACCTACCTAAACAAGGGCCTTCTACACCATGCCATCAACACGCCATGCTGTATTTTTCATCTTTGCTTACATCTTTTGGAATCATTGCAAACTTTCAGCCAAGCATTTCCACAATTAACATCTGCCTTTTAGGGTCACTTAGCTAGACTGTGGGCTGAACTATGCAGATTACTTCTACTTTTAGGGAGACTCAAGCCAGTATGAACATGAGGCGAGGGCACATCTTCTTACTGTCCTACCAATCCCATTATACCTTATGCCTCACACTGGCACCTGCCAGTCACAGACAGGAGGTTTACAACTTGAAAATCAGGTATGACTGAAGCACTTTTTGGCACTTGTCCTTCTACAGACAAACTATTTTCTTCGTGCAGCCAGACAAGCACTGTTTATTTTCTCCGCTAAGGCTGCAGAGGTGAATTTTCTATTTGTGGGTTGCAGGTCTGAACCCCGAACGGCCCTTACTTTGTGAGAAAGAATGATGCTGCAGACAAGCATTGTGTAAATGTACACAATCTGTGTCCCAATAGTCATCGGGCAAAGGGCATACACACTTATCCATGCACAACCACATGGACGTCAAGGACAGGCGAGTTGGATGGTGGGTATGATACTAGTTTGTAAAAGTGCACCATCGACGAGGATGGGATTTGAACCCATGCATGCAGAGCACAATGGATTAGCAGTCCATCGCCTTAACCACTCGGCCACCTCATCTCAATAAAACATGACATCTAACGCTATCATTTTTTCAGCTATGGTCAAAGCCCTGTGCGCAAAACACGGCTCATCTTTTCAGGATAGCAAAGTGCACTTTTTGGACAGAAAGGAAGAACGCGCACCTTTTGCTCACACAAGAAAAATCATTTGCAAGAGGCCTGACAGAGGACACCTTAATCACCCCACTGGAGCACACCTACCTAAACAAGGGCCTTCTACACCATGCCATCAACACGCCATGCTGTATTTTTCATCTTTGCTTACATCTTTTGGAATCATTGCAAACTTTCAGCCAAGCATTTCCACAATTAACATCTGCCTTTTAGGGTCACTTAGCTAGACTGTGGGCTGAACTATGCAGATTACTTCTACTTTTAGGGAGACTCAAGCCAGTATGAACATGAGGCGAGGGCACATCTTCTTACTGTCCTACCAATCCCATTATACCTTATGCCTCACACTGGCACCTGCCAGTCACAGACAGGAGGTTTACAACTTGAAAATCAGGTATGACTAAAGCACTTTTTGGCACTTGTCCTTCTACAGACAAACTATTTTCTTCGTGCAGCCAGACAAGCACTGTTTATTTTCTCCGCTAAGGCTGCAGAGGTGAATTTTCTATTTGTGGGTTGCAGGTCTGAACCCCGAACGGCCCATACTTTGTGAGAAAGAATGATGCTGCAGACAAGCATTGTGTAAATGTACACAATCTGTGTCCCAATAGTCATCGGGGAAAGGGCATACACACTTTTCCATGCACAACCACATGGACGTCAAGGACAGGCGAGTTGGATGGTGGGTATGATACTAGTTTGTAAAAGTGCACCATCGACGAGGATGGGATTTGAACCCATGCATGCACAGCACAATGGATTAGCAGTCCATCGCCTTAACCACTCGGCCACCTCGTCTCAGTAAAACATGACATCTAACGCTATCATTTTTTCAGCTCTGGTCAAAGCCCTGTGCGCAAAACACGGCTCATCTTTTCAGGATAGCAAAGTGCACCTTTTGGACAGAAAAGAAGAACGCGCACCTTTTGCTCACACAAGAAAAATCATTTGCAAGAGGCCTGACAGAGGACACCTTAATCATCCCACTGGAGCACACCTACCTAAACAAGGGCCTTCTACACCATGCCATCAACACGCCATGCTGTATTTTTCATCTTTGCTTACATCTTTTGGAATCATTGCAAACTTTCAGCCAAGCATTTACACAATTAACATCTGCCTTTTAGGGTCACTTAGCTAGACTGTGGGCTGAACTATGCAGATTACTTCTACTTTTAGGGAGACTCAAGCCAGTATGAACATGAGGCGAGGGCACATCTTCTTACTGTCCTACCAATCCCATTATACCTTATGCCTCACACTGGCACCTGCCAGTCACAGACAGGAGGTTTACAACTTGAAAATCAGGTATGACTGAAGCACTTTTTGGCACTTGTCCTTCTACAGACAAACTATTTTCTTCGTGCAGCCAGACAAGCACTGTTTATTTTCTCCGCTAAGGCTGCAGAGGTGAATTTTCTATTTGTGGGTTGCAGGTCTGAACCCCAAATGGCCCATACTTTGTGAGAAAGAATGATGCTGCAGACAAGCATTGTGTAAATGTACACAATCTGTGTCCCAATAGTCATCGGGCAAAGGGCATACACACTTATCCATGCACAACCACATGGACGTCAAGGACAGGCGAGTTGGATGGTGGGTATGATACTAGTTTGTAAAAGTGCACCATCGACGAGGATGGGATTTGAACCCATGCATGCAGGGAACAATGGATTAGTAGTCCATCGCCTTAACCACTCGGCCACCTCGTCTCAGTAAAACATGACATCTAACGCTATCATTTTTTCAGCTCTGGTCAAAGCCCTGTGCGCAAAACACGGCTCATCTTTTCAGGATAGCAAAGTGCACTTTTTGGACAGAAAAGAAGAACGTGCACCTTTTGCTCACACAAGAAAAATCATTTGCAAGAGGCCTGACAGAGGACACCTTAATCATCCCACTGGAGCACACCTACCTAAACAAGGGCCTTCTACACCATGCCATCAACACGCCATGCTGTATTTTTCATCTTTGCTTACATCTTTTGGAATCATTGCAAACTTTCAGCCAAGCATTTCCACAATTAACATCTGCCTTTTAGGGTCACTTAGCTAGACTGTGGGCTGAACTATGCAGATTACTTCTACTTTTAGGGAGACTCAAGCCAGTATGAACATGAGGCGAGGGCACATCTTCTTACTGTCCTACCAATCCCATTATACCTTATGCCTCACACTGGCACCTGCCAGTCACAGACAGGAGGTTTACAACTTGAAAATCAGGTATGACTAAAGCACTTTTTGGCACTTGTCCTTCTACAGACAAACTATTTTCTTCGTGCAGCCAGACAAGCACTGTTTATTTTCTCCGCTAAGGCTGCAGAGGTGAATTTTCTATTTGTGGGTTGCAGGTCTGAACCCCGAACGGCCCATACTTTGTGAGAAAGAATGATGCTGCAGACAAGCATTGTGTAAATGTACACAATCTGTGTCCCAATAGTCATCGGGGAAAGGGCATACACACTTTTCCATGCACAACCACATGGACGTCAAGGACAGGCGAGTTGGATGGTGGGTATGATACTAGTTTGTAAAAGTGCACCATCGACGAGGATGGGATTTGAACCCATGCATGCACAGCACAATGGATTAGCAGTCCATCGCCTTAACCACTCGGCCACCTCGTCTCAGTAAAACATGACATCTAACGCTATCATTTTTTCAGCTCTGGTCAAAGCCCTGTGCGCAAAACACGGCTCATCTTTTCAGGATAGCAAAGTGCACTTTTTGGACAGAAAAGAAGAACGCGCACCTTTTGCTCACACAAGAAAAATCATTTGCAAGAGGCCTGACAGAGGACACCTTAATCATCCCACTGGAGCACACCTACCTAAACAAGGGCCTTCTACACCATGCCATCAACACGCCATGCTGTATTTTTCATCTTTGCTTACATCTTTTGGAATCATTGCAAACTTTCAGCCAAGCATTTACACAATTAACATCTGCCTTTTAGGGTCACTTAGCTAGACTGTGGGCTGAACTATGCAGATTACTTCTACTTTTAGGGAGACTCAAGCCAGTATGAACATGAGGCGAGGGCACATCTTCTTACTGTCCTACCAATCCCATTATACCTTATGCCTCACACTGGCACCTGCCAGTCACAGACAGGAGGTTTACAACTTGAAAATCAGGTATGACTGAAGCACTTTTTGGCACTTGTCCTTCTACAGACAAACTATTTTCTTCGTGCAGCCAGACAAGCACTGTTTATTTTCTCCGCTAAGGCTGCAGAGGTGAATTTTCTATTTGTGGGTTGCAGGTCTGAACCCCAAATGGCCCATACTTTGTGAGAAAGAATGATGCTGCAGACAAGCATTGTGTAAATGTACACAATCTGTGTCCCAATAGTCATCGGGCAAAGGGCATACACACTTATCCATGCACAACCACATGGACGTCAAGGACAGGCGAGTTGGATGGTGGGTATGATACTAGTTTGTAAAAGTGCACCATCGACGAGGATGGGATTTGAACCCATGCATGCAGGGAACAATGGATTAGTAGTCCATCGCCTTAACCACTCGGCCACCTCGTCTCAGTAAAACATGACATCTAACGCTATCATTTTTTCAGCTCTGGTCAAAGCCCTGTGCGCAAAACACGGCTCATCTTTTCAGGATAGCAAAGTGCACTTTTTGGACAGAAAAGAAGAACTTGCACCTTTTGCTCACACAAGAAAAATCATTTGCAAGAGGCCTGACAGAGGACACCTTAATCATCCCACTGGAGCACACCTACCTAAACAAGGGCCTTCTACACCATGCCATCAACACGCCATGCTGTATTTTTCATCTTTGCTTACATCTTTTGGAATCATTGCAAACTTTCAGCCAAGCATTTCCACAATTAACATCTGCCTTTTAGGGTCACTTAGCTAGACTGTGGGCTGAACTATGCAGATTACTTCTACTTTTAGGGAGACTCAAGCCAGTATGAACATGAGGCGAGGGCACATCTTCTTACTGTCCTACCAATCCCATTATACCTTATGCCTCACACTGGCACCTGCCAGTCACAGACAGGAGGTTTACAACTTGAAAATCAGGTATGACTGAAGCACTTTTTGGCACTTGTCCTTCTACAGACAAACTATTTTCTTCGTGCAGCCAGACAAGCACTGTTTATTTTCTCCGCTAAGGCTGCAGAGGTGAATTTTCTATTTGTGGGTTGCAGGTCTGAACCCCGAACGGCCCTTACTTTGTGAGAAAGAATGATGCTGCAGACAAGCATTGTGTAAATGTACACAATCTGTGTCCCAATAGTCATCGGGCAAAGGGCATACACACTTATCCATGCACAACCACATGGACGTCAAGGACAGGCGAGTTGGATGGTGGGTATGATACTAGTTTGTAAAAGTGCACCATCGACGAGGATGGGATTTGAACCCATGCATGCAGAGCACAATGGATTAGCAGTCCATCGCCTTAACCACTCGGCCACCTCGTCTCAATAAAACATGACATCTAACGCTATCATTTTTTCAGCTATGGTCAAAGCCCTGTGCGCAAAACACGGCTCATCTTTTCAGGATAGCAAAGTGCACTTTTTGGACAGAAAAGAAGAACGCGCACCTTTTGCTCACACAAGAAAAATCATTTGCAAGAGGCCTGACAGAGGACACCTTATTCATCCCACTGGAGCACACCTACCTAAACAAGGGCCTTCTACACCATGCCATCAACACGCCATGCTGTATTTTTCATCTTTGCTTACATCTTTTGGAATCATTGCAAACTTTCAGCCAAGCATTTCCACAATTAACATCTGCCTTTTAGGGTCACTTAGCTAGACTGTGGGCTGAACTATGCAGATTACTTCTACTTTTAGGGAGACTCAAGCCAGTATGAACATGAGGCGAGGGCACATCTTCTTACTGTCCTACCAATCCCATTATACCTTATGCCTCACACTGGCACCTGCCAGTCACAGACAGGAGGTTTACAACTTGAAAATCAGGTATGACTGAAGCACTTTTTGGCACTTGTCCTTCTACAGACAAACTATTTTCTTCGTGCAGCTAGACAAGCACTGTTTATTTTCTCCGCTAAGGCTGCAGAGGTGAATTTTCTATTTGTGGGTTGCAGGTCTGAACCCCGAACGGCCCATACTTTGTGAGAAAGAATGATGCTGCAGACAAGCATTGTGTAAATGTACACAATCTGTGTCCCAATAGTCATCGGGCAAAGGGCATACACACTTTTCCATGCACAACCACATGGATGTCAAGGACAGGCGAGTTGGATGGTGGGTATGATACTAGTTTGTAAAAGTGCACCATCGACGAGGATGGGATTTGAACCCATGCATGCAGAGCACAATGGATTAGCAGTCCATCGCCTTAACCACTCGGCCACCTCGTCTCATCAAATCATGACATCTAACGCTATCATTTTTTCAGCTATGGTCAAAGCCCTGTGCGCAAAACACGGCTCATCTTTTCAGGATAGCAAAGTGCACTTTTTGGACAGAAAAGAAGAACGCGCACCTTTTGCTCACACAAGAAAAATCATTTGCAAGAGGCCTGACAGAGGACACCTTAATCATCCCACTGGAGCACACCTACCTAAACAAGGGCCTTCTACACCATGCCATCAACACGCCATGCTGTATTTTTCATCTTTGCTTACATCTTTTGGAATCATTGCAAACTTTCAGCCAAGCATTTCCACAATTAACATCTGCCTTTTAGGGTCACTTAGCTAGACTGTGGGCTGAACTATGCAGATTACTTCTACTTTTAGGGAGACTCAAGCCAGTATGAACATGAGGCGAGGGCACATCTTCTTACTGTCCTACCAATCCCATTATACCTTATGCCTCACACTGGCACCTGCCAGTCACAGACAGGAGGTTTACAACTTGAAAATCAGGTATGACTGAAGCACTTTTTGGCACTTGTCCTTCTACAGACAAACTATTTTCTTCGTGCAGCCAGACAAGCACTGTTTATTTTCTCCGCTAAGGCTGCAGAGGTGAATTTTCTATTTGTGGGTTGCAGGTCTGAACCCCAAATGGCCCATACTTTGTGAGAAAGAATGATGCTGCAGACAAGCATTGTGTAAATGTACACAATCTGTGTCCCAATAGTCATCGGGCAAATGGCATACACACTTATCCATGCACAACCACATGGACGTCAAGGACAGGCGAGTTGGATGGTGGGTATGATACTATTTAGTAAAAGTGCACCATCGACGAGGATGGGATTTGAACCCATGCGTGCAGAGCACAATGGATTAGCAGTCCATCGCCTTAACCACTCGGCCACCTCGTCTCAGTAAAACATGACATCTAACGCTATCATTTTTTCAGCTCTGGTCAAAGCCCTGTGCGCAAAACACGGCTCATCTTTTCAGGATAGCAAAGTGCACTTTTTGGACAGAAAAGAAGAACGCGCACCTTTTGCTCACACAAGAAAAATCATTTTCAAGAGGCCTGACAGAGGACACCTTAATCGTCCCACTGGAGCACACCTACCTAAACAAGGGCCTTCTACACCATGCCATCAACACGCCATGCTGTATTTTTCATCTTTGCTTACATCTTTTGGAATCATTGCAAACTTTCAGCCAAGCATTTCCACAATTAACATCTGCCTTTTAGGGTCACTTAGCTAGACTGTGGGCTGAACTATGCAGATTACTTCTACTTTTAGGGAGACTCAAGCCAGTATGAACATGAGGCGAGGGCACATCTTCTTACTGTCCTACCAATCCCATTATACCTTGTGCCTCACACTGGCACCTGCCAGTCACAGACAGGAGGTTTACAACTTGAAAATCAGGTATGACTGAAGCACTTTTTGGCACTTGTCCTTCTACAGACAAACTATTTTCTTCGTGCAGCCAGACAAGCACTGTTTATTTTCTCCGCTAAGGCTGCAGAGGTGAATTTTCTATTTGTGGGTTGCAGGTCTGAACCCCAAACGGCCCATACTTTGTGAGAAAGAATGATGCTGCAGACAAGCATTGTGTAAATGTACACAATCTGTGTCCCAATAGTCATCGGGCAAAGGGCATACACACTTATCCATGCACAACCACATGGACGTCAAGGACAGGCGAGTTGGATGGTGGGTATGATACTAGTTTGTAAAAGTGCACCATCGACAAGGATGGGATTTGAACCCATGCATGCAGAGCACAATGGATTAGCAGTCCATCGCCTTAACCACTCGGCCACCTCGTCTCAATAAACCATGACATCTAACGCTATCATTTTTTCAGCTATGGTCAAAGCCCTGTGCGCAAAACACGGCTCATCTTTTCAGGATAGCAAAGTGCACTTTTTGGACAGAAAAGAAGAACGCGCACCTTTTGCTCACACAAGAAAAATCATTTGCAAGAGGCCTGACAGAGGACACCTTAATCATCCCACTGGAGCACACCTACCTAAACAAGGGCCTTCTACACCATGCCATCAACACGCCATGCTGTATTTTTCATCTTTGCTTACATCTTTTGGAATCATTGCAAACTTTCAGCCAAGCATTTCCACAATTAACATCTGCCTTTTAGGGTCACTTAGCTAGACTGTGGGCTGAACTATGCAGATTACTTCTACTTTTAGGGAGACTCAAGCCAGTATGAACATGAGGCGAGGGCACATCTTCTTACTGTCCTACCAATCCCATTATACCTTGTGCCTCACACTGGCACCTGCCAGTCACAGACAGGAGGTTTACAACTTGAAAATCAGGTATGACTGAAGCACTTTTTGGCACTTGTCCTTCTACAGACAAACTATTTTCTTCGTGCAGCCAGACAAGCACTGTTTATTTTCTCCGCTAAGGCTGCAGAGGTGAATTTTCTATTTGTGGGTTGCAGGTCTGAACCCCGAACGGCCCATACTTTGTGAGAAAGAATGATGCTGCAGACAAGCATTGTGTAAATGTACACAATCTGTGTCCCAATAGTCATCGGGCAAAGGGCATACACACTTTTCCATGCACAACCACATGGACGTCAAGGACAGGCGAGTTGGATGGTGGGTATGATACTAGTTTGTAAAAGTGCACCATCCACGAGGATGGGATTTGAACCCATGCATGCAGAGCACAATGGATTAGCAGTCCATCGCCTTAACCACTCGGCCACCTCGTCTCAGCAAAACATGACATCTAACGCTATCATTTTTTCAGCTATGGTCAAAGCCCTGTGCGCAAAACACGGCTCATCTTTTCAGGATAGCAAAGTGCACTTTTTGGACAGAAAAGAAGAACGCGCACCTTTTGCTCACACAAGAAAAATCATTTGCAAGAGGCCTGACAGAGGACACCTTAATCATCCCACTGGAGCACACCTACCTAAACAAGGGCCTTCTACACCATGCCATCAACACGCCATGCTGTATTTTTCATCTTTGCTTACATCTTTTGGAATCATTGCAAACTTTCAGCCAAGCATTTCCACAATTAACATCTGCCTTTTAGGGTCACTTAGCTAGACTGTGGGCTGAACTATGCAGATTACTTCTACTTTTAGGGAGACTCAAGCCAGTATGAACATGAGGCGAGGGCACATCTTCTTACTGTCCTACCAATCCCATTATACCTTATGCCTCACACTGGCACCTGCCAGTCACAGACAGGAGGTTTACAACTTGAAAATCAGGTATGACTGAAGCACTTTTTGGCACTTGTCCTTCTACAGACAAACTATTTTCTTCGTGCAGCCAGACAAGCACTGTTTATTTTCTCCGCTAAGGCTGCAGAGGTGAATTTTCTATTTGTGGGTTGCAGGTCTGAACCCCAAACGGCCCATACTTTGTGAGAAAGAATGATCACCCCACTGGAGCACACCTACCTAAACAAGGGCCTTCTACACCATGCCATCAACACGCCATGCTGTATTTTTCATCTTTGCTTACATCTTTTGGAATCATTGCAAACTTTCAGCCAAGCATTTCCACAATTAACATCTGCCTTTTAGGGTCACTTAGCTAGACTGTGGGCTGAACTATGCAGATTACTTCTACTTTTAGGGAGACTCAAGCCAGTATGAACATGAGGCGAGGGCACATCTTCTTACTGTCCTACCAATCCCATTATACCTTATGCCTCACACTGGCACCTGCCAGTCACAGACAGGAGGTTTACAACTTGAAAATCAGGTATGACTGAAGCACTTTTTGGCACTTGTCCTTCTACAGACAAACTAATTTCTTCGTGCAGCCAGACAAGCACTGTTTATTTTCTCCGCTAAGGCTGCAGAGGTGAATTTTCTATTTGTGGGTTGCAGGTCTGAACCCCGAACGGCCCATACTTTGTGAGAAAGAATGATGCTGCAGACAAGCATTGTGTAAATGTACACAATCTGTGTCCCAATAGTCATCGGGCAAAGGGCATACACACTTATCCATGCACAACCACATGGACGTCAAGGACAGGCGAGTTGGATGGTGGGTATGATACTAGTTTGTAAAAGTGCACCATCGACGAGGATGGGATTTGAACCCATGTGTGCAGAGCACAATGGATTAGCAGTCCATCGCCTTAACCACTCGGCCACCTCGTCTCAATAAAACATGACATCTAACGCTATCATTTTTTCAGCTCTGGTCAAAGCCCTGTGCGCAAAACACGGCTCATCTTTTCAGGATAGCAAAGTGCACTTTTTGGACAGAAAAGAAGAACGCGCACCTTTTGCTCACACAAGAAAAATCATTTGCAAGAGGCCTGACAGAGGACACCTTAATCACCCCACTGGAGCACACCTACCTAAACAAGGGCCTTCTACACCATGCCATCAACACGCCATGCTGTATTTTTCATCTTTGCTTACATCTTTTGGAATCATTGCAAACTTTCAGCCAAGCATTTCCACAATTAACATCTGCCTTTTAGGGTCACTTAGCTAGACTGTGGGCTGAACTATGCAGATTACTTCTACTTTTAGGGAGACTCAAGCCAGTATGAACATGAGGCGAGGGCACATCTTCTTACTGTCCTACCAATCCCATTATACCTTATGCCTCACACTGGCACCTGCCAGTCACAGACAGGAGGTTTACAACTTGAAAATCAGGTATGACTGAAGCACTTTTTGGCACTTGTCCTTCTACAGACAAACTATTTTCTTCGTGCAGCCAGACAAGCACTGTTTATTTTCTCCGCTAAGGCTGCAGAGGTGAATTTTCTATTTGTGGGTTGCAGGTCTGAACCCCAAACGGCCCATACTTTGTGAGAAAGAATGATGCTGCAGACAAGCATTGTGTAAATGTACACAATCTGTGTCCCAATAGTCATCGGGCAAAGGGCATACACACTTTTCCATGCACAACCACATGGACGTCAAGGACAGGCGAGTTGGATGGTGGGTATGATACTAGTTTGTAAAAGTGCACCATCCACGAGGATGGGATTTGAACCCATGCATACAGAGCACAATGGATTAGCAGTCCATCGCCTTAACCACTCGGCCACCTCGTCTCAGCAAAACATAACATCTAACGCTATCATTTTTTCAGCTATGGTCAAAGCCCTGTGCGCAAAACACGGCTCATCTTTTCAGGATAGCAAAGTGCACTTTTTGGACAGAAAAGAAGAACGCGCACCTTTTGCTCACACAAGAAAAATCATTTGCAAGAGGCCTGACAGAGGACACCTTAATCATCCCACTGGAGCACACCTACCTAAACAAGGGCCTTCTACACCATGCCATCAACACGCCATGCTGTATTTTTCATCTTTGCTTACATCTTTTGGAATCATTGCAAACTTTCAGCCAAGCATTTACACAATTAACATCTGCCTTTTAGGGTCACTTAGCTAGACTGTGGGCTGAACTATGCAGATTACTTCTACTTTTAGGGAGACTCAAGCCAGTATGAACATGAGGCGAGGGCACATCTTCTTACTGTCCTACCAATCCCATTATACCTTATGCCTCACACTGGCACCTGCCAGTCACAGATAGGAGGTTTACAACTTGAAAATCAGGTATGACTGAAGCACTTTTTGGCACTTGTCCTTCTACAGACAAACTATTTTCTTCGTGCAGCCAGACAAGCACTGTTTATTTTCTCCGCTAAGGCTGCAGAGGTGAATTTTCTATTTGTGGGTTGCAGGTCTGAACCCCAAACGGCCCATACTTTGTGAGAAAGAATGATGCTGCAGACAAGCATTGTGTAAATGTACACAATCTGTGTCCCAATAGTCATCGGGCAAATGGCATACACACTTATCCATGCACAACCACATGGACGTCAAGGACAGGTGAGTTGGATGGTGGGTATGATACTAGTTAGTAAAAGTGCACCATCGACGAGGATGGGATTAGAACCCATGCGTGCAGAGCACAATGGATTAGCAGGCCATCGCCTTAACTACTCGGCCACCTCGTCTCAGTAAAACATGACATCTAACGCTATCATTTTTTCAGCTCTGGTCAAAGCCCTGTGCGCAAAACACGGCTCATCTTTTCAGGATAGCAAAGTGCACTTTTTGGACAGAAAAGAAGAACGCGCACCTTTTGCTCACACAAGAAAAATCATTTTCAAGAGGCCTGACAGAGGACACCTTAATCATCCCACTGGAGCACACCTACCTAAACAAGGGCCTTCTACACCATGCCATCAACACGCCATGCTGTATTTTTCATCTTTGCTTACATCTTTTGGAATCATTGCAAACTTTCAGCCAAGCATTTCCACAATTAACATCTGCCTTTTAGGGTCACTTAGCTAGACTGTGGGCTGAACTATGCAGATTACTTCTACTTTTAGGGAGACTCAAGCCAGTATGAACATGAGGCGAGGGCACATCTTCTTACTGTCCTACCAATCCCATTATACCTTATGCCTCACACTGGCACCTGCCAGTCACAGACAGGAGGTTTACAACTTGAAAATCAGGTATGACTGAAGCACTTTTTGGCACTTGTCCTTCTACAGACAAACTATTTTCTTCGTGCAGCCAGACAAGCACTGTTTATTTTCTCCGCTAAGGCTGCAGAGGTGAATTTTCTATTTGTGGGTTGCAGGTCTGAACCCCGAACGGCCCATACTTTGTGAGAAAGAATGATGCTGCAGACAAGCATTGTGTAAATGTACACAATCTGTGTCCCAATAGTCATCGGGCAAAGGGCATACACACTTATCCATGCACAACCACATGGACGTCAAGGACAGGCGAGTTGGATGGTGGGTATGATACTAGTTTGTAAAAGTGCACCATCGACGAGGATGGGATTTGAACCCATGCATGCAGAGCACAATGGATTAGCAGTCCATCGCCTTAACCACTCGGTCACCTCGTCTCAATAAAACATGACATCTAACGCTATCATTTTTTCAGCTATGGTCAAAGCCCTGTGCGCAAAACACGGCTCATCTTTTCAGGATAGCAAAGTGCACTTTTTGGACAGAAAAGAAGAACGCGCACCTTTTGCTCACACAAGAAAAATCATTTGCAAGAGGCCTGACAGAGGACACCTTAATCATCCCACTGGAGCACACCTACCTAAACAAGGGCCTTCTACACCATGCCATCAACACGCCATGCTGTATTTTTCATCTTTGCTTACATCTTTTGGAATCATTGCAAACTTTCAGCCAAGCATTTCCACAATTAACATCTGCCTTTTAGGGTCACTTAGCTAGACTGTGGGCTGAACTATGCAGATTACTTCTACTTTTAGGGAGACTCAAGCCAGTATGAACATGAGGCGAGGTCACATCTTCTTACTGTCCTACCAATCCCATTATACCTTATGCCTCACACTGGCACCTGCCAGTCACAGACAGGAGGTTTACAACTTGAAAATCAGGTATGACTGAAGCACTTTTTGGCACTTGTCCTTCTACAGACAAACTATTTTCTTCGTGCAGCCAGACAAGCACTGTTTATTTTCTCCGCTAAGGCTGCAGAGGTGAATTTTCTATTTGTGGGTTGCAGGTCTGAACCCCAAACGGCCCATACTTTGTGAGAAAGAATGATGCTGCAGACAAGCATTGTGTAAATGTACACAATCTGTGTCCCAATAGTCATCGGGCAAAGGGCATACACACTTATCCATGCACAACCACATGGACGTCAAGGACAGGTGAGTTGGATGGTGGGTATGATACTAGTTAGTAAAAGTGCACCATCGACGAGGATGGGATTAGAACCCATGCGTGCAGAGCACAATGGATTAGCAGGCCATCGCCTTAACTACTCGGCCACCTCGTCTCAGTAAAACATGACATCTAACGCTATCATTTTTTCAGCTCTGGTCAAAGCCCTGTGCGCAAAACACGGCTCATCTTTTCAGGATAGCAAAGTGCACTTTTTGGACAGAAAAGAAGAACGCGCACCTTTTGCTCACACAAGAAAAATCATTTTCAAGAGGCCTGACAGAGGACACCTTAATCATCCCACTGGAGCACACCTACCTAAACAAGGGCCTTCTACACCATGCCATCAACACGCCATGCTGTATTTTTCATCTTTGCTTACATCTTTTGGAATCATTGCAAACTTTCAGCCAAGCATTTCCACAATTAACATCTGCCTTTTAGGGTCACTTAGCTAGACTGTGGGCTGAACTATGCAGATTACTTCTACTTTTAGGGAGACTCAAGCCAGTATGAACATGAGGCGAGGGCACATCTTCTTACTGTCCTACCAATCCCATTATACCTTATGCCTCACACTGGCACCTGCCAGTCACAGACAGGAGGTTTACAACTTGAAAATCAGGTATGACTGAAGCACTTTTTGGCACTTGTCCTTCTACAGACAAACTATTTTCTTCGTGCAGCCAGACAAGCACTGTTTATTTTCTCCGCTAAGGCTGCAGAGGTGAATTTTCTATTTGTGGGTTGCAGGTCTGAACCCCGAACGGCCCATACTTTGTGAGAAAGAATGATGCTGCAGACAAGCATTGTGTAAATGTACACAATCTGTGTCCCAATAGTCATCGGGCAAAGGGCATACACACTTATCCATGCACAACCACATGGACGTCAAGGACAGGCGAGTTGGATGGTGGGTATGATACTAGTTTGTAAAAGTGCACCATCGACGAGGATGGGATTTGAACCCATGCATGCAGAGCACAATGGATTAGCAGTCCATCGCCTTAACCACTCGGCCACCTCGTCTCAATAAAACATGACATCTAACGCTATCATTTTTTCAGCTATGGTCAAAGCCCTGTGCGCAAAACACGGCTCATCTTTTCAGGATAGCAAAGTGCACTTTTTGGACAGAAAAGAAGAACGCGCACCTTTTGCTCACACAAGAAAAATCATTTGCAAGAGGCCTGACAGAGGACACCTTAATCATCCCACTGGAGCACACCTACCTAAACAAGGGCCTTCTACACCATGCCATCAACACGCCATGCTGTATTTTTCATCTTTGCTTACATCTTTTGGAATCATTGCAAACTTTCAGCCAAGCATTTCCACAATTAACATCTGCCTTTTAGGGTCACTTAGCTAGACTGTGGGCTGAACTATGCAGATTACTTCTACTTTTAGGGAGACTCAAGCCAGTATGAACATGAGGTGAGGTCACATCTTCTTACTGTCCTACCAATCCCATTATACCTTATGCCTCACACTGGCACCTGCCAGTCACAGACAGGAGGTTTACAACTTGAAAATCAGGTATGACTGAAGCACTTTTTGGCACTTGTCCTTCTACAGACAAACTATTTTCTTCGTGCAGCCAGACAAGCACTGTTTATTTTCTCCGCTAAGGCTGCAGAGGTGAATTTTCTATTTGTGGGTTGCAGGTCTGAACCCCGAACGGCCCATACTTTGTGAGAAAGAATGATGCTGCAGACAAGCATTGTGTAAATGTACACAATCTGTGTCCCAATAGTCATCGGGCAAAGGGCATACACACTTTTCCATGCACAACCACATGGACGTCAAGGACAGGCGAGTTGGATGGTGGGTATGATACTAGTTTGTAAAAGTGCACCATCCACGAGGATGGGATTTGAACCCATGCATGCAGAGCACAATGGATTAGCAGTCCATCGCCTTAACCACTCGGCCACCTCGTCTCAGCAAAACATGACATCTAACGCTATCATTTTTTCAGCTATGGTCAAAGCCCTGTGCGCAAAACACGGCTCATCTTTTCAGGATAGCAAAGTGCACTTTTTGGACAGAAAAGAAGAACGCGCACCTTTTGCTCACACAAGAAAAATCATTTGCAAGAGGCCTGACAGAGGACACCTTAATCATCCCACTGGAGCACACCTACCTAAACAAGGGCCTTCTACACCATGCCATCAACACGCCATGCTGTATTTTTCATCTTTGCTTACATCTTTTGGAATCATTGCAAACTTTCAGCCAAGCATTTCCACAATTAACATCTGCCTTTTAGGGTCACTTAGCTAGACTGTGGGCTGAACTATGCAGATTACTTCTACTTTTAGGGAGACTCAAGCCAGTATGAACATGAGGCGAGGGCACATCTTCTTACTGTCCTACCAATCCCATTATACCTTATGCCTCACACTGGCACCTGCCAGTCACAGACAGGAGGTTTACAACTTGAAAATCAGGTATGACTGAAGCACTTTTTGGCACTTGTCCTTCTACAGACAAACTATTTTCTTCGTGCAGCCAGACAAGCACTGTTTATTTTCTCCGCTAAGGCTGCAGAGGTGAATTTTCTATTTGTGGGTTGCAGGTCTGAACCCCAAACGGCCCATACTTTGTGAGAAAGAATGATCACCCCACTGGAGCACACCTACCTAAACAAGGGCCTTCTACACCATGCCATCAACACGCCATGCTGTATTTTTCATCTTTGCTTACATCTTTTGGAATCATTGCAAACTTTCAGCCAAGCATTTCCACAATTAACATCTGCCTTTTAGGGTCACTTAGCTAGACTGTGGGCTGAACTATGCAGATTACTTCTACTTTTAGGGAGACTCAAGCCAGTATGAACATGAGGCGAGGGCACATCTTCTTACTGTCCTACCAATCCCATTATACCTTATGCCTCACACTGGCACCTGCCAGTCACAGACAGGAGGTTTACAACTTGAAAATCAGGTATGACTGAAGCACTTTTTGGCACTTGTCCTTCTACAGACAAACTAATTTCTTCGTGCAGCCAGACAAGCACTGTTTATTTTCTCCGCTAAGGCTGCAGAGGTGAATTTTCTATTTGTGGGTTGCAGGTCTGAACCCCGAACGGCCCATACTTTGTGAGAAAGAATGATGCTGCAGACAAGCATTGTGTAAATGTACACAATCTGTGTCCCAATAGTCATCGGGCAAAGGGCATACACACTTATCCATGCACAACCACATGGACGTCAAGGACAGGCGAGTTGGATGGTGGGTATGATACTAGTTTGTAAAAGTGCACCATCGACGAGGATGGGATTTGAACCCATGTGTGCAGAGCACAATGGATTAGCAGTCCATCGCCTTAACCACTCGGCCACCTCGTCTCAATTAAACATGACATCTAACGCTATCATTTTTTCAGCTCTGGTCAAAGCCCTGTGCGCAAAACACGGCTCATCTTTTCAGGATAGCAAAGTGCACTTTTTGGACAGAAAAGAAGAACGCGCACCTTTTGCTCACACAAGAAAAATCATTTGCAAGAGGCCTGACAGAGGACACCTTAATCACCCCACTGGAGCACACCTACCTAAACAAGGGCCTTCTACACCATGCCATCAACACGCCATGCTGTATTTTTCATCTTTGCTTACATCTTTTGGAATCATTGCAAACTTTCAGCCAAGCATTTCCACAATTAACATCTGCCTTTTAGGGTCACTTAGCTAGACTGTGGGCTGAACTATGCAGATTACTTCTACTTTTAGGGAGACTCAAGCCAGTATGACATGAGGCGAGGGCACATCTTCTTACTGTCCTACCAATCCCATTATACCTTATGCCTCACACTGGCACCTGCCAGTCACAGACAGGAGGTTTACAACTTGAAAATCAGGTATGACTGAAGCACTTTTTGGCACTTGTCCTTCTACAGACAAACTATTTTCTTCGTGCAGCCAGACAAGCACTGTTTATTTTCTCCGCTAAGGCTGCAGAGGTGAATTTTCTATTTGTGGGTTGCAGGTCTGAACCCCAAACGGCCCATACTTTGTGAGAAAGAATGATGCTGCAGACAAGCATTGTGTAAATGTACACAATCTGTGTCCCAATAGTCATCGGGCAAAGGGCATACACACTTTTCCATGCACAACCACATGGACGTCAAGGACAGGCGAGTTGGATGGTGGGTATGATACTAGTTTGTAAAAGTGCACCATCCACGAGGATGGGATTTGAACCCATGCATGCAGAGCACAATGGATTAGCAGTCCATCGCCTTAACCACTCGGCCACCTCGTCTCAGCAAAACATGACATCTAACGCTATCATTTTTTCAGCTATGGTCAAAGCCCTGTGCGCAAAACACGGCTCATCTTTTCAGGATAGCAAAGTGCACTTTTTGGACAGAAAAGAAGAACGCGCACCTTTTGCTCACACAAGAAAAATCATTTGCAAGAGGCCTGACAGAGGACACCTTAATCATCCCACTGGAGCACACCTACCTAAACAAGGGCCTTCTACACCATGCCATCAACACGCCATGCTGTATTTTTCATCTTTGCTTACATCTTTTGGAATCATTGCAAACTTTCAGCCAAGCATTTACACAATTAACATCTGCCTTTTAGGGTCACTTAGCTAGACTGTGGGCTGAACTATGCAGATTACTTCTACTTTTAGGGAGACTCAAGCCTGTATGAACATGAGGCGAGGGCACATCTTCTTACTGTCCTACCAATCCCATTATACCTTATGCCTCACACTGGCACCTGCCAGTCACAGACAGGAGGTTTACAACTTGAAAATCAGGTATGACTGAAGCACTTTTTGGCACTTGTCCTTCTACAGACAAACTATTTTCTTCGTGCAGCCAGACAAGCACTGTTTATTTTCTCCGCTAAGGCTGCAGAGGTGAATTTTCTATTTGTGGGTTGCAGGTCTGAACCCCAAACGGCCCATACTTTGTGAGAAAGAATGATGCTGCAGACAAGCATTGTGTAAATGTACACAATCTGTGTCCCAATAGTCATCGGGCAAATGGCATACACACTTATCCATGCACAACCACATGGACGTCAAGGACAGGTGAGTTGGATGGTGGGTATGATACTAGTTAGTAAAAGTGCACCATCGACGAGGATGGGATTAGAACCCATGCGTGCAGAGCACAATGGATTAGCAGGCCATCGCCTTAACTACTCGGCCACCTCGTCTCAGTAAAACATGACATCTAACGCTATCATTTTTTCAGCTCTGGTCAAAGCCCTGTGCGCAAAACACGGCTCATCTTTTCAGGATAGCAAAGTGCACTTTTTGGACAGAAAAGAAGAACGCGCACCTTTTGCTCACACAAGAAAAATCATTTTCAAGAGGCCTGACAGAGGACACCTTAATCATCCCACTGGAGCACACCTACCTAAACAAGGGCCTTCTACACCATGCCATCAACACGCCATGCTGTATTTTTCATCTTTGCTTACATCTTTTGGAATCATTGCAAACTTTCAGCCAAGCATTTCCACAATTAACATCTGCCTTTTAGGGTCACTTAGCTAGACTGTGGGCTGAACTATGCAGATTACTTCTACTTTTAGGGAGACTCAAGCCAGTATGAACATGAGGCGAGGGCACATCTTCTTACTGTCCTACCAATCCCATTATACCTTATGCCTCACACTGGCACCTGCCAGTCACAGACAGGAGGTTTACAACTTGAAAATCAGGTATGACTGAAGCACTTTTTGGCACTTGTCCTTCTACAGACAAACTATTTTCTTCGTGCAGCCAGACAAGCACTGTTTATTTTCTCCGCTAAGGCTGCAGAGGTGAATTTTCTATTTGTGGGTTGCAGGTCTGAACCCCGAACGGCCCATACTTTGTGAGAAAGAATGATGCTGCAGACAAGCATTGTGTAAATGTACACAATCTGTGTCCCAATAGTCATCGGGCAAAGGGCATACACACTTATCCATGCACAACCACATGGACGTCAAGGACAGGCGAGTTGGATGGTGGGTATGATACTAGTTTGTAAAAGTGCACCATCGACGAGGATGGGATTTGAACCCATGCATGCAGAGCACAATGGATTAGCAGTCCATCGCCTTAACCACTCGGTCACCTCGTCTCAATAAAACATGACATCTAACGCTATCATTTTTTCAGCTATGGTCAAAGCCCTGTGCGCAAAACACGGCTCATCTTTTCAGGATAGCAAAGTGCACTTTTTGGACAGAAAAGAAGAACGCGCACCTTTTGCTCACACAAGAAAAATCATTTGCAAGAGGCCTGACAGAGGACACCTTAATCATCCCACTGGAGCACACCTACCTAAACAAGGGCCTTCTACACCATGCCATCAACACGCCATGCTGTATTTTTCATCTTTGCTTACATCTTTTGGAATCATTGCAAACTTTCAGCCAAGCATTTCCACAATTAACATCTGCCTTTTAGGGTCACTTAGCTAGACTGTGGGCTGAACTATGCAGATTACTTCTACTTTTAGGGAGACTCAAGCCAGTATGAACATGAGGCGAGGTCACATCTTCTTACTGTCCTACCAATCCCATTATACCTTATGCCTCACACTGGCACCTGCCAGTCACAGACAGGAGGTTTACAACTTGAAAATCAGGTATGACTGAAGCACTTTTTGGCACTTGTCCTTCTACAGACAAACTATTTTCTTCGTGCAGCCAGACAAGCACTGTTTATTTTCTCCGCTAAGGCTGCAGAGGTGAATTTTCTATTTGTGGGTTGCAGGTCTGAACCCCAAACGGCCCATACTTTGTGAGAAAGAATGATGCTGCAGACAAGCATTGTGTAAATGTACACAATCTGTGTCCCAATAGTCATCGGGCAAAGGGCATACACACTTATCCATGCACAACCACATGGACGTCAAGGACAGGTGAGTTGGATGGTGGGTATGATACTAGTTAGTAAAAGTGCACCATCGACGAGGATGGGATTAGAACCCATGCGTGCAGAGCACAATGGATTAGCAGGCCATCGCCTTAACTACTCGGCCACCTCGTCTCAGTAAAACATGACATCTAACGCTATCATTTTTTCAGCTCTGGTCAAAGCCCTGTGCGCAAAACACGGCTCATCTTTTCAGGATAGCAAAGTGCACTTTTTGGACAGAAAAGAAGAACGCGCACCTTTTGCTCACACAAGAAAAATCATTTTCAAGAGGCCTGACAGAGGACACCTTAATCATCCCACTGGAGCACACCTACCTAAACAAGGGCCTTCTACACCATGCCATCAACACGCCATGCTGTATTTTTCATCTTTGCTTACATCTTTTGGAATCATTGCAAACTTTCAGCCAAGCATTTCCACAATTAACATCTGCCTTTTAGGGTCACTTAGCTAGACTGTGGGCTGAACTATGCAGATTACTTCTACTTTTAGGGAGACTCAAGCCAGTATGAACATGAGGCGAGGGCACATCTTCTTACTGTCCTACCAATCCCATTATACCTTATGCCTCACACTGGCACCTGCCAGTCACAGACAGGAGGTTTACAACTTGAAAATCAGGTATGACTGAAGCACTTTTTGGCACTTGTCCTTCTACAGACAAACTATTTTCTTCGTGCAGCCAGACAAGCACTGTTTATTTTCTCCGCTAAGGCTGCAGAGGTGAATTTTCTATTTGTGGGTTGCAGGTCTGAACCCCGAACGGCCCATACTTTGTGAGAAAGAATGATGCTGCAGACAAGCATTGTGTAAATGTACACAATCTGTGTCCCAATAGTCATCGGGCAAAGGGCATACACACTTATCCATGCACAACCACATGGACGTCAAGGACAGGCGAGTTGGATGGTGGGTATGATACTAGTTTGTAAAAGTGCACCATCGACGAGGATGGGATTTGAACCCATGCATGCAGAGCACAATGGATTAGCAGTCCATCGCCTTAACCACTCGGCCACCTCGTCTCAATAAAACATGACATCTAACGCTATCATTTTTTCAGCTATGGTCAAAGCCCTGTGCGCAAAACACGGCTCATCTTTTCAGGATAGCAAAGTGCACTTTTTGGACAGAAAAGAAGAACGCGCACCTTTTGCTCACACAAGAAAAATCATTTGCAAGAGGCCTGACAGAGGACACCTTAATCATCCCACTGGAGCACACCTACCTAAACAAGGGCCTTCTACACCATGCCATCAACACGCCATGCTGTATTTTTCATCTTTGCTTACATCTTTTGGAATCATTGCAAACTTTCAGCCAAGCATTTCCACAATTAACATCTGCCTTTTAGGGTCACTTAGCTAGACTGTGGGCTGAACTATGCAGATTACTTCTACTTTTAGGGAGACTCAAGCCAGTATGAACATGAGGCGAGGTCACATCTTCTTACTGTCCTACCAATCCCATTATACCTTATGCCTCACACTGGCACCTGCCAGTCACAGACAGGAGGTTTACAACTTGAAAATCAGGTATGACTGAAGCACTTTTTGGCACTTGTCCTTCTACAGACAAACTATTTTCTTCGTGCAGCCAGACAAGCACTGTTTATTTTCTCCGCTAAGGCTGCAGAGGTGAATTTTCTATTTGTGGGTTGCAGGTCTGAACCCCGAACGGCCCATACTTTGTGAGAAAGAATGATGCTGCAGACAAGCATTGTGTAAATGTACACAATCTGTGTCCCAATAGTCATCGGGCAAAGGGCATACACACTTATCCATGCACAACCACATGGACGTCAAGGACAGGCGAGTTGGATGGTGGGTATGATACTAGTTTGTAAAAGTGCACCATCGACGAGGATGGGATTTGAACCCATGCATGCAGAGCACAATGGATTAGCAGTCCATCGCCTTAACCACTCGGCCACCTCGTCTCAATAAAACATGACATCTAACGCTATCATTTTTTCAGCTATGGTCAAAGCCCTGTGCGCAAAACACGTCTCATCTTTTCAGGATAGCAAAGTGCACTTTTTGGACAGAAAAGAAGAACGCGCACTTTTTGCTCACACAAGAAAAATCATTTGCAAGAGGCCTGACAGAGGACACCTTAATCACCCCACTGGAGCACACCTACCTAAACAAGGGCCTTCTACACCATGCCATCAACACGCCATGCTGTATTTTTCATCTTTGCTTACATCTTTTGGAATCATTGCAAACTTTCAGCCAAGCATTTCCACAATTAACATCTGCCTTTTAGGGTCACTTAGCTAGACTGTGGGCTGAACTATGCAGATTACTTCTACTTTTAGGGAGACTCAAGCCAGTATGAACATGAGGCGAGGGCACATCTTCTTACTGTCCTACCAATCCCATTATACCTTATGCCTCACACTGGCACCTGCCAGTCACAGACAGGAGGTTTACAACTTGAAAATCAGGTATGACTGAAGCACTTTTTGGCACTTGTCCTTCTACAGACAAACTATTTTCTTCGTGCAGCCAGACAAGCACTGTTTATTTTCTCCGCTAAGGCTGCAGAGGTGAATTTTCTATTTGTGGGTTGCAGGTCTGAACCCCGAACGGCCCATACTTTGTGAGAAAGAATGATGCTGCAGACAAGCATTGTGTAAATGTACACAATCTGTGTCCCAATAGTCATCGGGCAAAGGGCATACACACTTTTCCATGCACAACCACATGGACGTCAAGGACAGGCGAGTTGGATGGTGGGTATGATACTAGTTTGTAAAAGTGCACCATCGACGAGGATGGGATTTGAACCCATGCATGCAGAGCACAATGGATTAGCAGTCCATCGCCTTAACCACTCGGCCACCTCGTCTCAGCAAAACATGACATCTAACGCTATCATTTTTTCAGCTATGGTCAAAGCCCTGTGCGCAAAACACGGCTCATCTTTTCAGGATAGCAAAGTGCACTTTTTGGACAGAAAAGAAGAACGCGCACCTTTTGCTCACACAAGAAAAATCATTTGCAAGAGGCCTGACAGAGGACACCTTAATCATCCCACTGGAGCACACCTACCTAAACAAGGGCCTTCTACACCATGCCATCAACACGCCATGCTGTATTTTTCATCTTTGCTTACATCTTTTGGAATCATTGCAAACTTTCAGCCAAGCATTTCCACAATTAACATCTGCCTTTTAGGGTCACTTAGCTAGACTGTGGGCTGAACTATGCAGATTACTTCTACTTTTAGGGAGACTCAAGCCAGTATGAACATGAGGCGAGGGCACATCTTCTTACTGTCCTACCAATCCCATTATACCTTATGCCTCACACTGGCACCTGCCAGTCACAGACAGGAGGTTTACAACTTGAAAATCAGGTATGACTGAAGCACTTTTTGGCACTTGTCCTTCTACAGACAAACTATTTTCTTCGTGCAGCCAGACAAGCACTGTTTATTTTCTCCGCTAAGGCTGCAGAGGTGAATTTTCTATTTGTGGGTTGCAGGTCTGAACCCCAAACGGCCCATACTTTGTGAGAAAGAATGATGCTGCAGACAAGCATTGTGTAAATGTACACAATCTGTGTCCCAATAGTCATCGGGCAAATGGCATACACACTTATCCATGCACAACCACATGGACGTCAAGGACAGGTGAGTTGGATGGTGGGTATGATACTAGTTAGTAAAAGTGCACCATCGACGAGGATGGGATTAGAACCCATGCGTGCAGAGCACAATGGATTAGCAGGCCATCGCCTTAACTACTCGGCCACCTCGTCTCAGTAAAACATGACATCTAACGCTATCATTTTTTCAGCTCTGGTCAAAGCCCTGTGCGCAAAACACGGCTCATCTTTTCAGGATAGCAAAGTGCACTTTTTGGACAGAAAAGAAGAACGCGCACCTTTTGCTCACACAAGAAAAATCATTTTCAAGAGGCCTGACAGAGGACACCTTAATCATCCCACTGGAGCACACCTACCTAAACAAGGGCCTTCTACACCATGCCATCAACACGCCATGCTGTATTTTTCATCTTTGCTTACATCTTTTGGAATCATTGCAAACTTTCAGCCAAGCATTTCCACAATTAACATCTACCTTTTAGGGTCACTTAGCTAGACTGTGGGCTGAACTATGCAGATTACTTCTACTTTTAGGGAGACTCAAGCCAGTATGAACATGAGGCGAGGGCACATCTTCTTACTGTCCTACCAATCCCATTATACCTTATGCCTCACACTGGCACCTGCCAGTCACAGACAGGAGGTTTACAACTTGAAAATCAGGTATGACTGAAGCACTTTTTGGCACTTGTCCTTCTACAGACAAACTATTTTCTTCGTGCAGCCAGACAAGCACTGTTTATTTTCTCCGCTAAGGCTGCAGAGGTGAATTTTCTATTTGTGGGTTGCAGGTCTGAACCCCGAACGGCCCATACTTTGTGAGAAAGAATGATGCTGCAGACAAGCATTGTGTAAATGTACACAATCTGTGTCCCAATAGTCATCGGGCAAAGGGCATACACACTTATCCATGCACAACCACATGGACGTCAAGGACAGGCGAGTTGGATGGTGGGTATGATACTAGTTTGTAAAAGTGCACCATCGACGAGGATGGGATTTGAACCCATGCATGCAGAGCACAATGGATTAGCAGTCCATCGCCTTAACCACTCGGCCACCTCGTCTCAATAAAACATGACATCTAACGCTATCATTTTTTCAGCTATGGTCAAAGCCCTGTGCGCAAAACACGTCTCATCTTTTCAGGATAGCAAAGTGCACTTTTTGGACAGAAAAGAGGAACGCGCACCTTTTGCTCACACAAGAAAAATCATTTGCAAGAGGCCTGACAGAGGACACCTTAATCATCCCACTGGAGCACACCTACCTAAACAAGGGCCTTCTACACCATGCCATCAACACGCCATGCTGTATTTTTCATCTTTGCTTACATCTTTTGGAATCATTGCAAACTTTCAGCCAAGCATTTCCACAATTAACATCTGCCTTTTAGGGTCACTTAGCTAGACTGTGGGCTGAACTATGCAGATTACTTCTACTTTTAGGGAGACTCAAGCCAGTATGAACATGAGGCGAGGGCACATCTTCTTACTGTCCTACCAATCCCATTATACCTTATGCCTCACACTGGCACCTGCCAGTCACAGACAGGAGGTTTACAACTTGAAAATCAGGTATGACTGAAGCACTTTTTGGCACTTGTCCTTCTACAGACAAACTATTTTCTTCGTGCAGCCAGACAAGCACTGTTTATTTTCTCCGCTAAGGCTGCAGAGGTGAATTTTCTATTTGTGGGTTGCAGGTCTGAACCCCGAACGGCCCTTACTTTGTGAGAAAGAATGATGCTGCAGACAAGCATTGTGTAAATGTACACAATCTGTGTCCCAATAGTCATCGGGCAAAGGGCATACACAATTATCCATGCACAACCACATGGACGTCAAGGACAGGCGAGTTGGATGGTGGGTATGATACTAGTTTGTAAAAGTGCACCATCGACGAGGATGGGATTTGAACCCATGCATGCAGAGCACAATGGATTAGCAGTCCATCGCCTTAACCACTCGGCCACCTCATCTCAATAAAACATGACATCTAACGCTATCATTTTTTCAGCTATGGTCAAAGCCCTGTGCGCAAAACACGGCTCATCTTTTCAGGATAGCAAAGTGCACTTTTTGGACAGAAAGGAAGAACGCGCACCTTTTGCTCACACAAGAAAAATCATTTGCAAGAGGCCTGACAGAGGACACCTTAATCACCCCACTGGAGCACACCTACCTAAACAAGGGCCTTCTACACCATGCCATCAACACGCCATGCTGTATTTTTCATCTTTGCTTACATCTTTTGGAATCATTGCAAACTTTCAGCCAAGCATTTCCACAATTAACATCTGCCTTTTAGGGTCACTTAGCTAGACTGTGGGCTGAACTATGCAGATTACTTCTACTTTTAGGGAGACTCAAGCCAGTATGAACATGAGGCGAGGGCACATCTTCTTACTGTCCTACCAATCCCATTATACCTTATGCCTCACACTGGCACCTGCCAGTCACAGACAGGAGGTTTACAACTTGAAAATCAGGTATGACTAAAGCACTTTTTGGCACTTGTCCTTCTACAGACAAACTATTTTCTTCGTGCAGCCAGACAAGCACTGTTTATTTTCTCCGCTAAGGCTGCAGAGGTGAATTTTCTATTTGTGGGTTGCAGGTCTGAACCCCGAACGGCCCATACTTTGTGAGAAAGAATGATGCTGCAGACAAGCATTGTGTAAATGTACACAATCTGTGTCCCAATAGTCATCGGGGAAAGGGCATACACACTTTTCCATGCACAACCACATGGACGTCAAGGACAGGCGAGTTGGATGGTGGGTATGATACTAGTTTGTAAAAGTGCACCATCGACGAGGATGGGATTTGAACCCATGCATGCACAGCACAATGGATTAGCAGTCCATCGCCTTAACCACTCGGCCACCTCGTCTCAGTAAAACATGACATCTAACGCTATCATTTTTTCAGCTCTGGTCAAAGCCCTGTGCGCAAAACACGGCTCATCTTTTCAGGATAGCAAAGTGCACTTTTTGGACAGAAAAGAAGAACGCGCACCTTTTGCTCACACAAGAAAAATCATTTGCAAGAGGCCTGACAGAGGACACCTTAATCATCCCACTGGAGCACACCTACCTAAACAAGGGCCTTCTACACCATGCCATCAACACGCCATGCTGTATTTTTCATCTTTGCTTACATCTTTTGGAATCATTGCAAACTTTCAGCCAAGCATTTACACAATTAACATCTGCCTTTTAGGGTCACTTAGCTAGACTGTGGGCTGAACTATGCAGATTACTTCTACTTTTAGGGAGACTCAAGCCAGTATGAACATGAGGCGAGGGCACATCTTCTTACTGTCCTACCAATCCCATTATACCTTATGCCTCACACTGGCACCTGCCAGTCACAGACAGGAGGTTTACAACTTGAAAATCAGGTATGACTGAAGCACTTTTTGGCACTTCTCCTTCTACAGACAAACTATTTTCTTCGTGCAGCCAGACAAGCACTGTTTATTTTCTCCGCTAAGGCTGCAGAGGTGAATTTTCTATTTGTGGGTTGCAGGTCTGAACCCCAAATGGCCCATACTTTGTGAGAAAGAATGATGCTGCAGACAAGCATTGTGTAAATGTACACAATCTGTGTCCCAATAGTCATCGGGCAAAGGGCATACACACTTATCCATGCACAACCACATGGACGTCAAGGACAGGCGAGTTGGATGGTGGGTATGATACTAGTTTGTAAAAGTGCACCATCGACGAGGATGGGATTTGAACCCATGCATGCAGGGAACAATGGATTAGTAGTCCATCGCCTTAACCACTCGGCCACCTCGTCTCAGTAAAACATGACATCTAACGCTATCATTTTTTCAGCTCTGGTCAAAGCCCTGTGCGCAAAACACGGCTCATCTTTTCAGGATAGCAAAGTGCACTTTTTGGACAGAAAAGAAGAACGTGCACCTTTTGCTCACACAAGAAAAATCATTTGCAAGAGGCCTGACAGAGGACACCTTAATCATCCCACTGGAGCACACCTACCTAAACAAGGGCCTTCTACACCATGCCATCAACACGCCATGCTGTATTTTTCATCTTTGCTTACATCTTTTGGAATCATTGCAAACTTTCAGCCAAGCATTTCCACAATTAACATCTGCCTTTTAGGGTCACTTAGCTAGACTGTGGGCTGAACTATGCAGATTACTTCTACTTTTAGGGAGACTCAAGCCAGTATGAACATGAGGCGAGGGCACATCTTCTTACTGTCCTACCAATCCCATTATACCTTATGCCTCACACTGGCACCTGCCAGTCACAGACAGGAGGTTTACAACTTGAAAATCAGGTATGACTGAAGCACTTTTTGGCACTTGTCCTTCTACAGACAAACTATTTTCTTCGTGCAGCCAGACAAGCACTGTTTATTTTCTCCGCTAAGGCTGCAGAGGTGAATTTTCTATTTGTGGGTTGCAGGTCTGAACCCCAAATGGCCCATACTTTGTGAGAAAGAATGATGCTGCAGACAAGCATTGTGTAAATGTACACAATCTGTGTCCCAATAGTCATCGGGCAAAGGGCATACACACTTATCCATGCACAACCACATGGACGTCAAGGACAGGCGAGTTGGATGGTGGGTATGATACTAGTTTGTAAAAGTGCACCATCAACGAGGATGGGATTTGAACCCATGCATGCAGGGAACAATGGATTAGTAGTCCATCGCCTTAACCACTCGGCCACCTCGTCTCAGTAAAACATGACATCTAACGCTATCATTTTTTCAGCTCTGGTCAAAGCCCTGTGCGCAAAACACGGCTCATCTTTTCAGGATAGCAAAGTGCACTTTTTGGACAGAAAAGAAGAACTTGCACCTTTTGCTCACACAAGAAAAATCATTTGCAAGAGGCCTGACAGAGGACACCTTAATCATCCCACTGGAGCACACCTACCTAAACAAGGGCCTTCTACACCATGCCATCAACACGCCATGCTGTATTTTTCATCTTTGCTTACATCTTTTGGAATCATTGCAAACTTTCAGCCAAGCATTTCCACAATTAACATCTGCCTTTTAGGGTCACTTAGCTAGACTGTGGGCTGAACTATGCAGATTACTTCTACTTTTAGGGAGACTCAAGCCAGTATGAACATGAGGCGAGGGCACATCTTCTTACTGTCCTACCAATCCCATTATACCTTATGCCTCACACTGGCACCTGCCAGTCACAGACAGGAGGTTTACAACTTGAAAATCAGGTATGACTGAAGCACTTTTTGGCACTTGTCCTTCTACAGACAAACTATTTTCTTCGTGCAGCCAGACAAGCACTGTTTATTTTCTCCGCTAAGGCTGCAGAGGTGAATTTTCTATTTGTGGGTTGCA
The DNA here is from genome assembly GCF_040937935.1 of Hyperolius riggenbachi. Lineage (NCBI taxonomy): Eukaryota > Metazoa > Chordata > Amphibia > Anura > Hyperoliidae > Hyperolius > Hyperolius riggenbachi. Next base: position 42,778,421 of record NC_090648.1, read on the forward strand.
GGTCTGAACCCCGAACGGCCCTTACTTTGTGAGAAAGAATGATGCTGCAGACAAGCATTGTGTAAATGTACACAATCTGTGTCCCAATAGTCATCGGGCAAAGGGCATACACACTTATCCATGCACAACCACATGGACGTCAAGGACAGGCGAGTTGGATGGTGGGTATGATACTAGTTTGTAAAAGTGCACCATCGACGAGGATGGGATTTGAACCCATGCATGCAGAGCACAATGGATTAGCAGTCCATCGCCTTAACCACTCGGCCACCTCATCTCAATAAAACATGACATCTAACGCTATCATTTTTTCAGCTATGGTCAAAGCCCTGTGCGCAAAACACGGCTCATCTTTTCAGGATAGCAAAGTGCACTTTTTGGACAGAAAAGAAGAACGCGCACCTTTTGCTCACACAAGAAAAATCATTTGCAAGAGGCCTGACAGAGGACACCTTAATCATCCCACTGGAGCACACCTACCTAAACAAGGGCCTTCTACACCATGCCATCAACACGCCATGCTGTATTTTTCATCTTTGCTTACATCTTTTGGAATCATTGCAAACTTTCAGCCAAGCATTTACACAATTAACATCTGCCTTTTAGGGTCACTTAGCTAGACTGTGGGCTGAACTATGCAGATTACTTCTACTTTTAGGGAGACTCAAGCCAGTATGAACATGAGGCGAGGGCACATCTTCTTACTGTCCTACCAATCCCATTATACCTTACGCCTCACACTGGCACCTGCCAGTCACAGACAGGAGGTTTACAACTTGAAAATCAGGTATGACTGAAGCACTTTTTGGCACTTGTCCTTCTACAGACAAACTATTTTCTTCGTGCAGCCAGACAAGCACTGTTTATTTTCTCCGCTAAGGCTGCAGAGGTGAATTTTCTATTTGTGGGTTGCAGGTCTGAACCCCAAATGGCCCATACTTTGTGAGAAAGAATGATGCTGCAGACAAGCATTGTGTAAATGTACACAATCTGTGTCCCAATAGTCATCGGGCAAAGGGCATACACACTTATCCATGCACAACCACATGGACGTCAAGGACAGGCGAGTTGGATGGTGGGTATGATACTAGTTTGTAAAAGTGCACCATCGACGAGGATGGGATTTGAACCCATGCATGCAGGGAACAATGGATTAGTAGTCCATCGCCTTAACCACTCGGCCACCTCATCTCAGTAAAACATGACATCTAACGCTATTATTTTTTCAGCTCTGGTCAAAGCCCTGTGCGCAAAACACGGCTCATCTTTTCAGGATAGCAAAGTGCACTTTTTGGACAGAAAAGAAGAACGCGCACCTTTTGCTCACACAAGAAAAATCATTTGCAAGAGGCCTGACAGAGGACACCTTAATCATCCCACTGGAGCACACCTACCTAAACAAGGGCCTTCTACACCATGCCATCAACACGCCATGCTGTATTTTTCATCTTTGCTTACATCTTTTGGAATCATTGCAAACTTTCAGCCAAGCATTTCCACAATTAACATCTGCCTTTTAGGGTCACTTAGCTAGACTGTGGGCTGAACTATGCAGATTATTTCTACTTTTAGGGAGACTCAAGCCAGTATGAACATGAGGCGAGGGCACATCTTCTTACTGTCCTACCAATCCCATTATACCTTATGCCTCACACTGGCACCTGCCAGTCACAGACAGGAGGTTTACAACTTGAAAATCAGAAATGACTGAAGCACTTTTTGGCACTTGTCCTTCTACAGACAAACTATTTTCTTTGTGCAGCCAGACAAGCGCTGTTTATTTTCTCCGCTAATGCTGCAGAGGTGAATTTTCTATTTGTGGGTTGCAAGTCTGAACCCCAAATGGCCCATACTTTGTGAGAAAGAATGATGCTGCAGACAAGCATTGTGTAAATGTACACAATCTGTGTCCCAATAGTCATCTGGCAAAGGGCATACACACTTATCCATGCACAACCACATGGACGTCAACAGGGGAGGACTGGGACCTTCTGGCCTGGGGGGAAACACAAACCAGAGGCCCGTTATCATGGCAGCCCCAGCCCAAATGACGTCACACACGCATCCCACGTCGTATATGCCAGTAGTCACGTGGAGCACCTATGCGGAAATACAGGCAACAGGTGCACATAATACATTTTGAGGGACAACGGCTGGGGTTTACGTCGTGTCTATCATTCGTGGTTATCGCATGCCGTGATTATCACACCTAACAACAACATTGGCCTGAGAGTTCCCAACATCTCAGATTGATACATTCAACCAATTTCCAGCCAAAATTTGTATCCGATTCGATAATATCTAAACGGTTGGTCAATCGGCTGTCAAGTCAACAGATGTATGACCACTTTAATTCCCTAAAGCTCATTCCTCCCCCCCTCACACTTATGCCCTCCCCTTTGCCACTATCTCTACTAATCCCTCAAATATGCCCCTCTTCCACCTCGGATATCCCCCCCCAGTACCGGACCACCATCTCCCACAGTCAGGTAACACATCTTTACTGACCTCCCTGCTGGCACCATGATCCCTGCCTCGCTAATGCTAATTTCCGAAGTTTTGATATCCCTCCTTCCACCACTGTTTTCACCCCCCCCCCCCCACATTCATGCCTTGCTTACCTGCTTTTTATTGGTGGTCAGTGGCAGTGAATCACTGCCTGCCCACGACCCACTTCACTATAGTATGAAACCCTATAGGCTACATCCATACTCAGTACTGACAGGTGGAAAAGCCATTATGATTCGATCATAGTGAAAGAATCTGTCTGTAATAATTGATGCATGTATGGCCAGCTTTAGATTATGGTTTCTAATAACAAGATTAGAGAGAGGAGGCAAAGCAGGTGGTTTTGGTGCACGGCGCCAGGGCTTTGGAGTCAGTACAAAAATCTTCCGACTCCAACTCCTCAGTTTATGAAACCACCGACTCCGACTCCAGGTACCCAAAATGGCTCCGATTCCGACACCTTGACTCCGACTCCTTAGTCTAAAACTTACCTGGGCTGTGGATTTTGTACAAAAATCATCCGACCCCCGACTCCTCAGTTTATAAAATCTCCGACTCCGGGTACCCAAAATTGCTCTGACTCCGACTCCTCGACTCTGACTCCTACTCCGACTCCACAGCCCTGCACCAGTTACCCAAACCAGGAGCCCCACAGCAGCAATAATAAACTGCGCGGGGAGCGTAAGGGTAATTTGGGGCTCAGGTTATCGCCGTACCCCAAATTACACCTCCCTCTGAGTTGCAACGACTCGGAGGAGGAATAGTATTTAACACTGCCAGGGAGTTTAGTGGCAGCAGCAAAAGACGTCATTTGACGCTCCCGGGCGCCCAAATTACCCGCAGCATACAAATACTAAGAGCTCAGACACACTATAAGCACTTTTATGAGCACTTTTTAGCCATCAGAGCTTTCTGAGAGGTTTTTAAAAAGGGCTCCCATTGACTTACATTAAAATCATGGTAAAATCGTGATCGCTGTAAAATCGCTCAGAAAAGCACTCATAGTGTGTCTAAGACCTTTATGCAGAGAAGGGGAGAAACAGTGAGGAAAGAAAAGCTGAAAGAGAAGATAGTTAAGTGACAAGACAATATGCTCTGTACAGCACTGCGGAAGATGGCGGCGCTATATAAATGCTAAATAATAATAATAATAATTTGCCTCACCAGGATTGCACTTTTATTTAGCTTTCCTGTATAACAAGAAGACACAGCCAGCCAGCACTAGGGAAAGAGGGAAACAAAGGTGAATGAGGGAGACCTCACTTTCTAAACAGGAGGTCAGTAAACTATAGAAACTGAAGAAGAGGTCTTGCATCTGTATGACAGCTGCACAGCTGTAGGCAAGTGCTGTGTTCAGTAGTCACAGAGACAGAATAACTGAAAATAGGTTTATTTACAGGACTCACCAGTTCTCTACAAGTAGCAGCATTCTCACTCCATGTTCTTAGTTGGCAAAAAACAGGAACCAACGACCCACAACAGTGCAGATAATCAGTTTTAGAAGTAGCAAAGTGCTATCTAGAGTAGAGATGTCGCGAACCTCCGATTTTCGGTTCGCGAACCTTCGCGGAAGGTTCGGTTCGCCGAAAAGTTTGCGAACCGCAATAGACTTCAATGGGGATGCGAACTTTGAAAAATAGAAAAAATTATGCTGGCCACAAAAGTGATGGAAAAGATGTTTCAAGGGGTCTAACACCTGGAGGGGGGAATGGCGGAGTGGGAATACATGCCCAAAGTCCCGGGGAAAAAATCTGGATTTGATGCAAAGCAGTGTTTTAAGGGCAGAAATCACATTGAATGCTAAATTGCAGGCCTAAAGTGCTTTAAAAAATCTTGCATGTGTATACATCAATCAGGGAGTGTAATTAGAGTTCTGCTTCACACTGACACTCCAAACTCACTGTGTAAAGCACCGCAAACAGCTGTTTGCGTAGTGACGGCCGTGCTGGACTGGTGCGCACCGTGGCGAGAGTGTAGGCCGTGGCGTTTTTCAAGCCCATATGGTCGCAGGGCTGTGGTAGCTCAATGATAGAACAACAGTGACTGTCCAGCTGATCAAATTTGGTCTGACCACAATGAAGCAACGACCTTATTATCTTTTGTGTCCCACCCCCACCCGAGACACTCAAATAGTCGGCGGTCATTGCTTCATTGTGATACGCAAGCCCCTTCACCGCGGCAAGGTAATGATCATGAAGGGGGATGGGCACATGTACCTTTTGTTTATTTGGTGCAGCCGCCCGCAGTGCAGCCAGAAAAATTAGGCAGGCATGTACACGCACCAGAAAAATTAGTGTAGCGGCCGCTGCTAGCAGCGGCCTTAAAAATTCAGGAATCTGCGCCTAGAGTCCTTGACCCTGTTGGTGGTGGCGGAGAAGGCAAGCGGCCTGCAGGCAGAGATGCTGTGTGTGGGGACTGACTTAGTCTTCGGTCATGGAGTAGCCCTCCGTGATCCATTCCTCATTCATTTTGAGCTGGGTTCACTGAACAGTAAAGGTACTTAGATGCAGTGAGGTGGGTTCACTGAACAGTAAAGGTACTTAGATGCAGTGAGGTGGGTTCTCTCAACACAACAGGTAGTTAGATGCAGTGAGGTGGGTTCACTGAACAGTAAAGGTACTTAGATGCAATGAGGTGGGTTCACTCAACACAACAGGTAGTTAGATGCAGTGAGGTGGGTTCACTGAACAGTAAAGGTACTTAGATGCAGTGAGCTGGGTTCACTCAACAGTAAAGGTAGTTATATGCAGTGAGGTGGGTTCACTCAACACAACAGCTAGGTATATGCAGTGAGGTGTGTTCCCTGAACACAACAGGTAGTTAGATGCAGTGAGCTGGGTTCACTCAACACAACAGGTAGTTAGATGCAGTGAGGTGGGTTCACTGAACATTTAAGGTAGTTATATGCAGTGAGGTGGGTTCACTCAACACAACAGCTAGGTATATGCAGTGAGGTGGGTTCACAGAACACAACAGGTAGTTGTGAAGGATTGCGGAATAGCCGCCGCGTGCTCTGACTGCGGTTTACGCGCGGCGACATGTGTCTGATGTAGTACAGCCTTCCTGTGCACATAGGCTGAGGAATACACGCGTGCGCGCGGAGAGACAGAAGCTTTATGGGAAGCAGAGAGGGATCAGCTGACTCCCTTGGTCAGCTGATCTCAGGATGTATGCGGATTGGCTGGAGGGGACGGGGCGGCGCTGGTCAGCGCTGCACTATATAACCACTCGTCCCTCAGTATCACGTTGTCTGCCGTTGCGAATGCTATGTGTTGGCACACAGACCTCAGTCAGATCCCACAGTGTGTTGTAACCAGGTGGACCTGGGGATTCACACTGAGCTAGATTATTCTCGCATTGTTATGTTATGCTTTAGACCAGTTCCAGGGTGTTGTGACTACGGACCTCACACCCAAGACTAGGATACTGTGTCAATGCTATGTTATGCTATAGACTAGTTCCAGGGTGTTGTGACTACGGACCTCACACCCAAGACTAGCATTGTGTACTTGTTTTACTTTAGCCCGCTTCCAGGGTGTAGAGAGCTAGGATCTCACATCCAGTTAGGGCAAGTCTGTTCATCTTAGCAGCAGGGCACCCAGCAACCTAGCCTAGGCCACTCTCCTAGGGAGCCTTCAGGCTATAGGAATTGGAAGCGGGAAAAAAGGGCGCATGCCGCTAGTGGACAAAAAGGGCGCCGCCATTAACTCTCATAATAAATAGCGTTTAATGGGCGCCGAGCAGGAAAAAAGGGCGCAGGACATAAATAACGTTTACAACTGGCGCCAGGAGATTTTTAATGATTTATAAGTGTGCTTGTGGTGATTTACGTTTATAAAATGCACCCGTGTCGAATAACGTTTATAAAAATACTAAACATATTTATCTTATTTAACTAATTAAAACATTATTTAAAGTTTTATCCCTTACTGTTTGTAAAACATTATTATTCACAAAATAAAGCGATCAGTACGTAACGTAAATTGCAAAATATTTTTTCCATCCACAATTAGTAAAACATTATTATCCACATAATAAAGGGGGGTCTTAGGTTTAGGCACCACCAGGGGGGTCTTAGGTTTAGGCACCAACAGGGGGGTCTAGGGGTTAGGGGTAGGTACAGGGAGGGTTACTTAGGCACCAACAGGGGGGTCTTAGGTTTAGGCACCAACAGGGGGGTCTTAGGTTTAGGCACCAACAGGGGGGTCTTAGGTTTAGGCACCAACAGGGGGGTCTTAGGTTTAGGCACCAACAGGGGGGGTCTTAGGTTTAGGCACCAACAGGGGGGTCTAGGGGTTAGGGATAGGTACAGGGAGGGTTCTGTGTAAGAGTAGGCTTAGGTAAAGTTTTAGTAAAATTTTAGTAATAATTACTAATGTTTTACAACACTTATTACGAACGTAGTTATATTTATATCATCGTTATAAAGAATATTTTCAGATTTTATTATAAGAACAAACCGTAAATGAAGGTTATTCACAATAATATAGAATTATAACAATTAAACATATATTATTGTTTTTTTCATAAACGTAATTATAAGTTTAACTTTAGAAACAGGGAAGATTAACGTTTTCACAATTTCCGACTTCATAAACATTATTTAATGATTTATAATTTTGTTAAACCTTATTTGTAAACGAAATATAGCACACTATTTTTATAAACCCTATTAATGATTAATTATTATTTAGAGTTTACACCCCGTGCCCTTTTTGTCCGGGCGCCCTTTTTGTACGTACGCATAGGAATTCACCCACAGTCTGGGGTGAATTCCTTTCTTCTTCTACCTCCAGCTCCTCTGGTGGTCCTTACTCAAAGTGGTACTGTTACACCAAACACTCATATTTTAGGTGTCCAGAGGTTAGACAAACCTGGATTATTGGTGATTCTGCAGATCATCCATAATCTGGTGTATATCTGCATTACTGGTGATTCTGCAGATCATCAATAATCAGATTCTCTCTCTGCGTGTTGACACCAATCGTTACAGTAGTTAAATGCAGTGAGCTGTGTTCACTCAACACAAAGCTAGGTATGTGCAGTGATGAGGTGGGTTAAAGTGGACCCAATTTAAAAATACAAAATTTCAGAAATAAAATCTATTTTCTAAATTATAATAATAAATATCAGCCTTTTTTCGGTTGTATGATGACAAATATAAAATATTTTACATTTTTTCGGAGGAACCCCTCCCTTTCTTTCAAATTGCCGGACAAAATCCGGCAAACTGTGGTGTCCAGCAATGGAGGAATTGCTAATGGTTGCCCCAGTATAACCCTAGCTATTAAAAGAGAAGGGTGAAAAACATGCACTGAAATGCTCATAGGTTTGAAGGAGTGTTTATTCATCTTGTATGTGTCAGAGTGGTGCAACTAAATATTTTTAATTTAAAAAAATGTTTGGTTTGGGTCCGCTTTAAGTAAACACAACAGGTACTGGGTATATGCAGTACTGGGTAGTACAATATGCAGCTCCGTGTCACACACACAGGTAGTCAGTCACTGAATGTGCTGGGCTGCTGGCAGTGGCACACACACTATCAATTAGCAAGGCTGTGCATGCAACAAAAGCAGGGACGGATCTAGGGGGGGGGGGGCCGAGCAGGTATCTTGCCCCAGGCGCAGTTTGTTGAATTCTTAAAAAGGCGGCAAAATGAATGGCAGTTTAGGAGCCAAAACCTGACCTTTAGGCGCCAAAACCAGACCTTGCCCCAGGCGCAACTTGGTCTTGCTCCGTCCCTGAACAAAAGTGTCAGTTTGACACAGAAAAAAAAAAAAAAGTACAGGATGAGCTCTGAAAAGAGCTGTTGAGAGGGTGCTATAAAAGCAATAATAATCAGCCAGGAGCAAGCTAAGCAGTCAAGAACCTAACTAATCTGTCCCTAGAAGAACAAGTCTGCAGCAGCTCGCCCTAGTCTGTCTAATAGCAGGCACACGAGTGAGTGTAATGGCCGGCGAGCCTGCCTTATATAAGGGGGGGTGGGGCTCCAGGGCTTAGTGTAGCCTGAATGGCTACAATGTGCCTGCTGACTGTGATGCTGTCACGATTGTGGAACTTTCCCCGTGATCAGCGCACAACGCGTGCGCTGACACGGCGGAGATCCTCCACAAGCGTATAATTTGCAGGAACCCAGCAAAAGGTGCTACGCACCTGTAGAGGGAAATTCCTGTCGGCAGATGGCGCTGGGGAGTGCAGAGGAACCAATCCTCTGTACCTCCACAAGTGCCAGACAGGAATTGTACGAAGCGCAGAACGCAATCGCAAGAGAGGCGATTGTGAATGAGATTGAGCAAAAGGGATAGGTTGTATGTGTGTGCGCCAATCCAGTCGCCACTCCGCGACCGCGCACACACAACAGCAGATACGAAATAGGAACGCGATCGCGAGAGGTGCGATCGCGAGACGTGACACAAGGCAGAACAGAATACGAGGGTAGCAAAGGCACAGCAAATACAATAAGGAGATACGGAAAATAACAACCGCTAGCTAACCGCGAACACCGCACTCATTCGCAACAGTGCACGCGGTTATGCGCGATCTCCACGTGATAAGCACAATAGAGACAAGCACGCCTAACTAACCATAAACAGACAAACATGAAACAGGGGACGCGAGCGCTTGCTTAACGGTTACCTCACCGAGCCTGTAGCAAGCGCAGCGGACAAGACAGACACGAAAAACAAGAACTAGGCAGGAAGGATCCGCCGCTCTTCCGCCAGAGCAAGTGTGATCCAAGCAGGAACATAGATCAGAAAGATCCACAGCCGCTAACGCTAGCGGCTAGTGCGATCTCAGCAAGACAGAACGATTCGCTATCAACCGCCGTTGGTGACAGCGCAATCGCGACCGACAAGACAGAACAGAAGGATCCCCAGCGCTCGCACAAAGTAGCTAGCGTGATCCCAGGAAACAGAACAGAAGGATCCCCAGCGCTAGCACAAAGTAGCTAGCGCGATCCCAGGAAACAGAACAGAAGAGATAGCTGGTAGCAACCGCTGCACCAGCTATACTCCAAGAACATAGATCAGAACCATTTCCTGTCAACCACCATAGGGACAGGATAATGGCAAACAGGCAAGACAAGACAGAACAGGCAATACAGATAATACAACCTGACTGGGCTAGAAGGGGAGCCTAAAGCAACCCCCAGGAATTAACTATACTAGATAGCAATGGCTGACACTCCAGCAGTGTCCATCAGGAACTGAGCAAGGAAGGGAAATGACCAGCAAAGCATTCTGGGAAACATAAAGCTCTTATAGTGCCAGTCATCAAAGAAGGCAGGTAGGGGATTTGCATAACGAATGTATGCAAATTCCCCAGCAAGAGAACAGAACAGAAACTTGCAATGAAAAGACAGGTCTCTGTTCCAGAGACCTGCAGCCCACAGACTAGAGGAATGGACAAACAGCAGTCTGCCTGTGCAGCCAGCTGAGCGGATCATCACAGTACCCCCCCTTCTAGGGATGGATTCCAGACATCCCTCAAGACTGGTAACATCACAAAACTCTAACTGAAGACTCATGAAGGTCAGGACAGCCCGACAAGGCCCAATTCCAGAGTCAGTCCATCCGAAACCGACCTCATCGGAAGCAGAAGCCACCGAAACATGCCCATCAGCACTGCAAGTCTCAGCGTAACACCCATCAGGACTGTGGACACCAGAGAAGAAGCCATCGACACCCTCCAGACAATACCCACCACCTTCCAAGGAGCGTCCAAGAATACCAAACCTGCTGCAATACCTGTTCGAAGTGTCCCTTACAACACCAAAGCCATTGCTGATCGTATTCAGGGCACCAAGCAAAACCTTTCCCGGAATCTCCCAGAACGCCTTGAAGCTCCGCAGAGATCCCAAGAAGCCAGAACGCTCACCAGGCTCACATGGAGAACCACCAAGAACCCCTATGGAACCTATGATCATTCCAGACTCAAAATTAGCAGGACACCCATCAAGATCAGGACTTTCAGGGACCACTTCTGGGCATGCAAGCAGGCAGGCTATATCAGAACATGTCTCCACTGAGGAAGCATCTGAGTACGCTGGTAACCGAGGCACACTTGGGCTTTCTGGATCACAGAGCACATCGGGGTACACTAGTACAGGAGAAACCTCAGGACATGTCGGGGAACTGCCAACCTCAGAGTCCGACACGACAAGACCAAAACCAGTACCGGGCAGAAAATCATCACGAGTAAAGATCACAGGTACTGGTCTTTCAAAAGAAGACTCGGACTCAAATTCAGAATTTTCTGTAACTGTAACATCATTATTGACTACACATGACTGAAGCTCCACAAGAGCTGCAAAAGTAGTCAGCAAGGCAGCAATGCCTATTGAAGTGGGCAACACCTCAGAAGGACCTGGGGGGCAGGAGACATCTCCTACAAGTTCTGCACCCTTTGGGAGGAACTCGGAGACCTTTAGATCATCAAACAAGACCTCAGGAACATCATTTTTCAAGTTGTCTAAGAAGGATTCTGTACTATCCATGTTACAGGGCAAAACTGGAACTTTATTTTGAGAACAGGACAGATGTCCCAGGGAAGGTTCCACCATAAACTAAGACTGAATTTCATCATCATGAGTGGCACGTACAGGAATATTCACTGGACCACACACTGACTTCCTAACTTTAATCTCGCTGCACCCAGAACTCCGCGTAGTAGTCAAACTAGCTTGCAATTCCAAAACTGCAGAAAGACAGGTAAAAATAGCAGCAATACCTAGACGAGCCTCTAGGGGCAGGGCAGGAGATATTGTACAAGGCAATATTGACTCATCCAGAGTACTGGGTGGAGAGTCAATACTTTCTTCAGAATCAGACTCGCAAATGTCAATGCAAGTGGACATCATGCCTTCATTCATGGTACAGGGCAGGTTCAGAGAAGGCTTCTCTGGACAAGGCAAAGAAGCTTCAGCATCAGATTCGCAAAACCGAAGCGCTGTCTCACTCTTAGATTCGGCTAACAATGTCGAATCCGAGGAGTCAGAACGCAAAATTTGCGGATCCAAGATCGCTTTAGGTTGCGAAACTGACGCTTCCATATCGCAAACTTCCGCGATCTGCGGAGCAGACTGCAAGGCATCTAGGACAGAAACACTGGAGCAACTGTCATCAGGCAACAGGCCTGCACAGGTGTGAACAGGGTGAGACAGAAACTCATTTGCAGAAGAAATGGCGACATCAACAGGATAAACTTTATTAGGCATAATAATTTTACTTTTGACGCTGCATAGTCGAGAAATTTTCCCCATAGCAGGGTCACAGACAGAAGATCTCAAAGATCTGTTTCTAACTGACAAAGGATCCCACACATCCTTGAGGAAACCGGCAGACTCATGCCGATCACAATCTGCAGGAACATCCGAGAAACAGGCATCAGATCGCACAGATTCAAACTGCACACTGTCAGGAGAGAATCCTTCAGGATTCGCACAGGAACCAACCACAGCGGCACACTCATTCATTTCAGATTGCACAAAGTCAAGACTCTCATGCTTTACCCCAGAAAGGCAGGAACAATCATCCGACAAAGATGTCTCTTTATTGGAATCAATTGGTTGGTGTGTGTGCAACTCATCCAAAATCGTTTGCCATACATAGATCACCAGATCCACATCATCCTTGTCACATTCATCGGAATCAATCAGAAGGTACATAGAATCGAGACAAGCATTCAAGACATCTTCACTTTTTGCGATGTAAAAATCGCAAAAGGCTTTCCAATCAAAATCGAATTCTTCCAGCAAGGCCCCAATATCCCAGGAAGCAAATGGGGGTTCAAACAGGCCAGTATCCAGATAATCTCCATAGGGGTGGAGTTCAGGAACAAGAACAGATTTTTTAACTGCTTTAATGTAGTGTGCGATCCTACCTATAGCAGGATCCACATAAGCTTTGGATTGGGGCAAAAACCCTGGAAACTGATCAGCAGATGCATTATAAACATCATTATCATACTGCATGGTTTTGCCCATTTCAGACTTGACAGAAATAACCTCTTTATTTGTGGTTGCTAGGGGCAACGGATCTTTCCGCTGGGAAGCCTTCCTAGATCTTTTACGTTTAGACTTAGAGGCTTTGGATGGCTGCTTTGTGGATGAAAGAGTAGATGGAACAGCTGATTGAGCTGCTGACAACAACTCATTAAGGGGGTATGGTAATTGAGGTAATCTCAGCCAATTGTGAATTAAAAAGGCCAAGAATTCCAGGGGTCTTTGACTCAGGGTGGTATGATCTAACACATCATAACCCCACATTAACATTTTGCCCCCCAACAGAATGTAGACCATTTGGGGGGCCCAGGTAGACACTGGGGTGCATTGGAATTCAGGGTTCGCTAACAGTTTCGTACACTCAGACAAAAATTCGTCTGCTGATTCAGGTTCAAGTTTTTTAAATCTCTTAAAGGTACAAGAGCCATATTCGACAAAATCGTACAAATCGGAAATTCCGTCTACACTGGGGTTTTGGGTATGGCTGGTCATTCTGTCACGATTGTGGAACTTTCCCCGTGATCAGCGCACAACGCGTGCGCTGACACGGCGGAGATCCTCCACAAGCGTATAATTTGCAGGAACCCAGCAAAAGGTGCTACGCACCTGTAGAGGGAAATTCCTGTCGGCAGATGGCGCTGGGGAGTGCAGAGGAACCAATCCTCTGTACCTCCACAAGTGCCAGACAGGAATTGTATGAAGCGCAGAACGCAATCGCAAGTAAGGCGATTGTGAATGAGATTGAGCAAAAGGGATAGGTTGTATGTGTGTGCGCCAATCCAGTCGCCACTCCGCGACCGCGCACACACAACAGCAGATACAAAATAGGAACGCGATCGCGAGAGGTGCGATCGCGAGACGTGACACAAGGCAGAACAGAATAGAATACGAGGGTAGCAAAGGCACAGCAAATACAATAAGGAGATACGGAAAATAACAACCGCTAGCTAACCGCAAACACCGCACTCATTCGCAACAGTGCACGCGGTTATGCGCGATCTCCACGTGATAAGCACAATAGAGACAAGCACGCCTAACTAACCATAAACAGACAAACATGAAACAGGGGACGCGAGCGCTTGCTTAACGGTTACCTCACCGAGCCTGTAGCAAGCGCAGCGGACAAGACAGACACGAAAAACAAGAACTAGGCAGGAAGGATCCACCGCTCTTCCGCCAGAGCAAGTGTGATCCAAGCAGGAACATAGATCAGAAAGATCCACAGCCGCTAACGCTAGCGGCTAGTGCGATCTCAGCAAGACAGAACGATTCGCTATCAACCGCCGTTGGTGACAGCGCAATCGCGACCGACAAGACAGAACAGAAGGATCCCCAGCGCTCGCACAAAGTAGCTAGCGTGATCCCAGGAAACAGAACAGAAGGATCCCCAGCGCTAGCACAAAGTAGCTAGCGCGATCCCAGGAAACAGAACAGAAGAGATAGCTGGTAGCAACCGCTGCACCAGCTATACTCCAAGAACATAGATCAGAACCATTTCCTGTCAACCACCATAGGGACAGGATAATGGCAAACAGGCAAGACAAGACAGAACAGGCAATACAGATAATACAACCTGACTGGGCTAGAAGGGGAGCCTAAAGCAACCCCCAGGAATTAACTATACTAGATAGCAATGGCTGACACTCCAGCAGTGTCCATCAGGAACTGAGCATGGAAGGGAAATGACCAGCAAAGCATTCTGGGAAACATAAAGCTCTTATAGTGCCAGTCATCAAAGAAGGCAGGTAGGGGATTTGCATAACGAATGTATGCAAATTCCCCAGCAAGAGAACAGACCAGAAACTTGCAATGGAAAGACAGGTCTCTGTTCCAGAGACCTGCAGCCCACAGACTAGAGGAATGGACAAACAGCTGTCTGCCTGTGCAGCCAGCTGAGCGGATCATCACAGATGCAGAGGGTCAAAGTTGACCCTCATAGTGCATTATGGGGCCAATCGAACTTCCGCAAAAGTTCGCTTGGTGCAGGCGAACGCGAACCCCCAAAGTTCGCCTGGAACCGTTCGCTACATCTCTAATCTAGAGGCCAAATGTATGAACATTGCAGCAAGCACTGTTTAACAGATTTTTACATTAGTACATGCAGTGCTCCCAAAAATATTGCTTATAATTTACACTAAACAGCATATGTGATTTTGGAACTTAACAGCTTTTAATTATTTTCATTATCTTTTAATTCATAACGTGCTGACACATTACACACTATACAACACACAAGGGAAGTAGAAGATAAACCCAGGGCCGGGCCGAGGCATAGGCTGGAGAGGCTCCAGCCTCAGGGCGCAGTGTAGGAGGGGGCGCACAATTCATTTAGCTGTCATTCCTAATTGTGTATAAAGCAGAAAGAAATAAGAAAAGGGGATACATGGCAGTGACTGCAAGCCAGATAACTAGATATTAAGGTGTTGGGGAGGTTGTGGGCCCTGTGGCACCTCTTAGTCTAATAGCAATCAGTGTGTGACGGCTGGGGTGGGAGGGATGGAGGGGCGCAGTTTGGTGTCTCAGCCTTGGGTGCTGGAGGACCTTGTCCCACCTCTGGATAAACCTGTATATTTAGCAAGTAAAAGGTATGGCACAGAAGGAGAAAAGGACCCGGCAAAACATAAAAAAAGAATATACGTTATAATAGCTGCATATTGTGGTCGCAGTTTGTTAGCTATATTCCTTCCGAGGTGGCTGCACGATCACTTTAGCAGCAGTCAGACCTATGGATTCAACTCCCTGGTTTTAGTGAGTAGCCTCTCTCCAGCTGGGAGATGCAATGATCACGACACTTAAGTTGGTGAAAATGCATCTGAAATCTTTATTTACAGGTCAATCTTATATACACCCTGATGTAGGGGAAAGAACCAGGTTAAACCGGTGTGCCCATGTGAAGTAGTGGAGACAATAGAACAGACATGGTAGAGACAGCAAAAACAATAGCATGTGTTGTTCTGTAAACACTGGCAGAGGTAGAATTTGTGCATGTGTTAATTTCTCAATGGACCAGGTTTTTTAACAACAATGCGTGACTAGGTCTGAGTCTTCAGATCTCTGTCACAGTGGCTTGTATGGTAATATACCAACTGGGTATTGAAATACAGGTATTGTATTCTGTCTCTCAAAGGTGTCTGGAACTTCTAGAGTGTTAATTATTAATGTATCTGTAAAGCACTGTCTGGAGGAATGTGCTGCTGACTAGTTGGAGCAATGATGTCATTTTAAGATAGATTTGATGTGCTGTATATATTTTAATATCGGGGTGATTTAAGTCGCACATTAATAAAACCTTTCAACCCAACCTTTGATCCCAACCTTTTGTAAAAGGGCGGGATCACCCAGAGAACATCACCATGCGTCCTCCTGAGTATGTTCCCTGTGTGGTTGCTGTGGGTATGCAAGCCCTACACATGGATATGAGATTAGGAATGCACTGTGCACAACAGCATAGAATTATTATACACATGATTACCCCCACTATGGTGATTATCAGCTGTTGGATGAATGCAGTACCAGGCAACCACCCAAAAACCCAGTCCCACCAATTGCTACTGATATCTTCCTTGATTTCCTTTGCTAACTCACTTAGTGTTTTAATATGGCTTTGTATTGATTTGGAGTGATCACTCAGATTGAAACAACACATACCTTCAAAAGAATCACATCCCATGTTGTGCTTAAGCAAGAGGTAATCAATGGTCAGCCTATTTTGTAGTATTGCCTGTCTAGTGCCCTGGAGATCCATTAATAATTCAGCCAGAGCACTAGAGGTGTGGTTTAACCCTTTTGCAAGTGCACAAGCAACCCTACTCAGCTGTCTGTGATTTTCTGTAGCAAGGCCGGGGACTCCAACTAGGGATATGGCCAGAGCAATGTACTCAGCTTCAGAGAGCAACTGTACTGCTGAGTTACAGTCGCTTGGGAGAGTATATCCCAAGGATCTAGGGGATCGTGAGTGGGCAATTGATTTTGGGGGTAGTATCACTGAGAGGCGGGAAAGAGTACACGGTCCCCCTGTTATATTTCCTGGGACATATGTCCAGCTGTGAGCTCCACATGTCAGTAACCATCCCTTCGGGAGCTGGACGTTTTTTACATAGCTGGGTTGAACAATTGTATGGGTACAGGTCATATTGTTGGCAACTGACTTGCACGGGCGAGGCTCTAAACAGGTGGCATTATACTCTTTTGAATATGTAGGCTGGCGACCAGGTTGTGTGCACATGGGGATGTGACTTCTATCGCAGGTCATGTCATAACAAACCTCAGCGGAGGTTACATATCCTGTTTCTACCTCTACCATTGTTCTTGTGACTGCATATGAGGATACATTGCTACAATAAGCGTACAAATTTGGATGTGTGTATACATCAGTGTTCTCCATACTTGAGTCATCCCACACTGTACCATAATGCATTCGTAAAACATCAACTGGAGTGGGAACAGCTAGAAGACAGGTTGAGAATAAATCATGGGAACTGTAGTGGTCAGAAAGGCAAAAATCTGAAGAGTTCAATATGTTGATAGCAATGAATGCCCATATGTTGTCCTTGGTATCTAATAAGTTTGGTTTTAACTCCAAAGTGGAGACGTCGATGTCTCTTGCATTTATCACTTTCTTGGGTAAGGAGGGGCATATCGAGGGTAGGTCCTCAGGGTGGTGAGAACATGCTGCAAACAACCAGACCATGGTTGCCAGCATTGTGCCTGCTGCACAGAGTGCTATTGCTGCTTGAATGGGAACTCTTCCAGGAGTAGAGGTGTACATTGGCATTGTACTGATGCTTCCGTCTGGATCCAACTGGAACTCGTCTGATACCGGTCACTCGCTCTGGTCCGCGCGCGTGGGACCCAGAGGTGGGGCTTCCTTCAATCTCGATGCGTGGATCCACACAGGGGAGTCGTCTGTCAGCACCGCAGTTCTGGTCACTGCCTGGACTGTCGCAGGGGGTCCGTAGGGTGGGTCCAGCGACTTCAACTTATGGAGGGCCTTCACCAGGACTCTGTCTCCAGGTTTGAATGGGTGGGTCGGTGCACCTGTTGGCAAAGGAAACGAGAGCGAAATATCACCATAATCACTATTCAATTTTTCAATCAATTTTGCTACATATTCCTCTTGTATCTGCTGCAAGTCTCCAGGTATCAGAATTAATGGGCTCGGTGTCCATGGGGTTGGGAAGGGTCTCCCCATCAAAATTTCGAAAGGAGATAACCTGGTTCTTGGGTCTGGAGTCATTCTGACTTCAGCAAGAATCGCAGGTAAGTACTGGTCCCACTTATGGTAGGTACCCTCCGTTGCCTTCCTCAGTTTGTCCTTCAGTGTGCGATTCATTCTTTCAACAACACCTGCACTCTGGGGGTGATATGGTATGTGGAACTTCCAATCTATAGCCAACTGTTCAGCTATGGACTGTGTTACCTTTGCAGTGAATGGGGTTCCATTGTCAGAGCTGATTCTGACCGGACAACCCCACCTGGGAATAATTTCTTTGCACAAAATCTTTGCTACAGTTTTTGCATCCTCTTTCCTTACCACAAAAGCCTCTGGCCATCTGCTGAATCTGTCAACAATTACCAAAAGAATTTTACACCCGTTTGTTGCCTTTGGCATGTGTGTAAAATCGATTTGTAATTCCTGAAATGGCCCTTGTGGGGGCAGTAAGTGTTCATGGTGGCCTACTTTTTTACCTTGGACATTGTTTCTAGCACAAGTGAGACATCTTGAAATCATACTTTCTGTGACTTGTTTTAAATTTTCTGCACAAAACCTTTTACTTACCTCCTCCATTGTTTGCTTGAGTCCCTTGTGGCCTAAACCATGTATTTGTAGTATAAGAACAGGGGCTGCTACTTGAGGAATTCCTACCACTCCTCCTTTTGACCATAGACCGTTAGCGTCTTTGGTCAACCCTTGGGTCTCCCAATAAGTAATGTCTGCTGGCGTTGCAAATGCTTGGAGTTGGGACAGCATGACGTTATTTTCAGGTGTGAGCGGTACCAGCGGGGCATTTAGAAGAACCTCAGTTGCATGATTAAGTGTGACATGAGAAGCTGCTTTTGCATGCTTGTCTGCTAACCTGTTTCCCTGGGCAACTAGTGTCATTGAGGTTGTGTGCGCCTGGCACTTAATGACTGCAATGGCTTCTGGGAGTTGAATCGCTGCAAGAAGATTTGTAATGAGCTGTGCATGCGCAATTAGTTTACCTGCCGCTGTCGTGAACCCTCTATGCTGCCATATTACCCCAAAGTCGTGACACACTGAAAATGCGAATCTAGAGTCTGTGTACACATTTACTCGCTTGTTAGCCATGATTTCACAAGCTCTGGTGAGTGCGATTAACTCAGCAGCTTGTGCTGATGATACAGGAGCTGGCATGGCCTCCAGAACTGTATCAGGCAATTGTACAACTGCATAACCAGCATGAAATGTGTGATCATCTGGTCGTGTGCAGGAGCCATCTACAAAAACATCGTCTGCATCAGGAAAGGGGACGCTTTGTAGGGTGGGGCGGGGGCTTGTGGCAATGTGAATTCGTTCTGCACATTCATGTTGTTCTGATATCTCATCTTGTAGCCCCTTGAATCCTAGGAGAGAGTTCAAGAACAACATTGGTGCAGTTGTTGGTGCACAGTAGTGAACCTTGAGCCCTGGAGTGGTGGTAAGGATAACATCATATCCCGCCAACCGTTGGGCAGTCATGTGTTGTGTGGACAGATTTTTTAGGAGGTGAAGGACAGAGTGTGACATGTAGAGTGTTGTATGGAGAGGTGGTGAACTTTAGCACGTTCTGTTTGAGGAATGCCTCAATCATTGGCGCTAGAGCTTCTTCCTTTGCTTTCTGGATGGGATATTTTTTATCTGTGCCTGCTGGGTCTGTGTAGGCATTGGTTGGGCCTGGTCTGGGGGCGGGCAGGGGCAATCTCTAACGAAGTGCCCTGGTTGCTTACACCTGTAGCAGACACGTGAGTTTTGTCTGGGCCCTGCATGCTGCTGAAAGCTGCGCTTATCTGTATATCTCCCCCTATTGCCATGGCGGGGGTGGGGCTGGGAGTAATGAATACTATGAGCTGAAGACTTGGTGGTCTGCTTATGAACCTCAAAGCATCCTGCCGAGTCTTTAGCTATAGCCTGCTTCATTGTTTGTGTTGGGGTTAATGTTGGCCAGTTATATTCTGTTGTTAATTTAGTTAAGACAGGGTATAATGGCACATAAGGAGGCGGAGCAGAAGTTGGGGATACAATGGGGGCTTTGATCTGCTGCTTTTCAGTTACACAGCTAAGATCAGTCCAAAAAGTTTGCAATGATAACCATGCCTGTCCACAGGTTTTCATATAAGTTTTATCCCAGTTTGGATCTCCCTGATACCATGGAGAAAGCACCTATGTCATTTAGACACAACCCCTTTATCATGGTAACATGAAATTCTGAAAAAGATCCCTCTCTTGGAAATGGATCACTACATCTCATTCCCTCAGTCCAATTTGACATATTATCCACCCATGGGTCTGTATAAAATGAACCTAGACACCTCTGGACAAACATTTTAGGTGTTTCCCCAAATTCATTTTTGGGAGACACTTTCACCAGAGAGTGGTTCGCAGCAGACTTAGGAACATGCTTTTCAGTTCTAAACTTAAATTTCAAATTTCCCTTGGGCGTCCCCATACCTTGAGAGTTGCCCATTATACTAAGCTAAAATACAATAAAAAAAATAGAGTGAGATTAGCTGAGCTTGAAGGTTTATCTAGGGATGGTGATGTCAGTATTAGACTTTACTGGAAAACCTGGTCTCCAGCTTGTGTGATTCTTCTATACTTCTAATCAAGTTTATCTACATCTGATTTATGGTTTGACTTTTAACTATCCTCTGTGGACAAGATTATACCTTCAATCTCAGCTCAACCTCGCATACAATCTACACAAATCTATACAGTAACATGCAATCTTATATAACAACTAAAATTCACTTAAGCGACTATACAACAATATACAAGGTTTAGAGAGACTATTCACTATTTCACACAGTACTGCTTTCTTAATTGGGGCATCAGACCCGCTATTTACTTTAGGAATATCAGATTCCTGGGAGGCGCTACAGAAGCGCTTTCCGGGTTCTGCTAATCCGCTCTGACAGTATAGGGTGGTAATAATATATATAAAAAAAAATAGTATTACTCACCCGATACTGTGTATGGCGAATCCCACTTCTGACACCAAACTGTTAGCTATATTCCTTCCGAGGTGGCTGCACGATCACTTTAGCAGCAGTCAGACCTATGGATTCAACTCCCTGGTTTTAGTGAGTAGCCTCTCTCCAGCTGGGAGATGCAATGATCACGACACTTAAGTTGGTGAAAATGCATCTGAAATCTTTATTTACAGGTCAATCTTATATACACCCTGATGTAGGGGAAAGAACCAGGTTAAACCGGTGTGCCCATGTGAAGTAGTGGAGACAATAGAACAGACATGGTAGAGACAGCAAAAACAATAGCATGTGTTGTTCTGTAAACACTGGCAGAGGTAGAATTTGTGCATGTGTTAATTTCTCAATGGACCAGGTTTTTTAACAACAATGCGTGACTAGGTCTGAGTCTTCAGATCTCTGTCACAGTGGCTTGTATGGTAATATACCAACTGGGTATTGAAATACAGGTATTGTATTCTGTCTCTCAAAGGTGTCTGGAACTTCTAGAGTGTTAATTATTAATGTATCTGTAAAGCACTGTCTGGAGGAATGTGCTGCTGACTAGTTGGAGCAATGATGTCATTTTAAGATAGATTTGATGTGCTGTATATATTTTAATATCGGGGTGATTTAAGTCGCACATTAATAAAACCTTTCACAGTTTATAACAAGCATTTAAGCAAGTAAGGCACAGATGGGGATTGAACCCATGAACTTTGGTTTACAAGACCAACACCTTTCCAGTTGGCCACTGTCCCATCTTATTTTACCTGCTGAAGCTCTGCCAATTCTACCTGTTTTTTTAATGTGGACTTTTTGGGTAACTTGCATTTAAGCATAGGAGCTTTTTGAGCTAAATATCTCTTTGTACGACACACTACTGTACTCTAAACTCAGAAGAGGCAGATGTTTGGGGATGATAATTAATATGTGTACAGCTACTTCCGAAGTTTTGTTTACCTAGTTAACTCAAACTGGACTTGTATGTGCATCCATTTTGAGGGTCTTTAAATCAATCAGGATGGGTGCCACTGTGGTTCCCAAGCAGTGAGAGAGCTTGGGGCCCCGCGGCCCCACCGGTTGTATGGGGGCATTGGGAAGCCTCCCCGTGGCGCTCCTGAATAGTGCTTATGTAGCATGAACTAATTCCCGCAGGGCAACCGCTTTGTGGTATTGGTTTTTGACCCTGCATAATTTGGCATGCAAAAGCAAATGCATATTTGCATGAGCAATGCCCCATGATAGGCCAATTAGGCCAGATTTGCAAAGCCAGATTTGTTAGGGTTAAAGTTGGTGTTTGAGCACACATAAATTCTCTTGTGGTAAGCATTTTCATAGTTGTATTCTTTGGAGGCAGGTGGTGGATGGCCTGCTCTAGGTGGTATGAGCCCTGGGGTGAGCTGTCTGCTCCTGTCCTCCCCCCCCCCCCCCCCTGGAGTGTCGTGTGTAAGCCAGCCCTGAGCTCCAAAGCTTGGGGTGACCCATGCTTCATTCCTTTCTCATGTTGTGCCCCCAAGTTAATGCTCATGTAACAGAACACAATGGACATTAAGGTAAGTGCCTGTTTTTAATATTGGGAGGTGGGTGCGGACGGCTCTCCCCGGCGCTGACTACGCTTGGGGGGGTCGCCTTTGCCACCCAGCCTCCCCCTCTGGGGTGCCGCTGTGGTTCCCAAGCAGTGAGAGAGCTTGGGGCTCCGTGCCCCCCCCCCCCCCCGGTTGTATGGGGGCATTGGGAAGCCTCCCCATGGCGCTCCTGAATAGTGCTAATGTAGCATGAACTAATTCCCGCAGGGCAACCACTTTGTGGTATTGGTTTTTGACCCTGCATAATTTGGCATGCGAAAGCAAATGCATATTTGCATGAGCAATGCCTTATGATAAGCCAATTAGGCCAGATTTGCAAAGCCAGGTTTGTTAGGGTTAAACTTGGTGTTTGAGCACACATAAATTCTCTTGTGGTAAGCATTTAAATCAATCAGGACCTATCAGCGGCAGGCTCGCAAGCACCCAACCCTCGTTCATGGCAGGACTTAAATAGTGGTAATTGACAAACTGGAACAAGTGTTCCCTGAGCCAATTAACGTGTCCTGTATATGAATGAACATGACTCTAATTAGAAGCTATGTTTATTCATAAAAACGAAAGTAAAAGTTCTCATAAAAAGGTAATCAAACACGTCCTTGTAACCCAGGATAGCGTATAGCGCCATAGTTTTGTGGGTGGCGCTTCTGCTTATATTTCATCATCCTGCTGCTCTGTCTGCAAAGGAATGGGGCACAGACTGAATCTCTCTGGCCTGGTGCACACCAAAAACCGCAAGCAGATCCGCAAAACGCTAGCGTTTTTAGCTGCGTTTTTTCTTATTATTTTGAAGCGTTTTGCGGTTTTGTGCTGCGGTTTTTGGTACAGCAGATTACAGATATTGTTAGAGTAAAGCTGTTACTGAACAGCTTCTGTAACAAAAACACCTGGCAAACCGCTTTGATGTAGCATTTTTCAGAGCGGTTTGCGGTTTTTTCTATACTATACATTGGAGGCAGAAACGCCTCCGCAATCCAAAATCTGCAGCAGCCCGGGAGTATGCGTTTCTGCAAAACGCCTCCCGCTCTGGTGTGCACCAGCCCATTGAAATACATTACCCTAGCATTTCCACATCCGCAATCGGATCTGAAAACGCGACCGAAACGCTCTGGTGTGCACTAGGCCTCTGACAAGATTTAAGCCTACAGCAATGTGTGTGTGCAGCAAGTGGCCAGTCCCACCTATCCCTCCAATGTCATCTTTCCTGACACACAGAGGGAGAAAGGGGGCACAGAGGTCACAGTGTTCCAACTTACGATTGGACTCAGAATGGATGGTGCATAGGAAGGCATCAGAGGGAGCAGATGGGCTACAGGAGGCTGGAAGAAGCCCCAGGTAAGTATAAATCATTTTACTTCCTTGGTCTCAGCTTCACTTAACCCACATTTATATCTATTAAAGGGTTACCTTCATGTCTAGAGTCCATTGTTTATTTTTTAGTAATACATTGTTAAAGCACACCTGAAGTGAGAGGGATATGGAGGCTGCCATATTTATTTCATTTTAAACAATGCAGATTGCCTGGCTGTCGTGCTGATCCTCTGCCTCTAATGCTTTTAGCCATAGACCCTGAACAAGCATGTAGATCACATGTTTTTCTGACTTAAAGAGACACTGAAGCGAAAAAAAAATATGATATAATGAATTGGTTGTGTAGTAGGGGTAATTACTACATTGGTAGCAAAAAAAAAATATTCTCATACTTTTATTTTCAGTTATACAGCTTTTTTTTTATAACATTGCATCATTCTCTAATACTTGCAGTTTACACACTACTCAGCATTTTAAATGTTTTTTACAAGCAGTGAACTTTTGACCTGTCCTGAACTATTCTCTGCAAAAGAAAAACACAATACAGTCGAGATAACTTAATCAGAAGTCAGAGCTGTTAAAAACAAAGCGGTTTTTTTGCTAACACTGCTCTTATACTGTACACAGTTAGCTAGTCAGTGAGTGATTGCTGTAGTTAGTTGTAGTCAGTGTAGTGTAGTGGGAGTGTGGGAGTCTAGTGATTATTTAACTGTGTGTAGTGCAGGCAGGTTCAGTGCTGCAGTGTAGTCAGTGTAGTGGGAGTGGGGATTATCTGTGTGTAGTGCCGGCAGGCAGGTTAGTGCAGCTGCAGTGTTCACTTGTATATTCCAGTGACAGTTATACACTTGTACTATTTGCAGGCAGCCAGTCACACCGCCGAGTGCGTCGAATGCCCGACGACCGATGCAATACAGCGGAGATACATTTTCTGTTCCGGCCGGCGCGACTCCCCCATTCTCCGCTATCTTCTTCTCCCAGCTCCAGCTTCACTGAACTTCCTGTCCCGGCAGGAAGTTTAAACATTAGAGGGCCCTCTACTGTTTAAACTTCCCCTGGACAGGAAGTTCAGTGAAGCAAGCCAGCCGGACAGGGTTTTCTTTATCTGTAAAAGAAATTAGCGAATGTCGGTTGCGCCATCAAACTGCCAAAATGTGTGAAGCAAGCAGGGAGGCTGGCCAGCATCATTGTATAAATCCTTTCCAGGGAGTGGCTTTATAAAGAATAAAGGCCATGCTGAGAATCCCCCATGAAGGGATGGACTAGCCCAAAACCTGTCACTTCTGTCAGATTTTTACTACCTACTGTAAGTGAGGGCAACATAGGAGAAAAGTAATTCATGGCTCATTTTACTCAGGAAGAAATGTACTTCTTATTCAAATGGCAGCCTCCATATCCTTCTCACTTCAGGTGTGCTTTCAGTACAGGTGGAAGAGATATAGTGAGGACAGGCGCTGACAGAGGGCAAGCCTTTTGGGATTACCATTAATTAGTGGGTGTGTGGCAAACCTCTCCCTGTATCCAGGCTTGGATCATTGGAACTCATAGCGAGCGCTCAGCTCCTGGCTGTAAAGTGCGAGCGCGTCTGCCCTTCTTTGCTTTAGTATCTTGTAGAACCTGTCGACTTTAATGAGGCAAACCAGTTGTGACAGGAGGCAGGGCTGGGTCATCACTGAAATTATACAGCCTCCTAGAAAGTTAGCAACATACAGCATGGTGTAAATTCCATTTCCGTTGAAGGTTACTTCAAATATGTTCTTGTGAAAGACTTCTTGTTATTTAATTGCTTTAAAAAGCACCTTTACTATTTTAGTTTGCTACAAATGTTCAACACTGCCTGAAGAAGAAAACACACCTTTCTGCGATCGCTGAATCTCTACTCAATACATGTCAGAAATAGAGTACGGTGTCTATAGATAGTGTCAGTAGTCAAGAAATACAGTACAGCAGGGGCGTAACAATTGACCGTGCAAGGGGTGCCTCTGCAGGGGGCCCAGAAGCCACAGGGGGCCCATGGGGGGAAAAGTTTGAGAGACTGACAGCTAAGGGCACCGAGATAAATAAACGTATTCTGCTCTCGCACCATTGTTATATTGGCCACACAGATAAGGACTCATACACACTTTGGAATTTGTACACTGTCCCTGCTCCCTAGGGTTCGTAAAAAACATCTGTCTCTCACTGCTGCAAAGTTCTGATGACTCGACGTACAACCTTACAAACAAAGGAGTCACATTTTGAAAAGTTGTAGACTTTCCTTTTCAGCAAAAGGATTCCTAGATTGTTATCACAGGGGCTAATGACTTTATGGCCTCTGAATACTTTTACAATGCAATGGAGTGGAGATTGATGTCTTTTGCTGGGCATACATGAGTTGACCTGGCGGCTCGAATAAGCCGCCGGATCGACTCCCGCTGCGTACCCGCTAGTCCCCACGGGCGGCTGGATCGATTCCCGCTCATCCCCGTGGGCGCTCCTTATCTTCCGCTCGATTCCCCGCTATTGTCCACCCATGGGGATCGAGCGGGGAATCGATCCGGCGGGTCATCGGACCTGTCGGAAATTATCAATCAAGCCATCAGCGGCTCGATTGATAAGGGGGAAATGAGCCGTGTATGCCTAGCATTACTGTTGCTGCTTGATTAAGAGCTTGTTGTCTCAATGAAGTCCAAGATCCCTAACAGTATCAATCAGTGACATTCTGAATGTTTTGCCAAAGTTGCAGTGAGTACTATATCTTCTGTTCAGCATGTCATTGTTGTTCCTCCATATAGCATGTGCTCTCATGTAGTAAAATAATAAGGCTGTGTGTGTATGTATGTACTGGGAGCAGAGCTGCAACAAGGAACTTGTTGGCTGCATGGGGCTGGAGGAAGCCCCGGGTAAGTAGATCTGGGGGTAGCATAGATTGCCTGACATTTCCTTTAAGTCTAAGTTTTTTTATCTGCATGGGGAAAACACATTGGTCCTGTTTTCCTGTGCAGAAAGCGAGGGGGGTGGGGGGCCCCATCCAAAGTTTTGCAGGGGGGCCCAGTGAGGTCTAGTTACGCCCCTGGAGTACAGAGTCTAGAAATAGTGTAAGGATTATTAAAATACCTTCCACTCTTCGTAGAAGACTCAAAATATCACCCACCTCTTCACGCCGGCATTTTACAAGGAAATGTTCCAAAGAACTTCTGAAAAGTGTCATCTATGTAAACCAGGGGTTCTCAAACGGGATACCACGCAGTGACGTAGTAATAGAGGGTGCAGAGGTTGCGACCGCATCGGGGCCCTCCCTCAACCACAGTATTCATTCTTTATTGGTCTTGTGCTGGTAATGGTCACTTCTATAGATGCTTTGAATAGTAGCGATCATTAACACACTGTTACCCATCCCCTTCTTGCACATCTGACAATGTGGTAGTTCTTGATTGGTTTTGGTGCGCTGTATCAATTGTAATGTGTATAGTGCTTGGGGGGCCCCATGTAAAACCTGCACTGGGGCCCACAGCTTCTTAGCTACAACAATGATACCACGGCACCCTGGTGCACCCCGAGCACCTCCCATAGGTGCCTCAGCGTTCATCCCCATCCTTTGTACATTGCCATCAAGTAATGCAACCGCACATTAATGTACAATGCCGCTGCATTTCCCATTAGCTAGCCTTTAGTCCCGACAGCCGTAGTTGAGGTTGTACATCAGAGAAATCAGTGTGGAGTAATGGGTCAGTTCACCTTGGCCTGGATAGGTAAAGATTTGTTTGTCCAGCTAATGAGGGTCACTTACATTCTGGAGTGGTGGGTGCTGAGGTGATGCTGCATAATTAAAAGGGGGGGGGGGGGGTTACTAACTGCAGTTCCATGTGGGGAAATGTTATGTGCTCTGCAAGATTGACTTTTTATCCTTTTGTAGACTGGGGAAGGGGGGTACTGCCTAATAAGGGTCATAGTAGTATTTTAGTAATTGTTTTCCAGAGGGGTGCCTTAATAAAAATTTCAGGGCCCTCACCCTAAAAAGTTGAGAACCACTGATGTAAACTGATTGTTCTTTCCACTACTGTAAGATTATATGTTCTCTGGAGGAATTGCTGCGATGCAGGTTTTCATACTGTCAACATGGTGTAATCAGCGACGGGCCACCCATGATGCCAAGTAAAACTTTGGTGTCAGACGGCATGTGTGGCTGGAGTGGCATCTCGTCTGCCTCTCTCCCTTCCTGCGGCCGCCCCTCGCGTCTTACCTTAGCGGCAGCTGTATCCTCTATAACAGTCCCTGAGCCCCTTGCATGCCGCCACTACACAGACAAGACCTCAGATCAGAGCGACCCGCTGCGCCGCTGTGACAGGAGATCGGCTCGCCTACCAGTACATATGCAGGAAGTAAGTACTAGACAACTATACTGGCTACCTATACCGGGGCAACTGTACTGGGAGCACCTAGCTGGCTAACCTATACTGGGGGCAGCTATACTGGCTTCCTATACTGGAGGCAACTATAATGGCTACCTATAGGGGGAGGGCAACTATACTGACTCCCTACTGGGGGAACCTACCTGGCTAATCTATACTGGGGGCAACAATGACTACCTATATTGGGGGCAACTATACCTGGCTACCTATACAGGTGGCACCTTTACCTGGCTACCTATACTAAAATCTTTTTTCTTTTTTGGGTTGCACAGCAGCTATAACATATGGTGCAAATTGTCAGGTGCTCTGCAATCATTGTGAATCGGGAGGGGTGAGGGGGGGTTGTGTGCATCCTCACAAGTTTGCCTCGGGCAGCAATAAGTCTAGCGCCAACAAATTCCGCAGCACTGTACAATAAATAAGGTTACGGACAATGATAATGGTGGTGACCAAAAACACAATACAAGTAATAAAATACAACACCACAATACAGGTAATAAGCAATAATATACTCAATGCCATATCATTCACTGGAGTAGTAGTCCAAATAAAACAAGTTCATGTGATTCTGTAGACAGAGTGCACAATACAGTATGATAGACAAGGAGAGAGGGCCCTGCCAAGGCTTACAATCGAGAGAGAGAGAGGCAGTGGTGACACTAAAGGAGGGGGCAACATCGAGAGAATCTCGGCAGAGAGAGTTAGGGCTGTGGTGAGGTGGAATAGGCCTCCATGAAGAGGTGAGTTTTGAGGGCTTGTTTGAAAGTGTTAAAGAGAAACTCCAACCTAGAATTGAACTTTATCCCAATCAGTAGCTGATACCCACTTTTACATGAGTAATATAATGATTTTCACAAACAGACCATCAGGGGGCGCTGTATGACTGATTTTGCGCTGAAACCCCTCCCACAAGAAGCTCTGAGTACCGCGGTACTCTGGGCAAACTGCCACAATGTAACAATGTTCACAGACAGGAATTCGCTGTTTACAGCTGTCTCTAACAGCCAAAACAGCTAGGAGCAGCTACATAACCTGCCCACAGTAAAAATGTCACCATGTAATAAATATCAGAATGTAAATCTGGGAGAGAAAAGATTTTACAATGAGCAAACACTGACTAAATCATTTATACATAATTATGGTAAAAAATGAAGCACTTTTTTTACTACATTATTTTCACTGGAGTTCCTCTTTAAAGGAGGGGGCAAGCCTGATAGGCAGTGGAAGAGAGTTCCACAGCATGGGGGAGCTCTAGTGAAGTCCTGTAGTCGTGCATGGGATTGTGAGATGCATGGGGTGGTTGGGAGGAGGTTGTTCGAGGAGCGAAGTGGGTGGCCAGGTGTGTATCTGCTGACCAGGTCAGAGATGTAGGTCAGGCAGGGCTTGTGTATAGATTTGTAGGCCAAACATAGGATCTTGAAGGAGATCAGGAGCCAGTGAAGGGATTTGCGTAGGGCAGTGTTTCTCAACATTTCATGTGTATGCACCCCTTTTGAAATCCTGTGCTAGCTAACCAAGTACCCCCTAATATGGTAAAGACCATCTCAAGTACCCCTTGATACTAATACATGTAATAGTAGTACATGATAATTGTTTATAAACGGTTTCCAAGCATTTGCTATTGTTTTTAATTAGCTGAAATACTAGTTCGGCTGTTGTTTATATAGGATTTATTATTTTCCGAAACTATAAATTTATTAAACTTCAATAAATACATCAAGCCTAAGTACCCCCTGAGCCCATCAGAAGTACCCCTGTGGTACACGTACCACATGTTGAGAACCTGGGGCTTAGGGGACTTGCGGAGACAGAACGGTGGGAGGAGCAAATTAGTCTGGCTGCTGCGTTCATGATGGATTGTTGGGGGGTGATGCGGTTCTGAGGAAGGCCTGACAGGTGTACAAGTTCTATGTTCTTGGAGAAGCCCCTTCTGCGATTAGCTAATGAGCCTTGTGAAGCAGAACATTTGGGAATCCGCCTCAGCAGCCACGTACTACATCACAATGTAAATTGTGGTTATACAGTGCCAAGGCAGTGATTTGGGCGCCTAATAGTAGCATATTGGCAACAGTACTTTACAAAGTCATAGTAAATACTAGCCGATCAGCTATTAATAACCTAATGGTTAGTAATTGAGCACTGGGGGGCTAGTGTTAAATATCAGGAGGGAGGGTTAGTGATAAATATTAGGAGGGAGGTTAGTGTTAGGCATTAGGAGGTGGGTTAATGTTAGGTATTAGGAGGAGGGTTAGAGTTAGGCATTAGGATCGGGTTAGTATTTGGTTTTAGGAGGGGGTTAGTGTTAGGAATTAGGAGGAAGGGTTAGTGTTAGAATTAGGAGGAAGGGTTAGTGTTATACAATAGGAGGGGGAGGTTATTGTTAGGCATCAGGAGGGGAGGTTAGTGTTAGGCAGAGGAGAGGGGAGGTTAGTGTTAGACATTAGGATGGGGAGGTTAGTGTTAGGCATTAGAAGGAAGGGTTAGGGCCCGTTCAGACTGCACGCGTTTCCAGCCGCGTTTTGGAAACGCGTGCAGAAGGCCAACACGCACGACATCAGACAGTGCATAGAGTGCACTGTCTGATGTTCACGCTGCATGCGTTCCGGACCTGTGCGGTCCGGGAACGTATG
Source organism: Hyperolius riggenbachi (assembly GCF_040937935.1). Lineage (NCBI taxonomy): Eukaryota > Metazoa > Chordata > Amphibia > Anura > Hyperoliidae > Hyperolius > Hyperolius riggenbachi. The sequence continues at coordinate 42,809,034 of NC_090648.1, forward strand.
CTGCACGCAGATTTAGCAAAAACGCGCGGCTGTCCCATTCACTTTTCAGTGATGGGATCAGCCACGCAACGCATACAAACGCGGATGGCGTGCGTTCGTACGCGTTGCGTTCCGCATGCGTGGCCGTCCGCGTTTGTAATGTGAACCGGCCCTTAGTGTTAGGCACTAGGATGGGTGTGTTAGCATTAGGCATTAGGAGATAAGTGTTAGGCATTATGAGAGGGGTTAGTGTTAGGCATTAGATGGGGGGTTAATGTTAGGCATTAGGAGGGAGTTAGTGTTGGGCATTAGGAGAGGGTTAGTGTTAGGCATAAGGAGTGGGGTTAGTGTTAGGCAGAGGAGAGGGGAGGTTAGTGTTAGGCAGTAGGATGGGGAGGTTAGTGTTAGGCATTAGAAGGGAGGGATAGTGTTAGACATTAGGAAGGGGGGGTTAGTGTTAGGCAGAGGAGAAGGTAGGTGAGTGTTGGGCAGTAGGATGCGGAGGTTACTGTTAGGTATTAGGAGGGAGGGTTAGTGTAAGGCATTAGAAGGGGGTTAGTGTTAGGCAGTAGAGGATGGGGAGGTTAGTGTTAGGCATTAGGAGGGAGAGTTAGTGTTAGGCATTAGGAGAGGGTTAGTGTTAGGCATTAGGAGCGGGATTAGTGTTAGGCATTAGGAGGGGTTAGTGTTAGGCAGTAGGAGGGGGAGGTGAGTGTTAGGCATTAGGAGGGAGGGTTAGTGTTAGGCAGTAGGATGGGGAGGTTAGTGTTATGCATTAGGGGGGGTTAGTGTTAGGCAGTAGGATGGGGAGGTTAGTGTTATGCATTAGGGGGGGGGTTAGTGTTAGGCAGTAGGATGGGGAGGTTAGTGTTAGGCATTAGGAGGGCTGGGTTAGTTCCCCCGCAATGGTGTTAAAAGTTATTTATAGTTATGGGATTGTGAAGAGATGATCGCGGAGAATTATAACTGCTTTGCAAGGGAAAGCTGGTGGAGCACATGTTTGTGTTGCTGGAAGTTTTCAGCAGTAGTGTTTTTCCACTCTGGATTGGCTTTTCAGTTGATAGATGGGTTCAGTCAGTCGTTGTTACCTTCCTGATCCTACAAAGGGCAACTTCTTGAACCTGAGTGGGGTCGGGTTTGTTCTCCCCACCTGCTGATACAGTTGTTATCTTTGTGGTAACCCACCTTTGTGAGCACCCCTCTGTCTCACATTCTTTCATCCATGTATACTACACGATATTACGCTTCCAGTTATTTCTCATTTTTCAACCACTCTGAAAGTGAAAGTTTAGGGGACAAGAAGCCCTTTCTCACTTGAGTAAGCTCTTGATAAAGGGTCTCCTATGCTCAAACGTTTTGCTTGTTTTCACAATGATATTTGTTTAAAAAAATAAAGAAGCTATTATTGCTCCAAGGTGGAGTCCCAGATATTTGGGCGCACCCTGTGGTGCTGTCAGGGACGGATTTATCATAAGGCACTGGAGGCACTTGCCTAGAGGCACCTGATGACAAAAAGGCGTCTCACTCTTTCCTCAAGTGCCTCCCGCCCTCTTTCTCTATGCAGAGTCCTGAGCGGAATGCAAATGAGATAACCCACCCAGTTCTTAGCATTCCACTGATGAGATCTCAGTCGGAGGCAACTTAATACTGAGGTTACCACTGGCTACCTAATACTAAGGGGCACCTGTAGCTACCTATGATTGGCAAAGGTAGTAAGGGAAAAGTGACACCTGGGACAGCCAGCATAATTGCATTGCAGTTTGGGAGTTTGTAGGTTCATGGAGGGCGGAGTCTGAGGTGCCAGGACATCTGTGCCTATAGGCTCCTGTGATGTAAATCCGGGCCTGGGGGCTGTGCACGCCCAAACGCCTCTCTGGTACAGACACCAATTAATATGGGGACACTCTCACACTGCAACTGAATATGCCAAATAAATATGTCATGAGACGTTTTCATGACTGTCCTGCAACATGAGTTATGTTTCCTGTTCCTCTGTCTATAAACATAGTTTGAATATTCCAAAGTACTGTAACTGAGAGAAAAACAATGCGACGAGGGTGGGATTCGAACCCACGCGTGCAGAGCACAATGGATTAGCAGTCCATCGCCTTAACCACTCGGCCACCTCGTCTGCTGTCACTCAAAATTTGTTAATCACTGTTGCTGCCAAAACAAGCCTTAAATTACCCAAGTGGCATATTACATACAGCTTCACCAAAGCTATAATAGTAATTACAGTTTATTTCTCAACATGTTTTTTCTTTACAAGTAACCCACTGGCGAAATCAAAAGCACTTGGCTAATTAAATGCAACCCCGGGGTGTGAGACCTATGGGAGCTGCCATATTTATTTCCTTTTAAACAATACCAGTTGCCTGGCAGTCCTGCTAATCTTTCTGGTCAGTAGGGTCTAAATTACACATCCCTGAAACAAGCATGCGGCTAATTTTGTCAGATTTGTCACAGACATCTGATTTGCTGCATGCTTGTTCAGGGTCTATGGCTTAAAGTACTAGAGGCAGAGGATCAGCAGGAAAGCCAGGCAATGGGCATTATTTAAAAGGAAATAAACATGTCAGCCTCCATATCCCTCTCACCTGAAATTCCCTTTAAAATTAAAAAAGGAGATTCCACAGGAGAGATTGCAATTGTCCCGAGTATTTGGGCTTCAATACAAAGTATAAGGTCGCTGCAGAATCGCTTTGCAATCTCTTTACAAAAGCGATTTTGCAGCTTTTGAGCAACGAGCGGCAGCCAGGGAGGAAGGGGGGACAGGCTGGCTACCTATACTGGCGGCACCTACCTGACTAACTTATACTGGGGGAACCTGTAGCTGGCTACCTATACTGGGGGCACCTATACCTGGCTACCTATACTGGAGGCATCTATACCTGTCTACCTATACTGGGGGCATCTTTACCTGGCTACCTATACTGGAGGGGCATTTATACCGGGCTACCTATACTGGGGGCACCTATACCTGGCTACCTATACTGGAGGCATCTATACCTGTCTACCTATACTGGAGGCATCTATACCTGTCTACCTATACTGGGGGCATCTTTACCTGGCTACCTATACTGGAGGGGCATTTATACCGGGCTACCTATACTGGGGGCACCTATACCTGGCTACCTATACTGGAGGGGCATTTATACCGGGCTACCTATGCTGGGGGCACCTATACCTGGCTACCTATACTGGAGGGGCATTTATACCGGGCTACCTATACTGGGGGCACCTATACCTGGCTACCTGTACTGGGGGCATCTATACCTGGCTACCTATACTGGGGGCATCTTTACCTGGCTACCTATACTGGGGGCATATTTACCTGGCTACCTATACTGGAGGGGCATTTATACCGGGCTACCTATACTGGGGGCACCTATACCTGGCTACCTATACTGGGGGCACCTATACCGGGCTACCTATACTGGGGGCGTCTTTACCTGGCTACCTATACTGGAGGGGCATTTATACCGGGCTACCTATACTGGGGACACCTATACCTGGCTATGTATACTGGGGGCACCTATATCTGGCTACCTATACTGGAGGGGCATTTATACCGGGCTACCTATACTGGTGGCACCTATACCTGGGTACCTATACCTGGCTACCTATACTGGAGGGGCATTTATACCGGGCTACCTATGCTGGGGGCACCTATACCTGGCTACCTATACTGGAGGGGCATTTATACCGGGCTACCTATACTGGGGGCACCTATACCTGGCTACCTGTACTGGGGGCATCTATACCTGGCTACCTATACTGGGGGCATCTTTACCTGGCTACCTATACTGGGGGCATCTTTACCTGGCTACCTATACTGGAGGGGCATTTATACCGGGCTACCTATACTGGGGGCACCTATACCTGGCTACCTATACTGGGGGCACCTATACCGGGCTACCTATACTGGGGGCATCTTTACCTGGCTACCTATACTGGAGGGGCATTTATACCGGGCTACCTATACAGGGGGCATCTATATCTGGCTATCTATACTGGGGGCACCTATATCTGGCTACCTATACTGGAAGGGCATTTATACCGGGCTACCTATACCTGGTTACCTATACAGGGGGTACCTATACCAGGCTACCTATACTGGGGGTACCTATACCAGGCTACCTATACTGGGGCACCTATACTGGGTGCACCTATACCTGACTACCTATACTGAGGCACCTTTACCTGGCTAACTTATACTGGTGGTACCAATACCTGGCTATCTATACTGGGAACACCTATACCTGGATACCTATACTGGGGGCACCTATACCTTGCTACCTATACTGGGGGGCATCTATACCTGGCTATCTATACTGGGGGCAACTATATCTGGCTACCTATACTGGAGGGGCATTTATACCGGGCTACCTATACTGGAGGCACCTATACCTGGCTACCTACACTGGGGGCACCTATACTGGGTACACCTATACATGACTACCTGTACTGGGGCACCTTTACCTGGCTTCCTATACTGGGGGCACCTATACCTTGCTACCTATACTGGGGTACCTATACCTGGCTACCTATACTGGGGTACCTATACCAGGCTTCCAATACTGGGGGCACCTATACTTGGCTACCTATATTAGGCGCACCTATACCTAGCTACCTATACTGATTCATATACTGGGGGCACCAATACCTGGATTCCTATACTGGGGGCACCTATATTTGTCTCCCTTCACAGGGGGCACTTATCCCTTTGCTACTTATCAACATATATTGAGGTGGTTTATTTTTATTTTTTTGGTTGCACCACGACTGCAATATGCGGTGCAAATTGTTGATAATTGGTATTGTTATATTGTCCTTACACTCTTGTTATGGTATGCTTTAAACTGAGAGTTCAATGCAACTATTTTGTATTTCTGTATTTAGGCATACAAAGTGTACAAAACGTGTCTGTGGAAGGTAAAGGCATTTGTTAATAGACAAGATGGGATGTCCCCCTACCATATTGCAGGGTGGTATGTACCTGATTACTTATACTGGGGGCACCTATATCTGGCTACCTATACTGGAAGGGCATTTATACCGGGCTACCTATACTGGTGGCACCTATACCTGACTACCTATACTGGGGGAACCTATACCTGGCTATCCTGTACCTGATTGTTAGACTGGACCATAGCAATGATATTGCTACGCATTAAAGAGAATCTGTATTGTTAAATTCGCACAAAAGTAAACATTCCAGTGCGTTAGGGGACATCTCCTATTACCCTCTGTCACAATTTTGCCGCTCCTCGCCGCATTAAAAGTGGTTAAAAACAGTTTTAAAAAGTTTGTTTATAAACAAACAAAATGGCCACTAAAACAGGAAGTAGGTTGATGTACAGTATGTCCACACATAGAAAATACATCCATACACAAGCAGGCTGTATACAGCCTTCCTTTTGAATCTCAAGAGATCATTTGTGTGTTTCTTTCCCCCTGCAGCTATCTTCCACTGAAGTGTCAGGCTGTTTCTTCCTGCAGAGTGCAGACAGCTCTGCCTGTATGTAATTCCTCAGTATGTGAAAGCCCAGCCAGCTCAGAGGAGGATTTATCCAGATTGTAAAAGATAATAGAGCAGAGAGAACCTGCCATAATCTAAATAACACACTGGAAGTGTGCAGAGAGGGGCCTGGAGGGGGGAGATGCATCACAGAACCACAACACTGAAGAACTTGGCAGCCTTCCAGACACAGGCTGACAAGTCTGACAAGAGAGAGATAAGTTGATATATTACAGAGATGGTGATAGTAGAACGTGCTGCAGTAAGCTAGAACACATTAGAATAGCTTTTGGAACTTGTAGGATGATAAAAAACAGGATGCAATTTTTGTTACGGAGTCTCTTTAAACTCTATAGACTATTTGTAGCTCCTGGTACATTTCATTTTATTAATGGCCCTTCCAAGCTGCATGCAATTCGATCTGATTGTCGAACGCATGCATACGAGGGTGCCATGATTAACATAGTAATAATGGCACTGCCCTGTACAGAGTGGAGTGATCCACTTTTAATCTAATTGCACATGTAGCGCATGCTGCATCTTTCCTGCATTTGTAAACAGGTAAATTAATGGGAGCGTGCGCAAATACCAGTGCTAATATGTTGCTGTGCGATTTGCTTTGCAATCTCCTGTTTGCAAAAACTTCCCACAACTTTGTTTTTTCACCCCGGGAATTGCAATCACACTCACTGATGGCACCTGTAACCATTGCAAAACGAGCGCTCAAAAACAAGTGAAAATCACGATCGCAGCGCACCGTGATTTCGATTTTTCATTGTTTAAGGGCCCTACTCAAAACTAATCCTGATGGGTTTCATAGATGAATTTATTTATTTAAGTATATGAATGGCATAACTTCAGAACATTATAACATCTTATTTCAGGCCCGATATCATTATCCTTCTTCAAGCATATATTCTTTGTATTCAGCTGGTGAAAGAAAATGTATAAAGCAATGCTGCCACCTGCTGGTAGTGCAGCATATAACAGCCGCATGTGGTATACAGATACGGTATTACTGTTGTGATTTCTTTACAGTATAATTTATTATCATTATTAGTAAAAAAAATAGTTTATATAGCATTTTCATTTTCCACAATACTTTACAGAGTAAGAAACAAACAAGAAAACAGAAAAATACAGACATTATAATAATAAATCAGACAAAATAAAGGGTACAGAAGTTACAGTGACTTATAAATTATTACATTATTAGTAAAGGTTACAGTGACTAATTGCAACAAAATGTATAGCGACTTATAGGAAATAAAAGGGAGAGAGCCCTGCCCTTGCGAGCTTACAAGCTAAAGGTTACATTGTATGCTTGTCTAAAAAAGGTGTATTTTAAGGGTGTGAGTATAGAGGTTTGGTAAATGACAAATGTATTCTGGAAGGGGATTCCAGAGGAGTGGTGTGGCTTGTGAGAAGTCCTGTATATGTGAATTGGAGGTGAAGCAGAAGGTTGTATGTAGAACAGAGGTTGCGGTTGGGATGGCATTTGGAGACGGGTGAGATGTACGGGGAAGCAATATTTTGGAGAGCCTTGTAGCATAGCGTTAAACGTTTGAAGTAAATTCTCTGGTTAATTGTCAGCCAGTGAAAAGTGTGGCAGTGAGGAGCAGCTGAGGAGCGAGAAAAGAGGTAGATGAGTTGAGTGGCCGTTGTTTATTGTTCATAAGGAATAAAAGCCAGTTAATTAGTAGGCCAGATAGCAGGTTATTACAGTAATCAAGGTGAGATATTATTAAGGCGTGTATTAACATTTTAGTAGAGTTCTGAGTGAGAAAAGATCAAATGCAAGATATGTCCTTAAATTAGAGATGAATTTAGGTGGTTTTACCCATGTTGAGTTTTAAGAAACAAGAGATCATGAAAGAAGATACAGCAAATTAGGAAAGAGATCAGAAGGAATTAAGGTCTGGAGCTGAAAGGTGCATTGTTTCCCATCTGCATTGACATTGTAATAAAAAATATTTTTTTTTTATATTACCAGAACCATGTACATAAATGGAGAGAAGAGGACCAAGTACAGAGCCCTGAGGTACCTGCACAGGCAGAGAACATGGAGAGCAGCAGATGTGGTTTAATTAAGAGGTAGCGAAAGACTTTTTAAGATATCCAAAGAGTGAGGCCCCTTATACCTACAGATTTAAAGGAACTGGTTGTTGTCAACAGTGACAAACTCAGAGACAGATGAGGATGAGAATGGAATATTGGCCTTTGGATTTAGCTGTTAGGAGATCACTGGCTACTGTGCTAAGAACCCTTTGTGTGTAATGGTTGTAGCAAAAGCCAGACTGTAAGGAAGACCTAAGATAAGTGATTAATTTGTTCTGCTTAGTCATGGATTCTTCTAATTTACATGCGAATGAGAGAAGTAAAACAGGGAAGTAGCTGTAAGATTCAGAGATGTTTTTAAGGTACTGGTGTTGTCAAAGACTTTTGAGAGAGGATGTTAAAATGTCAGTGGAAAGGGATAGGAAAAGATGTGAAGTGCAGGGATAGAGAATGAGGAGAGGGTATCATCTAAATTCACAGCTTGTTTACAGTCAAAATATACATTATTTTCTCAAGTAACTTTAGATATACAAAAATAAGGTGTGTCTGGAACTGTCTTTATAAATAAAAAAAACATTCCCAAGATCAGGTACACCTTGAAGTAAACCTCAAATGTTTAAGATTAAAAAAGAAAACATCTACATTCTATTATTGTGCACCACAACCACGTGATATCAGTTCAGAAAATATCTGATTAGAACTATCATTCACAAAGGATACAGATGAAGTAAATACTTTAAACAAAATGGATAAATTATTGTGCAGTGCTGCAATGCCTCCTCCTAGCAACAGGCTGTGCAGGAGCTCAGCCATTCTCAGTATATTCAGAGGAAAGAGCACAATGTAAACGCTAATAAAAAAAAGGGAATGAGATGAAGAGAAGGCAGTACAAAAACCCAAACCAACCATTAGTGCAAAACAACATGTACAATAAAATATTAAATACAAATTAAATGCACTTTCCAGGCATTTAAGTGAATCGTTATCTGGATCACCTCTGCCTGCAAAACCCATAAATATTTTACGTTATTTTTTTTGTTTTGAATATTAAAATCCTGGCTTACATAATGAGTGTAAAAGCCAGTCTCTCTCCTGCACTCTCCAGGAACCTGGATGTCCTAAACAAACTCCTCCCCAGGCCACACCCTCGCCTTCACTTCCAATATAAGAAGGAGGGGGCATGACAGCCCAGTTGTGACCTCTTTTGATGTTGCACAGCTGGAAATAAGAGTGGTAGCCTAGGCCACACCCCCTTCTACTAAGTACAGCAGGTGGGCGGTGAGTGGCAGTGCGGGCTATGCACCTCCCAGAAGGTACAGTAGGAGGTTCTACGAGTGTTCATGAAAATGTGTACATGAAAATGGGTTAGCTGCTATTATGTAACCACTGGATTCTTTAAAGAAAAAAATAAGGACCGTCCGAATCATACTCCTGAAACAAGCATCCAGTAAGACTTCAGTCAGAAACACCTGAACTACTGCATGCTTGTTCAGGGCCTATGGCTAAAAGTATTAGAGGCAGAGGATCAGCAGGACAGCCAGGTAATCTGCATTGTTTAAAATGAAATAAATATGTCAGCCTCTATGTCCTTCTCACTTCAGGTGCCTGTCAGAAGTCGTGCTGTATCACACAACAGTCATATGCTTGTTTTACATTCTTGACTGCATCAAATATCACAAGGCTGGTTGCATTGCAGCGGATCATTTCTGTACATAAGGAGTGTTTAGAAAATCCCCAAGTTGTGATCATGTGACACAGACAGCTCTGTGGTAACTTTCCAGTGACTTCAGTCAGACACGTATTCTGTGTACACAGCTGGGAAGTGTTGTATACCTTGCAGGTCACACTACTGGTAGGACAGTTGTCTGGAGACTGGCTGCCTGCGCTGCCACATTACTATGTGAAACTGAAAGTTTCCTTCTAGTAAAGGGGGGATAGTGAATTCGGTTCAGTCCATGCATACATTGGTACTGCAGATCTGGACACATACTGGCATCAATTCACCAAGCATTATTGCATTTGGTAATGCAGAAAACAGCTGATTTTACCGATCACCTTCCCAAACGCCAATTCACTAAACCAATTACAGCACTGAAAATTAAAATTACTGACTTGTGAGGTAAATTACAGACTTGTGCGGTAAATACCTCAAGAAATGGCAATTCACAAAGATTAAAGAATTCGGTAAATCAAGGAAAAGTGTTCAGTATTTACTTCCAGCTCTGACCAGTAGATAACTCACAATCGCCATGCAGTAAAACAGATGTAGCAGGCAGCCAATAGGGAGAACCACACAGCCCTGCTTCTCACCCCCATTTGTTCCGATGCTGTGGAGGGCGGGACTTAAGAACAGCAGAGCAGGGGGAGGAAACATTTAGAAAGACGTTTCTGTATCACTTTGGACATGCATATCCATGTACTGGTATACAAAAGAACTCCCTCTAGTGGCTGCATGCATGCACATCTAAAGGGATGACGGGGATGCACTGAACAGTAAAAACTTTGACTCATGCACACAACTTGTGCGAAGACTCCCAGCTTGCTGCTCAACCTGCTCCACAGCTGGTGAGACTTCCCGAACAGGGCGTAGTGAATTGATGCATTGTTTTGGTATATTACCAAATTTCTACCGCATGCGGGATATCTTAATGAAATTGGAAAGAGTTTAAAATATTGAATGTGTTATTTTACCAACCTAAATAATTTTGCCAAGCTGCCTTTACTGAATTGAGGCCATTGTGTCCTTTAACTGGCTGATTGGCTGTGCTCTGCAGACCAGTTTATTGCAGGCGCTGCTTGGTGAGTTAGCATTGCCTTTCCATGTATGTTTTCACATTTGGTTCGGGTAGTAGTGGTACCCGTATGGCTCACCTGTATTTGAATTTGCACTATTTAACCTTAACCAGACGGCTCGGGAAACTTTAAGACGAGAGCCTTCCGTGCCCTTTTACAGAGAAACTCTAACCAAGAATTGAACTTTATCCCAATCAGTAGCTGATACCCCCTTTTATATGAGAAATGTATTCCTTTTCACAAACAGACCATCAGGGCTGATATTGTGTTGAAAACCCTCCCACAAGAAACTCTGAGGACCGTGGTACTCCTGGCAGTTTCCTGTCTGTGAACCTTGTTGCATTGTGGGAAATAGCTGTTTACAGCTGTTTCCAACTGCCAAAAACCATGTAGCAGCTACATCACCTGCCAACACTAATGTCACCATGTGATATATGTCAGAATGTAAATCAGGGATTGAAAAGATATTACAATGGGCAAACACTGACTAAATCATTTATACATAATTATTGTAAAAATGAAGCACTTATTTTATTACATTATTTTCACTGGAGTGCCTCTTTAAGTGCTGTTATTGGCTCCCAGCAATCATGGAGTCATGCTATATGGAATCTCTGCTATCAGTGTCCCAGCATAGTGAGAGAGAACAGTGACACATACAGCAGCAGGAACCAGGGGGATGATTGAAATCTACGGCCTGGCAGGGATAGTAGCTGCCAAACAGGGCGTAGATTTCAATCACCAAGGTCCGGAAGCGGTTAAAAGAAAATAAATGTCAGTCTCTATATCCTTCTCAGTTTGGGCGTCCTTTAAAGAAAGTACCGCCTCTAGGTTTTGCAGGAAGTGGTAGATCCAGGTAGCTCTTGAATATCCTGAATAGTTTCAAGGACCACTATTGCGAAAATCATAAAATGTAAAATACTTGCAAACACATACAAATAAGAAGTACATTTCTCCCAGAATAAAATGAGCCTTTACTTGTCTCCTATGTTGCTGTTATTTACAGTAGATAATAGAAATCTGACAGAACCGACCGGTTTGGGACTAGAAAAGTCCACTAGAAACAACACAGGTTTGGGACTAGCCCATCTCCTCATGGGGGATTCCCTGGGTTTTGTTTGTTTTTGAAAAGCATTTAGGGCCCATTCACACTTGCTGATCGCAAAACACTAGTGCTTTTGCTAGCGTTTTGCTATGTCGATTTTGGGCGATTAATGCAAAAAAAATGTCATTCACACTTGCCGATTTTTCCGTGATCGCGTTTAGCGCTTCTATAGCACTGAAATGCGATCGCCGGGAAATCGCCTGAAAATGGTGCAGGCTACGCGTTTGCGTTTAGCGTTTTTGGGCGATTTGCGCAAATCGCCCAAGTAAGAACGAGCCCATAGGGTTTCATTACACTAGCGTTTTTTAAAAAGCGCTAACGTTTGAACGTTTTGCCAAAATCACGGCAAAACGTTCAAATGTGAATGGGCCCTCAGTGGATGGCAGTTGCTCAGTCCAACTGCCAAAAAAGTGTGCAGAGAGCAGGGAAGGTGGCCAGCACCTTTGTATAAATCCTTTTTAGGAAGTATCTTTATAAAGAATAAAGGCCATGCTGAGAATCTCCCATGAAGAGATGGACTAGCCCAAAACCTGTCACTTCTGTCAGATTTCTACTACCTACAGCAACATAGGAGAGAAGTAATTTATGGCTCATTTTACTCTGGAAGAAACTTACTTCTTGTTTGAATATGTTTACATGTATTTTAATATTTACAGTTTTTCGCGATAGTCATCCTTAAATCAATTTTACATTCAAAAATTATATACATATAAATATTTATAAAAAAAAATACCATTCTTAAAATAACAACAGTGTCCCCTCCTTGGAATTCTGGGAAGGTTCTGAGAAGAAGCCCATCTCTGTGGAAGTCCTTACTAGACCTGCTTGTCAGGACCCGCTGGTGGCCAGTGTGCGGGGAGGAATCATAAAGGGGACACACGCCAGCAGAAACATAGAAGCGAACGCCAAGATCCATCTTAAAATCAGTTCCCAGGAAACAGGACCGGCTGAAAGACAAGACATTCTAGTCAGTGCTCAGTCTCTTCTTGCAACCAGAACGTGCTGCAGCAGGTCCCGTCATGACAACAAGCATCTGTGCATCGTACATGTTTAAAGGGAACCAGAGACGAAGCACCCTCATGTATTTTACCATATAGATCAGTGGGAACATTAAAGAAAACACCTACCCTTCTCTCTGTTTCATTCTGCACTACACAGTTTGTTTCTTATCAGACCTGATAAAATCCCAGACTCAGCATTCAGTCTGGCTTTGCTATAATGACTCAGCGATAATGATTCCTGAGCAGAGCCAGCAAGGGGCAGGCTTGGACTTGAAAAGACATGAGAGAATACAGACTGAGCTATAAATATTCCTGAGCAAAGCCAGATTGAATGCTCGGTCGGGGATTTTATCAGGGCTGATTAGAAGCAAGCTGTGCAGTGCAGAATGAAACAGAAAGCAAGGTAGGTGTTTTCTCTAATGTTCCCACTGATATATATGGTAAAATACATGAGGGTGCTTCATCTCTGGTTCCCTTTAAAGAGGAACTTTATCCAAGGATAGAACTTCATCCCAATCAGTAGCTGATACCCCCTTTTTCACGAGAAATCTTTACCTTTTCTCAAAAAGATAATTAGGGGGCTCTGTATGGCTGATATTGTGGTGAAACCCCTCCCACAGTGTGATGGCAGTACCTAGGTCCTGACAGTTTCCTGTCTGTGAGCCTTGTTGCATTATGGGAAATTTCAGCTGTTCCCAACTGCTAAGCAACTAGTATCTCCCTCTGTGCATACAGGTAGTCCCCGGTTAACAAACAAGATAGGGACTGTAGGTTCGTTCTTAACCTGAATCTGTTCTAAAGTCAGAGCACTGTGCCACCTCTGTCCCCTGTACCTCCTATGTGCCCCCCTGTGCCACCACTGTCCCCCTCTGTGTCACCTCTGCCCTCTGTGCCTGCTTATACTGCTTATACAAGTTTAAAAGCCATTTTTTCTTTGAATTTTTTTTAAATCGATTTTCTCAAAAACTGCTAGGTCCAATTTGAAATTTTTTTTGTGTGGCTTGTTCCCATGGAAACACAGAATCCACGCCATTCGTATCGTCGGGTCGTTCGTAAGTCGGGCGTTCATTAATCGGGGACTACCTGTATAGCTATAAAAAAAACAACCTTTTAACCTATGGCAATGTTTAGGGGGTGTGGTTATAGATAATGGCAGTTGGTGCAGTTTTTTTTTTCATGTCTGCCAGCAGTAAAGATGATGACGTGCAGGCTGATTGTGGATCAAACATTATGAACAAATTACATGGTGAATATCAATCATTTCTTGATCCCTCTTCTATTTTTTTAACGTCTCACTTTGCAATGTATTGATTTTCTTTTTTTTCCCCCTTTTTTTGCTAACGTTCTCTTTAACCCGGAATGAGGCCTATTCTCATTGCAAAGCATGCCTACCTATATGGCAGCACCACATCGCTATGACTTTTGGGGACGGCTGCAGTGTGATGATGCAGAACATCGCACCCAAGTGAACTGTACCAAGTGCAAAAGGGTCCTTCATTCCAAAGCTTCGCCTATTTCATGTTTGCATTGTATAAGCACAACATTGTAATCTATTGCAAATATATTTCCGCAGTAATCATAAGATAAAATATGGTTGGTCGGAATTTTCCAAAATATGTTCACAAAAGGTTACAATGTCCCAATGTAATGTTATTACAAATTAAACTTCCAATTCAATTTGCACTAGGCTATTTTAAGGGTGGGTACACACGTCAGACCATAGTCTTTGGAAAATGAAAGATGACAGGCCAATTTTACCCCCTTCCATGTAGTATGAGAGCCATACCTACACAGTCTATTCTATGGAGCTGAACTCCCCATCAGACAGAAATCTTTGCAAGATGCTGCACACAAAGATGCTGTACATATGCAACAGATCAGTATCTGCAAAATATCTGTTCCTGCAAAATGCATTCATAGTCTATGAGATCTGCAGATCATCATACACACCTTGGTTAACTGACATTTTTCTGCAGATCAGATCCACCAGGATGGATCTTCAGATCTGCAGATGATTGTCTGATCTGCAGATGAATGTTAAACTAGGTGTGTATGAGGATCTGCAGATATCATAGACTATGAATGCATTTTGAAGGAACAGATCTTTTGCAGATAATGATCTTTTGTGTCTGTACAGCATCTGTGTGTGCAGCATCTTGCAAAGATTTCTATCTGATGGGGAGTTCAGCTCCATAGAAAAGACTGTGTAGGTATGGCTCTCATACTACATGAAAGGGGGTAAAATTGGTCTGTGATCTTTCATTTTCCAAAGACTATGGTCTGATGTGTGTACGCACCTTAAGACTAGCCACCAGCACCAACTTATTTTCCACCTTGTTTCAGTACAGACAGCCCAGGTATCTCCTCTTCCTATCCAAGCCATTGATTGCACAAAGCAGGAGATCCTGTTCGATATTTTCACACCTGCGTCAAGTGACTGGTGGAAGCAACATGAACACTCCCTGCCTGGCAAAGTGTGTTAAGAACTTGGTGGAGAGGCTGGAGGATTGTATTCTCAGGGTCAAGATAGGCAGTTTCAAACAGAAATTTGACTTCTTAAAACAGAGGGCATTTGCAAATCGATTATTCCGTTTGGAATGAACATATCAAGTAGTTTGTATGGTGGGTGGGCAGGAGTGGGGTTAGGCATCACCAGGTAGGTAGGTTTGTGTGTGTGTGTGTGGGGGGGGGGGTGTTTAAAGGAGTTATCAGGCATTTTTATTGAAATAAGTGCTACTTACCCGGGGCTTCCTCCAGCCCCACGCTCCCAGCATGTCCCTCGCCGCAGCTCTGCAGTCAGCCATTCGCTGCAGTTGCCTCCCAGTCCCCGGCGATGGCACCAGTCCGACCTGGATGTCGGCCTGTACTGCGCCTGTGCGAGCAGCACTGTCAATCACCGCCACGTGGACCGGAGTGTACTGCGCAGGCGCAGTAGTTCTGCGTCTGCACAGTACGCTCTGGTCCATGTGGCGGTGATTGACAGCGCCGCTCGCACAGGCGCAGTCGGCCTGACGTCATCGCCGGGGGCTGGGAGGCAGCGGCAGCGAACAGCTGACTGCAGAGCTGCGGCGAGGGACATGCTGGGAGCTTGGGACTGGACGAGCCCTGGGTAAGTAGCACTTATTTTCATAAAAAAAAAAAGCCTGATAACTCCTTTAAGGTTAGGCATCAGACACAGACAGGTAGATTGTGCGGAGAAATGGGGTTAGGCATCAGAGTGTGTGTGTGTGTGTGTGTGTGTGTGCGTGCGTGCGTGCGTGTGTGTGTGTCTGGGGCTGTTAGTCATCACAATTTGAAGATTTGCACACAAGAAAGATATGGCTTTGGGCTGGGGATGGCGTGAAACGGGCCTCTAGTTTGTGTTGTCCCCCCAGGCCAAAAGGTCCCAGTCCTCCCCTGAACATATGCATCACTGCTAAATATGCAAATTGTCCCTTTGTTGTCCTTGATATCTAAACACACCTCCAGAACTGCCGGAATGCAATGATATGGCAGCTTGGCTTTTTGCTCTCTTTCAGCTCCTTACACACTCCTAAGAGTTCTAGTTCACCACGAGCTTGCTGGGCGTGGTACTTGCTGGGCAATCTGTAATGGTAGGCAGATTGAAATAAAGTTTGGCATTAAAGGACATCCGAGGTGAAAAAAAACTGATGAGAAAAACAATTGTATCTATCCTCCTTTTAAAAATGACTTTTTTTAGATATCCCACAGTTTTATTTTATATTTATATCTAGTTTTTAAGTTTTTACTGTTTCATTGTCTCTGCTCAATGACACCTTCACTGAAGTATCCCAGAGCTAAAATCTATGAACTATCGACCCTTTTTATCGCTTTCCTGCTCCAGGAAGCCATTTACTGAAAGGAAAGTGTTTTATGGCTGTAATTACTTATCAGTGAGGGTTGTACTATAGTCTGACCCAGTTCTGACCCGTATAGAAACAGTCACTTGCATACCTGATATTTAACTCTTTAAAGAGAATCTGTAACAAAATTTTGAGCCTTATTTATTCTATCCTTTATGTTCCTATAGCTGTCTTACTGCAGCCTTACCCATTTGCACAGTGGCTGTAATATCTCTGTTATATGATCTAATCTTCTCTCCTCTGTCGGGTCTGTCGGGCTGAGGCAGTCAGGCTGGAATGTGCTGTGCTGCTTGTGATTGGGTAGAAGCTATACACACCCTCTCCAGGCCCCCTGCACACTCTGTATGACTCACACACTGAGCTACTCTCATCCTATCGCTCGCTATGTCTTTTGTTTGTAAACACTGCATAAAACTGGCAATTACAAGCCAGGATTGCAGCAGGGAGTGGCAGAAACAGCACAGAGGGGCCCAGGAGAACATAATGAATAGAATGGTATGTTTTTTATTGTAAGAATTTTACAGTACAGATTCTCTTTAAGGCAGAGAAAGAAAAAAAGGAACACAGCCTAGTTATTTGTGTGCTTGGCACTGTACATACACATGTCTATCTCATTATGTCACCTCGGTTGTCCTTGACACCAATGACCCTATAGCCTAAAATAATGTACCATGTTCCCTTAACAAGTTATAATGACTTCACAGGGGTGTTTTTGTTTAACTCACCTTCCTTAGAACTTCCAATGAACCAAAAAACTGGACCATTATCGCTGAACCTCAATTTAAAATAAAAATTGGACTGTGTATGGCCACCTTTTTATGCATCCCAGATTTTATATGCAGTCCCCGATGTACACATCATGTGGAACCCTCAGTTTCATGTTCAGCCCCACAATACAGCATTCCCTATGCCACACAACATGGGGCCACGGTTTGAGAGTAAAACAAAGAAAAACATTCCTTTGTTACAGCTGATACAAAACCTGCAATACATCTGCAGTGTCTACTTCCTGCTTTCATGGAAGCAGACGTAGGATTAACTTCCTGTGTTTACCAATCAGGTGAGGATCCCAGGGCAGAGGAGATTAGGGATGAGCAGAAATTACGTTTATGTGTAATTACACATTGTAATTCGCCAGTGGCGTAGCTAAGAAGCTGTGGGCCCAGTGTAAGTTTTACATGGGGCCCCCCAGGCACTCTATACATAACAATTGATACGGTGCACCAAAACCAATCAAGGACAACCACAGTGTCAGAGGTGCAAGAAAGGGATGGGAAACAATGTGTTAATGATTACTACTATTTAAAGCATCTATAGAAGGGAATCCTACCAACACGGGATCAATAGAGAGCTAATACTGTGGTTGAGGATGGGCCTCTTGGGGCCCCTCTGGTCCAAGGGCCCCGTGGTGGTTGCAACCTCTGCAACCCCTATTGCTACGCCACTGTAATTCGCATTTACACATCAAATTGTAATGTGACATTTCGGGGAAAAAGCATCATTCATTTTGTATGCTATTGTAAGCATTTGCAATTATGCATGAATTTACACAAAGCTCCCATACTTGCCATTGCTACCAAAGTCGCTACATATGTAAAGGAGGATAGTGGGTACAAGCCAAACAAGAATGTTTCAAAAAGATCTTGTCGTTTTTGAGAAAATCGATTTTAAAAATACAAAGAAAAATAGTTTTTGAAGCTGTGATTTTTCTGAGTTTAAAAAAACATTTTTATTTTTAAAATCGATTTTCTCAAAAACTACAAGGTTTTTTTTTTACTTGACATACCGTATTTTCCGCCGTATAAGATGCACTTTTTCCCCCAAAAAATGGGGAGAAAAAGTCCCTGCGTCTTATACGGCAAAGGCAGGGAATCCCCAACCTCTGAACGCCCGCCGATATGAACCGTCGCCACGTCGGGGATTCCCTGCCTTTGTGTGCCCGCTCCCCTGTGTATATACTCATTGCACTAATTGCAACAATAGTTCAGGCAGCCGGATCACATACCATATGGCCGCCGGGATCTTTGCGGTGTAATGC
Source organism: Hyperolius riggenbachi (assembly GCF_040937935.1). Lineage (NCBI taxonomy): Eukaryota > Metazoa > Chordata > Amphibia > Anura > Hyperoliidae > Hyperolius > Hyperolius riggenbachi. The sequence continues at coordinate 42,827,392 of NC_090648.1, forward strand.
CGTCTCCTGCCCCGTGTTCCCGATGTCTCTATCATCGCTCCCCATACTTAACATATGCACATGGGGAGCGGTGATAGAGACATCGGGAACACGGGGCAGAAGAGGCAGCACAGGAGACGGCATTACACCGCACAGATCCCGGCGGCCATATGGTATGTGATCCGGCTGCCTAAACTATTGTTACAATAGACACGGGAGAGAGCTGCTACCCACTTGGCACCAGGGAATGGGGACACAGGAGGGCACCTATGGGACACAGGAGGGCACCTATGGGACACAGGAGGGCACCTATGGGACAAAGGAGGGCACCTATGGGACACAGGAGGACACCTATGGTACACAGGAGGACACCTATGGGACACAGGAGGGCACCTATGGGACACAGGAGGACACCTATGGGACACAGGGGGGCACCTATGGGACACAGCAGGACATCTATGGGACACAGGAGGGCACCTATGGGACACAGGAGCACACCTATGGGACACAGGAGGGCACCTATGGGACACAGCAGGCACCTATGAGACACAGGAGGGCACCTATGAGACACTTATGGGACACAGGAGGGCACCTATGGGACACAGGAGGGCACCTATGGGACACAGGAGGACACCTATGGGACACAGGAGGGCACCTATGGGACACAGGAGGGCACCTATGGGACACAGGAGGGCACCTATGAGACACAGGAGTGCACCTATGAGACACTTATGGGACACAGAAGGGCACCTATGGGACACAGGAGGGCACCTATGGGACACAGGAGGGCACCTATGAGACACAGGAGGGCTACCCACTTGGCACCAGGGAATGGGGACACAGGAGGGCACCTATGGGACACAGGAGGGCACCGATGGGACACAGGAGGGCACCTATGGGACACAGGAGGGCACCTATGAGACACAGGAGGGCACCTATGGGACACAGGAGGGCACCTATGAGACACAGGAGGGCACCTATGGGACACAGGAGGGCACCTATGGGACACAGGAGGGCACCTATGAGACACAGGAGGGCTACCCACTTGGCACCAGGGAATGGGGACACAGGAGGGCACCTATGGGACACAGGAGGGCACCGATGGGACACAGGAGGGCACCTATGGGACACAGGAGGGCACCTATGAGACACAGGAGGGCACCTATGGGACACAGGAGAGCGCCTATGAGACACAGGAGGGCACCTATGGGACACTGGAGGGCACCTATGAGACACAGGAGGGCACCTATGAGACACAGGAGTGCACCTATGAGACACTTATGGGACACAGGAGGGCACCTATGGGACACAGGAGGGCGCCTATGGGACACAGGAGGGCACCTATGAGACACAGGAGGGCACCTATGGGACACAGGAGGACACCTATGGGACACAGGAGGGCACCTATGAGACACAGCAGGCACCTATGAGACACAGGAGGGCACCTATGAGACACAGGAGTGCACTTATGAGACACAGGAGGACACCTATGAGACACTTATGGGACACAGGAGGGCACCTATGAGACACAGGAGGGCACCTATGGGACACAGGAGGGCACCTATGAGACACAGGAGGGCACCTATGAGACACAGGAGGGCACCTATGGGACACTGGAGGGCACCTATGAGACACAGGAGGGCACCTATGGGACACTGGAGGGCACCTATGAGACACAGGAGTGCACCTATGAGACACTTATGGGACACAGGAGGGCACCTATGAGACACAGGAGGGCACCTATGGGACACAGGAGGGCACCTATGGGACACAGGAGGGCACCTATGGGACACAGGAGGGCACCTATGGGACACAGGAGGGCACCTATGAGACACAGGAGGGCACCTATGAGACACAGGAGGGCACCTATGGGACACAGGAGGGCACCTATGGGACACAGGAGGGCACCTATGGGACACAGGAGGGCACCTATGGGGCACAGGAGTGCACCTATGAGACATTTATGGGACACAGAAGGGCACCCATGGGACACAGGAGGGCACCTATGGGACACAGGAGGGCACCTATGGGACACTTATGGGACACAGGAGGGCACCTATGGGACACAGGAGGTCACCTATGGGACACAGTAGGGCACCTATGGGACACAGGAGGACACCTATGGGACACAGGAGGGCACCTATGGGACACAGGAGGGCACCTATGGGACACAGGAGGACACCGATGGGACACAGGAGGGCACCTATGGGACACAGGAGGGCACCTATGAGACACAGGAGTGCACCTATGAGACACTTATGGGACACAGGAGGGCACCTATGGGACATAGGAGGGCACCTATGGGACACAGGAGGGCACCTATGAGACACAGGAGGGCACCTATGAGACACTTATGGGACACAGGAGGGCACCTATGGGACACAGGAGAGCACCTATGGGACACTGGAGGGCACCTATGAGACACAGGAGTGCACCTATGAGACACTTATGGGACACAGGAGGGCACCTATGGGACATAGGAGGGCACCTATGGGACACAGGAGGGCACCTATGAGACACAGGAGGGCACCTATGAGACACAGGAGGGCACCTATGAGACACTTATGGGACACAGGAGGGCACCTATGGGACACAGGAGGGCACCCATGGGACACTTATGGGACACAGCAGGGCACCTATGGGACACAGGAGGGCACCTATGGGACACAGGAGGGCACCTATGGGACACTGGAGGGCACCTATGAGACACTTATGGGACACAGGAGGGCACCTGTGGGACACTGGAGGGTACCTGTGGGACACTGGAGGGCACCTGTGGGACACTGGAGGGCACCTGTGGGACACTGGAGGACACCTGTGGGACACTGGAGGGCACCTATGGGACACAGGAGGGCACCTATGGGACACAGGAGGGCACCTATGGGACACTGGAGGGCACCTATGGGACACTAGAGGGCACCCATGGGACACTGGAGGGCACCCATGGGACACAGGAGGGCACCTGTGGGACACTGGAGGGCACCTATGGGACACTGGAGGGCACCTGTGGGACACTGAGGGCACCTATGAGACACAGGAGGGCAACTATGGGACACAGGAGGGCACCTGTGGGACACTGGAGGGCACCTGTGGGACACTGGAGGGCACCTGTGGGACACAGTAGGGCACCTGTGGGACACTGGAGGGCACCTATGGGACACTGGAGGGCACCTGTGGGACACTGGAGGGCACCTGTGGGACACTGGAGGGCACCTGTGGGACACAGGAGGGCACCCGTGGGACACAGGAGGGCACCTGTGGGACACTGGAGGACACCTGTGGGACACTGGAGGGCACCTGTGAGACACTGGAGGGCACCTATGGGACACTGGAGGGCACCTATGGGACACTGGAGGGCACCTTTGGGACACTGGAGGGCACCTGTGGGACACTGGAGGGCACCTGTGGGACACTGGAGGGCACCTATGGGACACAGGAGGGCACCTATGGGACACTGGAGGGCACCTATGGGACACTGGAGGGCACCATTTGAGGGTGAACATGTATAAGACACTCCTGGAATATGGGTGCACCAGGTTTAGTATACATTTCTTTTTTCCCTGGTTTGTGCCCTCTAAACCTGGGTGCATCTTATACGGCGCAAAATACGGTATGTAGCAAATTTGGTGGCAGTAGCATGTATGGGGGCTTTGCTATTCACCGCCAAAGTCTGCACAAAATGACACCTAAATTACTGCGTAATTACAAATGCTTATACAAAGTCAATTGAATTAACAATTCATAATTACGTATAGGCGTAAATGCAAAAATTTTACGTGAAATTTTGCGTTATCATAAACCCTCTAAATACATACAGGGTGCATTTCTCTATGCTGTCCTTCTGTCCTGTGCAAGAGTTCAGATCCATTCTCAGAACACCTGATCTGCTACATGCTTGTTCAGGGTCTATGGATAAAAGTAGTAAAGGCAGAGGTGCAGCTGGAAAGCCAGGCAATCTGCATTGTTTAAAAGGAAATAAATATGTCAGCCTCCATATCCCTCTCACTTCAGGTACCTGTCAGAGGTTGTGCTGTATCACACAACACTTATGTGTGTTTGACATTAACAGCTGCCTCCAGCTAATAAAGGCTGGTTGCATTGCAGTGGAACAGTTCTGTACAAGAGGAGTGTTCAGAAAATCCCCCAGTTGAGATCATGTGACACAGACAGCTCTGCGGTAACTTTCCAGTGACTTCAGTCAGACACGTATTCTGTGTACACAGCTGGAAATTCTTGTATAACTGGTTCTCACATTACACCAGATGATCAGCTGGCTCGTTGGTCTAGGGGTATGATTCTCGCTTTGGGTGCGAGAGGTCCCGGGTTCAAATCCCGGACGAGCCCTCCTTTTGCTTGAATTTTTCTTGAGTGGGACACGTAGCCGCTGACTACAAGGGAACCATAGTTCCTGCAGACTGAGAAAAGCATAGGACTGACGTTCTGTTTTACCCATCAAAATGTTTTTATATGTTTCCTAACCCCATCAGACTGCTTCACTGAGAATAAAGGCTTGGGCCTGCTAGCAGCTGCGATTTCCAAATAGCGAAGTACCGCGATATTCAGCGCAATTCCCGGAGTGTTCGCATTTTGGCACTAAGCTCCCTTGAACGCAATGGCCTGCTATTGGAACACTGCAGTGGGAGCACCCCTATTAGGTTCCACTGACCGCCGGTGATTGGAAAATGCTGCTAGTAACACTATAAGGGGCCCCAGCCCTAAGGCCTTCTTCACATTGGGTGGCGTGCACTCAGAAATATATTTAAGCGCATAATAAAAAATACGATGTGCGTTTCATAACGAGTTTCAGTGTGTTGCACTTTTTTGTAGTTGCCAATAAAGATTTGTTTCATATGAAGATTTTTTTCTTTTTGCTTAGGGGTAAAAATGCCTCTCCAAAGCACATTGCTATGCACTTCTATGCGTTAAAAAAAACGCATCCCCCCACCATTCACTTGCATTGCTGTAAACTTCACAGCACAACGCACAGAAAGGCATGCAACAAAAAGTGCATAAATGTGAACGTGGTACATTAGACTCAATAGAAAAAACGGTACCTAGAAAAGCGCACAGCGAAATGCGCTGTGAAAAGCGTACAGCAACGTCCTTACTGTGAACGAGGCCCTTAGGGCCTTTTTCCAATACCCTCCGATTTGCGATTTGATTCTGATCGCAAATCGTAAGGTACATTAAACTAATGGAAACTGCAGCAGCAATTTCCATTAGTGCGATCCGATTGCGATGCAATTTTGGTCAAAATGCAATCATCGTCCTGCCGCGTTTTGGATGCGATTGAGCTTTACTATAATGAGTATAGTAGCTCAATTGGAATCGCATGGTGGAAATTGAAACGTGATTGCGATCGCAAACGCAATCGCGATCGCATTTCATAGTGGAAAAGAGCCCAGAGACCTCTTCAAAGGCCGCACTGACATATCGAGAGACAGCTGAATGGCTGGGTTCTGACTGGAAGACATTTTTTTTATCATTGTTAATGCAGTTGCTGGAAAGAAAACTAGCACAATAAAGGGTCAGTCAATTCATGACACAATTTACAGCTATTACAGAGGTACAAAAGGCTCTCCTTTAACGATCTTTCAAAAGGAATTACAAGCAAGAAATAACGCTTCTGCAAATGAAAGTGTTAAGGTGGCCACACACGTTAAAAAATTTTAAACTTTGATTTAATTTGACCAATCCGATCCAATTTTTCAGGTTGATTGGAAGTTTTGAAGATATTGTTTGATTTATCACACACGTATGTTCGAGATTGCTGCAATTTCGGGGAAAAAAAATCCTGAAAAATATTGGTTGGCTAGAAAACCCTTCTGCATGGCAAGCTTTCACTCAATTATCAACCTTTGATCATTTTGATATTGGAGAAGCCACTGTTCCTCCCCATCAGCCTGGGAACAGTAATAAGCCATTTCCACACCACAAGAAGTGTAAAAAATTTCAGTATACTCTTACCACTTCCACATGAATAGCTAGGCCTGCAAGCCTGGGGCTTCCTCCAGCTCCAGTAGCCCTACAGGTCCCTTGGTTTCCTCCTGGGCCTGCAGTCGAGCCACTATACCCCCCTGAAAGGTTGCTGGCTGGACCTGGGCCTCATTCCCAGAATGCATCTGGCTACGGGAGAGGGATTGAGGAGACATCGTACTCCACTTTTGGCAATCTTTTGGATGGGCACAATGGAGTAGACCGGAAGGAAACTCAGGGACCTTTTAAGCTTTGAGAAGCCCCAGCTAAGTAAAATAGAACTTCCCCCTACTTCAGGTATACGTTAAAGTAAACCTGAAACAAACGGAGGGAAAAGTTTTATACCTGGGGCTTTCCTCAGCCCCCTCCAAGCAGATCATTCCCTTGCAGCACCCAAAGCCTCCTAGTTCCAGTAGAAGCCCCGTTATCTTTGGCCAGTCGCCAGGAGCGCTCTGCGCCTGTGCACCAGGGGAGTGGGAACAGGCAACTGCGTCTGCGCTGACTGGCCAAAGACAATGGGGGTCCAGGTGGCTTTGGATGGCTACAAGGGAGCGATCTGCGTGGAGGGGACTGGAGCAAGCCCCAGGAATGTATAAAACTTCCCCCCCCCCTTTCATCTCAGGTGCAGTGTCAGAAAGAAGTTCTTAGTATCAGGAGGAGGTCCCTCCCTTTTGATCTTTCAAGCATCCTTTTTTGGTCCTTTAAAACACAATTTCTTGATTATTGTTTTTATTAAAATGTGTGTAAAAGGAGTTACCCATTTTAGGGTGTTATTCTTGTTGTCCGTGTTCCCATTGGAGAACTTTCTCCGCACTTCCTGTTTCTAGGACCTCTGTGGAGCCATGTGGATTTAAAGAGAAACTCCGACCAAGAATTGAACTTTATCCCAATCAGTAGCTGATACCCCCTTTTACATGAGAAATCTATTCCTTTTTCCAAACAGACCATCAGGGGGCGCTGTATGGCTGATATTGTGGTGAAACCCCTCCCACAAAGAAATTCTGAGTAAGTACTCTTGGCAGTTTCCTGTCTGTGAACCCTGTTGCATTGTGGGAAATAGCTGTTTACAGCTGTTTCCAACTGCCAAAACAGCTAGCAGCAGCTACATCACTTGCCAGCAGTAAAAATGTCACCATGTGATAAATGTCAGAATATAAATCAGGGATTTAAAATATTTTACAATGGGCAAACACTGACTAAATCTTTTATACATCATTATTGTAAAAATGAAGCACTTTTTTATTACATTATTTTCACTGGAGTTCCTCTTTAATGTAAAAACCAGAAGTCTCAGGAACCAGTGATGAGGAACACTAATACAAACTAATCACAGATTGTACATATAACCTCAGATGAACAATAACACATGCAGGGTCGGACTGGGCCACAGTAGTACAGTTTTTTCCCTGGTGGGCCCCCCCTCCTTGTCTGACAGAGCTCCAATTTCTGCCTGCAGCACAAAAATTCTCTTCTCAGTACTGTAATCACTCATGCTGAGAGCAGTGGCGCAGCTAAGGAGCTGTGGGCCCCGATGCAAATTTTACAATGGGGCCCCCCAAGCACTCTATACATAACAATTGATACGACACACCAAAACCTGCCAATGGCAACTACAGTGTCAGAGGTGCAAGAAGGGAATGGGAAATAGCTTGTTAATGATTACCACTGTTCAAAGTATCTATAGAAGTGATTATTATGATCACAGGACCAATAGAGAGCTAATACTGTAGTTGAGGGAGGGACCTTCGGGGCCCCTTTGGCCTAAGGGCCCCGATGCGGTTGCAACCTCTGCGGTCGCAAACTCTGCAAAGTAGGACATTACTTTATATTGAAGGAGTGGACTCTATGCAAAGTTTTGCTGGGCAGCAGTGTCTCTGAATTACAATGCTGCAAAGATCATGTACATTTGTTCCTGTCTATAATACATCATGACCACGCCCACCTTCCAGTGCATGGTCACGCCTTTTTTTCACTGCAATCATGGGATGTGTGGGCCCCAGGTTGAAATCTCTTTGGTGGTCCCCCAGTGTCCCAGTCCGACCCTGAACACATGACATACTGTATTACACAGTGACATATTACACAGTGTCATTACTTATTCAACAAAGTCAAAATGCAGGAGAAGTGTAAAAATAAATTCAGTAAACCCTTACCACTTCCACAGGAAGTTAGAAGGAAAGTGGATGCCAGATACCACTAAACAAATAAAAGCAGCAGTTCTGGCAGTTTTCTGGACTGGAGTATTCAGGTTTGTGGTACCACAACGCCAAGGAGGGAAGACATCACCAACTGTTCCTGCCCATCAGCCTGGGAACGGTAATAAAGCCATTTCCACACAATCAACAACATCATTTTACAGTATATTTAAAGTAAAGCAGAGCAGGTGAATAAGCAAGAATCAATACTTTCCCAGGGCTTCCTCCAGGCCCATAAGCACCTTTGAGTCACTCGCTGTCCTCTGGCGGCCTGCCGTTCAGCCGCGATCAGCCCCGGTAACAGGCTCTGTCGCGTCAGTCCAGGCCTTCTGGGCATGCGCGAGAGAACAGCGAGGGACTCAGAGGTGCTTATGGGGCTGGAGGAAGACCCGGGTGTGTATCGATTCTTGCTTATTCACCAGCTCTGGTACAATTTAAGGCAGCTGCACATTCCCAGGAGTTATTGGTGCTAAAAGGGGTTCTACACATTATTGAATCATAGCATGTACTTTGCTTATCATACATGGCTTCTCTATTTTGGGTTCAGAAAAACTTGTAACATTTAAAATACATTTGTGTAAGGAGTACAACGATTAAAACGCATTTAAAGTGGATCCGAGATGAACTTTTACTCATTGCATAATTGTGTTCCTTTCATATAGTTTATAGGGCATTCCTCAAGCCAAATACTTTTTTTGTTTTGTTTTAATACTCTAATTCCCTATAAACTAAACAAGCCTCGCCCACAGCTCCTTTTGTGCCTTGGCACTCTTAGAGCAATGTAGCAAGGGCTTATGGGAGCTCAGTCTGGGCAGGAGGAGGAGCAGGTTACTAGCCATAGATTTCAGAGGCAGAGGGGAGGAGGAGAGGGGACTGAATTTACACACAGGCAAGCTGATAGCATCTCCAGCCCTCAGCCTGTGACAATGTGACAAACAGAACATGGCTGCCCTCATTGTATCCCAGGAATAAATAATTATAAACTTTTGAAGCTGTTTGCAGCTAGATATGCTGTGTGATCTAAACTTTGGATAAGATATACTGTATAGACAAGTTACTTGTTATAGTTAGTTTTTCCTCTCGGATCCGCTTTAAGATTACTTTTCTACTATGTTCCTTTTGCTTACAGTCGGTGGTGAAAATCTGACAGATCAGATAAGTTTTGGACAAGCCCATCTCCTCATGGGGGATTCTTAGGATTATATATATATATTTATTATAAAGTGTACCAGAGAGAAAGGAGTATAAAAGTTTTATACACACTTGGGGCCTCCAGCCCCCTCCGCACCAATCACTCCCATGCAGTCCCATCAGATTGGCCAGTCGGCGCAGGCGCACTTTGCCCACGCAAACCCTGTCTTGCTTCCGTGGATGGGAGCGTTCTGCACGATACGCCCCGACTGGCCAAGCTAAAGGGGCTTCTACTGAGCGAACATGGAGGCAGAGGACGACGTCGTAGGAGTGATCGGTGTGGAGGGGGCTTGAGGAAGCTCCAGGTATGTATAAAACGTTTATATTCCTTCTCAGGTTTCCTTTCATTTTAAAAAACACTTATGAACAGCAGATGCTCAGTCCATCTGCCATAGATAGTTTCTAAGGAGTACTTTTGTAAATACTGAGAATCCCCTGTGAGATGATTAACTAGTCCAAACCCTGTCAGATCTGTCCTATTATTACAATAAAGGAGAAAAATAATTTACAGTGCATTTTATTCTGTGAGAAATTAACTTGTCATAATTATGTGTATTTTCACTTGTACAATTTTTGGTGTGATAATGTCACAGTGGAAGGTACTGCATTTTATATTACACCTGATTGTAGATTTCTGCGCAGGACAGAAGGAAAACGCAGAGAAATGCACCCTGTATGTATTTAGAGGGTTTGGCCTGTCTAATTCCCCCTTCATCTTTGACTTATCACAAGTTGTAATTTGATCTCTCACCTGTGTCAGCTGGCTCCCTCGGCAGAGCAGCTAATTTGTAAACACAGGATGCTAACAATATGTCTGCTTCCATGAATCAGGAAGTAGCCACACTACAGATTTATTGTAGGATTTGTATCAACTGTAACAAAGAAAAGTTTTGCTTTAAAGGTTATTATGCTGTATCTTTTAGAGCAGAGTGGAAGTTCTGAGTTTAGGTCCGATTTAAAGGACAACTGAAGCGAGAGGTGTATGGAGGCTGCCACATTTATTTCCTTTTTAACAATACCAGTTGTCTGGCTGTCCTGCTGATCCTCTGCCTCTGAGGGCTCGTTTCCACTGTTGCGACGCGATTTCGCCGGCATTCCGACGCTTGTAAAAACGCATGCGGATGAGTTTCCGCATGCGTTTTTACCCGCGATTTCGCGTGCGATTTCGCATGGCAGGGTGCCATGCGAAATTAACCATGACACTGCCAGGGCAAAATAACATTGAAAAAGGTGCGAAATCGCACGCGAAATCGCGGGTAAAAACGCATGTAACAAACGCATGCGTTTTTACTATTAAATACATTAGCGCCGATTCGCACGGATTCCCGACGCAGGCGAATTCGGTGGGTCCCGTCGTGCAGATTTAGCCCGCCGCCAAATCGCTCCCGCACGCCGCACATGTGGAAACAGCCCCGGCCACTTCAGTGTAACAAGCGAATCCGCATCTCGTCGCCGCATGCGGATTCGCTATGGTGGAAACGAGCCCTAAGGGCTCGTTTCCACTATAGCGAATCCGCATGCGGGCACTGCATGCGGATTCGAATACTTAATGTTAGTGGATGGGGCTGTTTCCACGTGTGCGGCGGCGGCGTTTTTCGGTGCGGGGAAAATCTGCACGACAGGGTCGTGCAGATTCGCGTGCGGCAGGAATGCAGGCGAATCGCCGCTAATGTATTCAATAGGGAAATCGCATGCGGCTTTGTCATGCGGATTTCCCCGCGATTTCGCATGCGATTTCGCATGAAAGCCAATGAAACTTAACACAGGCAGTGACATGGTTAAATTCGCATGGCTCGTTGCCATGCGAAATCGCATGCGAAATCGCGGGTAAATCTGCATGCGGAAACGCAGCCGCATGCGATTTCTTCAGCGGTGGAATCCAGGCGATTCCGCACCGCTACAGTGGAAACAAGCCCTAATACTTTCAGCCATAGACCCTGAACAAGCATGCAGCAGGTCAGATGTTTGTGACATTGTCAGATCTGACAGGAAAAGCTACATGCTTGTTTCTGGTGTACTTCAGACACTACTGCAGCCCAACAGATCAGCACGGCTGCCAGGCAATGCGCACTGTTTAAAAGGAAATAAATATGGCTTAATATAATACTTTATATTGGGGACTAAAGGCGAAACCATATCTCAGCTTGCCCATTTTATGTTTGTGTACACATAAAATGTAGACATTTCACAAGTGGCAGAAAAGAGTGTCAACGTTTGCTTGCAGTCGATGGATTAATACAGGTGTTGAAAATGAGTTACTAAAGCGGCTGCTTGTGCAAATAATGACCCATCTAGCAAGGCAATGGCTTATGGGGAATTTGTACTTCAATGTCCTGTTGCCATGGTTGCATAACATTGAAATCGGAGCTTGTTGTCTGTTTAGTAAATTCTCAACTGGTTACAAAGTGAAGTGGAACGATAATCTTTAGCAACATTAAATAACAGAATGACACATGTAACTGTGATGTATGTAATGTAAACCAAGCGTGGAATTCCCCTGTAAAGTATTCATCATCAGTCAATCCAGCATACAGTATATAGTACACACCACCAGATGGCGCTGTGTATGGCAGCCACACCCTGCCAAAGAGGTAGATTTCAGCATGCTGGGATATTTTGATTCCAAATGACATCATAAGGGATTATTTATAAATGTGGGGTCAAATGGAGAGATGGTCACTTTCAGCGGGATCCCTGCTTTTATCTGATGAGCATATTTATAAACAATAAGAAGAAGTTAAAAAGTCCTAATTTGCTTGATCAGCAGTTTACATATCACCATATAAGCGTTCAGGGGCGTAACAATAGACCCTGCAAGGGATGCAGCCGCAGGGGGGCCCAGAAGCTGCAGGGGGGGGGGGGGGGGGAACAGGAATGCTCTATAGGATCCAGAGTCTTCCCTCTACTTAGGTAAGTATCTGACTTTTTTCTTTTAATGTGGACCTGAGCTCTTGCACAGGACAGAAGGAAAGACATAGAGAAATGCACCCTGTATGTATTTGGAGCGTTTAGCCTGTCTAATTCCCCCTCATCTGATATTAAGCACAACTGTAATTTGATCTTTCAGATGTGTCAGCTGGCTGCCTTGGCAGAACAGCTAATTTTTAAAGACAGGATATCAACCCTGTATTTGCTTCCATGAAAGCAGGAAACAGACACACTGCAGATTTATTGCAGGATTTGTGTCAGCTGTAACACAGACATTTTTTTCTTTAAAGGTTAGTATGCTGTTATCTCACCTTTTGTGTCCTCCGAGATCTGGAGGGTCACCGTGCAGCACTTGAATTGCCTCCCGGGCCTCAGGGGAAGCAGAGTGACCCAACACGTATATTTCCCAGCATCCTCTCTGGTCACTCCGTGCAGGCTCAGCTTGGCGTTGCCGTGTCGATACCAGTGACGTCCCACTGCAGTGCGATTTTTAAACTGTTTGTCTTGGCGGTCACCTTCCTCCTTCCCATTCTGGAAGTGGACCACCATTTCCTTGCCCATGCCTGAGTCTTTTTGCCAAGACACCTTGACGTCTTGTATTGGGGCATCATGGAGGGGGGAGAAGGTGCAGGGAAGGTGGGCAACGCCCCCCAAGACGACAGAGATGTTCCGATCCGCCTTCGGGCATTGCTTCAAACCTAACAAGGATTGAGAAGCCAAAAACAAAGTTAAATGGATAAGTTATTAAAGAACCATTAAACATTAGTCGCCAATCACACCGATGCAAATTGTGATATTTTTCAATGCCCAGCTGACAGTATGAGCTATGCGCTGAGCCGCTGACGCTTAGGTTGGCTCCTAATTCCCCCAATCCAAAATAAATAAAATAAAATCAAGTCAAATAAATCAAATAAATGCATCTGATCAGCCTTACTGTCCCCATATCACCCCTCCACCCAGGGCGAGGGTGTAAAAATTGCGCCCCCTTCCCCCCACCCCCGTGGACTCGGGAACCCTTACTCTTTAGGGACAGAAACACAGCCACAGGTCACAAGTAGATCTGCCTACTTTCTAGTGACCAGCCACTCATCCAGGAGGAAGCAAGAAAACACCCAGGTGAGGAGAGCCCGGAAAGCCGACTCCTCCATGGGTGCCGCGCACTGACAGCCTGCAGTACCGCTACAAGACATCAGGTGTCATCACGTGGTGGTGACGTGATGATGACTTGAAGTCTGACGCAGGCAGCCTAGGAGGAGTCAAGGCAGGTGATCGCGCTGGTAATCTTCTTTCTTCTTCCATTTGGCTGCACCGCGCGTCACCAGCTCCCTAGCGGTAATGTCCTTCTGCCTGCGCCCCCCTTCATCTACTTGCTGGTCTGCGCCCAGTGCGGTCGCCCTGCCCGCACTGCCCAAGAAACGGCCCTGCAGGCTACTTTCAAAAATGTGCAAATATGTGCAAATTTCCACAATAGTTCGCATTGGTCTATTTTTTGTATGATAATTTTGTATTTATATAGTGCTGACATCTTTACAGAGTATATATAGTCTTCTTACTAAAGGTGCTAATACTGTACATCGTCTGATGCATGGGCAGATCGACCAAGAGACAGATCTCTCTCTGATCCAATCTGATTAGAGAAAGATCTGTTGGCTGCCCACACAGCGCAGGCCGATTCCTGATCAATTTTAGCATGAAATCTCTCAGTAATCGGCCGAGTCCACCCTGTCAGACATTGTCTGCTTTCATAGGCTTTAGGGCACTTTTCCATTATTCCACTGATTCTGATCGCTAACGGATCGCAAACCACAGGGTACAGTAAAACGAATGGAAACGGCAACGGCCATTTCCATCAGTGCAATCCGATTGCCACCAGGATGGATCTTCAGATGAATGTCTGTTAAACAAGGTGTGTATGAGGATCTGCAGATATCATAGACTAGGAATGCATTTTGCAGGAACTGATCTTTTGCAGATACTGATCTTTTGAATGTCTACAGCATTTTTGTGTGCAGCATCTTGCAAAGATTTCTATCTGATGGGGAGTTCAGCTCAATAGAATAGACTGTGAAGGTATGGCTCTCATACTACATGGAAGGGGGTAAAATTGGTCTGTGATCTTTCATTTTCCAAAGACTATGGTCTGATGTGTGTATGCACCCTAAGTTTGAGCATATGCTTGTACAAAAAAGGGAGTTTTGAGGGAGCGTTTAAAGATTTCAAAGGTTGGAAAGTGACGGATGTGCTGAGGAAGGGTTTTCCAGAGGATGGGTGAGGGACGTGAGAAGTCTTGTATACGTGAATGCGAAGAGGTAAATCTAGAGGAGGATAGAAGAAGCTCATGTGCAGATCTGAGATTGCGGTTGGGTTGGCATCTGGAAACTAGTGAGGAGATATTGTGGAGAGCTTATTAGGTTAGGGTCAAGAGTTTAAAGTGGATCCTCTCGGTAATTGGCAGCCAATGAAGAGCTTGACAGAGAGAAGCCGCAGAGGAAGAGCGGGAAGAAAGATGAATGAGACGAGCAGCCGAGGGGTGCCAGTCTGTTAGTTGGTAGTCCACCAAGCATTATAATAGTCTAAACTAGAACTCTTGAGCAGATACGTTTCCCATACAGTCTATGGTTGAAACGCATCTGCCCGACCGGATCAACCGGATAACAAACGGACAATCAATGCAGATCATGCATATGAGCTATACTGATGTGTTTTTGTTTGTGCATTGATGAAGCACTCAGTGTCCTTCTACCCAACTGTGCTTAAAATCATTTATAAACGGGTTGCATAGCTTTTTTAATATAGGCTTGTCTCTGCCATTGTTTACTTTACAAGGATGAGTCATCCTCAGTCTGTACTCCTGAGCTGAATGACATCAATAGCTCATCAGGAAAAGGGTGATCATTGTAGTAGTCATTATAACACATCAATCAAGTGGAGATCGGTGCACACTTCAGATCGTTTACTATGAGTATAAGTACAGTGTAATAACTTATACTGTGGGTGACATTCTAAAGGACAACTGAAGAGTGAGGTATATGGAGGCTGCCCTATTTATTTCCCTTTAAGCAATACCAGTTGCCTGGCTGTCCTGCTGATCCTCTGCCTAATACTTTTAGCCATAGACCCTGAACAAGCATGCAGCAGATCCGGTGCTTCTGACATTATTGTTAATGTCATTAATCCATTAACCTCCTGAGCGATAATCCCGAGCTGAGCTCGGGGTATATCGCGCAGGAGGATTTCTCAGGCCCTGGTGGGCCGATTTGCATAATTTTTTTTTTGTTACACGCAGCTAGCACTTTGCTAGCTATGTGTAACTTCCGATCGCCGCCGATCCGCCGCTACCCGCCGTGCCGCGCAGCCCCTCCCCGACCCCTTACGCAGCCTGGCCAATCAGTGCCAGGCAGCGCTGAGGGGTGGATCGGAACTCCCTCAGACGTCACGACGTCCATGACGTCGGTGACGTCATCCCGCCCCGTCGCCATGGTGACCGGAGAAGGCCAGCAGGAAATCACGTTCTGAACGGGATTTCCTGCTTACTCTGATCGCCGAAGGCGATCGGAGTGGGTGGGGGGATGCCGCTGCGCTGCGGCTATCATGTAGCGAGCCCTGGGCTCGCTACATGATTTAAAAAATAAAAATTTAAAAAAATAGTGCTGCGCCACCTCCTGGGCGATATAATTGTATCGCCCAGAGGGTTAATAATTGACATTATTATTGACAAGATTAGCTGCATGCTTGTTTCTGGTGTGATTCAGACATGACTGCAACCAAATAGATCAGCAGGACAGCCAGGCAACTGGTATTGCTTTTAAGGAAATAAATATGTCAGCCTCCATATTCTCCTCACTTGTCCTTTAATGGAAATCTTAAATAAAAAAAAAAAAGCAGTTTAACTTACCTGGGGCTTCTTGCAGCCCCCTGCAGTCATCCTGTGCCTGCGCCGCCCTTCCATGTCCCTCCTGCAAGCAGCGACCACCCCCGCAAAACTGGCCAGTCACGCACCTCCTCGTCGTGTCCCCATGCACAGCAGCATTCTGCGCATGTGCAGTACGGGAAAATCGCTACTGCACATGAGCAGAAAGCTCCCGGCAACGGGAGTGCGATCAGGGTGACCACTATTGCGAAAAAGTGTAATATAAATTTAAACACATATAAATAGGGCCGGCCTTAGGTTTCACAGCGCCCTGAGCGAAACCTGATTTCTGTGCCCTGATTCATCCTTTTCTCGCGTGCGTGCACTCACAGGCCCATATGCAATTCACCTTTTCTCCTGAGATATCTCCTAGGACAGTGGTTCCCAACCTTTTTGACGTTGTGAAACATCACGCCAAATGCTCAGATCTCCGTGACACGTCACATACAGTATGTATAATAGAATAAATATTATTAATACCCACAAATGGATGGAAAGAGTTTATTATCCTGAATACACTTAAAAATGAAGGCTAGAACCTTTCAGGAATATTAATAAAAACAATCAGTGGGACAGTTAGCCGCCTCCTCCCCCATTTAGAATGAGAGCTAAGCACTGACAATTTGCACCACACGTTATAGCCGCAGTGCGGCTATCCCCCCCCCCCCCCCCCCAAACGCCCTCAGACTCAGTATAGGTAGGTAGCCAGGTATAGGTGCCCCCAGTATAGGATCTCATGTGTAGGTACCCTCAATATAGGTTGCCAAGCATAGGTGCCCCTAGTATAGGAAGTCAGTTGAAGGTCTCCATCCCCCCCCCCCCCTACAGGTAGCCAAGCATAGGTGCCCCTAGTATAGGAAGTCAGTTGAAGGTCTCCATCCCCCCCATAGGTAGCCAGGCTTTTAGTATAAGTCATTTGTGCCCTAATAAAGCTTAAGAAATTTCAACTTCTACTTTACTTGTGAGTTACACCACTCTAAGGTAGGAATATAAGTACCTTATTGAATGTTACACTCAATATAAGATCTATAGATATACGCCCACGGGCGAACCTACTCTCTCCCAGGCTCTAGTATAGGTAGCCAGCTATAGGTGCCCCCAGTATAGGAAATCAGGTGTAGGTGCCCTCAGTATAGGTAACCAGCTATAGGTGCCCCCAGTATAGGAAATCAGGTGTAGGTGCCCTCAGTATAGGTAACCAGCTATAGGTGCCCCCAGTATAGGAAATCAGGTGTAGGTGCCCTCAGTATAGGTAACCAGCTATAGGCGCCCCCAGTATAGGAAATCAGGTGTAGGTGCCCTCAGTATAGGTAACCAGCTATAGGCGCCCCCAGTATAGGAAATCAGGTGTAGGTGCCCTCAGTATAGGTAACCAGCTATAGGTGCACCCAGTATAGGAAGTCAGGTGTATCTACCCTCAGTATAGGCAGCCAGCTATAGGCGCCCCCAGTACAGGAGGTCAGGTGTAGGTGATCTCTGTATAGGTAACCAGCTATAGGCGCCCCCAGTATAGGAAATCAGGTGTAGGTGCCCTCAGTATAGGTAACCAGCTATAGGTGCCCCCAGTATAAGAAATCAGGTGTAGGTCCCCTCTGTATAGGTAACCAGGCATAGGTGTCCCCAGTACAGGAGGTCAGGTGTAGGTGATCTCTGTATAGGTAACCAGCTATAGGCGCCCCCAGTATAGGAAATCAGGTGTAGGTGCCCTCAGTATAGGTAACCAGCTATAGGTGCCCCCAGTATAGGAAATCAGGTGTAGGTCCCCTCTGTATAGGTAACCAGGCATAGGTGTCCCCAGTACAGGAGGTCAGGTGTAGGTGATCTCTGTATAGGTAACCAGCTATAGGCGCCCCCAGTATAGGAAATCAGGTGTAGGTGCCCTCAGTATAGGTAACCAGCTATAGGTGCCCCCAGTATAGGAAATCAGGTGTAGGTGCCCTCAGTATAGGTAACCAGCTATAGGTGCCCCCAGTATAGGAAATCAGGTGTAGGTGCCCTCAGTATAGGTAGCCAAGCATAGGTGCCCCCAGTATAGGTAGCCAAGCATAGGTGCCCCCAGTATAGGAAGTCAGGTGTAGGTGCCCTCAGTATAGGTAACCAGCTATAGGCGCCCACTTGGAAGCCGGCGCCCTGAGCGACCGCTCCAGTTGCTCAGGTCGAAGGTCGGCTATGCATATAAATAAAATGTATGTTTCTTCCAGAGTAAAATGAGCCATTAATTACTTTTCTCCTATGTTACTGTCATTTACATTAGGTAGTAGAAATCTGACAGAAGCAACAGGTTTTGGACCAGGAAGCAAAAGACAGGAGGAGCGCTCCGTAGTGTGATACCGTTTAATAAAATGAAAACTGCGCAATAAAAGATACACTTACTAGATGTGTATGAACAGTAGGCATTTAAAATTGGCATATAGCCCAGAATAAAAAGGACATCCCCTCTTGGAAGCGAAACCTGAAGCTGCAGTGGCCAGCGGCAGCAAGGATCCAGATGGTAAATGGATGACAGGTGTCCCTTCGGGGTGACTGTGTGCAGGTTACGTCAAGACGCGTTTCGGCGTGTCCACGCCTTCGTCAGTTAACTGACGTCTAGTAAGTGTATCTTTTATTGCACAGTTTTCATTTTATTAAACGGTATCACACTACGGAGCGCTCCTCCTGTCTTTTGCTTCCTTTTCCAGTAGTCCGCTCACAGCCGAGTGTTTGAGGAGCTGCCAGTGTGTGATCAGTCTGCGGTCCACTTTGACCTCTCACCTGCGTTAGCGCAAGATTGCACATCTTTTGTTTTTCCTCATAGGTTTTGGACCAGCTCATTTCCTCATGGGGGATTCTTTATAAAGGCACTCCCTGAAAAGGATTTATACAAAGATGCTGACCAGCCTCCCTGCTCACTTCTTTGGCAGTTGGACAGAGCAACTGCCATTTACTAAGTGCTTTTGAAAATAAAGAAAACCTTGAGAATCCCCCCTGAGGAAATGAGCTGGTCTAAAACCTGACAGTTCTTTCAGATTTCTACTACCTACTGTAAGTGACAGCAACATAGGAGAAAAGTAAGTTATAGCACATTTTACTCTGGGAAAAATGTACTTCTTATTTGTATATGTTTACATAATTTACATTTTATGATTTTCGCGATAATGGTCTTTTAAATAACCCTTCCAGATACTATAAACAAACACACATTAGAGGTTTATACATATACTAAAGCTTTGTACATTCATTGAAAACAATTGTTAATATTGCATAACACTCTGAAAACAGAGTTTGCCTTTAGCATGAGATCACAGCATTTATACAAAACATTTCCATTTGCCATTTGTTTTGGTCTTCAAAAGACAGCCTATCCTTTTCTCATGCAATTGTTGTTCTTTCTAGGAAATCAGTGGGTGGCTGAAAGCAATGCAGTTCTAATGTACATACAGTATAGGCGTTCCCATGTCCCGCATGACTTACATGCCTTCAGGTGAGGGAGAAGACTATTCACACAGAAACAGTTTCTGTCACTTAAAGGGATACTGTAGGGGTCGGGGGAAAATGAGTTGAACTTACCCAGGGCTTCTAATGGTCCCCCACAGACATCCTGTACCCACTGAGCCACTCACCGATGCTCCGGCCCCGCCTCCGGTTCACTTCTGGAATTTCAGACTTTAAAGTCTGAAAACCACTGCGCCTGCGCAGCTGCATCCTCGCTCCCGCTGATGTCACCAGGAGAGTATTGCAAAAGCCCAGTATGGTCTGTGTCTGCGCAGTATGCTCCTGGTGACATCAGCGGGAGTGAGAACACGTCAATGCAGGCGCAGTGGTTTTCAGACTTTAAAGTCAGAAATTCCAGAAGTGAACTGGAGGCGGGGCCGGAGCATCGGTGAGTGGCTGCGCGGGTGCAGGATGTCTGTGGGGGGTCATTAGAAGCCCCGGGTAACTTCAACTCATTTTCCCCCGACCCCCCTACAGTATCCCTTTAAAGGAAATCTAAATGGATGTTTCCTTTTAAACAATACCAGTTGTCTGGTAGTCCTGTTGATCTATCTGGTTGCAGTAGTGGCTGAATCACACACCTGAAACAAGCATGCAGCTAATCCAGTCTGACTTTAGTCACAGGCAGCACCTGATCTGCATGCTTGTTCAGGGGCTGTGGCTAAAAGTATTAGAGACACAGAATCAGCTGGAGAGTCGGGCAACTGGTATTATTTTAAAAGGAAAAATCCATATCCTTCTCAGTTTAGGTTCATTTAAAGGACAAATCTAGCAAGAGATATATAGAGGCTGCCATATTTTTTACCCCTTAAGCAATACCAGTTGCCTGGCAGCCTTGCTCATCTATTTGGCTGCAGTAGTGTCAGAATCACACCAGAAACCAGCATGCAGCTAATCTTGTCACATCTGACAATAATGTCAGAAAAACCTGATCCGCTGCATGCTTGTTCAGGGTCTATGGCTAAATGTATTAGAGGCAGAGGATCAGCAGGGCTGCCAGGCAACTGGTATTGCACATGCACAAAACAAAACAAAAAAACATGGCAGCCTCCCTACAGTTTAAATACTACTCATACTACATGGAGGTGGTAAAATTGGTCAGTGATTGGCCAATCATACTTGAAAGTGTGTACCAGGCTTAAAGAGACTCTGTAACATCAAAAAGATCCCCTGGGGGGTACTCACCTCGGGTGGGGGAAGCCTCCGGATCCTAATGAGGCTTCCTACGCCGTCCTCTGTCCCACGGGGGTCTCGCTGCAGCCCTCCGAACATCCGGAGACAGACCCGACTGTCAGTTCAATATTTACCTTTGCAGGCTCCAGCGGGGGCGCTGTGGCTGCTCTCGGCTCCGAACTACACGGAAATACCCGATCTCAGTCGGGTCCGCTCTACTGCACAGGTGCCGGAGACTTGCGCCTGCGCAGTAGAGCAGACCCGACGGCGATCGGGTATTTCCGTGTATTTTGGAGCCGACAGCCGTCAGAGCGCCTGCGCAGGAGAGGGGAAGGTAAATATTGACGTCACCGCTGTACGGAGGGCTGCAGCGAGACCCCTGAGGGACAGAGGACGGCTTGGGAAGCCTCATTAGGATCCGGAAGCTTCCCCCACCCGAGGTTGACGTTACAGATCCTCTTTAAGGGTCTACGTGGGAGGTATAAATGTAGCTAGGCACAGGCTGATAACAACACAATCTGAAGTATACATCTAAGAATGAGCAAGTGCATGTATGTAAATCACAGTTATGTAACGCCATTCCTAAAAGAAACTATAACAAGCCAGTTTCCAAGTTTCCTAATTATCCATGGGTTAAAGTGAACCGAGCAGCATTTATGGCGCCCGGGGTATCTCAATAGCACGTTAAAAATGCATAATAATAATAATGTGGCCCATTACCCAAAAAAAAAGTTCCATTCTACCTCATCTTTTTACATTTACATGTTTGTAAGAGGCTTTTATTGCCCTACTTCCTCTGCCTGCTGTCCACAAAAAAAGCAGGCAGATAAGGACTGCAGTAATTAGCAGTAGCAATGAGCAAACAAAATCTTTTATCAGCAGAGGGGTTGGAGAGATAGCACCCTGTTCTTCAAACAGTTTGGAGAAGTCACACTTGATTGCATTCACACTTTCCACTGGATAATTAAGGGCAGAGGGAAATGGCAGCTCCTACAATTATTAGAAACCAGGACAAACTGCAAGGAAAAAAAAATCTACTTGGATCCCTTTAAAGTAAACCTGAGATCTCAAAAGAAAAATATTTTATACTCACCCCGGGCCTTCTCCAGCCCCATGACCACCGATGCATCCCTCGCTGTCCCCCCCAAGTGCCTCCGTTTGGCCACAATTAGTCCCGGTAATCTGGCTTAGTCGCGCCAGTCGGCTCTTCTGCACATGCACGGAGGGGCTGCGCATTCGCAGAGCGTCCATGCATTGCGTGCACACCTTCAAACAATGTCACAAGACGGGGATCGGGAGCCAATCCTTCGGGGGACATTGCAGGACCAAAAGCTGTGCAGACACATCATTTGCATGCAAGCTAGATGTTTTCTTCTATGCGGTGAAGGGGGTATGGCCTAGGGCTCGTTTCCACTGTTGCAGTGCGGAATCACCTGGATTCCACCGCAGACAAAATCGCATGCGGATGCGTTTCCGCATGCGGGTTTCACCGCAATTTCGCATGCAATTTTGCATGGCTAAGAAGCAGGCGAATTTAACCATGTCACTGCCTGTGTAAATTTCAATAGCATTACATGCGAAATCGCACGCAAAATCGCGGGGAAAACCGCATGACAAAGCCGCATGCGATTTCCCTATTAAAAGCATTGCGGGCGATTCACCCGCATTCCTGCTGCACGCGAAATCTGATGGCTCTGCCGTGCAGATTTCCCCCGCACACCAAAACGCACCCGCACGACGCACAAGTGGAAACAATCCCATCCACTTGTATTGCCTATGCGAATCCGCATGCAGTGGCTGCATGCGGATTCGCTATAGTGGAAAAGAGCCCTCAGTGATCCGCCGGGGGCTGCTGTATGCACACTGGATTCTTGGTGCGGGTATGGGGCGTGACCTAAGTGATTGCACCGTGGGTCGCAGTATGCATGCAGGATGCTCAGTGCGGGAAAGGGGGCGCGGTCTAAGTGATCCACCAGGGGCCACTGTATGCACGCTGGATTCTCAGTGCGGGGAAGGGGCGTGGCCGAAGTGATTGCATCGGGGGTCGCAGTATGCACGCTGGATTCTCAGCAGGGGCAGCTGTTATGGGCCGCCTCTACCATGTTTCTACTAGTGTGTTTACAGAGCTTTAGTCCAGGTGTGGGAAATCAGAAACAAGGGTCCCTGCCCAGTACTGCTAATTACTCCGGAAGCTAAGCTCAATGACACTGGAATTCCATTTTAAAGCTAATGTCAAGTGTAAAAAAAAACATACTTACCTATGGAGAGGGAAGGCTCTGGGTCCTATAGAGCCTTCCTGCTCTTCTTATAGTCCCCTTGTTCCAGCGCTGGCTCCCCCAATAGCAGTATCCGATCGATCTATGAAAGATCCTCATGATATTGAACACTTTCCACTTCATAATTATACACTTTACTGAGCTCCTAGGGACTGATTTTGGTTTTCTATCCATCTCCTGGCTTGCGACTGTCCACAACTTTATACCTGAGATCTTTTTACAGTGCTTGCCACCCATAGTTGATTGTTTGGTTTCAGTGGGAATATCAAGCACTGGAATGCACCAGGCATGGTTAAGGACAGGTGCATACACACGTCCAACTTTACGCCTGATCGTCGTTTGGATCAGTCGTTTGAACGACTTGTCAGGCAAACAACGGGTTGTTTCAACGTCACGTACACACGTCCAAACAAAACGGACAACACACTAATTTACATGTCGTCTGACTCGTTGCCCAACTATCGTCCAACTCATTTTGACTTACCAGTTGGTCAAACGACCGCTGGTCGTTTGTACACACGTCTGGATCTGACAGTTGTTTGAACGATAGTTGGTCCAACTGATCCGCCAAGCAGATCGGGTAAAACGACTCTTATCAGTTGCTCGACTGCGCATACATATGCCCAAGTTGTTGTTCAAACAACAAGTCGGACGACAAGTTGGTCGGAAAATCAGGACTTGTGTACGCACCTTTACAAATGATCACAGGTATAAGGGGATCATTTACACGTAATTGATTTTCTTAGTAGTATTTAGGAGGGGGTGATTTTTTATCCATTTCAGCAGAGCTGTATTTGTTGTTTGGCTGTTACAGGATTGCATTGAGTAGATTCAGTTGGAGTTATTACTGTGTATGTGTGTGTTATTTGATGTACACTGTAGGGTCCGTTTCCACTAGAGCGAATCTGCATGCGTTTCCTGCATGCAGATTCACATAGACAATACAAGTGAATGGGACTGTTTCCACTTGTCAGGATTTCTGAGCGTTTTTCTGTACAGAAAAAAATCTGCACGGCAGAGCCATCAGAATTCGCATACCGCTATGCGATTCGCATACAATGTATTTAATAGGGAATTCGCATGCGGTTTTGGTACGCGAATTTGGGATGGAATCAGTGGAAAAGCACACAGGCACTGCCATGGTTAAATTCGCATACATCGTCATCAATGCGAATTCGCATGCAAATTCGCATGAAAATTCGCATACACCTGCATGCGAAATTCGCATCCGCATGCAAATTTTTACCGCGGCGATTCCCACCGCACAAGTGAAAACGTACTTTCAGTCTGGAATCTGATGGAAATGTTTAGTTGGGTGCAAGTTAAAAATGATATGACAGATAGGATTGAATTACAAGAACACATCTATAGTCATGACAGCAGCAGTAGTGGAATTTTCCTCTAACTAGGTTAAAGCGGACACAAACCGAACATTTTTTTAATTCAAAATATTTGGTTGCACCACTCTGACACATACAAAGATAAATAAACACTCCTTCAGAGCCTATGAGTATTTCAGTGCATGCTTTTCACCCTTCTCTTTTCATAACTTGGGTTATACAGGTGGCAGCCATTAGCAATTCCTCCTTTGCCGGACACCACCTACTCCACCAGTTTGCTGGATTCTGTCCCGGCAATATGAAAGGAAGGGAGGGGTTCCTCCAATAAATGGTAAATATTTTATATTTGTCATCATGCAGCTGAAAAAGGGCTGCTATTTATTATTATAATTTAGAAAATAGATTCTATTTCTGAAATCTTGTATTTTTAGTTTGGGTCCACTTTAAAGAGACTCTGAAGCAAGAATAAATCTCACTTCAGAGCTCATAGTTAGCAGGGGCATGTGTGCCCCTGCTAAACCGCCGCTATCGCGCCGCTAAACGGGGGTCCCTTCACCCCCAAACCCCCCACTGCAACACTTGGTCGCAGACTTGGTCGCTCCTGGAGGCATGGCTAACGGCTGCAGCCCGGAAGCGGGAAAAAAGGGCGCAGGCCGCTAGTGGACAAAAAGGGCGCCGCCATTCACTCTCATAATAAATAATGTTTAATGGGCGCCGAGCAGGAAAAAAGGGCGCAGGACATAAATAACGTTTACAAACGGCGCCCGGAGATTTTTAATGATTTATAAGTGTGCTTGTGGTGATTTACGTTTATAAGTTTATAAAATGCACCCGTGCCGAATAACGTTTATAAAAGTACTAATTTTAAACATATTAATCTTATTTAACTAATTAAAACATTATTTAAAGTTTTATCCCTTACTGTTTGTATAACATTATTATTCACAAAATAAAGCGATCAGTACGTAACGTACATTGCAAAATATTTTTTGCATCCACAATTAGTAAAACATTATTATCCACATAATAAAGGGGGGTCTTAGGTTTAGGCACCACCAGGGGGGTCTTAGGTTTAGGCACCAACAGGGGGGTCTTAGGGTTAGGCACCAACAGGGGGGTCTTAGGTTTAGGCACCAACAGGGGGGTCTTAGGTTTAGGCACCAACAGGGGGGTCTTAGGTTTAGGCACCAACAGGGGTGTCTTAGGTTTAGGCACCAACAGGGGGGTCTTAGGTTTAGGCACCAACAGGGGGGTCTTAGGTTTAGGCACCAACAGGGGGGTCTTAGGTTTAGGCGCCAACAGGGGGTCTTAGGTTTAGGCACCAACAGGGGGGTCTTAGGTTTAGGCACCAACAGGGGGGTCTAAGGGTTAGGGGTTGGTACAGGGAGGGTTACTTAGGCACCAACAGGGGGGGTCTTAGGTTTAGGCACCAACAGGGGGGTCTTAGGTTTAGGCACCAACAGGGGGGTCTAGGGGTTAGGGATAGGTACAGGGAGGGTTCTGTGTAAGAGTAGGCTTAGGTATAGTTTTAGTAAAATTTTAGTAATAATTACTAATGTTTTACAACACTTATTATGAACATAGTTATATTTATATCATCGTTATAAACAATATTTTCAGATTTTATTATAAGAACAAACCGTAAATGAAGGTTATTCACAATAATATAGAATTATAACAATTAAACATATATTATTGTTTTTTTAATAAACGTAATTATAAGTTTAACTTTAGAAACAGGGAAGATTAACGTTTTCACAATTTCCGATTTCATAAACATTATTTAATGATTTATAATTTTGTTAAACATTATTTGTAAACGAAATATAGCACACTATTTTTATAAACCCTATAAATGATTAATTATTATTTGGAGTTTACACCCCGCGCCCTTTTTGTCCGGGCGCCCTTTTTGTACGTACGCCTGCAGCCCTGCCTCTAGTCGCGTCTATCAGCGGCGCATCGCCGCCTCTCCCCCGCCCCTCTCAGTGAAGGAAGACTGAGAGGGGCGGGGGGAGAGGCGGAGATACGCGCTGACAGACGCGCGTGGGGCAGGGCTGCGGTGGTTAGCCCTGCCCCAACCAGGAAGCGCTCCCCCGCTGCACCGAGGGGATTTGGGGGTGAAGGGACCCCCGTTTAGCGGCGCGATAGCGGCGGTTTATCAGGGGCACACATGCCCCTGCTATCTATGAGGTCTGAAGCGAGATTTATTCTCGCTTCAGACTCTCTTTAAGATCCGCAAAATACTAGCAGATTTTGAAACGCTTTTTCTTCTTTTTCTGTAGCGTTTCAGCTAGCATTTTGCGGTTTTGTGAAGCGTTTTTGGTGTAGTAGATTTCATGTATTGTTACAGTAAAGCTGTTACTGAACAGCTACTGTAACAAAAACGCCTGCAAAACCGCTCTGAACAGGCGTTTTTCAGAGCGGTTTGCGTTTTTCCTATACTTAACATTGAGGCAGAAACGCATCCGAAATCCAAAAAATGCCTCACCCTGGGAGTATGCGTTTCTGCAAAACGCCTCCCGCTCTGGTGTGCACCACCCCATTGAGATACATTGACCAAGCGGATCCGCAGCCGCAAGCGGCTGCAGAAACGCTGAAAAAGCCGCTCGGTGTGCACCAGCCCTAACTTGAGTGACAGAGTGTAAAGGGTACATGAACTGAGAAAAAAAAAATATAAAGCTTTACCTGCCTGTGGCTTATTCCAGGTAAGTATCTGGTTTTTTTTTCTATTTCAATTAACATTCACTTTAACTATAAATGCACTAGCAAGTTAAAAGATATCAGAGCCCAAAAACTTTGGGGTAGCAGACATATACTACCACCTGTCCTTATGCCCACCGCTCCCCCTGTTCTACTATCTGCCCCCGTAGTTCACTTAAAAGCACCCCGGGATCTTCTTCCAGTCGGTTGGGTAGGGACTCTCTGCGCAGGCGCCGGCTGGGCTGTGCACCTCTTTTAGCGTGCGTCCGTGGCCAGGTGCGCAGTGTGCATGACGACACTGTGTCATGCACATGACGTCTTACGCATGCACAGTGCATATTAAATCACTATGTAAGATGCATGTTAACGCACATGTTATCCTGATAGGCTCTATAGAGTGTACATTAGGATAGCATGGCCTGTGATGTGAATATGTCCATACAACTGTATAGGTAGTGCGTTCAGAAGCAGCACGCAGTCACGCGCATAGTGTGAAAGCACCAGTGGGGCAGCTAAGGAGCTTTGTACCCCAGTGCAAGTTTTACATGCCCCCCCCCCCCCCCCTCCCAAAGCACTATTGATACGGCGCACCAAAAAACAAGGACAACCACAGTGTCAGCGGTGCAAGAAGGGGATGGGGAACAGGTTGTTCATGGTTACCATTATTCAAAGCATCTATAGAAGTGATTATTACCAGCACAGGACCAATAGAGCTAATACTGCAGTTGAGGGAGGGCCCCTCTGGCCCAAGGGCTCCGGTGCAGTCACAACCTCCACACCCCTATTGCTACGCACACTGGAAAGCACCCTTTCTCTTTCTGTCCTATGGCAGTCCGCCACTTGCTAAAAGTAGCAGTATCTGCTCACAGAGCCTGCTGTTAACTCTTGCAGCTTATTGCTTGACCTTATTTTTAAAGCAGGTTTATCAGCTGCAGGGGAAGGCCGTTCCTGCAGATAGTATTTAAGTAAGGTTGTCAGGAGCTCTTTTGAACTCTGAGCTTGTCAGGCAGTGTTGTGAAACATTAGAAGTTCCCAGCCGTACAGAGCAGCGGGTAATTCCAGCTATGGTGAGGCGTGTGACGGCCGTATACTGAGCAGTCACAGCCACCGCCGCTGGGAAACACGATAGCAATGTTCAGCCTAGATAAGAATCCGGCCTCTCTACATCGCTGCAGCCCGCACATAACTGCAGAGCAGAGTAATCGCAGCTGCTGAGGGGCCCTGGAGGAAGGGGGTGCCCAGGTGGTCTGTAATGGGGCCTCCCGTGTGTATGGCGGCTCCAATGCATCGGTGAGAGATCCGGACTGATGGATCATCTTGTCGAAGCGCAGGATGAGGTTATTGTTCTCCTCCTTACCCCTCCCCCTTCATTGTGTGGCCCACCATCGCCCCCCACGCCGCAAAAATGTGCTGCTACCCTGCAAGCCAGCAACACGTCTGTACAGCACTCGGCCCTAAACTGATCACTGCGGGTGACAGTTCTCGTGTATATGTAGAAGGCTTTAGAGCTTTCCCACCTGTGCCAAGGAGCAGTAAGCACTGACTGTACATTGCATGTGAATATACTGTATGTCACCTTGTCCACTCATATGCATGAAGCAGAGAAGCTGTCTATGTTTACCAGTGTCTGGGGGCCCCTCAATATATTCCTATGGGGCTTCTGATGTCTAGTCACACCCCATACATAACTGGTATTCTCCTTAACCCCTTGCTGACCGGCGTAGTTGAAATCTACGTCACGCTTGTGGCTGTAAGCATAGATTCGCAGAATGCAGTCCGTGCATTCCTGCCGCGACCACGCGCACAAGAGACTGGAGATTAAAGAGAAACTCCGACCAAGAATTGAACTTTATCCCAATCAGTAGCTGATACCCCCTTTTACATGAGAAATCTATTCCTTTTCACAAACAGACCATCAGGGTGCGCTGTATGACTGATATTGTGGTGAAGCCCCTCCCACAACAAACTCTGAGGACCGTGGTGCTCTTGGCAGTTTCCTGTCTGTGAACCCTGTTGCATTGTGGGAAATAGCTGTTTACAGCTGTTTACAACTTCCAAAAAAGCAAGCAGCAGCAACATCACCTGCCAGCAGTAAAAATGTCACCATGTAATAATTGTCAGAATGTAAATCAGGGATTGAAAATATTTTACAATGGGCAAAACACTGGTAAATCATTTATACATATTTATTGTAAAAATGAAGCACTTTTTTATTACATTATTTTCACTGGAGTTCCTCTTTAAGTTGTCAATTGACAGCTTAATTTTCTGGAATTAATTAGGAGCCTGATTGGCTCCTGATCATTTGATCACTATGATCGCCGGTGATCACATTGTAAACAACTCACCCACCAAGTTCCACGGGCGAGCACAGCTCCTGACCAACCCCTTAGGCATCCAGTCCCGTACTGACTAAAGTAGGAGTCCCAACTTGATGATATCTTCAAGCTAGGACACCTTACTTGTATCAGTACGGTGCTGGCTGCAGTCAGATGCTGGTCACAGCTGCTCGACCCTGGAGAGAGGAGTAAGGTGAGTAATACTTACCCACCCTCTCTTCCTTCTGCCGATCTTTGCAGAGGGGAGGGAAGGTGGGGGCCACTAGACCACCAGGGGAATGTGTAGGGAAGGGGTGGATCACTAGATCACCAGGGATTATATAGTAAAGGGGGGGGGGACACTAGAGACTGCTCTGGTCCTAAGGGGGCCAGAGTGGTCAATCCTGAAGGGGTTAAAGTGAACCCGACTGGGTTCAGAAGCAGATACTTACCTAAGAAGAGGCAAACCTCTGGATCCCGAACACTTTCATTCCGGCGCAGGAGACTTGGGCGTAGCTGTGTGTAACTTCGGCGCCGTCAGAAGACTGAGCTGAAGTTACTTATAAAACACTATAATTCGGTCTCCAGCAATTGCTGCAAGTCGAATTATTTCATTCCCGACTATCCATGGTGACCTGGAGGGGGAATAGTAATTAATACGGCCGGGACTTGTGCAGCAGCAGGATCAGTCATATACCGGCTGTATCCTGCACCCAAGTCTCCTGCGCTGATTCCACTCGTACGCCTGGATCCTAACACAGTGGAACTGGGGAGAGGGACACATAGATTACAGGGGCTGGAAGAAGCCCCAGGTAAGTATAGCTTTGTATTTTTTCTCAGTTCTTGTATCCTTTAGGTCGCATTCACAGTGGGACGTTATGGTCGCGCATCATAAAGTCTTATAATGCAGCTTACCGCACTGCAATGCTAATCCTACGAGCCGTTCACGGTATGACGCTAAAATTACATTAAAAATGTTGCGTTGTGGTAACTCACTGCTTGCAGTACGTTACCCCTTAATGCAGACATGTTGAGGCTTTACCGTCGCATTATAAATGCAACGTCCAATACAGCCTTAAAGAAAACCTGTAACATCAAAAAGTTCCCCTGGGGGGTACTCACCTCGGGAGGGGGAAGTCTCAGGATCCTAATGAGGCTTCCCACGCCACCCTCCATCCCTCGGGGGTCTCGCTGCAGCCCTCCGTGCAGCGGTGACGTCAATATTTACCTTCCCGGCTCCTGCGCAGGCGTTGTGGCGGCTCTCGGCTCCAAAATAGGCGGAAATACCCAATCGCCGTCGGGTCTGCTCTACTGCGCAGGCGCAGGTTTCCGGCGCCTGCACAGTAGAGCGGACCCGACTGAGATCCGGTATTTCCGTCTACTTCAGAGCCGAAAGCCGCATCCGCGCCCCCGCTGGAGCATGCAAAGATAAATATTGAACAAGCTGTCGGATCTGTCGGGCCAGCTGTTCGGAGGGCTGCAGCGAGACCCCCATGGGACAGAGGATGGTGTGGGAAGCCTCATTAGGATCCTGAGACTTCCCCCTTCCGAGGTGAGTACCCCCCATTTTACAGTGTCTCTTTAAGCTCTATCACTCTAGTTAACCTAATTAGAGGGAAATTCCGCTGCTGCTATAAAATCGCCTTGAATATAAATGTGTTCTTGTCACTCAACACTATCTTGCCATTTTTAACTTGTATCCAGCTAAACATTTCCATAAGATTCCAGGCTGGTGTACGTCAAATAATACACACAAAAAATAACTCCAGCTGAATTCACTCAATGCAATCTTATAAAAGTCAAGAAAAGACAATGGCAACAGTCCAGACAACAAATATACAACTGCTGAAATGGATAAAGGATCACCCCTCCCCCCTCCCAAATACTACAAGGAAACTCAATTACATGTAAATGATTCCCCTTCTTCATTTCACTCCAAGCGGACTGGCTTATACCTGTGATCATTTGTAACCATTCCCGGAGCAATCCAGTGCTAGAAATGTCCACTGAAACCCAACAATCAACTATGGGTGGCAAGCACTGTGAAAAGGTCTCAGGTATAAAGTTGTGGACAGGCGCAAACCAGGAGATGGATACAGTAGAATCTCATTATAGTAAACTCTGATATAACAAACCTCTGGCTATAGTAAACTCAGTCCTCAGGTCCCAGCAAATGCGTCTATATAAATATACAATGCATGATCATATATATATAGTACACTACTTTTCCTGGTCCATTGGCGTTTACTATAAAGGGATTTTACAGTAGAAAACAAAAATCAGTGCCTTTATCAATCCCTAGGAGCCCAGTAATGTCTATAATTATGAAGTGGAAAGTGTTCAATACCATGAGGACCTTTCACAGATCAGGTTGTCACCTCCAAACTGTTTGGAAGAGAAAGGAGAAAATTGCTCAGAGAGGCTACCAAGAGGCCAATGGCCACTTTGAACCAGCTGCTGGAATGTGGCTTGTATGCGATGGTTGTGAAAAAAAAAGGCCACTCCTCAAGAAAGGCCACATTAATCTTGATTGAGCTTTGCCACAATGCACCTTGATATACATATTGCGCTGCGCATCTGAAGGCACTGCAAAATTTGCAAACAAAATATGCATAACTCTGCATCAACTCAGAATGATTTGCATCTCATAGTTGCCTGTGGTCCGGTATTAGTCAAGGAGAGAATCAGAAAACATAACAACAAAAGGTGTTTCGGTGATACCTATAATGACTAACTGTTAAGAGTTCTTTGCAAGCTTTCAAAATTTTAAGTGAATCTGTAGTTAAAATACAGAGAAAAAACAGATACTCACCTAAGGAGAGGGAAGACTCTGCGTCCTATAGAGCCTTCCTGTTCTCCTCCCGGTGTCCTTGTTCCCCCGCAGTACGACCCGTGGGTCGTACACTGCTACCGGAGGAGCGCGAGGACCGTAAGGAGACTGGACAGGCTCCATAGGACACAGAGCCTTCCCTCTCCTTAGGTAAGTATCTGTTTTTTATTTACTACAGACTCCCTTCAAGTTGGACACATGGCCCTCGCCGTCCTCCTGCGATCTCCTATTCAGCCGCTGTCAACCCCGGTACGCAGCTGAGTTGGACTTAGTCTGACTGAGTAACGTCAGCCGGGTTCTTCTGCGTAAGCATCACTGAGCCGTTTACCGGGACTCACGGGACACATCCATGCTTATGGGGCTGGAGGAAGCCCCGAGTTAGTAAAAAAAAAAAAAGACAGGAAGACTCATCTCTGAGTCTCTTTAAAGCGGACCCAAACCAAACATTTTTTTATTTCAAAATATTTAGTTGCACCACTCTGACACATACAAAGATAAATAAACACTTCTTCAAGCCTATGAGCATTTCAGTGCATGCTTTTCACCCTTCTCTTTTCATAACTAGGGTTATACAGGTGGCAGCCATTAGCAATTCCTCCTTTGCCGGACACCTCCTACTCCACCAGTTTTCTGGATTCTGTCCCGGCAATATGAAAGGGAGGGAGGGGTTCCTCCAATAAACGTAAAATATTTTATATTTGTCATCATGCAGCTGACAAAAGGCTGCTATTTATTATTATAATTTAGAAATTATAATTTGAAATCTTGTATTTTTAATTTGGGTCCACTTTAAGACCTTTTTCTGATCCATGTATTATTACTATTAGTAGTAGTAGTAGTAGTATTAGGTATTGTTGTAAAAGGAAATACTTTTACAAAACGTTGTTTTTTCTACCTACATCTAAAGCTTGCACAGTTGGTGAAATCTTGTACAGTTGGTCATAAAAGGTATCACCTAAACAACTTTTGTTTACGTCTTCAGGATCTCCTAGTTGAAAACATTTGCACGCATGCAATTTTTCTTCATACGTTATTTTTTTTTTTCCACGCTATGACACATGTACTGTATACCCTCTCCTAAAAAAGCTAACCTTTTCGCTGGCAGCACATTGTTTCTAATAGAAAATAAAAGCAAACACACCCTATGTGCATTTCACACCCCGGGCATCCCTATGATGACATAAAAGTACTGTACAATGAGGTACGCAGAAAAAGGATTAGTCGTTAAGGATCTGTCCTGCAGGATCCTTAACCACCCTGATGCCCAAGCAGGACCAATCTTAAAGCAGGAGGATCAGCCATACTATGCCAGGAAAAAAACACATATATAAGTAGATAAACACTTGATCTACTTATTTATATAACACATGTATTATACTGTCTACGTTTTGATTTCAGTGAATGTTATATAGTAAATGAAGAGAATTCTGTTCCTGGTGGGGGCCATGTCTTTTGCCCACAGTAAAGGCTAACTCGTGATGTCATTTCTGCCCTTTACTTTTTTTCTTGTCTCCTCCAATCGCTGAGTCACCTCAGCCTTGCTTGTAAACACAAGTGAGTAGGGGATCAGGTTTCAGATAAGAAGCAGGCAGGGAAATAAAGGGAAGAGTAGGAATAGATTATAGATAAAAAGAAACCCCAGCATGCAATTCTTTGGCACGACTACTATAGGGCCAGTGCTCCTTAAGTATGTGATAACTCCAAATCATAACAGCACAAAAAGTTTTGAAAGTTTTGAATGCAGCATTAGCATCTTTATCACTTAATACACTCAGACCAGTGGCTGTTGAAATTAGATTTTTATGGTGACGATACCGCTTTAATGTTATTTTTCCCTTCCCCAATCGCAGGAGTCCTGAGCCGACTGTGATCCCTCTGTCCCTTACCAAAAGGCTAGGGATGGGTCTGTACAGCACCCTCATTTCCCAGATGGATGACAATTATCACGCGTAAGTACTTAGTTAAAAGTATCAAAGGCAGAGGACCAACAGAACAGCCAGGCAACTTGCATTGTTTAACCCCCTTGGCGTTATGATTCTTTCCGGATTTTAGGGTCTAAAAGCGGTACAATTTTTTTGCACTCTTTCAGACCCTGAAACCTGGAAAAAATCATGCTGCTAGGGAGAGCTGCAGCAGTTTTTCAATCACTCACCTACCTGGCTCCAGCGCTGGAGTTATGCCTCCATCCTCCAGGTGGCACTGCAACTCTAAAGTGAGATTGCCAGCTGTCGTCACGACGACAGCCGGCAATCTCACCAGCAGGAAGCAGAGCCCCGGGGGAGAGGAAGAAGAATACCGTCCGACGTCGGGATCCCCGGGAGGTAAGTAGAAACGCTCCCACTGTGCGCATTGCTCTGCATTCAGCCTCCGGTGGCTACCCCAAGCAGAGGTCGGGATTACCGCTCTTATCTACGGTTTTCCGCCCAGACCCCAGCTCGGGGTTACCGCCAAGGAGGTTAAAAGGAAATAAATATGGCGACCTCCATATCCCTCTCAGGTCATCTGTCCTTTAACCAGTTCACCCCCAAGGGTTTTTATCCTAACGGACCAGAGCAATTTTCAGTTGTCAGCGCTCCTCCCTTTTATTCCCTAATAACTTTATTACTACTTATCACAAGAAAATGATCTATACCTCGTTTTTTTCGCCACCAATTAGGCTTTCTGTGGATAGTACATTTTGCTAAGAATTTTTTTATTCTAAATGCATTTTAATGAGAAAAACAGAAAAAAAAAGAAAAAAAATCATTATTTCTCAGTGTTCAGCCTTTATAGTTTTAAAATTAAACATTCTCCTGTGGATAAAACAAACACGTTTTATTTGCCCAGTGGTCCCGATAATTAAACCGTTTAGATTATGTCCCTACCACAATGTATGGCGACAGTATATTATTTTGAAATATAAGTGGTTATTTTTCTGTTTGTTCTGG
This sequence comes from Hyperolius riggenbachi, assembly GCF_040937935.1. Taxonomy (NCBI): domain Eukaryota; kingdom Metazoa; phylum Chordata; class Amphibia; order Anura; family Hyperoliidae; genus Hyperolius; species Hyperolius riggenbachi. Next base: position 42,862,609 of record NC_090648.1, read on the forward strand.
CCATAATTACAAGCCCCTATGTAATAAATTAAAATTAATTTTCCCCCATAAAATATAGAATAAAAAAAGCTGAGTCCCTAAGGCAACTATTTATTTATTTTTTTTAAGCTGATTTTTTTTTTTACAAGTGTTTTTTTTGGGGGGGAGGGTTGGAAGTGTAATTTTATTAATGATGTGTATATACTTGAAAATGTATGTATTTTGTAAGTGTAATATACTTTTTGGCCACAAGATGGCGCTGGTGAACACTCATGGGACGTGTTCACTTTTTTTTTTTACACACTTTATTAAACTGTTACATTTCCTGTTTATGTGAATGGACGTAGCCGCTGTTCGCGGTCACGTCCATTCACTCCAGGCACTGCGATTGGGTAGAGGACTGTTCAGTCCTCTTCCCCAATCGCCCAGCACGGGATCCCGACGGTAATGGCGGCGGTAGCGGCGGACACACGGCGGTAGCAGCGGCGGGAATGCGCGACGTATTAAAACGTCATGTTGCTGTTAATAGCGGTAAGCACATACCTCCCAACATTTTGAGATGAGAAAGAGGGACACTTAAGCCACACCCATGCCACACCCCTAGCCACGCCCCAACACACCCCTAGTCACACATTCCAAACAGATTTCATAAGAAAAATATTTTGTTTTATTATTCAAACCACACTGATCCTTTCTATCCTAGTTCATTTTACTTCAGGTTTACATTTGAAAATAAATATATCAAATTGGAAGAAGGGTGGGAATAAAGTTAAGAGCCAATGAAACACATTTTTTTCTGTAGAAACTAGAAAACTACATAGAATTACATTACAACAGTCCTGAAAGAGGGACAAATAAGAAGGAAAGAGGGACAGACTGAGTGACAGGGCTCCTAGACAGGCACAGTTGGGAGCTAAGTCACGAGTGCACAGAAATAAACTGTGCAATACAATCACACAGGAAAAAAGCATGTGTGCAAAAAACCAATGACCAGGAAACAATCTGCAACAAGTTTCAGTGTCCAGAAACAGAAGCAGCAATCTGTGAACACAGTGGAGACATGACAGGCTGCCCACGGAAGAGGATCAAAGAGATGAAAGACAGCTCCCCGGAGATCAGAGGCTCAGTGAGGCAGTGACAGAGATAAGGCTGATAAGGACAACACTAGTTAAAAGACCAGAGAGAGCTGTGGTGTCACAAACAAATAGAAACTCACCAGCTCTGCTACGCTCTATCTGATCTGCTCTCCCGGGAAGCTGCAGCACTTCATGTTTGCCGCTCTCTCCAGCACAGGCACACCTCCTTCTCCACTGGTTAGAATTAAGGAGGAGGAGCTATAGACGGATCCCCCTGTGAGTGCTTTACAGCCAATTAAAGCATGAAACGTCATGCACAGGCGCAGTAGTTTTTTCACGAAGAGATGGGATTTTTCACTTATCGGCACTGTACTTTAATTATGGGCATTGCAGACAGCTTAAACTGCCCGACTTCTTCACAGGCAGCCTGTAAATATACTGGGGACACACAGGAAGGTGACAAGCAGGCTGCACAGTGTTGGTGTCTGTATGGAGAAGGGGAGACAGTCGGGCAGGGAGGAGGAAAGCGGGATTTGACAGGCAGAAGGCGGGAGGCGGGATCAGGGGGCGTAAACCGGGTAAGTCCCGCCCAAATCGGGACTGTTGTGAACTATGGGTAAGCATGACGTTTTAATACGTTAGGATGGCGGTAAATGGTTAAAGGAAACCAGAGCTGATGAAAATTAAAAGTTTTATACATACCTGGGGCTTCTTCCAGCCCCATCCACTCGGACCGCTCCCACGCCGCCGTCCTCAGCTTCCTGGATCCGCCGGTACTGGGTCCTGTAACTTCCTACAGTCGCAGCCAATCTGTGCAAGAGAAGAGCGCCCTCTACGTATCTCTCCAGCGGCTACTGGAGAGATAACTAAAGAGTGCACTTCTCTTGCATCAGACTGGCCGCGACTGGCTGAACTTACAGGACCCGGTACAGAAGACAAAGAAGCCCCCGGTATGTATAAAACTTTTATTTTTTGTCTGCTCTGGTACATTTTAAATAAATTGGACCTCTTAAGGTGCGCATACACTGTGCGATTTTCCTCGGCAGATTCAAGGATTGAGACTTCAATGTGCCACCCATTCATAATTTGCGTCAATTACAGGCCAAAATCGACCAAAATTACCACGCCTCATTGCCTGTCTCACCTCATCATATCAGTCCCACAACTGGCAGTGCAGGAGCAGTGTTTGCAAATCCAAAACCTGGCAACAATTAGACCAGTCTCACCTGCCTCTCCGTCAGCGTGCACTTCCAGCAGGACATGATCTCGGTCGATGAGGGTGAAGCAATACCTGAAATCCACTGTGCCAATGCCCAGTTTTCATCCTAGGATAGATGGATGGCACCCAAAATATATGGGTGTTAAAACTTTAAAACATAACGTGTAAATGAGAGGTAATCACTTACCTCTCCAAAAGATACAGACACCAGTTGAAATGGAAAAATATTTATTAAAAATGCGTTTCTCGGGTCATGGCTCGCTTCCTGAGGTCAATACCAAAAAATACCCTAGCAGCATAAGGAGTAAAGTGTAGGTGCCTCTATTCTACTCCTTATATAAATAGAACAAAGGCGCCTATGCTCCTAATGCTGCTAAGTCATTTTTTTAATAAATATTTTTCCAGTTGAACTGATCGAAATTACAATCAAGTGGCCATATTTGGGCCATGCAATCCAGCATGGTCAGGATTGCATAAGATCCCGCCCACCCCGGCTACCGCTACCTCAACTCACTCCCATCGGGTTCAGTACCATCTCCACCAGGACCTCCAGGCACAGGAACATTTTTTCCCCAAGCTGTCCTGGCCCTCAACCCAGCGCAGGCGCAGTACCATCTTCCCCTTCGTGCTCCGGCGGAACGAGCCAAACTCGATCGGGTCCGCTCTACTGCACAGGTGCGAGATGCCTGCGCAGTAGAGTGGACCCAATCGGTCTCGGCTGTTTCCACCACAGCCCAAGGAGGAAGCTGGTACTGTGCCTGCACTGGATCTCAGGTAACTGTCTGGGGGTCCCTGCTGCTCAGGAGGAAGGGGGAAGCTTCATTAGGATCCAGAGGCTTCCCCATCCCCAGTTAAGTATCCCCCAGGGGCACTTTCTTACTACAGATGCTCTTTAAAGTGAACCCGAGGCCAACCTCAGCTCAAAAAGCACATGCTTGCCTAAGAAGAGTGAATCCTCTGGATCCTGTAGCGCAGAGTTCCCCAACACTGTCCTCAAGGCCTCACCAACAGCACATGTTTTGCAGAAAACCACACACATGCACAGGTGGAACAATTAGTGTCTCAGCAGAGCTGATTAACTACCTGTGTGGATTTCCACAAAACATGCACTGTTGGTGGTACTTGAGGACAGGGTTGGGGAACACTGCGTAGCGGCTTCCCGTGTCCTCCTCGCCCGTGCCGCCACTCACCAGGACCCACTGGAGGATCCAGGCCGCACTGCTCTTCATGTCGTACTGCACCCATGCGAGTACGGCCCTACCTGCTCAGGAGCACAGAGTCACTCATATCTGAACGCAGGCGCAGTATATGTCCGCGCTTGTGCAGAAGAGGACCGAATATTCAGTCTAACTAGTTCTTGCCAGATTTCTTTAGGAAGTCCACAAGCAGCAACGGAGGTCCGAAGGACCCTCTGGATCCTAATGAGGCTTCCCCATCCTCCTCTGTTTATCAGTTCCAGCATTTGCAGCCCTCGAATGCCGGAGAGATAAATATTTACCTACCGCAACCCAGCGCAGGCGCAGTAGCAGCTTTCCCATCTGGTGCAGGCGGAAATAGCCGGGGCTGATCGGGTCCGTTCTACTGCACCTGCACTGGAGCCGAGGAAGGTAAATATTGCAGGTACTACTGTGCCTGTGCCACAGCCAACGTTTTTGTTGACTATGGTTTCAGGGGAGCCAGTGCTGGGACAGAGGGGCTGAGAAGGATGGAAAAAGCCTTATTAGGATCCTCCTCTTGAGGTAAGTATCCCTGGGGGAGGGGGTGGATGGTTCTTACAGTCCCTCTTTAAGTGTAAACACAGCTATATTCACTTCTACCATAACAGCATCATACCTGGATGAACGGATATCAAAATATAGAGAAGTGCACCGTGTTTCCCTAAAAATAAGACAGGATGTTCATTTTTGCTCCAAAAGATGCATTAGAGCTTATTTTCAGGGGATGTCTTATTTTTCCAGGAACAACAATCCACATCGTTTTGAACAAAACAAACAAAAAACAACATTTATTCAGATATAGTCAAGTCATCACATTCCAGAACATCATCATAAGATTCCAAACCCGGAACCCATCATGAATTTATTGACTCCTTTTTTCAATTTACAACAATCTACATTTACAGAGAGCCCGACTCTTGCCAACCCTCATGGTTTTCGGTCTTGTGGGGTCTTTTAAGTGTGATTTTTTTTGGGTGTATGCTTTCCTTTGGTGAAGGGTGTAAAGCCATGTACCCACTGACAGATGCGGCCAGATGGATTGGTGATCTCCGCCGACAAGCGATCGTTTCCCCGATCCAGCTGGCTGAAACTGCAAGTGTTGGAAACTAACAATCGTGTTAATGATCGTTAACACGATCGCGGTAAAACTCGCGCTAATCAGTGAGGATCAGAACGATCCTCAATGACTTAATTGGGCAGGTCAGTCGTGGGTGGTGTGCATTGTAAACCATAATTTAACAATTTTTTGTTAAATGATTCTGCGCAATATCGTGCAAAAAATACTTTTTGTGCAAAATCATGTGCGAAAATCACTATGTTTGGGCCTTTACTGTCCTGCAGCATTCTATTGCTAATTGGTTTTACTTTTTTACATGTATTCTGTAGCTTTCTGGACACTATTTACATTGACATTTTTATGAATTGTAACTTATTTATACTCAGAATAGAAGCCCTACTGCTTATTTTGGCAGTAGGGCTTCTATTCTGAGCGTCCTCAAAAATCCAGAAAAAAACCTGCTAGGGCTTATTTTCAGGGTAAGTCTTATTTTCGGGGAAACAGGATATCTCAGGAAAAACTGAGCTCTCCTCTCTATAAGTATCTGCCATGTGACATCAATAATATTGTAAACAATGTCAGTTATAAATGGCACAAATCAAGTTATATCAACATCAAAAATAATTAAAAAAAAACAAAAAACCCTATAATATAGATGTCACCATTACAAAAAAATATGACAAACAACATCTCTCACTTAAAGGATACCTGAAGTAAGAGGAATATGGAGGCTGCCATATGTTTCCTTTTTAAAAACTGACCTTTTGCCTCTAATACTTTTAGCCATACACCCTGAACAAGCATGCGGCAGATCAGGTGTTTCTGACTGAAGTATGGCCGCATTAGCCGAATGCTTGTTTCAGGTGTGTGATTAAGGCACTACTGCAGCCTAAGAGATCAGCATGGTTAGCCAGGCAACTGGTATCGTTTAAAAAGAAATAAAATATGGCAGCCTCCATATTTCTCTCACTTCAGGCTCCCTTAAAACCTTAGTATAGCGAAATATAAACAACCTCAGATATGCATGATCCGGCTCTTATGGCGGAATGATGACTAAAGGACGTACGAGGTGACATAAACAGGATCACCAACGGTCGGCGATACGTCAGTGCCTGCCGGCAGGACCGGGGAAAAGACCGGAGCTTCAGCGAGAGACAGAGTGACCACTGGGGGCAGGAAGAAGCCACAGGTGCGTAAAGCTAGTATATTTATGTCACCTTATATGTCCTTTAAAGAGAATCTGTACTATAAAATTCTTAGAATAAAAAGCATACCATTCTATTCATTATGTTCTCCTGGGCCCCTCTGTGCTGTTTCTGCCTCTCCCTGCTGCAATTCTGGCTTGTAATTGCTATTTTTAGGCAGTGTTTACAAACAAAAGACATGGCTTCTAACTAGAGTGTGATAGGCTTGAGAGTAGCTCAGTCTCTGACTCATACAGAGCTTGGAGAGGGTGTGTATAGCTTCTGCCAATGACAAGCAGTGCAGCACATTCCACACATTCCAGCCTCAGCCGACAGAGCCCACAGAGAAGAGACAGGTATAGGAACTTATAGGATAGAAGAAATAAGGATGAAAATTTTGTTACAGAGTCTCTTTAAGAAACCTCTTGATGAGGGAGAAAGAGGAGATTGCAAAAGTTGGCCTAAGGCTAATATCATGGCCTCAGGACCTCCCCCCCCTCCCGGTATATAGAGGGGGAAGAAATTGAAGCCATATCAGACTTAGGACCCGATCCAATTCACTTTTTCTTCCCAAGTTTTATCCTCATAGGTGATATTTTCACATCTTCAATAAAATGCCTTTGAAGCCACCAGCAAGCAAGAAAACACTCGGAATAATTTTGACAGTACTTTTTCACCAACTTTTTGGTACTCTTTTAATTGAAGAGTGCTGAAGAGTAATTTCAACTGAAGAGGAAAAAGTATCTCCTAGGAGAAAACTTAGACGAAAAAGTGAATTAGATCGGATTCCCTTGTGTTCTCGGGGTCAAAAATCACTGCCGACATTTACTCCTTGGAAGGAAAGCCGTTACAAACTTGGACCAGGTAATAAAAAAGCAGAGATGCCACCTTGCCAACAAAGGTCCGTTTAGTCAAAGCCATGTTTTTTCCAGGAGTAATGTACGGTTGTGGGAGTTGGACTATAAGGAAGGCTGAACCTTGAAGAATCCATGCCTTCGAATTGTGGTGGTGGAGAAGACTTTGAGGGTCCCTTGGACTGCAAGAAGATCCAATCAGTCAATCCTTGATTGTTCTTTGGAAGGTGCAATACTGAAACTGAAATACTTTGGACACATATAATGAGAAAGCAGGATTCATTGGAGAAGACCCTGATGATGGGAAAAATCAATGGCAAAGCAATAAGGGGACGGCAGGGAATGAGATGGCTAGATACTATCATGGAAGCAACAAATATGAGCTTCGACGAGCTTTCAGAGGCAGTAGAGGATAGAGGGGCCTGGCCTGCCATGGGGTGGTCTATGGGGTCGCAAACTGAATAGCGACTGAACAACATATAGAAAAGCAAAAAGATGCATTTCAACAAATGAAAGTCCAAATAAATTGTTATGAAATCATATCAATGCATCACTGAAAATGCCAGACAAACGTTTCACAGCTACTTCTGCCACTTCCTCTGTCGCCCACGATAATTTTACTCTGATGTAAACTTTTCGGCCAGGAATTCAACGTTGTGTCAGATAAAAATAACTTTATAAGATCGGTCCAAGTACCATACACACCGACCGTTCACTGGATCTACATGATCTGTAAATTTCACACCGTCCAGAATATAGCGTGATGAAATGCCTGTACTTTTTAGTTTCCATGGAAATGGAGAATGTGGTGTGCATGTGGCCCTTGTGTACAGCGGAGCCTGAACGCTCGGCATAAAATGCCATATAGGACCGGAAATGGAACTTTGGATGAAGCTAAATAGCCTCAGAATCAACTCTTTAATTACCTGAAAGTTTGACTGCTGTCAGTTAATTAGTTAATTAATCATTTGTTTTTTAATCTAATCAGCCCTGTGCAGAGTGCTGTTTCAGCCCGTGCTAATTCTAGTGTCCAGAGATCAAAAAAATCAATTGTTAAGCTGAAGTAAATGCCTCAGCAGACTCGAGCCAGAGAGAGAGAAGATCAAAAAAATCAATCATTACGCTGAAGTAAATGCCTCAGAAGACTCGTGCCAGAGGGAGAGAAGATCAGAAAATCAATCATTATGTTGAAGTAAATGCCACAGCAGACTCGTGCCATAGAGAGAGATGCCGGGCTGGCTAACCTTGGAGAATCCAGCTGCTTTCATACAGCAGTAAAAGACTTAGAGTATATCTCATGGTCTTGGGTCCTTGGGTCGTATTCATATGCCACGGCTTGCAGGTCCTTTCTACGTCTCCACACTCAGCTCGTCTGTTGCTCTGAGTACGTTTTTCCCTACGCTTTATACCCGGCGGCCAGGCTGGAATGCAGCAACGCAAGATTCCTTTCTACGAAATACATTGTTTTCTTATTGTAGCGCAGGTTTCCATGACATCAAAAGGCAATATATTCGCATTTCATTTCAGGACAGGGGGGAGGGGGGACGTAAGGGAAAGTACTTCTCTCTAAACCTGAGGCTAAGTGACACACCTACAACCTCTGCCCGCCTCTGCATGGTGCCAGGAAGGGGTGGGGGCAGACTGCATACCTTGATTCTGAGTACACCATTGCCCCGCCCCCTCCCCCACAATCCTGTCACATTCTGTCAGGACAGCTGCTACCAGTCACTCAGTTACTGCAGGTGTGGGAAAATAACTAACAAAACCTCCTGCTTTGTGCTTCTGATTATACATGCAGGAAGTGGAAATACCTGGGCTGCCTGCACTGAAACACGGAGTAGAGGTTCCAGGATGGAAAATCAGTGCATATAGTACAGTACGAAAGTGATAGCTGGCTTCAAATTGGTACCGAAAGGTAACTTTTAATCCTTTCCAATCCTTTTTTAGGATCACCCATGTCTTTCCCAGCGGAGGACCTGGGTGATACTGAAAAAGGATCGGGACCAGGGCTCCAGTGGCTTTGTGCTGTGCACCAGTCGTGGGGGAGTGGCCAGTGCTAGCTCCTGCACTGTAGCCCCGCCCCCTTTTTCAAGCAGTGTAATATCATTATGTGTGCTCATTGCTCCTGGAGGAGATCAAGGTGGTGGATCACTTACAGAGGAACAAGACGCAACGGTTTGGCAGGGTAGACCACAAGCAAAGCAAGGGCGGATGGGGCAGAAAGTCAGACATAGTGAAACCCCCTGAGCACAATAAGATGGTGCTTGGCCCAGATTTTATCGACAACAGCGCCATCTAGCGGCAGCCCCATTTTACTATGTCAGGGCCGACATTGGGCTTGTGTAGAAGATATGGAGACCACCATACAGGCAAGAGGCCACAGGAGCAGCCCCCGTAGGTAGGTAATGCCTCTCACCCCAACAGCACATTATTATGAACCCTGCTTATGGGGTTTTCACTTAAAGTACATCTGTGACTTGAAAAATAGATACTTACCTTTGGAGGTGGAAGCCTCCGGATCATAATGATGCTTCTCCCGTCCAGGGCCGGCGCTACCATAGAGGCAAAGGGGGTAACTGCCCCGGGGCCCCGACCTCTGCTGAGGCCCCCCGCAGCGCCGACCCTGCCACATTCTGCCTGCTCCCGGGGCCCTGCAAGTATAATAGCCATAAGTACCTATTAGTCGCTGCGGGTGAGCCCCTTACAATCCAGCGCTGGCCCCCCTGGTCAAGCAGCCACAATAATATTTACATTCTGTCTGCCAGCACAGCTGCACTAGCAGAAATAGACGCGCCTGATTGGGCCCGCTCTTCTGCGCAAACGGCTTGCATCTGCACAGTAGAGCAGACCCCGCCTGCGCAGTAGTGTGGACCCAATTGGGCGTGGCTATTTTCACTAGAGCCTGAGGGAACGCCGCTAGTGCGGCTGCACAGGAGCAGCGAGAAACACCAATGAGGTAACTTTCAGGGGAGCCAGCGCTGGATCCCCTCTGCTGAGGAGGAAGGGGGACGCCTCTACAGGATCCAGAGTCTTCCCCCTCCTGAAGATTTTTTTTTGTTTCAGATACACTTCAAAGGGAATCCAAACTGATAGCAAAAAAAAAAAGTTAAAAAAAAGAGTTTCTCTTACCTGGGGCTTCTACCAGCCCCCTGCAGCCACCCTGAGCCCACGCTGTCATTCAGTGATCCTCCAGTCCACCGCTGAGTATTGTTTTCGTCAACTCAGTCAAGTGGATGGCCAGTGTACCTGCGTGGCCTTGGCCGAGTGTGTACTCGATCACGCCAGGAGCACCCTGCGCATGCTCAATGTCCAGAATATATTGGGGTGCTGATGCTGTTAAGGATAATACAGTAATATATTTTCATTTTCCCATTTTTATATCTGCTGTGGTATGTCAAAGGTGTAGATATGCAGGCTAGATTCATGGACTGTTCATGTATTTGTGTGGGTGGGTCACTAGACCTACATTTGCATCTAAAGAGGACTTCAGTGAATAGAGCTTGGGTAATCAGACAATGGCAGAAGTGAAGTGTTGAAGTCCTTGACACTTGAAACATTTACACTTCTGTTGAGAAAGTGAAGAACTCTAGACTAAGTCAGGAAGAGTCACTGCACCAAAAGTTGACATGTGTGTTAAAAACTATTTAATTGTGAGGAAATTGAATTATTGGTGGAGGTGCAAACTATACCCTGTAAATCACATCTATGGGAAGGGGGTGGAAATCTCTGCAGACTTTAAAAACGGAGACAGGAAAAAGCCTTAATCAAGTTTCCACCTGGAGTTGAAAGCCTCACTTCACAATCTTTTGATGTATAGACTTTTACCTGGAAATGGAATATGTCTGAAATTTAATTAAAAACTTGTTCCTCCCCTCCCCAATTTATTTTGGTAAGCAAAATCGCTTTGTGTGTATTTTTGTAACTTTTATCTTTGTGACTTTTTATTTCGTTTTTTTGTAATCTTTTGTATATATTCTGTTCTGCATTGTTCCACCTTTTTCCCTGGAATATTAAATTATTATTTAATAAGCTTGACTTCTGCCGTACTAAACTAACACTCATAGCCTAGAAGAGATTGAAGGGTGTATAAGTCCATGCCGAATTGTACGCTTGAGCAACACTACCATATGAAATTGTAATTGCATTGTGTGTGGGGGCGTTTGTCATACGCTGGCCTAAAGCGCGTAGCTGACCCAACGTACTAAAACGCGGAGTGCGCGCTGAGGACTCGACAGCAGAGTGGAAGTGTCTAGCGAACAGCTAGTGGTGGCAGTGAGAGGTGTTCTGAGGGGTCCCAGCCTTGTTTTAGCTTGACTAAGGCTGCTTCCCCTCTTCATCTGGTCAAACCCGCAGTCGGGAACCGTATACGCAGGCATGCCGCGGGCCGGTTCCTGACACACTCAGTACAAGATTTTCTTCTGCTGCGCATGCACAAAAACGATCCCAGTAGTGGGAGCATGATCGAGTAGGCGTGCGGCTAGGGCCACGCAGGCCATCCACTTGGCTGAGTTGACGCAAACAATACTCAGCCGCTGCGTGGGACCGGAGGATCGGTTTGTCCCAGTGTTGGCACAGGGCGGCTGCAGGGGCCTGGTAGAAGCCCCAGGTAAGTGAAACTCTTTTTTTGTTTTGCTAACAGTTTGCATTCCCTTTTGTGCAGTGGCCATCGACGGGGGACCGGGGGATCAGTTTGTCCCGGTGCTGGCACAGGGGGCAGGTAGAAGCCCCAGGTAAGTGAAACTCTTTTTTTGTTTTGCTAACAGTTTGCATTCCCTTTTGTGCAGTGGCCATCGACGGGGGACCGGAGGATCAGTTTGTCCCGGTGCTGGCACAGGGGGCAGGTAGAAGCCCCAGGTAAATGAAACTCTTTTTTTTTCCTATCAGTTTAGGTTCCATTTAAGGTATACTAGGTACAGGGGTGTAGCAATAGGGGTTGCAGAGGTTGCGGCCGCATCGAGGCCTTTGGGCCAGAGGGGCCCTGAAGGGCCCTCCCTCAACTACAGTATTAGCTCTCTATTGGTCTTGTGCTCATAATAATAACTTCTATAGATACTTTGAATAGTGGTAATCATTAACAAACTGCTCCCCATCCCCTTCTTGCATCTCTGACACTGTAGTTGCCATTAGCAGGTTTTGGTGCGCCGTATCAATTGTTATGCATAGAGTGCAGGGGGGGGGGGGGGGGGGCATTGTAAAACTTTCATCGGGGCCCACAGCTCCTTAGCTACGCCACTGACTAGGTACATTAATCCTGTTTATAGATAACCTGGGCATTAGCATGAGATGTCTAGAAAAGTTTGAACCTCTTATTTGAAGCTGAGAAACTTCAGCCAAATTCACACCAGCATTAGGCGCTTCATAGTCCAGAATACATTGTGATGCAGCAAACACACACACCATGATGTATTGTATGGGCATTTGTAGCAAATGACACACACAACTCAGAGCAGAAGGAACAGAAGTGAAAACTATCAGACCTCAGCAGGGAAGAGAAGCCAGAGGCTGCACAGAAGACAGATATACTGCACAGAGGACAGACATACTGCACAGACAGGAGGCTGCACAGAGGACAGACATGCTGCACAGACAGGAGGCTGCGCAGAGGACAGACACACTGCACAGACAGGAGGCTGCGCAGAGGACAGACACGCTGCACAGACAGGAGGCTGCGCAGAGGACAGACACGCTGTACAGACAGGAGGCTGCGCAGAGGTCAGACACGCTGCCCAGACAGGAGGCTGCGCAGAGGACAGACACGCTGCCCAGACAGGAGGCTGCGCAGAGGACAGACACGCTGCCCAGACGGGAGGCTGCGCAGAGGACAGACACGCTGCCCAGACAGGAGGCTGCGCAGAGGACTGACACGCTGCACAGGCAGGAGGCTGCACAGAGGACAGACACGCTGCCCAAACAGGAGGCTGCGCAGAAGACAGACACGCTGCCCAGACAGGAGGCTGCGCAGAGGACAGACACGCTGCCCAGACAGGAGGCTGCACAGAGGACAGACACGCTGCCAAAACAGGAGGCTGCGCAGAAGACAGACACGCTGCCCAGACAGGAGGCTGCGCAGAGGACAGACACACTGCACAGACAGGAGGCTGCACAGAGGACAGACACGCTGCACAGACAGGAGGCTGGACAGAGGACAGACACGCTGCCCAGACAGGAGGCTGCACAGAGGACAGACACGCTGCACAGACAGGAGGCTGGACAGAGGACAGACACGCTGCCCAGACAGGAGGCTGCGCAGAGGACAGACACGCTGCCCAGACAGGAGGCAGCACAGAGGACAGACATGCTGCACAGACAGGAGGCTGCGCAGAGGACAGACACGCTGCCCAAACAGGAGGCTGCGCAGAAGACAGACACGCTGCCCAGACAGGAGGCAGCACAGAGGACAGACATGCTGCACAGACAGGAGGCTGCACAGAGGACAGACACGCTGCCAAAACAGGAGGCTGCGCAGAAGACAGACACGCTGCCCAGACATGAGGCTGCACAGAGGACAGACACGCTGCACAGACAGGAGGCTGCACAGAGGACAGACATGCTGCACAGACAAGGGGCTGCACAGAGGACAGACACGCTGCACAGACAGGAGGCTGAACAGAGGACAGACACGCTGCACAGACAGGAGGCTGAACAGAGGACAGACACGCTGCACAGACAGGAGGCTGAACAGAAGACAGACACGCTGCACAGACAGGAGGCAGCACAGAGGACAGACACGCTGCCCAGACAGGAGGCTGCACAGAGGACAGACACGCTGCACAGACAGGAGGCTGCACAGAGGACAGACACGCTGCCCAGACAGGAGGTAGACAGTCCTGACCTTCCAGTAGCCAGCTCCGGGGATGCAGCAGGAAGAGCAGCAGCAGAATTCTCATTTTCTCTGAAATGGGGAGTCTGGACAGCTCACATTGCAGGGGATCCCGAGGCTCAGGCTTCTAGGACTGCTCTACCCAGGGAAGGAGCTTCTAGTTTCGATTTCTAGTGCCGCCTCTTGGAGCTCACGTCTGCTTTCACAGGTAGCTGGCTCGTTGGTCTAGGGGTATGATTCTCGCTTTGGGTGCGAGAGGTCCCGGGTTCAAATCCCGGACGAGCCCTTCTTTTCCTAATTAACTCAGTGATAGCGATCATTAGTCACAGTTTATATTATTCCTTTATGCAGTGCAGAAAGACAAGTGCCGGATACTGAAAACATCCCCCTCTCTGTACTGAAGACCTCTTTATTCTCTCATTCTGATTGACTAGGAACAGCCATGCTACACTATAGAAACAGACTAATGTAATGCATTTATTTTATAGTTATTATTATTATTACTATTATAAGTATTATTATTATTGATTTATATAGTGGTCAAAAAAAAAAATCTAATAATATATACATGTAAGCAAGTATCATTATATATAGACCCTAAGATACCACTATAGTGTAACCATTGCATGGCATGCAGAGAGTGCTGTATATGGGAAGTGGTGACACTGCACGTGCTTACACACCTCTATTGCGTCACGTGATAGAACCGAAACTGCAGCGATCTATTCATAACTAGTGGACTGACATTTAAAAAGTTACTGGCAGCGGTGGGATTCGAACCCACGCCCCCGAAGAGACTGGAGCCTTAATCCAGCGCCTTAGACCGCTCGGCCACGCTACCTGTATGCACCATTATCAGTCATGTACTTTTAAGAAAGTTTCTCCCATTATTTAAACGTGTACAAAATGTTCCTATTCTATGCCCTATTCATTTATTATAAGTATTATTTTATATTATTATTTCATATTATTGTTATCATTAGTTGGTATTAATTATTAATAATAATAATACAGTAAGCTACCATGAAAGTAAATACAGTATACTGTTCGTTGCAGCTTTAGCTTTGAACACTAGATGGCAGCAATAGCAATGCTGTAAGAATTTTGCTTCCGCCAGTACAATGAAGCTCGCCAGTGACGTCACGTCCATAGGCTGTTGCCAGCAAGTCCACTAAAGTGAAAGCGCGGGTTTGTGGAGGAGGGGACGGGGTAGCAATATGCGGTAGGGCTGTTATGGAAGCAGAGAAGCCCCCAGGGGGACAGGTGGGTGTCGGCTCTGCAGTAGGGGGGGGGGGGGGGGGAAGGTAGTGATGGAGTGTAATGATGCTGTTGTTCTGTGTTGCAGGTCACTGCATGGCTGCAGGCTGCTCAGAGCCATGTCCAGCGCTGTCTGCAGGAGGATGGAGGGACTGGGGGCACCCCTGACCTCAGTGATGATGTCATCAAGTGCATCCAGACTCTCTGCGCCCAGCTGCCACTCAGCTACAGGTACAGGAGGGGTGCTGCTTACATAGACTGCTAGAATGAGTCTTCCTGATTGTGTTGGGTGATAGTTTACCCTCATCACTGTGCACATGAAGTGCTCAGCTATCTGAGTCCAGCTGCATCACACAGCAAAGATTTTAATAGGAGTTGGTTGAGTAGGATCTGAAGGCAGCTATACACTTTTTTATATATATTTATTTACTTTGAGTTTGTTAAAAGTGGTACTTAAAAACTCGCTTTTTAGCTTATAATCAACATGGGCATGCTTGCCCCAGCTAAAATGCCGCTATCCTGCAGCTGAACGGGGGTGTTTACCCCCCAAATCCCCTCAGTGCTGTGCGGGGATCGCTTCCTGTTGAGGCAGGGCTAATGGCCGCAGCCCTGCCTCCATGCACGTCTATCAGCGCTGATCGCCGCCTCTCCCCCGCCCCTCTCAGTCTTACTTCACTGAGAGAGGCGGGGGAGAGGTGGAGATCCGCTGCTGATAGACGCGCATAGAGTTAGGGCTGTAGCCGTTAGCCCTGCCTCCATGAGCAGCTAAATCTACGACCAAGTTGGTCGTGGATTTTGCAAGGGGGGATTTGGGGGGTAAAGACCCCCGTTCAGCCGCGGGATAGCAGTGTTTTAGCAGGGGCAAACATGCCCATGTTGATTATAAGCTAAAAAGCAAGTTTTTAACTCGCTTCAGTCTCTTTAAAGGAGTTCTGTGGGGGGTTGTGGAAGAGAAAAACGGACACTTACCTTGGGCTTCTATCAGCCCGGTGCAGCGGTAATGTCCCACGCCGTCCTCCTCCCATCTGCCGTTCTCCGCCACCGGCCCCGGTCTAAGCGGCATGAGATCCAACTGCGTCTGCACTAGAGTGGCTGCGCACCCGCTCGCTTCCGCCTGCGTCATCGGAAGCTTACTGCGCAAGCGCAGTACAAGGCTCCGTTGTACTGCGCCTGCGCAGTAAGCCTCAGATGACGCGAGCGGAGGCATGGCAACGCACATTATTCGTCTGTATGTCTGACGAATAATAGCCCGGTGCCGGCTGCGGGGAACGGCGGATGGGAGCAGGACGTCGTGGGACATTACCGCTGCATGGGGCTCATAGAAGCCCAAGGTAAGTGGCAGTTTTTCTCTTTAGAAACCCCCACAGAACCCCTTTAAGTATTATCCCGTCTGCAGAGTTTGTTAAAGTTCTATTTGCCCCCCTACCAAGATCTAACCATTTTTGGAAAGCAGAGAGTCCTGGCTTTCCTTTGCACCAGGTCCCGAGTCGATGTGATGCTCTGTTCTCAAGTTAAAGGACATCTGAGGTGAAAATAAACTGATGAGAAAAACAATTGTTTCTATACCTCTTGTTCTAAAAATGACCTTTTAAGATATCCCACAGTTTTATTTTATATTTCAATCTAGTTTTTAAGTTTTTACTGTTTTATTGTCTCTGCTCAAAGACACCATCATTGTGCAGCCCTGCAGCAAGGCCTTAAAGCTGCAGTGGCCCATTTAAAAAAAAAATGTCCTGGTTACTAGGGGGTATAGACAAAACACACTTCGCGCTGGCACTGGCCCCTTTTAAAAGATCCAATATAATTGTGACACAAACCGGGTCGCCACCTCTTTCAATAATGTAAACAAACCACCAAGAGGCAGGCGCTCACAGTTGTACACAATGTTGGCTTAGTGCTGGTAATTCATGTATCATAAAGAGTCCAATACACATCCCCCGTCAGTCCCCAAATGTCCACACAATATCTGCAGATTGTTGTTATCGCATCAAATTTCAATCCTCCTCTCAGAAGTCCATCAGTAAATACAAAGACAGAGCAGCCGTCACCACACCCAAGTGAGTGCCACTCACCGTGTGTTAAGACCTATTACCAGGTCAAGATTCGCCTCTGGGACCGTTACAGGTCGTCCCCCACCGCTCCCGGCAGTCTCCCCTTCACTTCCAGTAGCTTCACCTTCCTCCACACTTGCACCTCAATAAAAACGTCTCAACATAGCGTAATACTGTAGCTTTAATTAAAAATTTTTAAAAAACAATTGCACTTACAATGTTTCTGTTGCATCAAGAGCTTAGAGTTTTGTACACACGGGCTCTCCCCCGTATTGTTGGCCGGCTGGCATGCGCAATCCCTGCAGCTGGAGGGTCCTGACCGCCGCGCGCTCGGTTCCGCTCTCCTCCTTGCCCGGGACACGCTTCTGATGAGTCAATTGTGACGAAACATGTCAGGCGGGGCTTAGACGCGGAAGACACTCACGCAGTAACCCATGAGCTGAGCGGCGTGTCCCGGGCAAGGAGGAGAGCGGAACCGAGCGCGCGGCGGTCAGGACCCTCCAGCTGCAGGGATTGCGCATGCCAGCCGGCCAACAATACGGGGGAGAGCCCGTGTGTACAAAACTCTATGCTCTTGATGCAACAGAAACATTGTAAGTGCAATTGTTTTTTAAAAAATTTTAATTAAAGCTACAGTATTACGCTATGTTGAGGCGTTTTTATTGAGGTGCAAGTGTGGAGGAAGGTGAAGCTACTGGAAGTGAAGGATAGACTGCCGGGAGCGGTGGGGGACGACCTGTAACGGTCCCAGAGGCGAATCTTGACCTGGTAATAGGTCTTAACACACGGTGAGTGGCACTCACTTGGGTGTGGTGACGGCTGCTCTGTCTTTGTATTTACTGATGGACTTCTGAGAGGAGGATTGAAATTTGATGCGATAACAACAATCTGCAGATATTGTGTGGACATTTGGGGACTGACGGGGGATGTGTATTGGACTCTTTATGATACATGAATTACCAGCACTAAGCCAACATTGTGTACAACTGTGAGCGCCTGCCTCTTGGTGGTTTGGTTACTAGGGGGGTTTAGCACTGCAGTCCTCAAGTGGTTAGGGGCGGATCTTAAAGTTGTATAATTAAAACTGTGTACCTCTTCCTCAAAAGTTGGGCAGTAATAGTGCATGTGTACACAACCGTTTCATCTCAATTCCAACATGTCAGCAATGTTATGTAGCTGTTACAGTGAACACAAGCAAACATACCATAGTCTGCGATATACAGTTGGTCACTGGTGGAGGGTCATTGAGATACATCTTTTACAATTTGTTAAGCAAAAAAAAAAGAAAATCGCTAAACGCCACCTATTTTCTCAATCCCTTGACTTTTTTTTTTTTCCTTTAACACAAATGCAGGCAAAATGCAGCGTGTGCTATGTTTTCATTTGAAGAAAAATGGAAATCGCATCTGTGGCAAAGACGCACCACAATTTACATGCGATCTACAGTTCCCATGTGATCGACCAATCACACGCAATCAGGAAATAAAAAATCAGAAAATAAATGCGGTCAGTGGATGGGAAACTTAGGCCTTTCCTTGTAAAAGGAATACTGTACTTTTAAAGGAGTCCTGTAGGTGGCCCTTAGGGGAAAAGAGTTGAACTTACCTGGGGCTTCTAACGGTCACCCGCAGACGTCCTGTGCCCGCGCAGCCACTCGCTGATGCTCCGGTCCCTGCCTTCGGTTACTTCCGGAATTTTTGACTTTAAAGTTGCAAAACCACTGCGCCTGAGCGGCCTTCTCTTCAGTTCCGCTACACGTCCCCGAGAGCGTACTGCGCAGGCTGCTCCTGTGACGTCAGCGGGAGCAAGGAGAAGGTCGCGCAGGCGCAGTGACAAATTGCAGAAGTAACCGGTGGCGGGGACCAGAGCATCGGTGAGTGGCTATGCGGGCACAGAACGTCAGCGGGGACCATTAGAAGCCCCAGGTAAGTTCAACTCTTTTTCTCTAAGGGCCCCCTACAGTACTCCTTTAAAAGTGGGCAAAAATGTAATCAAAACAATAAGTACAACATTACCACTGTAACTTTTCAAATAATCTTCAGTTGTGATCTCAGAAGAGCATCTTCAGCATGTTTCATCATCTGGCTCGTTGGTCTAGGGGTATGATTTTCGCTTAGGGTGCGAGAGGTCCCGGGTTCAAATCCCGGACGAGCCCTACTTTTGCTTGTGACAGTATTTCTCGTTAAAGTAAACTCTGATATAATAAACATTCGGGTATAATAAACTATGTTTCTAGGTCCCGGCTGAGCCCCATTTATAAGTATATGGGAGTAACGCCCTGTATAGTAAACCTTGATATAATAGAACAGGGGTGGGCAAACTTTTTGACTCAAAGGCCAAGATTCTCAAGATTGACCGGGGTACCAGAACAGTGTGTGTCAAGCTGCTGCAAAAAAATGGGTGTGGCCATGACAGCATGTGGGCGGAGCTAACTGTAATGTAACAGTGTAACGCAGTGGGCCCAAGTTTTTTTTCCCAAAACACAGGCAAAGTGACCCTACAGGTAATTAGGCAATGTTCTCCCCACCCACAAACAGCAAATGGCAGCAGCCAGACTTCTTTGGCACCAAACAACAAAGGCCCAGGGACAGCAGGCATACCCCTTCAGACAGCGGCAGCATTTCACCAGAAAATATGCATAATGTGGCAGCGTTTCCCCAGAAAATACACATAATGTGCATTTCACCAGTAAATACGCATAATGCTGCAATGTTTCCCCAGAAAATATACATAATGCGGCAGCATTTCACCAGAAAATACGTAATGTTGCAGCGCTTCACCAGAAAATGCACATAGCAGCATGTCCTCAGAAAATTCAGATAATTCGGCAGCTTTTCACCAGAAAATGCACGTAATGCGGCACCGGTTTACCAGGAAATGCACATAAAGGCACAGCGTTTCACCCAAAATACACATAATGAGCAGCATTTTCCTGAAAATACACATAATGTGGCAGTGTTTCACCAGAAAATATTCATAATGCGGCAGCATTTCACCAGAAAATGTATGTAATGTGGCAGCGTTTCCACGGAGAATACACATGGCACAGCCTTTCTCCACAAAATACACATAATGGTGCAGCCTTTTTCCACAAAATACACATAATGGTGCAGCCTTTTTCCAGAAAATACACATAATGGTGCAGCCTTTCTCCAGAAAATACACATAATGGTGCAGCCTTTCTCCAGAAAATACACATAATGGCACAGAGTTTCCCTAGAAAATACACATAATGCAGCAGGGTTTCCCCAAAATACACACAATTTTTCCCCCTTAAAAAATACATTAGGCAGGGATCCTCTTTTATTCCCCCCTCCCCCCATTAGTGCCCCCCTAATAGCCCTGGTGCTAGTGGTGCACATGTAAAGAAAAAACATTTACTCACCTGGCAGACCCCTTTGTAGGCCTCCAGTGTACCTCCCCGACCATCTTCAGTGCAGCAAGTCCAGGTGCAAAACTCCTGGGCTGACAGGAAGAGCAGGGCTACGGGAAAATGGTGCCTCAAACCCCGCACTGGAGACACAAATAGACTCCAGTGCTGGACTTCAGATGCCATTTTCTCGTAGCCTTGCTCTGCCTGCCAGAACCCACTGAGGAGGTGAGCTGCAAGCTGCGGCTGGTGAACTGGCGGGGCATCCATTGGATGCAGCAAGACAGTTCACCACCTGGGGGAAACATCATCCGGCCTTGCATCAGCCTGTTCTATTACAGGGGTGGGAAAACTACAGCCCGACGGCACGAACCTCTCTAGCCCTCTGTTGAGATCGCCATTTGTTGTCATGGCAATCTTGCTATTGGGCAGACCCAGTGGATGAAGGAGAATTGCAGCGCTGCGTCCTGGGGAGGTAAGTAATGTGCAAGGCTGCCACAGATCTCTCTAGCGGCATGATTTTTTTTTTTTTCTGCTTTTAGGTTCTCAAAGCATGTGAAAAAAAAAATTGCAATGCTTTTAGATCCTAAAATCCAGAAGTAATTATTCCACCAGGGAGGTTAACCTCTTCACAACCGCCTGTCAGCCCCAGGACCGCGTAACGCCAAAAAGGCGCCAAGTCCTGGGGCGGGGTTTTGCAGGGGATCACGCACGCTGATGCACGAGCATCCCCGCTTGAATAACAGAAGTCTGCCGCTAACAGACTGTTAGACAGCGAAACCGTTGTCTATTTACATGTACAGCGCTGCAATCTATGACAGAGCTGTACTGGGGACAGCCGTGTCACTCGGCTGTCCCCTGGAGAGGGGAAAATAAAGTTGTTGTTTTTATATATATATATATAACAAAACCCTGCAGCAGTGATCAGAGCCCACCAACAGAAATCTCTGTCGGTGGGCAGAAAAGGACGGGGGATCCATCTGTGTGCTAAGTTGTAGCGCTCTGCAGCAAGCTATTAAAGCTGCAGTGCAATACATTATTAAAAAAAATAGCCTGGTCACTAGGAGGGTTTAAACAAATGGCCCTGAAGTGGTTAAAGTGAACCTATGACTTTTAGTAAAATAATGTATACTTGGATCAGGAGACGATTAAAAGGGAAAGAGTCCACAAGAATCCATACAAGGCCTTCCAAGGTGCTGCGCTGGGGAACTCTGATCCCTGCCTAATCCACCTGATCCTGACCTACAGGTGGCATCTTGAAACCGCAAAGCCTGTAATCAGGTCGATCAAAAGGTGGACAGAGGAGGGCCTAACCTGGAGCTTCAGGCATGCTTTGACTGCATGGACTGGTCAGCCCTGGAGGTACCCACCGTGGAGGATTGGACAGAGAACGTCACCTCCTACATCAGGTTCTGTGAGGATTTGTGCATCCCGATCAAGACCTTCAAGGTCTTTCCTAACAGCAAGCCCTGGTTCAACAGCAAGTTGTGCTGCCTCCAGAAACTAAAGGAAGAAGCCCACAAGTGTGGTTCTCCTGAGAATCGCTAAGAGGGCTAACTCTGACAAGCTTAGTCTCAGCCTACAGTGCAATAACTTGCATGAGGTATGGAGAGGCCTGAGAGCACCCACAAATTTCAACCTGAGTGGACTGGCTGGCTCTCATCCTGTCTTTAAATTTGCAGATGACACAACAATCACCATCCTCATCAACCGCAATGGAGAGCATGCTTACTGTAGCAAAATCGAGAGGATCTGCAACCGGTGCAAGAAAAATAACCACCTTCAACACTGCAAAAACGGTTGAATTGTTCGTGGACTTCAGGAAACACCCTTCCACCCTCAACCCAGTCATCTGGGAGACCATAGTCTCCAGGCTGCAGAGTGTTCGGTTCCTTGGCACAACCATAACTAACAATCTTGCTCCTCCCTCATTGTCTGGTATGCAGGGGCAAGGACTAGCGACAGATACAAACTCCATAAAGTAATTCACACTGCTAAAAAGATCATGGGATTGACCCTGCCACCTCTAGATATCCTCCACACTGCCAGAATGAGGACGAGGGTCTACAGGATCTCACATGACACCTCCCACCCTGGCAATCACTTCTTCGAGCTCCTCCTGTTGGGCTGCCGCTTTAGAGCCATCCCCTCCAGTCCTCCAACTGAAGCGCCCCCCACCTTCACCGCCAGGTTGCAACACTCTAGTCCTATGGGAAGCATTACCTCCTGGACTGTACTTTGTCACCACCCCAAACTCCTATGCGGATTTCACCCTACACCCTAACTGTTGAGTACTTGTTATGCTTTTTGAATTGAATTTTATAAATGTCCGCTCTGATATTTATGCATGCGCTGCTGTCTGTATCAAGTACAATTCTCATGTTGACTATGCCTTTGTCTTTTCTCGCCTTGTGTACTACATACTATTCCAGGTATGTCACCTAGTGTACTTGGCAAAATAAAGGTGATTCTGAGAGGTGATTAAAATAAAGGTGATTCTTGGTCTCGTACGTCAGCCCATTCAAGCACTGGGACCCCTGAAGAGTGCATCCCTACATACCGGTACTAGCACTAGCAGGAGGCTCAGGCTCCTGAGGAAATAGAGCCAGATTGAGTTTGTGCAACTCCGTGGATGGCCTGTGCAGTAGCCGGGACCTAATACAGACCGGTTTTTGTAAAGAAAGCCA
This sequence comes from Hyperolius riggenbachi, assembly GCF_040937935.1. Lineage (NCBI taxonomy): Eukaryota > Metazoa > Chordata > Amphibia > Anura > Hyperoliidae > Hyperolius > Hyperolius riggenbachi. The sequence continues at coordinate 42,885,380 of NC_090648.1, forward strand.
AGTGGGACGGTGCTAGTGCACCTTCACGAGCTGCCAACAAGAGCTGGGGAGGAGGAAGAGGGAAGTCTCTGTAGGATCCAAAGGCTTTTCCCTCCCAGGGTATTTTTTTTTTTGGTACAGATACACTTTTCCTGAAATTTTTACTATAGGTATGCTAAATGCAAAAGAAGGGCTCGTCCGGGATTTGAACCCGGGACCTCTCGCACCCAAAGCGAGAATCATACCCCTAGACCAACGAGCCAGATGAGGAGAGATGACCGCACGACACATAGTTACTCATCTACAAGCTGCTGACATATGATACTTGGTCATATCTGTAACTGTGTTCTGGAATGCATCCTGCATATGTTCACATTGAACAGAATTTTCCAAGCCGTCGTTACATTAGCCACGCATGTATTTGTTTAACTGCCTCAAAAACATGTTTAACTGGTTAACGTTTTTGGACGTAGATTCCATTTACAAAAAAGTGCTCCTGTAGTTTCTTGGGCATAGACTCTAAGTCTAAAATTAAAAGCCGACCCCATGTGTGCACATATCTGGGTAAAAGGGAATAATTACTGCTATTGCAAATAGAAGCAATCCTTCATTGACAGTTGGGGGGGGGGGGGAGTTTTACAAGTTTAAAAAGGTGACAAGGGCACCAAAAAAAATATTTAAAATTAACTCTTTATTTCCCACACACCCAAAAATACTCAAATAGATTTTTTTATTAAAACAAAAAATTACAAGAAAAAACATAGTTACCCAAGGGTCTGACTTTTTTAATATGTATGTCAAGAGGGTATATTACTATTTATAAAATGATAAGCTTATAAATAGCGATGGATGCAAAACTGAAAAAAATGCACCTTTATTTCTATATGAAATATTGGCACCATACATTTGTGATAGGGACAACATTTTAAATGGTGTAATAACTGGGACAAATAGGCAAATAAAATACATGGGTTTTAATTATGGGAGCATGTATTATTTAAAAGCTATACTGGCCAAAAACTGACACATGAATTTTTTCCTTTTTTTTTTTTTCTTATAATTCCCGTTAAAATGCATTGAGAATAAAATAGTTCTTAGAAAAATGTACCACCCAAAGAAAGGCTAATTGGTTGCGGAAAAAAACAAGATGTAGATCATTTCATTGTGATTAGTAGTGATAAAGTTATTGGTGAGTTAATGGGAGGTGAAAATTGCTCGGATGCATAAGGTGAAAAAACACTAAAGGCTGAAGTGGTTAACTACCTGCAGACCGCTCCACGCCAATTGGCATGAACACGGCAGCAGCCCCAGGACCACTCTACGCTGTTTGGCATGAATGGCTTCCTATGGGGCTTGCAGTAGAGCGTGTGCAACTCGGCGTGCATCTCTGATGACCGAGCTCCACTCTGCCTTCAGTCTCCCAGCGGCGATCGCCGCTCGGAGGCCGTTAGATGGCGATACCGCTGTCTAATAACCATGTACAGCGCTGCGATCTGCAGCAGCGCTATACTGGGGATAGCCGTGTGAGATGGCTGTCCCCCTGGGAGACACAGGAGCCATCCGCTGTGATAGGCTGATGGGGGAGGGAGGAAAGGCTGTTAAAATGATAAAGAAAATAGGGAATTTTAATAAAAAAATATATATATTTATAAAACATAAATAAACATTCCTGGGGGCGATCTGACCCAACCAACAGAAATCTCTGGTGGGGGGAGGGGGAGATTACTTGTTTGCTGAGTTGTGCGGCCCTGCAGCAAGGCCTTAAAGCTGCAGTGGCCCATTTAGTAAAACATGGCCTGGTCACTAGGGGGGTTTAGCACCGCGGTCCTCAAGTGGTTAGGGGCGGATCTTAAAGTTGTGTAATTAAAACGGTGTACCTCTTCCTTAAAAGTTGGGCAGTAATAGTGCATGTGTACACAACCGTTTCATCTCAATTCCAACATGTCAGCAATGTTATGTAGCTGTTACAGTGAACACAAGCAAACATACCATAGTCTGCGATATACAGCTTGTTACTGGTGGAGGGTCATTGAGATACACCTTTTACAATTTGTTAAGCAAAAAAAAAAAAAAAAAGAAAATCACAAAACGCCACCTATTTTCTCATCCCCTTGACTTTTAACACAAATGCAGGCAAAATGCAGTGTGTGCTATGTTTTCATTTGAAGAAATCGCATCCGTGGCAAAGAAGCACCACAATTTACACGAGATCTACAGTGCTCATGTGATCGACCAATCACATGCAATCAGAAAAAAAAAATCAGATTAAAAATGCAGTCAGTGGATGGGGAACTTTCCTTGTAAAAGTAATACTGTACTTTAAAGGAGTCCTGTAGGGGGCCCTTAGGGGAAAAGAGCTGAACTTACCTGGGGCTTCTAACGGTCACCCGCAGACATCCTGTGCCCGCGCAGCCACTCGCTGATGCTCCGGTCCCCGCCTTCGGTTACTTCCGGAATTTTCAACTTTAAAGTTGCAAAACCACTGCGCCTGAGCGGCCTTCTCTTCACTCCCACGTCACATACCCGAGAGCGTACTGCGCAGGCTGCTCCTGTGACGTCAGCGGGAGCAAGTAGAAGGCCGCACAGGCGCAGTGACAAATTGCAGAAGTAACCGGCGGCGGGGACCAGAGCATCTGTGAGTGGCTATGCGGGCACAGAACGTCAGCGGGGACCATTAGAAGCCCCAGGTAAGTTCAACTCTTCTTCTCTAAGGGCCCCCTACAGTACTCCTTTAAAAGTGGGCAAAATGTAATCAAAACAATAAGTACAACATTACCACTGTAACTTGACAAATAATCTTGAGTTGTGATCTCAGAAGAGCATCTTCAGCGTTTTCATCATCTGGCTCGTTGGTCTAGGGGTATGATTTTCACTTAGGGTGCGAGAGGTCCCGGGTTCAAATCCTGGACAAGCCCTACTTTTGCTTGTGACAGCATTTCTCGTTAAAGTAAACCATGATATAATAAACATGTCTAGGTCCCGGCTGAGCCCCAATTCATAAGTATATGGGAGTAACGCCTTGTATAGTAAACCCTGATATAATAGAACAGGGGTGGGCAAACTTTTTGAATTTAGGGCCAAGATTCTCAAGATTGACCGGGGTACCGGGCCAGAGCAGTGTGTATCACGCTGCTGCAAAAATATGGGTGTGGCCATGACAGTATGTGGGCGGAGCTAACAGTAATGTAACACAGTGGGCCCAAGTTTTTTTCTGCCAAAACACAGGCAAAGTGACCCTAAAGCAGGTATGTCAAACTGGTCCTACGAGGGCCGAGGTCCTCACACATTTTTGATACAGCTCAAATGAATTGATAAGTCTGAATCAGGAAAGGTGTGGTCCATCAGGTAGAACACATTCCTTTCTTTCTTAGTCCATCCTAAACACTGGCATGGATCTGGCCCTCCAGGCCTGGAGTTCGACACATGTGCCCTAAGGGCCCTTTTCCACTAGAACGATTGCGATTGCTGAATCGCAAAATCGCAAATCGCTAGTGATTTTTAAATCGCTAGGGTTGTTACTTTATCATAGAAATCACGAGAAGTATTTTCCACTACAGTGATTCTATTTGGAAATCGCAGAATTAATGAAAAATCGCAATCGCTGGCATTTGTGATTGCGATTGCTAGTGGAAAAGGGCCCTAAAGGTAATTAGACAATGTTCTCCCCACCCACAAACAGAAAATGGCAGCAGCCAGACTTCTTTAGCACCAAACAACAAAGGCCCAGGGACAGCAGGCATACCCCTTTAGACAGCGGCAGCGTTTCGCCAGAAAATATACATAATGCGTCAGCATTTCGCCAGAAATACATGTAATGTGGCAGCGTTTCCCCAGAAAATACACATAATGTGCATTTCACCAGAAAATACAAATAATACGGCAGCGTTTACCCAGAAAATACACCTAATGTGGCAGCATTTTACCAGAAAATACACATAATACAGGGAGTGCAGAATTATTAGGCAAGTGGTATTTTTGAGGAATAATTTTATTATTGAACAACAACCATGTTCTCAGTGAACCCAAAAACTCATTAATATCAAAGCTGAATATTTTTGAAAGTAGTTTTTAGTTTGTTTTTAGTTTTAGCTATTTTAGGGGGATATCTGTGTGTGCAGGTGTCTATTACTGTGCATAATTATTAGGCAACTTAACAAAAAACAAATATATACCCATTTCAATTATTTATTTTTACCAGTGAAACCAATATAACATCTCAACATTCACAAATATACATTTCTGACATTCAAAAACAAACCAGTGACCAATATAGCCACCTTTCTTTGCAAGGACACTCAAAAGCCTGCCATCCATGGATTCTGTCAGTGTTTTGATCTGTTCGCCATCAACATTGCGTGCAGCAGCAACCACAGCCTCCCAGACACTGTTCAGAGAGGTGTACTGTTTTCCCTCCTTGTAAATCTCACATTTTTTGATGGACCACATGTTCTCAATGGGGTTCAGATCAGGTGAACAAGGAGGCCTTGTCATTAGTTTTTCTTCTTTTATACCCTTTCTTGCCAGCCACGCTGTGGAGTACTTGGACGCGTGTGATGGAGCATTGTCATGCATGAAAATCATGTTTTTCTGTTAAGAATGCAGACTTCTTCCTGTACCACTGCTTAAAGAAGGTGTCTTCCAGAAACTGGCAGTAGGACTGGGAGTTGAGCTTGACTCCATCCTCAACCCGAAAAGGCCCCACAAGCTCATCTTTGATGATACCAGCCCAAACCAGTACTCCACCTCCACCTTGCTGGCGTCTGAGTCGGACTGGAGCTCTCTGCCCTTTACCAATCCAGCCACAGGCCCATCCATCTGGCCCATCAAGACTCACTCTCATTTCATCAGTCCATAAAACCTTAGAAAAATCTACTTCTTGAGCTATTTCTTGGCCCAGTCTTGACGTTTCAGCTTGTGTGTCTTGTTCAGTGGTGGTCGCCTTTCAGCCTTTCTTACCTTGGCCAGGTCTCTGAGTATTGCACACCTTGTGCTTTTGGGCACTCCAGTGATGTTGCAGCTCTGAAATATGGCCAAACTGGTGGCAAGTGGCATCTTGGCAGCTGCACGCTTGACTTTTCTCAGTTCATGGGAAGTTATTTTGCACCTTGGTTTTTCCACACGCTTCTTGCGACCCTGTTGACTATTTTGAATGAAACACTTGATTGTTCGATGATCACGCTTCAGAAGCTTTGCAATTTTAAGAGTGCTGCATCGCTTTGCAAGATATCTCACTATTTTTGACTTTTCTGAGCCTGTCAAGTCCTTCTTTTGACCCATTTTGCCAAAGGAAAGGAAGTTGCCTAATAATTATGCACACCTGATATAGGGTGTTGATGTCATTAGACCACACCCCTTCTCATTACAGAGATGCACATCACCTAATATGTTTAATTGGTAGTAGGCTTTCGAGCCTATACAGCTTGGAGTAAGACAGCATGCATAAAGTGGATGATATGGTCAAAATACTCATTTGCCTAATAATTCTGCACTCCCTGTAGGGCAGTGTTTCCCCAGAAAATATACATAATGCAGCAGCATTTCACCAGAAAATACACGTAATGTGGCATCGCTTCAACAGAAAATACATAGTTCGCATCGTGTCCTCAGAAAATACAGTTAATTCGGCATCTTTTCACCAGAAATTGCACGTAATGTGGCACCGTTTTACCAGAAAATACACATAAGCAGCATTTTCCTGAAAATACACATAATGTGGTAGTGTTTCACCAGAAAATCTCCCCCCCCCCCCCCCCCCATTAGTGCCCCCCTAATAGCCCTGGTGCTAGTGGTGCACATGTAAAGAAAAAACATTTACTCACCTGGCAGACCCCTTTCTAGGCCTCCAGGGCTGACAGGAAGAGCAGGGCTACGGGAAAATGGTGCCTGAAGCCCAGCACTGGAGACACAAATAGACTCCAGTGCTGGACTTCAGATGCCATTTTCTCGTAGCCCTGCTCTGCCTGCCAGAACCCACTGAGGAGGTGAGCTGCAGGCTGCGGCTGGTGAACTGGCGGGGCATCCATTGGATGCAGCAAGGCAGTTTACCTCCTGGGGGAAACATCATCCGGCCTTGCATCAGCCTGTTCTATTACAGGGGTGGGAAAACTACAGCCTGCGGGCACAAACCTCTCAAGCCCTCTTTTGAGATCACCATTTGTTGTCTTGGCAATCTTGCTATGGGGCAGACCCTCGGTCTCGTACATCAGCCCATTCAAGCACTGGGACCCCTGAAGAGTGGCATCCCTACATACTAGCACTAGCAGGATGCTCAGGCTCCTGAAGAAATGGAGCCAGATTGAGTTTGTGCAACTCCGTGGATGGCCTGTGCAGTAGCGGGGACCTAATCCAGACCGGTTTTTGTGAAGAAAGCCAAGCGGTACGGTGCTAGTGCGCCTGCAAGAGCTGGGGAGGAGGAAGAGGGAAGTCTCTATAGGATACAGAGGCTTTTCCTCCCAGGGTATTTTTTTTTTCCGGTACGGATACACTTTTCCTGAAATTTTTACTATAGGTATGCTTAATGCAAAAGTAGGGCTCGTCCGGGATTTGAACCCGGGACCTCTCGCACCCAAAGCGAGAATCATACCCCTAGACCAACGAGCCAGATGAGGAGAGATGACAGCATGACACATAGTTACTCACCTACAAGCTGCTGACTTATGATACTTAGTCATATCTGTAACTGTGTTCTGGAATGCATCCTGCACATGTTCACATTGAGCGGAATTTCCCAAGCACTCGTTACATTAGCCACGTATGTATTTGTTTAACTGCCTCAAAAACATGTTTAAATGGTTAACGTTTTTGGACGTAGATTCTATTTACAAAAATGTGCTCCTGTAGTTTCTTGGGCATAGACTCTAAGTCTAAAATTAAAAGCCGACCCCATGTGTGCACATATCTGGGTGAAAGGAAATGATTACTGCTATTGCAAATAGAAGCAATCCTTCATTGACAGTTGACAAGTTTGAAAAAGTGACAAGGGCACAATAAAAAATTAATGTTTAAAAAAAACAAACGTTTTTTTCCCTTCTATTTAAAGTGTGACAAAACTCTGACATAAAATTAAATAAAAATGTGTTTTCTCACTTGTTATAATAGAGAACAGAGGCGCCAAAAGAATAAAAACAGTGTTTAAAAGTTTTTAAAAATTATTGCTTAGGAGGCAGTGGTGGACTTACCTCCCATAAGCAGACACAACAAACTGTGTATTCACAAAAGGGATATTTATTGGTATACTCCAAAAATAGATCGCAACGCGTTTTGCAGGTCAAGCCCGCTTCATCAGGCAAATACAGGAAGGAGCACACAACTGGGGGTAAGAGGCAATACATTTGTACAGATCCTGAACATACTGTATAGACATAAAACATAAACAAAAGCATTTGTGTAAGGGAATTCACTAGTTGTGATTAAGTGTAATGACGTCAATGGGATGACTATTTGTTGTATTTAGCGGAGGAAAAAATAAGACAAAGAAAGAAGGGAAAAAAAGAGAGGGGGGGAGAAGGGGGAGGGGAGAGGGAGGATAAGAACCGGAGGGTGGGGGGGAATTTTTTTGGGGGAAAAAAACCCAAGCGGAAAAAGAGAACACAGAAAAAGAAAATAATTATAATATTAAGTATTACATATAAATATGACATCATAATATAACTAAAAAACATTGATCTCCAACATGTGGGAAGTTGGTGTATTATATGGAGTATTTTCCTAACACACAGTCCAGAGTGTTTTCTTACTTGTTTATTACCCATATAGTTATTATATTTGCTTTTGTGCACAAGTAATATTGTCTGTCTACAAATTGGCAAAATGCAGATTTTCTACTCTGAAAGCAGCCATTGCATATTATTGCATAGCTGCTGTATTTATATATTAAAAACTCATAATCACTTCTCAGCTCTTTCTGCTTCTTTCAGAAATTAAAAGGATAGGGATCTCACAGATCCTGTGTTTTCCCCTTCTACATGGTGCCCCCTGTAGATTTAAACGTTTGAGGTCACTTCAGCGTCCCTGTACTATTGGTATGCCAGTAGGAAAAGAAGGGCTCGTCCGGGATTTGAACCCGGGACCTCTCGCACCCAAAGCGAGAATCATACCCCTAGACCAACGAGCCAGATGAAGATTGTTTGAGAATGATACCTAGATAAAGAAAAACTGTGCCTGCCACATTCTGATGCCTAGTTGGGCAGAAACATGCCTGTTCAGATCATGTATATAGTCGCACAAGATTCAAGCAGTTTATTGTCATTGTGTAACACAACAACATTACTTTTCACAACAGCCCCACGATGCATATAAGGAACATAGTGATAGTATGTTTCGGGAGAAAAAACTTGGGCCCACTGCATTACACCGTTACATTACAGTTAGCTCCGCCCACATACTGTCATGGCCACACCCATTTTTTGGAGCCGTGTGAAACGCACCGTTCTGGTCCGGTATCTCAATCTTGAGAATCTTGGCCCTCAAGTCAAAATGTTTGCCCACCCGTTCTATTATATCAGGGTTTACTATACCAGACGTTACTCCCATATACTTATAATGGGGCTCGGCCGGGACCTAGACACATAGTTTACTATACCCGAACTTTTATTATATCAGGGTGATACTTTAACGAGAAATACTGTTATAAGTAAAAACAGGGCTCGTCCGGGATTTGAACCCGGGACCTCTCGCACCCTAAGCGAGAATCATACCCCTAGACCAACGAGCCAGTTACTTAACATGGATCTGAACTCAGAACTGCTTCTCTGCTCTAAAAATAAGCACCAGCATAATAACATGTAAAGAAAAACATTTGTTACAGTTGATACAAATCTTACAACTGATCTGCAGTTTGTTTACTTCCTTTTAAGGAAGCAGACATATTGTTAACATCCTGTGCTTTCAAATGAGCTTACCTGCCATGACACAGCTGAGGGATCACATTGCAACTTGTGATTAGTCACAGATGAGGGTGGGGGATTAGACAGGTTAAACTCTCTAAATACACACAGGGTGCATTTGTCCATGTTTTCCTTCTGTCCTGAGCAAGAGTTCAGGTCCACTTTAAAGAGTAACTGTTAGCCCCAAAACTGAAAATGAAATCTCTCTTGCAATCTTTTATTTACTATTTAAATGAGCCAAAAAGGCATTGTAGAAGTTAAAAATCAATATAATTTTTTTACTATGTATCCTTTTACCCAAGCTCCGGACGCAAAGCCGCATAGCAGATACTGATGAGCATGCATAGCATGCCTAGCTCTGCCCGACCCCCTTCTCCCCCCCAGGTCCAGGTGCCGATATATGCTCACTCCAAACAGCTGACCGCTCTGACACGGAGAGAGAGCGGGAGCACTTCCAGCGCAGCCACCGCAGAGCAGCCGCCGCCGAGTCACATGTGAGAGATGCACGTGCATCTCTCACATGTGACTCAGTGGCGGCTGCTCTGCAGTGGCTGCGCTGGAAGTGCTCCCGCACGTGCATCTCTCACATGTGACTCGGCGGCGGCTGCTCTGCGGTGGCTGCGCTGGAAGTGCTCCCGCACGTGCATCTCTCACATGTGACTCGGTGGCGGCTGCTCTGCAGTGGCTGCGCTGGAAGTGCTCCCGCACGTGCATCTCTCACATGTGACTCAGTGGCGGCTGCTCTGCAGTGGCTGCGCTGGAAGTGCTCCCGCACGTGCATCTCTCACATGTGACTCGGCGGCGGCTGCTCTGCGGTGGCTGCGCTGGAAGTGCTCCCGCACGTGCATCTCTCACATGTGACTCGGTGGCGGCTGCTCTGCAGTGGCTGCGCTGGAAGTGCTCCCGCACGTGCATCTCTCACATGTGACTCGGCGGCGGCTGCTCTGCGGTGGCTGCGCTGGAAGTGCTACAGGTATCCAAAATGGCTCAGACTCCTTGACTCCGACTCTAATATTCACCATTGCTGTAGATTTGGTACAAAAATCATCCGACTCCAGGTACTCAAAATTGTCCGACTCTGACTCCTCGACTCCGACTCCACAGCCCTGGTTGGGGCGGAGCATCACCTAAGGGGTACTGATCCACAGCCCATATGGGATGTGCCATCTTCTCCACCCAATTGGCTGCAGCAACCACATTTGTAACATCCTGGCAGTGTTGCGCGTGTACCGCAATGCATTCTGGGAGATTTAGGCTGTGAATGTCAGTACAGAGAAACTGCAGCTGCTGCAGCCGGTCATGTGGAAAAGATGGCACATCCCATATGGGAGTAGCATTGATTATATGGGGAGGTTTATATTTAAAGAAAAAATCTCAGTTGCCTTCTTTGACCTAGCTATACCCCAAACGAACATTAAATATCCCCCTCCCCCCCCCCATTCCATGGTCTTGCCCTACCTCCACCATTAAATACTACCCCCACTCTATCGGCAGGCCATATCCTCAGCATTCAATACTGCCCCCCCCCCCCCCCCCTCCATGACATAGCATATCCTCTGACACTGGTAAAAGGTATGCCAGTGGATAGGAACTGAAGGAAGAAATAATAGAAATAAGAAAAACAATAGGGCCTAGCTGTATAGCGGTAGGCTTTGCAATTGCAACAATATGCCTCGCCTTTCTGCTTATCAAACAAGCAAAAAGATACGTTTGCATACGGTATTGGGGAAAAAATGCATTCCTCGTAGTAAATGAAAATCTGTGAATGAAGAGTGTCCAGCATCTTCTCTGTTTCTCTGCAGTTTCACCTCGATCTCGCAGCTCCTCTCCCTGCAGCGTACCCCATGTGTTTCCCTCCTGGGCTGGGACACTGGGCGTTTCCAGGCATGGAGCCAAGAGGCTTTGCAGGAGAAGAAATTGTCCCAACCACCCGCCCCTCTCTCCAGGGCCCGCCTCCTGATTGTTGGGTATATTGCAAGCTCTCCGGCAAAAGACAGTCAGGTGCATGATGGGAACTTGTACCTCAGGGACTCCAGCGGGTTTATCCCCTGCGAGGTAAGATGCACATCATAAATGAATGTTGAACAGTCCAGATATACAGTTGAGCTCATAAGTTTACATACTCTGGCAGAATGTATGATTTCTTAACCATTTTTCATAGAATATGAAAGATAACACAAAAACCCTTATTTCACTCATGGTTAGTGGTTGGCTGAAGCCATTTATCGTCAAACGACTTTATTTACGTCTTTTTAAATCATGATCACTCCACAAACTACCCAAATCCAAGCTCAGCTGTCATGACAATATCACCTTGGAGGCCAATTCACTGCCAGGATTCACACCCGGTCTTCTGATTACCTGTGTGCAGCAGTGTAGAATGGAGAATGACAGGACTGCTTTACTGAGAGCCATTACATCCCATCTTGCAGTGGTCTGGACATGGCCATAGTTCTGCAAAGGCTGAAAGTGCTGTGGCCTACGACACTTGCTGCCCAGAGGGGGCGACTAGACACCACATGCAAGGGGGAGCTTCTGTCTGAGGGAACTGTCTATGAGTGATTGGTTGCTGCACATGGATATTGCACTCTGAAGTGGGGGCTGCACATGGAATGGGAGGCGGCTTCACAAATAAGTGGAGGTTGCAGTACAGCAGGGGTCTCAAACTTGCGGCCCGCGGGCCATTTGCGGCCCTCGATACAATATTTTGTGGCCCTCACCGGCAAAAGCTTCCTTATAGTTCGTTTCAGTGCTCCCAAGTAATCCACCGCATCCCCGCCGCTAAATGAGTGCTGCAGAGCCCCCAAATCGCCCGGGGGGCAATCCGCCGGCATTTCCTGGAAGGGGCAGATCTTTCAGCTTCAGCTCTGCCCCTCCTGACGTCAATCGCCGCACGGATCGCCGCCTCTCCCCGCCCTTCTCTGTGAAGGAAGAGTGAGAGGGGCGGGCAGAGGCGGTGATGTGCCGTGATTGTGAAATTCCTTATGCGGCCCAGCCTCATCCTGACTTTGCCTCCTGCGGCCCCCAGGTAAATTGAGTTTGAGACCCCTGCAGTACAGTATATGAAAGGTGAGCCATAGTGCAGTCGGCCTAAAGGAGGAAAAAGCATCCAGCATTTGGGTTAGGTTTCTATTCATGTGTACATCTTAATGAGAGCAAATAGGTGGTGAAATACTGCAAGGGGGTGGGGCACAACGCTGGCTCTCTGTACACGAGTCTTATTTTCACTATGATGTGGTGCTTCAGATCCCTGCATTTTAGGAACTTGTATTGACCTGAGGAAGCAGACCAAGACCCATGAAATGCATTGTCTTAACATGCATGAATAAATATAGTTTTTCCATTACACTTGGTTTATCCTGAGAAGGTAAGACCTACGGTACACTTCTCATTTATACTATAGTTTGCAGTTGTCATTATTCGTCAGGGGCGCCTCCGCCAGTGTTTTTACTATTGTTTTCCCAACTGGTGACTTATATGTGGTGCAGCGTAAAAACCTGTCCCTCATATGCTTATTGCCCATATTGTTAACCTACCTGCCTTTGGTCTGAAATGCTATCATCTCTCTTAATAAAAAACACACTTCCTCAATTCGTTGTGCTGCCAGATCATAGAAAAACACGCCTTATAATTGTTTCTGTTTTCGCAGATGTCCCAGTTTGATCCGAACCTTTTGGGGACTCCCGTCCTCTTCCCATGTTGGTCTTACATTCCTATCCAAAATGGTGGCGGTTATGTGGAGGTCTTGTCACCCCCGGTCCCTGTTACCACTCCAGTGGTGAGACAAGAGGTGCAAGACCCAGCTCGAGACACAGCAAATGACCCTGAAAGAGCGTTTCAGCTGTTGCATGAAAAGTAAGTTAACAGGCAAGAGTAGAAGAGGAGGCACTCCTTCCAAGGCTCGGTTTGATGTGCCCAAGCCGTCCGGACACCACCCGGATCAGAATTTGTAGCGGAAGATTAGGCCGGCACCATCCATATTTTTTAAATGCTCTTTTATTGATATTGCATCATAGTAGAGATGTGTCTCTTTATCAAGCATGTGACAGACTAAGAATACATGAACATGTACAAGTATTTATACACCCCCACCATCAAATCAACCAGTCATAGGTCAGGAGTATACCAACCAATGACAAGTCCTATATACATAAGTGGACCTGATGGGAAACTTAGTAAAGTTTGAACGGACCAATAGAAGTCGTTGCACTCACCTGTGGCAGCCCCTTGCCACCACTGACACTAGCACAGCGTCCAAGAGCACTCGCAGCCATCTGCGGCCCGGCTACGCCCACTGGAGGCGGGCGCAGTCACCGCATTGGAGCGAGGAAGCCGCCGGAGAATCCGATTGGTCACTGGCGGAGGGCGTGCGACGCAAAGATCGCATGCAACGCAAGATGTAACTGTGTGCATTGCGTACCTGCATGGGCACATGCCACTACGTCGGCACCGGCACTCCCATGCTACCATGGCAACGAGGCCCCCAAGCGGGGCAGTGTCATGGATACGAGGACGCTGTCACATACTGGCCCAGGCTGTAAAAGAAACAGACCCATACAGCAAGGGGTTATGAAACATATTATAACACACAGGAAATTGAAATCACAATCAAAAATAGAAGACTTAGTGTCTTCACAAAAGAAACAGCACTGTTGCAAACTACAGAGGTGGAAGAGTCTCAATCTTCTAACTGTAATATTAAATACTTAACGCAGGAAGAAGTGAAGGCAAGACTAAATAAATTAAAAATAGACAAGGCACCTGGCCCGGATGGCATGCATCCTCGGGTCCTAAGGGAATTAAGTTCAGTTATAGATAAACCCCTTTATCTTATCTTTTGTGACTCTCTTGCAACTGGCAGTGTCCCAGTGGATTGGCGTACAGCCCACGTTTTCCCATTATTTAAGAAGGGCAAAAAATCAGATCCAGGAAATTATAGACCTGTAAGCTTAACATCAGTTGTATGCAAACTATTTGAGGGGTTACTAAGAGATACTATACATGACTTCATAGTAGAAAATAATCTTATTTCTCAGCATCAACATGGGTTTACTAAAGACAGGTCCTGTTTGACTAACATGCTCAGCTTTTATGAGGTAGTGAATGCTAATATGGATATTGGGAATGCTGTAGATGTGATATACTTGGACTTTGCAAAGGCCTTCGACACTGTTCCCCACAAAAGTCTGGTGCAAAAGTTGAGGATGCAAGGACTGGGGAAGAGTCTGTGTTCATGGATAGGGAACTGGCTAATGGACAGAAAACAAAGAGTTGTGGTCAATGGATCATACTCAAAATGGGAGACTGTTAGCAGTGGGGTCCCACAGGGGTCTGTTCTGGGTCCAGTGCTCTTCAATTTATTTATTAATGACCTAGTAGATGCAGTAGTGAGCAATGTTGCTATTTTTGCAGATGATACAAAATTGTGCAGAATCATTAACTCTCAGGAAGATAGTGTCATATTGCAACAGGATCTGGATAGGATGGCTATATGGGCACATACATGGCAGATGAAATTCAATGTTGACAAATGTAAGGTCATGCATTTTGGACGTACTAATGGTCTAGCACCATACAAAATAAATGGGATACAGTTGGGGACATCAAACTTGGAGAAGGACTTAGGAGTACTCATTGACAACAAGTTAAATAATCGTACTCAATGCCAAGCAGCTGCAGCTAAAGCTAACAAAATTTTGGGATGCATTAAAAGGGAAATAAAAACTCGAGATGCTAGCATAATATTGCCCCTGTTTAACTCTCTAGTAAGGCCACATCTGGAATATGGAATTCAGTTCTGGGCACCACATTACAAAAAAGATATTGCAGTTTTAGAGCAGGTGCAGAGACGAGCAACAAAATTGATGCGTGGGATGGAAGGTCTCACTTATCGAGAAAGGTTAGATAAACTGGGTTTATTTAGTCTAGAGAAAAGACGCCTTAGAGGGGATCTAATTAACATGTATAAATACATCAGAGGGCAATATAATACCTTGGCGGATGAGCTTTTTGTCCCTAGGCCTTCTCAAAGGACTAGAGGACATGATCTGCGCATGGAGGAAAAATGTTTTAGCCATTTATTTAGGAAAGGGTTCTTTACAGTAAGAGTGATTAAGATGTGGAATGCATTGCCACAGGAAGTCGTTATGGCAAACTCTATACCTGCATTTAAAGGGGGCTTAGATGCTTTCCTTGCGTTGAAAGACATCCATGGCTACAATTACTAGGTAATGCCTAATGATGTTGATCCAGGGATTTTATCTGATTGCCATCTGGAGTCGGGAAGGAATTTTTCCCTTTAGGGGCTAATTGGACCATGCCTTGTAAGGGTTTTTTCGCCTTCCTCTGGATCAACAGGGATATGTGAGGGAGCAGGCTGGTGTTGTACTTTATACTGGTTGAACTCGATGGACGTATGTCTTTTTTCAACCAAAATAACTATGTAACTATGTAACTAGGCCTCAATTCACTAAGCTTATCTCCTGTCTTTAATAACTCTTCTAGAGTTGTTACCATAGTGATAAGGCATGTAGTATTCAGAAAACATTTTACCTCAGGCAAACCTAATGTTAACTCTTCTGTCTTTAAGTTAACTCTTCAATCCTTAAAATAACTCCAGAGTTAAAGACAGGCTGTTCATTAACTGCATGTGAAAATAACTACAGAGGAGGTAAATTAACTACAGAGGAGGTAAATTAACTACAGAAGAGGTAACGTAAGGAATGAAGAGATAAGATAACTCTCTCACTATGTGGAGGTAAGTTTTCTCTTGCCTTATTATCTCCAGCATGATCTTAGTGAATTGAGGCCATAGTAATACATATGTTACACAGGGAAACCGTCACAGCAACCGTGCCAGATCCTATTCCCTATTCAAACCTCTAGGACACAGAAAAACAAGTGTCCTAATCCAAAAGGCTTCCCTGTATAACAATTGTTTTAAAGAGACACTGAAGCGGAAAAAAAAAATATGATATAATGAATTGGTTGTGTACTATGAATAATTACTAGAAGATTAGCAGCAAAGAAAATATTCTCATATTTTTATTTTCAGGTATATAGTGTTTTTTCTAACATTGCATCATTCTATAATATGTGCAGATAACACAACACTCAGCATTCAAAATGATTCTTTCAGAGCAGTCTGTGAACTAATGACCTCTCCTCTGGCAGAGAAAAAGTAAATAGTTCAATAACAGTTGAGATCATAAAAGTCAGAAAACAGCCCTCTCCACGACTTTGAAAGTTGTAGAGCTTAATGGCTTTTTTGCATAGAGATAACAACTGGAGTTTCTTAACTCTTCCTGTACTGGAAACAATTAGACTGATGTATCTGATCTTAATGTTTTATTTCTTAGCTGTACTACACATACAAATCATAATATCATAATTTTTCGTTCGCTTCAGTGTCTCTTTAAGTCTACTACCACCCCTTTTAATTTGGGGGATTCCTTTAATTATCTGGCACCGCAACTGATTGACGTTATGTCCATGTGAAACAAAGTGGGCTGGGACTGCCTGTTCAATCAATTTATTACGAATAGCTGATTTATGAGAAGATAATCTAACCTCAAATTTAGACGTGGTTTGACCCACATAAATAAGGCCTCAAGGGCATTTAAGTAAGTAAATAACATACTGGGAATCACAGTTATAACTTCCCTTAATATTATATTTTTTTCCCTGTGTGTGGATGAACAAAGTACGGAGATCTGATGATCGAGTTACAGTGCGCACAGTTAAGACGGGAATGTCCCCCTACGAGAAGAAAATTCTGGTGGTCTAACCAAGGACCTCATCTCTGCGTGTACAAGCCTGTCCCGCAGAGTGGGAGCTCGTTTGTATGAAAACAATGGAGGTTGTTGAAATTCGTTAACAGAGGGAAAGGAGTGTGACGGTGTATGCCAATGTATGTTCATGTATTCTTAGTCTGTCACATGCTTGATAAAGAGACACAGCTCGAAACGTCGCACTCTGTGTGACAGCCTACTATGATGCAATATCAATAAAAGAGCATTTAAAAATACGGATGGTGCCGGCCTAATCTTCTGCTACAAAGTAAGTTAACAGGTTCATGCTTTTCCATTACTTACCTCACTTGTGGTCTGCAGCTTCTCAACCTAGCCGTGTCATCCTCTGATTCCTTCTTATGCTGCTGAAAGCCCTGTCTTCTTGTCCTCCTCTCCTTAACTTAGCTTCTTTAACTTCCTTTTTAACTTCACCCTCCTCCTTTAATTCTGGCCCCCTTATTCCTACTTTCTCTTCATTCAACATTCTCATCCTCCTTTTTATCCTTTCTCTCAGATTCTGGTATCTTTACCTTCCTTATCTGATGCTGATCATTCTCATACTCTGATACTGGCCTCCTTATTTTCCTTACTATGATGGTGACGTCATTATGCTCCTTTCTCCTTGTTCAACCTCCTCATCCTTCTATAATTCTCCCTTCCATCTTTATCAGATACTAGGATCCTTGTCTTCCTTCTCGGAGTCCAATGCCCTTATCAGGGCCGGCCTTAGGTTTCACAGCGCCCTGAGCGAAACCAGATTTTGTTGCCCCCCCCCCCATAAGTAGCATAGTTGTCCCCATATAGGTAGCATAGTTGCCCCCAGTGTAGGTAGTATAGTTGCCCCATATAGGTAGCATAGCTGCCCTCAGTGTAGCTAGTACAGTTTCCCCCAGTGTAGTAGCATGGTTGCCCCCAGTGTAGGTAGTCTGCCCCCAGTGTTGGTAGTTTGCCCCAAGCAGCGTAGGTAGTTTGCCCCCAGCAGCGTAGGTAGTTTGCCCCCAGCAGCGTAGGTAGTTTGCCCCCAGCGGCGTAGGTAGTTTGCCCCCAGCAGCGTAGGTAGCTTGCCCCCAGCAGCGTAGGTAGCTTGCCCCAGTATGCCCCCAGCATAGGTAGCTTGCCCCCAGCAGCGTAGGTAGCTTGCCCCCAGCGTTGGTAGCTTGCCCCAGTATGCCCCCAGCGTAGGTAGCTTGCCCAGTATGCCCCCAGCATAGGTAGCTTGCCCCAGTATGCCCCCAGCGTAGGTAGCTTGCCCCAGTATGCCCCCAGCGTAGGTAGCTTGCCCCCAGCGTAGGTAGCTTGCCCTAGTATGCCCCCAGCGTAGGTAGCTTGCCTCAGTATGCCCCCACCGTAGGTAGCTTGCCCCAGTATGCCCCCAGCGTGGGTAGCTTGCCCCCAGCGTAGGTAGCTTGCCCCAGTATGCCCCCAGCGTAGGTAGCTTGCCCCAGTATGCCCCCAGTGTAGGTAGCTTGCCCCAGTATGCCCCCAGCGTAGGTAGCTTGCCCCAGTATGCCCCTAGCGTGGGTAGCTTGCCCCCAGCGTAGATAGCTTGCCCCAGTATGCCCCCAGCGTAGGTAGCTTGCCCCAGTATGCCCCCAGCATAGGTAGCTTGCCCCAGTATGCCCCCAGCGTAGGTAGCTTGCCCCAGTATGCCCCCAGCGTAGGTAGCTTGCCCCCAGCGTAGGTAACTTGCCCCAGTATGCCCCCAGCGTAGGTAGCTTGCCCCAGTATGCCCCCAGCGTAGGTAGCTTGCCCCAGTATGCCCCCACCGTAGGTAGCTTGCCCCAGTATGCCCCCAGCGTGGGTAGCTTGCCCCCAGCGTAGGTAGCTTGCCCCAGTATGCCCCCAGCGTAGGTAGCATGCCCCAGTATGCCCCCAGCGTAGGTAGCTTGCCCCAGTATGCCCCCAGCGTAGGTAGCTTGCCCCAGTATGCCCCCAGCTTAGATAGCTTGCCCCAGTATGCCCCCAGCTTAGCTAGCTTGCCCCAGTATGCCCCCAGCGTAGGTAGCTTGCCCCAGTATGCCCCCAGCGTGGGTAGCTTGCCCCCAGCGTAGGTAGCTTGCCCCAGTATGCCCCCAGCGTAGGTAGCTTACCCCAGTATGCCCCCAGCTTAGGTAGCTTGCCCCAGTATGCCCACAGCGTAGGTAGCTTGCCTCAGTATGCCCCCAGCGTGGGTAGCTTGCCCCCAGCGTAGGTAGCTTGCCCCAGTATGCCCCCAGCGTAGGTAGCTTACCCCAGTATGCCCCCAGCTTAGGTAGCTTGCCCCAGTATGCCCCCAGCGTAGGTAGCTTGCCCCAGTATGCCCCCAGCGTAGGTAGCTTGCCCCAGTATGCCCCCAGCGTAGGTAGCTTGCCCCAGTATGCCCCCACCGTAGGTAGCTTGCCCCCACCGTAGTAGCTTGCCCCAGTATGCCCCTAGCGTAGGTAGCTTGCCCCCAGTGTAGGTAGCTTGCCCCAGTATGCCCCCCTTCCCTCCCCCCTTAATGTGGCAGCGGGTCGGGCAGAGACCTACTCACCTGACATCCAGCTCCAGCGCCGACATCACTCTTCTCTCCCCGCCTCCGCTCCATCTGTAGTTAGAGCAGGCTACAAGAAAATGGCCGCCGTTTGTCTGCATTTGTGGACATCGGCGGCCATTTTCTTGTAGTCCTGCTCTAAATATAGACGGAGAGGACACGGGGAGATAGCGGGGCGGCAAGGGGCGACAGGGCGCATGCGCCCTTGAGAGCATGGCGCCCTGAGCGACCGCACAGGTCGCTCATAGCAAAGGCCGGCCCTGGCCCTTATCTCTCTTTTTTGATTCTACTCTCCCTATTATTATTCTAGGTGATCTGGTGTCCTCCAATTCTGATTACTGTAAGAATCTATATGTTGGTTGCTATTGGCAACAACACTACACCTTCGTTCGGCACCATATCACAGGAAGTGTGATAACTTGACTCTCATCACAGCAAGCAGAATAGGAGATATAACTTCTTAGGCGTCATCACCGTTTCAAGGAGTTTATTCAGTAAACCGATATACAGATGCTACACAGCGAAGCAATTGTTCTGTAGTAAGTCCTCTTGCGTTACAGCTCTTGGTTCCATTGCATGGCAACCAGGTTTTCTCTTATGTTCCATCTAAACTACGTAGCCCGTAGGCCTATATACAGCATACAGTTAGATATTATGACAATACATTACAAATTAAAGTAAAGGGTGGAATTCATCAGACAGCCATCAGAAGAAGCAACAGTATTCAGAAGTGGCTCTCTGGAGCCCGTCAGCAGCTTTAGTACCAACCACCAAAGAGTTAAATGTGACATCATCTGAGCAGGAACTTATCGCCTGCTAGTGGCTGATAAAACCTTGTGATATGACAGGCACGGTCTTTACTGCTCGTGCTCGACATATCACCTAGTTCAAAGAATTGTCATTTTGTTCTAAAGAGGCCATTTGTTTAATGTTCTTATGAGAATATTTTCATAACAATGGCTCCTATTTATGTTGTTTGTCGCCAGCTTGTCTGGCCTCAACACTGGATAAACTCTTTAACCTTGGCTGGTTTTGTGTAAGACACAAAACCATGTTCCAGTGTTTCTAGAAATGCTTCTTAAAGGGAGACTCTGCAAATCAAGTCTTTTAGCTAAACTCAGTTAAAATAACTGAGGCCTACAAATTCAATTATATAATACTTAAATTCTTACAATAACTTTTCAGATCCTGGTCTCCTTTTTCTCCTCTAATTCTAGTCTGTTTTTTTATCCTTGATTTGGTTTCCTCCTCTTCATTCTAGTCTCCTCATCCTGCTCCTGTGATCCTCGTGGTCTTTTCATACTTTCTTCTCTGATTATGGTCTCCACATCCTCTTTCTCTTTATTGTAGTCTGCTCATTCCTCTTTTGATTTCGATCTTCTTATCCTTCTTTTCTGATTCAGGTCTCCTTCATTTCCTTCCCTAATTTTGGTCTTCTCCTTTTCCTTCCCTAATCTTGGTGATCTCCCTTCATTTCACTAATTTTGGTCTCCTCATCTTCCTTCCCAAATTTTGGTCTCCTCATTTTCCCTGCCTAATTTTGGTCTTCTCGTACTGCCTAAGTTTGGTCTCCTCCTCTACTTACCCTAATTTTGGTATCTTCATCTTGAAGCATCCAATCTCAGGGGTTAGTAAATCGCGATGCAGCATCAGAAAAACAAATTGTCTGCTTTCCAGCTTTGCATTTGGAATAGAAGATGTGGAGTGTAGATTAATGTTGGGGATTAGCTAGGAGTGAAGATGAGTAATAGGCTTGGCTTAGGTGGTCAGGTAGGTTTAGTCAGTGAAGGCATTGGCACTGGCATCACTCTCCCATGATCTACAACCTCACCCTCACATGATCTACCACCTCACCCTCACATGATCTACCACCACACCCTCTCATGATCTACCACCACACCCTCTCGTGATCTACCACCACACACTTTCGTGATCTACCACCTCACCCTCCCATAATCTACCACCTCACCCTCCCATGATCTACCACCTCATCCTCCCATAATCTACCACCACACCCTCCCATGATCTACCACCTTACCCTCACATGATCTACCACCTCACCCTCCCATGATCTACCACCACAACCTCCCATGATCTACCACCTCACCCTACCATAATCTACCACCTCACCCTCACATGATCTACCACCTCACCCTCCCATGATCTACCACCTCACCCTCCCATGATCTACCACCTAACCCTCCCATGATCTACCACCTCACCCTCCCATGATCTACCACCTCACCCTCCCATGATCTACCACCTCACCCTCCCATGATCTACCACCTCACCCTCCCATGATCTACCACCTCACCCTCCCATAATCTACCACCTCACCCTCCCATGATCTACCACCTCACCCTCCCATGATCTACCACCTCACCCTCCCATGATCTACCACCTTACCCTCCCATAATCTACCACCTCACCCTCCCATAATCTACCACCTCACCCTCCCATGATCTACCACCACACCCTTTCATGATCTACCACCTCACCCTTTCATGATCTACCACCTCACCCTTTCATGATCTACCACCTCACCCTCCCATGATCTACCACCTCACCCTCCCATGATCTACCACCTCACCCTCCCATAATCTACCACCTCACCCTCCCATAATCTACCACCTCACCCTCCCATGATCTACCACCACACCATCCCATAATCTACCACCTCAACCTCCCATGATCTACCACCTCACCCTCCCATGATCTACCACCTCACCCTCCCATGATCTACCACCTCACCCTCCCATGATCTACCACCTCACCCTCCCATGATCTACCACCACACCCTCTCATGATCTACCACCTCACCCTTTCATGATCTACCACCTCACCCTTTCATGATCTACCACCTCACCCTTTCATGATCTACCACCTCACCCTTTCATGATCTACCATCTCACCCTCCCATGAACTACTACCACATCATCCAATGCTCTACCACCTCACCCTCTTGTGATCTACTACCACACCCTACGATGATCTTGTGCTGCATTTAACCTTCTTCACAGCTTCCTTTTGTGAACCAAAATAACAATGTGTGTCTCTTCCTGTCCTAGGTCCCACCCGCGAGGGTTTCGAGTTTCAGTGAAAGGCCAGCTGACATCATTTACATCCCTCATCAATATCCGGGGCAAAACCGTCTTCTTTTTCTTCCTTCAGGATTCCAAAAAATCTGTTCCCATAATAGTACAGGTGTGTGACCATGTAATACAAGACTTGTAGCTCCCTTCCGCCTGGGTCACCTGGGTACTGAACCTTTAAATAAAGGGATCACTCTCGCATATCTACCAATCTTTGGTTCCCTTTATTTAAAGTTGGAGTCCTCAGACTTTTTAGGGTTGTCTCACTAGAGACTGTTGAGGGGCCAAATTAGCAAAATTACACACAATTTTTGCCGATTACCCCTAGGTATACCACACCTAGTTATATTTAGTCGAATAAAACACTTTCCACCATATCACATGGGTAGTTATCATGTCCCCTACTATGTGGTCTAAACCATATAATATGTGTATTTATCATGTATGTTACTATTTACAGCTTAGGAAAGGGACACTATGCAGCACCGCAGCAAGGTGGGGGTGTGGTCTAAACCATATAATACGTGCTGTCATCATGTCCCCTATGTGCAGCTTAGGAAAGAGACAATATGCAGCACCGAAGCTAGATGAGGGTGTGGTCTAAACAGATTGCATGTGAGACCAAATAACAGGTACAACATAAAAGTACTTAAATACAATTAAGAAAAGTTGTATATTAAAGCAAATTCTAATGATATGCACATAATACGGCAGTAGCCATATATTAATGACATGTGGATACTACCAAATTCCAGTGATATCCCATATCCCTTCTGTCACAGGAGCCCTAGTGGTCGGAACGCGAAATGCCTTCCAAACGGTGCCAGCGCACGGATCGTGCGAACTCTGGTCGCAGTCAATGCGTAGGAACCGTTGGGAATTGGCCGCAGACAAACCAGAAGGGAGCCTGTGAGGTACGGTAGTTACAACTTTACACACTATTTCAGGGTATAACTGCCACCACCTCTGTTTTCTGAGACAGAGGTACTCACTAACTGGTTATTTCTCGACCTGCAAATAAAAACACACTCTATTCTGTCTAGATATCAACAATAGTAGCGTCTCTTCAGAGGTCTGAGTTCAGTTCCTGTGTATGCTGAATAATAGGGTAGCGGAACAGTAAATGACTTTGGTAAAGTCTTTATTCACGGCAATATAAATAATTAATATATACAGACAATTATTAAAATCAACAATTATGGAAACATTAATAGCCAGTATAAAATAAAAAAGGAGAAAATACTTAGGGTTTGTGGAAATATGTCCGTTCTGGGAAAACTTGTAGAGTTCCTTTTGTTTAGTTTCAGCAAAGTTTAAAATCCAAGCAAAATGGAAAATGTCCTTTGTTCAGTTCAGACAAGATGGCCGATCAAGATGGCCGCTAGCCATGTGTCCTTTGTTTCAGCTCAGACAAGATGGCCGCCAACCACATGGTCCCCTGGCTGGCAGTGTGCTCTCGTGAAGGTGGAATTTGGAGGACTCCGCGCCCGCCTGCCGGCCATGTGCTTTTGATGAAGCTGGTTTGGGGGTGTGGCAATGCCGGCCCCCTCTGAGTTACCCACCAATGACAGTTCATTCCCTCTGAGAGATTTTAGGGCTACACTTATAAAATGCCGTAACTCCTGAACGATACACTTTATATTTAGGGGGATAACAGATTCATACTTGTCGGAAAATACAGATTAATATGACATCAGACATGGCTAGGGCAGTGGGTCAGGTTCCTGAGAAGAATCATACCTGGGTTGTAGGGGCCCCTCTCGACTGGTATCAAGAGATTCAGCATGACCCTACGGATCCAATGATACCGCTCTCATAACTACCCTATTTACTGTATTCTGTAAATAGGCAAAAAATTATATAATACATTAATTTCTTCCTGGTAAGGCTGCAGCCAGGCTGTCTGGTGTCAAGCTGTGACTAGCTTCCTGGGATCTCCCTGTATGAAAAGGACCTTTTGGTTCCTTTAATTAACATCTGAATGTGAAATCAGCTTGGACAAGCTTTGAGTTTACACCTCTGGCTAACAGGTCACAGGCACCAGGTTTCATGAAAAGAACTCTGCTGCTCTTATGAAGACAGCAGAGACCCTCCAGGCTGGACTGCCTGGTATCCACAGACATGAGATTCTGATTTGGCAGCGCAAAGGCAATCGAGGCAGGAAACCGATTGCGGGTACGTTTTCGTTTCTCACGGCTTTGCCGTGACACCTTCTGTCTGTGTCACCCTGCAGGAGGAGGGGCAGACTCACAGCTCCCTTCTGTCTGTGTCACCCTGCAGGAGGAGGGGCAGACTCACAGCTCCCTTCTCTCTGTGTCACCCTGCAGGAGGAGGGGCAGACTCACAGCTCCCTTCTGTCTGTGTCACCCTGCAGGAGGAGGGGCAGGCTCACAGTTCCCTTCTGTCTGTGTCACCCTGCAGGAGGAGGGGCAGACTCACAGCTCCCTTCTGTCTGTGTCACCCTGCAGGAGGAGGGGCAGACTCACAGCTCCCTTCTGACTGTGTCACCCTTCAGGAGGAGGGGCAGACTCACAGTTCCCTTCTGTCTGTGTCACCCTGCAGGAGGAGTGGCAGGCTTACAGCTCCCTTCTGTCTGTGTCACCCTGCAGGAGGAGGGGCAGACTCACAGCTCCCTTCTGTCTGTGTCACCCTGCAGGAGGAGGAGCTCCCTTCTGCAACTGTTAACTTCCAGGAGGAGGGGCAGTCTCATAGCTCCTATCTGAGAGGCGGGGTTCTGAGAATAAAATCCCCATACAGAGGCTGGGTCTGTCTATAGAGCCCAGCCCCTGTTGCTATATAGATCGCCGCTAAACCCCCCCTGCGCTCTGTAAGCCCCCATAAAACACAGTCGCGCTGCTGACACACAGCTTGTCAGAGCGCGTTGTGTTTACCTCTCTCCTGTCAGTCTCGCCGCTCCCCGCCTCCTGCATCGCTCCGGTCCCCGCCCATGTCCCTTCCCTCGCCGCTGATTGGAGGGAAGGGACGTGGGCGGGACCGGAGCGATGCAGGAGGCGGGGGGAGCAGCCGAGACTAACAGAGGAGAGGTAAACACAGCCGCACAGCGCGGCTGTGAGTTATGGGGTATTGCAGAGCGCAGGGGGGGGGGGGGCTTAGGAGCGATCTATATAGCAACAGAGGCTGGGCTCTATAGACAGACCCAGCCTCTGTACGGGGATTTCATTCCCAGAACCCTGCCTCGGGTTCTCTTTAATGTTCTTTGTCTTTCCCCTTGTCTCCCACAGGTGCCGTCAGTGCTGTACTGGTATCACATTCTGCACACAGGTGACACATATGAAGTGACCTCACTCGCAGTATCCTCTCTCCGTGGTTCTGACCGGCAGATTTTTGCCGTCACTTCATCCTCTTGTCTCATTCCATGTTCTCCGGTGTCTCCATCCTGTTCCCCTAACTTTGCTACGCAGAATTCAGAAGAACTCACAACTCCTCCTAGTGGTGGGGGAGAGCCGGACAGTCGCCCGCAGAAAGCAGAGGAGAGGCAGCAAAAGGAATCAAAGACTTTAGACTATCAGGTGAGAGAACCAATCTCGTCTAAATTAAGATGGCCGCACACAGGTCGATATTTTTAGCCGATTCACTCACTATAAAATGCGGCAGTGATCTATGGACTGCACTGTTATACATTAAAATACAGCAAAGTCCCCAGTATCTGGCACCAGCAGGGATCGCCTGATGTGCTTGCCAGTTGCTTGAGCATCCAGCCGACATAACACAAACCTCCCCCCTGAAATACTTACAGAGGCTCCAGTGATGTCTGGCAGTCTCCCTCTATCTCC
Organism: Hyperolius riggenbachi; assembly: GCF_040937935.1. Taxonomy (NCBI): domain Eukaryota; kingdom Metazoa; phylum Chordata; class Amphibia; order Anura; family Hyperoliidae; genus Hyperolius; species Hyperolius riggenbachi. The sequence goes on from NC_090648.1 coordinate 42,911,432, forward strand.
CCGCGGGCTCAGAGTGGTCTTCCAGCTTTCCTCAGTGCACAGAAGCCAGAGTGTCAGCTGACCCACATCAGGTCATGTGACACTCCGGCTTCCGTACACAGATGCCAAAAGCCGATAGGAGCCCGCGAGGAGGTAGAGGGGGACTGCCAGACATCGCTGGAGGCTTGGTAAGTATTTTACAGCCTGCCAGCAGCCACAGAAAGCACCCCCAACAGAGGTCCCCGATATCCTTCAGGCATGACGGTTAGTTGAGACTTCTGGATGCCTGAATTCCGGATAACGGGGACTTTGCTGTAGATGGAAAGAATAAAGGACCACTATTGCGAAAAATTGTAAAATGTAAAAAAAAGTGTACATAGAGCTATACTGTAGATTGTAAAATGTAAAGCTTTAGGCTTGCTATACACCAGCAGTTCTGGATGCTAGCCTGGCTTTCAGGGGCAAAAAGAGATAATTTGCATATTTAGTGGTGGTGCATTGTGGGTAACCACAAGTGTGTACACATATAGTTGAATTATTGTAAATATCCTCTGTTTTAAGAAGGCAAACAACACTAGGTAGTACATTTCTCTGAGAGTAAAATTCACTGTAATTGACTCTTTCCTATGTTTCTGACACTTACAGTAAAAATCTGACAGATCTGACAAGATTTGGGATTTGGACTAGTCCATCTCCTCATGGGGGATTCTCAGTATTTTCTGTACAAAAGCACTTACTGGAAAGGATCTATACAAAGATGTTGGGCAGCCTCTCTACTCATTAGCTCACTATTTTTGCAGTCGGACTGAGCAACTGCCATTCAGTAAGTGCTTTAGAAAATTAAAAAAAAAAAAAAACCCTGAGATACCCATAACTGTTTATAAATCTTTAATTATTGTGGCCTGTAGCGATCGGATACGATTGCTAGGGTGACAGTTTGGAGCAGTGATGCTCTACAGGGGCATTGCTCTGCTGTTGCCTAGCAATACATCTGTACAGCACTGGGGCCCCTGACCTGTCGCCCTAATGCATCTGATCACTACAGACTGGATAATGCTCTGCCACATGGCCCGCTAGTAATGAAATATGGCATATGTGGTTGTAACTGGGAAGGGCCATAGAATTTATTAGTATGTGTTTTACTTCTCATGTGAAAATTAGGATAGGGAGAAGAAAGAAAAGGAAAACATTTATTCCCCGTAAAATTACTATAAAATAAAACACCGTATTTTTCGGACTATATAAGATGCTCCTGCCCATAAGATGCATCTAGGTTAGGAGGACAAAAACCAGGGGAAATATATATACTAAACCTGAGTTATGCCCCCTTGTACCTCTTGTGGCCCCCTTGTGTGCCCCTCTATTCCCCTTTGTGTCCCCCTTGTGTGCCCCTCTATTCCCCTTTGTGTCCCCCTTGTGTCCTCCTCTATGTCCCTTTGTGTCCCCCTTGTGTCCTCCTCTATGTCCCTTTGTGTCCCCCTTGTGTCCTCCTCTATGTCCCTTTGTGTCCCCCTTGTGTCCTCCTTTGTGTCCTTCTCTATGCCCCTTTGTGTCCCCCTTGTGTCCTCCTCTATGTCCCTTTGTGTCCCCCTTGTGTCCTCCTCTATGTCCCTTTGTGTCCCCCTTGTGTCCTCCTCTATGTCCCTTTGTGTCCCCCTTTGTGTCCTCCTCTATGTCCCTTTGTGTCCCCCTTGTGTCCTCCTCTATGTCCCTTTGTGTCCCCCTTGTGTCCTCCTCTATGTCCCTTTGTGTCCCCCTTTGTGTCCTCCTCTATGTCCCTTTGTGTCCCCCTTGTGTCCTCCTTTGTGTCTCCTTTGTTTCCTCCTCTATGTCCCTTTGTGTGCCCCTCTATTCCCCTTTGTGTCCTCCTCTGTCCCCCTTGTGTCCTCCTCTATGCCACTTTGTGTCCTCCTTTATGCTCCTTTGTGTCCCTCTGCGTCCTCCGTTTGTCCCTGTGTCCTCCTCTGCATGGGCACAGTAAAGGGAGTCCCTGACATTACGGCGGGTTGGAGGTTCACATTGTCAGGCATTCACAAGTCAGGGACTCCCGGCATTTGGGCTATAAGACGCAGTGACTTTTTCCCCCCACTTTTGGGGGAGACAAAGTGAGTCTTATAGTCCCAAAAATACAGTAGTTTTTAGAAAACATTTAAAACCCAGAGAAAGTCTAGATTGTCCTGAAAAAAAACCAAACAAACAAAATAAGTATCACGTAGACAGTATACGTAAATAAAAAGTTATTGTTGTATCAAAAGCAACACCACTAAAGTGTCTGCAGCGATTGGATGCGGTCGCTGGGGTGCAAAGCTTGGAGACCCCAGTGCTGTAGAGATGCATTGCTAGGCAACAGCACAGTGATGCATCTATACAGTGTTGGGTCCCCAAGCTATCACATCTGATCACTATGGCGGCAGCGGTGTTTGGTGTCCACAAAGGTAGGGGTTGACACTTCACTACAGGAAAAAATAACAATTTATTTTCTAATATGACACAATTTTTTTTTCAGCTTTCCATGAATGATTGCAGCTAAGCAGCAATCATTGACTATTGTATAGGTGCATGAGTACGTGCGGGCATGTGCACAAGCAACGGGATACACGCATGAGCGCAGCGGTGGCTTTTAGTGCGGAAAGTGTGTCTCGCATCCTGAAATCTTCAGGGTGGCCAATTAGGATGTGAAACTTGCGTCAAAGAATCTTGATTAATAAGAATGCAGCCTATACAACAACTATATTGGACATAATACAGTTTGTTCCTTTTCCCCTCAGGGTGTGGTGACACGAGTCCGAGATGCTCAGGCTGGGTTGTATGAGCTGGATGGAATGGTGGTTCTCTGCACTGCATACACACAGCTACACAATGCCGGACGAGGACTCAGAGAGGGGAGCAAAGTGGAGGTAAGACTTATGGCAGAAGAGTTAAAGAGAAACCGTAACCAAGGATTGAACTGCATCCCAGTCAGTAGCTGATACCCCCCCTTTCCCACGAGAAATCTATTCCTTTTCTCAAACTGATCATCAGGGGGCGCTGTATGGCTGATATTGTGGTGAAACCTCTCCCACGGTGTGATGTCAGGACCATGGTGCTGACATCACACTGTGGGAGCCTTGTTGCGTTGTGGCAAATAACAGCTGTTTCCAACTGCCAAAAAAAAGCAAGCAGCTGCTACTTCCACTGACATCACCTGCCAGCAGTAAAAATGTCACCATGTGATAAATGTCAGAATGTAAATCAGGGAGAGGAAAGATTTTACAATGGGCAAACACTGACTAAATAATTATTGTAAAAATTAAGCACTACGTTATTTTCACTGGAGTTCCTCTTTAAGGCAACGCTGCTGTGAGAATAGAGGGTACCGGTAGCAGGAAGGTAGTGATTCTCCCTCTTAGTGTCTCCAATAAAAAAAAGATGCAATATGGTACTAGTAATAAATAAATAGTGCCCATCTCAGTTTTGTAAATGCTGTGGATGGACAAAAAGTGTCACTGCAAAAGATACAGCTGAAGCAAATGCTAACCTCATTAATGCTGTGGATGGAAAAATTCCGTTACTGCAAAGGATACAGCTGAAGGAAATGCTAGCTTCATAAATACTTTGGATGGATAAAAGGCAGAGGATCATAAGGACAACCAGACAATTTGAATTGCTTAACTGGTTAACGTCTGCCCATTGGCGGCGTAATGCGGGAGCATCTACACGTATGTGCATGTGCGTTCACACGAACGTGCGCCCCCACCACCTGTATTGTGTTCTATCCCGTATATAGCTCTTGCTGCTGTTGGAAGACCAGAGAACGATGACTGTCGCACAAGCTGCGCACCCTTTTTGTTCCTCTCCTATGTTTTTCACATTTCAGGTAATGGACGCCCACCTCCAGCAGTCTCCCAGCCCCCTCTTCCCCACCATCGTCCTCTCCTGCTGCCTTAGAAGCAGAGTCCGAGTCTCTGAGTTCTCCCGCCTCAACGCGCCGTGCTCAGCTCACTCCACGTCCGGAAACCTCTACCTGCATCTCCTCTTCCGCTACCGGCTGCGACTCCCGGAGTACCTGTGGGTCTGTGACGTCCTGGAGAAGCTGCACAGGAAGTAAGTGGCAAGACCCGGGGTGAGGAGGCCTCCACAGCAGTCCATTCAAAGATTTAGGCCTGGGACCCAATATGCTTAGTACACACAATGTCATTTTTCATCAGATTGACAGTCAAAACGATTATTTCTGAGCGGTACGATCTGATTCCACGATCGTTTTTCTGATTGATTTTCTGATCACTTCTATACAAAATTGATCGATCAGAAAGAGGATCGGGAATCAGATTGGACCCATCGGAAGCAATCGATTCAGCCGTCAATCTGATGGAAAATTGCACTGTGTGTACTAAGCATTAGAACGCTTTCAGCCACACTTTAGAATCGCCGTTCTTCGTTCCGCCAGGCGGTGGCGCTAGGAAGAGTTCCAATAGATTTCATGCTGAAATAACAGATCCCTCTCAGATCAGATGCAGTCTACCTGATCGATCCGGTGGCCATCGGTTAATGTATGACCTCCTTTAGCCTTTTTTATCCCCAGATTAAAGGTTTCAAAGCAGCCAGCAGTAATCTGGAAAACAGTACTGTACAACAAAACATTTGTAAAGTGCTTTTCTCCCATAGGACCCAAATAGCATAAGCTTGTCTCATATAGAGATGTTTTACAGGGGAAAAAGTTATGTGATCATAAATGCCAGGCTACATAGGTGGCTTTTCAATTTTGGTCTAATCGTGTCCAAGGTTGGAGCTGTTTTGATTAAAGGGAACCAGAGATGAACGATTCACACAAAATAAACATATCAGTTGATAGCTTCTAAAGAATAAATGCTCTACCTGATAATTTCGCCGCTTTGGTGTGCCTTTTGAATGTTTTTTTTATCCATTATTGCTCCAGGAAATATCCAATATGGCCGCCGGCTCATACCCCTTCTGCTTCCGGGTTATGAGTTGTTCTGGATGTGCTGTCTAGGCTATATGAGACTATAGACAAGCAGGGCTGCTGCAGCCTTTCATCTGTCTGCTTTTAACTATTATTCTGGTATGCTGTGTGGCTGCCTGTAGGAAGTGTCTCTCATAGAAATGAAACTGCATACAGTAGATAATGACTGGCTGCACAGTGCACACAGATACACTGTTTCAGAGCTTCTTTCTCGGCAGCAGCAGCCCCTCTCATGTCAACAGCTCTGAGTATGAAATCTGATCCAGGAGGGGGAAGGCTTGGGCTTGAAAAGACTCCACAGAAGAGTGACTCAGCTATAATGATTCCAGGTCAAACCTCGACTGAATAGTCGGTGGATTCTTATCACAGTTGATAACAGATAGATAGATTAGACTGAGAAGAATCAAACTAAAAGCAGGGTAGGTGTTTACTGTCATGTTCCCACTGATAAATGTAATAAAATACATGAGGGTGCTTCGTCTCTGTTTCTCTTTAACCACTTGCCGACCGCACACTCATACCGTGCGGCGGCAAAGTGGTAGCTGGAGGACCAGCGACGCAGATCTGCGTCGCCAGGTGCCTCCCTAATTAATCAGGAAACAGAGCGGGTCTCCGTGAATAGCCTGCGAGCCGCTGGTTGTGGGTAGTGTGACGCAGTTGCAATAAATCCTTCAGGTATCCAGGTCATGTAGGGATTTGTATGTTAGAATGCCAATTTTGAAGAGGATTCTCTATTTTATGGGTAGCCAGTACTGTGAGCAAAGGATTGGTGTTATATGGCAATGGCAGGGTTGGCTTGTTAACAGTCAGGCAGTATTCTGTGCTAACTGCAGGCCGTGTAGGTCTTTATTTGGAAGGCCTGCAGAGTGGGCATTGCAGTAGTCCAGCCGTGATGTGATGAAGGTGTGAACTAGGGTTGGAAGATCCTCTGAGGGAATGAGGTGCTTAATCCTTGCAATATTCCTCAGGTGAAAGAAGGAATGCTTTAACACAGAGGTTTGATTCCTGTGGCTGTAATAATCTCTCGGTCTTTTGTGTTGCAGGCTGCTTCCCCATTATGCCCGGCAGCGATGTCTGGCACGTGTGACCTCCTCTGCCCAGGGCATCGCACAGAAGCTGCTGCACTCTTCTCTCTCCTCCATGTCACTCGGCAGAGGGGACCGAGACCTGCAGGAAGAGATGGTGGCTGATCCACACGACTGTCCCCTCCGAAGGGTAAGAAGGGGGCAGCAGACCATGGCAGAAGTCAGTGGTGCTTCTTAGTCATTGCCTCAGTTCAGGCATGTGTTTATAGAGGTATGTCTTAGCATACCATCCTTTATCTATAATGTATTCAGATGTACCATGTATCACCCCGGACAGGCTAACTTTTTGAAACCCAAATATTGGGGTAGCGATCTCCATGGGTGACATGTGAGGGGGCCCAGGGCTGGTTCTAGACTTTTTGCTGCCTGAGGCAAACTTGTGAGGATGCCCCTCCCATAGGTAGTATAATTCCCCCCCAGTATAAGTAGCTGGTGGGGGTAGCAGCCAGGAAGGGGGGCAGCGGTCATGAGGGGGGTCGAGACCCCCCCATCCGCCTGCGTTCCCCCGTCCGCTCTCCCCCTCCAGCTATGAGCGCAGCGTGTGTCAGGCAGTGGGCGGGGAAGTACCGTAATTACTCACCTCTTCCTTCCACATTCCAGTGCTGTGTACCACCGCTCGTCACTTCCTGCAATGCCGCCCACTGTACCTTGCGCAGGAAGTGACGAGCGGTGGTACGCAGTGCTGGAACGCGGAAGGAAGAGGTGAGTAATTACTTCCCCACTGAACTGGCCACTAGAGCTCCAGGCTCACCGTCATGTGCCCGCACTGAGCCTGGAGCTCTAGTGGCCAGTTCAGAAGCTGCCAGTAACACTAGAGGATGCACACTCCACAGTGCACTCAGTCTGCTGGCACGCTTTGCATGGGAGGTTATGGTGGCACATGGGGGGGGGGGGGGGGGAGGAGGGCGGGAGTTCATCTTATGGGCCGGTTATAGCTTTTGGCCTAGTTTGTAGGTGGGAGGGTCGGTGTATGCAGCCCACCATCGCTATGTGGATTGTGCTACTATGGTGGTCATGTGGATAAAGGGGGTGGGGCACCAGATGACTGGGAGTGGGGTAAATGAAGCACTGACCTGGTCATCAGTGAAGTGGCAGCTCCTCCTGTGTGAGTCACTCTGCGTTGAATGTATTCTGACTAAGGTTTGAACATGCTGGCTGAAATTGGTAAACATAAAAAAAATGGTATCTGTTGTTTTTTGTTTCCAGTACTGTCCCCTCCCCCCAGTGTGGACCCTCCCTCCTCTCTCTGACCTCTCCTCTCTAGTCTGTGCCTCCCAGTACCTGCGGAGCCAAGAATCATCTCAGTGTCTTCACTGGTCCCATTACTCTGTGCGGTCCCAGGAGCTCTCCCCTCCTCATGTGAGTACATGTCCATTAAAGCGGTTCTCTGGCCTCAGCACAAGTCATTAGCTGCTTCTGTCAGAGAGACGTCCCCTCCCTGCAGATCTCTGGTGTAGCCAGGATGTGTCTCTCTCCTGTTTCCTGCATTGCCTCCTCCCACATTGTTCCCATTTCCTGCCTTTCAGGTACTTCTCGGGGTGCTGCACGCGTCTTCCTCGGGATCTCTCCAGCTGAAGGACGAGTCCTCATCCCTCGTCTGCCTCATTCTGCCCCGTCCTCCCATTGCTTGGATAGGTAATATCATAACCCAGTGCTTTAAATGAATTCCTTCTACTCCTAATTACTATAAAGTGATCTCAGCACCTCTTGGATTCAAATAGCTGAAAGGGCTGCCATGTTTGAGAAGTTACCCCCCCCCCCCCCCCCCTTCCTTTTCACTGCCATTATCCAGAGTTGGTGTGAAGTTAATAAAGTGTGACTTATCTGTTTAAAGTACAGTGTCCCCCCTCCTCCTCAATGCTGAATGGGTTTGTTTGATATCATCGACAGGATAAAAAGATTTTTGTAGTATGGTTCACCCCTGATATATCTAAATATAACAATTTGCAACAAAACAAAACAATGGGGTTTTCTTTGAACTACAGTTCTGATCATTTATTCTCTCTTTACATTCTCTCCAAATCGCAGATAAGGCATATAGGTACAACGACCGAACTTCCACTTCTCATACAAAGATTGCCTGAGACGTGTTTCGCGGCCAACAGCCGCTTCCTCAGAGGCACACCGTATACAAACATCCGTAGATATACGAACGGGAATACCGCGATCTGGAATATCAGAAGAAGACTGCACTAGGCGGCAATATAACGTCCATGAGTAACAGGAGACGTTATATTGCCGCCTAGTGCAGTTTTCTTCTGATATTCCAGATCGCGGTATTCCCGTTCGTATATATACGGATGTTTTATACGGTTTGCCTCTGAGGAAGCGGCTGTTGGCCACGAAACACGTGTCAGGCAATCTTTGTATGTGAAGTGGAAGTTCGGTCTTTGTACCTATATGCCTTATCTGCGATTTGGAGAGACTGTAAAGAGAGAATAAATTATCAAAACTGTGGTGCAAAGAATACCCCATTGTTTTGTTTTGTTTGATATCAGTTTATGGGCAATTAAGTCTTATTAGAAGATTCCTTATCTGCCTTCTATTTTCTGCTGCTTAGGGACTGAGGAAGTAGAAGAATACTGCCTGTAATAAAAAGATTAGGAAAAATTAGGGGTTTTTTTTTGGTAAAGCCACATTTTAGCATGCATTTTAATGTGCTATTGAACTGCCCTGTACTTGCCCTGCATCTTTACCCATGCAGCACAGATACGCTGTAGCTCTCCCTGCTTTTGTTGCTTTGCCTGCTGCCACTCAGGAGCAGATGTGTGCCATACTATCTGCTGAATGTCCGGACTTGTGGAGAAAGAAAGAACACGGGGACACCGGGAGCCCGATCTGGTGTAATAGTATGAGTATGGCACTAAGAGCATGTGGGGAGGTACCGTCCCCACTCTGCCTTGTGGGTGAGGTGTGGCAGTCCCGGCTCAAAAAAAAAAGGTTTCGCTTTAGATGAGCTCATAGAGTAAAGGGTCACTGGGATACAGCTGGAAGATGGCTGGAGAGGGTCAGCTTCTGAACAGGCCAGAAGGGGCTCAGGGCTGCTGCTGGACTGAATTACGGCATATTTGTCCTGATGAAGCAACTTATGCTGTGAAACGCGTTGTCCTTGAAGGTAGTCCTTCTTCCGACAGATTGGTATGTGCAAAGTTTCCTGTTTGCCGGAGTGGAATGTGCAGTGTTGACCCCCGAGTGCGGTATGTGAATAGTGGGGGGAGGGGGTGCAGGGCACTGGAGAAATGCTGACTTATACTTGAGTACATACAGTATATGTGTAGCCATATACAATACAGTTATCTGCTGAATGGCAATGCATCCTCAGTCTGAAAGAATCCTGCTTCTTGGGAGGAGACCTTGACGGAAACGCAACAGACAAACTAAACATGCGAACAGGCGGTTTGTTCTGCATATCAAGATCCACTGTCCTCCGCTTTAGAATGGGGTCCATAAATAGATCTAGTTTGAACCAAGCCTCAGTTTGAACTGTGTCCATTGTGTGGCCTAGTCTTTTCACTCCTTCAGCTCCCCATGCATCTTCTGCTTTAACTATGCTTTTGGTGACCTACAGTGGGTGATGGGAGCAAACTTAGGATTTAGACTCAGAGCTTGTCAGGGTGTCAGGTCCTGGACTGGTAGGCCACATCATTGTATGGATCCGTAGCTGATCTCTCCTGTTATCTATTCCTCAGGTTGCGTCCTAGAGGTGCGTCAGTACCAGCTGGTGGCAGAAACCCTCCAACGCAAAGACAAGGAGGAGGAGGAGCCACGTAACAGGTAACCACACCTCCCTCTGTGTGCTTGAAGGAGGTTTACTAAAGCAGTATGCATTCATCACTGGTGATTGCCTTATCTGAGATGGACAGTAGCAATTGCCCTAGACTTGCAATTATCTTAACTATGATCAGCTTAAAAGCATAGCTGTGTTTGGGTTCATCAGCACCGTTTTTTTTCTAAAAGCACATTCAAGGTGAAAATAAACTGATGAGATAAACCATTGTATCTATTTTCCTACTACTGAAAATGACTTTTTTTTTTTTTTTTTTATTTAGCGTATGTTGGCTAAAAAAAGGATGATAATGTTGTATTGTCTCATAAGAATGATGGTCTTTCAGTGTCACAGAAGCTTAAATATATGAACTATTGGCCTTTTTGTCTATCCCCTGCACTCAGTAGCTGTTCTCTGCCAGAAAAGTGTTTTATGGCTGTCATTCCTTATCAGTGTGGTACTCGTCCCACTAGGTCCCAACTGGAAAGAAACTGTTACTTGCATACCTGAACATTTAACTCTTTCAGGCAGACAACACAGAAAAGGAACACAGCCTAGTTATTTGTATGCTAGGCATTGTACATACACTTGTCCATCTCATCATGTCACATGTCACTTCGGGTATCCTTTAAGTGCAGAACTGGAGCTCCAGGACAAGAAAGGGGCGGGACTGCACTAGTCCTGTATAATCCTCCAGCGTGCAGAATTCTAGTCAGAGAACTTTGTGATTCACTCAAAAAAGTTTTTGGTAGAACAGCAAACACATTACTTTTATTATAAATACATTTTCAAAGCAGAACTCCTGACGCAAACTTTGTAGATGAATTGGGAAGGTGTGCAACTTAGTTTAATATCTGTTCATTCTTCCAACAATTGTTTGCCTTCCTAAATAAAAACAAATGACCATAACATTTTTTTTATCAAACTCAGAATTATTTGCATTTCATTACCATCTCCAGTTATAACTCTTCCCTGGATCTGAGGACTTAAACGACATCTGAACGTTGAGGTATATGGAGGCTGACATATTTATTTCCTTATAAACAATGCAGATTGCCTGGCTGTCCTGCTTTCTGCCTAATACTTCTAGCCATAGACCCTGAACAAGCATGCTGATCAGATGTTTCAGGCAATATGTCTGCTTCCATGAAAGCAGGAAGTAGACACACTGCAGATGTATTGTAGGATCTGTATCAGCTGTAACAAACAAACGTTTTTCTTTGAGGCTGGGTGCACACATGGCTGTGCGTGAAAGGGCGAATTTTATGTCATTTGCTTTTTTTTTTTGTGAGTTTTTGGTGCGTTTGCGTTTTTTTCCCGCATATGCGTTTAAGCGTTTTGCATGCTTTTTTTTATGCATTTTCGGTTCGCATATGCCAAACATATATGCGTTTTTTCCATGCGTTTTTAGATTGCATTTTATGCAAATCACCAGGAAGACAACAGGAAGCGGAAATACATCACCAATTGATTGAAAAAAAAAATGCATATAAAAACGCCTGCGTTTTTGAAAATCATGCAACAAAACCAGTGTTTTTCAAAACGCATGTTTCAAACACATACAAAACGCATGTACCTCTTCATATGCGTTTTTTTACTTGCATTAGCGGTAAAAATGCTGCATTTTCCGCAACGCTAGTGTTTCTGCTGTGTGTTCCTAGCCTCCAGGTTATTATGCTGTTTATTATTTGGAGCAGAGAGGAAGTTCTGAGTTCAGGTCCACTTTAAAAGGAAATAAAGATGGCAGCCCCCACATCAGTTCAGGTGTCCTTTAAAACGCACATTGAATTGGCTGTTATTGACGTACACACTTGTAAATCAGGGAGAGGAGGTGTTTCATGTCGTCGTGTGATTTCTGTTTTGTCACACGGGACAGGAAGCAGCGTTTATGTCGTAATATTTCCGATGATCCCTTGTTTAGCCGCATCTTCCTAGTGGTGGGATCGGGGTTGGGACATTTGAGACAACCGAAATAGCAATGTGGGTGTAATCAGCTAGTAGTATTGATAATGGGCTCATTGGAGATGTCTGTGCTATTACTGTCGGAGTCATGACGCAGCAGCATCTGTGTGGGAGTAAATGAGGCTTCTGTTTATTCACATTGTGTCATCGTTACATAACTGTACAATTATATCTTTGTATTTTCCCAGAATGGTTTACAAATAGCTCAGGGTTTTTTTGTTATGTAAATGAACTTCCTGGTTAATATTAATCAACAAAGCAAAAGGCCCCTTCCCTCCCGAACACCTTCTAGATAGTCTTATATAACCACTCCAGTCACCAGCCTCAGCCTCTCGCCCTTCTAACTCTCAGGCTAGGTTCACATAGGACATAGTGCGAAAATCCGGCATTTTCCGAGGTGCGTTTGCAATGGTGTAATACGTTTTTGGTGCGTTTTGCGTTTTTTTGCACAGATACGTTTTTCAAGCGTTTTGCATGCGTTTAATTACGTTTGCAGTTTGCTAATACAGAACGCATAAGCATTTTGTATGCGTTTTTAAATTTACATACATGCAAATCAATAGGAAGACAACAGGAAGCAGAAATACATCAGAGATCTTTAATTTGTAATTAAAAACGCAATGCATATGCATTACCATAGAGTTTCATTATGTGCGTTTGGCAGCCCATCTGCATATTATGCAACACTACCAGCGTCTGCAGAACGCTTACTGTAAATTGCAAGGTCCTTCTGTGTCCCATAGACTAACATTGCTGCATAAAACGCAGCGTTTCCCGCTGCGCAAGCATTTCTGCCATGTGTGCTCCCGGCCTTAGGCCTCCATTCACTAAGCATTACACATTCGGTAATGCAGAAAACAGCTGATTTCACTAAACCTATTACAACACTGAAAAGTAAAATTACCGACTAGTGAGGTGAATACCTCAAGAAACATCAAGAAATTGCAATTCACAAAGATTAAAGCATTCAGTAAATCCTGTAAAAGTGCTCAGAACTTACCTCCAGCTCGGCCTAGCCGATATCTCACTCTCTCCATGCGGTACCATTCAGGGCTTATTCACAGTGGGATGTTGCGGAGCTGCGTTATAAACTCTTACAACGCAGCTTACCGCACTGCAATGCTAATCCTATGGGACGTTCACAGGGTGATGTAAGAGTTGAGTTGTATCATGTAGCGTTATGGAAATACACTGCTTGCAGTGCATTACCTCTAAACGCACACGTTACCGGGTACAGGGAAGCATACTTTTCATTGCCTGTATGCTTTACTGCACCTACTGTATGTGACGGTAACGCAGTGTTAATGTGCGTCACCACCTCTTTTTTGCGTTGCAATGCTGCATTGTGACTTTTAACATTGCATCACAACGCAACATCCCACTGCGAATACAGATGTAGCAGGCAGCCAATAGGGAGAGCCACGCAGATTTGCTTCTCACCCCATTTGATCCGATACTCTGGAGGGGAGGAGTTAAGAATGACAGAGCAGGAGAAAGAGACATTTAAAAAAGGCTTTTCTGTATCACTTAATATTTAGGGTTACTTGTTAGTGAAATTACGAGTAGCACTTCCTGCCTGCAGGATAGGGGAGGGGTTAATTTACCCATGCCACCACCTTAGCCGATGCGCTCCACTCATGTTCCATGTCACTCCCATGCTTCGTCCTTCAACCCGGAGGAAAGAAGCATCGAAATGACATGGAGCGAATAGGCTATCGGCGGCCGCATGGGTAAGTCAACACCCCACCCCCCTCCTCCCGCGGGCAGGAAGAGCTACTCGTCATTTCACTTACAAGCAACCCTAGTAATATTAAAGGTGTCCAGACATCAGAAGGAATTATGGACAGATCAACCAAGATCTGATTGGAGAGAGATTGGCTTGCTGCCCATACACCACAGGCCGATTCCCAATCGATTTTAGCATGAATCTCTCCCTAATCGGCATTGTGACCTCTGCAACCACATAGGGCGTGTGCATGCAGGCGGAGCCCGAAGCCAGGGACAGGCAGGTAAAGTATGCTGTACTGGGGGGGAGGGGCATTTTACATTAGGGGGGGCAGTGACGGGGGTTCCATCGAGTTTGTCGCTCATCCCGATATTACACGCGGTCACGGCCGTATATCTTGCAGCATATTCGGCCTGAAATTCAATGCATTGTCGATCAGGCATGCTCTTGGCAGCACCAATTTTCATCTGATTATATTAATCGAATCAGATGGTCAGTCGGCCGCCAAGTCACCTGATGTATGGCCACTTTAACAAGCTGACACATCATTGCATTCCAGCGGTTCTGGAGGTGTGTTTAGCTTTCAGGGAGATGATTTGCGTATTCAGCAGTGATGCATTGTGGGACACCTCAGAGCTCCCTCCAACCTGAATTATTGCAAATACCTTCTGTTTTAAGAAGACAACCTTGTGTTTTGCAGGACGTACGCCATCTTCCTCGCACAAGACGTCACCGTTCTTCACTCCCCAAAGAACTGCTCCTTGTGTTCAGTTCCTGGACCCGCCAGAGGCGTCCAGCCCTCCCCTTGTAAGGTGGCACGCCTGGAGACCGCTTGGGCACAGCGCCACCTGCTGATTGAGAGCGTAGAAGGCAGGCTGGCAAAGCCAGGCCAGGGGAAGGGGCTGCAGTTTCAGGCTAAAGCCTCTTGGGTACATCTGCCAGACTCGTCCTGCGGAAAGCAAGATGGAGAGAGAGCTAGGCCTGTGAAGAATGGAGACCAGCCACCAACCAAGGTAAGGGACATAAAGACTTATTTGAAGGACCACTCCAGCGAAAAAAGTAAGCAGCTAAAATCGGACAGAACCATCAGGTTTTGGACTAGTTCATCTCCTCATGGGTGATTCTCAGAGTTTTCTTTGTTTTCAAAAACATTTCCTGAACAGCAGTTTCTGCCATGAGGCAGGCTGGTCGGTACCTTACTATTTTGGCAGTTAGACTTCGAAAACACTAAGAATCCCCCTTGAGGAAATTGAGTAGTCCAAAACCTGTTAGTTCTGTCAGATTTTAACTACTTTTTTTGCTGGAGTGCAGGGCTGTGGAGTCGAAGTCGGAGCAATTTTGGGTACCTGGAGTTGGGAAAAAATACTCCAACTCCTAATGAATTTAAACTGTAATTAAAATAGAAAATATGATAAAATGTTCTATTTCTCAGATAATAGTCATTAAAAATAATGTATATACACAGTAATAGCCGTGCTTAGTCCACAAAAATGAAATAAACCAATCAAAATTAGTTACTTGTGCTGCTTCAATAAAGAAGTCCCCGTATTTTTAAAGTCAGATATACATATCTGATTGTGACTGTATATATGATGTGTACACAGGAATCTCTTATATATGTTACGGCCAGAACCCGAAGTTTGGCCACTTCTAGTTCTGGCCGGCCACTTCGGGTTCTGGCCGGCCAATGCGCGAAGTGGCTGCTGCGCTGCGGCCAATGTTAGAAATGGATTGATTCCTCTGACATTAATGTATCTTCTGCGCCGCAGCGCAGCGGCCAAACGTATAACAACTTCGTTAATTTATTGCAATTCAGCCGGCGGCAATGTAACAATTCAAGCCGCCGGCTTTTTTTTTTCTGCCTCTCTCTCTCTCCTCTTATGGGCAGCCGGCGGGGGACACGCGTGTTTCCCCGGGAGTCGTTCGTGGCGCCAGGGCAGCAGAGCGGGGAGGCTGCAGACATCACTTCTGCCAGCACCCGCTCTGCAAGAACGGCAGGATAACCCTGCCGCGACGAACGACTCCGGAGGGGGGACACGCGTGTCCCCGCCGGCTGCCCATAGAAGAGCGAGAGAGGCGGGGGGGGGGGGAGGGGGAGGAGAGAGAGGCAGAGAAAAAGCCGGCGGCTTGAATTGTTACATTGCCGCCGGCTGAATTGCAATAAATTAACGAAGTTGTTATACGTTTGGCCGCTGCGCTGCGGCGCAGAAGATACATTACCCTCAGAGGAATCAATCCATTTCTAACATTGGCTGCAGCGCAGCGGCCACTTCGCGCATTGGCCGGCCAGAACCCGAAGTGGCCGGCCAGAACTAGAAGTGGCCAAACTTCGGGTTCTGGCCGTAACACATATATACTAAATAACATCTATGCTGTAAGTATAAAGCCTGATGTGTAGCTGTGTCACTAATAGAGATGGTCAACGAGATGGAAATAATTCTGCATTGATGCTGATTTATGCAAATGTATGCACTCCCTTTGCTCATGAAATCAAATAATTTGATATGTTGTTAAAATTTGGTTTGGTTACTATGAATTAAAGGGTACCTGAGACGGATGGAAAGTAAAGTTTTATACATACATGGGGCTTCCTCCAGCCCCCTTCAGGCCAATCAGTCCCTCGCTGTCCTCCTCCGCTACCTAGATCTTCTGCTATGAGTCCTGGTAATTCAGCCAGTCAGCGCTGTCCGGCCGCATGCCGCTCCCACGGCCAGGAGCTTTCTGCACCTGCGCAATAGTGCTGCACAGGTGTAGTACGCTCCCGGCGGCGGAGTGTGTGCATTTGCACTACGTCAGACTGGCTCAAGTACCTGGACCCATTGCAGAAGATCCAGGTGGCAGAGGAGGACAGCGAGGGACTGATCAGCCTGAAGGGAGAATGTTGTGCACATTGAACACAGAGGTGTTATCTATCACCCATAAACCTGGTTCAGATTGTGCATGAAGAATGTGTAATAGAGGATGAATCTCCTCATTCCCCTGCAGAGTACTGCACATCACTCTTATATGTACCCACAGTTACATTGCCTAGGGCCTGATAGATGTTCTTTGCTCCTGTCTGTACCTTCTACAAGTACTCTTACCAAGGACTAGTTTTAATTTATGACTAAAAGTAGTAGAGGCAGAAGATCCGCCGGCTAGCCAGGTAACTGGTATTGTTTAAAAGGGAATAAATATGGCAACCTCCATATCCCTCTCACTTCAGTTGTCTTAAAATTCCTAAGCGTTAGCCGTTAAAAGATGTATTTCATGTTACATACTTTCAATCAACAAGATTGTAATATGCAAATTAGAGGAGTCGGAGTCGGTGGAATTCTAACCTGAGCAGTCGGTGAATTTTTGTACCGACTCCACAGTCCTGTGGAGTGGTCCTTTGAAGTGTGCTTGAAGGGACGTGTGGAGTGAAGACATGAACATGGATGTGTAGTACCAATCCTACTCCGTTCTTGCCTGTGTTTCTATATTTCTCAGCAAGTATTGATAACCCAGGGCTATAAATCACAGCCTTTCTCCAGATGAGGGAATTGTACTATTGCACAGTTCTTCCAGATAACGAATCAAATAACCATACAACCTGTGTGTGGCTGGGATGAACAATCCTGACAGGAAGGAACTGATAAGACCATCATTACTCTGTATGGGAGCTGAATAAGCCTAAAGAGCAGGATTGGACATCTGTGAGACTTTATTCTTCAGATGTAGATTTTTAACCCTGAAAGCCAAAAGACTGAAATTCAAGGAAAGCTCTATTTTGAATTAGTTCTATAGCAGGGGTGCCAAACTCAAATACAAAGTGGGCCAAAATTGAGCTCTGGGACCAAGTCACGGGCCAACCTCAATGTCTAGTGGTCACCTCCCTCCCTTATACAGTTCCCTGGTGTCTAGTGGCCCTCCTCTCTCATCTATATACAGGATCTTCTCAAAAAATTAGCATATTGTGATAAAGTTCATTATTTTCTGTAATGTACTGATAAACATTAGACTTTCATATATTTTAGATTCAAATACACACAACTGAAGTAGTTCAAGCCTTTTATTGTTTTAATATTGATGATTTAGGCATACAGCTCATGAAAACCCAAATTTCCTATCTCAAAAAATTAGCATATTTCATCTGACCAATAAAAGAAAAGTGTTTTTAAAACAAAAAAAGTCAACCTTCAAATAATTATGTTCAGTTATGCACTCAATACTTGGTCGGGAATCCTTTTGCAGAAATGACTGCTTCAATGCGGCGTGGCATGGAGGCAATCAGCTGTGGCACTGCTCAGGTGTTATGGAGGCCCAGGATGCTTCGATAGCAGCCTTAAGCTCATCCAGAGTGTTGGGTCTTGCGTCTCTCAACTTGCTCTTCACAATATCCCACAGATTCTCTATGGGGTTTAGGTCAGGAGGGTTGGAAGGCCAATAGAGCACAGTAATACCATGGTCAGTAAACCATTTACCAGTGGTTTTTGTACTGTGAGCAGGTGCCAGGTCGTGCTGAAAAATGAAATCTTCATCTCCACAAAGTTTTTTAGCAGATGGAAGCATGAAGTGCTCCAAAATCTCCTGATAGCTAGCTGCTTTGACCTTGTCCTTGATAAAACACAGTGGACCAACACCAGCAGCTGACATGGCACCCCAGACCATCACTGACTGTGGGTACTTGAAAAATGAAATCTTCATCTCCATAAAGCTTTTCAGCAGATGGAAACATGAACCCACTTTTGAACCAGAAACAGTGGCAGAAGCGCCTGACCTGGGCTACAGAGAAGCAGCACTGGACTGTTGCTCAGTGGTCCAAAGTACTTTTTTCGGATGAAAGCAACATTTGCACGTCATTCGGAAATCAAGGTGCCAGAGTCTGGAGGAAGATTGGGGAGAGTGAAATGCCAAAATGCCTGAAGTCCAGTGTCAAGTACCCACAGTCAGTGATGGTCTGGGGTGCCATGTCAGCTGCTGGTGTTGGTCCACTGTGTTTTATCAAGGACAAGGTCAAAGCAGCTAGCTATCAGGAGATTTTGGAGCACTTCATGCTTCCATCTGCTAAAAAACTTTGTGGAGATGAAGATTTCATTTTTCAGCACGACCTGGCACCTGCTCACAGTACAAAAACCACTGGTAAATGGTTTACTGACCATGGTATTACTGTGCTCTATTGGCCTTCCAACCCTCCTGACCTAAACCCCATAGAGAATCTGTGGGATATTGTGAAGAGCAAGTTGAAAGACGCAAGACCGAACACTCTGGATGAGCTTAAGGCCGCTATCAAAGCATCCTGGGCCTCCATAACACCTGAACAGTGCCACAGGCTGATTGCCTCCATGCCACGCCGCATTGAAGTAGTCATTTCTGCCAAAGGATTCCCGACCAAGTATTGAGTGCATAACTGAACATAATTATTTGAGGGTTGACTTTTTTTGTTTTAAAAACACTTTTCTTTTATTGGTCGGATGAAATATGCTAATTTTTTGAGATAGGAAATTTGGGTTTTCATAAGCTGTATGCCGAAATCATCAATATTAAAACAATAAAATGCTTGAACTACTTCAGTTGTGTGTATTTGAATCTAAAATATATGAAAGTCGAATGTTTATCAGTACATTACAGAAAATAATGAACTTTATCACAATATGCTAATTTTTTGAGAAGATCCTGTAGTTCCCTGGTTATAAATGCTTTCCCCCTCCCCATGTGGCTTTCCTGGTGATCTAGGGCTTACCCTCCAATATAGCTTCTCTGGTGGGCCAAACATATTGCAAAGTGGGAAAACCACCAGAGGGCCAAATATGCCAGAGTTTGACAAAACTGTCGTCTGGCACTAAAGTGAACCTGAAGTGAACATAAGCTGATATAGATCAGCTTATGTTCACTTCAGGTTCACTTTAGTCCTAGACGACAGTTTTGTGTGCTGTGTGATTCAGACACTACTGCAGCCAAAGAGATCAGCCGCACTTTTGGGCAACTGGTATTAACCTCCCCGGCGTTCTATTGAGATCGCCAGGGAGGCTGCGGGAGGGTTTTTTTTTAATTAAAAAAAAACTATTTCATGCAGCCAACTGAAAGTTGGCTGCATGAAAGCCCACTAGAGGGCGCTCCGGAGGCGTAAACAAGGAAGGCCGCAATGAGCAGCCTTCCTTGTTTGGCTTTCCTCGTCGCCATGGCGACGAGCGGAGTGACGTCAGCCGACGTCCTGACGTCAGCCGCCTCCGATCCAGCCCTTAGCGCTGGCCGGAACTTTTTGTTCCGGCTACGCTGGGCTCAGGCGGCTGGGGGGACCCTCTTTCGCCGCTGCTCACGGCGGATCGCCGCAGAGCGGCGGCGATCAGGCAGCACACGCGGCTGGCAAAGTGCCGGCTGCGTGTGCTGCTTTTTGTTTGAGGAAAATCGGCCCAGCAGGGTCTGAGCAGCAGCCTCCGGCGGTGATGGACGAGCTGAGCTCGTCCATACCGCTCAGGAGGTTAAGAGGAAATAAATATGGCAGCCTCCATATTCCACTCTTCAGGTGTCCTTTAAAAGAAAATAAATTGATGAGCTAAGCAATTGTATCTATCCTCCTACTCGTAAAAATGATTTTTAGATATCCCACAGTTTTATGTTATGTTTAGAAACTTAAAAAAGTAGGTGACTTGTTTTGTCTGTGCTCAATGACACAGTCGGTCCTGTGTCTGAGTGCTAAAATATATGAACTATTGACCTTTTTATCGATCCCCTGCCCTCAGAAGCTCAGTTCTCTGCCAGAAAAAAAAGAGCATTTTCATTTGTAACATCCAAGAGGAAGAGAAAATCCCAAATCATCATGCATGGCATCTCTGTGCAGCGTCCCTATCATATTACAGCAGCTGAGAGAGCTACTTATAGGGACACCCAAGGTGAAAATAAACTAATGAAATAAACAATTGTATCTATCCTCCTCCTAAAAATGACTTTTTAAGATATTCCACAGTTTTATTTTATATTTAAATCTGCTTTTTAATTGGTTTTACTATTTTATTGTTTTTGCTCAAAGACACATTCTTTGAAGTATGTCAGAGCTAAAATCTATGAACTACTGATCCTTTTAATCTCTTTCCTGCTCTCAGAAGCCATTTTCTGCTAAGAAAGAGTTTTATAGTTGTAATTTCTTATCAGTGACGGCCACACTGTAGTCTGACCCAGGAACTGTCATGTACATACCTGATGTTTAACTCTTTCAGGCAGAGAAAGAAAAAAAGGAACACAGCATAGTTATTTGTGTGCTAGGCACTGTACATACACATGTCTATCTCATCATGTCACATGTCACCTCGGGTATCCTTTATATGACAAGTGACAGGATGAGATGGACATGTACAGTATGTATGTACAGTGCATAGCACATAAATATGCTGTGCTGCTTTTCTTCTTTCTCTGTCTGAAAGAGTTAATATTCAGGTATGCAACAGACAGTTTTTCTCCAATCGGGACCTGTAGTATCCCTCAGTGATAAGGAATTACAATGATAAAATACTTTTCTTGTCATATGAAAGCAATTCTTTTTTTTTTAATTAAAAAAAAAAGTTAAAATTCTTAATCAAACACAGCCTCTAGAATGACATTCTTGTTGTGATGTTCTATTCATGTGCTTCATTTCCTTATACCTGCAGGTCTTACTGCTTTTCACTGCTTCTTCTGTTCGCTGGTTTCCATTCCTGCATGCCAACAGATGTTATCGTGTCATCGCCACAGAAGAGACTGTAAGCAATAATGCTCCCCCTCCCCTCAATACAGAAATTGGAAAGGCAGGAAATTAAAAAAACATACTTACAGTATAGATAGCCAGCTAAAGGTACCCCCAGTATAGGTAGTCTGTTATAGGTGCTCCCAGTATCGTTAGCCTGGTATAGGTAGCCTTGTATAGGTGCCCCAGTATAGGTAGCCTGGTATAGGCAGCCAGGTATAGGTGCCCCCAGTATAGGTAGCCTGGTATAGGTGCCCCCAGTATAGATAGCCAGGCATAGGTGCTCCCAGTATAGGTTCCCCAGTGTAGTTAGCCTGGTATAGGCAGCCAGGTATAAGTCCCCCCCAGTATAGGTAGCCTGGTATAGGTGCCCCAGTATCGGTAGCCTAGTATAGGTGTTCCCAGTATAGGTAGCCTGGTATAGGCAGCCACGTATAGGTTCCCCCAGTATAGATAGCCTGGTATAGGCAGCCAGGTATACGTGCCCCCAGTATAGGTAGACAAGTATAGGTGCCCCAGTATAGGTAGCCAGGCATAGGTGCTCCCAGTATAGGTTCCCCAGTGTAGTTAGCCTGGTATAGGTGCCCCCAGTATTGGTAGCTAGGTATAGGTGCCCCTAGTATATGTAGCCAAGTATAGGTGCTCCCAATAATAGGTAGCATGGAGGGGGAGCAGCGTGCACACACAGCCACAGGGAAGGGGGGCCCTGCCTCATTTACTTTGGGCCCACCTTTAGCGCTCCCCCTCCAAAAATGACAGCAGCGACCATCAGGCAGGGAACACAGAACTAATCACCTCTTCCGGGTTCCATGCGATAGAGCTCCGGTCTTCTCTGTTGCAGCGCTGCTCACTCTACTTCCTGATTAGAGGAAGTAGAATGAGTGAGCAGCACTGCAACAGAGAAGACTGAAGCTCCATCGAATGGAACCCGGAAGAGGTGATTAGTTCTGTGTTCCCTGCCTGATGGCCGCTGCTGTCATTTCTGGAGGGGGAGCGCTGAGGAACGGGGGGAGGGAGTTAGGGAGGCAGGGACTCAGGCCCCCCTCCCCACATCTGTGTGTGCCGCTGGTCCCCCCTCCTGAGCTGCGCCCTTAAAAACCATCTGCCATTAAAAACACCCCAGAGCCACCAGGCCTCCCCCCCAGGCTGCTCCCCCCGCCCTCTTGCGGCTGCATCCATTGCAGGGGCAGTTGTTATGTTCTTACCTACATAGATTTAATAAGCATGAACACTGAAGATTGTTTTTATATTATTTTACACTACATAGATTTGTAAATATATAATTCATTTTGTATCATTAGTGGTCACCTTTAAGCATCACCCAAACACAAGAGGCATGTCACCCAGCGAGGATCAAGACCCGATCCATCAGATGACATTGCAGAGCTGACACTGTACTACTGACACATCGCTAGTCTGCAGACTAGTGACATGTTCTGTTTCTATGCTGCAAGGGCAAAGAGATGATGGAGCTGCAGGGGGTCAGAGGCTACTATGCACACGGCCGTTATTGGCTGAGTTTCATGCAGCATGCGGCTTTAGTCGGACTGCCTGGCAGTGATGAACAGGTGGCCGGTTAGCTCAGTTGGTTAGAGCGTGGTGCTAATAACGCCAAGGTCGCGGGTTCGATCCCCGTACGGGCCATAGCTTTTCCCTTCCAGAAAACTATTTCACTATTAGGAATTATTTACTTCATTTTCTGTCTGTGTCACCCTGCAAAGTAATACAGAGAATACACAGATAGATCACGGTGACCCAGATACACTAGAAAAGTATAAGGGGCAAGAAGACTCAGCCCTGCAAAGTACATGACTCGTTCCTCCCTTCTCTTAAACTCTGAGCAGTGCAGAAACTATGGAAAGATGCATACCATTTTGAAGCTCTCTTTCTCCTCTTTCCAACGATATATAAACCACCGCCCTACGGCTTTCAGTTTTCGACGTCCTACGCCTTTTAGTTTTCATTTCGTTAAATCGCGAAAACTAAAAGGCGTAGGGCGGCGGTTTATATATCGTTGGAAAGAGGAGAAAGAGAGCTTCAAAATGGTATGCATCTTTCCATAGTTTCTGCACTGCTCGAAGTCCCTTTAAAGTGGACCTGAACTCTGGCACATTACAGAAGGAAAACAGAGAAATGCACCCTGTATGTATTTAGAGAGCTTAGCCTGTCTAAAGGTGCCCATACACTAACTCGATTTCCCGCCGATAGAAAGCAGATTCGATCACTGTGATAGAATCTGCTGTGAAATAAAAAACGCGGACCGATTCCATTGATCTGTCCAGGCGGATAATTTTGCTCGAACGGCAGCGGGTCAGCAGCGCGTCGTTAGCGGCGTTCGATTCGGCCACGACCGACGCAGCCAATAATCTCACCTGTTTCGCTAGCGCGAATTCCCGGGTCCGTGCTGTCCCTTTCTCCGGCTGGCCGCCTTCATCTTCCTGTCCCATCCTGTGACCAGAGGAAGTGCAAACAGTGCAGCGCCCTCTTCTGTTTGAACTTCCCCTTCTCACAGGACGGGACAGGAAGTGACGAGAAGATGAAGAAGGACAGCCGGAGAAAAGGACAGCAGGGACCCGGGGACTCACACCAGCAGAACAGGTAATGTATTGCCGCTGGCGGGGGGAGCAGAGTGACAAGGCAGCGGCAGCTCTACAGATTGTAAATCGATTTCATGCTGAAATCGATTCAAAATCTGTGTGCAGTGTTTAGGCAGCCATTACAGCCCTCTCTGATCAGATTAGATCAGAGAGAGATGTATCTGTTGGTTGATCTGGTGGCAATCGACCAGTGTATGGCTGCCTTAATTCCTCATCTGTGACTAATCACAAGTTGTAATTTGATCTATCTTGTGTCACCTAACTGCCACAGCAGAGCAGCTAATTTGTAAACACAGGATGTTAACAATATGTCTGCTTTCATGAAAACAGGAAGTTGACACACTTCAGATTTATTGCAGGATTTGTATCAGCTGTAACAAAGAGTTAAGGTCCGCTTTTAAGGACAACTGCAACGAGAGGGATGCCATATTTGTTTCCTTTTAAACAATACCAGTTGCCTGGCAGCCCTGCTGGTCTCATTGGCTGCAGTAGTGTCTGAATAACACCAGAAACAAGCATTCTTGTCAGATCTGTAAAGATTGACAGAAACACCTGATCTGCTGCATGCCTGTTCAGGGTCTATGGCGAAAAGTATTAGAGGCAGAGGATCAGCAGGATAGCCAGGCAACTGGTATTGCTTAAAAGGAAATAAATATGGCAGCCTTCAATTCCCTCTTGTTACAGTTGTCCTTTAATTTCACCCTGCAGGAGGAGGGACAGACTCACAGCTCCCTTCTGTGTCAGCCTGCAGGAGGAGGGACAGACTCACAGCTCCCTTCTGCCTGTGTCACCCTGCAGAGGGAGGGACAGACTCGCAGCTCCCTTCTGTCTGTGTCACCCTGCAGGAGGAGGGGCAGGCTCACAGCTCCCTTCTGTCTGTGTCACCCTGCAGCGGGAGGGGCAGACTCACAGCTCCCTTCTGTCTGTGTCACCCTGCAGGAGGAGGGGCAGGCTCACAGCTCCCTTCTGTCTGTGTCACCCTGCAGGGGGAGGGGCAGACTCACAGCTCCCTTCTGCCTGTGTCACACTGCAGAGGGAGGGGCAGGCTCACAGCTCCCTTCTGCCTGTGTCACCCTGCAGGAGGAGGGGCAGGCTCACAGCTCCCTTCTGTCTGTGTCTCCCTGCAGGAGGAGGGGCAGACTCACAGCTCCCTTCTGTCTGTGTCTCCCTGCAAGAGGAGGGGCAGACTCACAGCTCCATTCTGTCTGTGTCACCCTGCAGGAGGAGGGGCAGGCTCACAGCTCCCTTCTGTCTGTGTCACCCTGCAGGAGGAGGGGCAGGCTCACAGCTCCCTTCTGTCTGTGTCACCCTGCAGGAGGAGGGGCAGGCTCACAGCTCCCTTCTGTCTGTGTCACCCTGCAGGAGGAGGGGCAGACTCACAGCTCCCTTCTGCCTGTGTCACCCTGCAGAGGGAGGGGCAGGCTCACAGCTCCCTTCTGCCTGTGTCACCCTGCAGGAGGAGGGGCAGACTCACAGCTCCCTTCTGTCTGTGTCTCCCTGCAAGAGGAGGGGCAGACTCACAGCTCCATTCTGTCTGTGTCACCCTGCAGGAGGAGGGGCAGACTCACAGCTCCCTTCTGTCTGTGTCAGGGCTGGTTCAGACGGATGCTTGCGGAGCGTTTACCGCAAGCGTTCGGAACGTCGCGGTAAACGTTCCGATTCAAGTGAATGGGAGCGTTTACACCGAGCTTTTGCGCGCTTTTACCCGAACGCGGCGTTCATGTCCCGATTTTCGCGAGCGTTCGGGCTGCCCCTGGAAGCGACATGTTGCTTCCAGGGAGCGGCCAACCGCGACGGCTAATGTTCCCCTAGGGGAAGAAAAAAACGTGACCGCATCACGACGCGACCGAAGGCTACTGAAAGCCTGACCGCGCAGCCGCCGCAACGCCCCCAGACGCGACGCCACACAGACGTCCGTCTGAACCAGCCCTTACCCTGCAGGAGGAGGGGCAGACTCGTCTCACAACTCCCTTCTGTCTGTCACCCTGAAGGAGGAGGGGCAGTCTCACAGCTCCCTTCTGTCTGTCACCCTGAAGGAGGAGGGGCAGTCTCACAGCTCCCTTCTGTCTGTGTCACCCTGCAGGAGGAGGGGCAGTCTCACAGCTCCCTTCTGTCTGTCACCCTGCAGGAGGAGGGACAGACTCACAGCTCCCTTCTGTCTGTCACCCTGCAGGAGGAGGGGCAGACTCACAGCTCCCTTCTGTCTGTTTCACCCTGCAGGAGGAGGGGCAGGCTCACAGCTCCCTTCTGTCTGTGTCACCCTGCAGGAGGAGGCACAGACTCACATCTCCCTTCTGTCTGTGTCACCCTGCAGGAGGAGGGGCAGGCTCACAGCTCCCTTTTGTCTGTGTCACCCTGCAGGAGGAGGGGCAGGCTCACAGCTCCCTTCTGTCTGTGTCTCCCTGCAGGAGGAGGGGCAGACTCACAGCTCCATTCTGTCTGTGTCACCCTGCAGGAGGAGGGGCAGGCTCACAGCTCCCTTCTGTCTGTGTCACCCTGCAGGGGGAGGGACAGACTCGCAGCTCCCTTCTGCCTGTGTCACCCTGCAGGAGGAGGGGAAGACTCACAGCTCCCTTCTGTCTGTGTCACCCTGCAGGAGGAGGGGCAGACTCGCAGCTCCCTTCTGCCTGCGTAACCCTGCAGGAGGAGGGGCAGATTCATAGCTCCCTCCTGCCTGTGTCACCCTGCAGGAGGAGGGGCAGACTCGCAGCTCCCTTCTCCCTGCGTAACCCTGCAGGAGGAGGGGCAGATTCATAGCTCCCTCCTGTCTGTGTCACCCTGCAGGAGGAGGGACAGACTCGCAGCTCCCTTCTGTCTGTGTCACCCTGCAGGAGGAGGGGCAGACTCACAGCTCCCTTCTGTCTGTGTCACCCTGCAGGAGGAGGAGGGGCAGACTCACAGCTCCCTTCTGTCTGTGTCACCCTGCAGGAGGAGGAGGGGCAGACTCACAGCTCCCTTCTGTTGTGTAATTTGCAGGATTCAGGAATATTTGACTCCCTGTCAGAGTCTCCTGTGGATATGCCGTCCGGTCCTCGGTGTCTGAAGATCCCTGGTAATTGGATACTGGAAGATACAGAGGTAAATAATAGATAGATATCCTCAGAGTTGTGTCTCTGGTATCTGCACTGTACATTAGTTGTGTTTCCTGTCTACACAGAGTGAGGAGTCTGCAGACTGTGCTGAGAGCTGTTCCATAGAGAAAGCAGTGAAGGGCAGGTAAGCTACATGTGCAGCTACAGTGAATCATCCTTGCCTAAATAAAACTGGTGGAGGAGCCCCGATGATGAAAAACAGCTACAAACTACTATATAGGTGAGAAGTGTAACGTCACCTTCTCAGAAGGACAAACCAGTAATCAATGGAACAGATATTTATTCATGCACTATAGACAACACGTTTCACGGGTCTCGGCCCGCTTCATCAGGTCAATACAAGTGCCTGAAATGTAGGCAGTCACGTGTGTGAACGCCTGTAATGGCCGCACGCAGTGTGTGATCTCTACTCAGTGAGGTAGTCGCAGCAGCGTGACAGGTGAGCTTTACAATACTTGGGCACCGGTGGGGACATTAACATTTGGGGGGCGGCCAGGTGGGCGGAATTGGCGGCATTGCAAGGCTGATACATTTTATGCTGATCGGAAATCGGCCTGCAGTGTGTGGGCAGCCAACAGATCTCTCTCCAATCAGATTTGATCAGAGATCTGTCTCTTGGTCGGTCTGCCCCATACATCAGTGGGAACCTTGTGTCTTTAGTGTGATATTGCTCATTATATACCCTGTGATTGCTGACCGCCTGGTGGTGTTTCTGCAGCCCGGCTGGCTCCTTGGTGTCGGTGATCGGTGTGGTGTCGTCCCGCTCCATGTGTAACACGCAGAGCATGTGTACACTGCCGTTCCACACACGCCCTCCTGGTAAGCCTGGCTTCTCTCCTCCTCCAGCAGAGCCGCTTCAGAGCTGATCCCACTGATCTCTCCACAGATTCTTTCCTGCCGCCTGGAGTCTCCATCAAGGTGATCCTGACTGAAGCTACCGGCCAATCAGCAGCAGCGGTCTATCTAGAGCTGTATCTGGGGCCCTATCCTCTAGGGCTGCTGCCAGGGGCCACAGTGTTCATACGGGGACTGGAGAAGAGAGTTGCAAGGTACATAGCTCCCAACTGTCTCTCTTTTGGAACCAAACCCCTCTGTCCCCCTTTCTTCCTCATTTGTCCCTCTTTCATGTCTGATGTACAGATCTGTGTAGATATTGTATATGTATTTTACTCTAAACTTTGTATCCCCATCCTTTTAATTAATGTATGTAACGATTGTGGAATTCTCTCAGTGATCAGCGCACAGGACGTGCGCTGACACTGCGGAAATCCTCCACAAGCGTATAATTTGAGGGAACCCAGCAAAAGGTGCAATGCACCTGTAGAGGGAAATTCCTGTCGGCAGGTGGGGCTGTGGAGTGCAGAGGAACAGCTCCTCTGCCCTACCACACACGCCAGACAGGAATTGTACGAAGGGAAGAAACGCAGGGCAAGATAGCCCTGAAACAGAGAGAGTAAAGCGACAGAGTGTATGTGTGTCCACCAATCTAGTCGCCACCCTGCGACAATGAACACACAACCATGAAGATCAGGTGAGAAGGCAATCGCAGGAGATGGCGATTGCTAACAGCGACACAAGACAGAATAAGCACAGAGGAGGAATGTATGTGTGTGCACCAATCTAGTCGCCAACCTGCGACGGTGGACACACAATAAAGGAAACTGAGTGAGAACGCAATCGCCTGAGAAGCGATTGCGAATGAGATTGAGCAAAGGGACAGATTGTATGTGTGTGCACCAAACTAGTCGCCAACCCGCGACGGTGCATACACAACAGCAGATATGAAGAAGGAACGCAATCGCGAGAGAGGCAATTGCCATAGGTGACACAAGGCTACAGCAAGGCAGAGCACGAGAGTAGCAAAGGCACAGCAAATAATACAATGAGAAGATAAGGAAAATAACAAACGCTAACTAAACGCGAACACCGCACTCATTCGCAACAGCGAACATGTTTTCTGCGTGGTCTCCGCGTGATAAGCACAACAGAGACAAGCACGCCTAACTAACCACCGACAGACAAACATGAAACAGAGGACACAAGCGCTTGCTTAACGGTTACCTCACCGAGCCTCCTGCAAGCGTTCGTAGACAAGACAGATACACGAAAACAGGAATAAGTGAGAGATAGGATCCACAGCACTAGCGCAAGGCGAGTGCGATCCAGGCAAGACAGATCAGAAGGGGCTACCAGCAACAACCGCTGTTCCGGTTAGCACCCAGACACACAGAACGATCTCCTGTCGACCACCGCTGGGACAGGACAATCGTAACAGACAAACAAACAGATATGCAATCCTAACTGCACTAGGGAACCTGCCTAGTGCAGTCCCAGGAATTACTCTGAGCTAATCTTTAAACAATGAGCAAGGCTGACACTCCAGGAGTGTTTCACAGGACTAACCCTTATGACCAGCGACTTACTGTGGAATCACATGGTGTATATATATAGAGCAAGCCTACAAAGGATGCGGCTAGGCAATCTGCAAACGTATGCAAATTCCTCAGCAGCAAGCTGCAAAACTGACAAAAGGTCTCTCGTCCAGAGACCTGCAGAATGCAGACCTGAACAGTGGTCAAAAAGGCCAGGCAGCTGAGTGGATCATTACAATGTATTTCTTATTTTCAAATGTTAATATGAAGGAAAATGAGCCAGGACAGAAAGGACCAGTGTGGTTTGAATTATAAAACATATTTTCCTATAAAATCTTTATGGCATGACTAGGGGTGTGTCAGAGGTGTGGTCATGGGGTGTGGATTAAGTGTCCCTCTTTCTTATCTCAACAAGTTGGGAGGTATGGCCAGGTATTCTATATAGCAGTGCATTCTGGGACCTGTTGTGCCTCTGCAACTTTTGTTGTAAACCCCGAATCCTCAAACTTCATTTTCCCATAATCCACCTGGCATGTCAGTATCCCATAATCCCCCTGGCAAATTACTTTCCAATAAACACGCTGGCCAATTAACTTCCCATAATCCCGCTGGTCAATCACTTCCCCAAACCCCATAATCCCTCTGGCATGTCACTTTTTCGTGCTCCCTTTGGCTTGTCATTATCCCATAATTCTCCAGGCTTGTCATTTTCTCATAATTTCCCCTGCCTTAAAATTTTCCCATAATCCCCCTGGTTTGTAATTTTCCCATAATTCCTCTGGTATATCACTTTCCCTTAATCTGTTCTCTCCTAGCTCTCTGTTTGGTGTACAGGTCACAGTAGGAAGAAGCAGTGTAACAGTTGGAAATGACTTGGTCAGAAGCACCATTATTAACCCCTTCCAGCAGCAGTAACTTGGGCTGTGGAGTCGAAGCAATTTTGGGTACCTGGAGTCGAAGTCGGTAGTTTCGTAAACTGAGGAGTCGGATGATTTTTGTACCCACTCTATGGCCCTGGCAGAAACTTGGGCACGGTACACACCTGTCACCTTCAACTCTTGTCACCCCAATCTGACATGCAATCATTTCAGGCACAGATCCTTATGCAGCGGTAGAAAGCAATTCCTATTAATACCATTTGTAGGGATCTGGCAGTGTACAGCTATATGATGCTGGGCATACACAGAGCGATCCGGCGGGTCGATTAGCCGCTTTATCGATTCCCGCTCGTCCCCGCGGGCGCTTCCTTATCTTCCGCTCGATTCCCCTCTATTGTCCGCCCGCAGGGATCGAGCGGGGAATCGATCTGCGCGGTGATCAGACCTGTCGGAAATTATCAATCGAGCCATCACCAGCTCGATTGATAAGGAAGTATCGACCCGTGTATGCCCAGCATGAGCCAATCCAACCAAGAGGGGTATAAAAAGAAAAGATAGAAACAAAATAGATGAGGTTTGCAGCCATCACATAGAAAGTGCTATGCCTATGTAGATCGCTGTGCAGAGCTTGCTCTGGTCACATCTGCCTGACCTGCCCTAATAGGTGTAATTGGATTGGGGGAGGGACAAGCAGGAGACAGCTGCAGGAGACCACAGCAGGGATACAGCTCTATAGTTCTAACCCCTCCACAGCGCTGCAGAGCGAGTGCGCAGGACAGCTGCACATTTTTCAAGCAGGGGATTTCTGTTTTCCTATTATTTGCACTGATGAAGAGACCTGGATGGGCTTTGAAACATTGGCATTTGTTTTTGAAGAATAAAGATTACATCGCAGTTAGGAGTTTCCAGCTTGATCATTGACTGTTCATGGATCTGTTCACCACCAGCCAATCAGGGGATACCTGTACTCACACCGAGTGGTGACCTGTAATGATCATGAACAATCGTTTTAAAGCGGACCTGAACTCAGAACTTCATCTCTGCGCTAAAAGATACACAACGGCATAATAACCTTTATGGAAAAACATTACTTTGTTATAGCTGATACAAATTCTGCAATAAATCTGTAGTGTGTCTACTTCCTGCTTGCATGGAAGCAGACATAGGGTTAACAGCATGGTGGCATTGTGGTTAGCGCTCTCGCCTTGCAGCGCTTGGTCCCTGGTTCGAATCCCAGCCAGGTCAACATCTGCAAGGAGTTTGTATGTTCTCTCTGTGTCTGTGCGTTTTTCCTCCGGGTACTCTGGTTTCCTCCCACACCCCAAAAACATATAGATAAGTTAATTGGCTTTCCCCTAAATTGGCCGCTAGACTATGATACCTGCACTACACAATCCCTACATAGACATGTGACTATGGTAGGGATTAGATTGTGAGCTCCTCTGAGGGACAGTTAGTGACAAGACAGTATACTCTGTACAGCGCTGCAGAAGATGTCGGTGTTATATAAATACTAAAATAATAACATCCTGTGTTTGCAAATTAGCTGCTCTACCAAGGCAGCCAAGATTCCTAAACTGACACTACTTAGAGATCAAATTACAGTTGTGATTATTCACAGATGAGGGTGAATTAGACAGGCTAAACTCTCTAAATACATACAGGGTGCATTTCTCTATGTTTTCCCTTCTGTCCTGTGCAAGAGTTCAGGTCCACTTTAAGACAAGGAAATGCTAAAGCTTCATACACACGGTAGATGGATAATCCTTGGCTGAGGCGATGGATGTGGGCCATGTCGTCTGAGCATCTAGCGGGTGTACAGCCGTCCCAGGACATCTATGGCATATCGCTAGATAATGAACAAGCACATTGTGCCCCTCTGATCCTGCAGCTTCCAACTTTGCTCATTTGTGCGCCACACGTTGTTCCCCCTCCATAGAATAGTACACAATGATCAGCCAAGCAGCGTCTGTACAGCGCTCGTTGTCAGAACTGTTGCCCTCAATGTTTGATTTGAGGGTGACAGTAACTGAGCATGTGCGCCATTTTATCATATAGGTCTGTCTGTACCACACGCTGTGATTGTGTGACCAGCCTGATGATGCTGTGTTTTGGACTAGTCCATCTCTTTATAGGGGATTCTCAGGGATGTATTTATTTTCAAAAGCACTTGGTGAATGGCAGTTGCTCTGTCCAACTGACAGAAAACTGTGTAGTGAGCAGGGAAGCTGGCCAGCATCATTGTTTAAATCCTTTTTAGGGAATATCTTTATAAAGAATAAAAGCCTTGCTGAGAATCCCCTATGAAGAGATGGACTAGTCCAAAACCTGTCACTTCTGTCAGATTTCTACTGCCTACTGTAAGTGACAGCATTATAGGAGAAAAGTAATTTGTCTCATTTTAAAAAAACGTATTCTTATTTGTATATGTTTGCACATATTTTAAATTTTACAGTTTTTCGCTGTAGTGCCCCTTTAAGTAATGTGCAACGTTTCTGTGTGCTCTCCCATCAGGTCTGGCAGCATCTATCTCCGCAGTGTGCCCACCACGTACATCAGCATCCGGAGCCCACCCATAGACAGCAGGTACGTGCCCAGTCCTTCCAAACCTCTGAGATAGTAAAGAGCACCTGTGGTGATTGAACGGTATTTGACAACACAGATGTATATTTGTATGCATGCTACAGATATGGATATAATAGTTTTCTGACTTTTAACTAACTGATGTAGAAGCCAATGCGCTGTGCTCTTAGACTAACCTGACCGTACTTTGCTGTTGTTTACAGTCATGGTATAGAACATACATGTCAAACTCCGGCCCGTGTGCCAGATCTGGCCTGCAGAGCCATCACATTTTGCCCACAAGTGGTTTCCCCAACTTGCATTATGTTTGGCCCATTCTAGACCACCAGGGAAGTTATATTGGAGATGAAGCCCTACATCACCAGGGAATTCTAATTGGGGAGGGAGAGGGGTCCATCAGACACCAGGGAACTGTATGGGGGGAGGGAGAAGGCATTAGACACCAGGGAACTGTATGGGGGAGGGAGAAGGCATTAGACACCAGGGAACTGTATAGGGGAGGAAGGCCATTAGACACCAGGGAACTGTATGGGGGAGGGAGAAGGCATTAGACACCAGGGAACTGTATAGGGGAGGGGAAGGGTCCATTAGACACCAGGGAACTGTATGGGGGAGGGAGAAGGCATTAGACACCAGGGAACTGTATGGGGAGGGGAAGGGTCCATTAGACACCAGGGAACTGTATAGGGGAGGGAGGCCATTAGACACCAGGGAACTGTATGGGGGAGGGAGAAGGCATTAGACACCAGGGAACTGTATGGGGGAGGGGAAGGGTCCATTAGACACCAGGGAAGTGTATTGGGGAGGGAGGCCATTAGACAACAGGGAACTGTATGGGGGAGCATCAGACATTGGGTAACTGTATGAGGGGCCATTTGACACCAGGGAACTGTATAGGGGAGGGGGGCATTAGACAGCAGGAAACTGTATGGGGGAGGGAGGGAGGCCATTAGACACCAGGGAACTGTATGGGGGAGGGAGAAGGCATTAGACACCAGGGAACTGTATGGGGGAGGGGAAGGGTCCATTAGACACCAGGGAACTGTATAGGGGAGGGAGGCCATTAGACACCAGGGAACTGTATAGGGGAGGGAGGCCATTAGACACCAGGGAACTGTATGGGGGAGCATCAGACATTGGGTAACTGTATGGGGGGCCATTTGACACCAGGGAACTGTATAGGGGAGGGGGGCATTAGACAGCAGGGAACTGTATGGGGGGCATTAGACACCAGGCAACTGTGTATGGGGGAGGGCCATTAGAGAGCAGGGTACTATATGGGGGGAGGGGGGGGGGCAAGCATTATTTAATTTTATAAGAATAAGGAGTAGTAGGAAAAAGGAGTAATATAGGCGTAAATACACAGTGCCACAGTTAGAAAATACTTTATAATTTGGCTTGTTGCGCTTAAAATGATACCATACACCACTAGTTGGACATGTACCATTCTCACCAGCCTGTGCATGGGAGCGCGTGTGCATGAGCGCCTCTATGTGGGAGTGCACATCATGCACTAGTGTGCGGCGGCTGATGCAGGGGAAGATTATGATGTGAAATTTACATCCTCAAATTCTAAGGGGCTAAGAAAGTCAACAGACAGCACGAGCTTGTTACGGCAAGCATACGTGCTCCAAGCTATTTTGCTTGCCGCAACAAGGCACTTGAGGAAGTGGGATTCAGTCCACGAAACAAGTTGTCTGTAGTGTTCCCAATGAATTGTCATTTTCAGCCTCTGCTGTCTGTTGACTTTCTTAAAGTGAACCTCCAGACTAAAAATCGACTCAGCAGCAATTAAAAGGCCGGGTGTTTCTTTAACAGGTTCACAGCATCAGAACTTTGTTTCTCTTATACAAGCCTCATTTTTAGCTGCACAGAAGAAAACTGCCCGGGCATTTTTCCCCTGATGAGGTGCAAAGCATGATGGGATTTCTGATGTTGTTGTTCTTGTTCTGCTGTTTTGGTGCAATTTTTTACTTTTTACATTTTGAATTTGACATTTGAAGCCTAGTGTGTGCAGCTGGGAAGGGTGATCAGGACACAGGACAGGTGGAACTGTGTCTCCTGCTCCTTGTCACCTCCTTTCAACCAAAAAGATGGCTGCCCCATGACAAAGATGGCAGCCCCCATAATCACAAACATTTGCCTGTTCTTTTAAAACAGGGTGGGTAAGAGATTATATTACCTATCTATTCTAATTAACATAACTAATTATTATTATTATTATTTATTGTATTTATAAAGCGCCAACATATTACGCAGCGCTGAACATTAATTTAGGTTACAGACAATATTTAGGGGTGACATACAGCAATATGACAATACAGGAATACAAGAAAACCAGATCACACAGCACAGTATTAGTACAAGGTAATGCTTAGTCACTGGATGAAGCATGGAGATTAGGCAAGTTAGGTTCACTCAAATGCATGGCATGGGTTCACAGTAATGGAGGTGCCAGATCAGGTAGGACACAAAAGGAGGAGGACCCTGCCCAAAGACTTACAATCTAGAGGGAGAGGTAAGGACACGAATGGTAGGGGACCAGAGTTCAGCTGTAGGTTTAGAGCACTTGTGAGGGGTAGTAGGCCAGAGTGAAAAGGTGAGTTTTGAGGGCTTTCTTGAAGATGTTGAAGGAGGGGGCTGCCCTAATGGGTGGAGGTAGGGAGTTCCATAGTGTTGGAGCAGCTCTTGAGAAGTCCTGGAGGCGTGCATGGGACTGGGTGATGGGGGGGGGGGGTTAGGCGAAGTTCATTGGAAGAGCGGAGTGAGCGGCTAGGTGTGTACCTCTGAGTAAGATCGGCAATGTAGGTTGGACAGGTTTTGTGGACAGATTTGTAGGTCAGACACAGTATCTTGAATCTGATTCTGGACTGGATAGGAAGCCAGTGGAGGGATTCTAGGAGGGGATCTGCCGTGGTGAAGCGATGGGAGCATTGGATAATTCTGGCTGCCGCATTCATGATGGACTGCAGTGGGGCTGTTCGGGTCATAGGGAGACCAGACAGCAGGGCATTGCAGTAGTCAAGGCGGGAAATTATGAGGGCATGGATGAGGAGTTTGGTGGTGGCAGAGGTCAGGAAAGGGCGAATCTTACAGATGTTACGAAGGTGGAAGTTGCAGGACTTTGTGAGGTTTTGGATGTGGGAAGTGAAGGAGAGTGTGGAGTCCAGGGTGACACCCAGACAGCGGGCTTGAGAGGTAGGGCGAATGGTAGTGTGGTTAACAGTGACATGCACATCTGGGAGGTTCGTGGATGGCCGGGGTGGGAAGATCATAAATTCCGTTTTGTCTAGATTTAGTTTCAGGAACCTAGCAGACATCCAGGAGGAGATGGCGAATAGGCAGGAGGAGACCTTGTCCATGGTAGTGGTGGATATGTCAGGGGTGTGGAGGTAGATCTGGGTGTCATCTGCATACAGATGGTAGTTAAAACCCATGGAGGAGATAACCTTGCCAATGGAGGATGTGTATAGGGTAAACAGTAGGGGGCCAAGGACCGAACCTTGGGGGACTCCTATCGAGAGGTGGTTGGGGGTGGACGAGGACTCATTGAATGTGGTCGTGAAGGAGCGGTTGGAGAGGTAGGATGAAAGCCAGGACAGGGCGAGATCGTTAATGCCCAAGGACTGGAGGGACTGGAGGAGTAGGGGATGATCTACTGTGTCAAAAGCTGCTGACAGGTCAAGGAGGAGGAGAATGGAGTATTTACCTTCAGCTTTAGCTAAGGCAAGGTCGTTGACCACTTTGGTGAGAGCAGTTTCGGTTGAGTGGGCAGGCCGAAATCCAGATTGGAGTGGGTCTAGCAGTGAGTTAGCATTGAGGTACTGGGTCAGGCGTTTGTGAACCAGACGCTCAAGGAGTTTTGAGGCAAAGGGGAGGAGGGAGATAGGACGGTAGTTGGAGGGTAGCGAGGGGTCGAGTGAGGGTTTCTTGAGCAGGGGTAGTACAATGGCCTGCTTGAAGTCTGTGGGGAAGGTGCCTGTGGATAGGGAGAGGTTGAACAGGGTAGTGAGGACTGGGGCCAATTCCGTGAAGTGAGGCTGGAGTAAATCCGAAGGGATGGGGTCAAGGGGGGAGGTAGTGGTATGGGAAGTCTGCAGTAGGTGGTTGACTTCCTCGGTGGTAGTAGGAGTGAAGGATGTGAGGGGAGGATAGGGTGGAGGAGGAGCTGGTTGGGAGGGGATGGGAGGTGAAGATTGGAGATTGGATATTTCCTGGCGGATGGAGACAATTTTGTTGGTGAAGTGGGTGGCTAAATCTGTGGCAGAGAGGGAGGAAATGGAGAGTGGGGGGGTGGGTTTAAGCAGGGAGTTGAAGGTGGCAAAAAGACGCCGGGGGTTGGAAGCTTGTGCTCCGATGAGCTTGGTAAAGTATTCCTGCTTCGCATGAGCAAGGGCAGTGTGGAACTGCAGCAGGTTGGTCTTGTACTGTAGGAAATCCTGGTTAAGTCTAGTTTTTCTCCATT
This sequence comes from Hyperolius riggenbachi, assembly GCF_040937935.1. Lineage (NCBI taxonomy): Eukaryota > Metazoa > Chordata > Amphibia > Anura > Hyperoliidae > Hyperolius > Hyperolius riggenbachi. Next base: position 42,948,578 of record NC_090648.1, read on the forward strand.
TCCGTTCAGTGGCGCGTGTTTTCCTCTGGAGGATGCGAATATGGGTAGTGCGCCAGGGCTGGGGGTTAGGGGGTCGGTTGTGGCGAAATATTGGTGGAGCAGCTTTCTCTAGGGCTGATGAGAGAGTTTGGCGATACTGAGCTGCAGCAAGATTAGGACAGGTTAGGGTGGGGAGAGTGGAGGAGAGGGCATGGAGGGGGTCAGCAAGGACACTAGGGTTGAGCTTGCGTAGGTCTCGCTGCCATCGACCAGGTGGGTGGGTGGCTAATTTGGAGGTGCCTTCCGTGAGGAGGTTGAAGGTGAGAAGGTGATGGTCTGAGGGTGGAAAGGGTGCAATGTCAAGGTCTGCAATGGTGGTGGATTTAGTGAATACAAGGTCGAGAGTGTGACCTGCAGTGTGAGTGGGGGTGTTGGCGTGTTGTACAAGTCCAATGTAACTTAATGACAGTATGTTTGTTTAGGCTGAAGTTCCCCTTTAACTACTTTGGTCTTTTGGACGTATAATATACGTCCAAAAGGCCGCATGTGCGCTCCCACGGCCGATCGCACACGCGCTCCGGGCCACGGTTCTTTAGCCAGGGAATCAATGAATCGGGACATGGTGCCGATCACTGATCCCTTTCCCCGGCAGAAAAAGCGACAGCTTCTCTCGGAAGCCTCGCTCTTACGTCCCCCCTACCTCACTCTAAGCATACATGTTACGCTTAGAGTGCCGTAATGTAAACAAACTCATCATTGCCATCTTGTGGACAAATAGTAAAACTACATCTACATTTAAAAAATAAACACATATTTACATTAAAAAATTACTATCTACATCCCACCCTCCCAAAAATACCCAAATAAAATGTTTAATAAACAAAAAAACCATTACAATAAAAAATATTTACCTAAGGGTCTAAACTTTTTAAATATCCATGTAAAAATGAAATATTTCTATTTTTTTTTATTATTATAAGCTTGTAAATGGTGATGGATGCAAAATGGGAAAAAAATGCACTTTTATTTCCAAATAAAATATTGTCACCATACATTGTGATAGGAACATAATTTAAATGGTGTAATACCCGGGACTATTAGGCAAATACAATACGTGGGTTTTAATTATGTAGGCATGTATTATGGGACACTTAAGTCAAACAAAAAAAATGAGTTTTATTCACCTAGGGCTTCCAATAGCCCCCTGCAGCTGTCCGGTGCCCTCGCCGTCTCCCTCCGATCCTCCTGGCCCCACCGGCAGCCACTTCCTGTTTCGGTGACAGGAGCTGACAGGCTGGAGACGCGAGTGATTCTTCGCGTTCCCAGACACATTAGCACCCGCTATGCTGCTATACGGTATATGATATATGCTATAGCAGCATAGATGGCGCTATTGTGGCCAGGAACGCGAAGAATCACTCGCGTCCCCAGTCTGTCAGCTCCTGTCACCGAAACAGGAAGTGGCTGCCGGCGGGGCCAGGAGGATCGGAGGGAGACGGCGATGGCACTGGACAGCTGCAGGGGGCTATTGGAAGCCCCAGGTGAGTAAAACTCATTTTTTTTGTTTGACTTAAGTGTCCCTTTAACTCTATAATGGCCGAAAACTAATAAATAATGATTTTTTTTCTGTTTTTTTCTTATTCTTCCTGTTAAAATGCATTTACAGTAAATTAGCTCTTAGCAAAATGCACCACCCAAAGAAAGCCTAATTGGTGGCGGAAAAAACAAGATATAGATCAGTTCCTTGTGATAAGTAGTGATAAAGTTATAGGCAAATGTATGGGAGGTGTAAATTGCTTAGATGCATAAAGTGAAACACGACTGAGGGCTGAAGTGGCTAAGGTAGGCCGATGTTTACTTTTTAAACTGATTTTAGAGGTTTTTCTTATCACATTTAGGCACCTCCTCTTATCCCTTTTGTTTTGTTTGCACTATTTGATCACATTACTTTTTTCCTGTCTGTGTGCAGTGACAGCCTCCCGCCACCGCTGGTGCTGTTCAAGCAGCTCTCCGGGTTCCCGACTCCCCTGCGGGCCATGTGCTTTGTCAGCTATGTCCTCAGCCTCACCCTGTCCTGGGACTGCGCCATGTGCTCCAGTACTTTCACTAAGGTACTTGTTATGTTATCAGCTTTTCCCAGTGACTTTCATTGCCAATTCAGAGTCTATACTGTGTATGGCGGATTTATAAGCCCAGCTAAACCCCTTTTGATCAAGACAAATTATAATCGAAACCAGAATAATAAGTAAATATACACAATGGCTATCATTCATAAAGCATTCCTGCATGCGGTAATGCTGAAACCGTCTGACTTTACCGACCATTTAGCAAAGTGTCAATTCATAAAAGCTGCTTCCGCATGAAAAGCTCAAATTACCGAGCAGTGAGGTAAATTACCGACTTGTCCTGTGATTATCTCAACACATGTCACTAAATGTCAATTCATAAAGATTAGAGCAGGCAGTATCAGGATGGAGAATACCGCTTGCTTTGAAGAGGCGATAAGCATGCGGATAACAGCAGAGTTAATGGAGACAGACCTCCCAGGCAGCAGCAGTGAGGGCAGAACAAAAAAGGCTTTCCGGAATACCCAGGCTGTGTTTTTTTTTAACCTCTTGGGTACCTGTTTTTATATGTTTTGTTACATCAGAAAGCCTGCATGTGTAACATTTCTTGAAGTTCTTCTAAGCTGCAGCAAATAAATAGGTTGTTTAGCAAGACTATTAGACAGATTCAGAGAAGATTCAGGGGTAACAGAGGCAGTTTAAAAAAAAAAATGCACATCTAAAGGGAAGCTGGGGCTGCCTCTTCTATTCTAACGCTGTCTCTGCAGGAGAAAATGTAACAACTCAGGCAGCTTCTCATGTTACCGCCAGCCTAGTTCGGGAAATCACCGCTCTTCTATGGCAACTGTGAACATTTTTATGAATTAGCACACAGAAGTCTAAAATACCAAATGCTATATTTTCCCGCCTGGATTTTTTTACCGAACACACTTTTATGAATGACGGCCAATGTATAGAAGTAAAGATGGTTGAGAAGAAATCTTTTCCAATTAAAAGGAAATAAACATGTCAGTCTCCATATCCCTAACACCTCGGGTACTCTTTAATGTTTACCTGAAGTGAACGGAATATGGAGGCTGACATTTTTCTTTCCTTTCAAAAAAAGAAGACAAAAGTGCTAAAAAAAAGGCAACTGGTATTTGTTAAAGTGTGCCTGCAACCAATGAAACGCAAGGATTTATACTTACCTGCACCACGTGGGTGGGGTGTGTGAGCACCCTGGAGCAAAAGATACAAGAGAGAAAACGGAGCCCAATGGTGCAGTATGTCAAAGTATCACAATATGTGGAAGGAATTAAGCCAAAGGTCTACTCACAAAGGCAGGTTGCTAGGGGCAACCGACCACTGGCAGCAGGTGGAGACAATGAACCCGACTCCACTCGGGGTGGTCCGTCAGGACCTCGGCTGGCCGCTCTCCTTGATAAAAAGATGCACTAGAGGCTCGTGTAAAAACACTGTGGCTAATGCTTATACCACTTCAAGGGGGGACGTTGAGGGGTAGATTTAGCATATGTAGGGTATAAAGAGGCGCCCTGGTTGTGTAAAATGCGTTAAAAACAACTAAAAAGAAACAAGTGAAGTCAGGGGGCTTACCTCAGAGACGAAATTGTTAGACATAGAATTTTTAAAGGGGAACTGAAGTAAGAGGTATACGGAGGCTGCCATATTTATTTCCTTTTAATCAATACCAGTTGCCTGGCAGCCCTGCTGATCCTCTGCCTCTAATACTATTAGCCACAGCCCCTGAACAAGCATGCAGCAGATCAGGTGTTTCAGACTTTAAAGTCAGATCTGACAAGACTAGCTGCATGCTTGTTTCTGGTGTTATTCAGATACTACTGCAGAGAAATAGACCAGCAGGGCTGCCAGGCAACTGGTATTGATTAAAAGGAAATAAATATGGCAGCCTCCGTATACCTCTTACTTCAGTTCCCATTTAATAACAAAGCACAGGCAACGCATTTCACGGGTCTGAGCCCGCTTCCTCAGGCCAATAAGTGGCAACAGTCTCTAGACCTCTAACTTAGGGAGCCTCTCTTAAGTTAGAGGTCTAGATACTGTTGGCACTTTTATTGGCCTGAGGAAGCCGGCTCAGACCCGTGAAATGTGTTGCCTGTGCTTTGTTATTAAAAATTCTTTTTTCTAAGAATTTTGTCTCTGAGGTAAGCCACCTCACTTGATTCTTTTTAGTTGTTTTTAACATATTTTACGCAACCAGGGCGCCTCTTTATCCCCTATGTGTTATACTTACCTGCTTCCTCCAGCCCCCTGTAGTCCATGGCCTCTCTTGGTGTACCAGGTCTGACAGAGGGAGAATGGACGGGACTGCACAGATACTGAGGGAGCCCACAGACTTCTGGGGGCTGGAGGAAGTCCCAAGTATAAATTCTTATGTTGCCTTGGTCTCAGGTTTACTTTACACCTATAACAGAAAGAAGAACCCCTGGGGGGATACTCACCTCTGGAGGGGGGGAAGCCTCGGGATCCGAGAGACTTCACCCATCCTCCGCAGCAGAGGGGAGCCAGCACTGGGACCCTCCGAAGATCTCCTTGTCGGCACTTGCTGACCTGCGCAGGTGCAGTAGCAGCTCTCTGCTTGGGCGGATATAGCCGAGCCTGGTCAGGTCCGCTCTACTGGCCAGATGCGAGTCATTGACCCGACCCGATCATGCTTGGCTATTTCCACCGGTGCTACTGGCCTGTGCAGGAGTGCGATGTAAATATTGTGGCCAGCTTCACCTCTGGGCTGGGACAGCGAGACAGGAAAGCATCCAGAGGCTTCCCTTCCCGAGGTAAATACCCTCAAGGGCTCTTTTTTTCCATTACAGGTTTGCTGTAAAGGGAAATAAATATGGCAAGCTCCATATGTCTCTCACTTATAGAGAACCAGAGGTGAGTTCTAACAATGCAATCAGCACACAGAGGCTGGGTCTGCATATACTGCCCAGCCTCTGATGCTATCCCAATCCCCCCTAAGTTCCCCCTGCGCTCTGCTATGCCCCATAAATCATCAGCGGAGCTGTCGACACACAGTGTGTCGCAGCCCCGGCTGTTTACCTCTCTTAGTGTCAGTCTTGGCTGCTCCCCCGCCTCCTCCATAGCTCTGGTCCCTGCCTGCGTCCCTTCCCTCCAATCCGCGGGGAGGGAAGGGACGCAGGCAGGGACCACCGCTATGGAGGAGGCGGGGGAGCAGCGAGACTGACAATTACAGGGGTAAACAGCCGGGGCTGCGACAGGCTATGTGTCGACATCTCCGCTGATTATTTAGGCATAGCAGAGCGAAGGGGGAACTTAGGGGGGATTGGGATAGCAACAGAGGCTGGGCAGTATATGCAGACCCAGCCTCTGTGTGCTGATTGCATTGTTAGAACTCAACTCGGGTTCTCTTTCAGGTTCGTGGTAATCGCCTGTATGAATTGATTCACCTGCGTTGTATTTTATGTGTCCCACGGCTAATTCTTCCCCTGCTCTCCAGGGAATCTGTGAGCGATCTCCCTTCTGTGGTTCCCAGTCTGGGGTCTTCCGAGCAAAGGCCTGGTGAGTGCGCCGCTGTGCTATCTGACCTCTCTATGGTGCACCACACTACTTACTGTCATCCGCCACAAGAGGGGGCCTGTGCGGCTCTGTATAGAGGACTGCACACTACCCACAGGGCAGGGGAGGGATGGCCAATGCATTGCCTGGGTGGAGGGGATCACTGATGGCTCCACAGACTCATAAATGTCCACTAGGATATTAGACTATGGAAGGGATTAGACTAAACTTCTCTGAGGACAGTCAGTGACATGACTATGTACTCTGTAAAGTTCCGCAGAAGATGTCAGTGCTATGTAAATACATAATAATAATCTGGTAGGACATTACACTATGACTATAGCAGGATTAGATTGTGAGCTCCTCTGAGGACAGTCAGTGACAGGACTATGTACTCTGTAAAGTGCTGCAGGAGATGTCAGTGCTATATAAATACATAATAATAATATGGTAGGACATTAGGCTATGACTATGGTAGGGATTGTGAAGGAAGGAAGCATTATAGCGTATTTATGATTGTGCTTCAGCACTGACCTGCAAACTGTTCTGCTTTGTGCTCAGTGTGAAAGCAGAAGATGGATCGGGGGAGGCCCGGTTACACCTCCGGGACGATGCGGTGTTTCTGATGCTGGGTGTGCCCCGGAACCTCTGGGAGGCGCTGCAGAGACAAGTGCAATTGAGAGGCACACTGGCTGTGCGGAGTCGGGGTCGGAGTGAAGTCCCAGTAAGAGCTCACCTCTCTCTCTCTCTCTCTCTCTCTCTCTCCCCCCCCTCTCTCTCTCTCTCTCTCTCTCTCTCTCTCTCTCTCTCTCTCTCCCTCTCTCCCTCTCTCCCTCTCTCTCTCTCTCTCTCTCTCTCTCTCTCTCTCTCTCTCTCTCTCTCTCTCTCTCTCTCCCCCCCCTCTCTCTCTCTCTCTCTCTCTCTCTCTCTCTCTCTCTCTCTCTCTCTCTCTCTCTCTCTCTCTCTCTCCTCTCTCTTTTTATGAAAAGGATAGTTGCCGCTTTTTATGCCTGTACACCGATATTCGAGGTCCGCTGTCAGTGCCCAAATGAAAGAGATGACCGCAGGGTGTACGTGACTCATAATCAGTAGGGGGCGGAGCACAGACTGAGCTCTGAGACTCTGCATCCTGCAGCTCAGGGAAGTCTGTGCTGTGGGGGATGATTGAATTCAGATCAGCTGATAAAGGATCTTCTTACTATACATAAAACAGGTTCTGACATTGAGGGGGTTAAAACATCCAAAGATAAAAAATAATTGCCAAAAAACAGTTAGTGCCCTAAAAATAAATGTAAACTCCCCCTTTTTTTTTCTAAAATAAGTTGCTATATGTGCCCCAATTATTTTTTCCTTTTACCTGGTTTGGGTGCCTTTGCCTAACTGCAAGAACTTTATAGTGCCAAGCGGGATTGTGGGAAGGTTACAGTGACAAGCTTATCTCAGCATGCAAATCACAGAAAGTTTTCTATTTCGGATAAGACAAATATTCTATGAACAGAAAGTAATTGAATTTACAGTGATGTAAGCTTGCTGTCTAGGTGATGTTTATATTGTGTGTGTGTGGGGGGGGGGGGGGGGGGGGATTAGGGGCTCAGTAAGCTGCGGCAGTAGGGAGGGAAAATACACACTGAGCTCGGTTGAAAAAAAGGAAAAGGGCAGAGGTGATGTCACTTTTGGCATCGCAGAGTAACCGTAAAAATGGAAACCAGCAGTATTTTTTTTTATATCTCATTTCTCCTAAATTTCCTAAATCTGTCCGTGAACACAGGATAGGTAAGCTAAGTAATTTGTGATTGGATGATTTTCTTTTACAGTTAATATGGAGTCTCATCCACTTTACTGTACAGCACACGTTTGGGCACAAATATACTGCACGTACCTGTACTGTCCATCACCTTAACAGAGAGGGTAAATTGTGGTTATGTGACCCCTCCAAGGCCATATCTTTGGTACTCTTTACTGTGATTTTACTGTGTGATTGGTCAGTTTGGTAACACTGGGTGCCGGTTCAGTGACGTAACACCACCAGTAGTCCCATACAAGCTGGGCTGAGGGGGGGCCTTGATGCAAATGCAGCGAAAAATAATTTGGTGCATTGGAGGTTAGGTAGATGGGAGGAAAAAAATCCCAAAAGAGGGTTTAAATTATCATTGAATTTTTTTTACTATAGTACTTTGACTTATCTCACTTGCGGTCTGTCCCTCCAGTGTGAAGAACGTGGTGACGATGCGCTTGAAAATCATGTGCTTTTCCTCATGTCCCGCCCAGCTGTGTCCCGGCCCTTGCTTTTGACATTCCGACAGACGGAAGCAAGCAGAGTCCAGGCATCAGGTAAGCTCCATCTCTGATGAGCCACAGTGACTCCTCCCCCCACACTGAGGTAAGCCCCATCCCTGAGGAGCCGCAGAGACCCCTCCTCCCACATTGAGGTAAGACCCCTCTTCCTACACTGAGGTAAGCCCCATCCCTGAGGAGCCACAGAGACCCCTCTTCCCACACTGAGGTAAGCCCCATCCCTGAGGAGCCACAGAGACCCCTCCCCCACACTGAGGTAAGCCCCATCCCTGAGGAGCCACAGAGACCCCTCTTCCCACACTGAGGTAAGCCCCATCCCTGCGGAGCTGCAGAGACCCCTCCCACCACACTGAGGTAAGCTCCATCCCTGAGGAGCCACAGAGACCCCTCCCACCACACTGACGGAACATCATCTCTTGTGGAATCTCAGCATTAAAAATAAACCTAAAATTGGAAACTGAAAACATGCAGGTTCTCTTTAGTTACAGAAACATTGGCTCCCATTACAAATGGCCATTCAGAGGCTAAATATTTCCAGGTTGCTTGGAATTGAGCAAATCCAATGCATTTCTTGTTGATTCCAAATCTGGTTCCTCAGACAAAATGTCCTGAAGGCATGTCCCCGAAGAGCGGTCACTGTCCCCATACTGGCCACTGGAGGACGCTCTGTGCCGAAATATCCACACTACAGAAAAGTGGCCCTATCTAGAGATATTTATTTTCTCATCTAACGTAAACCATACACTATGCAATCTGATAGTACAATCGATCACCAATCTGTTCATACTGATGTATTATAAAGGGCCTACCTGAAATATATAACAACCAGTTAATTGGTACTCGCTACTCATGGTACAAAGATGTTCATAGGATTATACAAAGATTGTGCAGTCAGAGTGCATAGTGTACGGGCAGCAAGGCCGGGCAGAGGCGAGAGAGGCTCCAGCCTCAGGGCGCAGTGTAAGAGGGGCACACAAGTCATTCAGCTGTCATTCCCCGATTGTGTTTGAATCAGAGAGAAATAAGAAAAGGGGATACATGGCAGTGACTGCAAGCCAGATAACTGGAGATTGTTGGGGTGGGGCCCTGGGGCGCCTCTTAGTCTAATAGCAATCAGTGTGTGATGGCTGGGGGGGGGGGGGGGGGATGGAGGGGCGCACTTTGGTGTCTCAGCCTTGGGTGCTGGAGGACCTTGCCCCGTCTCTGATGGGCAGCCTAAAGATGGCCACATAAAATGATCCAATTTATGGCAATTCGATAAAAACAACCTGATTTCCCAAAAATCTAAAGCTTTTTTTTTTTTTTATAGTCGACAGAGAAATCTAATTTTCTTCCATATAAGTTGATCGAGTGTGTTTAGATTTTTCTGATCAATTTATATGAAAATTGAATGGTGTGTGGTAGATCGTCAATTTCTTAATATATATATATTGCAAAAGGAGATCAAGTTCAAGGACTGGCACTAGAAGGCTGGTAAACCAATGAGGAGACAGTGTACCCAATGTGCCTCCAGGTTCAAGTCCAATACAGCAATGTTTAAAGAGAGAAGCTTCCGGGCACCATTGGTATAGTAGAAAAAACACCTTTATTCCATCCTCATTACAAGATTAAAAAAGCAGATGTTTAAGCCTAACAGTCTGTTTCACAGAGTCTCGCTCTGCTTCTTCAGAGGCAAAGAAATTTACTAAATTTCTTTGCCTCTGAAGAAGCAGAGCGAGACTCTGTGAAACAGACTGTTAGGCTTAAACATCTGCTTTTTTAATCTTGTAATGAGGATGGAATAAAGGTGTTTTTTCTACTATACCAATGGTGCCCGGAAGCTTCTCTCTTTAAACATTTCTTAATATATATACCCGAGCAATTTTCTCGGTATTTTCAATCATTTTATTTTTCATAATTGGTGAAAAATGTAACACACGTGTGGTATATTGGTCATATTTTTCAAATGTTACAATCAGAAAAATTGATTATCCTTGAATTGAAAAGAAATACAAATTGTGTGGTGTGTGGCCACCTTTAGGCCTCATTCACACTGGAGCGTTTTACTAGTGATTTCAGCAGCTTTTCCAATCTCTGGCGATCGCTAGCGTTTTGAGAATCGCTACTGCAATGTAATGTGTATGGCGGTGTTCACACTTAGTGATCCCCAGCGATTTACTGCATGCAGCATTTTTTAGTGATTTTGAAAAGATTGCGTTTCAATGTTATAGCATCTCAAAACGCAATCGAACCTCTTTCCTGTACAGTGAAAAATCGCCAGAAAGTCGCTTTGCAAATTGCTAGTGCTTTTGCTAGCATTTTGCGATTCCCAGTGTGAAGGAGGCCTCAGCCTGCAGTGTTGTGGGTTGCTCAGTAGGGGGCACTGCAGAAACGGTGCGTTACAAATAATATAGTAATAGTGAAGTTCATCACCTGTTTATACGAGGATTGACGCTTGTGTGTCTCTTTCTGTAGCACGATCCCAGTTCACCCGCTTCGCACGCAGCGACATGGAGTACATCACCCGCGTGCCGTCTGCTCCCGTACTCTTCTGTTTACAGCTGCAGGAGGCGGAGCCTCGCACATTGTGTCACATGATCAGAGAACGCAACCAATCGCCCGTCAGTTAAAGCACTGAACTTTCACATGTGGATTTCTCTACATTCAGTCTATAATAAATTATAATTTTTGGAGTATACTTATATAATTATAATAAATTATAATTTTGGAGTGAACAAGTGATTCTTTATAAGTGGTCATTTATCCAGAAGCTTATTTAGTACGGTTGGAGAACAGAAGTAATTTGTCAAGGAGAAAAGATCAGTGTGGCATTTCTAATGAATAATGAATGGAGGATCCGTGGGTAGATACTCTGTCTGGCCTTATTGTCCCCGCAGATCGTTCCCCTGCACACAAGTATACACGGTAGCTACTGACGTGTGCACCTTGGACATCAGAATCAGAAACAATTTATTTTCGCCAAGTAAGTTTGCACCTACAAGGAATTTGTCTTGGCAGTTGCTTAACAAACACAAACAAAAACAATACAAGGACAGACAGTGTGTATATTACAAGCCAAGGACAGTATGTAAGTATAGTGGCAGTAAGCAATGTGAGAATTGTTCATTTACAGTTCTGTGCTGATTACTTTCCAGTCCTAGCAGCTCTAACGTGGTTCTGCATTGTAGGATGAAAGAATACCATAGAAATCTTGATACCAAGAAGCAGGTACATGCACCTTCCGTCATTCAGCGTCATTTATTGAACAGGTGAAAACGTGTGTAACATCAGGGAAAACATCACCTTGTTATGACGTGGTAGCCAGTGCGTGGATGGAAGTGGGTGTCAGGGCTGCAAAGGGGTTGGTGATGGCCGTTTCGCGTCCAACGGGACGCTTGGTCACGCTGCGTTCCACACAAAATGGCGTCCGAGGCACCTCCGGTATATCACGGGGATTAGCCACGCCCCTTCCGGAGGTGCATCGGCGCCTGTGCTCGGAGTTCATAGATCAACCACAGGGGGAAAGCCGGGCAGCCAATCAGCAAAGTGAGCATGCAGCGCTCAATAGATGCGGCATCGTCATAACAAGGTGATGTTTGCTTGATGTTTTCTCTGATGTTACACACGTTTTCACCTGTTCAATGAATGACGCTGAATGACTAAAGGTGCATGTACCTGCTTCTTTGTATCAAGATTTCTATGGAAAACAGAGGTAATCCAGCAAAATGGGACTGGATTATACTAATTTATGTAAGAAAAAAAAAAAGATGCCACATCTCCCTACTACAGGGAGTGCAGAATTATTAGGCAAATGAGTATTTTGACCACCTCATCCTCTTTATGCATGTTGTCTTACTCCAAGCTGTATAGGCTTAAAAGCCTACTACCAATTAAGCATATTAGGTGATGTGCATCTCTGTAATGAGAAGGGGTGTGGTCTAATGACATCAACACCCTGTATCAGGTGTGCATAATTATTAGGCAACTTCCTTTCCTTTGGCAAAATGGGTCAAAAGAAGGACTTGACAGGCTCAGAAAAGTCAAAAATAGTGAGATATCTTGCAGAGGGATGCAGCACTCTTAAAATTGCAAAGCTTCTGAAGCGTGATCATCGAACAATCAAGTGTTTCATTCAAAATAGTCAACAGGGTCGCAAGAAGCGTGTGGAAAAACCAAGGCGCAAAATAACTGCCCATGAACTGAGAAAAGTCAAGCGTGCAGCTGCCAAGATACCACTTGCCACCAGTTTGGCCATATTTCAGAGCTGCAACATCACTGGAGTGCCCAAAAGCACAAGGTGTGCAATACTCTGAAACATGGCCAAGGTAAGAAAGGCTGAAAGACGACCACCACTGAACAAGACACACAAGCTGAAACGTCAAGACTGGGCCAAGAAATATCTCAAGACTGATTTTTTCTAAGGTTTTATGGACTGATGAAATGAGTGAGTCTTGATGGGCCAGATGGATGGGCCTGTTTTTGGATTGGTAAAGGGCAGAGAGCTCCAGTCCGACTCAGACGCCAGCAAGGTGGAGGTGGAGTACTGGTTTGGGCTGGTATCATCAAAGATAAGCTTGTGGGGCCTTTTCGGGTTGAGGATGGAGTCAAGCTCAACTTCAAGTCCTACTGCCAGTTTCTGGAAGACACCTTCTTCAAGCAGTGGTACAGGAAGAAGTCTGCATCCTTCAAGAAAAACATGATTTTCATGCAGGACAATGCTCCATCACACGCCTCCAAGTACTCCACAGCGTGGCTGGCAAGAAAGGGTATAAAAGAAGAAAAACTAATGACATGGCCTCCTTGTTCACCAGATCTGAACCCCATTGAGAACCTGTGGTCCATCATAAAATGTGAGATTTACAAGGCGGGAAACCAGTACACCTCTCTGAACAGTGTCTGGGAGGCTGTGGTTGCTGCTGCACGCAATGTTGATGGTGAACAGATCAAAACACTGACAGAATCCATGGATGGCAGGCTTTTGAGTGTCCTTGCAAAGAAAGGTGGCTATATTGGTCACTGATTTGTTTTTGTTTTTGAATGTCAGAAATGTATATTTGTGAATGTTGAGATGTTATATTGGTTTCACTGGTAAAAATAAACAATTGAAATGGGTATATATTTGTTTTTTGTTAAGTTGCCTAATAATTATGCACAGTAATAGACACCTGCACACACAGATATCCCCCTAAAATAGCTAAAACTAAATATTCAGCTTTGATATTGAGTTTTTTTGGGTTCATTGAGAACATGGTTGTTGTTCAATAATAAAATGTATTCCTCAAAAATACAACTTGCCTAATAAGTCTGCTCTCCCTGTAGAGATGAACGGTTCGAATCCGAAAGCTTTTCCTAATAACTCAGAACAGAAAGCGAATTTCAGGCACCGTGGACCTCGGGGGGGGGGGGGGCGGGGTCTTCTTAACTCATCCTTGATGCTGCCCCCAAGCCCTTCCCTCCGTGGTACATACCATGCTCTCCAGCTGTGAAGGAGGAAGTATTGAGAGCTGGAATGTACCATGGAGGGGAGGGCACGGGGGTGGTGTCAAGGCGGAGTTAACCCCCGCGGTCTGCTGTGACTGAAATTTGCAAATAATTTGGATCAGGATTTGTTTCTGGAATGCTCATCCCTCATTATGCCTCCACTCATCACCTGCCATGTCGCCTCCCACTCCTTGCTGTGCATTCCCCTCCCACAGCTGACTCCTCCCACCTTCAGTCATGGCCCCTCCCACCCCTTACCAGGCTTCCTTCTATGCCTTGCCATGTCTCCTCCCACTCCTTGCTGTGCATTCCCCTCCCTCAGCTATGACTCCTCCCACCTTCAGTCATGGCCCCTCCCACCCCTTACCAGGCTTCCTTCTATGCCTTGCCATGTCTCCTCCCACTCCTTGCTGTGCATTCCCCTCCCTCAGCTATGACTCCTCCCACCTTCAGTCATGGTCCCTCCCACCCCTTACCAGGCTTCCTTCTATGCCTTGCCATGTCTCCTCTTACCTTGCAACACTTCCCCAGCCCCCTGGTGTTGTCAATGCCTGGCCACTGCACCACTACTTTCTGCCATCAGGTGGGGAGGCCGGAGAGAGTTGATCGCAGAGTCCATAGTCTGACTATGGGGATCTCACCTAATCATGTCCACAGCCATTGCTGCTGTTACCATAGAAACTCTTTATGCTGAGAAACGTTGCAATCTGACCCCATTATATAGTGTGATCTTAGCTCTAAACTCACTCCAGCTCATTGCTTGCCACTCCCCTCCAAAAAAACAAACGCATTAAAGCTAAAAAAAAGGCAAAAAATATTATCTAACCAATACACCAGCAGAAAAAATAATGACCTTGGCCACACAGTAAGTAAAACTTCATGGCCCGTACGGGGATCGAACCCGCGACCTTGGCGTTATTAGCACCACGCTCTAACCAACTGAGCTAACCGGCCATGTTGCGCTAAAACCTGAATGGGTAGTTTAGATCAAGTATTCTGTATAACTGCAAATGCTAATTCTACTGTACTTACAATGCATGACTGCGCCACTTCCATTGGTTTTACATTACTACTAATCACTCATCACTCACTCTTGAAAAGTCTATAGCCTGAGCACAGGGTCTGCTGCAGTACTGATAACAGCTGGCAGGAGGCGCCATTACCTAGAAATATGTCAGGAAGCTAAGTACTTAGAGTGTCTGGAATCACAATGATACTATTTACTAAAAAGAAAGGAGTAGAACTTTAAAAGGAGCAAACACTGTATACTGAGAGCAAAGCAACGCTTTCAGTATACAGGTAGTCCCCGGTAAACAAACCAGATGAGGACTGTAGGCTCGTCTTACCAGGACGCTCCTGTATGCTCTTCCTAGTGTCCCACCCCCCCCCCCCCCTCCCTGTATGCAGATCAGATGCAGTAACTCCGCTGGCTGCACGCTTGTTGCAGGTGTGTGACTCAAACGCAACTAAAGCCAAAACATCAACGGGAAAGCCTGGCAACTGGCATTGTTTATAAGGGAATGATGATGGCAGTCTCTGTATGCTGCTCATTTAGGGGTAGCCACAAATGATGGGGTCCCAAGCACAAACTGAGAAGGCCCGCCCAGTATAATTCCTGTCTTAAGCCCACCCCCAGTAAATACATTTTTCCCTTATACAGAACAAATTATGCAGTCTTAAAACAAGGTATTTGTGATAATTCAGGTTGGAGTGAGCATATGATGTCTCCCACAATGCAACACTGCTGAGTATGCAAATCATTCTTTGTTGTCCCTGTAAGCTAGCCACACCTCCAGGAGCGCTGGAATGCAATGATGTATCAGCTTGTAAGCAGTTAGCTTCCAGGGACAACAAGGGGTGATTTGCATATTCAGCAGTAATGCATTGTGGGAGACATCATATGCTCACTCCAACCTGAATTATTACAAATACCTTCTGTCTAAGAAGGCACACTTATGTTTTGCATAACATTTTTAGCAAGAGCGCTTTATGGTCCTTCCCCATGAGCTTGCTGGGTAGTCTGTATCACTTATACAGGTGAACTCAAAGTAGAATATCGTGCAAAGGTCCATTTATTTCAGTCATTCAACTTAAAAAGGTGAAGCAGATATATGAAATAGGAACCCTTTGCAGGTGTTTTGGATGAATTAGCTGATTAGCGTCTGACACTTTGAGACTAGATTATGGAACATTTACACAGTACTCTAATGGTCTGAGATTTTGGTTTTGGGGTTCTCATAAGCTGTAAGCCATAATCATCAACATTATAACAGGCTTGAAATATCTCGCTTTGCATGTAATGAGTCTATTTCATATATTAGTTTCCCCTTTAAAGAGAACCCGAGGTGGGTTTGAAGAATATTATCTGCATACAGAGGCTGGATCTGCCTATACAGCCCAGCCTCTGTTGCTATCCCAAACCCCCCTAAGGTCCCCCTGTACTCTGCAATCCCTCATAAATCACAGCCACGCTGCTGACAAACAGCTTGTCAGAGCTGGCTGTGTTTATCTCTATAGTGTCAGTCTGCTGCTCTCCCCGCCTCCTGCACAACTCCGGTCCCCGCCTGCACCCTTTCCCTCCCTGCTGATTGGAGGGAAGGGACGGGGGCAGGGACTGGAGCTATGCAGGAGGCAGGGGAGCAGCTGAGACTGACACTACAGATGTAAACACAGCCTCACAGCACGGCTGTTATTTATGAGGGATTGCAGAGTGCAGGGCGACCTTAGTGGGGTTTGGGATAGCAACAGAGGCTGGGCTGTATAGGCAGATCCAGCCTCACTATGCAGATCACATTCTTTAAACACACCTCGGGTTCTCTTTAAGTTGAATTACTGAAATAAATGGACTTCTGCATGGTATTCTAATCTTTTGAGTTTCACCTGTAGGACCATCTTCATGCTATCTCGGGCATAGCCATTGCATCAGTTTTATATCTGTCATAGCACACGTGTGTCTCCTGTCCCCCCCACTCTCCTCAAAGAAAATCTGTAATGAAAAACACTCCCCGGGGGTACTCACCTCAGGTGGGGGAAGCCTCCGGATCCTATTGAGGCTTCCCCCGTCCTCCTCGGTTGCACGGCGGCAGAGAACATCCTCCCGGAGCGGCGGCGATGTAAATATTTACCTTTTGACTCCAGCGCAGGCGCAGTATCTGCTCTTCCCACGAAGATGGGCGAAAATAGCTGATCTCCGTCGGGCTGTTCTACTGTGCAGGCGCAAGTCTCCTGTGCCTGCGCAGTAGAGCGGACCTGACGGAGATCAGCTATTTTTGCCTATCTCTATCAGAAGAGCCACAACAGCGCCCCCGCTGGAGCCCGAAACGGTAAATATTGCACAGGCTGTCGGATTTGTCGCCTGTGCGCTCCGGGGGCTGCAGCGAGACCGACGTGGGACACAGGAGGACAGGGGAAGCCTCGATAGGGTCCAGAGGCTTCCCCCTACCGAGTTGAGTACCCCCCACAGGAACTTTTTTTCAGTACAGGTGTTCTTTAAGGCCTCTTTCAGTGTGACGTTAAAGTCGCACGTTATAAAACATTTATAACGCAGAGTAACGCACAGCAATGGAAAGTCTGTGCGACATTCACAGTGCACACGTTGCGTTGTGTGTAACGTGTAGCGTTATTAGAAAGTGCTGCATGCTGTGCATTTAGCAATGAATCTGCTGTGTTACTTGTGTTGCACAAGCTCAGTAATATTTATTTTTTCTTTTTAAAAATGTTCTGCATGCGCCGTTTTCGTTCCATAGTAAATACATTTTCCGAACTGCGACTTTAACGTCACACTGTGAAAGTGTATATGCTTAGCGTTACAGGTGGGTTGTGCGACCTTCACGTCGCATCAAATGCAACGTCCTACTGTGAAAATAGCCTCAAGGACACCCGAGACGAAAATAAACTAATGAAACAAATGAGTGTATCTATCTTCCGTCTCCTAAAAATGACTTTTTAAGTTATTCCATAGTTTTATTATATGTTTAAATCTACTTTTTAAGTTTTAACTGTTTTATTGTTTTTTGCTCAATGACACATTCATTAAAGTATGCCAGAGCTAAAAAAAAAAAAAAGCTATGAACTATTGACCCTTTTATCGCTTTCCTGCTCTCAGAAGCCATTTCTGCTAGGAAAGTGTTTTATAGTTGAAATTTGTTATCCGTGAGGGTCACACTGTAGTCACTTCCTGTCTGAGTCAGGACTGAGTCAGCCACTTACATACCTGATTACCTGATATTTAACTCTTTCAGGTTTCTTTATAGGAGGATCGATTTAAATCAAGTGAAGCCACAAAATAGCAATCTGTTTCCAAAATTTTAGTTTCACACTTTATTATATTCACAAAAAATTATTTTTCTTCTTCAAAAAGGTAGAAAATTATTTGTAAAACAGCAGAAGAATTTGTGGTACAGACATAAAAAAAGCAATACAAAAAGCAGATCATAGACGCTGTGTGCTTTGTTTGATGAAAAAAGGTAATTTTAGTTCAGGCGACGACACTAGTCCGTTTCGGGTTATTGACCATTCGTCAGGCCTTTACAAAGCATAGAGAATTATCTTGACCAGAGAATATGTAGTCATAAAAGACCAAAAATGAATTTGATTAGTAAAGAGGTATCTGTTCCAACCAGACACAACCCGGCACCTGACTGATGGCTGACATAGGGAAACTCAGCTGCAAACACCTCTTTACTAATCAAATTCATTTTTGGTCTTTTATGACTGTACATATTCTCTGGTCAAGATAATTCTCTATGCTTTGTAAAGGCCTGACGAAGGGTCAATAACCCGAAACGGACTAGTGTCGTCGCCTGAACTAAAATTATCTTTTTTTATCAAACAAAGCACACAGTGTCTATGATCTGCTTTTTGTATTGCTTTTTTTTATGTCTGTACCACAAATTCTTCTGCTGTTTTACAAAGAATGTTTTACCTTTTTGAAGAAGAAAAATAATTTTCGGTGAATATAATAAAGTGTGAAACTAAAATTTTGGAAACAGATCACTATTTTGTGGTTTCACTTGATTTAAATCGATCCTCCTATAAAGAAACCTGGTACTATTTGAGCATAGTGGTGTGCTCAAGTGTGGATCGTTACACCAACAAGAGTTCCTTTTTTGTTACCTAGGACTCACTCCCAACCATATTGAAACATTTAACTCTTTCAGGCAGAG
Organism: Hyperolius riggenbachi; assembly: GCF_040937935.1. NCBI lineage: Eukaryota > Metazoa > Chordata > Amphibia > Anura > Hyperoliidae > Hyperolius > Hyperolius riggenbachi. The sequence goes on from NC_090648.1 coordinate 42,967,077, forward strand.
AAAGAAAAAAAGGAACACAGCATAGTTATTTGTGTGCTTGGCACTGTACATACCCATGTCTATCTCATCATGTCACCTCGGGTATACACACGTCTGATTTTATGCCAGATTGTCGTTCAGACGTACACATGCCAAACTGTTGTACAAACGACCAGTTTGAACGACAAGTCACTCAGAAATATCAGACGTGTGCACGTACCTTTACATTACAGTGTTGGGGCAGCACAAGACTGAAGTCTAGCTCCTGTCCACCTGGAATTTAAAAATTTTTCACAATACAAAATCATATTTTTTTTTCTGTATTTATGAGCTTCTAGTACCTTTCGGGGGCGGGACTCTAGGAGAGGACAATGTCCATTTGGTTACAAAGAGTATATAAGGGATGGAGCTTGCTGGGGGTCATTCTTGTCCTACTCACACATTCTATCAAGGAAGAGGTCAAAGGCCTCTGGAAGTCTGGAACACGCCCTTACTAAAGTTCTGCAGGGTGCTGCACTATTAGCATAGGACACAGCCCCTCCCCAGAGGAGTCAGGTGGTCACATGACCCCTTCTTCCACAACCAAGAATTAGGTAGTCCTGCACTTCTTTTTGCTAGCCTGCAGACCATTACCGTCATAAATGACTATGACCTTTTTACCAATAAAATCACAACGATCCTGTGAAAAATAATAACTCCACGTTTCTAAGGAATAAAAAACAACAGTAGATCTTTATTTACAAAACCGTACAAATAGTGGACACAACAAGTTGACCAGCGGTCCAGAAAATATTAAGACCGGTATTTCCCTCGACTTTCACAAGATGATAAATAAAGAGTTTACAAAAATATATACATAGAAAATAGACATTCATATCCTGGTCCCTTTCATTCTTCACAATAGCGGCCCTGGAGGAGCTGCCATCTTTATTACGTAGCCCACGGAGATAACACTACGAGCTCTACTAGACCCAAAGCTTGCGACTGAATGTGAGCGGAGGAAGGGCGTGCTGTCTTCACGGCAGCTGGATCGCCCTTCCCGGCCAACCGAACAGGCAATGCCAGCCAAAACAGTCTGTGGCAAGATCATAAATAAGGCAGCTGAGGATTGATAATGATTGGATTTATCCCGGGAAAGGAGGACTTTCAGCTATTGGTGGCGTCACCTCTGGCTTCCTCTCCCCCGACGTTGCACTCCCCTCCCTCCTCCATCATGATGGACATGTCCAGGTCTTCTTCATAAGGCAGAGCATCTGGGGAGCACCCTGTGCAAGACTGAAGAGGATGGAGAAAATTATTATATGGAAATGACTCATGAAAGGTCTTGTCACTTGCAGTCAAGTGTTGGGACTTCAAAAAAAAGGTATTCCAACATCTTTTAAGACAATCTAAGGCAGACCATCAATATCACTAAGGCTCACTAAGGGTCCACACTAGGCCGAGTGCACAATGGCAGGAGATGTTCACACTCACCACAGTTGGGCATCTGGCCTGCTGCCACCATTTGAGTCCTCTGCGCTGCTGGGCTTGGGGACAAGTAAGCTCAGAGCCCCGGCAGAAACATAGGGCTAACATTGGATAGGGAGGGTTCTCATCAGCCCACCACTGAACCAATGAGGAAACCTCTGTGGTTCTATGGAGGACTCCCATTGGTCTTTTGCAGTCCAATGATAGCCCTATGGTTCTCCGATACCAGCGCTTGTCCCCCAGGCCAGCAGCGGTCAGCATGCGCGGAGGACATGAATGGAGACTGAAGACACAGAAGACCGGTAAGTAGATCCGAAACAGAAGGGGAAAGCAGTCTAGTGAGAACACACACTGTCCCCATAGGGTTTCATCGATTCCGTGAGCATCCGCAGTGTATGCAGGCTGTGGAAAAATCACGTCGGTCGGAATTGGGTGTTGAGCTCCTGTTCCGTTTGAAATGGCACGTGTAAACGGATCCGAATCTGAGCGTTCTTGGGACTAGTGTGAACAGGCCCCTAAGCGTGTAGTATGAGGGTCAACAGATTTTGATTGAATACTATGAACGGATTGTGTAGGTAAGCTCTCCTATTACATGGAGAAGGTAAAATTGGCCAATCAAAACTGTATACAGGTAGGTTTATGGACGCCTGACATACGAACGACCTGCCGATATGAACCCGTCACGACGAAGTCATTTCCGCGTGGAGGAAGTTTGAAGAAGTAGCTTCAAACTTCCCCCAAGTGCCGGCGCATGTCCCCGCAACAGTGTTGGATTCACCTTCCAGCCCGAGTCCAATGCTGTCCGCTCTCCACCTCCTGCTCCCTATAGCCGTGTACAGCACTGCTAGATGCAGCATCGTTTTGCTTCCTGTATGTCACGTGACATACAGGTTCCTGTATGTCACATGACATACAGGAAGCGTTACTGCATGTAGCGGTGCTGTACACGGCAATAGGGAGCAGGAGGTGGAGAGCGGAGGACAGACAGCGTTGGACTCGGGCTGGAAGGTGAGTCCATAGGGTACAGAAACAGAGAGCGAGGGGAAAAAGTGGGGCACAGGGGGGTAAAAACAGGAAGAGAGCAGATAGAGGCACAGGGAGGTACAAATGTAGGCACAGGGGGGTACAAATGTAGGCACAGGGGTGCAAACAGAGGGGATACAGAGGCACAAAGGGTAAAAACCAAAGCACAGGGGGTAAAAACGGAGGCAGGGGGGTTGACAGAGGCACAGGAGGTTCAAATGGAGGCACAGAGGGTACAAATGGAGGCACAGGGGTACAAACAGAAGCACAGAAGGGGTACAAAGACATAGGGGGTACAAACAGAGGCGCAGAGGGGGTGCAAACAAAGGTGGGGACACAGAGGGGGGACAAACGAGCACAGAGAGAGAACAAAGGCACTGAAGGGGATAAACAGGCACAGAGGTGGACACTGGAGGCAAAGGGGGGCACATAGGAGGCAAAGAAGACAGAGATAGCACAGTGTTCCGACTTAAGAACAGATTCAGGTTAAGAATGAACCTACAGTCCCTATCTCGTTTGTTAACCGTGGACTACCTGTATGTGTGTACGCACCCTAAAGATAAGTACACACTTGCAATTCCTGTCGCCCCGGCAGAGGTCAGAGCTCGGTCCCTTGGGGGACAAATCATAGACGAGTTCTATACAAACGTACCACTACAAGTGTGTTGCTATGGAGGGAGGCAGAGGGACAACAAGCAGCCCATGATGGCGCTCCTTTCTGTGGGGGGGATGTGAGAACAATACAATCCAGGGCTGTTTGGGGAACGCTACGGATTCAGTATGCCAGACATCGGGCTGCCACTGTACATACACTAAATGCATGCACAATTCTCACCCAAGGCGGTCTTTATTGGCCACATTTAATCTAATGTGGGTACATAGTATTAGGCTAGGACATGGATACTTACAGCGATATTAATGACGTGAGGCAGTCGTCCTCTTCTGACCCAGCTATGGACTTCTCCCAGTTCCCTCTTTTGCTCCTCACTGAACCTGGGCTGGTTTCTCTGCAGCTGTCGGAGCTTCTCCCGATCTTCCTGAAGGACAGTTTCTATGTCTCTGTAGGGGGGAAACCGTGACAGGAACAGTAAATTTAACGAGCCTCACAAATTCTAGGAAAACATCAAACATCAAGTTCTAGAAGAACATCTGGGAAACATCAGAACATCAAGTGCTAGAAGAACATCTAGAAGAACATCAAGTTCTAGAAGAACATCTGGGGAACATAAGAACATCAAGTGCTAGAAGAACATCTAGGGGAGCATCAGAACATCAAGTTCTAGAAGAACATCTGGGGAACATAAGAACATCAAGTTTTGAAAGAACATCTAGCGGAACATAAGAACATCAAGTTCTAGAAGAGCATCTAGGGGAACATCAGAACACCAAGTTCCAGAAGAACATCTAGGGGAACATCAGAACATCAAATTCTAGAAGAACATCTGGGGAACATAAGAACATCAAGTGCTAGAAGAACATCTAAAAGAACATCAGAACATCAAGTTCCAGAAGAACATCTAGGAGAACATCAGAACATCAAGTTCTAGAAGAACATCTAAGGGAACATCTAGAACATCCAAGTTCTAGAAGAACATCTAGGGGAACATCAGAACATAAAGTTTTGAAAGAACATCTAGAGGAACATAAGAACATCAAGTTCTAGAAGAGCATCTAAGGGAACATCAGAACATCAAATTCTAGAAGAACATCTGGGGAACATAAGAACATCAAGTGCTAGAAGAACATCTAAAAGAACATCAGAACATCAAGTTCCAGAAGAACATCTAGGAGAACATCAGAACATCAAGTTCTAGAAGAAGAACATCTAGGAGAACATCAAGTTTTAGAAGAACATCTAGGAGAACATCAAGTTTTAGAAGAACATCCAGGGGAACATCAGAACATCAAGTTTTAGAAGAACATCTAGGGGAACATCAGAACATCAAGTTTTAGAAGAACATCTAAGGGAACATCTAGAACATCCAAGTTCTAGAAGAACATCTAGGGGAACATCAAGTTTTAGAAGAACATCTAGGGGAACATCAGAACATCAAGTTTTAGAAGAACATCCAAGAGAACATCTAGAACATCCAAGTTCTAGAAGAACATCTAGGGGAACATCAGAACATCAAGTTTTAGAAGAACATCTAAGGGAACATCTAGAACATCCAAGTTCTAGAAGAACATCTAGGGGAACATCAAGTTTTAGAAGAACATCTAGGGGAACATCAGAACATCAAGTTTTAGAAGAACATCCAAGAGAACATCTAGAACATCCAAGTTCTAGAAGAACATCTAGGGGAACATCAGAACATCAAGTTTTAGAAGAACATCTAAGGGAACATCTAAAACATCCAAGTTCTAGAAGAACATCTAGGGGAACATCAAGTTTTAGAAGAACATCTAGGGGAACATCAGAACATCAAGTTTTAGAAGAACATCCAAGAGAACATCTAGAACATCCAAGTTCTAGAAGAACATCTAGGGGAACATCAAGTTTTAGAAGAACATCTAAACATCAAGTTCTAGAAGAACATCTAGGGGGACATCAGAACATCAAGTTCTAGAAGAACATCTAGGGGAACATCAAGTTCTAGAAGAACATCTAGGGGAACATCAAGTTTTAGAAGAACATCTAGGGGACATCAGAACATCAAGTTCTAGAAGAACATCAGAACATCAAGTTTTAGAAGAACATCTAGGGGAACATAAGAACATCAAGTTTTAGAAGAACATCTAGGGGAACATAAAAACATCAAGTTTTAGAAGAACATCTAGGGGAAAATCAGAACATCAAGTTCTAGAAGAACATGTAAGGAGACATCAGAATTTCAAGTTTTAGAAAAACATGTAAGGGGACATCAGAACATCAAGTTCTAGAAGAACATCTAGTGGAACATCAAGTTCTAATTCAGTTACTGAGAAGCAAGTGACCTCACCTTGTTGGAATCTGATAGGACATCATCACTTCATGGTCAGCATTGGCCATCAGAAGCCACAGTGGATCCTGCATGACATATCTGATGACTTTTCGCTCTGCCTCTTCCCTCTCAGCCTTCTTCACCCTTAAATCAGTCTCCGATGAGTCAATGCTTCCAAAATATTTGCTTGTATTGCTGCTTTTGCTGCTCCCTGTATGATGGAGGAGTGAGAAAGAGGGGTGAGCAAAATGATTTCTATCCTGCTAGACCTGTGAATTTATAAAACAGCGGTTTGGTTTTGTGAGCTTATGCGGCCTACAACTTGACGAATGATCTATGGGATCATTCGTGAGTCCTACGGGAGAAAAAAAGGTATAGAAATGTTATTGTTGTTGTTGATCTAAGTGCTGAGGTGTATTGTGCAAAAAGTCTGTCACAAGGACAGATACTCACTAGTACTGACTTCCAAACAACCTCTAGAAGCTAAATCAGCAAAAGATAGGTCTAGCACATGATTTATTATCTGCATTTCTACATCAAGTAGCAGCACACAAGCCTAGTAAAGGCCAGGAAAGCAAAGAGCATGCCCACATTAAACTGAAGCAGCGGATATGTGTTCTCTACTGGGGAATCACCAAGCATCTTCTGGCAGTTTGTTAGAAAAAATTGGGTTAGGTGGATGCCAAAAGAATGCTACTTTTGTACATGTATATTGCCAATTGTGAAGTTCAGTGGTGAAAAAACAATAGTGTGGGGATGCTCTTCATAGATCTGCCTAGGCAAAATTTTAATTCTAGTAAAGAGCAATATTTTTGTTAAAACATACAATGCCAATGTAGAAAACTGTGGATTTCCATCTTTTAGTAGATAGTCTGGTGAGTACCCCCTTCCGTTTTAGCGTGAGAACGTCCTGAGCACCAAGAGTTCATGCAAATGTAATGAAGTCACAGCATTTGCATCTGTTCACCACTATTGGAGAAGAACAAACTCAAAGCATCTAATAGGTACACCAACGCTTCATTTGGGCTCAAATCTTTATTGTATTTATCTGATTATGCAGCTTGTAGAAAAGTGGTATACCTGGAGATTAGCAGTTGCATCCAGACTCCCTAGGGACCGGCATTCATGGGGAATGCTTATGTTTTTTATTTAGATTTTAAAAAGTTTGACAGAATCTGGTGCGGAAGAACCTGATGGGCTTGCACAGAGTCCAAACCTGAACCTTATTGAAACTGTGGACTGTATTGAAAGAGGTCAGCACACATCTTGCACATATCTTTGACCCTGTTTGACCATTTTTCACATTTCTAGCTTGGTGTGTTGTGTGGAAAATAATGAAACACCTCTGATAGCATTACTCACTGGTTCCACAAGCAGATGTGCTGCCACCATTCGATCCCATGGAGCCTGAAGCGGCAGAGCCTGTGCCAGAGCAGGAGTCCTCCTGGAGAAGGAGGTCCAGAAGATCACTGGAGCTAGAGAGGGCATCATTGTGCGAGGAGGACTCCTGGGGATCACCCTGGATTTATGGAGAGATGGGAACACTTTAGAAAAATGCTGGACAGGAGCAAGGGAGGAGGTACAAAAATAGCTAGCAAGAGACCTACAGACAAGATGCAGAGGATGAGGGCAGGTCAGGGTGATGGGGATACAAAGTGATAGTGGCTCCTTCCACGTATAACTGGCAGAGGAAGAGCACTTTCCAAGTGAAACTCCTCCAACTTTGTTACTCTCCACTAGCTATAAAATGAGCAGTTTCTACTTTGTTCTTTAGATTTTTAATCCTATTAAAATTTGAAGGCGAGAATGATATTTACCAAAATAGCAGATAATAGAGGATCCAAGAGTAATAGAAGAAAACCTGACCTCTCTCAAAGTAAACCTGTAGGATTTTAAACTTTTAGCAGTCAAATCAAGTAAAATTTAATTTGGCTGCAGGGCCAAATTCTTCCTGCAGTGTGGAAGTGTGCCTTCCCTGTAGATAATAGGATAACAGAAGAGCCAACAGGATAAAAAACACTAAAAGAACTTAAAAACCCATCTTGGTAATAGAGGAGGTAGTGGTGGACTCACCCCCTCCAAGCAGAACATACGACTGTGGATTTTCAGTAAAAAAATTTTATTGGATACTCCAAATTAAGTGCAACACGTTTCGCGGGATACAAACCAGCTTCATCAGGCAAGAACAGCATCTGCCAGTATCATCAACACTGAGCTCCTCTGTGCCTTCCCTTGGCCTGCAGGGTATGTGGCAGCAGGGTATACAGAGGGGACGGCAGAGAGATTTTATAGTCACCTGTCTGGACGGCTGAATCGGCTTCTCCTCTCCTCCACAGCAGTGGCCATGTAATCCTGACATGTCTTCTCGGTTCTGACCACATGATATGACACGTGATCGGAATCCAGGAGACAATGTCAATGTTACAGCGCCACAAGTTGGTAAAAAGAGGAATGATGGAAGAGTCCACCACCAGATGGCGCTGTAACGTTGAAACGGTTTCCTGGATCCCGGTCACGTCATATCATGTGATCGGGTCCCAGAAGACCTGCAGGAAGTTCAGAGCTGCCAGTGGAGGAAGAGAAGAAACCATCTGGAACAGGTAACTATAACTGCTCTCTGCTGCCCGAACATTTGGCTGCACTAGGTTAAGAGTGCAGAGCAGTTTCAAAGGAAATATTTAGTTTGAAACTGCTAACAGGTTAAAAGCAAACATTTGTGTACCTATCTCAGGAGAGGGAAGCCTGTACATCTTCCAGAAGCTCCCCCCTCTCCCTCCACCTGCCCGTTCTAGCACTGTCCTCCTGAAGCTCACTGCGCCTGAGCAGGAGCACGGACCTCCTCGGGTTTCAGAGGAAAAAGACAAGCCCGATCGAGTCCATGCTACTTCACGAGATGTCAACAATGATGATGGTTTTGCGGAGGACACAGCACTGGAACAGGCCAATGGAAAGGGATGGGGGAAAGCCTCTGAATTAGGCTTCCCTGTATTGAGGCAAGTACCCATTTGAGGCAGTCTTTTTCCTACAGAAAACTTTAGGGCAGGTAAAATTACACCATATGGACACAAGTGCATTATTGGAGACGCTGAAAATGCTCACCATGCAGTTCTCCGGTTGTCTGTCCTCTTCTTCGTTCCCTGTGCCTGGTTTGGGTCCTCCAGTTGTAGCATTGCCAGGGGTTACACCCCCTTTGACTCCCTTTCCCTCTTCTTCCAGTTCCCATTCCCCTCCTGGTCCTCCTCCAGCACTGAGTTGAGGCAGCTCCTCCATCTGCAGTAAGTCAAGCTGTAACGGGGAGCTGCACCGTGATGGGAAGAGTCTCTGGGGCGGGGAGGAGGAGCGGGACGGGGGAGGGTTATTGCAGGTTGCTGCAGGAGTGGGAGGAACCGGTGTGGGAAGTGGAGCCTCGGATGCCGGTGTTGGAGCTCCAGCAGGGGGATTGAATTGAGGAAATCCCGATACTCCCGGATAGAAGGTTGGTGCTACTGGAGGAGGCTGAAAGAGATAGTTGGGGAGCACTAAGGCAACGATAGGTGTGACCATAGGGTATCTAGGCAGTGATGGTGCTGGTTCGGGAGCAGGAGCTCGTGGTGGGAACATGGGGAGGGGATAACCAGGCATGACTGGAGGAGGAGGAGGGAGGAGAGGAGCTTCGGGGTGGTGGGTTGTTGGCATGGAACTCGGTGACAGAGTTTTGCCCTGCTTTGGCCTCTTGGCTTTGGATTTTCTGCTTTTGCCCCGGCGGCCACCGTTAGTAGTGCCGTCCCGTGAGGCAGTGCCAGGATTGCTGGTAGAGGTATGGTGGGCGTGGTGGGCTCGTGACGGCTTCGATGCTGTTCAGAAAAAAAAAGAAGAAGTGTAAATTTACATTCTAACACTGTAAAACAATATGTTTCCTGAATTCTGATCTTGTCAGGTCTGGAAATCACAAGGTAACATCACAGCTGTCAGCATAGCTTCCTTATAAACAGTGATGAGGGTAACTCATCTGCTGCTGCATCAAACAGGAATTCTACAGGCCTATTCCCCTGAATTTCACAGACCTGGACCCCCCCCCCCCCCCCCCACACACACACACACACACACACACACACACACTTTACTGTCTCCTATCTTATTATCTCTCTGTCTTAACCCCGTCCTTCCTTCACCTCCTCCCCATTGTCTTTTTCTTACCCCTTCCTCTCCCCCTTCTTTACTGCCCCTCCCCCTTCCTTCTTAACCCCTTCCTAACCTCTCCCCCCCCCTTTCCTCCCCCCCTCTTTACTGTTTCCTCCCCTATTGTATCTCTTTTATAGCCCTTTTCTTCCTCTTTACCCCTCACCATCTTTACTGTCTCCTCCCCTAATGTATCCCTTTCTTAACCCCTTCCTATCCCCCTTTTTTACCTCTCCTCCCCCCGCTTTACTGTCTCCTCCCCTGTTGTATCTCTTTCATAACCCCCTCCTCTTCCCCCTCCCCCTCTTTATTGTCTCACCTCCTATTTCTAACCCCTTCCACTCCTCCCTCTTTACCCCTCCCCTCTTTACTCTCTCCTCCCCTAATGTATCTCTTTCTTAACTCCTTCCTATCCCCCTTCTTTACCTCTCCTCCCCCTTCCTCTCCCCCCTCCTTACTGTCTCATCCCCTATCTCTTTCTTAACCCCTTCCTCTCCCCTTTTATTACTGACCCCCCCCCCCCCTTCTTTATTCACTCCCTCTCTCCCTTCTTTATTGCCCCCTCCCCACAATTTCTCTTCTTTCCTCCCTTTCTTCACTCTTCCCTCCCCTCTTTCTCTTATCTCCCCCCCCCCCCCCCCCCTCCTTGCTGCTGCTTCCTCCTTTCCTTTTCTCTTCTTTAGCATCTCCTCCTTCCTTTCTGCTGTGTCCTTGTTGCATGCAGCAGCACACAGAGGCACACTGTAGGTAGCATCCCTCCTTCTCCTTAAACCACCCACTGATGTCTCCTGCATGGCATGAGAACTTTCTCCTGCCTTCTTCAGTGAGAACTGACCTCTGGGTCCCCGCTGGCTCTGGTCCTCCCATACTCCTGCAGGGAGGGGGTCAAACACACGCAGCTGGCTGAGGTTGTGTACGCGGGTCAGGAAGGCCTGCTCCTCCCTCTGCGTGTGCGCGGACAGGACCTCTTTGGTCAGCCCCAGCGGCCGCAGTGGTGGGGCTGGTGCTGCGGGGTAGGACGGCTCTTCCACCGGCACCATCTCAGCTGGAGAGAGGAACAAAGAGAACAAATATGTTAGTTCACAAATCCCTTTTAGGACTCCTCTATGCAAATATTTGTGATCATTTAAGTACAAGGTTAAAACAGGGTGCAGCCATGTTACTAATTTTGCAAAGCCTCAGGGGGTTTTCAATAATAAAGTAAGGCACAGTGGTAGCTCTCTTGTCTAGATACAACCCTTATCGCACCAAATAATCAAATTCTGCTCACTGTCCTATTCAACGCCTCAGTCTGAGCAGTCTCTAATCTGAAAGATTGCCATGCTCTGTTCTTGGGTTACAGCTACTTGTTTCCTATATTAGAGTGTTAAAGGGTTACCTGAAGCAAGAGAAGGACGTGGAGGCTGACATTTTTATTTCCTTTTAAGCAATACCAGTTGCCTGGCTATCCTGCTGATCTTCTGCCTCTAATACTTTTATCCATTGACCCTGAACAAGCATGCAGCAGATCAGATGTTTATGACTGAAGTATGATTGGATTAGCTACATGCTTGTTTCAGGTGTGTGTGATCCAGAGACTACTGATGCCAAAGAGATCAGCAGGACTGCCAGGCAATTTGTATTGTTAAAAAGCAAATAAATATGGCAGCCTCCACATACCTCTCACTACAGCTTCCTTTTAAGAGTACTGAAAATAGCAATAACTGAGGAGTTAATCAATAATACTTCTATGACTGATTTTCTTTTAGCTCTGTTCAAGAATACAAGCATGTCAAAGTCTTTATTTCCTTTGCAAACACTGGCCATAACCCCAGGTACAATCAATCAACGGAATATGTGACATCGCTGACCAGGTTCTTATTGTAATACAGGTATAATAAATCTGAAATAACTATAAGAAACATTTCATACTTGTTTGATTAAAAGGAAGAAAAAGTGGGAAAAAAGGGGAAAAAATTATGTTTTTTACGAATAAATTGGACAAAAAGCATTAAAAAAAACCACACACACGATAAGCTCCCTCCGACACTGGCCACACAAATGTTACAATTTAATAAATAATTCCCTCTTTTTTTGCAGTGTGTGTCCCACGCCCTATTGGGCGGTGTTGGGGGGGGGGGGATTTCTTGCACTACACATTAAATGGTGAATACTGGCAATAATTAATGGACTGTGGGCTTTATACTGATTTTTTTAAGCGACTTAAAGAAATTGTAAACTTAAAAGAACAAACTAATTTTCAGTCAACATTCTGTGTTAAATGCAAATATTTTAAACTCTACCATCCTTTTGAACATAATACAGTAACCAAGCAGCTCGGGGTGACCCAAAACCACAAGGAAAGTATAGGAGACTATACACACCATACAATTTTCTGTTAAGGTGGTCATACATTAGAACGATTATGGGCAGATTCGACCAAAAGACAAATTTACACTACAGGCCGATTCCCATCCGATTTCAGCATGAAATCATCAGGGAATCGGCTGAGCCACCGCGTCTGCCCCGCCGCTGCCCCTTAAATGTATGTAGTGTGTGCATTTATACATTACCTGTCCTGTAGCAGCTTCCCCACGGTGTCCGTCTATCTCGCCGGGTAACAGCCGCATACACACTCTGACGTCAGACGCTATGCGCCGCCGGTGTGTATGCGGAACCCAGCGAGAAGGACGGAAACCGCGTGGAGGCTGACACCGGACAGGTAATGTATAAATGCACACACTACTTACATTTATACATTGCGGCGGGGTTTTCGTCATCTCATCGCTCGTTCGCAATTCGGGCGCCGTACCACCGCGCACCCGACTAACCAGCTTCGGCCCTAAATGTTCCAGCCTGCGCGATCGACCGTGCATCAATTTCTGACCCTTTGTTAGTCGGGCATGCACTTGGCAGCACCAATTTTCATCCAATTTGATTATAATAATCAAATTGGATGGCCGATTGGTTGGTTGGTCGGCTAGTGTATGGCCCCCTTTAGATTTTCTGTAAGATTTTCTGTAATTAGATTATTTTCTGTAAAGTATTGGTAGAGACTGGTCATTATCTCTGGTGCATTGTCTTCTGGTTATCTCCTGCTGAGTAGAACAATGCTTAATTGCTCGGCAGATAGATGGTTAGATAATTTCCAACATGTTGGAAAGTATCTATCTGGCAGGTAAATCTAACAGAAAATCTTAAAGAAAATTGTATGGTGTGTACTAGGCATTAAAGAGACCAAAGAGCCCTCCTACTAAAAAGCAATGCTTAGTGTGGTTTGCCTTCTGTTTTAAAGAGAACCCGAGGTGGGTTCTAAGAATGTTATCAGCACACAGAGGCTGGGTCTGCATATACTGCCCAGCCTCTGTTGCTATCCCGATCCCTGCTAAGCCCCCCTGCGCTCTGCTATGCCCCCATAAATCACCCAGCCGTCCCTTCTCTCCCCGCTGATTGGAGGGAAGGAACGCGGGCGGTGACCGGAGCTATGGAAGAGGCGGGGGAGCGGCGAGATTGACACTTACAGAAGTGACACTTACACGCTGTGTGTCGACAGCACGGCTGGGTGATTTATGGGGGTACAGCAGAGTGCCAGGCTTAGGAGGGATCGGGATAGCAACAGAGGCTGGGCAGCATATGCAGACACAGCCTCTGTATGCAGATAACATTCTTAGAACCCACCTCGGGTTCTCTTTGAAACAGAAGGAAAACCACACAGTATTGCTTTTTAGTAGGAGGGCTTTTAGGTCTCTTTAAAGTGGATTTGTACTTAACCACCCTGGCGTTGCATTAAAATCACCAGGGTGGCGTGCGGACAGTTTTTTTTTTTCTGAATCATTATAGCTCACTGAAAGTTAGCTACATGATACACCACTAGAGGGCGCATCTGCCCATCTAGTCCGATCGCCGCCGGCTTTTACAGCAAGCAGAAAATCATGTTGTAAATGGGATTTTTTGCTTGGCTTCCCTCGTCGCCATGGCGACGATCGGGATGACGTCATTGACGTCATCCACGTCATGGCGTCGGGGGGTGTCCGATCCAGCCCCATAGCGCAGCCTGGCACTGATTGGCCAGGCTGTGCAAGGGGGGGGGGCTCCCTTACGCCGCCGCTAGCGCGGGCCCCACACGCAGCTAGCAAAGTGCTAGCTGCGTGTATTAAAAAAAAAAAATCAAAATCGGCCCACAGGGGCCGGAGATATCCACTGCGGCGGTAATGGACAAGCTGAGCTCGTCATTACCGCTAAGGTGGTTAAAAAAAAAAAACGCTCCAGGGATACTTACCTCGGGAGGGGGAAGCCTCTGGATCTTAACGAGGCTTCCCACGTCCTCCGTTAGCAGGCCCGGGTCCCCCGAAGTGCGGCGATGTAAATATTTACCTTCCGCAATCCTGCACAGGTGCACTAGCTGATCTTCCTTCGAGTTAAGGCAGAAATAGCCCAAAGCGATTGATCCGGTCGGGTTCGGCTATTTCCGCCTAGCCCGAACGAAGAACCGCTACTGCGCCCGCGCTGGATCCCGGAGAGGTAAATAGATCAAGCCTTGCCAGGCTTGTTGGGGGAGGATTTGGGGGAGCCTGCGCTGGATTCCCTGAAGCTACAGGGATGGGGGAAGCCTCATTGGGACCCTGAGGCTTCCCCCTCCCGAGGTGAGTACCCCACAGGGGATGTTTTTTTTAATACAGTCTGCTTAAGTCACCTATACTTTCCCTGTGGTTTTGGGTCACCCCGAGCTGCCTGTTACTGTGCTGTACTGGTTCGAGCCCTATCCTATAGAGCCATATCAATGCCAGCCATGTACTGATGAGGGCCCACAGTCCGAAACAGGCTGTCTGCATGTGGGGTTGGTGTGGCTCTGTTAAATGTAAAGCTATAGGCTTGCTATACACCAGCGGTTCTGGATGCCAGCCTGGCTTCTGGGGCATAAAGAGATCATTTACATATTCAGTAGTGGTGCATTGTGGGTAACCACAGATGTTCACTTTAAGCTGAATTATCACAAATTCCTTCTGTTTTAAGAAGGCAAACCACACTTAGTTTTAACATAATTGTTATTAACAAATTCTACCACCAAACTTTCTCGGGGGTATGAAAAATGATTCTTTAAAAAAATTAAAAAAAAATCTATTATCTAAAGAGGGGATAAAAAGCCAATACAATAATTTCAGGAAAAATATATATATATAATAGATCGCCCTACCACGTGGCCACCATAACCAGGTGCAGAGTAAGGAAAGCATAATGGTCATCACTGGTTGATCATTGGTCAGAAAGTGAGGGAACAAGGTGTGTGGATGTGCATCCCGGTAGACGAGTTAAACGATGCAACCAAATAAGACTTGACAGATCCGGGCACCAGACCAGTTTGGAACGCAGAATTCACCACTTTAATACATCCTCAGCACGACAGACATACAGAACAGTGCAGACAGCCTGACAGCCGTTTCGCAGGTCACACCCACATTGTCAGAGGCCACAAATAAAGTGGAGATTACTTGTGGCCTCTGACGAAGCATGTGTGACCCGCAGAAAGGCTGCTTGCACTGTACTGTTTATCTGTCTTGCTACATTAAAGCAGTGATTTCTGCATTTCAAAGTGGTCTAGTGCCCGGATATGTCAAGTCTTATTTGGTTGCAGCATAACCAGGTCTCGAGGATTCAGTACAGCCAACCCCACCCAATATCTCACAGGTCTGACACTCCTACTCTAAGCCTGTTTTTAACCGGCAGCTTGTGTGTGCCATCCTAGCGGAAAGCCGGGATATAATGGCTGAGTGAGGGAGTTCTGTGCACACGTTCACTGAAAGGTGAAGTTTTGGAATCGTACGAGGAAGGGCGTACCTTCCCTTCCAAGTGGCGACAGATCCACAACACAAGACCAAAAAAAAATCTACTCTAAATAGCCAACTGCAGGTAGTTTTTTTTCATTGTTCGCCAGTCCCGCCACCCCGAATCCTCAGCAATTACCGCAATCCGGAGGCTTTTTGTCTCCTACGTGGACAATCGTGCTGCTGAAGCTTCCTTGACTGGTGATGGACACCACGCTCTCGGCTTTGCTGAGTGGTAGAGGAGGCAGTGGGGCCAGTGGTGAGGAGCTCACTGCTGCCGGTGCGGGTGGGGGAGGCAAGTCCTGCTGCCGCGGTTGGCCAGCCGTGGGGTCTGTGAAGAAATTCAAGGTACACAACAGAACTCATACATTTCCTTTCGGTAATCTCGGTCAGTTGTATCTCCACGTGTTGGAAGTCTCACCTTCTTTGTCACTCTCTCCGGTCCTCTGTTTCTCCTCCTCCGAGGTGGACGAGGTGTAGGAAGAGGAGCCGCATTTCCTTTTCACCGTACTCGGCAGGTTACAGCTTTCCAGGTACCTACAGAGAAGACAAGACACAAGGTCAACAAGGAGCCAGAGAGGATTCCATAGTCACATTGGCCTCAATTCATCAGAGGTTACCAGCCTATTTATCGCATGGTAGGTAATTTACCTCAAAATAGCAATTCTCCAGAAGTATAGGGTGAAATACAGACAGGTAGAAATTCATGCGAAATTCGTGCGATAAATAGGCGATAGTTATTCCATATTTTTTCTCAAACTCACAATTCACCAGGGAAAAAAGGGGGTGTGGCCATTCGTTATATTAGATCTATTTATCTCCTGCATGTACCTGCCGATATGTGGTTTTTCTCACAGCTGCTGCAGCTCACTCTGCAGCTAGATTTCTAGCAGCACACAGTAACAGCTTATACTGTACATATTTCAGGCACCAGAGAGCAGCCCAGTTACAATATTAAGCATATTAACCTCCCTGGCGGTACGCAGTTTATGAGGCTGCGTCCGCGGGAGGGATTAAAACTTGTTTTAAACTGCGTAGCTAGTACTAGGCTAGCTACCTGTGGCCCCCAAGTCCCCCGGCACCTACAGTGGAGGAAATAATTATTTGGCCCCTCACTGATTTTGTAAGTTTGTCCAATGGCAAAGAAATGAAAAGTCTCAGAACAGTATTATTTCAATGGTAGGTTTATTTTAACAGTGGCAGATAGCACATCAAAAGGAAAATCGAAAAAAATAACCTTAAATAAAAGATAGCAACTGATTTGCATTTCATTGAGTGAAATAAGTTTTTGAACCCCTACCAACCATTAAGAGTTCTGGCTCCCACAGAGTGGTTAGACAATTCTACTCAATTAGTCACCCTCATTAAGGACACCTGTCTTAACTAGTCACCTGTATAAAAGACACCTGTCTACAGAATCAATCAATCAAGCCGACTCCAAACTCTCCAACATGGGAAAGACCAAAGAGCTGTCCAAGGATGTCAGAGACAAAATTGTAGACCTGCACAAGGCTGGAATGGGCTACAAAACCATTAGCAAGAAGCTGGGAGAGAAGGTGACAACTGTTGGTGCGATTGTTCGAAAATGGAAGGAGCACAAAATAACCATCAATCGACCTCGCTCTGGGGCTTCACGCAAGATCTCACCTCGTGGGGTGTCAATGGTTCTGAGAAAGGTGAAAAAGCATCCTAGAACTACACGGGAGGAGTTAGTGAATGACCTCAAATTAGCAGGGACCACAGTCACCAAGAAAACCATTGGAAACACATTACACCGCAATGGATTAAAATCCTGCAGGGCTCGCAAGGTCCCCCTGCTCAAGAAGGCACATGTGCAGGCCCGTCTGAAGTTTGCCAATGAACCAGTATTGTATAGATACAAGCGGCTGGGCACATCCAGTAAAAAACAAACTTGTGCACCTCCTTCTTTTTTTGCTACATTGGTGAGTTTGCCAATGAACACCTGAATGATTCTGTGAGTGACTGGGAGAAGGTGCTGTGGTCTGATGAGACCAAAATAGAGCTCTTTGGCATTAACTCAACTCGCTGTGTTTGGAGGAAGAAAAATGCTGCCTATGACCCCCAAAACACCGTCCCCAGCGTCAAGCATGGGGGTGGAAACTTTTTGCTTTGGGGGTGTTTTTCTGCTAAGGGCACAGGACAACTTAATCGCATTAACGAGAAAATGGACGGAGCCATGTATCGTGAAATCCTGCCAGGAAACTGAAAATGGGTCGTGGATGGGTGTTCCAGCACGACAATGACCCAAAACATACAGCAAAGGCAACAAAGGAGTGGCTCAAGAAGAAGCACATTAAGGTCATGGAGTGGCCTAGTCAGTCTCCGGACCTTAATCCAATATAAAACCTATGGAGGGAGCTCAAGCTCAGAGTTGCACAGAGACAGCCTCGAAACCTTAGGGATTTAGAGATGATCTGCAAAGAGGAGTGGACCCAACATTCCTCCTAAAATGTGTGCAAACTTGGTCATCAATTACAAGAAACGTTTGACCTCTGTGCTTGCAAACAAGGGTTTTTCCACTAAGTATTAAGTCTTTTATTGTTAGAGGGTTCAAAAACTTATTTCACTCAATGAAATGCAAATCAGTTGCTATCTTTTATTTAAGGTTATTATTTCGATTTTCCTTTTGATGTGCTATCTGCCACTGTTAAAATAAACCTACCATTGAAATGATACTGTTCTGAGACTTTTCATTTCTTTGTCATTGGACAAACTTACAAAATCAGTGAGGGGTCAAATAATTATTTCCTCCACTGTATATACCCCTATCACTTCAATTGTCCCTTTAACGCAACCAATTTTTATATCATCTAAAGAAAATACAAGTTATGTTTCAAGAGTTTGTCAGAGACGAAGGCAGCAGCACACGGTCACTTCCTGTTCTGGCCACTTCCTGTCCCGCCTGGTCACTTCCTGTCCCCCTGGGTATTTCCTGTTCCCCTGGCCACTCACCGGATGATGCTGTCCAGGCAGTTGATCTGCTGGTAGGAGTAGTTGGAGTTCTCCTTTCGGGGCAGCTCTTCTGGGACACTGGGGATCCGGGCGGTGTCAGTGGGTGTGTTGTCTATGGTGGCTTCAGGCATTGTGCGAGGCGGGGCGAGAGCTGAAGGGAGAAAAGTCATGTTATTATCCTCCTGGACTGTAATATTACATGGCGCAATGTGAGGAATGGAGAAACTCTTCAAGCTTTTTTTCTAGTCAAATTCATATGTGTTTTTTTGTTTCTGGGATAGTATGGCTGTCCCTCGTGCTTTAAACCCAGTTTCTTAAAAGCTTGAGAATATTCTCGCTCTTGAATGAGCACGCCATCTTCTGGCTGCGTGTGGCAAATATGAAATATTCAGATGTGATACATCCCAGTTACCCGGGTTATGACCCTTTTCCACCGGCTATGTTAAGCTACTATTATGCAAATGCTTGTGATTCCACGACCGCAATGGTAAGCTGATTTTAATGATAATCGATGCGTATTTTTCCACCAGTGCGATTTTAACTTTGCAATTTTTAAAAGTGTAACTTGCTGCATTTTTTTCGTGCGCTTGCGATATTGTGGAGAAAAACGCAAAAGAAAATCGCAATTGCATCGCAGCTCCGCGATCGTACATTCTGATGGAAAGGGGCCCTTAAAAATATTGAAGAATGCGGAAGACAGCGCTTTCCACGAGGGCCGGAAGGAGGAAGCATCGGAGTCACGTGGAACGCACATAAGTGAGCTGCTCTGACGCTGTCCGCTTGTTCTGAAATGGTGCTGATCTGTGGTGTGCAGAGTATTCGGAAGTCCAAATTAGATATTATTATTATTATTATTTAGTATTTATATAGCGCCGACATATTACGCAGCGCTGTACAGTGTATATATATATATATATATTGTCAAAAACTGTCCCTCAAAGGAGCTCACAATCTAATCCCTACCATTGCCATATGTCTATATATCCTACAGTGGCTGGATAGTGTAATGGTTAAGGGCTCTGCCTCTAACACAGGAGACCTGGGTTTGAATCTCGGCTCTGCCTGTTCAGTAAGCCAGCACCTATTCAGTAGGAGACCTTGGGCAAGTCTTCCTAACGCTGCTGCTGCCTATAGAGCGCGTCCTAGTGGCTGCAGCCCTGGCGCTTTGAGTCCGCCAGGAGAAAAGCGCAATATAAATGTTCTGTGTTTTGTTATATTATGTAGTGTAAGTACTGTAGTCTAGGGCCATTTTTTTAGGGGGAGCCAATTAACTTATCTGTATGTTTTTGGAATGTGGGAGGAAACCGGAGTGCCCGGGGGAAACCCACGCGGACACGGAGAGAACATACAAACTCTTTGCAGATAGTGCCCTGGCTGGGATTCAAACCAGAGACCCAGCGCTGCAAGGCGAGATATGCAAACTACCAACACTGGAAACCACAAGAAAATAAGGGGGGCGGGGGGGGGGGGGGGGGTAACATACCCTGAAAATGTCCTCGCTGAGGGGGGCGTATCACCCGGGAGCCCAGGAACATTTGCTGCCCCTGGTTCTTCACCGTGTGGACATTCTGGCAAAACTCCTGAAATGTCATCTGACAGGAAAAGGAAGACAGAGTTATTGGTCACGACGGGAATGCAAACACCACAAGGCCTGCAGCAGCCAATCAGATCGCTGGATGTCACACTCACGGGTTTGGGCTCTGCTCCCTCCTCGGTGACCATGGCGTTGCTGTCGCTAGATGATGCGTTGCAGTGAAACGGTTCCTGAGACGTGTTGCTGCCGCCGCTACCGTTGCCGCCACCAGGGGTCGTGCTGTGAACGGGCTGTGACACACAATGCACACACTGATATTAATACCACATCAAAAAGCATGGCAACAGTCATGGTGAGATAAAAACAACAACATATTACTATAGAGATAAGGGGCAGAAAATCCCTGCCAATAAATGAAGTTATGAAACACCACCTGTGTCCCAAGTTAATAGATATCACTATGACCAAAAAGATAGAGTTTGTTTATGTAACATAAGCCAGATTGCAATAAACACATATGCAACTGTTCCAATAATCTAAAAATATCATAACTAAGAGAACATATAAACAAAAAATACATCATAATAATTGTGTGTCACTGACAACACGCGACAAGTACGTCACGTGACAAGTACAACAAGAGCAACTTGATCCCTGTTTGTCAGCACCCTCAAGGGCAGAGAAAACGATAATTTATCAGTCATTTCTGATTGGACTGCTAAGGAATTTACTACTAATCAATGGACAATTTAATCCATTTGGATGGACTCTTCCTGGATCGAGAAACACTGACTTGTGTGGACACTTGTGTGGCAGGCCCTACAGTCTGAGAAGAGGCTATCGGAATAGGGTAGGGGGGAGTTTTATAAATAACCAACAAGATACCAGCGGACTCCTTCTCCCCTAAATACAGTATATAACAATGTAGAACCACATTGTTGGGGATTTAGTACAATGTCGGCAAGATTTCCTAATATTTCACATTTTAAAGGTCTAAATTTCCCGAATAAAATATCGGTTAATAATACAGATATGTTATTAAAATTTAACCTAACACTATTGTCACGCAGAACCCTCTTTACCAATGCCTGAACGTAAGCGCATATATTCGTTTGCCTCTGAGGAAGTGACCCTAGGTTGCGAAACGTGTTAGACATCTGATGTTGAATGTTGCTTTGGAACTACTCAGTATCTACTTTGTTGTATGAAAAACAGAAGTTCATGGACTATTTTTAACCTCCTTAGCGGTAACCCCGTGCTGGACACGGGGTAAGCCGCCGGAGGGTGCCGCTCAGGCCCTGCTGGGCCGATTTAAATAATTTTTTTTTTGCTGGACGCAGCTAGCACTTTGCTAGCTGCGCCAGCACCCCGATCGCCGCCGCCGCGCGCCCGATCGCCGCTATTCGTTGCGGCGCGCAGCCCCCCCCCCAGACCCCGTGCGCTGCCTGGCCAATCAATGCCAGGCAGCGCCGAGGGGTGGATCTGGAGTCCCAATGACGTCCCGACGTCGGTGACGTCATCCCGCCCCGTCGCCATGGCGACGGGGGAAGCCCTCCAGGAAATCCCGTTCTTTGAACGGGATTTCCTGATCGGAGATCGCCAAAGGCGATCGAAGCGGGCGGGGGGATGCCGCTGAGCAGCGGCTATCATGTAGCGAGCCCTGGGCTCGCTACATGATTTAAAAAAATAAATAAAAAAAAACTGCTGCGCTGCCCCCTGGCGGAATGTTTCATACCGCCAAGGGGGTTAAGCAATAAATGTGGCATTTCAAGATTATTCAACCTGATTGTTGTAGCACTCCATTAAAATCCCCCATTGGAGTACTAATTCTAGAAACTGTGCCAGGATATGAATGCAAACGCTGAATGGAAGGGAGAAAGGAAGGCTTGGGAGAGCGGGAAGGAGAGAGGAAGCGAGAGGGGAATGCCTTGGCACCTACCTGCATCAATATCCGGTGGATCTGCTCTGACAGCTCCTGAATGTCGGGGTCCAGAGGCTTCATCTCTGCTCCTTTCGGCGCAGTAAAGATGTCTTCATTGAGAGGACTCCTGCAGAGGTGAACAAGACAAGCCATGTGTGGGTGAGACGCAATATTATGACGAGCGGATGGAGTAGTATTAGGAAAGAGACAGGATGACTGCAACAGCCTCCAATATAATCTACAGGAAAACTCCCATTCAGAAAAAAACCCAATATGTTTCTACAGTCATGTGTTGTGACCACTGCCCACATATAAGACCTACTTGTCTTGTTTCTATCTGTACAGCTGTCCTCTCTTCCATCCAGTAACCCTATTTGAAGCGGACCCGAACTCTAGCACAGCACACAATGAAAAGCCTTTATTCCGCATATACTTGAAGAAATTCACTGTTCTGTGTTTGCTTAGCGAATTAGTTCTTATTATCAGCTGTATATACACTATAGGATCTCTGCCTAGAGGGCTCTCCCCCATACAATAAAACACTAGGGCTTAACCCTTTCAGGAATCTCTGGAAAGTGAATCCAAGTTATAGCTTCGGGGGAAGGGGGGTTAGGATATAAACAAACTGTAATAACGATGATTTTTTTTTCACATAAATGTTATCATGCTGTGGCTAACCTTTTAGCATGGAGAGGTTCGGAACTCAGTTCAACTTTAACCCAGTTTTCTGGAAACTCAGAGAGACGGAAACTCAGCAGGGGAACTTACGTGCGGACTTTGTGCCTCCCCAGGATAAATGAGACCTTCCGGCTCCAGGGATTGACGAAGCTGCTCCAGCTGGTGTCGATGGTGACGTATTCTCCGGAACGGGCGCACAGGCGGATGGGAGAGTGGTCGAAAGGCTGACCAGCCTGCTGCAGAACTGAGGAACGATAAAAGCCTGTTATTCAATTCTGTGGTCTTTCCTACAGCGCCGCTTCTGTACATTCACTTCTATGGAACGATTTACTATTAGGCCGAGTTTTGTACAGACAGATCGCTAGCAAAGTGTTCTATTGCTAGTTCTGGAGGGAACCAAGGGCTCAGCCTGCGCTCTGACACAATGACTTGCCAAGGCCGGAACTCTCACCAACCAACCAATCACCTCGGGTGAGAAGCCTGTAGTGTGTGCAGTACGAGGCAGGTGATGTTATCTGATCATCTATACACTGATGCACTGAACAGATCTCTAATCTCTAGAACAGTGGTCCACAAACTACGGCCCGCGGGCCGAATGCGGCCCCCCGAGGCTTTTTCTCCGGCCCCCAAACACAAAATGTATCTCTTCTAGATACGGCCCACTGCACCTTTAAATATTAGCGGCCCGCATATAGAATAGCAGTGCTGGCCCCACCCATCCACATACTGTAGAAGCCAGTGAGCAGTCATTCGTTAATTCTGCATCAGGTGACACTGCTGTCCAACTGGATGGCAGGATGTTACCTGGGTATGCTTCACTGTCCGATGCATGGCTGCTGCTGGGAGTTCTCCTCCGGGCATGATTGGGGGGAACATATGCCTAGATTCAATGTACTGTTTTTCAACATCATTTTATGTATGTTCCGGCCCCCCAGCAGTCTGAAGTATGTTGACCCGGCCCTAGACTGAAAAACTTTGGGGAACCCTGCTCTAGAACTACAGAATTGCTGCCATGCAGGACAGCCTCTGATGATGCCATTTATTGTCATAAGCTCAGTCTATATTGCCCAAGTGCATTTTCAGAGTCACTATGCTCTGATAATTCTAGTACATTGATAATTCTACTTTCGGATAATGTGTGTGGGCGCCTTCCCAGAGCTCGGCCTTGAAGGATACCGGAAGTGAGAGGGATGTGGAGGCTGCCATATTTATTTGCTTTTAAACATTACCAGTTGCCTGGCAGTTCTGCAGCTTGCTACTGCATCAGTAGTGTCTGGATCACACACCCAAAGCAAGCATGCAGCAAATACAGTCAGACTTCAGTCAGAAAAATCTGATCTGCATGCTTGTTCAGGGTATATGGCTAAAAGTATTAGAGGCAGAGGGTCAGCAGGACAGCCAGGCAATGGGCATTGTTTAAAAGAAAATAAATATGGCAGCCTCCATATCCCTCTCACTTCAAGTGTGCTTTAAAATGTGGTGGCAACTAGGTTAGCCGCAATAAAATAAACCTCTGCACACTGGCTATATACTGTGAGTATCGTGACACAAAATCTTCATACACACAGATAGACACACACACAAACATACACTGTACACACACACACACACACACACAGACACCACACACACACACACACACACACACACACACACACACACCACACACACCACACACACCACACACACCACACACACACACACACACACACACACACACACACACACACCACACACACACCACACACACACACACACACAGACACACACACACAGACACCACACACACACACACACACACACACAGACACACACACACACACAGACACTACACACACACACACACACACACACACGACAGACAATGAGGGGGGGACATACAGAATGAGAGGTACCTTTCTTGTGTATGGCCAGCATGAGGGGCCGGTCCTCGGGGTGGATGAAGAAGAGGACCGGCATGCCGATAAGATCCTGCGGGAGATACCCGAGCAGAGGGACAGCCCTGGAGACAAGCATGGAAGAGAAGTCAGTGCTTGCAGTGACACACAATGGCCAGCAGAGCGACACACAGAGGACCAATGATCTCACCTCTCATCTACCTCCTGAAACACACAGCTGGGGGTGTGTCTGGTGGTGAAGATCCGCTTATCAGGAGGTATTCGGGGTGCTGAGAAATGAAGAGCACAGGTCAGCATAACAACACAGACCATTCACAATGAACTTCAGTATCACAGGGTATAAAGTAACAGCACACTCAGCACACACAGCACTTCTCCTGCTTTCAGCATCAGAAACACATCCTATATCTATATATTGCTGTACATTGGTGTGCATACTGGGTTTCCCAGAATGCTCTGGGGAGGAGGGGGGGGGGGGGGAATTCCAGCTAATCAGCTTAGACTAAGCATCACTGGGAGGGCCAATGCAAAAACAGCAGAGCCACAGGGTTAAAAGCAACCTGAAGTGAGAAGAATATGGAGACTGGCATAATTACTTCCTTTTAAATAATACCAGTTGCCTGGCAGCACCACAGGTCTATTTGACAGCAGTCTGAATTACACCAGAAACAAGCATGCAGCTAATCCTGTCTGATTTGACAAAAATATCAGAAACACCTAAACTGCTGCATGCTTGTTCATGGTCTATGGCTAAAAGCATTAGAGGCAGAGGATCAGCAGGCTAGCCAAGCAACTGGTTTTGTTTAAAAGGAAATAAATATGGTAACCTCTTGCTTCAGGTTCCCTTTAAGATTAGGCACCACCAGGGGGCAGGGATAAGGTTAGGTACCACCAGGGTGAGGGGATAAGGTTAGGCACCACCAGGGGGCAGGGATAAGGTTAGGTACCACCAGGGTGAGGGGATAAGGTTAGGCATCACCAGGGAGTGGGGATAAGATTAGGCACCACCATGGGGAGGGGGGTTAAGGTTAGGCAACACAAGGGGGCAGGGATAAGGTTAGGTACCACCAGGGTGAGGGGATAAGGTTAGGCACCACCAGGGGGCAGGGATAAGGTTAGGTACCACCAGGGTGAGGGGATAAGGTTAGGCATCACCAGGGAGTGGGGATAAGATTAGGCACCACCAGGGGGAGGAGGGTTAAGGTTAGGCAACACCAGGGGGCGGGGAAGGTTAGGCACCACCAGGGGGCAGGGATAAGATTAGGCACCACCATGGCTATGGTGTTAAGGTTAGGCACCACCAGGGGGAGGGGGGTTAAATTTGGGCACCATCAGGGGTTGGGTGTTAAGGTTAGGCACCACCAGGGGGAGGGGGTTAAGGTTAGGCACCACCATGGCTACGGTGTTAAACAGTTTACTGCTGGAATTCAGTAGTAGAATATTGGTCATTTTACCGGGCACCTTTTTTATATGTACAAGGGATGGCAGTGCTACATTCAACATACAGCAATATATAGCTAGAGGAAGGGTTTCTGATGGATAATTTCAGAATAATTACCATGAAAATGCGTATCGTGAACAATTTATTGCATTCACTATATGTCACTGCAGTGCTGCTTGAACACGGGAGGGTAACATGAGACCACCCTGACAATAAACCTGAGCTGGTCACCTGCCCCGCCATCTACCTTCCCTCCCCACCCCAGGCACATGCATTTTCCTACCTTCATAGCCCGAGTGGATCTTCTCAGCGATCAGCAGACAGCAGGGCTGCCCCTCCGCGTTGTCCGGGTCACGGATCTTCATCAGGTACGGGGTGAGGCGGAAAGGGTGATAGCGGAGGTTCATATCCCGCTCTCGGCCCCCACTGAAAACACACGCCTGCAATAAGACCAGAGCCAGGGAGACCACAGCAACAAAGGGGGGCAATACATTGCATTGGGGGGGAGGGGGGAATGTGGTGGGAGGGGCATACAGTACAGGAGAGGGAACGAGTGTGTGGGACAGTAATAAGAGGAGAAACGTCTGACACAATAAATGAGAGACAAGAGAGGCTGCGAGAGATGGAAGGAAATCAAGAGTCTCAGCAATTGGTGTGTGCGTAGTTTTGTTCATGTGCCTAAAACCACAGCGACCAATCAGCTTTTATGTCAGAGCTATTGGTGTGGCAGAAGACTACAAAAGGTATTACAGGTCAACAAGCTGAGCCGCCAATCACTGCAGATCAACAAATCTGAAACATCCTGAAGGAGAGCCTCAGATTTACCAAAATGGGAGGAGGGCAGCCAATCTACTCGTCCATTGCTGGATCGCCGTTATCTGAAGTTTGGGTGAACGTGCTTTATCGCGTGCCACTAACTGTACGAATGCATATACATTCACTCAGTGCGCTGCTCCTCTCCAAGCTGGCCATACATGTATCGATTTCGGCACTAGTCTACTTTAGGGGACCCAGTAGCAAACCTCATAGGGAACAGTTCTCCAGTCACAGCACCCTCTAAAGCACGAAGCGTTGTGATTGGCCGAATAGTGTAGGCGTGGCTTACTACAACCTATCTGAAACTGAGTAGTTCGCGAGGGTGTCGTCCACCCAATCACGCTGGCGGAATTTCCCTATGAGGTTTCCTGCTGGGTTCCCTCAACTAGGCTTCATGATCTTCAGAAACCTGCTGGATTTCATGTATGGTTGCACTAACTCACTGGCTCCAGCCTGCTGATCACCTGACACTTAACGGATAAACAGTAACCAGCACAACTGTCATCTTCGTGTTTACTATTTACCTGGATCAGTGTTTTACTTCAGCTAACATCTGGAAATATGCCTGAAGAAGGGGACTAGATCCCAGAAAGCTTGCGGAATGTAACTTTATCAGCTAGCCATTAAAAGGCATTATTTTTTACAATACGTTGTTTTTTCTACCTATATAGAATGTACTGGAAATCTGTTGCCCCCCCCCCCCCCAACATGATCAATTTTCAATTTATTGTGGCCAGTTTATCAATGAAAAGTGTTAAGCCCCGTCTACATGATACAATTCCAAGAGCGATCGTTCAAATTCGATTGGATTGATTAAATCCGAAATGTCCAATCAATTTTGATTAGTTATCAATGCAAAATCGACCACACTATCGATCGAGTTCTGATCAGACATGTCGGATTTAATCGATCCAATCGAATTCGATCGATCGCATTTGGAATTGTATCGTGTAGATGGGGCTTGGAGTGTCCATAGAATACTAGATTTTTGGCAACGATATCTGCCTGATTCAATCATCGTGATGTTTATGTATTGTATCCGCTCCCCCGGACACAGGACGAAGCACCAGACACGGGAGGAAACGAGGAGGTGCGTCAACTTGACAGATGAGGTTGCAACACTCACCTTGGGTATGGGGGAGGGTAAAATTACAAGGGTGGGCACCTCAGAAGATGGCGGTGTTATGACGATTTCCAATAGATTTCATGCTGAAGTCTATTGTATCTCTGCCGGCAGTGTTTGGCAGGTAATAGATCCCTCTCCGATCAGATTAAATCTGTCTGATGGTCGATATGGTGGCAATTGCCTAATGAATATCCAACTTCATCAGATGTATGTTGGGTGTAGATGGAAACAATAACTGCATACAGCAGTGCAATGCTGGCAGTTTGACTAAATTTACGCTAAGGTCTAACCTTGATCAGGTGGGCAAAGTGGTAGGAAAGTGATTGCTGCCAATTGAGTGTTGGCTATATCTGGCCATTATCGACCCGACTGGGTATTATACTCCATTTTTCTGTGCACCTCTTCTGATCAGTTAGCCCATAAAGTTGCAAAAAGTTGCTCACTAACAAAAAAATAAAATTAAAAAAATTCTATGACAGCGTTGCTCGTGTGTAGCCCAGCTCATGGAGAAGCAGGTGGCTAGTCTGATCAGCTGACAGATTTGTAAGGCTCTGCTCTGCTGGCATCACTTCCTGCTTCAGCCTACACAGGAAACAGAAACGACACATGACCGTGACCGGCAAATCACAGCCTTACAAATCTACCCCCTGACCGAACTGATCAAAGGCTCCTCCGTGAGTTCTGCTACAAAATAAAAACAACATGGTTTTGTGACAACCCAACAGCAGCCATATAGGTACAGGTGTCATAGTTACAGGTGTCAGGAGCCTTCTGTACAATCACTCCACAGGCAACCGTCACATTCAGCTTCTACTTCCTGTGCCTCGGACATCGTATGACCTAGCAGTCAATGCTGTTGTCTAGACACGCCTCCTGGGCCATATCCATAGGAATGAACAAGGCACTTGATAGTCTTCCACTCCAGGGCACAGGAAGTGGATGCCAGAGTACTCATGTGACTCTTCTTCTTCATACAAGAAAAATAAATACTTCTGAGGACTGCCCCTTAAAGGGAACCTAAACTGAGAAGGATATGGATTTTTCCTTTTAAAATAATACCAGTTGCCTGGCTCTCCTGTTGATCCTGTGTCTCTAATACTCTTAGCCACAGCCCCTGAACAAGCATGCAGATCAGGTACTCTGACTGAAGTCAGACTGGATTAGCTGCATGCTTGTTTCAGGTGCATTATCCACTTACTACTGCAGCCAAAGAGATCAGCAGGACTGCCAGGCAACTGGTATTGTTTAAAAGGAAACATCCATATCCCTCTCAGTTTAGGTTCCCTTTAAGGGAACATAAAGTGAAATAAATGTGCCCAGTTTAACTTACCTGGGCCTTCTTTCAGCCCCCCTGTAGTCCTCCTTGCTGTTGTTCCGGTCTGTTGCCCCTCCAAAAGCTGGCCAACTGGGCCAGTTGCGGGCTACTGCGTATGTGCAGACCTAGCTGTGCCCCTCCTCAATCTCTCTCTTTTAGCCGAGTTTGGTGCATGTGCAGTTGCAATTTTTACGAACTCTGCAAGTGCAGAATGCCCATGACTACGAGAGCGCAATCGTGGAGGAGTGCAGTCCAGGGCAGCGCATGCAGCTTTGGAAGACACAGCTGGAGAATGGAAAAGGGCGGAGTGACGGCAGAGGACCAGGAGGACTACAGAGGGCTGGAGGAAACCCCAGGTAAGTTAAACTGGCTGCATTTATTTAAAGGATACCCCAACTGAAATGTGACATAATGAGATAGACATGTGTATGTACAGTGCCTAGCACACAGATAACTATGCTGTGTTCCTTTTTTTATTTTTCTGCCTGAAAGAGTTAAATATAAGGTATGCAAGTGGCTGACTCAGTCCTGACTCAGACAGGAAGTGACTACAGTGTGACCCTCACTGATAAGAAATTCCAACTATAAAACACTTTCCTAGCAGAAAATGGCTTCTGAGAGCAAGAAAGAGGTAAAAAAAGGGGAATTTCTTATCAGTGAGGGTCACACTGTAGTCACTTCCTGTCTGAGTCAGGACTGAGTCAGCCACTTGCATACCTGATATTTAAGTGTTTCAGGCAGAGAAAGAAAAAAAGGAACACAGCATAGTTATCTGTGTGCTAGGCACTGTACATACACATATCTATCTCATTATGTCACATTTCAGTTCGGGTATCCTTTAACTTCAGGTCCACTTTAAATCAAAATAGTGATGTAGGCGATACGCTGAGCCATAATTTTAATCAATCAGACATCCAATTCTATAATAAAGACTTTCTGCCCAACCAAAATCTGTTACAAATCGGGGCCTTGGGTGATCAATTTCCATCGAATTACTGACTGAAAATTGATTGGGAACAGTGGTAATTTACAAAGCTAGCAGTAGCAGCATTTTCATCCCTATTCAGATATTATTGTGCTGAAATCTGATCAAAGTTCAGTACGTTGCCCAACAGATTTCCAATCAAGGAGATACCGATTGTTTGCTGAATTGGGTGCTCATCACATACTGTGCATGCCCACCTTAAAGGGAACCTAAACTGAGAGGGATATGGATGTTTCCTTTTAAACAATGCCAGTTGCCTGGCAGGCCTGCTGATCTCTTTGGCTGCAGTAGTGGCTGAATCACACACCTGAAACAAGCATGCAGCTAATAAAGTCTGACTTCAGACAGAGCACCTTATCTGCATGCTTGTTAAGGGGCTGTGGCTGAAAGTATTAGAGACTAGAGCTGCTCAAATCCGGATCCGGGAGACATCCGGATAGTTATATCCGGATATCTCCCAGTTACCTGTGCAGGGAGGCGCTGAGGGACGGACCGAAGAAGACGTCGGACAGGTAAGATTGACCCCCCCTCCCCCCGCGCCCGCACAGGTAAATGGGAGCTATCCGGATAGCAACTATCCGGATGTCTCCCGTATGCGGATTTGAGCTGCTCTATTAGAGACAATGGGCTCAATTCACTAAGATCATGCTGGAGATAATAAGGCAAGAGAAAACTTACCTCACACAGTGAGTCTTATCTCTGCATTCCTTAAGTTACCTCCTCTGTAGTTAATTTACCTCCTCTGTAGTTATTTTCACACGCAGTTAATAAACAGCCTGTCTTTAACTCTGGAGTTATTTTAAGGATTGGAGAGTTAACTTAA
The DNA here is from genome assembly GCF_040937935.1 of Hyperolius riggenbachi. Taxonomy (NCBI): domain Eukaryota; kingdom Metazoa; phylum Chordata; class Amphibia; order Anura; family Hyperoliidae; genus Hyperolius; species Hyperolius riggenbachi. Next base: position 42,997,936 of record NC_090648.1, read on the forward strand.
AGACAGAAGAGTTAACTTTAGGTTTGCCTGAGGTAAAATGTTTCCTGAATACCACATGCCTTATCACCATGGTAACAACTCTAGAAACGTTATTAGAGACAGGAGATAAGTTTAGTGAATTGAGGCCATTGGATCAGCAGGAGCGTCAGGCAACTGGTATTATTTTAAAAGGAAAAATCCATAGGTTCCCTTTAAAGGAGAGTATAAAGATGTGTTTAATTAAAGCAACCAACTACCAGTGATTGCAACGAATCTTAGAAAATTCTTTTTTCCTAATTTATAGCACACTTTGAGTGAGTGAATGAGAAAAAAAACTGACTTTTTTGTCTTCTGTTCTGCTCTGCTTCTCTCAGGCATCCCTTTGTGTTAAAAAATAACCTATCTCTGGAGATGTAATGCTAACAAAATCTATTAATTTTTCACTTCGTAAGAACCTCCCACCACCACTCCAAAAAAAGGGGGGGGGAGGGGTCTGTGCATCTTATGCATTATTTGGGCCAGCACCAAGTCCCCCCCCCCCCCCAAGCTGTCTCTTCGCCACCCTATTGCAATCCCTGCGGCCCCTGCAAAGTATAGCGTCAGCGTTCCGCCCTCACCTCTCCGGTCAGAGCGCCCTCCCTGCCTTATGTCCTGAATCTTCACCGTCACTGGCACCCCCTCTGAGTGACCCCAGTGGCATGTGTGAACTCACCAACATGCCCTTCTGTCATGTAGAAGGGGTGCCAGGCCACGATGAAGATAGACGGACATAGAAAGGAAGGAGCGCTCCGTTGGGAGAGGTGAGAGCATTCTGCTTCTGTTACACTATGCAGGGGCTGAAAGGATTGCAATGGGGTGCTGGAGAGACAGCTTAGAGGGAGACCTGGCTCTAGCTGCTGCTGCTTTCACCTTGGAAGACGCCCTTGCACCATGAAGGGGCGCACTTAACCTGTAGTGCGCCTTGCAGTTAGGTGCATCTTGCAGTCAGGTGTGTCTGTCCTGCTATCCTCAGACTCATTTAAAATAGGAGAGGCAATAGAAAAGGTCATCTATAAAACATTTTTCGCCCATTAGCAGCTGGAATAGAGTTATTGTGTTTGAGATTAGTGCACTGCTTTTGCTCTCAGACGGCAGAGCTGGATGTGCTGTAAATTCTTGGGATGCTTTGATGTCTCTCTGCTAGCAGTGACCATAGCAACTGAAAGCAAAATTCCTCTAATATTATCTCACACTGCCCCCTAATGACAAGTGGCCATAATTACACATTACATCAGTACTAATTAGAAGCAGGGAAATAGAACAAGTACAAAAAAAAATGCTAATGCTAAATTTGCCTGGAGCACAAGCTTTTAAATAAATTGGCTGGCTGCTAAAAGGTTAAATGCACTATGGGAAGGGGGAGGGGAGGGGATTCTGGTGCCTTGTGATAATTTAACAAAGGGTCAAATATCACTTTATGGGCACTCTGATGGATATGCGCATCCGAATCCTTACAGCCCTTCCATGCACTGCTATGGGGATTCGGCTGGGTTGTGCAAAAAAAAACAACCTGCAGCAGGCAGCATTTTTTAGCCCCGCACGCGGCTTTGGATGCAGCCTATTGGTCTCTGCATGTGAAATAGTGTGTGTAGGAAACGGCTGCCCTAAAAAGGCGACTTGTACAACTCTGCTTCCGGGGGGAAAAAAAGCAACGGGGATCTAAAATCTCACTGGCTGGCTGATACTACCCTCCGGAAGTCACGCACCTACGCATTTCTCCAATGTCCAATCACAGCCTTCATTCACCCAAAGTCAGCTGTGAATTTTTATATGTAGCCCCTGCAGGATATTCCTAGAGAGAGAGCTCATATATGGAATTCCTGACTTGTTTCAGGGCTTCTAGAAGAGAGAGGCTGGAGGCACAGGAATGGAGCGGAGAGAGGGGGAGTTGTGTGGGAGAATGACGCAGGATGTGTCAGTATGTTAATTATGGGGTCTTTTGTGTCACAGCTGTGAGTAGAGAGCAGAGATTACAGGAGGAGAGGAGGGGGGAGAGAGGAGGGACACTTCCGGAGGGGGGAGACTGTGCTCTATGTATACACGTATAGCGTGTCATTTCTCAAGTCTGTCACAGTTTGTGCAGAGTCTGCGTTCCTTAAGGTGGCCACACATCAGGCGACTTGCTGGGCGATCGACCGTCCGATTCAATTATTAGATATCGGAGTCAGATGAAAATCGGTGTGGCCAAGTGCATGCCCGAATGATGATGGATCGTACTGCACACTGCACATTAGGGGGACAGTGTAGGACCATCGATTTCAGCATGCAATTGATTGGAAATCTGCCTGTGGTGTGTGGGCAGCCGACAGATCTCTCTCTAATCAGTTTCAGTCAGAGAGAGATTTGTCTCTTGGTCGACTCTGCCCATCAAAGCTAGATGTATGGCTACCTTTAGATCAGTGTCTCCTGCCTATAGACACAGCGTGAGAGATCAGCAGAGGAGACAGTGTGATATAGATCAGTGTCTCCTGCCTATAGACACAGCGTGAGAGATCAGCAGAGGAGACAGTGTGATATAGATCAGTGTTTCCTGCCTATAGACAGAGCGTGAGAGTACAGCAGAGGAGACAGTGTGATATAGATCAGTGTCTCCTGCCTATAGACACAGCGTGAGAGATCAGCAGAGGAGACAGTGTGATATAGATCAGTGTCTCCTGCCTATAGACACAGCGTGAGAGATCAGCAGAGGAGACAGTGTGATATAGATCAGTGTCTCCTGCCTATAGACACAGCGTGAGAGATCAGCAGAGGAGACAGTGTGATATACTGTAGATCAGTGTCTCCTGCCTATAGACACAGGGTGAGAGATCAACAGAGGAGACAGTGTGATATAGATCAGTGTTTCCTGCCTATAGACAGAGCGTGAGAGTACAGCAGAGGAGACAGTGTGATATAGATCAGTGTCTCCTGCCTATAAATGCAGCGTGAGAGATCAGCAGAGGAGACAGTGTGATATAGATCAGTGTCTCTTGCCTATAGACAAAGCGTGAGAGTACAGCAGAGGAGACAGTGTGATATAGATCAGTGTCTCCTGCCTATAGACACAGCGTGAGAGATCAGCAGAGGAGACAGTGTGATATAGATAGGTGTCTCCTGCCTATAGACACAGCGTGAGAGATCAGCAGAGGAGACAGTGTGATATAGATCAGTGTCTCCTGCCTATAGACACAGTGTGAGAGATCAGCAGAGGAGACAGTGTGATATAGATCAGTGTCTCCTGCCTATAGACAGAGCGTGAGAGTACAGCAGAGAAGACAGTGTGACATAGATCAGTGTTTCCTGCCTATAGACACAGCGTGAGAGATCAGCAGAGGAGACAGTGTGATATAGATCAGTGTTTCCTGCCTATAGACACAGCGTGAGAGATCAGCAGAGACAGTGTGATATAGATCAGTGTCTCCTGCTAATAGACACAGTGTGAGATATGAGCAGAGAAGACAGTGTGATATAGATCAGTGTCTCCTGCCTATAGACACAGCGTGAGAGATCAGCAGAGGAGACAGTGTGATATAGATCAGTGTCTCCTGCCTATAGACACAGCGTGAGAGATCAGCAGAGGAGACAGTGTGATATACTGTAGATCAGTGTCTCCTGCCTATAGACACAGCGAGAGAGATCAGCAGAGGAGACAGTGTGATATAGATCAGTGTTTCCTGCCTATAGACACAGCGTGAGAGATCAGCAGAGGAGACAGTGTAATATAGATCAGTGTCTCTCCTACCTATTTATTGTGTGACAGAGCAGTGTCATGTCTCTATATGAATTGTGCAATAGTGTTCTTTCTTTCTCTCACATCTTCCCTTTCTGCATAGAACAACTGCAAACATAATTAGTCAACTTTTTATCTACCCTTCCCCCCCGGTTTTGCGATACCCACCTGATCCGACAGAAGACCGACTTCTCCTGAGTGTAGTCCATGGACGCTGGCTCTGTAAACAACATGAGAGGTGAAGGTCAACTTCAGAGTAATGTGCAAGTGGCCGGTTAGCTCAGTTGGTTAGAGCGTGGTGCTAATAACGCCAAGGTCGCGGGTTCGATCCCCGTACGGGCCACAAGGATACCGTACGGAGATGTAATGTAAAAATTCTATTTGTCTTGTTAACACCTATTGATTTGAAGGACAACTGAAGTGACAGGGATATTGGAGGTTGACATATTTATTTCCTTTTGAAACAATACCAGTTACCTGGCTGTCTTGCTGATGTTTCATGCATCAGTAGTGTCTGAATCACCTGCCCCGAAACAAGCATGAGACTAATCCAGTCAGGCTTCAGTCAGAAACATCTGATCGGCATGCTTGTTCATGGTCTATGGCTAAAAGTATTAGAAGCAGAGGAACAGCAGGACAGCCAGGCAATGTGCATTGTTTAAAAGGAAATACATATGGCAGCCTCCATATCCCTCTCACTTCGAGCGTGCTTAAAATCAAACCTTAATTGAATGAAAACTTTTCAGCTAATTACATTCTGGGTCTAAAGCTAAATGCTCACTTGGAATTGGATCGGGGAACCTCACAGCAACGCCATCCGACAAAGAACGTTCCCCGATCCATCTTCTTGCCTGCGGGAACGCGACACGTGGGAATCATAGGTTAAACAATCGCGGTACTTTGCATGGGAGACGTTGGGGTCATAAAGATCTGTCGTAATTGCCGCACGTCACAAAACATAATTTGTGTAACTGTGTACATGAACTCACGTCACGTGATTACAGTCACGTGATTGACTGATCTAAATCCAGTTTTTGGGAGCTGATCGGATATGCTGAAAATTAACGTTTCGACCCGCCGATCTGACAGGGAATTTCATTGAGTTCCAGCCTTAAAAGTTTTGGTTCGCTTCAGATGTACTTTAACTGCTTCCACACCTTGGACAGTTGAAATCTGTGCCCTGTTTGGAAGCTGTTATTTCTGCCAGGGCATAGATTTCAATTATCCCAGGTTAATCCCAATTATCAGTTATCCCACGTTGCTGCACCCGCTCGTTCTGCTGTCACACTTCCGTGTCTCGGTCAGGAGCCAATTTCATTTGCTTCTGAACCTGTGATTGCTGTGAGCCAATCACAGCAATCACTTCACTTAACCTCTCTGCCGCAGAGTGGCTTTCTCGTTCCTCAGTCATGCCATGTGGCGTGATGTTGCGAGGAGCTAGATTTGAAGGGAACGAGCACTCCCTCGAGCGCGTTCCCTGCAGTAAACAGTGTGCCGTCGTGATCAGCCTGCTAGCCGCAAACGGAGCTGGCAGGCTGTTATTTACATTATATATTGAAAAACACGTGTACAGCACTGCGATCTAGAGCAGCGTTGTACAGAGGACAGCCCTGTCACTTAACTGTCCCTCCAAATGGCTCACAACCTGATCCCTATCATAGGCATATGCTTATGTATGTAACGTGTAGTGAATGTAGCGTGATCTAGGGCTAATTTAGGGGAGGGAGCAGGGGAATAAAATAAAAAAATAAATAATCATTTTTAATTAATTAGAAAAAAAATCAGCAATCAAATACCACTAAAAGAAAGCTCTATTAGTGAGAAGAAAAGCAGGTAAAATTAGTTTGGGTTCTGAGTTGTATGACCGACCTATACATTGTTAAAGTTGTGAAGTGCTGAATTGTGAAAAATCACCTGGTCACTAGGGGGTATAAACCTCTGATCCTCAAGTGGTTAAAAGGGCTCAGACGGCTCTTAAAGAGGCCAGACCTATCAGGTCGCAAAAGGTTAAACAGACGACTAGAAGAGTGTTTACAGCCCAAATAAAACAGGTAAGGATGAAAAAATAGAGCACCTCCTGGTGGCTGGTTAGAGCGTTGTGCTAATAAAGCCAAAGTTCTGCGTTCATATATTTTAAAACAATTTTTGCAATGATGTCAGACTCCCCCCCATCTTACCTCCAGACGTACAGCTGCTCCATGACGGGAGGTGGTAAGGCGCGGTGGACCCATAGAAGACACTGACATCCTGCGGAGCCAGGAACTCAGCGAACGTTGCTCCTTTGAACACGTCCCTTTTGCAGTGCAGGATCTGCGAGGCTTGGTCAGAGATGTAGACGATGCGGCCGGTGACAAACGACACGGCCACAGTAAACGTGTCCTAGGAAAGAAGAGGCTGGCATTCAGGACACTGCTGGCTGTACAGCTAAAGGGCAACTCCACCCAAATACATAACATGGTCAAAAGGTGCTTAGTTAAAGATGAACTGTAGTGAAAATAACATAATAAAATTACTTATCTTTTACAATATTCATTTATAGATTATTTAGTCAGTGTTTGCGCATTGTAAAATCTTTCCTCTCCCTGATTTACATTCTGAAATGTATCACTGGTGGTGACCAGGGGTGCTCGGATACCCCTTTTCAAAATCCGAATTGATCCGGATCCGGATACCCAGATATCCGGATCCGAATCGGATATCCGAATCTGAACTTTTTGGTATCCGAGTAAACTCGGATATCCGAACCCAATATCCTGGATATCCGTCCGGATTCGGATAGAAAACCGGAAGTGACCTGAAAATGGCTTAAAATGCCTCCAAAAGTCTCTTCAAATGGCAAAAACTTCTCTCGGAGGTCTCTCTCTCTCTCTCTCTCTATATCTGAACTAACTATCCGCCTGGATTTCGGATGGGAAATCCGAGTTTGTCGGATAGTGCTATTCGGATTTAAAAAAAAATATCCGACTTGCTATTCAAAGTTCGGATAGTGGAAAAAGTTATCTGGGTAGTTCGGATACCCGAATATTGGATGAGCACCACTGGTGGTGACATCTTTAGTTCTGCCAGGTGATCTGTATGGAATGCTTGTTACTGAGAGGGAGGAAGATACTGGATGCTTGGCAGTTGGGAAAAGCCGTTATTTCCCACAATGCAACAAGGTTCACAGACAGTAAACCATGGTCCTGACATCACACTGTGGGAGGGGTTTCACCACAATATCAGCCATACAGATCATCCCTGATGATCTTTTCACCCAAGCTGGGAACCTAGTTTTAGCTTATCCAAGGTGTAGAAATGCAGACTCAAGGTTCGTTCTCACCTCGTGATTTTTTTGCGCGATTCTTCTGACAACCGGCCGGGAATTTTTTTTTAAAGCACCGATCGATCATGTATGTGTTCTCACAACGTGGGTACGAGTGTGCTATTAGGCAGATGACACTTCGCAGCGAGTGGCGATAACTACCGCCCTGGCGAATCAGATCTTTAAAATCATCAAACTCTTGTTTGCGCCCGTCGTGTGTTTACTAGCAGGCAGGAGGATGGATCGGAGAACGCTGGTTGTCGGGGGGTGTCACTGTAATCCATCTTCCTGCATATTCAGTTGAGTATGTGTACCAGAGCTGTAAAATTAACAACATTGTATACATACCTGGGGCTTCCTCCAGCCCCATCCGCTCTGATCGCTCCCACGCTGCCGTCCTCCGCAGCCGTAGCCATAGAGGGCCTGACTGACGTCAGTGATGGGACCCGGTTACCAAAGCAGCGGGCAGCGGAGTAAAGCGTGGGAGTGATCAGAGCGGATGGGGCTGGAGGAAGCCCCAGGTATGTATAACATCTTTTTAATTTTACAGCTCTGAGTCCCCTTAGGGCCCCTTTTCCACCAAAACATGGCAAACATGGCATTTGTGTTTTGGTTTTAGTCAAAAATCTAAAATGGGAAAGGGAGGTGCCACGATTACCATGGTAATCCCAGTGCCCTTGCGATCGGGCAAACCATGTGCGATCCAAAGATCAGATTGAAACGTGGATCGTGGAAAAGGACCCCCAGAGAGTCTGCCAGCATTATCTCATAGAATAGTCGATGAGATTCTAATAATTCTGAAGTGATGCATGTTTTATACTAATTTTATTCAAATGTATGCATCTTTGAATTTGGACCAATCAAATGTAGCAGATGCATTTCATTGGTCTGCTTTCAATCTGCGTACATTTCAAAACAAAATTAGAGTTAAAAGCGGATCAGAGATGAAAAACTAACTATAACAAGTAACTTGTCTATATATCTTATCTAATATTTAGATGGTTTACACAGCAAATCTAGCTGCAAACAGCTTTAACAGAACATAATTATTTCTTCCTGTGATACAATGAGAGCAGCCATGTACTGTTTGTCACATTACACACAGGCAAGCTGGTAGCATCTCCAGCCCTCAGCCTGTGACAAATTCAGTCCCCTCTCCTCCTCCCTCCTCCACTCTGCCTCTGAAATCTCTGGCTAGTAACATCTCCTCCTGCCCAGACTGTGCTCCCATAAGCACTTGCTACATGGCTCTCAGCTGTGGGCGAGGCTTGTTTAGTTTATAGGGAATTAGAGTATTAAAACAAATCAAAAAAAGTATTTGGCTTGAGGAATGCCCTATAAACTATATGAAAGAAACACAATTATGCAATGAGTAAAAGTTTATCTCGGATCCACTTTAAGCAGCACTGAATTGGGGAGAGAAAAAAATTGAATGAAGCCCACGGTGGGCTCCATTACCGAGGTAGCTGATTTCGGAGCATAGCTACTTTGGGTGCTTGGCATGCGGCCTTCCAGTGTTCACACCCTTTCCCTTGCCTACCCTTGGTGACCCATACAGCCTAAGGGGCCCATAGAACAAGTGTGGCCATCATGATCTTCACACCCATAACAAGTGTAGCCACCAAAATACCTGATCTGAAGGATGGTCCCCTGTATCGTAGGTAGGGAAGGTTAGTAGTTGGGGACCCCCACAGCTCTGGGCTCTCCCTGCTTGCAGGGGCTGATTTCCTCTAGTTATGCCCCTGGCTTTCAGAGCTAAAAGAAAAGGTAATTCAGCCGATGGCAATAGCTGGTGCCCGTAAAACGAGTCTCCCCCGAGTTGCTACATCTTGGAGGGGGAATAGTGATTACCATCGGGCAAGCGTTTGTGTGGGCAAAGGGTGAGCAGTCTTTCGGTTTCACTGTGTCAAAATTGCCCACGACGGTAATGGATGTACCCTCCATGACCTCCTCCTGAGTGCTAGATGTCCTCGAGGTCCCTCCCGTTTCCCGTCCCTGGTCCTCTAGGGAAGGGATTGGATCTCTCAGTTCCCCCGGAGCAGCGTCGCGAGTCTCCAGCCTCGCGCACTCAGCAAAACAACGCTTTCTTTCACTACAATCTGAAACTCGTTCAGAATCACTCTGCGCCACTTGGAGGAACTTCCAGGAGGCTAGGGAGACAAGAGGACCAGGCAAAGCCAACAGGAGAAGTTCAAAGGACAACATTCAGCTAAGGAGGAGGTAGCCTGGTACACCCATGGGCTTCCTTCAGGAATTTTTTTTTTCCCAATTCAGGGGTACTTTACGAGAAAACAGCAGGACAGGAGTATCCTTGTATGACTGCTTCCGCTGCCTCCCACAGGACAATCATGTGGCACTTGCACCCAATGCCTAAAGCTGACAGACTGAGATGACACTATAGACATGCGCGAGGTACTCACAGGGTTCTTCAGCGTGTACTCCGATGTGACGCTCTCCACTTCCTCGATGGTGAAGCTGGACATGTCCAGGCTGCATGGCTGCGACTCATCGATGGTCCACTGCTGGTAATACTCCTGGTTAGCTGAGGAGGCAAAATTCACTATTAGAATATTGCTCAAAAGGCCAAGGAAAGGAATGAAGAAAACGTACTGTAAGTAAGAGCCAAGACAAGTATGCGTCATGCCGAAACGTCAAATGGGAATTTGGGGATGAAGCACAAAAGTGCAGTAATCTTGCTGTGCGCAGGCAGCGCGCGGCAATATTATCGCTACTACTGGCAGCATGTACCACGACATATGCTATTAGCTCAACCTGCGGTAGGCTAGTACAGCAAGCATTGCTATGGTACCTGGCGTTACTAATGCTAACGGTCATTAGTAATGCGCATTACCGTAGCAAGGCTCGCGCTATCCCAGTTCCACGTTTTGCAGGTGCCAACCGAATAAAATATACTAAAATCCTGTCAAAAATATAGGAAGTGGTGGACTTCCCTCCAGATATACGACACCGATAGTCAATTTCTAAAGAAATAATTAAGACATAAAATGCTACAAGTTGCAGCGCGTTTCACAGGAATCTACTGCTTCTTCAGGCAAAAAAGTGGGATTATCTGCAAGTACCTGAATAAGCAAAAGGTTCCTGTGAAATGCATATGCCTATCTGTGTAAAAAAAAAAAGTTAGACTTAAAGGGGTTCTGTGGGGGTTTGCGAAGGATAAAAAACGCCACTTATCTGGGGCTTCTATCAGCCCCCTGTAGCAGTAATTTCCCATGTCATCCTCCTCCGATCTGCCGTTCCCCACCGCTGGCACCGGGCATTATTCGTCTGTCAACGAAGTTTTCTCTTACTGCGCCTGCACAGTAAGCTTCTGATGATGTGGGCAGGAGGGAGCACGGCCGCGCAGCCGCAATTGGATGGCGTGCCGCACTAGACCGTTGCCGGCGGCGGGGAACGGTGGATCGGAGGAGGACAGCGTGGGACCTTACTGCTACAGGGGGCTGATAGAAGTCCCAGGTAAGTGGCGGTTTTTATCCTTAGCAAACCCCCACAGAACCCCTTTAAAATATACTATTCTTAAGGTGGCCACTAAGGATCCAATTTCTAGAGAAAAATCGTTCGAGCGATCAGATAATTCTGATCGGAAGAAAAATCGTTTACTGCACCATCAACAAACCACTCTTTGCTTCCTATCTATCACAACCAACAAGAAAATCCAAATGGACAACTATTTTTATAATCGTTCTAAATCGATTTTGAGATTATATACAACCGATCAGAGTCTCTGATCGCTCAAACGATTTTTCACTAGAAATATGACCATTAGAGGCCACCTTAAGTCTAACTAATCTTCTTACACAGATCACACAGTTCTTGTGTACAGGATTCGCGAGATTCGAAAGATTTGAGAAAATCGAGAATCATGTTAGATTCGGATTCAAGGAGATCTGGGATTCGTCCCATCTGTAGTTTATTGTGAGAGCATTGTGCAGACACACAGAGAGAAAGTAAAGGTATGTGTATAAACACAGCTTATAAGAAAACATACAAATACCTGTACTATGAAACAAGACAACTAGAGCACACAAATAATGAAATGCACATTTGTTATGGACATTGCTAAAGGGAAGGTCCCAGGAAATTAAAAAAAAATAAAAAATCTACTTACCTGGGTCTTCATCCAGCCCCTGGCAGCAGATATATCCCTCACCGCAGCTCTGGTGTCCCGGGGTCCCCTCCATGACGCCGGAATGGCGGCGGCAAGGGACATATTGGCTGCCAGGGGCTGGGTGAAGACCCGGGTAATTAGATCCTTTTTTTTTTTAATTCCTCAGATGTATCCTTTAAGTGCCTTTTATTTGGCTCAAAGAAAAAATATCACGTGACAATGCACATTAACTTCATCTTGTATACAGTACCAACATCTGGCTCGTTGGTCTAGGGGTATGATTCTCGCTTAGGGTGCGAGAGGTCCCGGGTTCAAATCCCGGACGAGCCCTGTTTTTACCTACCCTATAGTAGCAGTTACAGATGGCCATAATAGCTGGTACGCGTTTGGTAGCCACACATTTCGGCTGATAATCATTGTTTGCTAGGGATGGTCAATGTGATGCTGATTATTCACAGTTGATGCACATTGTATGTTAACTAGATGCAAATTGACATAGCTTTAAAATAGGCAGCCAAATTATTCTACAGCTGCTGCATTTGATTGCATAAAATTAACATATACTTTAGATCAACTGTGCATCATCTCGGAATTAGTACCAGTAACTGAATCACCACTGCAGCCTTTTGTTAGAGAGCGACACCTGCTGGCACTAAGTGGTAAATCTAAAGCGTTCATCTATAACATTTCAAACTAAACTTGTTAAAAAAATAAACTAAAAAAAAAAATCTGTTTCATCTGCCTGGTGAGTGTGTGTAAGTCTAAGCAAAACCCATTGAAGAAAAGGTTTGTAAAAAATGGGTTTCCGTAAATATTACACTGATCTATCCTGTGTAAAAATTGAGTAATAACTGTAAGTACAACATTACTATGTTTACATATTTAAAGAGTATATGCAGTCACAGGCAAACTGCTACATTCAGAACTTTATATTCATTACATTTTTTGCATCCAAGACAAATGTCTGTGATTGTCTGGGGTGAACGGCTAGCATGAGTATGGATGTCTCTAATATCACTGGCCTCCACTTCAACACTGGTGAATTGGACCCTATCTGGCATCTCCTCCACCGTACTTTTTCTGTTGTCTCCGCATCGGGATGCCTCCCTCCCCTTTCCATAAAACTGAACTAGCATCTCAGAAGAGCATCGTACATCATATCTGTACAATGACTGTACCTAAACTGTCACCAGAAACAGTCAATCCAGGCAACAACAACTAATCATGTATATGTACCGGTATCTTCACACGATTCGTCACACATGCACTGCCCAAGTAGCGCATGGGCACATCCCTCTTTCTGATCGTAGAGAGATCTTTTGGCTGCCCATACACCACAGGCTGGTTCCCGATCAATTTCATGCTGAAATCAATCCGAAATCAGCCTTGTGACACCACATCCGCCGCCTCGCCACCTGCCACCCCTAATGTTAAATGTGTGCCCCCCGCCGTGCCCAGTGCACTATACCTGCCCATGTCCGCCGCTGGCTCCAGGCTCCATATTCCGTCCATACATGTGCCTGGTTGCCAGAGTAACCTCGGTGCGTGTGACGTCACGTGTACCCTGGCAACCACGTGGGGCACATTTCTGGATGGAGGATTGGGCCTGGAGCTAGTGACAAACATGCACAGGTAATGACTAGTGCACTGGGCGCAGGGGGCACATTGAACATTAGGAGGGGGGGACAGCGCAGGGGGCTTTGTTGCGTTCGTCGCTTGACCCGATATCACTTCTCGTTACCGCCGCGCACCAGACCAACCACGACGGGCCAACATTTTGCAGCACGTCCGATCGACATGCTTGACCAAAAATTGGTCACATTATCAATTGGGTATGCACTTGGCGGCACCGATTTTCATCTGATTCATTAATAATTATCGAATCAGATGGTCAATCGGCCACCAAGTCGCCTGATGTATGGTCACCTTTAAGACTCGTACACACGTCTGATCAAAGGCAACGACGGGTCCGTCGTCTCCTCCCGCTGGGCGGGTTTTTAGCAGACAGTACAGCGTGTGTACAGTCTGTCGGTGGACTGATAAGGCTGTTTCTGAGCGATCCGCCCGCGGACCGCTCAAAATCAGCCTTATCAGTCCTCCGACAGAGTGTACACACGCTGTACTGTGTGCTGAAAACCCGCCCAGCGGGAGGTGACGACAGACCCGTCATTGCCTTTGATCAGACGTGTGTACGAGTCTTAACAGTGCTGAGTTGCAGGACTAAGTGATGACTATGGGCTTTGTTTACAATACAGGACAACGCAGCATCGTCTACAATAGACAGTGTATTCAATCATCTCATTGCCCAGGTCAGAACATCTATGAGATCAGCCCCAGTCACCACACTCACCTCGTACTTGCTTAACGCAGGAGAGAGCGTATTGCAGTGTGGCCAAGGTGCCCGATTTCCCTTTCATTCGTTTCTGTGATGGGAGGCGTATTTTCAGCTCCTTAAGAGCCTTCATCAGTTCCTTCTGATTCTTTTCCCGGGCGGACTGTTCGCTACTGCAAGCATAAGGGAAAAGGGGGGAAGAAAGTCATGATAGAGGCCAGGGATTCAGGGGGTTACATTTTTAACTATGTGGAAAAAAAGGGAACATGTTTGCTGCACCAATTTAGAGATTCTCTTTGCCAAGACAGTCTGAGACACTCCCACTTGGTCACATGACATGCAAGAGGAAGAGTGGTTGCTCTGCAAGCTAAAACCACGCCCTCTGCTGACTAATCAGACCAATCAAACCTCTCAGTCTCTGAAAGGGAGGAGCATGGTACAGACTGACTGCAAGGGGAAAGTGGGCAGACAGGGGGAGGTCTCTGAGGAGGAGAGAAGGATCTATAAACTGCTGCAGCAGCTATTTGCCTTTATTTAACTCTGAGCTAGACTTTACACATCACATTGCCCAGCCCTCTGACAGAAAACCAACTTACTGGACTCTGTTACTTCCTCAGCGCCTCTAAATTGAAGGGGCACTCCAAGAAAAGCCATTGGATTGGGCACTGAATACGAACAACATCTGTGATTTATACCTTTGTAATCATTTGTCCTCTATAATTTATGAGCTACGGACGTCTTAGCGCCCCCTCTGTGGCCGGCTCTCTAGCTCCTGCTATCTGAACGAGTGAGACAAAAAAAAGCAGAGAAACGGCTTGCTTGATTAAAAGTTCCAAAGATAAGAAAGACAAAAGAATGGCTGGGGTCTCCACATGGAAGGAACCGCTCAGCACTGAAGCTGCAGTGAAAGGCAAGCGCCATGGCACACAGGCGAAAAGAAGCCAGCTTTTCAGCCGTACGTCACACAAGGTTATCAAGCAGCGGGGGGGGGGGGGGGGGATGAGGTCAGAAAATAAGACAACTGATAATATACAGCTGCACAAAACAAATCATCACGGCAATAGTACACATATTCCTAATACAGTGCTATTGTATGCGACATACAGAAGCAAGGAGGCGCACTGCTAAATTCATGGGTTGATTCTCTTTGGTTTATTGTTCAGTCGAGTGTGACTTTTGGCGACCCCATGGACCACAGCATGCCTGTATCATCTACTGCCTCTTGAAGCTTGGCCAAGCTCATGTTTGTTGCTTCCATGATACTATACAGCCATCACCTCCTTCTTTTGTCTTCGATTTTTTCCATCATCAAGGTCTTCTCCAATTAATCCTGGCTTCTCATTATGTGTGTACAAAGTATTTAAACTTCAGCATTGCTTCAATGAACAGTCAGGGTTGATTTTCTTAAAGGGAGTCTTTTTTTTTTTATCATTATTTTCACTTCAGATACTTACCTAATGAGAGGGAAGGCTCTGGGTCCTATAGAGCCTTCCCGGTTTCCGCATAGTCCCTGCATTCCCCCGTTAGCAGTCTACGGCCCATCGGTCGTAGACTGCTCTCTTCTGCGTTGGGCTGGCTTCGGCAGTCTTCGGAAGAACTCAAGCTTTCGAAGAAGGGCCGCTACATACTGCACACACTCGTGCGGCCTCAGTTGCGGGTGTGCAGTACAGAACCATCGGTCTTTGGGAGAACGAGTGCTTCCAAAATCTCCCACCACGGGAGGTTCAAAAAGAGGAGCCTGCGAGGGAACGAGAACACCGTGAGGAGAACGGAAACGCTCTACAGGACCCAGAGCCTTCCCTCTCCTTAGGCAAGTATCTGGTTTTTTTTTATTTCCCTTCAGACTTGCTTTAAGGATTGACTGATTGGATCTTCTTGCAGTCCAAGGGACCCTCAAAAGACTTCTCCAGAACCACAATTTGAAGACGTTGATCTTTCGGTGCTTAGCCTTCCTTCCCTTAATTTGCGCATCGTATCCCCAGGTCATCCGTCTATACCATAAAAGATCAAACCCTATGGGCATAAAATAACTCATAAAATCTTCAGGGCATGGCATGTAGGAAAGCGGTGGGAAGCCAAAGGAATTGGGTAGTGTGGAAGCTGGATAAGGAGTCATTGACAGTCCCGGTGGCTCACACACCACTGATGTAGTCCCACGACGGAATTTTCGTTCTGTAGTGGATAAGAGGCATCCACAATACCACAGAAGACGTATTTAGGCATTAGCTTGGCTTGTAATTTTCTTTATGTTCATCAGATGATTTCAGGAGCGGTAGTATTGTTCCTCCCTCTCATGAAGTAATTGGGTGAGGAGCCATATGTTTTGTGTGGTGTTTATTTCCAGGATCCAGCATTTTGAAGGGGAAGTAGACTTGCGTGGCCACCATGGCCTGGCCACCGTATCTGTGCAGCATTAACTGCAATCGTTTTGTTAAAAGCCCAATTTCACAGATTTTATTTGAACAATTATTCCTGTCTCCCTTAACCCAACTTAAAGACACGCCCCTCACTCTCCCTGACCCTCTAAACTCACTCACAGGCTAGAGGTGTGCATGGGGGTGGAAACCACAGTAAAATAATGGTATTACTAAGGTGGTACCCTCTGAGGTACTAGTGAAATTCCATGACTACCATAGGGGCACTATTATGGTGTCAAGGTCTTACCATTGTAATGCCCTCAAAGTATTTATAGGCTTACACTAGTAACATGGAAGTCCCACTGCAATATCCATCCCCATGTACTCCCCATCTACAGGGCCCTCAAATCTGATGACCACATGAGCCCCCTGCCAAAAGACAGCACTATCCCGATAAAAACATATAAACAATAAATAATAACTGCTCAGATAAATCTGAAAAGGCATAGACCTCCAGAAACTGGAGGAGGAACAGATAATGGGGAATATGCAAATTAGCAATACTTGTGTCTTTAATAAAAAAATACAATACATACAAATATGGCAGGGCATAAGACTATGACTATGGTAGGATTAGATTGTGAGCTCCTCTGAGGACAGTCAGTGACAGGACTATGTACTCTGTAAAGTGCTGCAGAAGACGTCAGTGCTATATAAATACACAATATTAATAATATGGTAGGACATTAGAATAGATTAGGAGCTCCTCTGAGGACAGTCTGGCTATGTACTCTATAAAGTGCTGCAGAAGATATCAGTGCTATATAAATATACAAAAAAAATCATATTTTAGCAAACCGTAGTACACTAATGAACCTGACAACATAACAACAAAAGTTGTTCAGGTAATAATGTTAAAGTTGTACAAATCTCGCAAGCTTCAAATCTATACGTTTCTTCCTCAGGCATGACTTAGATCTGGATCAGAACCGTAATGTTTTGAAAGCTTGCAAAGAAATCTTGCATAGTTAATTATTAAAGGTATTACCAAAACAACTTTTGTTGTTATTTCTTCGGATTCTCTCCGTGACTAACACCACATACAACTCTACCTTTGTTTTTTTCTTCCCTAATCTCTCCCCTGAATCTCACTGGAAAAGCTGCCGGCATTATATCAGCTGTTACAGAGAAGGGAGTGTTACACATACCCGGCATTCCTATGGAGGTGAGGCACTAACTGTATTTATATAAGCTGTGAAGGGAGGAATACATTTCACTCCCTGCTTTACACTGACTTTGCAAACAGAAGAGAATTCTGGGAATGTTTTACACCCAGTCATAGGCTGTTGCCATAGTTTCCCCAGAAATGTTTACAAAAAGAAAATATTACAGTAGCTATAGACTGAATTGAAGGATGACATTTTACAAAATGTATCGAGTACTTATGATTCAAGATGTTCTATGAGATGCTAACTATTCTGGTTTGCATGCCACTGAAATGCAAATTGCATGCAGCTGTAAATGGGGCAGGTCATGATCAGCAGGAAATTCACTTGATTGGCTCCCTCCTTTGCTGCAGATGATCTACATGACACCTGCAACAATTAGCACTGACCATCTCCAGGGATTTTCACAATAAGCGGAGCAACACTTTAAAGTGATTTTTTTTCCAGTTTTTCAATACAAGTGTAGTTTCCCATCCTCCCTATGGAGGGACTTACCTGCAGCCGCTGGTGGAAGGGTTGTCCTGCTCAGAGCTGGCGCTCAGGAGGCTGTAGGCGATGGAGCTGCTGGGCGGAGACGGGCTGTTCGAGTTTGTGCTGTGGGGAAAGAAAATGTAAAGAAAAATAAATGTAAAGTGTACCTGTAGTGACATGTGACATGATGAGACAAACATGGCTACAGATAGTACTAGCTTTACTAATGCTAGGTGCACACCTTACAATTTTCTGGCAGATTTACCTGCCAGATCAATTATTTCCAACACGTCTGATCTGAATTTCGATTGATTTTTCGATTTTCCGATTTTTTTTATAGTTTTTCCGATCCATTTTCGTTCAGTTCTATAAAAATCGATCACAAAAATGATTACAAAAAATTGGAAAATTGAAAAATCTATTGAAATTCAGGTTGGACATGATGGAAATAATCGATGTGGCATGTAAATCTGCCACAAAATTGGCAGGTTTTTTGTTCATTTATTTTTTTCGTTTCACTACAAAGGCAATAAAGCAGTGCTTTTATCTATGCAAACGAGAAAGAGGAACCACTTGTCCTCAGGCCATACCCAAGGTCGCTTGTCAACAGACCCTATCAAAAGTCACTTGTCCACAGGCCCTACTGAAGGTCGCTTGTGCTCAGGCTCTACCAAAGTTCGCTTGTCCTCAGTCCCTACCCAAGGTCGCTTGTCCTCAGGCTCTACCCAAGGACGCTTGTCCACAGACCCTACAAAAGATCACTTGTCCTCAGGCCCTACTGAAGATCGCTTGTCCACAGACCCTACCAAAGGTCACTTGGCCTCAGGCCCTACCCAAGGTCGCTTGTTCTCAGGCCCTACTGAAGGTCGCTTGTCCACAGACCCTACCAAAGGTCACTTGTCCTCAGGCCCTAACCAAGGTCGCTTGTCCTCAAGCCCTACCCAAGGTCACTTGTCCTCAGGCCCTAACCAAGGTCGCTTGTCCTCAAGCCCTACCCAAGGTCACTTGTCCTCAAGCCCTACCCAAGGTCACTTGTCCTCAGGCCCTACCCAAGGTCACTTGTCCTCAGGCCCTACCCAAGGTCACTTGTCCTCAGGCCCTACCCAAGGTCACTTGTCCTCAGGCCCTACCCAAGGTCACTTGTCCTCAGGCCCTACCCAAGGTCACTTGTCCTCAGGCCCTACCCAAGGTCACTTGTCCTCAGGCCCTACCCAAGGTCACTTGTCCTCAGGCCCTACCCAAGGTCACTTGTCCTCAGGCTCTACCCAAGGTCACTTGTCCTCAGGCTCTACCCAAGGTCACTTGTCCTCAGGCCCTACCCAAGGTCGATTGTCCTCAGGCCCTACCAAAGTTCGCTTGTCCTCAGGCCCTACACCAAAGGTCGCTTGTCCTCAGGCCCTATCAATGGTCACTTGTCCTCAGGCCCTACCCAAGGTCGCTTGTCCTCAGGCCCTACCCAAGGTCGCTTGTCCTCCGGCCCTACCCAAGGTCGCTTGTCCTCCGGCCCTACCCAAGGTCGCTTGTCCTCCGGCCCTACCCAAGGTCGCTTGTCCTCAGGCCCTACCCAAGGTCGCTTGTCCTCAGGCCCTACCCAAGGTCGCTTGTGCTCAAGCCCTAACCAAGGTTGCTTGTCCACAGGCCCTACTCAAGGTCACTTGTCCACAGGCCCTAAACCAAAGGTCGCTTGTCCTCAGGCCCTACCTAAGGTTTCTTGTCTACAGACCCTACCAAAGTTTGTCTAATGGAGCAACTGACCTTGTAGTAGTATTATTTTTACTTGTGTGAAGTGTTCTCTCTACTACTTCACTTACTCAGGTCTCAAAGAAGCTATACTTGAAGCTAAAGTGTAATAGTGGTCCAGAGCAACTAATCAGGTTGTAGTCATTTAATGAAGTACAGATGTGTATTGGTTGCTTTGAGGAACCCCATCTTTCTCTACAGCCAGTATCATGAACGGTCCCCTTTGCTCATTGCTGTGAGTCTCTCACCTTTTGCTGCTCTCGGTGGCCTCCAGCATGGCTGAGTCTTTCCCGTTGCCGCTGGAGCTGCTGTTAGAGCTGCGACTCTGCCGGGACTCGTTGCCGTTAGACTCATTCCCGCTGGAGCCGTGACTGTTGGTGTCCGTCTCGTCCTGCTGTGTTCCCTCCATCTCCCGCGCCCCCCGGGTTCTCCTGCCTCTCTCTCCCAAAGGGGGAGGGGGCTCACAGGATCCGTTCATCCCCTCCATTTTGCCCAGTCGGTGGCGTCAAATACCAGAGAACAGATATGGAATGGAGACGATCTGTGAAAAAAACACAAAAGAGAATGGGATGGATTATTACCTGGTAAACAGAACTGCAACACTGAGGGGCCATGTTTGTTATATACACACACACACTTAAAGGGGATCCGAGATAAACTTTTACTCATTGCATAATTGTGTTCCTTTCATATACTTTATAGGGCATTCCTAAAGCCAAATACTTTTTTTGTTTTGTTTGAATACTCTAATTCCCTATAAACTAAACAAGCCTCGCCCACAGCTTTTTCACAGTGCCTTGGCACTCAGTCCCATGTAGCAAGGGCTTATGGGAGCTCAGTCTGGGCAGGAGGAGAAGGTTACTAGCCAGACATTTCAGAGTCAGAGGGGAGGAGGGAGGAGGAGAGGGAACTGAATCTGTCACAGGCTGAGGGCTGGAGATGCTATCAGCTTGCCTGTGTGTAATGTGACATACAGAACATGGCTGCTGTCATTGTATCACAGGAATAAATAATCATATGCTGTTGAAGCTGTTTGCAGCTAGATTTGCTGTGTAAAGCATGTAAACTTTAGTTTTTCATCTTCGATCCGCTTTAAAGAGTAACTGTTAGGCAGAAAATACACAATAAGTTCTCTACTGCATGCTAATAGAGCAGTAGAAAGGATGCTAACCAGGCAATGTAAACATTCAAAATCATTCTTACTTTTGTAGATTTCTCTCCTCATGCCCCAGGCTCTAAAAGTGTACGCAAGCCGCAGAGAGAAGTGACAGGCATGCTGAATCAGCCTGATTGGCTGATGCCTCTGTCACTCATCTCTCTGCACTGCGATTGGCCGCCTGGTCTCCTCTTGTCAGCCTGGTCGCCGCTGCTGTTAGAGCGCACGGAGGGGGGCCAGAGGCTATCTCCTGTCACTGTCCTCTGCCCCCCTCCTCCAGTGGCATGTCCGCGCCACCCCCCCCCCCCCCCCCGCCGTTCTGCCGCCCGCATTCTCCTTTTTTCCCCGCACTGAGCTTTGGGGAAGGATAAAGGTGGTGCACACACACAGACTCCCGGAATAATGGTTCCAGGCGCTGCAGTATCCTACACTCTGCACTAGTGCAGAGAATAAATGGGAACGACAGCGCTTGGATCCATTATTAGGTGAGTCTGTGTGTGGCTGCTGCATTTATTCCTCCCCCCTGTGCTCAGAGTCAGTGCAGGGAGGAGGGGGATGCTGGGGGGGGAAGAAGATCTAGCCGGACACAAGATGGCCCCTGCCAGCAACAGGAGCCTTCTAATATATAAACATGAAAATAACAGAAATCAAAACGTGGACACTACGATACATCTGTCATGTAAGTAGAGCATGTATTTATCTACTTACATATGTGTTTTTTTGAGGGGGCATTTTAGAGCTAACAGTTGCTCTTTAAAGGAGATATGGGCCAATATGCAATTCACTATGCAGTTTTCTCCTGGGTGATATTTTCACAACTTGTAAATAAAATGCCTTTTAAATCACCAGCAAGCAAGAAAATACTCACAATAAGTTTGATAGTACATTTACACCTACTTTTTGGTACTTTTTAAATTGTAAAATACTCAAAAGTTAATTTAAGTAGCTGAAAAATTATCTCCTAGGAGAAAAGTCAGGAGAAAAAGTGAAGAAAAAAACAACTGATGAGATAAACAATTTTATTTATACTCCTCCTCCTAAAAATGACTTAGATATCCCACGGTTTTATTTTATATTGAGGTCGAAGTTTTTACTGTTTTATTGTCTCTGCGCAATAACACATTCATTGAAGTGCGCCAGAGCTAAAATCTATGAACTCTTGACCCTTTTTATCTCTTTCCTGTATTCAGAAGAGGAAGAAGCCATTTTCTGCCAGGATGGTTGTAGTTGTAATTGATCTGCTATAGTCCGACCCGGACAGAAACGGTCACTTCCATACCTGATGTTTAACTCTTTCAGGCAGAGAAAGAAAAAAAGGAACACTGCATAGTTATTTGTGTGCTAGGCACTGTACATACACATGTCTAATCTCATCATGTCATCTTGTGTATCCTTTATGTTCAGTAAGCATGATGGATGCTACAGGAGAATTCTACGAAGTGTCGTTACCCCGGTAACTAAAAACGGGAATAGCCATTGTCATTTACACTTATCCATTTCTCTTATTTCTCCTTCAACCTTCTGAATAGTTTTGTTCTCCTTAACCACTTAACGACCTCCTAAAGCCGATAAGCGTCGGCAGGTCGAAGTGGTGTTTCCATGGAAACGGTTCCATGTCAATTCACGGAGGGTGTCTCCGTGAACAGCCTGCGAGCCACCGATCGCGGCTCTCTGGCTAATTGTAAACAAGCGGAGAAGAAATCCCCTGTGTTTACATCATACGGCGCTGCTGATAGGCCAAAGCCTATTAGAGGCGGTACAGGACGGATCTCCGTCCTGTGTCGCCCACAGCCAGCGCAAGAGGTAGGGAGGGAGGAAAATCGCTGCGGAGGGGTGCTTTGAGGAGCCCCCCCCCCCCCCCCTCTCGGCCACACAGAGCGGCGGTGATCAGACCCCCCCAGCAGGACATCCCCCTATTGGGGAAAAAGAGGGAGGGAAGTCTGATCGCCCTGCCTAAATCACGATCTGTGCAGCACAGATCAAACAAAAATCCCCTGGTGCTTAAGTGGTTAAGTGTTATTTTCCCACTTTGGCGTTGATGCACAGCAATAATACCAGTACTACCATCAGCAATGTACCGCAAGTTATGCTATTAGTGAGACCCTTGGTACTTGAGTAACGCAAGCACTGATACGGTTGCACTGACACAGCTGAACTCTGGTCCCCTACCTTCCGTGTCCTTACCTCTTCCTCTAGATTGTAAGCCTTTGGGCAGGGTCCTCCTCCTTTTGTGTCCTACCTGATCTTGCACCTCTATTACTGTGCACCCATGCTATGCATCTGAGTGAACCTAACTTGCCTAATCTCCAATGCTCCCCTCCAGTGACTGACTAAGCATTACCTTGTACTCATACTGTGCTGCGTGATCTGGTTTTCTTGTATTCCTGTATTGTCATATTGCTGTATGTCACCCCTAAATATTGTCTGTAACCTAAACTAATGTCCAGCGCTGCGTAATATGTTGGCGCTTTATAAATACAATAAATACGGTAAAGTGTGATACTAACATGCGTTACTGTAGTAACTTATATAACAAAGTCTCTAAGGTCTGAGCCCCACTAGTGGCGCTTTTCCAATTTTGGAAACTGATAAGTCCCACTTTTTTAAACGCGCTTTGCCAACCGCCCTCAAAAGGCTGCTAGTGGGCCCCAGGCCACCAGCAAGCAAGAATAATTTTGGCAGTACTTTTTCACCTATTTTTTATTATTTTTTTAGTTGCAGAGTGCTGAAAAGTTATTTTAAACAGAAGATAAAAATTTGTCTGCAAGGAGGGGGAGGTAAAACAGCTTTTTATTTAACAGTATGGAGGAGGAGCTGTGGAAGACTGGGGGCGGGCACTGAAAGCTTCTTAGGAATCATGCAGTTTTTTTCAGCTAATCAGCATTGGCAAATAGATGATATGGTAAGTGGTGTGGTTCTTAAATGTTTAAAGCGGAACTCTGTGGAACATGCGCTCAGAACAGCAGCACTATAACGTGCACTGCACTCCACGGTGATGCCAATGTAACAATGAGAGCTGTGAGAGACACATCAGTATGCTGCTATGTTGAGGAAGCGTATTCAGAGGGGTTACTATGGGGGGAGCAACTTTTTCAGACATAAAGGGTCTCTGAGCTGTAAGGGCCCCCCTAACTATTTACTCTGTGATCAATGGACCCCCACCAGTGCTGTCATGGGTAGATAGAGTCATGGCGGTCACACTCTTATAAGATGAGATTCATGATGTCCACGATAGTTATTTGACATTTGGCTGTGGTCACATGGGGGGAAAGAGTGGCTGGCCTCAGAATTCATAGCTCCTCCCCTTGGGTGTGTCCCTGACTAAGCTGCATGGATTAGCTGCAGCGGAACAAACTGAGGTCAGGTAGCTGGCTGCCCTAACTGACCCAGCCATCCATACCCCAGGACACGCTCATGTAATATGAATTTCAATTCCTCCTCAGAGATCAGTTTTATAATACCTTCTACGGCTCTTAACCTGATACTCTATAAATAATGAAGAACTCGCAGCTGGTTACGTCACAAGAGAAGCATTCCGGTGACGCAGAATTCCCGAGTAATGTGAGGTTACATAATAATATGTATATTATAAATCCTTTTAAGTATGTCACAAGTGCAGACCGGAACCTGACTGCGAGGAGGAGACTGCAGATGGGAACGCAATCCCTGCAGTAAAGACAATCACGCCATTCTTACAGAAATGGCTCTAAAGGCAGCCATACATATAGAGATTTTGCAGCCGATCGACCATCTGATTCGATAATTTTAAGATTGTAAGCCTTTAGCAGGGTCCTCCCTTCCCTAGTGTATTCTACATGATGGTGTGCTCCTTTCCTATGACCTCCTCATACTTGTATTACTGGACCAACCTAACCAGCCCAAATCACATGATCATGTATCTTGTACCCTCTCCCTTCCCTAGTGTATTCTACATGATGGTGTGCTCCTTTCCTATGACCTCCTCATACTTGTATTACTGGGCCTACCTAACCAGCCCATATCACATGATCATGTATCTTGTACTCTCTCCCTTCCCTAGTGTATTCTACATGATGGTGTGCTCCTTTCCTATGACCTCCTCATACTTGTATTACTGGGCCTACCTAACCAGCCCAAATCACATGATCATGTATCTTGTACTCTCTCCCTTCCCTAGTGTATTCTACATGATAGTGTGCTCCTTTCCTATGACCTCCTCATACTTGTATTACTGGATCTACCTAACCAGCCCAAATCACATGATCATGTATCTTGTACCCTCTCCATTCCCTAGTGTATTCTACATGATGGTGTGCTCCTTTCCAATGACCTCCTTGTACTTGTATTACTGGACCAACCTAACCAGCCCAAATCACATGATCATGTATCTTGTACTCTCTCCCTTCCCTAGTGTATTCTACATGATTGTGTGCTCCTTTCCAATGACCTCCTTGTACTGGTATTACTGGGCCTACCTAACCAGCCCAAATCACATGATCATATATCTTGTACCCTCTCCCTTCCCTAGTGTATTCTACATGATTGTGTGCTCCTTTCCAATGACCTCCTCGTACTTGTATTACTGGGCCTACCTAACCAGCCCAAATCACATGATCATGTATCTTGTACCCTCTCCCTTCTCTAGTGTATTCTACATGATGATGCAGAAGCACGCCATCTGCGTTTGCTAGTCTGAGGCCTAAACTTGTATCAGTGATCGTGGGTCTTTTCTAAAGTAAAAGAATAGACACACTGTACCAACACAAGATAAGCTGTCAAGCAGTTCCATACTCTGTATACTGCCCAGGGCTGTGGAGTCGGTACAACTCCGACTCCTCAGTTTATGAAACCACGACTCTAACTCCGACTCCGGGTACCCAAAATGGCTCCGACTCGGACTCCTTAGTCTAATACTTAACAGGGCTCAACGACTCCGACTCCGGGTGCCCAAAATTGCCCCCACTCCGTCTCCTCGACTCCAATTCCAACTCCGACTCCACAGCCCTGATACTGCCCCCTACTATGGCCAGCGTCAATAGTTGAAGCAATTTTGGGTACCTGGAGTTGGAGTCTGTGACTTCATAAATGGAGGAGTCGGCGTTGTAGTTGGAGGTTTTTGGTACCAGCTCCACAGCCCTGACTATAACTGTGCTGCCCTTTCCCCACCTCTCTGATGTGTAGTACCCCCTCCGTGCTGCTTGTTGTCCCCCCAGGTAATCTGCTCCAGGTACAAACACTTCAGTAGCTCAGGCAGACAGTTCCTGAACATCCTTCCAGCTACAAGCAGCAAGAGGAACTTTTCTCTTCAGTTAGCTGTTTCCTGGGTGCAATCTGAGTTGGGCCACTTCACGAAGGAATGACAACAGCATCTCCCTGAGCTATAGAAGCACTGGTAATAGTGGCATTTCACACGAGGGGGAAGTAATGTATAGTATAGTAAATTTGCATGATTTACCAATGCATAACATTTTGTGCACTTTAAATATTGCAATATTAAAGTACCTGGCTGGCTTTTCCATTTCCCTGCTGCCAGGAGAGTGGAAGTTTCTTCCCCATACATCACCTGATCCCACCCACTTCCTTGCACTACTGCTTAACTCTTTGTGGCCAGCACTGCAGTAATACAGCTTAGTTGCTCCTCCTTGCTTAATTTGTAAGAGCATTTAAGCCTTCCCACACCCTCCCCACTGTGATTATAAAAGTTAGGTGTACCCTCTTGTCACCAGGGCCTGCCTACCACAAGAAGTTATTCCTCACTGCTCTATTCCTTTTATAAAATACACTGGCCTAAAGGATTATGAAGAATACCATGCCAATACAGTGTTTGACCCCCTTTCGCCTTCAGAACTGCCTCAATTCTATGTGGCATTGATTCAACAAGCTGCTGAAAGCATTCTTTAGAAATGTTGGCCCATATTGATAGGATAGCATCTTGCAGTTGATGGATATTCGTGGGATGCACATCCAGGGCACGAAGCTCCCGTTTCATCACAGCCCAAAGATGCTCTATTGGGTTGAGATCTGGTGACTGTGGGGGCCATTTTTGTACAGTGAACTCATTGTCATGTTCAAGAAACCAAATTGAAATGATTAGAGCTTTGTGACATGGTGCATTATCCTGCTGGAAGTAGCTATCAGAGGATGGGTACATAGTGGTCATGAAGGGATGGACATGGTCAGAAACAATGCTCAGGTAGCCCATGGCATTTAAATGATGCCCAATTGGCACTAAGGGGCCTAAAGTGTGCCAACAAAACATCCCCCACACCATTACACCACCACCAGCCTGCACAGTGGTAACAAGGCATGATGGATCCATGTTCTCATTCTGTTTACGCCAAATTCTGACTCTATCAAGACTTATCAGACCAGGCAACATTTTTCCAGTCTTCAAATGTCCAATTTTGGTGCGCTCGTTCAAATTGTGGCGCCTCTAGCAAATTGTAGTTTAATCTGTGATCCCTCCCAGCTCCTCCCTGACTAACTCACGTGGGGAGGAGTCTGGACAGCAAACTACTACAGGAAGAGGGACTACAGAAGTCAGACAAAAACTTTGTGCATCGCTAATTAATGCAAATTTGCTATCCTATTCAAAAAGTGAGGCTACACTAGCTCTTTTAAAGAGGCCCGCTGCAGAGGCCGACCTCCTCTATTGCACCTGCGCAAGCGCCACTGTCAATCAAGTCCACGTTGTCCACAGTTTACTGCGCAAGCGCTGCGGGCAACGTGGACTTTATTGACAGCGCTGCTCGCACAGGCGCAGTAGTGGACGACCTCGAGGTCGGCCTTTGCACCGGTGGGGACCCCGGGCTGGCGGCTGCAAGCCGAGATGCTGCGTAGGACATGTCGGCTGCAAGGGGCTGGAGGAAGCTCTGGGAAAGTATATCATAGAGCAGCACATTTTGATTGAAAGTGGACCTGAACTCTTGCACCGAACAGAAGGAAAACATAGAGAAATGCATTTAGAGAGTTTATGTCTAATTTCCCCCTCATCTGTGACTAATCATAACTGTAATTTGATCTCTCAGCTCACTGCCTCGGCACAGCAGTCAGTTTGTAAACACAACATGTTAACCCTACGTCTGCTTCCATGAAAGCAGGAAGTAGACACAAATCAGATTTATTGCAGGATTTGTATCAGCTGTAACAAAGAAATGTTTTTCTTTAAAGGTTATTACGCTGTTGCTTGTCTTTTAGAGCAGAGAGGAAGTTCTGAGTTCAGGTGCGCTTTAAGTTAGCAGATGGCAGAGCTAATACAGCCGGCAGGTCGTGCACAGACTTGCCGGAAGACTCTCCATGGAGCATTTACTGAAATACAGACTAGTACTGGCGACCAGCCCGGAGGTGACTCATGGACTGTTGTTTATCACTGTTCAGCCATCCAGCCTGCCTACAGACAGCCAATGAGATGCGAATGCTTCATTCTCGCCTGCAGCTTGGATTGTGAACAGACTTTAAAGAGGAACTCCAGTGAAAATAATGTAATAAAAAAAGTGCTTCATTTTTACAATAATTATGTATAAATGATTTAGTCAGTGTTTTCCCATTGTAAAATATTTCCTCTCCCTGATTTGCATTCTGACATTTACCACATGGTGACATTTTTACTGCTGGCAGGTGATGTCAGTGGAAAGAGATGCTGCTTGCTTTTTTGGCAGTTAGACACAGCTGTGAACAGCTGTTATTCCCCACAATGCAACAAGGCTCCCACAGTGTGATGTCAGAACCATGGTCCTGACATCACACTGTGGGAGGGGTTTCACCACAATATCAGCCTTACAGAGCCTCCTGATGATCAGACTGTAAAAAGGTAAAGATTTCTCATGGGAAAGGGGGTGTCAGCTACTGATTGGGATGAAGTTCAATTCTTGGTCACGGTTTCTCTTTAACTCCTCACGCTTGCATACAAAGCTCTACACAAGCTGTCACCTCCATACATTTCCTGACTAATCTCCAGATACCTCCCCAACCCGGAACCTTTGCTCCTCCCAGGAGACCTACTTGTCCTCTAGCTTGGTCACTTCCTCTCACTTTCGCATCCAGGACTTCTCACGAGCAGCCTCTCTCCTTTGAAACTCTCTCCAACAGCCAGTCCGTCATGCTACGAGAATGGAAACCTTCAAAAGTACTCTCAAAACATACCTTTTCAGACAAGCCTAACACTGGAGGTTCACTGCCTCATCCACTAACCCCTGTGTCTCCTTCCCTATTATTTCTACCTCACTACCCTCTAGAATGTAAGCTTGCAAGGGCAGGGACCACCTCCTATTGTTTTTTTTTGCTGCAGTTTACCATATGAATGTGTACCAGTTTTAGTGATATCTCGAACTAAATGATAACTATGTATGTATTTGTACTTGTATTGCTGGATGTCATGACTGTACAGTGTCTTGAACTTCTCATGTATATATGTTCCCCAATATTTGTTTTGTATTTTGTACAGCACTATGGAAGATGTTGGCGCTATATAAATAAAATAATAATAGAATTATTATAATAATAATATAATAATAATATTAATAATAATAATAACTACTACTGCGCCTCTTTTGTTAGGTTAGGGTTGACAGGCGCTGTACTTTTCCTATGTATGTAGCTCAGGTTCAGCTGTTGCTGCAGATTTCTTATGAGCCACTGTAATCCCCCAGAGTCCTCTAGTGAGCATGGCTGGGCTGCATTGCGCCTCTTATGTCAGGTTAGGGTTGATAGGCGCTGTACTTTTCCTATGTTTGTAGCTGAGGTTCAACTGTGGCTGCAGATTTCTTATGAGCCACTGTAATCCCCCAGAGTCCTTTAGTGAGCATGGCTGGGCTGCATTGTGCCTCTTATGTCAGGTTAGGGTTGATAGGCGCTGTACTTTTCCTATGTTTGTAGCTGAGGTTCAACTGTGGCTGCAGATTTCTTATGAGCCACTGTAATCCCCCAGAGTCCTCTAGTGAGCATGGCTGGGCTGCATTGTGCCTCTTATGTCAGGTTAGGGTTGATAGGCGCTGTACTTTTCCTATGTTTGTAGCTGAGGTTCAACTGTGGCTGCAGATTTCTTATGAGCCACTGTAATGCCCCAGAATCCTCTTGGGACCATGGCTGGGCTGCAGCATGAGAGAGGCTGAAGCAGCTTAATGAGGGGAATAACACCGCCAGGCACGCAGCAATCAGTGTATCTGGGCCCCCGCAGGTTTCCCGAGCGGCTCACAGACATACAGGCCCCAATGTACCTGCAGGTTCTGAGAATAAGAAAATAAAAGGTTTTTTCTTTCCTGCAATATTCAGCACTAGGCTGAAATAATCGCCACTTTCATATGGGTCATTTTACCCTACCAGCGTTTTGTGATCCAATTCCGATCGCTAGCGAATCGCAAAACCCTAGGGACAGGGATAACTAATGGAACGGTGGTGACCATTACCATTAGTGTGATCTGTTTGTGGCAACGTTTTTCTCCTGAGCGCAACCATTGCCCTGACGCGTTTTATGTGCTATTGAGCTGCTATTCGTTATATAGGAGTGCAAGAAAAATCCCATTCGGCAATTTCCAGCAAATTTTTTGTCCCGCCACAAACGCACTGCAATCGTGCTTTATACCCGACGGATCACAGTCCAATCACGGCAGAAATGTGGTAGTTAAAAAACGCGATCGCATAGTGTGGAAAAGGGACCCACCGCACATCGCAATCCCTAGTGTTTTGTGGTAGTGCTTTGTAAGCAATTTTTGAAGAGATTTCTGTGCTCCAATACAACAAACGCTCACAAAATGCTGCATGTCCTGCAATTACGATTAGCTCTATTCCCAATAGTTCTATTAGGTTCACAACCATCCACTTTCATTGGCAAAGCATTTTTTAAATCGCCGGCGATTGTAAGTGTGGCAAACGACAAGACGGCCAACTAGTAACAGGCAGTTTGCCCGATCCATCCAGCGGATTGACTCACACGACAGTTGGGCTGATATCGTGTAGCTGGCCATGTGCGTACAACATAGTTTGAACGACGTTGTTATTCTGAATGCGGCCATGTCATGCAATTTGAGCAGTATGTAGATTAGTTGGTTGTTTAGTTGGTTGGTGCGCAGAAAATACTTAATGCGTCATCAGTTTGATGTGGTGTTGGTCAAGTCGTGGCGTTGGCTGTGCATTTTGTTGGATGTGTGTATGAGTTTTAAAGGAAACCAGACGAGATTAACTAAAAGTTTTATACATACCTGGGGCTTCCTCCAGCCCCATCCGCGCGGATCTCTCTCACGCCGCCGTCCTCAGCCTTCTCTATTGCCGATACCGGGTCCCGTAACGTCCTTCAGTCGCGGCCAGCCTGCACAAGAGAAGTGCGCTCTCTACGTATCTCTTCAGCAGCTGCCGGAGAGATACGTAGAAGGCGATCTTCTCTTGCGCAGGCTGGCCACGACTGAAGGACGTTACCGAACCCGGTACCGGCACAGGAGAAGGCTGAGGATGGCGGCGTGAGAGAGATCCGTGCGGATGGGGCTGGAGGACGCCTCAGGTATGTATAAAACTTTTAGTTAAACTCGTCTTTGGTACACTTTAAAAGGGCTGATCTGACTTCTAGACAGTAGTGATGGTCATGTCTGGGAGAACTCGTGGAGTAGCGCGTACGAGAGGAATCGGCGCAGGAGGCCGCCATTGATGATGGGGAATGAAATAATTCGGCTTCCAGCAATTGCTGGAAGCTGAATTATTGTAATTTAAAAGTAACTTCAGGTCCGTCTTCTGACGGCGCCCAAGTTACTCCCTGTGCACCCAAGTCTCCTGCGCTGGATTCACTGTGTTCGTGGAGTAGCATGTAATCAGTGTGGTCAGGTGATAGATATGCAAGTCTCTGATTTGCTAGTCATGATCACAGCAAATCAGAGCTTTGCAAATCTATCAGATGATCAAACAAATCACATGCTTATCCATGAGTTCTCCTAAACAACATGTTAGGTGTGACTTGTACGGTAATTCTTACAGGCCACTTAAAGCGCAAAGGATAAGCTTAAATGAAAGGTCATGGTAAGTACATTTTCTCTTTTTTTGTGCAAGGAATAGGGCTACAGTTAGGCACAAGGTTCAAGTTCGATCTGAGGTTCAATCTGAGGTTCGGTCTCCACAGTGGAGTAATGGTTAGCTCTCATGCCTTGCAGCAATGAATCCCTGGTTCAAATCCAAGCCAGGGCACTATCTGCAAAGAGGTTGTATGTTCTCTGCATGTCTGTGTGGGTTTCCTCTCGCATCCCAAAAATATACAGGTAAGTTAATTGGCTTCCATCTAAATTGGCCCTAGACTGCAATACATACAGACATATGACTGGTAGGGAGTAGATTGTGAGCCACTTTGAGGAACAGTTAAGTGACAAGACAATGTACTCTGTACAGTGCTACAGAAGATGTCGGCGCTATATAAAATAATAGTAATAGGGCTACAGAGATGAGATTATGCCAGATGACTGGAATATGTCCGGCTTGCAAAAAGGGAGACAAACTACAGTGTAAAAATTATTGTGGGATATTCCTCTTATGTACAGCTCATAAAATATTTACATAGATCTTAAAGAGACACTGTAACATCAAAAAGTTCCCCTGGGGGGTAATCACCTCGGGTGGGGGAAGCCTCAGGGTCCCAATGAGGCTTCCCACGCCGTCCTCCGTCCCACGGGGGTCTCGCTACAGCCTTCCGAAACAGCGGCCCAACAAATCCGTGAGCTTGTTCAATATTTATCTTTGCATGCTCCAGCGGGGGCGCTTTTGCGGCTTTCGGCTCCGAAGTAGACGGAAATACCGGATCTCAGTCAGGTCCGCTCTACTGCGCAGGCACCGGAGACTTGCGCCTGCGCAGTGCAGAAGACCCGACGGTGATCGGGTATTTCCACCTATTTCGGAGCCGAGAGCCGCCACAGCACCTGCGCAGGAGCCGGGAAGGTAAATATTTATATCGCCGTTGTTCGGAGGGCTGCAGCGAGACCCCTGAGGGCCGGAGAACGGCGTGGAAAGCCTCATTGGGATCCTGAGGCTTTCCCCTCCCAAGATGAGTACCCCCCAGGGGATATTTTTGATGTTACAGGTTTTTCTTTAAACCAAAGACTACTGGAGAAAACAGAAAACATTATCGGAGAATACCAGGCAGGCTTTAGACCAAGCAGGTCAACAACAGACCAACTTTTTAGTGTCAAAGAGCTTCTTAGAAAAGCAATGGAATATGATCTTGATGTTTTTCAAATTTTTGTAGATTTTCGGCAGACATAGGACTATTAAAAGACAAAAGTTACGTATGTAAAATATTAAGGGAGTTTGGCATTCCCAATAAACTGATAAAATTAATAAAAATCACAATGAAGGACACACAAGCATACGTACGGATAGAAAATCAACTGACAGGCCCCGGCACTGTTTAGTGTGGCCCTAGAATACGTCATCAGAAAAATGTCAATAAACCCAACAAATATTCTAATAAATAAATCTGTACAGATAAAAGCTTACGCAGATGATATCAACATAATGGGCAGAACATTGGCAACAGTAAGAGAAACCTATATCGATCTAAACAATCAGGCCAAGGAGGTAGGCCTGGTAATAAACACTGATAAAATACAATTTCCAAGACAGTCAAGAAAGAGAGGACACCACAGAACATAATAGGTGGCGATAATCTGGAATTTGTAAAACATTTTAAATATCTGGGAATCAACCTAGACAGCGATGGAAGTGAAACAGCAGAAAGCCATGGAAGAAAAACGCAAGCCAACAGAGCATACTTCACCCTATCACACATCTGCCACACACGGGATATCCAAAGGAACACCACAATATGGGTATACAAGACCATAATCAGGCCTATACTTACCTATGGATGCAAAACATGGATACTCACTCAAAACCTAGCAAGCAAAATAGATGCTTTTGAAAGGAAGATATTGCGCAAAGTCTATGGCTCCACCCAAAAGAATGGTGTATGGAGAATCAAATACAACTATGAGCTATATAAAGTATAAAAAGATCTCCCAATATCAGATTATAATAGGATTCAATGGCTGAGATGGGCAGGAAAGGTTAGAATGGATGACCATAGGATCCCAAAAATAATGTTTACATGGAGCATGGATGGACAAAGACCAACTGGAAGACCTAAAAAAGAGATGGGCAGATGAAGTCGACAAAGATGCCAAAGAACTGCTAAAGATATGCAACTGGAAACCAGCAGCAATAGACAGAGATGGATGGGGCAGAAAACTGAAAGAGGCCAGGCCTAAAATTGGGCTGTAGTGCCACTGGAGGAGGAGGATGCAGAGGAGTAGGAGGAGGGCTATAGAGTGGTGGCTAAGTGATTTGGATGGAAACAACAACACCAAAAGACCTAGATTTAAAAAAAAATGCTTAAAGGGGAACTGAAGTAAGAGATATACGGAGGCTGCCATATTTATTTCCTTTTAATCAATACCAGTTGCCTGGCAGCCCTGCTGGTCTATTTCTCTGCAGTAGTATCTGAATAACACCAGAAACAAGCATGCAGCTAATCTTGTCAGATCTGACTTTAAAGTCTGAAACGCCTGATCTGCTGCATGCTTGTTCAGGGGCTATGGCTAATAGTATTAGAGGCAGAGGATCAGCAGGGCTGCCAGGCAACTGGTATTGCTTAAAAGGAAATAAACATGGCAGCCTCCATATCCCTCTCTCTTCAGTTCCCCTTTAAAAGGAATGGTACGCTATTAGGTGACAGGGAACTGCTGGTTTCTGTGCTGAGCCCCACATTCTGCCCTAAGTAGAGAATAGGGTGGTATAAGAACAGCTATCAGCAGGGATTACAGTAGCAGTTGGCCAAGTAGTATCCAAGTTAGCAGATTGGTGGGGAGCAAGGAGGATGGATCAGATGCTAATCTTTCTGACTTGTAAACTGAATGCCAATTGTGGACGGCTTGAAATCATTTCACTCGCCAGGAAGTCCAGTCTAATAACGAGCTGGGTACAATTTGTAGCTCCGCCCTACACGTTTCGTCCAAGCAGACTCATCAGAGGAGTCTGATTGGATGAACCGCTTAGGGCGGAGCTACCTCCAGTGCATCTGACGTCACTGCACGCGGAGATTACCGATACATGCAAACTTAGGAGCATAGCATGGGAGCAAGATCAAGGAGGACGGAGCCTGGGAGACGGGACGCCGTTGTACCATTATCCAGATGCCAGGACGGACCCCGCTGCTACAATAATTGATGTGCAACTACCCAAGCCGGCATATGTGAGTGCGCAATCACTGCGCGGGCAATATAACTTTTGTATGCAGTTTTACGCTATGATGGTTTTATCTTTTGTTTTATATGCATTGGAGTTTTGTATCCTGATATTAAAGAGAGATTGAAGATTGAAAGTGCCAGTGGGGTGATTTAAATCTAAACGCTAGATCCACCTGATGTCTGAGGTGGTTATAATCTGGTGAGCGCATTGGTAGAGGATTCACGAGTGCTGCACTATCCAGTGTGACACGGGTGGGTATCACAGAGTTACACTATGCAGAGCTTGTTTTGTGTTTTATAGGAGTGATGGAGAGCGCAGTTCAGCAATTGACTATATCTATCTTTGGAAAAGTGAAACCGTGATCCCAGAATTGCTCAGAATTTTTTGACTGCTGATACGGTCTGATACGAACTTTTGGAAAATTCACTGACTCTTCTTTGGTTTGGGGTATACGTGTACCTAGTTGGCTGCAGTAAGGTCTAATAAGGACTATATATACACTTCTTGGTATGATAGATTTTAATGTGACTGGAAATTGAGTAAAATGAATTGTAGTAGGTGGAAATACTGACGGCAGCGCAGCCCTGTTGATATTAACAATTAGGCAACTGGTATTGTTTAAAAAGAAAAGAAATATGGAAGAACCCATACACTTCAGCTGTCCTTTAATATTTTTATATCTGGGGATACTTGGATACTTAAGGCCTCATTCACATCATGACGTGCAGATGGCCGTGTGTTCAAAACGAATGTACGCCATCTGAGTTTCCATGCATTGTGTGGCTGATCCAATTCCCTGAAGTGAATGGGTCAGCCGTGCGTTTTGCTAAATAATGCGTGCAGCAGTGCGCTCACACATTGCACTGCTACGCAACGCATGCAGTGTGAACATCAGACAACTTCTGATGTTCGTGTGTGTCTGCCTCCTGCACGCGTTGCTAAAATACGGACAGCAACGAGTCTAATGTGAACCAGGCCTTAATGGCCTATTTAGCAGCACACAACTACTTACATCTGCTATCTGGGGGCACAAAGGGCTTGATTCATTAAGCTGCACTGCTAAAGCAGCACACCTTAATGTGAAGGAGCGGCCGCTAATGCATG
This sequence comes from Hyperolius riggenbachi, assembly GCF_040937935.1. Taxonomy (NCBI): domain Eukaryota; kingdom Metazoa; phylum Chordata; class Amphibia; order Anura; family Hyperoliidae; genus Hyperolius; species Hyperolius riggenbachi. The sequence goes on from NC_090648.1 coordinate 43,033,669, forward strand.
CTTTACATAGCAGTGCTCGCTGCTATGTAAGGAGCGTGCCTTCCTTAGGAGCGTGCCTTCTTTAGATAGGAGTGTGTCTTCCCTAGATAGGAGTGTGTCTTCCCTAGATAGGAGCGTGCCTTCCCTAGATAGGAGTGTGTCTTCCCTAGATAGGAGTGTGTCTTCCCTAGATAGGAGCGTGCCATCCCTAGATAGGAGCGTGCCTTCCTATACATAGTAACTATCAGGGGCGTAACAATAGACCCTTCAAGGGATGCAGCCACAGGGGGGCCCGGAAGCCGCAGGGGGCCCTGTGAGGAGAGACTGACAACTAAGGGCATGGAGAGAAAAAACTTTCTGCTCTCTGCACAGTTGTTCTAATGACTGCATCTGCTCACCTCTGATAAGGCATAATACAAGGTTTTGCAGACAAAGATTTGTAGACAGTCCTTATTCAGGGTGGAGGGAGCCTCATCCAAAGTTTTGTAGGGGGGACCAGTGATTTCTAGTTACGCCCCTGATAACTATGTATAGGAAGGCTAGCTCCTATCTAAGGAAGGCACGCTCCTAAGGAAGGCACGCTCCTTACATAGCAAAACAACCACTCTACTGGGTAAGCTTCCACTCTACTGGGCAAACAACAGCTCTACTGGGCAAACAACTGCTCTAATGGGCAAGCGCCTGCTCTAATGGGCAAGCGCCCGCTCTAATGGGCAAGCGCCCGCTCTAATGGGCAAGCGCCCGCTCTAATGGGCAAGCAACCTCTCTACTGAGCAAGCAACCTCTCTACTGGGCAAACACACGCTCTACTGGGAAAACACACGCTCTACTGGGCAAACACACGCTCTACTGGGCAAACACACGCTCTACTGGGCAAACACACGCTCTACTGGGCAAACACACGCTCTACTGGGCAAACACACGCTCTACTGGTCAATCAACTGCTCTACTGGTCAATCAACTGCTCTACTAGGCAAACAACCGATCTACAGGACAAGAAACCACTCTACTGGGTATGCAACCACACTACCATAAATGCACCCACTCTTCTGGGCATTCAACCCCTCACCAATGCATGCCCCCACAGTTCTAAGACCCAGACCTATGTTCATAGAAATCAATTAATCTTAATTCTGCGCAAATTTAGTATGTACAATGGAATTGGGCCAATCAAATGCAGCAGCTGGTTATTCTGGATTGGTGCTCTTCCAGACTGCAGAGATTTGCAGAAACTGAACGGAAGTACTCGGGGACAGGAGTACTTATTAAGACAGCCCAAGGAGGGCCGAAAAAGTATTCAACTAAGCTGGTCAAAGAACTTCCCAGGGGCTGGAACTACGGGATGGAGAGAGGACAGGGAAGGTTTTTTGGGATCCAGAGCTTTTCCTATCTATAGGTAAGTATCTAACTGTGGAGGAACCCGCTGCTGGTAGGACACTACTTTGGCAATATTTCTAATAAGTTTGGCACTTCCACATGGGCGAACTAAGAACCTGCCCCAGGTTCCAGAATTTCCTGAAGTCCCCCAAGATCTCATCCCTACACCTGTGCCCCCTCCTATGCTAACCTGTACCTGGGGGAGTGGGAACGTGAGCTTTTTGCTAGCGAGGATCTCTCGATGTACCTGTGCCACATACTTGCGTGGCACAGGTACATCGATGTCATTCTCGGTTTTTTTGGAGGGGTGGTTACGATCCCGACACTTCAAAACCACACATGGAGGACATACGAATCAAATGCGTTTCATTGGTATAGATGTATACATCGTTCCATCAGAGGCGGTGATATAGATCGGCTTCTCTTTCAGAGAGAATCCAAATGGATTTTTGAATGAAATGCCACTAGGCTCCCAGGCTTGAACGAAGCCCGAGTTATGCTTCATTTTTGCCTGTATAGATGATTTGGACATCTCTTCTCCCTTGACTGTGTAGTAGAACATGAACAGAGGCGCCAAAAGGATAAAATATGGTAAAATTGTTAAAATGTTTGGGAGGCAATGGTGGACTCAACATCCCTAAACAGACCCAAAGCTGCCGATTTTTCAGCACGAAAAATGTTATTCACATACTCCAATTATAAGAGGCAACGTGTTTCGCAGGTATATTCCCGCTTCCCCAGGCAATAACAGAAGGAGTATCACACAGCAAGAAGTCTAGTACACGCCTAGAGCCTCTGTGACTGTGTGTGTGTGTCTGTTTGCTGTGTCATTGGGAGGATTCGACCGTGGCACTGAATTGCTTACCAACTGCATGGTTTAGCAAAAGTGTTTATATTAGAGAACTAAAGACGCATAGATGCACCACTATGTGTGACAGTTTCCCACTTCCCCTCTTCTTGTTTAGGAGTGGGTAACTGTCCTCATTCGTCCTTCCCGGTTGCTCCGTTTTCCCGGATTCGCCTCTGGAATCTGGAACAGTCGTGGTGTTCTGTGCCTGCGGTGGTGCGTGGTGTTCTGTGCCATGCACACGTCCCTGTCGTGCTCCCACAGTAACGAGTCTACTGCGCCTGCGCCAGTACTACTGCGCAGACACAAAACAAGCCCAGATGCAGGAGTGCGAAGGGGGGCCGGCTGCGCAGGCGCAGAACTCCACGACTGTGCCAGATACCGGAGGAGATCGCGGAAAAACAGAGAGGTTACGGAGGATGACGAGGGAGCCTATGGCCCTCATCAGGCTGGAGAAAGCCCTAGGTAAGTATAAATTGGCCCTAATAGTTCATCTCAGGTACACTTTAAATGAATCCCCCCATAACCTGGTGGATGTCAGCCCAGGCAGAATAGCAGAATGCAAGTCACACCTTCAATATTGCTGCATCTCCAACCAACAGGACAGAGAGTGCTGATTTGCTAATGAAAGAACCCTATTTGGACGTTTCTGCACCACACCCATAGTATGTCTTTACTATATCATACTGCAAAACCTGGGGCCATTTTCATAGCTCTGCCTTAAAGCACCACTATTGTAAAAAAAATTGTAAAACATAAAATATATGTGCATGCATATGTATAAAATGCATGCACATAGGAGATGGGCTAGTCCAAAGTCTGTCAGATTTTTCCTAGCTACTGTAAGTGACAGCAGCATAGGAGAAAATACATTTATAGTGCATCTTTCTCTGGGAGCAATGTAAATGTTATTTATATGCATACACATGTATTTTAAGATTTTAACTTTTTTTTTAGATAACGGTGCTGTTAAATAACACAACAATTGTAATCTGTCTTGTGCCAAGTGCAGCCTAAGTCAACCTAAACGGAAGTTAAGGAAAAGAGTTTCACTTACCTGGGGCTTCCACCAGCCCCCTGCATCCGTCCTGTGCCCGGGGCATCCCAAACTGATCCTCTGATCCTCCACCACGGCCAAGTTCTGGGCCACTGCGCTGACGCATACCTGGCAGCGCGCATCCTCGTATGCGTTCACGTCAGCGAGAGCGTCTTGCACAGGTGCAGTAAGAGCGAACCTGCGCAGGACGCTTTTGCTGACGTGAACGCGTACGAGGATGCGTGTCGCCAGGACTGTGCAGACGCAGTAGCCCACTGACTGGTTAGTCGGGCAAAAACTAAACTTGGCTGTGGTGGGGGACCGGAGGATCAGTTTGGCATACCACGGGCAAAGGACGTATGCAGGGGAGTATAGAAATGTCACTGCGCTGTTGATAAAACTTGGCACAGTTCGGAGGCACTCCACCTCCAGAGATCCCTCCAGGTTACTGCCATATATATGCACACTCAGTGTACAAAGATTGAAGAGGGATACCCTCAGTGGGTATGACCAAATGTCCAGTTTATTTCAAATAAAAGACAGCCAATGCTAAGCAAGGTTCACTTACATCTAGAGGGTCCCAAATCATTTAGGACCCTCTCAAGTAGATAGCACTTCCCACTCTTGTGGTACTAAACAGACTCCTTGTGATCTCAGCACAGCTGTGCCCGCTCTCGTCCCGACTAGTTTCAGCCTTCCGCCATCATCAGGGTTTACGAGAGAAAGCGAGCAAACAGCTTATATATATATATATATATATATATATATATATATATATATAGTGAGGATGCAGGGGGCTGGTGTAAGTCCCAGGTAAGTGAAACTCTCTTCCTTAACTTCAGTTTAGATTCACTTTAAGGCTGCACTTGGCATAACTGCATTATAAGCTGCACAAGACAGATTTACATTTGCTGTGTTATTTAATGCACATGAGCAGTCATGATATGTTTTAAATGGCTAAATGGCCTTAACAGTTATCTGACCTGAGAGCGATATGGAGGCTGCCATATTTTTTTTATTTTAAACAATACCAGTTGCCTGGCACTCCTGCTGATCTTTCATGCACCAGTAGTGTCTGAATCACACACACCTGAAACAAGCATGTGGCAAATGCACTCTAATTTCAGTCAAACATCCGATCTGCATGCTTGTTGAGGGTCTATGGCTAAAAGCATTAAAGGCAGAGGATCAGCAGGACAGCCAGGCAATCTGCATTGTTTAAAAGGCAATAACTATGTCAACCTCCTCTCACTTCAGGTGCCCTTTAATAGTATGTGCATTTATTCATGAAATACCAACATACCATGAGTAGAATGTTATAATGTAAGAGGCCACATTTTACCTAAAATAAGATCTAATTTCAGTACAAACATTAGTTTTACGCAAACACACAATTCTACAGAAGAAAATAAATTGGTCACAATGCTTCCAATGAAAGCAATATATTTTTCTACATGCCATATACTAACATACCTCTAGAGGGTGCATCAAGTCACCTGCACATGAATGTGATAGCACAGCAGAGAAAACAAGACAATCACAACACAAATGTCATCTGGGCAATTTTACCCTGAAGAAAATACAAGAAGAGCTGCCTATCAGCAATAGTATCAAGCGTTCCCCTCTACACAGGCAGACATTTCAGCACACAGCAAACACCAGCGCTGTAAGATCAGACCTCGGCTCCAACAGTACTCCAACCAAAATTATTCCTCTAATGGCCCCCATGCCCAAATACTAATGGACCCCATGCCCAAATACTAATGGACCCCATGCCCAAATACTAATGGACCCCATGCCCAAATACTAATGGACCCCATGCCCAAATACTAGCTGTAACTACGTCCTCAGTGAGCTGAAACACCAATAATAAACAATCCAAAGAGTGTAAGGCGTGCAGAGACACAATATACAATTGGGGAGAGGAGAAGGAACATTTGTGAAGCAGAAAGCACACATTTCAAGTAGCCATCAGCACACACTGCTAACAGTTTACTGTTAGTGTAAGTACAAAGTGATAACTTATTCTCTACACACTAGGGGGACAGATCTGTATTCAGTGGCGTAGCTAAGGAGCCAGGGATGTAACTGTGTGTGTGTGGGGGAGGAAGCAGCGCCTGCAACTGCACGGGGGCCCAGAGGTATGGGGGGCCCCCCCACTACTAACATTTCCTTTCTCTGATACTCAGATCAGGTGTTTTTGTGACTACTCTATTTTTAAAGTAAGTGAAACGCTTTTCTTTTAAACTAAGTGAAACTTTTTTAAAGTAAGTTCAGTTTTTTTTTTAATGATTACCACTATTAAAAGCACAAATAGTAGAGGTGAAAACTACTAGCGTAACACCAATGAAGACCTAATACAGTGGCTGAAGCGACTGCAACCTCTGCACCCCCTATTGCTACGTCACTGTATCATAAAATGATCTTTATGCCCCATTAAGGATACAGCCACTCCACTCTGATACTTCAAGAGCAGATAACAGCAGATGGAGCAGATTATCAAATAGCATAAGGTTTATCTCAGCCAGTAACGGTCCCCAGTCTCCGTACTGCTCTAGTCTATGTTGGGGTAAACACATCCAATAGGGAGGCTCAGTATGAAGACTACGGGAGGCAGGAGTCTATAACTCAGCTGTACTGCAGTGATGTCACACATTTCTGGTGTATGTAAAAAAAAAAAAATCAGAGGTACCCTAATGCTGAATAGTTATAATGCCCCGGGGCGTCATCAGTGAAATAAGGGCCCATTTTTACAAGCCCCAAATTACGGTTTTCCATACGCGATATTGGATGCAGAAATGCAGCCTATTGAAATTAATACGCTGTATTTCAATCATGTGCAGCCCCCAAAAAATAGTGCCAGCTGCATTTTTTTGCAGAAGGCGTCCGAATCCTGTGCATGGCACAGCTACAGCGATTCGGAGACGATGCTGTATCAGCACGGGTGCCACGTCCCATTTGGAAACTGACGTGGCACCCCAGTGGACACCTGTAGCCCCATATCAGCAGGGTCCTGGTGCATAGCTCCGCCTCCTTGCAGAAAACTGCCTCTGCCTTTTCTATGTCAGCTATAGAAAAGGCAGAGGCCTTTTTCTGCTAGGAGGCGGAGCTACGCACTGGAATCCGGCTGATACGGGGATAAAGGAGAGTCTTATTACACAGATAACTTTCAGCAATAACGCCCCTCTTCTAAATGTACACTAGAGGCGCGCTTGTAAAAGTTGAGGCCTCTGATCCTCTAAACCAGGGATGTCAAACTCAATTAAAAAGTGGGCCGAAATTGAGCTCTGGGACACCATACAATTTTTTAAATATCTGTTCAATTTAAGAATTGCAATCAATTTTTCTGACTGATTGTAACATTTCAAAAATATGACCAATGTACCGCATACCTATGTTAAATTTTTCCCCAATTATGATAAAAATGATTGGAAACTCTGAGCAAATTGCTTGGGTGTGTATATTACTAAATTGACAATCTAACACACACCATACAATCTTTAGAAAAATTTAAGAAAAATATCTGGCATTCCGGATAGATAAAAATAAAAAAAAAAACGGAAGATCCGACCGAATGAAAAAAAAGCTTTCGATTTTTTCGGGAGATCCGATCGTTTTTATCGAATTGCCGTAAAATCAGATCATTTTATTGTATCGTGTGTGGCCACCTTAAGTCACGGGCCGACCTCTAGTGGCCACCTCTCTTCCTTATAAAGTTCCCTGGTGTCTAATAACCCCATCCATCCCCTATAAAGTTCACTGGTGTCTAGTACCCGGCTCCTTCCCCTATACAGTTCCCTGGTGTTTAGTAGTCCTCCCTTATCTATACAGTTCCCTAGTGTCTAGTGGCCCTCATCTATACAGTTCCCTGGTACCTAGTGCTTTCTCCCTCCCCATATGGCTTTCCTGGTGATCTAGGGCTTCACTTCCGATATAGCTAGAGTGGGCCAAACATAATGCAAAGTGGGAAAACCACCTGAGGGCCAAATCTGATGGCTCCGAGGGCCAGTTTTGGCCCACGGGCCAAGGTTTGACATGTATGCTCTAAACAAAACAGTCAAAAAGTTGATGGAGGCTGCTCTAAACAAAACAAAATGGACAGGTTTTGATAGGTAAATGGGTCAGCAATGCATTTTGCCAAAAGATATGTGCAGCAGTACGGTATTGCATTGCTGCACAGAGCACAAACTGTGACCGCCATACAGGGTAGTCTATGCACTTCTGATGTTCTTGGGAATCATTACACACCGAACGCACTGTGAACCAGGCCTTACATGCACAGAACATAGTTTGAACCAGGCCTTACATGCACAGAACATAGTTTGAACCAGGCCTTACATGCGCACCGTATAGTGTGAACCAGGCCTTACATGCGCACCGTATAGTGTGAACCAGGCCTTACATGCACACAGTATAGTGTGAACCAGGCCTTACATGCACACAGTATAGTGTGAACCAGGCCTTACATGCGCACCGTATAGTGTGAACCAGGCCTTACATGCGCACCGTATAGTGTGAACCAGGCCTTACATGCGCACCGTATAGTGTGAACCAGGCCTTACATGCGCACTGTATAGTGTGAACCAGGCCTTACATGCGCCATGTATAGTGTGAACCAGGCCTTACATGCGCACAGCATAGTGTGAACAAGGCCTTACATGCACACAGTATAGTGTAAAGGAAGCCTTACATGCGCACAGCATAGTGTGAACAAGGCCTTACATGCACACAGTATAGTGTGAACGTGGCCTTGCGCATCTCATAGTACTGTGTTTGTGTTTCAGGCTTATCTCTGCAGACAAGGCCTCGCTGTTTCTGCAGGAGCAGCAGAGCAGATGTACTGAGTGAATTTAATTTGCACTTCTCTTGGGAGAATGCATCTATAACTTCACAGTTGCCATAGCAGCCATTCCACTTTGCACTGAGCAGAAGGGCTGGTTCCCGAGGCGGGTAATGTACTGTGGCTAGAGACCTCAGTCTGGCTCTCTCTCTATCATAATAAAGGATACGTGGCATTTTCTCTGGCTTCCTAGTTATACGATGCAGAACTGAGAGGTGCACAGCTTTCTTTCTCCATTGACTTACACGGTGCACAGCTTTCTATAGTCCTGTGATGGTCAGCTCTCCAGCTCTCTCTTCCCAGTCATGTCATGCATATCGCTCTCTAATTCAAAAATAGCTTTATTGGCAGGACCAAGAAATACACTGGCATGGATTTCTCTCTCTTTTCCCAGTCCTGTGATACGGCCCTCTCTGTTCCTAGTCCTGTGATGCATGCATCTTGCAGTTCTTTTAGCCATGAGGTGCACAGCTCTATTTTTCTGGGCATGTAATGCACAGCTCGCTCTCTAGTCACGTAATGCACAGCTCACTCTCTCGTCACATAATGCAAAGCTCGCTCACTCGCTCTCTTGTCACATAATGCACAGCTCGCTCACTCGCACTCTAGCCACGTAATGCACAGCTCGTTCACTCGCTCTCTAGTCATGTAATGCACAGTACTTTCATTCGCTCTCTAGTCATGTATTACACAGCTCGTTCACTCGCTCTCTAGCCACGTAATGCACAGCACGCTCACTCGCTCTCTTGTCACATAATGCACAGCTCGCTCACTCGCTCTCTAGTCATGTATTGCACAGCTCGTTCACTCGCTCTCTTGTCACATAATGCACAGCTCGCTCACTCGCACTCTAGCCACGTAATGCACAGCTCGCTCACTCGCTCTCTTGTCACATAATGCACAGCTCGCTCACTCGCTCTCTAGCCACGTAATGCACAGCTCGCTCACTCGCTCTCTTGTCACATAATGCACAGCTCGCTCACTCGCTCTCTTGTCACATAATGCACAGCTCGCTCACTCGCTCTCTAGCCACGTAATGCACAGCTCGCTCACTCGCTCTCTTGTCACATAATGCACAGCTCGCTCACTCGCTCTCTTGTCACATAATGCACAGCTCGCTCACTCGCTCTCTAGCCACGTAATGCACAGCTCGCTCACTCGCTCTCTTGTCACATAATGCACAGCTCGCTCACTCACTCTTTGTCACATAATGCACAGCTCGCTCACTCGCTCTCTAGCCACGTAATGCACAGCTCGCTCGCTCGCTCTCTTGTCACATAATGCACAGCTCGCTCACTCGCTCTCTAGTTATGTAATGCACAGCTCGCTCACTTGCTCTCTAGTCACGTAATGCACAACTCGTTCTCTAGCCACGTAATGCACAGCTCGCTCACTCGCTCTCGTCACGTAATTAACAGCTCTCTCACTTGCTCTCTAGCCACGTAAAGCACGGCTTGCTCACTCGCTCTCTAGTCATGTCATGCACAGCTCGTTCACTCGCTCTCTAGTCATGTAATGCACAGTACTTTCACTCGCTCTCTAGTCATGTATTACACAGCTCGTTCACTCGCTCTCTAGTCACGTAATGCAAAGCTCGCTCACTCTCTCTCTAGTCACCTAATGCACAGCTCGCTCACTTGCTCTCTAGGCATGTAATGTCCAGCTCGCTCACTTGCTCTCTAGTCATGTAATGCCCAGCTCGCTTTCCCGCTACCTAGTCACATAATGTAGAGCTCTCTCACTCACTCCCTGGCCATGTAATGCAAAGATCGCACACTCGCTCTCTTGTCACGTAATGCACAGCTCGCACACTCGCTCTAGTCACGTAATGCAGTTCGCTCACTCGCTTTTATCACGTAATGCACAGCTTGCTCACTCGCTCTCCAGCCACGCAATGCACAGCTCGCTCACTCACTCTCGTCATGTAATGCACAGCTAGCTCACATCACGTAATGTACAGCTTGCTCACTCGCTCTCTAGCCACGTAATGCAAAGCTCGCTCACTCACTCCCTAGTCACGCAAAATGCACAGCTCGCTCACACTCTCTCTAGTCACCTGATGCACAGCTCTCACTCGCTCTCTAGTAATGTTATGCACAGCTCGTTCACTCGCTCTCTAGTCACCTAATGCACAGCTCGCTTACTTGCTCTCTAGTCACCTAATGCACAGCTCGCTCTCTAGTCACGTAATGCAAAGCCCGCTCACTTGCTCTCTAGTCATGTAATGCATAGCTCGCTCACTTGCTCTCTAGTAACGTAATGCACAACTCATTCTCTTGTCATGTAATGCACAGCTCTTTCATTCGCTCTCGTCACGTAATGCACAGCTCGCTCACTTGCTCTCTAGTCACCTAATGCACAGCTTGCTCTCTAGTCACGTAATGTAAAGCTCGCTCACTTTCTCTCTAGTCACCTAATGCACAGCTCGCTCTCTAGTCACGTAATGCACAGCTTGCTCATTCGCTCTCTAGTCATGAAATGCACAACTCACTCACTTGCTCTTTTGTCTTGTAATGCACAGCTCGCTTACTCGCTCTCCAGTCACGTAATTCACAACTCTCTCACTCGCTCTCTAGTCAACGTAATGCACAGCTCGCTCACTAGACACAATGCACAGCTCGCTTACTTGCTCTCTAGTCATGTAATGCAAAGCTCGCTCACTCGCTCGCTCTCTTGTCACGTAATTCACAGCTCTCTCACTCGCTTTCTAGCCAAGTAATGGACAGCTCTCTCACTCGCTCTCTAGCCACGTAATGCATAGCTCTCTCACTCGCTCTCGTCACGTAATGCAAAGCCCGCTCACTTGCTCTCTAGTCATGTAATGCACAGCTCGCTCACTCGCTCTCTAGTCACCTAATGCACAGCTCGCTCACTTGCTCTCTAGTCACGTACTGCACAACTCGCTCTCTTGTCACGTAATGCACAGCTCTCTCACTCGTTCTCTAGCCACGTAATGCACAGCACTCTCACTCGCTCTCTAGTCACCTAATGCACAGCTCGCTCTCTAGTCACGTAATGTAAAGCTCGCTCACTTGCTCCCTAGTCACATAACGCAAAGCTCTCTCACTCGCTCTCTAGTCATGTAATGCACAGCTTGCTTACTCGCTCTCTAGTCACATAATGCAAAGCTCGCTCACTCGCTCTCTAGTCATGTAATGCACAGCTCGCTCACTCGCTCTGTTGTCATGTAATTCACAGCTCTCTCACTTGCTCTCTAGCCACGTAATGCATAGCTTGCTCACTCGCTTTCTAGCCAAGTAATGGACAGCTCTCTCACTCGCTCTCTAGTCACGGAATGCACAGCTAGCTCTCTAGTCCCCTAATGCACAGATCGCTTACTTGCTCTCTAGTCACCTAATGCACAGCTCGCTCTCTAGTCACATAATGCAAAGCCCGCTCACTTGCTCTCTAGTCATGTAATGCACAGCTCGCTCACTCGCTCTCTAGTCACCTAATGCACAGCTCGCTAACTTGCTCTCTAGTCACGTAATGCACAACTCGCTCTCTTGTCACGTAATGCACAGCTCTCTCATTTGATCTCGTCACGTAATGCACAGCACGCTCACTCGCTCTCTAGTCACCTAATGCACAGCTCGCTCTCTAGCCACGTAATGCACAGCTCGCTCACTCGCTCTCTTGTCACGTAATGCACAGCTTGCTCACTAGCTCTCTTGTCTTGTAATGCACAGCTCTCTCACTCGCTCTTTAGTCAACGTAATGCACAGCTCGCTCACTAGTCACATAATGCACAGCTCGCTTACTCACTCTCTGGTCACATAATGCAAAGCTTGCTCACTCGCTCTCTAGACACATAATGCACAGCTCGCTCACTCGCTCTCTAGTCATGTAATGCACAGCTCGCTCACTCGCTCTCTAGACACATAATGCACAGCTCGCTCACTCGCTCTCTAGTCATGTAATGCACAGCTCGCTCACTCGCTCTCTTGTCACGTAATGAACAGCTATCTAACTTGCTCTCTAGCCACGTAATGCACAGCTTGCTCACTCGCTTTCTAGCCAACTAATGGACAGCTCTCTCACTCGCTCGCTAGTCACGTAATGCACAGCTCGCTCACTCGCTCTCTAATTGCATAATGCAGCTTGCTCACTTGCTCTCTAATCATGTGATGCACAGCTTGCTCACTTGCTCTCTAGTCACCTAATGCACAGCTCGCTCTCTAGTCACATAATGCATAGCTCTCTCACTCGCTCTCTAATTGCATAATGCAGCTTGCTCACTTGCTCTCTAATCATGTGATGCACAGCTTGCTCACTTGCTCTCTAGTCACCTAATGCACAGCTCGCTCACTAGTCACACAATGCACAGCTCACTCACTAGTCACACAATGCACAGCTCGCTCACTAGTCACACAATGCACAGCTCGCTCACTTGTTCTCTAGTCATGTAATGCACAGCTCGCTCTCTAGTCACGTAATGCACAGCTCGCTCTCTAGTCACGTAATGCACACCTCGCTCACTCGCTCTCTAGTCACATAATTCACAGCTTGCTGACTTGCTCTCTAGTCACATAATGCACAGCTTGCTCACTTGCTCTCTAATCATGTGATGCACAGCTCACTCACTCGCTCTCTAGTCACCTAATGCACAGCTCGCTCACTTGCTCTCTAGTCATGTAATGCACAGCTCACTTACTCACTACCTAGTCAAATAATGCAGAGCTCGCTCACTCTCTCTAGCCACGTATTGCAAAGATCGCACACTCTCTCTCTAGTGATGTAATGCACAGCTCTCTCACTTGCTCTCTTGTTACGTAATGCACAGCTCGCTTACTCGCACTCTAGTCATGTAATGTACAGCTCGCTCTTTAGTCACATAATGCACAGCTCACTCACTCGCTCTCTAGTCACATAATGCACAGTTCGCTCTTTCGCTCTCTAGTCACCTAATGCACAGCTCACTTACTCTCTAATCACATAATGCACAGCTCGTTCGCTCACTCACTCTCTAGTCTCGTAATGCACAGCTCGCTCGCTAACTCTCTGGTCTCGTAATGCACAGCTCGCTCGCTCACTCCCTAGTCTCGTAATGCACAGCTCGCTCACTCACTCATTCTCTAGTCACATAATGCACAGCTTGCTCACTCGCTCTCTAGTCACCTAATGCACAGCTTGCTCACTCGCTCTCTAGTCTCATAATGCACAGCTTGCTCACTGGCTCTCTAGTCACCTAATGCACAGCTAGCTCACTCTCTCTCTAGTCACGTAATGCACCGCTCGCTCACTCTCTCTCTTGTTACGTAATACACAGATTAATCACTCTCTAGTCACTTAATGCACAGCTCGCTTACTCGCTTACTTGTCACGTAATGCGCAGCTCGCTCTAGTGGAGCACAGCTCTCTCTAGTGGAGCACAGCTCTCTCTTACCAGCTTTGTGGTACACAGCTCTCCCTCTCTCCAGCCTTGTGGTACACAGCTCTCCCTCTCTCCAGCTTTGTGGTACACAGCTCTCCCTCTCTCCAGCTTTGTGGTACACAGCTCTCCCTCTCTCCAGCTTTGTGGTACACAGCTCTCCCTCTCTCCAGCTTTGTGGTACACAGCTCTCCCTCTCTCCAGCTTTGTGGTACACAGCTCTCCCTCTCTCCAGCTTTGTGGTACACAGCTCTCCCTCTCTCCAGCTTTGTGGTACACAGCTCTCCCTCTCTCCAGCTTTGTGGTACACAGCTCTCCCTCTCTCCAGCTTTGTGGTACACAGCTCTCCCTCTCTCCAGCTTTGTGGTACACAGCTCTCCCTCTCTCCAGCTTTGTGGTACACAGCTCTCCCTCTCTCCAGCTTTGTGGTACACAGCTCTCCCTCTCTCCAGCCCTGTGGTACACAGCTCTCCCTCTCTCCAGCCCTGTGGTACACAGCTCTCCTTCTCTCCAGCCCTGTGGTGCACAGCTCTCCCTCTCTCCAGCCCTGTGGAACACAGCTCTCCCTCTCTCCAGCCCTGTGGTACACAGCTCTCCCTCTCTCCAGCCCTGTGGTACACAGCTCTCCCTCTCTCCAGCCCTGTGGTACACAGCTCTCCCTCTCTCCAGCCCTGTGGTACACAGCTCTCCCTCTCTCCAGCCCTGTGGTACACAGCTCTCCCTCTCTCCAGCCCTGTGGTACACAGCTCTCCCTCTCTCCAGCTTTGTGGTACACAGCTCTCCCTCTCTCCAGCCCTGTGGTGCACAGCTCTTCCTCTCTCCAGCCCTGTGGAACACAGCTCTCCCTCTCTCCAGCCCTGTGGTACACAGCTCTCCCTCTCTCCAGCCCTGTGGTACACAGCTCTCCCTCTCTCCAGCCCTGTGGTACACAGCTCTCCCTCTCTCCAGCCCTGTGGAACACAGCTCTCCCTCTCTCCAGCCCTGTGGTACACAGCTCTCCCTCTCTCCAGCCCTGTGGTACACAGCTCTCCCTCTCTCCAGCCCTGTGGTACACAGCTCTCCCTCTCTCCAGCCCTGTGGTACACATCTTTCCCTCTCTCCAGCTTTGTGGTACACAGATCTCCCTCTCTCCAGCCCTGTGATACACAGCTCTCCCTCTCTCCAGCCCTGTGGTACACCGCTCTCTCTCTTCAGCCCTGTGGTACAGCGCTCTCTACCTCTACAGCCCTGTGGTACATAGCTCTCTCTCTTCAGCCCTGTGGTACACAGCTCTCCCTCTCTCCAGCCCTGTGGTACACAGCTCTCCCTCTCTCCAGCCGTGTGGTACACAGCTCTCCCTCTCTCCAGCCCTGTGGTACACATCTTTCCCTCTCTCCAGCTTTGTGGTACACAGATCTCCCTCTCTCCAGCCCTGTGATACACAGCTCTCCCTCTCTCCAGCCCTGTGGTACACCGCTCTCTCTCTTCAGCCCTGTGGTACAGCGCTCTCTACCTCTACAGCCCTGTGGTACATAGCTCTCTCTCTTCAGCCCTGTGGTACACAGATCTCCCTCTCTCCAGCCCTGTGATACACAGCTCTCCCTCTCTCCAGCCCTGTGGTACACCGCTCTCTCTCTTTAGCCCTGTGGTACAGCGCTCTCTACCTCTACAGCCCTGTGGTACATAGCTCTCTCTCTTCAGCCCTGTGGTACACAGCTCTCCCTCTCTCCAGCCCTGTGGTACACAGCTCTCCCTCTCCAGCCCTGTGGTACACCGCTCTTTACCTCTACAGCTCTGTGGTACATAGCTCTCTCTCTTCAGCCCTGTGGTACGCAGCTCTCTCTTCAGTCCTGTGGGACACAGCCCTCTCCCCAGGCCTCTCTCTACCTGGTGCACAGCTCTCTCTGTCTCTAGCCAAGTGATGCACAGCTCTCTCTCTCTCTCTAGCTATGAGGTGAAGAGTTCTCTTTCTTTCCCTCTCTAGCCATGTGGAGTATAGCTTTCTCTCCGTCTATAGTCATGTGGTTAACAGTTTTACCTCACTTACCTTTACTAGCAATGTGTCCCACAGCTCTCTCTTTCTCTCAGCCTCCATACACCTGGTGCTCATCTCTCTAGAACTCTCTAGTTATGTGGCAAATAATTACACTCTGTAATCAGGTCATGGACACTCTTTCTCTGCCTCCACCTATAACTATCAGATCATGTCCTACATTCTCAGGCCAAATGTTGCTCTGCAACCAGTAGGTGGCGAGTTAATGCAGTGCACAATTCAAATTACACTCATTACTGCTGTGATTGTACAACACATGGCTGTTGTACAAACCCAGCACCTCTGGGGTGCACTACTAGATGGCAGCATGGAGTCACACATTATGTAACGTTTAGTGAAGATCCCTCAAGAGATACCAGCTTCTGAAAAAATGCATACAGTTCTGAAATCTGACTCGTCTCTTCCCAGAAAGTGAGGGATCCTCTGGTGAAAACCTTAAAAGGTACCAGAAGTTTATTATGATAAAGTCAGACACTTACCTTAGTAGGAGAAAGCCTCTGCAAGTGCGCAAGAGTGCGTGCTCGCGCATGCGCAGTACTGTATGGAGCCAGCCGTCTTTGGGAGCACTCGGGCTCCCGAAGACTTGCGAAGCCTCCAGTGCCGAAATAGAGCAATCTCTGGCCCATCAATTGCAGACTGCTAATGGGGGAGACAGCGCAAGAACAAGGGGACTACTCCTCCAACACTGTATGGATGTCAACCCCTCACATCACTTGCTCTCTCATAAGGCTCCAGGACTTCTCCAGAGCAGCCACTACTACTCCATGGAACGCCCGCCTCCACCCATTAGCCCCCCCCCCCCCCCCCCCACCTCCAACTCATTCAAGCAGGCCTTAAAGACCCATGTGTTCACCATTGCTTACCCACAATCTTCATATCTCCATCCCCCTCCCGTAAACTTACATGTCTCTCTACCCACCCCTTAGATTGCAAGCCTATTTGGCAGGGCTCTCCCCCCTTGGGCTCCTCCCTGCCACCATATGGACTCAGTGACTTGTCTGCTATATTTTTCCCTACAGTGTTATATCACAATTCCGTGTGGCATTGTTGAACGCTATAATGTCCCTGTGTAATACTGTTTAACATTGTAACTTCTCCTCCTATCTTTGGAACAGCGCTGCGTAGTATGTTAGCACTTTATAAATAAAGTTAATTATTCATAATAACAACAGGTAATTGGAAGAGTGAACTAAGTTATTGAACCTGCCAGAAAGTAAGTCAGCTGTAAACCACCTTAAATTCTCAGGACAAAGACCCAGCAGACACTTCTCTGCACGTAATGCCCACCCACATGCAGGAACAATAAAAACAAACAGTGGGGCTTCCTCTGTGGCAAGGTTGTGGAGTGACCAGCATCACATGCAAATCTGAACATTTTGGAACATTGTTCTCTCAGTAGCATATTATAATCACCATCAAACGGCATAACACTTTAAAAGCAAGTTACAAAATTGCAGCACATCCCAAAAACATTCAGATAAGTTAATTGGCTTCCCCCTAAATTGGCCCTAGACTACGATACATACACTGACTATACAATACATACATAGACATGTCACTATGGCAGGGATTAGATCGTGAGCCCCTCTGAGGGACAGTTAGGTGACAAGATAATATACTCTACTGAATAGCACTATGTCAGTGCTATACATATACTAAATAATAACACCTATCTCTACTTGTGATATAAATTGTCTAAGCAAACCTTCCCCCTTCCCGTGCCTTGGCACCCCCCCACCCCCCTGCTGTTCTATCAGTGCAATTACAGAGAGGTGTCCACACTCTGACATGGATCTCTGACCCGCCACAGCGCATGCACCTGGGCAGCCCACACACGCCTGCATTCTACTGTGGCGTAACCAGGGGGAGTGCCAGGACTCCATAGCGCTAACCTACATTCCGAGCACAGGGCTGCCCAGGACAAGCTTCCCACAGTCTCAGGAGTGCACTGGATCTGGCTCTGTACATTTATGTTAATGATGAGTTCTGTGTAGTTGTGATTAGTCTTTGGAGATGACAGGATAAAGAAAATATGTCCTGTGTCCTCCTGTGCACATCATCCACTAATAACTAATACTGAGGTATCCAGTGCCTATCATTTCCAGATCCCTAGAGGTCCATGTACTCCAGTGCCCATTATCCCCGGACCCCCATGTACTAAAGTGCACAGGATCCCCTAATACAGAAGTACTGCAATTTTCTGTGCCTATAATTCCCGGAGTCCCATGTATTCCTGTGCACATTATTTCCAGGTCTCAGAGTCTTGCGTCCTCCAGTGCCTATCATTCTCTCATCCCATATACTCCTGTACCCATCATTTACAGAGTCCTGCGTCTTCCTGTGTACAGCATCCACAGATCCAAGAGTCCTGTGTCCTTCAGTGCCTATCATTCTCAGATCCCAGATTCCCAAGTACTCCTGTGGCCAACATACCAGATTCTGGAGTCCTGCGTCCTCCTGTGTACAGCATTCTCAGATCCCTGAGAAGTGTCCCCTCCTGAGTCCTGTGTACAGCATCCCAGGATCCTGGAGTCCCGTATCCTCCTATGTACAACATACCCAGACCTCAGAGCAGTGTGTCTTCCTGAGTATAGCATCCCCAGATCCCTTAGCAGTGCCCCCCCCCCCCCTCCTGTGTACAGCATCTCCAGATCCTAGAGTCCCATGTCCTCCTGTGTACAGCATTTACTGACACCAGAGTCCTGCATCCTCAGCAGAGCAGCATCCCCTCCTGTGTACAGCAGCCCCAGATCCCTGAGCAGTGCCTCCTCCTGGGTAAAGTATTCCCAGTTCCCTATGCAGTCTCCCCTCCTGTGTATAGCATCCCCATATCCTAGAGTCCAATGTCCTCCTGTGTATAGCATTTTCAGATCCCTGAGCAGTGTCCCCTCCAGTGTACAGCACCCCCAGCAGAGCAGCATCCCTAGTGACCCCTCTCCAGGTAAATGTCTGCCTACCTTGTCTGTCTCATTCTTCTCTGGGTCCGGCCTGTGCCCTCGATCACGTCTTCTCTCCACTGTACCTCTACCTTGCAGCTCTCAGCTCTGATCTCCTGTCAGCCCCTCCTCCCCTGCCTTCCCATAGGCCGCCTGCTCCACAGTGTCCCCGCCCCACCCTGTGGAATATTCACCCCTCACGTGGAAGACAGTGCTGTCGGCCCCCCCTTTCCATGCTCTGTGATTGGAAACTAGAAAGCAGCCAATGGCAGAGCAGCTCCTGCATAACATGCAAATTGCAAATACAGAAGCATGGATCAGTCGTAATTAACCCCTGTGCTGCTGCTGCAGTGAAATATCTAGGTGATCATCACTCTCAATTATGTCATTGAGGATAAATCCTCCATTTAACCCCTCATTGCGACATGACATGCCTCTGGCACCTGTTAAGCAATGCTGATTCCTCCTTAGAAACTAACAGCTGCATCCAAAACTAGGGAGCGCAATGGTTTAACACAGGAATGTCAAACTCAATTGCGTATGGGGCCAATATCTAAAACAGTCTAAGTTATTGGCCAAATTACAATATTAACCACTTCACCACTGAGGGGGTTATCCCCTTATGGACCAGACCAATTTTTACCTTTCAGCGCTCCTCCCTTTCATTCGCCAATAACTTTAACATTACTTATCACAACTAAATGATCTATACCTTGTTTTTTGCACCACCAATTAGGATTTCTTTTGGCGGTACATTTTGCTACGAATTATTTTATTCTACATGCATTTTAACTGGAATGATGGAAAAAATTAATTATTTCTCAGTTTTTGGCCATTATAGTTTTAAAATAATACATGCTAGTGTAATTAAAACCCATATATATTATTTGACCGTTTGTCCCGCCCGGTTTATTACACCATTTAAATTATGTCCCTAGTACAATGTATGGCGCCAATATTTTATTTGGAAACAAAGGTGTATTTTTTTTAGTTTTGCGTCCGTCACGAATTACAAGCCCTTATTTGCAAACCTGACAGTACATATTAAAAAAGTTGAGTCCCTAACGTAACTATGTTTTATTTTAGTTTTTTTTAATGCAAATTATTTGTTTTGGTCACTATGGGAGAGTAAGGGAGGTAAAAGGTTAATTTTATTGGGAGATATACGTAATTTTTAATTTAAAAAAATGTACATAGGTGTAATCTTACTATTTGGCCACAAAATGTCCCCACACCGATTCTTCCTGCGTGTATGGTTAGTACGCGAACAGGAAGTAGCGTGTGTATGTGTTACTGTGCTTGTTACAATGACCGCAGGCATTTCATTGATGCCGGCAATCATTGACAGAGGTACTTAGATCAGCGAGCGGGAGCGCGCACAGCGTCAATCGCGGCGAGATACGTAAATACATTAAATACATTAACTGGTTAAGATTTATCATTTACTGAACAGTCTCAAACTAAGTGTCGTAACTACAGCGACCGCGGGGGATCTGGATCCTCCCCCTTCTGCATAGTGCAGTGGAGCAGTTTAAAGAGGAACTTTAACCCAGGATTGAGCTTCATCCCAATAAGTAGCTGATATCCCCTTTGCCATGAGAAATCTATTCCTTTTCCCAAACAGATCATCAGGGGCATCTGTATGACTAATATTGTGGTGAAACCCCTCCCACAGTGTGATGTCATGACCATCAGGGCTGTGGAGTCGGGTACAAAAATCCTCTGACTCCTCAGTTTATGAAACCCTCAACTCCGACTCCAGGTACCCAAAATTGCTCCAACTCCTACTCCTCGACTCCGACTCCACAGCCCTGATGACCAAGGTCCTGACAGTTTGCCATCTGTGAACCTCGTTGCATTTTGGGAAATAACGGCTTTTTCCAACTGCCAAGCAAGCAGTATCTCCCTCTGTGCATAGAACTCTCAGCAACGAACATTCCGCACAGAATGCGTGTCATAATAGCCGTAAGGCTATGACACACTTTTGAGCATTCTAGTACTTTGTTATAGTACCCCTGACAAAGCCCCTATCTTTTACTTGGTGAAACATGTTGGTTGTATGGCGGGGTGATGTTTGTTTAGATAAGATAAAGTCTGGGAAAGAGCCTCACTCACAAGGCTCTTGAATTTCCTTCCCCTCTCCCAGTTACGTTATGGGACCAATTTTAACAATTTTAAACTTATTTATTAGAAGCTACGTTTTTAGGATATCTCGGTAGAAATAAGGTATAGCGGTAGAAATGTTCTACTGAGAGCATGAAGCGACCATAGAAACTAACAAGCATTCGCATCGGCTTAGAAGCAGCACTGAAGCGTTAGTGGGTTGATCTCTGTGAACTGTGCACTTCGGTAGATAAACTTTTCTTTGGTTCAAAATGTACTTTAAAAAGAAAACAAACGTCACCTTCTCTCAGTCCTCAGTTCAAACTCCCTTTAATTCTCTGTATTTCTTGCTAAGCATGCTGGGCCAAATCTATTTGAGGTGTCCAAGACTGTAAACAACTTTGTACTTGACATTTCTCGCCAGAATTTCCACAGCACATTAACTCTTTACAACGCAGTGCGTACACAGCTTGGCCCAACTAATGCTACCGGTAGATACACACCGTGAGATTTTCTGGCAGATTAACCGCCAGATCGATTATTTCTAACATGTCCGATCTGATTTCCAATTGATTGTCTGATCGATTTTTCCATTCATCAGACATGTTGGAAATCCTCGATCTGGCAGTAAATCTGCCAGAAAATCTCATTGTGTGTGCCAGGCATAATTCTCTGACAGATGGCTACATTTCTGATTCGGAAATCACTTGCGATTTTCAAATCGTGATGAACCGCGATTTTCGATGCGATTCCGGAAGCGATCGTGATTTGGCTTTGCAGCTATTGAATGCGATCGTCCTGGGATTGCTCCCAAATGGCTGCATGCAACACCTTTGCACTCAGTCTGCGAACGCAACACTGCAGAGGAATTTACAGGGCTGCAGAGTCGGTACAGAAATCATCCGACTCCAACTCCTCAGTTATGGAACTATCTGCTCAGACTCCAGGTACCCAAAATTGCTCCGACTCCAACTACACAGCCCTTGCATGGCTATGGAGTGCGTACAAAAATCATCCGACTCACACTCCAACTCCTCAGTTTTTGGAACTACCGACTGACTCCAGGTACTCAAAAATTGCTACGACTCCTCGACTCCGACCCCACAGCCCTGCAAGGAAACACTCTCATAGAGTTCTACTGTTGCTTTGCAGACCAATGAAGTGGATTGGAAAAATTTTGTTTATCAGGGCTGTGGAGTCGGAGGTTACCTGGAGTCGGAGTTTCATAAAATGAGTAGTTGGATGATTTTTGGACCCACTTCAGAGCCCTGCAAGGGCTGTGGAATGGAATCGGAGAGGCGCAGTCGGAGCAATTTTGAGTACCTGGAGTTTTTTGTAGCCACTCCTCAGCCCTGTTGTTTATAATCAGTTTTGATGGATAGGAAGTAGATTGGTTTGTTGTTGGTGACATAATCGATGTATTAGGACACTTTATTTCTGTTCGCATCGCTTGGGTGTTTCGTCACTGAAAATTGTACCGTTAGAGGGCAATTTCCACACGGTAACATAGTTCTGTGCTAGCATTAAATTGGGCACTTCCGACGTAGCGTCCGGCAACATGGAAAGTATAAACTTCCCCTTAGGGTTTCATTAGGCGGCGGTAGCATTGCCACAGTGTGAAAGGGCCCTCAGGTTTACTTAAAAAGACACCGAGCACTACATAAAAATGACATTTCCACTTACCTGGGGCTTCCTCCGGGGGTCGCAAGGTCCTTCTGGCTCCTCTCCCGGTCCCCGGCTGGCGGCTCCATTAGCAGACAACTTTGGACTGAAGTCGCCAAGTCTGCTTCCCTCTTCCTGGCCGGCTACAAGACATCATGCCAGCAGGGGTGAGAGTCCTGCGCATGTGCGGTTCAATATTAGAGAACTGCGCATGCGCAAGATTCTCATGCCAGCCGGCGTGCTGACCCATAGCTGCCCGGTGTGAGTACGCTCATCAGGAAGAGGGAAGCAGATCGGACGACGATCGGAGGCCGAAGTCGTCTGCTAAAGGAGCAGCCAGCCGGGGACCGGGAGAGGAGCCAGGAGGACGCCGGGGGACCTTGCGACCTACAGTGGGCTGGAGGAAGCCCCAGGTAAGTGGAACTTTCATTTTTATGAAGTGCTCGGTGTCTCTTTAAACTTTTACGCTAAACAGCGCTCTCTGGTCCAAAAATTTAAATTAAAAAAAAAAAATCATCAAAACATTTAGATTCGCGTTTTTTCTTCAGTTATTGCACTTATAAATTATACATTTTCTTAGAAGGACGCAGATTTGTGCCCATAACACTTCTTTTGACAACACAGAAACTAGTTGGACTTGTGCTCATAAGAGACACGCCCAGGATGAGACAGACAGAGACGGTGCCAAGAACATAGTGTTCCAGAGAAGGCAAATACTGTAATAGTAGGGATTGAGAGAGACAGCGGAAGAGCGAGAAGCTGCCCAGATGGAGAAGAGAGAGGAATGGAAGTTAAAGAGGAACTGTAGTCAAAATAACATAATGAATAAAATTACTTATTTTGTACGATATTAATTTGTAGATTTAGTCAGTTTAGTTTGCCCATTGTAAAATCTTTTCCCCGTCCTGATCTACATTCTGAAATGTATGACTGGTGGTGACATTTTCCTGCCAGGTGATCTGTAAGGAATGTTCGTTACTGAGAGTTCTATGCACAGAGGAAGATACTGGTTGCTTGGCACACACACACACACACACACACAAGCGCACTCTCTCTCTCTCTCTCTCTCTCTCTCTCTCTCTCACTCACTCACTCACTCACTCACTCGCTTACTCACTTACTCACTCACTCTAGTTGGAAAGGGGTTATCAGCTACTGACCGTTGGGGAACTTGGATTTTTGAACGTTCTATAAAAATTGTACCGCTAAAGGGCACCTTTAAAAGGGTTATTTAAGCGAGAGAAAAAAAAAGTCAGCTAAAGTAAACCAGAGCTGTAAAAAAAAAAAAAAAAAAAAAATATTTGATACTTACCCACGCCTTACTCCAGCAGCATAAAGCCGTCTGAGTCCCACACCATCCTCCCGCGGTCTGCCGTTCAGCCGCTATCAGCCCCGGTAATAGGCTCAGTTGCGTCAGTCCGGGTCTACTGCGCATGCGCGGTAGGTCCGAGCATGCGCAGAAGACCCAGACTGGACCAGACTGGGCCTGATCATGGCTAAACAGCAGACCGCGGGAGGACGGTGTGGGACTCAGACGGGTTTATGATCCAGGAGGAAGCTGCGTGTGAGTATCAAATGTTCTCTTTTACAGCTCTGGTACACTTTAACTTACCTGGGGCCTCCTACAGCCCCCCCTGAGTCATCCGGTTCCCAGGCCGCCCTTCTGAGACAGCGACGAACCCCTCCAGCAGCAGTGACCCCCTCAAAGCTGGCCGGCGGAGGCCACTGTGCATTGCCAGGAGCGGTCGCATGCGCAGTAGCTATTTTCCCATACTGCGTATGCGCAGAACGCTGCCATACACGTGGGAGCTATCAGGAGGTGCATGGCCGGCCAGCTTTTGTCACCGCTGCTTACTGGAGGGTCTCGGAAGCATGGCGCAGGCACAGGATGACTCCAGGGGGCTGCAAGAAGCCTCTGGAAAGTTAAACTGCTTTTTATTTTTTTCTCTTTAGAGTCCCTTTATAATGCTGGGTACACACTATGAGATTTTATGGTCGATTTACTGTCAGATCGATTATTTCCAACATGTCCGATTTGCTTTTCAATCGATTTCTGAGCATTTTCCGATCGATTTCCTAGTAAAGTTAACGGAAATCGATCAGAAAATGCTCAGATATCGATCGAAAAGCAAATCTGACATGTTGGAAATAACTGACAGTAAATCGACCATAAAATCGCATAGTGTGTACCAGGCATTAGAGTGGAAGAGGTAGAGAGAGATTGTGGAGAAGGAGGAGAGGATCTGGGGGATACCCAGGGTGACATCAGCGAGCTTGGATAATGAGGCTCGCACACACAGCCTTCGCACACACATACAGAGAGAGAGAAGGCTGGTGTGTAGCAGGCAGCCCCGATCAGGTTACCCGGGCCTTACATAAAGGAGAGCAGGGGGGCAGTGCAGCCCGATAGCAGCTTATATAAAGGTCATTATGTAAAGGTGTGCACAGGGATGTGACTGCTGGGACCGTCTCTGGGGACAGCACTCTCCATATTGCCATGCTGCCATAAGATGGCTTTACATCACCCATCACATGGGAGAGGCAAGTGGTCTGAAGAGTTACAAAACTCAGTAAAACAGCCCGGCGCTCAGATGTCACCAAAGCCATCTGATTAGGGTAATGCAGGCGGATTCCCAGCTCTGCTAAGAGGCTGGCATCTCAATTACCGTTATACGCTGTCCATCTGATGCAATCAAAAGACCCCCCCCCATCCTCCCAGATAACAAATATGTAATAAGCTGACACCCCCGGTGCAACACATGGGTACCCCCTCCCCCCTACCAATGCAACTAACAAGCAAGTGCAACCAGTTTACCTAATAGGTTGGCTCCTCTGTCCGCATAGGGATCCATAAGTGCAACTGATATCCCAATACAACAGAGGATGACTTCCTAGTGCAAGTAAGTGGCTGGCCTTCCAATGCAAGACAGAAGATGACCTCCTAGTGCAAGTAAGTGGTTGGCCTTCCAATGCAAGACAGAGGATGACTTCCTAGTGCAAGTAAGTGGCTGGCCTTCCAATGCAAGACAGAGGATGACTTCCTAGTGCAAGTAAGTGGCTGGCTTTCCAATGCAAGACAGAGGATGACTTCCTAGTGCAAGGGAGTGGCTGGCCTTCCAATGCAAGACAGAGGATGACTTCCTAGTGCAAGGGAGTGGCTGGCCTTCCAATGCAATACAGAGGATGACTTCCTAGTGCAAGGAAGTGGCTGGCCTTCCAATGCAAGACAGAGGATGACCTCCCAGTGCAAGTAAATGACTGGCCTTCCAATACAAGACAGAGGATGACTTCCTAGTGCAAGGAAGTGGCTGGGCATCCAATACAAGACAGAGGATGACTTCCTAGTGCAAGGAAGTGGCTGGCCTTTCAATGCAAGACAGAGGATGACTTCCTAGTGCAAGTAAGTGGCTGGCCTTCCAATGCAAGACAGAGGATGACTTCCTAGTGCAAGGAAGTGGCTGGCCTTTCAATGCAAGACAGAGGATGACTTCCTAGTGCAAGTAAGTGGCTGGCCTTCCAATGCAAGACAGAGGATGACTTCCTAGTGCAAGTAAGTGGCTGGCCTTCCAATGCAAGACAGAGGATGACTTCCTAGTGCAAGGAAGTGGCTGGCCTTTCAATGCAAGACAGAGGATGACTTCCTAGTGCAAGGAAGTGGCTGGCCTTCCAATGCAAGACAGATGATGACTTCCTAGTGCAAGGAAGTGGCTGGCCTTCCAATGCAAGACAGAGGATGACTTCCTAGTGCAAGGAAGTGGCTGGTCTTCCAATGCAAGACAGAGGATGACCTCCCAGTGCAAGTAAATGGCTGGCCTTCCAATGCAAGACAGAGGATGACCTCCCAGTGCAAGTAAGTGGCTGGCCTTCCAATGCAAGACAGAGGATGACTTACTAGTGCAAGGAAGTGGCTGGCCTTCCAATGCAAGACAGAGGATGACTTCCTAGTGCAAGGAAGTGGCTTGTCTTTCAATGCAAGACAGAGGATGACCTCCCAGTGCAAGTAAGTGGCTGGCCTTCCAATGCAAGACAGAGGATGACCTCCCAGTGCAAGTAAGTGGCTGGTCTTCCAATGCAAGACAGAGGATGACCTCCCAGTGCAAGTAAGTGGCTGGCCTTCCAATGCAAGACAGAGGATGACCTCCCAGTGCAAGTAAGTGGCTGGCCTTCCAATGCAAGACAAAGGATGACCTCCCAGTGCAAGCAAGTGTCTGGCCTTGCAAGATAGAGGATGACTTCCTACTGCAAGTCAGTGGCTGGCCTTCCAATGCAAGACAGAGGATGACTTCCTAGTGCAAGTAAGTGGCTGGTCTTCCAATGCAAGACAGAGGATGACCTCCCAGTGCAAGCAAGTGTCTGGCCTTGCAAGACAGAGGATGACTTCCTACTGCAAGTAAGTGGCTGGCCTTCCAATGCAAGACAGGGGATGACTTCCTACTGCAAGTAAGTGGCTGGCCTTCCAATGCAAGACAGGGGATGACCTCCTAGTGCAAGTAAGTGGCTGACCTTCCAATGCAAGACAGAGGATGACCTCCCAGTGCAAGTAAGTGTCTGGTCTTCCAATGCAAGACAGAGGATGACCTCACAATGCAGGTAAGTGGTTAGCCTCACACTGCAAGATCAAGAATGACTTTTCAATGTAAGTAAGTGGCCGACCTCCCACTGCAAGACAGCGGAAGATTTCCCATGCAACTAAGTGGTTAGTCTCCCAATACAAGGCACACGAGCAGCTCCCAATGCAAGACAAATTATGGTTTCCCAATGTAACCAAGTGCGTGGCCATCCAGTGTAACACAAAGGGCTACCTCCTAATACAACTAAGAGGCTAACCTCCCACTGGAAGATAGAGGATGACCTCACAGTGCAACTAAGAGACTGATTTTCCACTGGAAGACAGAGGAGGACCTCACAATGCAACTTAGTTTGGCCAATACAGGAGGGAAGTTAAACCCTAAGGGCCTGTTTCCACTACACGCAGATTTGATGCAGATTGGATGCAGAATGGATGCAGAAAAACTGACTCCAATGAGTGCCTATGGGAAAATCTGCATCAGAATAATCGCGTTTAGTGGAAACAGGCCCATAGGAATTCATTGGAGTCAGTTTTTCTGCATCCATTCTGCATCCAATCTGCATCAAATCTGCGTGTAGTGGAAACAGGCCCTAAGTCAGGTGAGCTAACCACAGCACGCACCGCTAAGCTCCCTCTTGTGCTCTCTGCAAGCTAGGCTGTTCACATGTTGTCTCTAGGCCACATCTCTCCTGCACTGACCAATAAAGAGGCAAGGTAAATCCTAGGTCAGGTGACCTAGCCACAGTATGCACCGCCAAGCTTCCTCTTGCGCTCTCTGCAACCTTGACTGTTCACATGTTGCCTCTAGGCCACACCTCACCGCCATTAACCAATACAGAAGGGGAGGGAAGTCCTAGGTCAGGTGACCCAGCCACAGTATGCACTGCCATGTTTCCTCTTGTGCTCTCTGCCACCTTGACTGTTCACCTGTCGCCTCTAGACCACACCTCCCCTCCATTGGCCAAATCAGGAGTGAAGGTAGCAAAAGACGCCTCTGAAACTCCCCCTCCTATTCAGAACACAGGTAGGGAGGGGAAGTAGCAGCATTAACCACGCCCCTTTCCAGAGGGCGCTGGAGTTATATGTTCCCAGAGTCCGAGCTCTGGAAGGGCAAAATGACCTGCGGCAGCCACCTTACAAAAGTAGTTTGTTTTGCTGCAGTCATTTAAGAAAACTTAGTTTGGCTTTGAGATTTTTAAACTTATCTTTTAACTTCTGAAAAGCATACAGCAGATCATTTTCCCAAACGAGACCACGCAAAGAGGAAGACTTTTGTGGCCGTGGTCCAACACCATTTATCATCCTGTCTTTGTGTCGGGTATTTCATAACAGCGTTTAATTAGTTTATGCGCTCATCGGGTCCGCTACATCTGCTGTTTACGCTCTGAAGGTACCATGAAAGACAAGCGTAAACACTGAAAGAAAATTATTGGCGAGAAAAAAAAAAATCGCCGGCTAATTCCTTAAATAAAAAAAAATTGCGGTCAACTTTTGGCCGTCACAGATCACGCAGGGCCCTGAGTATTTACATAGATTGTATTGCGCAAAACCGAGGCTCCGAACATTCAGGACCTGCCAAGGATTTTTCGTAAGGTAAGCCAGCCTGCAAGCCATGCCGAGCCAGAACGCAGTTTCCTCTGTGATGGAGAGATTATCCCTGCGAAGGTACAGAAAGGACCAACGTCACAGGAAAATGCGAAGGGCACCTCACAACGATTCCTCGTGGAAAACTCGCTTTTGTTAAAAAACGGAAATAACATAATTGTTGCATGAAGTTTAACCCCTAGTTCCGGTTCTTTTTTTATGCATTTGGTAAGTACTGTGCTGTAAATTGCAATGCACAAGCATGCGTCCACTGTAGACATACCGTTCTTGTAGTATCATTTAATGTTGGACCCAGCTGTGGAGTCGGAGTTGGAGTCAAGTAGTCGGAGCAATTTTGGGTACCGGAAGTCAGAGTCAGTGGTTTCATAAACTGAGGAGTCGGATGTTTTTGTTCCGACTCCACAGCTCTGGTTGTACCTAGATGGCTGGTTTGTAAAACATCCACCCAGTTCAAAATGTGCCACTGTTTGGCCTTGTTTACACCTAGGGCGTTTGTTTTTTTTAGCGCCAGCGATTTTTAAAAACGCCCTGAAATCGCTAGTACAATGAATGCTTATGGGACAGTTCATATCAGCACTTTTAGTCCGCTTTCCGCTTAGCAAAGCGCTGCATGTACCATTTTTGGGGCATATTTTGCTACAATGGAAGGTATGGGAAAAGCGCAAAACGCTCACAAATTGCTTTATCCGGCGATTGCGTTCGTGCTTTTAAGAATAAATACATTGTAGAATTGCTGTGCAAAATCGCTTTAGGAAAGCGCTGTGAAAAAAAACGCAGCACCCACCCGAGCGCTGGGAGGGGGGAAATCGCCCACAAAATTGAAAGTCGCTGCCGTCATCGATTTCGATTTTAGTTGTGAACAAAGCCTTAGTGTGGCAGATCAGCTGCCCAAACTCCTCCTTCATTGGCTGCACACGCATGTGAATACTACAGTCAGTTCAAACAGAAGCTGCCAGGGGGCACACCTCGACTTCACCATGCGCACAACCCATGAATGACAGCACCAGCCAAAGACCTCGGAGCTAGGAGAAGTCTACATCTGCCTAGAATTCAGGAATGCCCAAAAAAGGACATATTGTTACATCATAAGGTGACATCTCTAAGCAGGAGAGTCGGTACAAAAAATCATCCCACTCCGACTCCTCAGTTTGTAAACCCACAACTCCGACTCCAGGTATGCAAATAGCTCCGACTCCTCAGTTTGTAAGCCCACAACTCCGACTCCAGGTATGCAAATAGCTCCGACTCCTCAGTTTGTAAACCCACAACTCCGACTCCAGGTATGCAAATAGCTCCGACTCCTCAGTTTGTGAAACTCCCGACTCCGACTCCAGGTACCCAAAATAACTCTCACTCCTCAGTTTGTGAAACCAGAAACAAGGTAACGCCCACTTTTGGTCAATCCCGCCAAGCCGGACATTAGCATGACATTGGCAGAGGAAGTCAGTTTTGCAAACCCAGCCCACCAGGAAATGACAAAAATGAATATTGCAGGAAAAAAACTACATCACTAAAAAAAAAAAGAATCCTGATTTTTAAAAAGTATACAAAATAGTTAAAATACATTTTTAAGCTTTTCGGTACCGGGGTCCCATCACTTCCATCAGTCGGAGCCAGTCTTTTACGTCAGACTGCCCCCGACTGATGTCAGTGACGGGACCCGGTACCAAAGCTGCGGGCAGCGGAGGATGGCGGCGTGGGAGCAATCGGAGCAGATGGGGCTGGGGGAAGCCCCAGGTATGTATAAAACCTTTTTTTTTCCAGCTCTGAGTGACTTTAAAGGATACCCGAGGTGACATGTGACATGATGAGATAGTCGCGTATGTACAGTGCCTAGCATACAAATAAGAAATAACTAGGCTGTGTTCCTTTTTTTTCTTTCCCTGCCTGAAAGAGTTAAGCATCAGGTATGTAAGTGGCAGTTACTGTCTGAGTCAGGAGTGGGTCAGACTACAGTGTAACCCTCACTGATAAGAAATTCCAACTATGAAACACTTTCCTGTCAGTAAATGGCTTATGAGAGAAGGAAAGAGATAAAAAGGCTCAATAGTTCATAGATTTTAGCTCTGGCATACTTCAATGAAGGTGTCATTGAGCAGAGACAATGAAACAGTAAAAACTTAAAAAGTAGATTTAAATATAAAATAAAACTGTGGAATATCTTAAAAAGTCATTTAAGGAGAAGGAAAATAGATACAATTGTTAATTGCATTAGTTTATTTCCACCTCGGGTGTCCTTTAAGCCTGCCTGAATAGGTGCACAGTGGAAGACAAGCCATGAGTATTTTAATTCAGCTCTAAACGTAATACTAATAAGTACCGTTAAATAGCTGAGGGCTCTGAGAATCTCTCTTCTTCGGTTTAATGCTTGAGTGTTTTCTGACGAATCTGGTGAGCTCTGAAGAAGCTCTCCGTGGTATTCTGTCTTCTCCCGTCGTGGCGGGGGGTGCGGAGTGGAGCTTAACAAGCTCATGGGCTAATTAGCAGGATTTCTTGGAGGGGATTGCACGGATCGCCTGAAGAACTTGACACTTGTCTTCTGCAAATTGTGTGTGTGTGTCGGTGTGAGTGCGGGGAAGGTGTGACTCACTCAGGCATGTTTGCATCAGAACGCAAACGCGTAATGATATAGAGTTCATCAAATGCGTAGGGAGAGGAGAGAAGGAGCGCTGACCTTGAAAAGAAAACGTTGGAGTTTTCAATTTAAAAAAATGAATATTATAATCGGACCGTCACAGAAACACAACCCTTGTTCCGGCGAGGATGATGTCAGCCCACACAAAAGCCGGCCTTATAAGGTCTGAGGCAGGGAACACACTTGACTGTTTTCGTGCGCGTTTTCTGCACAGAAAAACTGAGAACTCATTTTAATCAATGTGCTAGTGCACACTTACTGTGTTGTTCGCACGCAGAAAAAAAACTGACATTCTGCATCCTGATTCTGCACATTTTGTCAGTTTTGTGTATCAATTACATCAGCTGCTGTGAAAAAACGCACGCGTTTTCCTGCATGGAAACACACTTGGTGTGCAGAAAAAGTATGCAAAAAAACGCGCGCGGAAAACTGAAAGTCAAGTGTGTTCCCTGCCTAAGTGTTCAGGAAGTGTCATTCGGCTGAATACTGAATAATAATACAATGGGCTCTATTCACAAAACTTCTCCTAAATGACTTATTTATCACCGAATTAATAAAAAATAACCTTTCAGCACATGTATAAGCAAAATAATCTCTCAAAGTAAGTTGTTTTCTTACCTTAACCACTTAGGCCCCATTCACATTTTGCGGGAGTGATTTTTTCCGCGATTTCACGTGGAAAAATCACTGGACAGTGCAGCGATTTCTCCGCGATCGCATATAGCTCTTCTATAGCACTGAAACGTGATCGCCGGGAAGTCGCCTGAAAATGGTGCAGGCTACGCGTTTGAATTTCGCGATTTTGAAAAGCAAAGAATGGCCCATAGGGTTTTATTACACTAGCGCTTTCAAAAGCGCTAGCGTTTGAGTGTTTTGCTGAAATCGGCGCCAAAACGCTCAAGTGTGAATGGGGCCTAAAGTACCAGCAGTCTCTGCCCCTTAAGCACCAGAGAACGCTGGTACAGAAACGGCAATATCCTGACGGATAACAACAAATCGACGCACATACCCGCCTCAAACGCCGTCACCACCACATGTCAGGAACCTGAGCCACCCACTCTGCCGTCTCTATGACGGCAGAGTCCCTGTGAGCCGGTCAGGAGCCGTCTTTCAATGTAAACTAATGGGAGTTGCTTACATTGAAAAACAGGGCCAGGAGCCAATAAAATCGACTTCTGACCCGCTCACAGGGCTCTGCCGTCATAGAGACAGGCAGAGCAAGCGAGCTGCGGCGAGAGATGTCGGGATTCAGTGGCGAGATCGGTGGGAGCGACGTAAACGGCGGATGCGCGCAGCGGCTGCTGATTGAAATCTACGCCCTGCCAGACAGGTAACCACCAAAACAGGGCGTAGATTTCAATCAGCTTGGTCCTTAAGTAGTTAATTATATTATATTTTTGCTCTTTGGGAGCTTAAAGAGAACGTCCGGCAAAAAAAAAAAAAAAAAAGTTTCACTTACCTGGGGCTTCTACCCGACCCATGCAGCCATCCTGTGCCCTCGTAGTCACTCACTGCTGCTCCGGTCCCCCTCCGCCAGCTAGTTTTGTTTTTGCCGACCTCGTGTTGCGTACATTTTTACGCATTCCCACTGGTGCAGGAACATTAACACATACGTTTTTACGCATTAGTGGTTCAACGTAACGCGTAAATACGTATGTGTTAATGTTCCTGCACCAGTGGGAATGCGTAAAAATGTACGCAATGCAGCCCGCCAACCCCGAGGTCAGCAAAAACAAAACTAGCTGGTGGTAGGGGACCGGAGCAGCAGTGAGTGACTAGGAGGGCACAGGGTGGCTGCAAGGGGCTGGTAGAAGCCCCAGGTAAGTGAAACTCATTTTTTAGATAACATAGATAACAATAACATAGATAACATAGATAAGGTGAAAACAGGTGAAAAAGTTGTGTGAATCACGCCCAATGTATCATTTATACACAGTACTGAGCAAAAGTGTTAGGCAGGTGTGGAAATATGCTGTAAACAAAAGAATGCTTTCAGAAGTCCTTGACTTGTAATATATATACTGTCTGCCCTTGTATTGTTTTGTTTCTGTCTCTTAAGCAACTGCCTAGACAAATTCCTTGTAAGCGCAAACTTAAGGTACATCTAGCGACTTGGTTGTACAATCGCCCATTCGATTCGATCATTTTATAGAATCGAGAGAGAATGAGTATGTTCCATAATTCCCAATCAATGAAAAGTGGCTGATTTTATGTATAAATCTGAACTGTGTTTAGGAATGCTTGATTCTGAAATTATGTAGATTTAACTAAACCCGTTATAGTTGCTCCTGCCGCAAGCAACATCACACACGCTCCGACACTCGCTCAGTTGTCATTAGACAGCTTAGTTCTATGGACCAATCAGATGCTGATTTTATTGGCTCCTGCCCCTGTGATGACTGCGAGCCTAGCACAGCGATTACAGAGTTAGGATTGAGAAGAGTGCTCTGGGGCAGAGCACATTGATACAAATGACATTAATGCATAAAACTGCTTATTTTTTTAACAATTGTCATTTATAATTTAGTGTTTGCCCATTGTTCAATCTCATCTCGCCCTGATTTACATTCTAAAGCTGGCCATAATCTACCAATTTTCTGGCCCGATCGACCATCCAATTTGATAATTTAATCAAGATTAAAATTGGTGCAGCAACAATCATGCCATATTGATGAATTGACAAATCCGGGCCAAAATCTGGCGAATGTTTCATTCGGACATGCTTGGAAGATCTGGGAATGTCCCCACTGTTGGCCGTATGGTGTAAAATCTCACCGGTCCCGTTGCCGTGACTCCCATCAGCCTCCTCCAGGCATGTGTGTGATGTCACACAAGTGGCACAGGGTAAACTCGCCACCACATGGTGGCATTCAGTGTGATGGCAGACACGGAGTGACAGTGGGGGGCGCCAGGAGTCATGCTGCGATTTTACACGCACGGGCACCAGGGGGGAGGGGACATTTACATTTGGGGGAGGCACCATGTTGGTGGTGTTGCTAGAACTATTCCTGATAGATTTCATGGTGAAATGTATTGTTTTGAGGAAATGGTGGAGCGCCTCCCTTGAGTATGTTGCGATTTGCCTCAGTGGTTCTGGCAGCACTCCAGATCAGGATCAATGAAGAAGACGTCTGATCAGCACCATTAAGTTAACCACTTGAGGACCGCAGTTTAAAACCCTCCTAAAGACCAGGCCATTTTTTTTTTAAATTGGCCACTGCAGCTTAAAGGCCTCGCTGCAGGGCCGCACAACTCAGCACACAAGGGCTTCCCCCCCCCCTTTTCTCCCCACCAACAGAGCTCTCTGTTAGTGGGGTCTGATCCCTGCCAGAATGTTTTTTTCAAAAACCCTCCCTCCCCCCACCCCCCCTGCCAGCCAATCCCCGTGATCAGCTGTCATAGGCTTCAGCCTATAACAGCCGATCACTTCTGTCTCCCCCAGGGGGACAGCCGTGTCATACGGCTGTCCCCTGTACAGCGCTGCCATAGATTGCAAAGCTGTACCGTTAAAAGACGGCGGTTTCGCCATCTAAGTCTCCTGGCAGCGATCGCTGCTGGGAGGCTGATGGCTGAGCGGAGCACCGTCATTGAAGCGGGGATGCACCTATGCGCGCGATCCCCTGCAAACTCCGCCCCCAGGACTGCACACCAATCGGCGTTAGGCGGTCCTAGGGCTGCCAATTGGCGTGGAGAAGTCTTCAAGTAGTTAATGCTCTTTTATTTCATGAATGCATGACAGAAAATACAGCAACGCAGAACAGCAATGCATAAAGCGACGTTTCAACATCGCTGTATTTGCTGTTATGCATTCATGAATTAAAAGAGCATTAACTTGATGGTGCAGGTCAGATGTCTTCTTCAATGGTGAAATGTATCGGGAACTGGCTTGTGGTGTATGGGCAGGCAACAGATCTCTCTCTGATCACATTCATTCAGAGAGAGATTTGTCTCTTGGTCGATCTGCCAATACATGGCTAGATGTCCAAGTACCTTTAAGCAGAGTTGTCGGTATCTTTACTACTGGTAAGATGAATCATTGTGAATTGGGGGATTACCCTTTGTGAAGTGAGCAGGCACATTATTATTATTATTATTTAGTATTTATATAGCGCCGACATATTACGCAGCGCTGTACAGTGTATATATATATCTTGTCACTAGCTGTCCCTCAAAGGAGCTCACAATCTAATCCCTACCATTGTCTATATTATGTAGTGTAAGTACTGTAGTCTAGGGCCAATTTTTTTTTTTTTTTAGGGGGAGCCAATTAACTTATCCGTATGTTTTTTTTGGAATGTGGGAGGAAATCGGAGTGCCCGGAGGAAACCCACGCAGCCACGGAGAGAACATACAAACCCTTTGCAGATAGTGCCATGGCTGGGATTCGAACCAGGTTCCCAGCGCTGCAAGGCGAGAGAGCTAACCACTACGCCACCATGCTGCCCTACATCAACTGATCTCCCAGAGTGCTCTAGGGGAGAAGGTTGCGTGACATCACAGCCTAGGCTAAGCATCACTGGGAGGGTGGAGCTACATACCAATATAGATATATGAAGTGTTCTCCCCAGGCTTTTTTAGCCGGGTGCTCCACCTGGCTAATTTTGGTGAGCACCCGGCTGTCATCAGCTCACCTCCTCATCCTCCACCTGTGCTGTAAGAAGAGTTGCCCCAGCCCTACATACCTCCGGTTGCGCCCCACCCAGCTACTTTTTCATGGCACCCGGCGGAAAAAAAATTCTGGGGAGAACACTGGTTTATGATGCTGAAACCAGGATAATTTCAGCAAAATTAAATGTCCTGAGTAATTTATTAAGTTCTCCCCTTCTCTATCCAGTTATAAAAAAAAAGGTTTTATCTAGAGTACAAACCATGGCCATTGAGAAAGAGAAACACCAAAATCAATTTCTTAAAGCAAACCTGAACTGAATAATAAAAGTCCAAATAAACTCCATACTCACCTCCCGTGTAGTCTACTCATCAATCTCTTTCTCCTCTCCCGTGTCCCGTTTGTCCACTGTGATCAATGGAAATCTCCCTCCTCCATTTTAAAAATGGTGATAACCTCGTAACAGCTTCCTGGTCAGCACACTGTTAAACTGTAATATCACCCACGTGAGCCACAGGGAAACATGGACATTACCTTGCATGTCAGTTGTACTTTCAGTTATAGCTGACAGCAACTGATATATTTCAGTTCTGACAAAATCATGTCAGAACTGGAAGGAATCATTTGATAGAAGAAAATGGTGAGATTCTGAGAGGAACTGGCGGCGAGGTAAGTATGTAATATTTATTTGCAGGTACATCATGTGTTTTAAATAATTTTACAGGTTCACTTTTTAAATGACATGTGGGACAGCTCCAGGCACTCTTATTCTCACCTCCAGTATCAGATAAAGGCTGGATGTGTCTTCATACGGCAAACAGACACTTTTTTTCAGTCAACAGGGAGTCAGATTTAGGATTCCTCAGTGCTTCTAAAACAAGTCGCATTTCAGGTTTCGGTCATAACAAGAGTTATGTCAGCAATAAATGTTCCAACTCACATCTCTGTTTCACCTTAAATGACATGGAGCCAAAGGTGACCTCACAGTGGAGGGCGGGATCAGCCTCTGATTGGCTGCTTTGAGCGCAGCAGGCGTGGCCAGCCCAAAGTGCACGCTCAGGCACACGAGTCTGCATATCTTGCTCGTCTCATCCCTCTGCCTTGTCCTGGGTTCCTTTGCTAGGTTAGTGGGACAGCCAATGAGAGCTCAGCACTAACTAGGCAAACACAAGGCCTGGGCACGCGTGGGGGCGGGACACATACGGAAATAATAACCTGCGTCACAGCCAGCCCTGGTGTTCAATAGGTCAATGGGGAGAGGAAGCATGAATAAATGCACAAAAATAGATATATAGGTATCGATTATGATGAGATACGACAGCATTAAAGAGGAACTGTAGTGAAAAAAATATATTGAATAACATTTCTTATTTTTCACAAGATTTATTTAGTCAGTCTTTGGCCATTGTAAAATCTTTCCTTTCCCTTATTTACATTCTGAAATGTATCACTGGTGGTGACATCTTTAGTCCTGCCAGGTGATCTGTACGGAATGTTCATTATTGAGAGTTCTATGCACAGAGGGCATGTTGGAAAAAGCCGTTATTTCCCACAATGCAGCGAGGTTCTCAGACAGCAAACTTTCAGGGCCATGGTCATGACATCACACTGTGGGAGGGGTTTCACCACAATATCAGCCACACAGAGTCCTCCTGATGATCTATTCCAGAAGAGGGAAAGGGGGCATCAGCTACTGATTGGGATGAAGTTTAACCCTTGTTAAAGCTCTTCTTTATGTTAAGAGCTGCAAGGAGGAGTTAAAGGGGAACTCCCATCATGAGACTTGTGGCACATACGTGACATAACCCCCATCCTCCAATGACTCCTGGTGAATATGAACTCTGGCTTTCCTAGCAAACCTTCAATGGCTTGACAATGAGTCAATACAGGTCTGTAGCTGCTGCCTACAGTGGAACTCTGCTGTAAATTCCAAATGGAAAAAGGGATAGAATGACATAACTGTCCCCCCTCTTTTTCTACCAAATGCAGCAACAGCTGATTACTTCATTTAGCAGCAGGAAAGCATTGTGGCAGCTCTGGAATTTGACATACTGTGCCTGGCATTGCCCTACTTCTCTTTTCACTTCTCAGAGATAGGCTGGCTCAGTGACGCAGGTAGAATCAGAGTACCTCTCTGTGAGAGGCTGGCTCAGTGGCGCAGGTAGAATCAGAGTACCTCTCTGTGATAGGCTGGCTCAGTGGCACAGGTAGAAGCCGAGTACCTCTCTGTGATAGGCCGGCTCAGTGGCACAGGTAGAAGCCGAGTACCTCTCTGTGATAGGCCGGCTCAGTGGCACAGGTAGAAGCAGAGTACCTCTCTGTGAGAGGCTGGCTCAGTGGCGCAGGTAGAATCAGAGTACCTCTCTGTGATAGGCTGGCTCAGTGGCACAGGTAGAAGCCGAGTACCTCTCTGTGATAGGCCGGCTCAGTGGCACAGGTAGAATAAGAGTACCTCTCTGTGAGAGGCTGGCTCAGTGGCACAGGTAGAATCAGAGTACCTCTCTGTGATAGGCTGGCTCAGTGGCACAGGTAGAAGCAGAGTATCTCTCTATGAGAGGCTGGCTCAGTGGCAAAGGTAGAAACAGAGTACCTCTCTGTGATAGGCTGGCTCAGTGGCACAGGTGGAAGCAGAGTACCTCTCGGAGCTGGCTCAGT
The DNA here is from genome assembly GCF_040937935.1 of Hyperolius riggenbachi. Classification (NCBI taxonomy): domain Eukaryota; kingdom Metazoa; phylum Chordata; class Amphibia; order Anura; family Hyperoliidae; genus Hyperolius; species Hyperolius riggenbachi. The sequence continues at coordinate 43,071,923 of NC_090648.1, forward strand.
GGCACAGGTAGAAGCAGAGTACCTCTCTGTGATAGGCTGGCTCAGTGGCACAGGTGGAAGCATGGAAACCGAGTACCTCTCTGTAATAGGCTAGCTCAGTGGCACAGGCAGGAGCAGAGTACCTATCTGTGTTAGGCTGGCTCAGTGGCACAGGTAGAAGCAGAGTAACTCTCTGTGATAGGCTGGCTCCGTGGCACAGGTAGAAGCAGAGTACCTCTGTGTGATAGGCTGGCTCAGCGGCACAGGTAGAAGCAGAGTACCTCTATGTGATAGGCTGGCTCCGTGGCACAGGTAGAAGCAGAGTACCTCTGTGTGATAGGCTGGCTTAGCGGCACAGGTAGAAGCAGAGTCCTCTCTGTGATAGGCTGGCTCAGTGGCAGAGGTGGAAGCATGGAAACAGAGTACCTCTTTGTGATAGGCTGGCTCTGTGGCACAAGTAGGAGCAGAGTACCTCTCTGTGATGGGCTGGCTCAATGGCACAGGAAGGAGCAGAGTACCTCTCTGTGATAGCCTGGCTCAGTGGCACAGGCAGGAGCAGAGTATCTCTCTGAGATAGGCTGGCTCAGTGGCACAAATTGAAGCAGAGTGCCTCTCTGTGATAGGCTGGTTCAGTGGCACAGGTAGAAGCAGAGTACCTCTCTATGATAGGCTGGCTCAGTGGCACAGGTAGAAGCAGAGTACCTCTCTGTGATAGGCTGGCTCAGTGGCACAGGTAGAATCAGAGTACCTCTCTGTGATAGGCTGGCTCAGTGGCACAGGTAGAAGCAGAGTACCTCTCTGTGATAGGCTGGCTCAGTGGCACAGGTAGAAGCAGAGGACCTCTCTGTGATAGGCTGGCTCAGTGGCACAAATTGAAGCAGAGTGCCTCTCTGTGATAGGCTGGTTCAGTGGCACAGGTAGAAGCAGAGTACCTCTCTATGATAGGCTGGCTCAGTGGCACAGGTAGAAGCAGATTACCTCTCTGTGATAGGCTGGCTCAGTGGCACAGGTAGAAGCAGAGGACCTCCCTGTGATAGGCTGGCTCAGTGGCACAGGTAGAAGCAGAGTACCTCTCTATGATAGGCTGGCTCAGTGGCACAGGTAGAAGCAGAGTACCTGTCTGTGATGGGATGGCTCAGTGGCACAGGTAGAAGCAGAGTATCTCTCTATGAGAGGCTGGCTCAGTGGCAAAGGTAGAAACAGAGTACCTCTCTGTGATAGGCAGGCTGATTTTAACAAACAAAAAGCAAATATATAAATGTATACAGCACTGTGATCTAGCACAGTGCTGTACAGAGGATGTCCTTGTCACTTAACTATCCCTCGGGGGGCTCACAATGTAATCCCTATCATAGGCTAATGCCTATGTACGTGTAGTGTAGTGTATGTAATGTGATCTAGGGGTAATTTGGGGGAGAGGGGGGAATTAAAAAAATAGGGTTTTTAGTTATTGAAAAAAAATAGGGTTTTTAGTTATTGAAAAAAAATGATCTTTTTAATTAATAAAAAATAAATTGTTAAAATCGCAGCAGCAATCAAATACCACCAAAAGAATGCTCTATTAGTGGGAAGAAAAGGAGGTAACATTAATTTGGGTGCTAAACAGGGTGCAAAGGGGTGTAGATAAACAGCCCTCACTCGTGGCTTGCTCCCGTGCATCAATGAGATGCTTGCGGTCATTGTAATGAACTAAGTTACACTTGCACTTACTTCCTGTTGACTACTATTAGTACATGGCAGGAAGAAAATGCATGAGGACATCTTGTGGCCAAATAGTAAAATTACAGCTACATACATTTTTTTTCTAAATACAAAGACACATATTTTTTTATTAAAATCAACCCCTTACCCCTCTCACTCTCCCATAGTTGCCCAAATAAAAAAAAATGCACAGATAGATAGAGTCCAGGGGGGAGGGGGGTCAGCAGCTATCACAAACCTGATAGTAGTGGTATGCACGCAACTGGGGTTGCCTAGTCCCCTAGCATCAATAGAAAGAACAATGTGGAGTTGTAGCACACAGCTCTTCTTTTACCTGAGCAAACGCAAGTTATACAGGCGGACAGTTTTGATCGTCCCCGACCTTTATCAATGCTGGGCATTGATAAAGGTCGGGGACAACCGAAACTGTCCGTCCATATAACTTGCATTTGCTCACTCAAATAAAAGAGGAGCTGCATACTGCAACTCCATGTTGTTCTCTCTCTCTATATCTATCTATCTATCTATCTATCTATCTATCTATCTATATATTTACTTTAGGGACAGAACTTTTTTTATTATTTGTAAGTCATGGGGGTATTTTACTGTTAGTTTTACAATTATGGGCTTGATGGGACACAAAATTGAAAAAAATACACCTTTATTTCCAAATAAAATATTGGCACCGTACATTGTACTAGGGAAATGTTTTAAACGTTACAATACCCGGGACAAATTGGCAAATAAAATGTGTGGGTTTTATCTACAGTTGAAAGTTTTATTTTAAAACTATAATCACAGAACATTGAGAAATAATGAATTTTTTCAATTTTTGTCTTATTACTTCCGTTAAAATGCATTTAGAAAAAAATAATTCTTAGCAAAATGTACCACCCAAAGACAGCCTAATTGGTGGCGAAAAAAACATCATCATCAACACAGATCATTTTGTTGTGATAAGTAGTTATAAAGTTATTGACCAATGAATGAGAGGAGCTCTAAAAGGGGAAAATTGCTTTGGTCCATAATGGGAAAAACTCCTTAGTAGGTAAGTGGTTAAAGCAAACCTAAAGCGAAAATAAACTTTTTGGATATTGAATTGCACCGTATGCGAAGCACAGCTAAGATATAGAACATTAGTAGCAAATGAGAGTCTCATATTGTTTTGTTTACAGGAAGTTATCTATGCAACAAAAAAACAAAAGTTTGCCTTCTTAAATCAGAAGGTATTTGCGATAATTCAGGTGTGAGTGAGCATTTGATGTCTCCCACAATGCATCACTGCTGAATATGTAAATCATCCTTTGTTGTCCCTGTAAGCTAACCGCATCTCCAGAACCACTAGAAAGCAATGATGTGTCAGCTTATTAATTGTACAGAACCACAATAATCCAACATGCATACAGGCTGTTTTGGATTGGTTGATCCTCATCAGTGCACTGCAGGGATTATTATTATTATGTCAGCAATAATTGTTCCAACTCACATCTCTGGTTCACCTTAAATAAAATGGAGCTAAAGGTGACCTCACAATGAAAGGCCCGATCAGCATCCGATTGGCTGCTTTGAGCCCAGCAGGTGTGGCCAGCCCAAAGTGCACGCTCAGGCACACTAGTCTGCATTTTTGCTTGTCTCATTCCTCAGGCCCTATGCTGCACTAATCTCTCACTTATTCGATCAGAGCGAACGAATCAGCCATCTATCGACGGGAGAAATCGATGAGTGTATGGCCTGCTACACTCATCGATCCCGGCTGTGGAGTCGGTACTAAAATCATCACTCGGTTTACGAAACCCCTGACTCCGACTCCAGGTACCCAAAATGGCTCCGACTCCACAGCCCTGCTTAAAGTGCACCTGAACTCAGAACTTCCTCTCTGCTCCAAAAGATACGCAACAGGATAATAACTTTTAAAGAAAAACTTTTCTTTGTTACAGCTGATACAAATCCTGCAATAAATCTGCAGTCAACCTGCTTTCATGGAAGCAGACATATTGTTAACTTGAGGACTATAGGCTTACACCCCCCCTAGTGACCAGGCCATTTTTCACAAAAATGGCCACTGCAGCGTTAAAGAGAACCCGAGGTGGGTTTGAAGAATATTATTTGCATACAGAGGCTGGATCTGGCTATACAGCCCAGCCTCTGTTGCTATCCCAAAATCCCCCTAAGGTCCCCCTGCACTCTGCAATCCCTCATAAATCGCAGCCACGCTGCTGACAAACAGCTTGTCAGAGCTGGCTGTGTTTATCTCTATAGTGTCAGTCTGCTGCTCTCCCCGCCTCCTGCAGAACTCCAGTCCCCGCCTGCATCCCTTCCCTCCCTGCTGATTGGAGGGAAGGAATGGGGGCAGGGACCGGAGCTATGCATGAGGTGGGGGAGCAGCTGAGACTGACACTACAGATGTAAACACAGCCTCACAGCACGGCTGTGATTTATGAGGGATTGCAGAGTGCAGGGGGACCTTAGGGGGGTTTGGGATAGCAACAGAGGCTGGGCTGTATAGGCAGATCCAGCCTCTGTATGCAGATAACATTCTTTAAACACACCTCGGGTTCTCTTTAAGGCCTCGCTGCAGGGCTGCACAACTCAGCACACAAGTGATTCCCCCCCCCCCCCCCTCTCTCTTGGTGGGCTCTGATTGGTGGTGCAGTGTTTGTTTGGTTTTTTTGCAAATATTTATAACATTATTTTATAATAAATGTTGCTATTTTTTAAAAAATATTTTATTACCCAGCCTTCCCTCCCCCCGCCAGCCAATCACTGTGATCGGCTGTCATAGGCTTCAGACTATGACAGCGGATCACCCCTGAGCCTGCCAGGGGGACAGCTATCTGTCCACAGCACAGCGCTGCCTTAGATCGCATCGCTGTATGGACTAAATAGTCGTGTCGCTGTCTAAGCCTCTCCTGTTGCCGCTGGGAGACTGAAGGCGGAGCCTAGCTCCGTCATCCAGGCGGATATGCGCGCGCATCGGCGAGCGTGATCTCCTGCAAATACCCGCCCCAGGACTTGATGCCAATTGGCGTTAGGTGGTCCTGGGGCTGCCACCTTGATCCCGCCCACTGGCGTTAAGCAGTCCCCAGAAGGTTAAAGGGATTGTTCAACACTTTTTTAAAAAAAAGTTTCACTTAGTTGGGGCTTTTTACCGGCCCCCTGCAGATGTCCTGTCTTGCGCCGTTCCTCAAGGATCCTCCGGTCCCCCTGCCACGGATTACTTATCGTTTTATCTAACAGGACAATCGCCACTGCGCCTGCACGTCCTCGCTCACGCTGCCGGGAGCATCCTGCGCAGGCACACTACGAGGAAACTTCGTACTGCACCTGTGCAGGACGCTCCCGGTGACGTGAGTGGGAGCAAGGGCAAGCGCGGCCACAGAAGCGCAGTGGCTTTCGTCTTAATAGACGAAAAAAAGATAAGTGGACCGGAGGTACGTTGAGGCCAGTGTGGGACAGGACGTCTGCAGGGGGCTGGTAGAAGCTGCAGCTAAGTGAAACTTTAAAAAAAAAAAAAAATACGTTAAAGAACCCCTTTAACATCCTGAGCTTTCAAATTAGCTTATCTGCCATGGCAGTCAGCTGACACGGAGGGGAGATCAAATTATAACTGTTGATTGGTCACAGATGAGGGGAAATTAGACAGGCTAAACTCTCTAAATCCACACAGGGTGCATTTCTCTATGTTTTCCCTTCTGTGCTGTGCAGGAGTTCAGGTCCACTTTAAGCAATACCAGTTACCTGGCTATCCTGCTGAGCCTCTGCCTCTAATACGTTCAGCCATAGCCCCTGAACAAGCATGCAGCAGATCAGGTGCTTCTGACATTATTGTCAGATCTGACAAGACTAGCTGCATGCTCTTTTCTGGTGTTATTCAGACACTACTGCAGTCAAATAGACCAGCAGGGCTGCCAGGCAACTTGCATTGTTTAAAAGAAAAATATGGCTGCTCCTCTCTGCCACTCCCTCCACTGGGCTCCTCCTCTCTGCCAAGCCTCCATATCATTCTCACTTCAGTTGTCCTTTAAAGAGAACACAAGGCGGATATTTTAAATCTTAGGAGGATGCAGAGGCATGTTCTGTGCATAATCACATGCCTCTGTGTCTCACTATTGCCGCCTCTAGTGTTCCCCCCCCCCCCGGGTCTGCTGTGCACCCCTGAAAAAAGCGCCAGGCTAGCGGCAATCTGCTTGTCGCTAGCCTTGTATTTACCTGCAGCCTGTCATTTATTCTGCGCTCCCCCGCCGCTGCCCGCCTCCGTGAGCTTCCTCCAATCGGAAGCTAGGCCGCGACCTGGGAGGTACTTCCTGGGTCACGGCCTATCTTCCGATTGCAGGAAGCTCATGGAGGTGGACAGAGGCGGAGGAGCGCTGACTGAACGACAGGCTGCAGGTAAATAAATACAAGGCTAGCGACAAGCAGATTGTCGCTAGCCTGGCACTTTTTTCAGGGGTGCACAGCAGACCCCGGGGGGGGGGGGGGACAGGGACACTAGAGGCGGCAATAGTGAGACACAGAGGCATGTGATTATGCACAGGACATGCCTCTGAGTTCTCTTAAAATTCGAAATACCCGCCTCGGGTTCTCATTAAAGCCAGCCCCGCCATAACAAACCGTACCAGCTCTTACATGCACTGAATGTAAACACAGTTCCTGGGGGCATCTGATCCGGCTACGTGTCCCAGAGGAGAGATGCCGTATGTAACATGTTATCCAAGTCAGTGGAGCATTATGTAACGACACAGACTATGACATAACAGAGAGTGGGCCTGGTGACACCGGAGCCTTCTGACAGGGGGAAGCTCTGATTGGGTTGCATCTGCAGGATTAGCGGGAAGAGGTAGCAGAAGGTGAAACCGCATAGACAGGTATCAACAGTATTACCTTATACTGATGACCAGCTCATTACGAAAGAGCAAACAATGCCGTAACACGCTAAAAGCAGTAAAAATAAAAGCTAACATCAGCTTCAGAGCCTCCTTCGAGTAACATCTGCACATTTACTCACCTATGCATTGCATAAGACTTGCTTAGAGCAAACCTGAAGTGAAAATAAACTTATGAGATAATGAATTGTATGTGTAGCCCAGCTAAGAAAAAAAACATTAGTAGCAAAGAAAAAAAGTTGCAAGATGTTTTCCAGTACAGGAACAGTATAAAAACGTCAGTTGTTATCTATGCAAAAGAGCTTCTCTGAGCTATTCAACCCAACTTGGGTGAGCTACAGTCCTGTTCTCTGAAGCAATTAAACAGCCAGGTAACAGTGAGAGACAACTTAATATAAGGATTTACTGCAGGAAGGTTAAAATGGTCCTTATTTCTGCTTTGTTTTATAGCTTAAAATACAGGGGGCCATATGCAATTCACTTTTTCACCTGAGTTTTCTCCTAGGGGATGTTTTTAAACTTGTCCATAAAATGCCTTTTAAGCCATCAGCAAGCAAGAAAATACTTAAAATATTTTTGATAGTACTTTTTCAACTACTTTTTGGTACTTTTTTGGTTGAAAAGTGCTGGAAAAAGATTTTAAATCGAAAATGAAAAATTATCTCCCAGGAGATAACTTAGGTGAAAAAGTGAATTGCATACGGCCCAGAGTGTGGTTTCTAAACTGCAAGACTGCTAATATGACAGAATGATGCAATGTTATATTACAAAAAAAAAGTATTATAATTTATGTATTATTTAGTAAGTGTTTGCGCACTGTAAAATCTATCCTCTCCCTGATTTACATTCTTAATTTTATCACAGTCAGGACAGAAACCCACTAGGAGCGAATTTCTGACCCCTTTGTGATTTGAAAACTCTTGCTAAAGTAACGCTATGGGTGTGATCCCACTTGAGCGATGTGATTTTATAAAAATCCCCTATAGCATTGCATTAGCAGGAGCTTTGTCAAATCACTAGCGCTTAGAAATCGCTCCTAGTGGGTTTCTGGCCTAAAATGGGCTAGTCAAATCCAGTTTTGATTGGATTAATCCCAAGAGGCATGCAATTGGCATCACAACTGCATGCAAGCCAAAATCCATAGCTCTTCAGGCTGGGTGCACACATGGCAGAAACGCTTGCGTAGCGGGAAACGCTGCGTTTTATGCAGAAATCGCTTAGCTGGAAGCACAAAGAGGGGGAAAAAATGAAGGTGGCCATCTTGTGGCCAAATAGTAAAACTACATCTACATATTTTTTACATTACAATTTACACATATAATAACATGAAAAAATTAACTGTTTATTTCCCACACCAAAATATTACCCAAATAAAGTTTTGAATGGAAAAAAAAATTACAATTAAAAAAAAAAATGAAAAAAAAGAAAAATGACATAAACCTAAGGGTCTGAACTTTTTAAATATGCATTTGAAGGGGGTATACTACAAACATTTTTTAAATTATAAGCTTGTAAATAGTGATGGACGCAAAACTGGAAAAAATGCACCTTTATTTCCAAATAAAATATTGGCGCCCTACATTGTGATAGGGACAAAATCTAAATGGTGTCATAACCGAGACAAACGAGCGTTTCAGCTAGCGTTTTGCGGTTTTGTGTAGCGGTTTTGGTGTAGTAGATTTCATGTATTGTTACAGTAAAGCTGTTACTGAACAGCTTCTGTAACAAAAACGCCGGCAAAACCGCTCTGAACAGGAGTTTTTCAGAGCGGTTTGCGTTTTTCCTATACTTAACATTGAGGCAGAAACGCATCCGCAATCCAGAAAATGCCTCACCCGGGGAGTATGCGTTTCTGCAAAACGCCTCCCACTCTGGTGTGCACCAGCCCATTGAAATACATTACCCAAGCGTATCCGCAGCCGCATGCGGATCACAAAACGCAGCCGAACCGCTCTGGTGTGCACTAGGCCTATGTAACAATTTGTGTCGGTATCAGGCCAGAGCCCTACCATGTGGAAAGGTTACACTTTTCTGACACTATTTCAGAGGAATGATTAGTTTGTTTCTGCCCTGCCCACACACACTGCTTTATCACAGATTATATGAGAACAGGTGAGAGTTTTTTGCAACTATAGAACAGTTTTTAACCTCCCTGGCGGTAAGCCCGTGCTGAGCACGGGCTATGCCGCGCAGGGGTATTTCTCAGGCCCTGCTGGGGCGATTTTGATAATTATTTTTTTTTGCAGCACGCAGCTAGCACTTTGCTAGCTGCGTGTGCCCTCTGATCGCCGCCGCTACCCGCCGATTACGCGGCGCTCCCCGCGCCGTGAGCCCCCCCAGACCCCGTGCGCTGCCTGGCCAATCAGTGCCAGGCAGCGCTGAGGGGTAGATCGGGTCTCCCAATGACGTCACGACGTCGATGACGTCGGTGACGTCATGCCGCCCATCGCCATGGCGACGGGGGAAGCCCTTCAGGAGATCCCGTTCTTTGAACGGGATCTTCTGATCTCCGATCGCCAGAGGCGATCGGAGGGGCTGGGGGGATGCCGCTGAGCAGTGGCTATCATCTCGCTACATGAAAAAATAAAAAAAATTAATTAAAAAAAAGACTTTGCTGCCCCCTGGTGGATTTTTTATAAACCGCCAGGAGGGTTAAAGAGTAGTCTTTCATTTATTTGTGTCAGACTTGGATGCTTTATCCCCCCTGCCATTCAGAATGAACTGTTCCTGGCTGTAAACACTGTTTACTTTAGACTATGTGAAAAGAGACACAGGAACACACAGCTGCAGCTGATGAGTTAAATACACACTATTTTAAGTTATATTTCTGCTTTCTATCATTCTGATCACATTTTACTCTCACAGGATTACAGCCAGTGAAGATTGTTTCTGTATGCTGGATGTGCTGGACACAGTCCTCCATAGTAGTACCCACAGTGGAAAAAAAAAGCCTCCGTATTGCTATTTGCTAGTAATTACTGGAAATATATGTGGCATTTAGAATTTCAGTTAACTTTGATAGTTTAAGGACCAGCTAACGCCCATAGGCGTCAGCAGGTCTTAAGTGTGTTACCATAGAAACCATGTCAGTTCACGGAGGGTGACTCCGTGAACAGCCGGAGAGCCGCCGATCGCGGCAAAATGTAAACACGCAGGGAAGAAATCCCCGCTGTTTACATCATACGGCGCTGCTGCGCAGCAGCGCCGTGACGTAGATCGGCGATCCCCGGCCTCTGATTGGCCAGGGATCGCCGGCATATGATAGGCTGAAGCCTATCCTTCAATGCGCAGGACGGATATCAGCCCATGGAGGGAGAGGGAGGGACGGGAAGGAAGGGAGCGCGGAAAACGCTGCGGAGGGGGGCTTTGAAGAGCCCCCCCCCCCCGCAGATCACAAACAGCCGGCGGCGATCAGACCCCCCCCAGCAGGACATCCCCTAGTGGGGAAAAAAGGGGGGGGAAGTCTGATCGCCAAGGCTCAATTCTGATCGGTGCTGCGGGCTGGAGAGCCCACGCAGCACCGATCACTGCAGAAAGCCCTGGTCTTTAAGTGGTTAATGAGCATCTGCAACTTTTAAATAAAAAAAAAAAAAAAAAAACCTGATACTCGGGGCAGCCCTGCCAAGCTATTTGGTCGCAGTAGTGTCTGAATAACACCAGAAACAAGCATGCAGCTAATCTTGTCAGATCTGACAATAATATCAGTGAAGAGGCGGCACACAATTGGCTTTGCTATTTCAAGCATGTATTGATAGCGGAGCAAACACTACATGTTACGAACCTTCACGGTTCTTCCTCAGGTGTATCTGATCTGACAATAATGCCAGAAACACCTGATCTGCTACATGCTTGTTCAGGGGCTATGACTAAAAGTATCAAAGGCAGAGGATCAGCAGGACTGCCAGGCAACTGGTATTGCTTAAAAGGAAATAAATATGGCAGCCACCATCGCTCTCTCACTTCAGTTGTCCTTTCTTCCCCTGTCCTCCTCAGCTAGCCTGGTCCAGCCAAATAATCCAATTGAATTGATGGTAGTGAATCAGGAAAGGGTTGGTTTATCAAATAGAACACATATCTCGATTTCTAAGTCCATCCTAAACCCTGGGATGGATATGGCCCTTCAGGGACTGGAGTTTGACACCTGTGGTCTAAGCCAGCTGGGGCCGGTTATTTGACCAGATGCCATCTAATGAATCAGCATCTACTGAGTCATTAGCTCAATGTCAAGTCATTGGAAATTTGCATGGAAAAGCAGAACTGAAGCTCTTCTCCTTCTTCCAGCCTCCCTGGTCCGTTGCCTAGCAACTGAAACTGAAAGAGCTAGGTGATGGCCTCCAAGCCCCATCCATTAGGCAAAGGTCGAGAATGGCAAAAAAAAACAAGCTATAATGGCTGATCCAGTGAAAGAGGACCTGCACTTCCTCTCTGCTCTAAAAGAAAAACAACAGCATAAACATTTCGTTGTTACAGCTGATACAAATCCTGCAATTAATCTGCACTGTGTTTACTTCCTGCATTCATACAAGCAGACATAGGGCTAACATCCTGTGTTTACAAATTAGCTGCTCTGCCAAGGCTGCCAGCTGACACAGCTGGGGATCACATTACAGCTTGTGATGAGTCACAGATGAGAGGGGGGGATTAGACAGGCTAAACTCTCTAAATACATAGAGGGTGCATTTCTCTGTTTTCCTTCTCTCCTGTGCAAGAGATCAGATACAGATGAGGTGGGAGGGGGCAGGTTAGACAGGCTAAACTCTCTAAATACATACAGGGTGCATTTCTCTGTTTTCTTTCTGTGCTGTGCAAGAGTTCAGGTCCACTTTAACCAGCAGGTCTGTTAACTGAAGCTAACTGGCTTTTATTAGAATGTTTTTGTTCCATAATTACGAACTTCTTGCGAATTACGAAGCAAAGAACGGTCACTAATAGTAATCAAACGCAAAGGAGAATGGATAAGGCTGGTTACAGCTACAATATCACAAGACAATATCACCGCAATGTCATGGCAGTCTATTAAAAGGCAGTAAACTTGCACTAGAAACATATGAAGTCATTGTACTGGGGGAACCCGCTGTGTTCCGGGGCCTACAGTAATTACATAATCTGTACCAACTTTTATTACACCCCTGACAGCAAGATTATTGCAAAATCAGAAAATGCAAAAACAAGGTAGTACTGGACACATTTCTGCACACAATACAATAACAACTTAGCCAATAGTATAGTATTTCAAGCAGACCCGAACTCAGAACTTCCTCTCTGCTCTAAAAGATAAGTAACAGCATAATAGCTTTAAAGAAAATCACTTCTTTGTTACAGCTTATAGAACTCCTGCATAAAAAATCTGCAGCATGTTTAATTCCTGCTGTCAAGAAAGCAGACAAAGGGTTAACATCCTGCATTGACATATTAGCTGCGTCTGCCTAATTTCTGTGCTGACACTGCTGAGAGATGAAATTACACTAGGCATGGCCAATGAGACACAAATCGTACCGCGGTCATACAGGATTATGCAAATTTTGTATGCAAATATACAATTCGCTCCCGAAACTCCTTGGTCTGGGGCATATTCCACATGCACGGACCAGCCGCATGCGCCATCCCCCCCTCCCCCCAGTCATGCTCCTGCCTCTGCACCTGCGCAGTACTACTGTACAGGTGCAGAATGTAGAATTTCGGAGGATCTAGGCAGCACAGGACGGCAAGGGAGCGATTAGCCTGGATGGGGCTGGAGGAAGCCCCGTGTATGCATAATTTTTTATTATATCTCCCCCCCCCCCCCCCCCCCAATCTCAGGTACCCCTCTAGCTGCATAAATTACACCCACACTGTTCGGCCAATCACAACGCTTCGTGCTGTAGAGGGTGCTGTGATTGGAGAGCTGTTCTCTATGAGGTTTCCTGCCGGGTCCCCTAAACTAGACTAGTGCCTAATCCTGTATGAACTTGTAATGAATTGCATCTCATTGACTGTCCTTACTAGCAGTGCTAATTTACACCTTTACATAGCTATACGATATACATTTCCAATGATATAAATATTAAAAAAAAAATTCACAGGCTATAACAAATTCAGTGGTTCTGGCTATGCAGCCAAGAGGACACACTGCAGACAGATGATGTGTGATGGGAGTGGACTGCATGGTATAAGTAATGACAATGCTCAGAACTAGATGGAGAAGTAGATTAATGCTATAGAATGCTAACTTACTGTGAGCTGTGTTTTTCTGTGGGGTGTGCAGATCCAGGCGTGCACAGAAGAGGCTAGATAGAGACTAGTTACATCGCCCCTCTCTCTAGGAGACCCTTCAGAAGCTCAGTGGGGTACAGTTCAGCCATGTTGCCGCGGTCCATACAGGTGGGACGTCCAGTGGTCACTGTGGGGGGTGTCTAGTGCTGAAAATTACCTTAAAATTGGCTTTTTGGGGCTCTTGTTTCACCCAGACCGTGTCTTTGGGTGGTCTCTGGACTATTTGCAGAAGTCACCTGTACATACAGATGTTTCTCAGTGCCCGTGTGCCTTAGTGCCAGGCTCTGTGGCTCTGAGTGGCAGGCTGTCACACCCAATAAGTGGCAGTGGAAGGCAGTGATAGACCCACAGGCAGTGGCAGTGCCAGGCAATAATAAGAGCAGCAGTACCAGGCAGTGATAGACCTGCAGGCAGTGATAGACCTGCAGTCAGTGCCAGGCAGTATACCTGCAGTCAATGATAGCCCAGCAGTTAGCTGCAGTGCCAGGCAGTAGACCTACAGTCAGTGATAGCCCAGCAGTCAGTGGCAGTGCCAGGCAGTTATAACCCTGCAGCCAGTGATAGCCCAGCAGTCAGTGCCAGGCAGTATATCTGTAGTCAGTGGCAGTGGCAGGCAGTGATAACCCTGCAGTCAGTGATAGCCCAACAGTCAGTGCCAGGCAGTGATGGCTTTTGAGTCAGTGGCAGTGCCAGGCAGTAGACCTGCAGTCAGTGATAGCCCAGCTGTCAGTGGCAGTGCCAGGTAGTGATAGCCCTGCAGTTAGTTGCAGTGCCAGGCAGTAGACCTGCAGTCAGTGATAGCCCAGCAGTCAGCGCCAGGCAATAGACCTGCAGTCAGAGCGCGCCTCAGGTATATGCTTTGCCAGTTCTCTCTCAGCCCCTCTCAACCATTCCCGGCTCCACGTGAGAGCGGGATTTTCGCGCCCACCCTCTCCGGCGCCGATTGGTTGTCCCAGATAGCGGGAGCCGCCCCCGAAGCGCCGATTGGCTGTGGTGTGGGCGGGACTAGGGGAATGTGAGGGGACACGTGAGAGCGGAGTGTGGCGGCCGCCTGTGTGTGTGTGACATAATAACAGAAGCCCCTGTGCTGCTGGCTGGGGATATATGAGCCCTCCAGCTGGGGTGACCTTAATTCCTATATAACGCTATAGGGTGCGTGTGACATAATGCAGCCCCTCTGTAGTATGATATGTGTGATGTAAGGGGTGACATGTACACCGTACAGATGGGTATGAGCAGCCCTGAGGGGAGTCGCTGAGGCAGCAGCCCCCCCTCCCCTCCATACACTTCCTAGAAAGCGCATAGCTCAGCCAAATAATACAAGAGACAAAAACTCACTGCTCCCTTAAAGGGAACCTGAAGTGAGAGGGATGTGTGGGGGGAACAGGTCATTTGGGTGCACGCTAGCGGCGTAAGTTTGGGCACTGCCATAGGGGCCCGTTGAATTAGCAGTAATCGGGAAATTTTGGTGCCTGTAGCACACCCAATATGTATTGGGAGTTGGAACTCCTGATGTTTATCGGACGCCCAAGTTTCCCCTGCTTAGCGGTAATTGAATTGGTTCCTTTGGTGGATCCCGGAAATTATTATGTTTGCAGGGTTTTTTTGGGCGGGGACGGTTAGCATGGGGGGTTAAGGTGAGGCGTCCAGCCGGGTGGTTAAAATAAACCTGAACCGAGTAAAATTATTTAAAATATACCAGAGATGGTACACTATCACTAATTTATACTTACCTGGGACTTCCTCCAGCCCCGTAAGCACTGTGTGGCTTCCCTCGCTGTCCTCTTCAGCCCCTCCGTTCTTGTGGTACGACTGTCGGTAATCCGGTCAGTCGCCGCCAGTCAAGGGCTTCTGCGCATGCATGCACCCTGCCGCGCTTCCGATTCTGGAGCATTCTGCAGAAGCGCAGAAAGCTCCAGGGGACGGGAGAGCGATGAGGGGTGACCGCCCAGCCGCACATGCGCAGAAGCCCGCGACTGCCCGGATTACCGGGAACCATAGTGGTATAACAGAGCAGCCGAGGAGGATGGCGAAGGAGGCCACGGTACTTATGGGGCTGGAGGAAGCCCCAGGTAAGTATAAATTAGTGCTAGTGAACCATCTCAGGCTCACCTTATATATAAACACATGATGTACCTGCAAATGAATATTGCATATTTACCTTGCCGTCAGTTCCTCTCAGAAGCTCACCATTTTCTTCCAGTTCTGACAATTTTCTTCCAATTCTGACAAGACTTTGTGTGCTGACCTGGAAGCTGTTGCAGGGTCATGGCCATTTTTACAATGGAGGAAGGGGAATTCCATCTATCACAATGGACAAACAGGACTCAGGAGAAGAGAAAGAGATATATGATTAGACTCTGCGGGAGGGAAATATGACCTGTGTATATTTATTTTGACTTTTAATTTTCAGTTCATGTTTGCTTTAAGGTTAGGCATTGGAAGGGGGAGGGTTCAGTGTGAAAATAGGTTTAGTGGTGGTAAAATATCAGTATTTCATACCCATTTTGATTTTTTTTTCTACATTTTAATAGAAGAATATCGTTATACTTACCGATATTCTACTGTCTGCGTTCTGGCCACCCAAATTTCCGGGCGCCCTTTTTTGACGTACGCTATGGAGGCTGCCCACTGGCGCAACAATAGGGCCTGCAGCCCCTGCCCCCGCAGGGGGGGCTTGGGGCCGTTTTGGGGGGCTGGAGGGGTCGCAGCATGAGGGGAAAGCCATGCTGCACTTCGGCGGGGAGGGGGGACGGTCCCCCCCCCCTCCCTCACCTCAGGCTCTCCCCTCTGCGCTCCCCTCCAGCGTTGAATAGTTTGTGTATGCAGGCGGCGGGCAGCGGCAGATACATACCTTCAGTGCGCTCCAGCGCGGATGTTTCTCCCTCTAGTGTCTGACGCGACTTCCTGTATAAACAGGAAGTCACGTCAGACACTAGAGAGAGGAACGTCCACGCTGGAGCGCACGGAAGATATGTATCTGCCGCTGCCCGCCGCTACAAACAAACAAACACAGAACATTTATATCACGCTTTTCTCCTGGCGGACTCAAAGCGCCAGAGCTGCAGCCACTAGGACGCGCTCTATAGGCAGTAGCAGTGTTAGGGAGACTTGCCCAAGGTCTCCTACTGAATAGGTGCTAGCTTACTGAACAGGCAGAGCTGAGATTCAAACCCTGGTCTCCCGTGTCAGAGGCAGAGCCCTTAACCAGTACACTATCCAGCCACCTTGCACTACTCTCCAGTGTTGAATAGTTTGTGTATGCAGGCAGCGGCAGATACATACCTTCCGTGCGCTCCAGCGCGGATGTTTCTCCCTCTAGTGTCTGACGCGACTTCCTGTATAAACAGACACACAAACTATTAACCACCCTGGCGTTCTGATTAAATCGCCAGGGTGGCTGCGGGAGGGTTTTTTTTAAATAAAAAAAAAAACTATTTCATGCAGCCAACTGAAAGTTGGCTGCATGAAAGCCCACTAGAGGGCGCTCCGGAGGCGATCTTCCGATCGCCTCCGGCGCCCAGAATAAACAAGGAAGGCCGCAATGAGCGGCCTTCCTTGTTTCGCTTATATCGTCGCCATAGCGATGAGCGGAGTGACGTCATCGACGTCAGCCGACGTCCTGACGTCAGCCGCCTCCGATCCAGCCCTTAGCGCTGGCCGGAACTTTTTGTTCCGGCTACGCTGGGCTCAGGCGGCTAGGGGGGCCCTCTTTCGCCGCTGCTCGCGGCGAATCGCCGCAGAGCGGCGGCGATCAGGCAGCACACGCGGCTGGCAAAGTGCCGGCTGTGTGTGCTGCTTTTTATTTCGTTAAAATCGGCCCAGCAGGGCCTGAGCGGCAGCCGCTGGCGGTGTTGGACGAGCTGAGCTCGTCCAGACCGCTCAGCTGGTTAAATGCTGGAGGGGAGCGCAGAGGGGAGAACCCGAGGTGAGGGAGGGGGCGACCGTCCTCCCTCCCCGCCGAAGTGCAGCATGGCATTCCCCTCATGCTGCGACCCCTCCAGCCCCCCAAAACAGCCCCGAGCGGGCCCCAGGGGGGGGGGGGGGCCCGCTCAGTATTTCTGCAGGTGGCCCGGTTGGACCTTGTTACGCCCCTGAGGCTGCCATATTTATTTCCCTTAAAACAATGCAGATTCCCTGGCTGTCTTGTTGACTTTCTCCCTCTAATACTTTTAGCAGTAGACCCTGAACAACCATATGCAGATCACATGATCCTGACAAATATCGGACAAGATTACCTGCATGGTTCATCTTACTACACTACCCAATGAGCTGCAAGGAGCAGGAGGCCACGTTACTCATTTTCCAGTCCTGGACATACTTTAATGCTCCGATGTCTCTGTTATGAACCCTTCGCACTAGTTGCACTTGCAGGTACAGTATGTCGCATTTCTGTAAATATCTTATATCTTTTCTGGAGATAGGGCACTTTGGTACAATGTAAAATAGGCGTGTTTAAGCCTTGGGAGAAGCGCGTCGCCAC
Organism: Hyperolius riggenbachi; assembly: GCF_040937935.1. Lineage (NCBI taxonomy): Eukaryota > Metazoa > Chordata > Amphibia > Anura > Hyperoliidae > Hyperolius > Hyperolius riggenbachi. Next base: position 43,089,221 of record NC_090648.1, read on the forward strand.
GCGAAACGATCGTCAGGGACGTCCCACCTTGCACCCACTGCCTCCAGGCCACAGGGTATGTTTGCTGTCACACAGAACATAATTGTACTGTGCCTGCTTCATTAATGCATGGCCTGCACAGCTGCAAACCTATGCACATTATACCAATAAAAGCTTGATCAAGGCTGGGACAGTTGCTTCATGTAATTCGAATAATAAGACTTTAATCCAGGGCTGTGGAGTCGGTACAAAAATCCTCTGACTCCGACTCCTCAGTTTATGAAACCACCGACTCCAACTCCGACTCCAGGTACCCAAAATAGCTCCGACTCCTCGACTCCAACTCCTTAGTCTAATACTTACCAGGGCTATGGATTTGGTACAAAAATCATCCGACTCCCGACTCCTCAGTTTATGAAACCACCAACTCCCACCCCAGATACCCAAAATCGCTCCAACTCCGACTCCACAGCCCTGCTTTAATCTTCCACACATAAGCATGCTTGGAGCTTAATGTGGTAGAACCTTGTATGTCTTCCTGAGCCCCTCATCCAGTGAACCCCTCTAGTAGTGCCGGGCTGTGCGCCTCCTGATCACACGTCCGGTTTGGCATATAGCTTCGTCATGGGTGCCCTGTTTCACATATAGCTTCATCAGGGGTGCCCGGTTTTACATATAGTTTCATCAAAGGTGCTGGTTTCACATGTAGCTTTGTCAGGGGTCAGGGCACCTCTGACGAACTATATGCGAAACCGGTAGGGTGAGAAGGCCATGCAGCCGATGCATGCTTGTAAATAACACTGGTTACATTCAGTGGTGTAGCAATAGGGGATGCAGAGGTTGCGACAGCACCGGGGCCCCTGGAACAGAAGGGCCTACTAGAGGCCATCCTTGATTCATCTTATTAGCTTTTTAATAATGTTATGCTGGTAATGAACACCTCTGTATGTGCATTGCATAGTGGTTATCCTTAACCATTTCAGCCCGCAGGGATTTTTCACCTTATGCATCAAAGCAATTTTCACCTCCCATTCATTCAGTCATAACTTTATCACTACTTATCACAATTTATTGATCTATATCTTGTTTTTTCTGCCACTAATTAGGCTTTCTTTGGGTGGTACATTTTGCTAAGAATTATTTTTTTATAAATGCATTTTAACAGGATTAATAAGAAAAAAATGGAAAAAATTATTATTTCTCAGTTTTCGGACATTATAGCTTTAAAATAATCCACGCTACCATAATTAAAACCTATGTGTTTTATTTGCCCGTTTGTCTCGGTTATGACACCATTTAAATTTTGTCCCTATCACAATGTATGGCGCCAATATTTTATTTGGAAATAAAGGTGCATTTTTTCCGTTTTGCGTCTATCACTATTTACAAGCTTATAATTTAAAAAATGTTCCGAGTATACCCCCCTTCAAATGCATATTTAAAAAGTTCAGACCCTTAGGTAACTATCTATGTCTTTTTTTTTTTTTTTTTTTTAATTATAAATTTTTTTTTCTATTAAAAATTTTATTTGAGTAATATTTTGGTGGGGGAAATAAACAGTTAATGTTAAATGTTATTATATGTGTAAATTGTAATGTAAAAAAATATGTAGATGTAGTTTTACTATTTGGCCACAAGATGGCCACCTTGAGTTTTTTTTTTTTCTCCTTGTGCTTCTCGCTAAGCGGAAGCACAAGGATGACGCGGAAAATTTTACATGCAGAAAGACTGAAGCCTCTTGTAAGAGCGCTTCGGTTTTTCTGCTGGGGCACGGATCGGTGATCGGGAACCATATTCCCATTCACTGATCCCAGGGCTACCGGGGGACAGCACGGGGGCGCGCCCGCGAACACGCACGGGAGCACGCCGAAGTGCGGCACTGCAGCAGAGCAGCCACCCGGACGTCAGCTTCACATCCGGGTGGCAGAAATGGTTAACAAGTCATTTCCTTACTCTGATTACACCTCTCCGACACTGCAGCTGTTCTCAATAACTTTTCTGGCTTCATATCAATAGAATGCTTGGGGCCCCATATAACACTCGTACCGGGGCCCTAAGCTCCTTTGTTGCATTGAAAGGGTCTATTTTAGAGGGACCCCTGACGTGAGTTGTATACTGGTTTATGTTTCTAAGTGGATGCTGTTTTAGCATTATTTTATAAACGCTACTTGTGTTGGAAGCTGATCTTAGAGTCTTTGTATTTCCCTGTTGTCTATATATGGGACTATAGCCATGGAGGATAAGTTGAATTGCTATTGCTGGGTGCTTTTTCTCCAGTCTCTGTCTCCTCTCTCCCTTATTTTAGACATTTCAAATTAGCTATCACAAGCAGAGCAGCAATGAGACATTCCCTTACTCACTCAGAGGTGAAACTACCAGGACATCCCTCTGGCCCTGATATTTTTAAAGGAGCAAAGGCAGCAGGGGAAGAGAGGAAAGCCCTGTAGAATCTACAGATTAAAATTTCCAAGTGTAATGAAAGCGATTTTCTATAAAAGACAACCAAATACAGCCTGGCCACGTGGGAAGCTATACGTTGTGATTTCTGTGGTCGGGGTGCCACTTTAGTGCCTGCATTAGTTGTATCACTTTCTGTATGCATGGTAAAGGCCTGTCTAGTTAGTGCACATCCTCCATACCCAGTCATTATATCCAGCACTGAGCAGGGCTGCCACCTCATCCCTGTAATTACTGCAGTTAAACAGCATAATGGGATTTTTAGCTGCCAACCGTTCATTTTATTCCTTGCACGTGGATTTCAATAGGCTGCGTTTCGCCATCCGAATGAAACGAACCCTTAATGTAAAATCTCTTCAAAAGTTTTGCAGGGTTAATAGCTCATGCGCTCGCCCGTAAATTATTATATTTCTGAAACTCCACCCCCCTTGGCTGCCCCAAGTATCTCAGAACCTCTGTGGCCACACCCACCTGCATAGAGTGCGGCCCGATCCCAGTTCGGCAACAGCGGTCTAATAGCGGGGGGTCGGACCACAGCAACACAGTTGGGTGTGGCTATAGAGCTTTGGAGCCTAATAGCTGGAGGTCGGACAACAACGGCCTAATAGCTTGGGGGCGGACCGTGGCAAAACAGGTGGGTGTGGCCATAGAGCTTTGGAGACACTTTGTACAGCCAAGGTGGGGCGGAGTTTTAGTCATATAACAATTTATAGGTAAATTATTACCCCCCTTTAAAGAGGTTTACATTGGCCACAACCGAGCAGGACTCTTCCGGAGGGCCCCAGAGGCTTCTCTCTTCTCTGGTAATTATGTGTTTCTTAAAGTGTACCTGAGACATTTAATCTAGCATCTTTTAAACTTACCTGGGGCTTCCTCCCGCCCCGTGCAGACCGTGGGCTCCATCGCCATCCTCCGGGGCCCCTCCATCCCTCCGCTGTCTCCAATTATATATTTTCCAGTCAGGGCCAGTCATGCTACACCTGTTGCGCTCCCGTGACCCAGGCCGCTCTGAGCTTGCGCAGTACTAACTGTGGCCACAGGAGCGTGACAGGGTGAAGCACGACTGGCCGCAACTGGGAAATATACCGGGGCAGGCAACGGAGCAAAGGAGGGGCCCCGAAGGATAGTGAGGGAGCCCAATGCCTGCATGGGGCTGGAGGAGGCGGCCTGCATGGGGCTGGAGGAGGCGGCCTACATGGGGCTGGAAGAAGCCCCAGGTAAGTATAAAAGCTGCTAGATTAAATGTCTCAGGTACACTTTAACCCACACTTTAGTCCGTATGTGTCGGTCATATGCATTTTAGGCACAGGGAGAAGCCGAAAAACTGCTCACCCTGCGCTGGGTAATTTCTGGGAATATATCTGTCTATATATATATATTTTTTTAGCCATGTAACTTGGAGTCCGGCTTTTGCCAGTAACCGAATTATGGTAATTTTATTGTAATTTTGCCTGCGCCACTGTAGCCATAATTAATATTACGGCCTATGGCGGTGCGCAAATCAGGCGGTGCGTAAATCAGGCACTGCGGGGCAAAACTACCTGACTCCGGAATCGGTACGCAATCCCTTGGGTGAGAAAGATCCCCTGTAGAGCCCCCCGTGTGTACAGGGCTTTAGGCTGCAGCCTACGTTGCCTTCACATCCTTTTCAGAAAAACAAAGAGTGAGAAAAGCATATGAAATATAAACCCCACGGTCCAGATATTTCTCACAAACTACTGTCTGGAGGTCACCCATGTGCTCTGTAGAAACAGCAGCGATGACTGTCCAAAGAGCCTTCAGGGAGCCACTGAGAAGCCATTATCAAATAACATAGCGGCCGGTATTAATCCCCTGCAGAGTGAATTATACTCCCAGGCAGACGACGGACGTTTGCAGGAATAAGCCGGGCTTAGATCTTCTACAGAACTGCCCTGCGGGATTCTGGGAGCCCTGCAGCGCCTGTCGATGAAAGCAGAAATATTATCTTATTAGCTTTCTTTTATCTATAGGCTGTACATGTAAATAATCTTACCAGTCTGTTTTAATAATAACCTTGTTTCAAATTGAAATGTGTTTTTTTATATGTAATTTGTTCTGTTTCTCAGGCAGCGTTCACTGGGCTGATTTGTATTGACTATGGCATCCGTCTCTTCTCATTTGTTCAGTCGACTCCGACTCTTCGTGACCATATGTATCTCTGCACACCCAATATCTTCGTCAATCACTGCTTCTTTCAGCTGTTGCATAGGCATGTTCATAGCGTCACATAAGCTGTCTATCCACCTTAGCCTCTGTCGTACTCTTCTTCTTTTGTCATCAATTTTCCAAGCATAAGAAGCTGGTCTTTTCATTATGTGACAAAAATTATTTGAGCTTTATTAGTAGTATCAGCCGTTCTGGTGAACACTCTGGCCTTATTTCTTTAACCTCCTTGCCGGTCTAAAAAATCCGGCAAGGAGGCAGCGGCGCACATTTTTTTAATTTTTTTTTTTTTTAAATCATGTAGCGAGCCAAGGGCTCGCTACATGATAGCCGCTAAGCGGCGGCATCCCCCCACCCACTCCGATCGCCTTCGGCGATCAGAGTATGCAGGGAATCCCGTTGAGAACGGGATTTCCTGCAGGGCTTCCCCGGTCGCCATGGCGACGGGGCGGGATGACGTCACCGACGTCATGGACGTCGGGACGTCATAGGGAATCCCGATCCGCCCCTCAACGCTGCCTGGCACTGATTGGCCAGGCAGCACAGGGCTCTGGGGCGGGGGGGAGCGACTCGGCGCGGCGGATTGCGGCGGATCGGCGGCGAGCGGCGGCGATCGGAAGTTACAAGCAGCTAGCAAAGTGCTAGCTGCTTGTAACAAAAAAAAAATTATGCAAATCGGCCCAGCGGGGCCTGAGATATCCTCCTGCGCAGGTTACCCCGAGCTGAGCTCGGGATAACCGGCAAGGAGGTTAAAGGGCCACTCTCGCGAAAAAAGTAGGCAGTTAAAATCTGACAGAACCGACAGGTTTTGGGCCAATCCATCTCCTCATGGGGGAATCTCAGGGTTTCCTTTGTTTTCAACAGCATTTCCTGAACAGCAGTTGCAAAGTCTAACTGACAAAATAGTGTGCAAGTGAGTAGGGACAAACACTGGAATAACAGCGCAGGAGATTTGGGCGCAGCTGGCGCCACCATAGGCCGTAATATGAATTACAGCTATAGCGACGCTTAGTGAGTAACTTTGGCGCTGTCAGAAGACGGAGCTGAAGTTACTTTTAAAACACAATAATTCGGGCTCTAATAATTGCTGGAAGCCGAATTACTACTTTCACCCAATATCCATGGCGGCCTAGAGGGGAAATAGTAATTAACGCCACCTGGACTTGTGCAGCAGCAGGGTAAGCCATATATCCTGCTCCCAAGTCTCCTGGTGGCGATTTCATATGTATGCAGTAGGGAGGCTGGCTGGTATCTTACTATTTTGGCAGTTAAACTGCTATTCAGGAAATGCTGTTGAAAAAAAGAAAACCCTGAGAATCCCCCATGAGGAGATGGATTGGCCCAAAAACTGTTGGGTCTGTCAGATTTGAACTGCCTACTTTTTTTCGTTATAGTGGTCCTTTAGGCATTGACTGGTTAGATCTAGCAGTCCAGGGAACTCCCAGTAGCTTTCTACACACCTACAGTTTAAAAGCATACATTTTTCTACGCATGACCATATTTATAGTCCAACTTTCACAGGCATATGTTACTGTAAAGACCACAGCTCTAACTATCCTGATCTTTGTTGGTAAGTGACATCTCTATCCTTTAGTACCTTGGCCTCAATTCACTAAGATCATGCTGGAGATAATAAGGCAAGAGAAAACTTACCTCCACACAGTGAGAGAGTTATCTTATCTCTTCATTCCTTAAGTTACCTCCTCTGTAGTTAATTTACCTCCTCTGTAGTTATTTTCACACGCAGTTAATTAACAGCCTGTCTTTAACTCTGGAGTTATTTTAAGGATTGAAGAGTTAACTTAAAGACAGAAGAGTTAACTTTAGGTTTGCCTGAGGTAAAATGTTTCCTGAATACTACATGCCTTATCACCATGGTAACAACTCTAGAAATGTTATTAAAGACAGGAGATAAGCTTAGTGAATTGAGGCCATTGTCCAAACTTGCCCTAGCTTTCCTTTCAAGCAACAAGCGTCTCTTAATCTCATGGTCACCATCGGCAGAGATCTTCAATCCCAGGGAGATGAAATCTGTTACTTCTACTTTTTCCCCATCTATTTTGAGATGATTCATTAACCCTCAGGGCTCGCTACATGATAGCCGCAGCGCAGCGGCATCCCCCCACCCACTCCGATCGCCTTCGGCGATCAGAGTAAGCAGGAAATCCCGTTCAGAACGGGATTTCCTGCTGGGCTTCCCCGGTCGCCATGGCGACGGGGCGGGATGACGTCACCGACGTCATGGACGTCGTGACGTCAGAGGAAGTTCCGATCCACCCCTCAGCGCTGCCTGGCACTGATTGGCCAGGCTGCGCAAGGGGTCGGGGAGGGGGGGGCTGCACGGCGGGTAGCGGCGGATCGGCGGCGAGCGGCGGCGATCGGAAGTTACATGCAGCTAGCAAAGTGCTAGCTGCGTGTAACAAAACAAAAATTATGCAAATCAGCCCACCGGGGCCTGAGAACTCCTCCTGCGCAACATACCCCGAGCTCAGCTCGGGATTATCGCTCAGGAGGTTAAAGCAGATGACATGACTTTAGTTTTAGACCAGCTTTGGCACTTTCTTGTTTGACATTCATGGCTAGGCTCTTTCATTTCTGCCAAGAAGCAACCATAGTTATGCCACCTGTACTGGACTGATAAAGTGATTTTCCAGTCTTTGGTGAAATATCTCTAGGCATCAGGATCCCTATAGCACATACTGTAACAAAAGGGTGCTAATAAGTTCCTGGATTTTTCCAGAAAGGAGAGAGCTAGAGTTATGAAATAACACATTTATTAAAGATAGTTTACCGTGAGGCTGAGACACATGGTACAGCGTAGTTGCAGCCACTCGAGACCATTCAAGGTCCTTTGGTTGGCTTCAAACTGACTCTCAGCACCATGTTTGATGTCAGAATGTTGCCCCTTTGTGTGTTTTTTCAAGTTCGAGAGCTGATATGATAAGGGACCCAATGATGTACAGTTCTTTAAAAACAATGCACAACGCCGGTAAGCTTCCTCAGAGGCCGCCACACTATCTTCCCTATATAGACCCTGTAGTTTAGGCCTAACAACATCTGGTAAGCATTTTCATGGCTTTTGGTGTGGTGGTGGAACACTGAGCCTGCGCTGAAGTTAAGGATCAGTTTTTTGAAGAGTTTGCTGTAAATTGGACTTAAAGAGAGCCCGAGATGGGCTAAAAAAAAAAAAAGTAGGCTACCCGATCCGCAGGGCTGAGTGGATCAGGTAGTCGCAAAAATTGCCGCTCCCATGGGCTGCAATAGCACACTTTCAGTTGTGTGACCTCTGGGTCACGACGCTGCACTGAGAGACTGGGTGTCTCTCATATTGTGCAGGGAGGCAGGGGAGTGGCAGAAGGCACGGCCAGGGGAGAGTGCTGCCCAATGGCAGCTCAGGAAACCCTGCAGGAACGCCCCTGGCGGGCGTTTCAAACAGGGAATTCCTCTCCCCTCTGTTTACCTCCGAGTTAGTGACAAATCTTGTCGCTGAACTCGGCTATAGCGCCACTGTGGGGGTTCAGAGTGCGGCGGTTGGGGGACACAGTGCCATGTCATTAGGCAGAGAACATGGCTCGGTGTCCCATCTGCCCTCCGAAGATCCACCTTGGGTTCTCTTTAACCTCCAGAATTTGTGTCTTTTTATTGATGCTTTTAGCCAGGGCAGTTTCTAGGCTAAATTGTACCCCGGACGAGGGTGTAAAAATTGTACCCCGTTTCCGCCCCCACTGCCGTGGACTCGTGAACCTTTACTCTTTAGGGACAGTCACACAGCCACAGGTCACAAGTAGATCTGCCTACTTACTAGTGACCAGCCGCTCATCCAGGAGGAGGGAGGGACCAGGAAAACACACAGGCGAAGAGAGCCCGGAAAGCCGACTCCTCCATGGGCGCCGCACACTGACAGCCTGCAGTACCGCTACAGGACAACAGGTATCATCATGCGGTGGTGACGTGATGATGACATGACGTCTGACGCAGGAAGCCCAGGAGGAGTCAAGGAAGGTGATTGCGCTGGTAATCTTCTTTCTTCCATATGGCTGCACTGCGCATTATCCGCTCCCTAACGGTATGTCCTTCTGCCTGCGCCCCCCACTTCTTCTACTTGCCGGTCTGCGCCCATGGTGGTCGCACTGCCCAAGAAACTGTCTTGCTTGTAGGGCTGATTTATTTATTTTTTTACTATTTTAAAATTTGATTATTGAGTGATATGTTTTTCAACCCAACCAACATTTTTGCAGTATATAATTTTTTTTCCCCGAAATTGCAACAGTCTCGAACACACGTGTGTAGTTCCTTGAGCAATTTCCCAAAAACTTCCATTTGACTAAAAAATTGGATCAGTTTAGTCGAACCGAAATAAATGTAACATATTTCCACCTTAATCTGGAACCCACTACAAATCGTTTTTAAGTAGCGTTTTGCAAGTGATTTTCCGGCACTTTTGGGAGCGGTTTTAAAAAGTGTAAGCTTTTTGCCAGCGCTTGTGTAGCGATTTGCAATCAGCGATTTTAATTCTGATTGGTCCTTTCTATGCATCATATTTTTTTTACAGTTTACAGTCATTTAAAATCTCACACAAATCGTTACGTGTAGTGATTCATGTGCAATTTGCCAGCGCTTTAATGCTTTACATTGAAGCGCAAACGCTCCCAAAATGCTGCATGTCCTGCGATTGCGATTTTGGTAATCTCAATAGCTGCTGCGGAATTTGTTACATTTATTAACATTGGCAGAGCGTTTAGGGAAATAGCTAGCGATTTAAAGCGTTCGCTAAACGCTCAGAAAAGCGCTCTAGTGGGTTCAAACCTTCCGCTCCAAGCCAAGCCTCCACTCTCCCCTCCGTAAGATCGTGCCCGCGGCTGAGTCGGGATTTTCTGCGCATGCAAGCCTCTCGTGATAGCACTCCCATCGGCAGCAGTGATCTGCACTTGCGCAGTTCAAAGGGAATTTACTTACGCAAGCACAAGAGGCGCACATGCGCAGATTCTGACCCTGCAGCGGGGCGTGATCTATCGGAGGGGAGAGCAGAGGCCTGGCTCAGAGCAGAACTACACCATGGGGCCTAGGGGCAAGAAGAAGCCCCAGGTGAGTAAAGCTTTTCTTTTTCAGATTCCTGGATGTATCCTTTAAGACAGGGACACTTGGAAGGCAAACCCTCCTGCCCTCTCACCTCTCCTTTCCTCTCCCATCAGCAGAAACGTGAGGATTCAGCTGAGCTTTCACATTTATGACCAAGTCTGGCGCAAGAGTGCTTAGAAACACCTGACCAGCTGCTTATGGAGGCTAAAAAGGCCCGCACTTGTGGTTGGGGCTGGAGATTATCCAGGAAGGAGGCATGCTGGGTAATCTGTCCTCCATTTTGCACCTGTATTGCTGCATATAAACCGAGCAGCTGCTGTTTTCTTTATATCCTTTAAAAGCTTTCTCTCCATGAGGGTTGCCATGACATTTCCTCACAGAACGGTGTTACCACAGCTGCCAGAATTTCATTTCCACGACAGGCGCCTTATTGCTGGCATTCTGCGCGAATGTTCCTCAATTACAGGCCCATCTTGTTGAAAACAAAACAAAACCTGGATTTCTGAGAGAGAATAAAATCCAGCATACAGAGGCATCGGCACAGAATATGGAGCAAAACAGCGAGCTCTGTATACAGTAAGGACGTTTGAGGATGACTCACGCTTGAAATGCGTCACAGTAAATAAAGTGTGGTTGTGTACGTGTGCCCAGGCGACGACAGCCAATGGCAGCAGCCCGCAGTCAGCTGGATAGGCATGGCTGTGAGTGTGAGAGGCAATGCTGGGAAAGGAACAAGGGGATGGGGAAAAAAGTGGAAAAAACAGCAAAAAAGAGACAAAGGAAAGAGGAGAGTAAAAATAGGAACAAAAGTTACATCAGATTTAAAAGAAAATTCCAGTCAGCTCAATTTGCAGCAAACCTGGCTTCATGACAGAACTCCGCTGTAGCTTCAGAAGAATGAAAGCCCTTTAATAAAAAATAAAAGCCCCTACTGTACGGTGCATGACCTGACAAAAAGTCCCTCGAGTTATGTCAGCTTTTCTAATTAAAGTTTAGGCAACCTTTTTTTTCCTGTGCTTACAGTCACACCCAAGCCTTTTACAATATATGTTACTTCCCTGTAGGTCTATATCATTTTTTAAACTTAGGAGATACATTTTATAGTCCACCTCACCAACATGTACCTTATATACTCGCGTATAAGCCTACTTTTTTTTTTGCTGCTCAAGACTACCTGTGTCCCCCGGCTTGTGGAGCGAAGCGTGCAATGATCAGGGATTCTTCCTGTGTAGCAATCACTGTGTCTCACATCTATGACGCCATCTATTGGCATCTTGAGACAGCTGTATCATCCTTTGGGCACATCTGGCTATGGGGAGGGGGGCCATACTGGGGAAGGGGCTTATACCTGAGTCAATCACATTTTCCTGGTTTCTCAAGGGAAAGTGGGTACTGCGGCTTATATGTGGGTATACAGTGGTGTGAAAAACTATTTGCCCCCTTCCTGATTTCTTATTCTTTTGCATGTTTGTCACACTTAAATGTTTCTGCTCATCAAAAACCGTTAACTATTAGTCAAAGATAACATAATTGAACACAAGATGCAGTTTTAAATGATGGTTTTTATTATTTAGTGAGAAAAAAAACTCCAAACCTACATGGCCCTGTGTGAAAAAGAAATTGCCCCCTGAACCTAACAACTGGTTGGGCCACCCTTAGCAGCAATAACTGCAATCAAGCGTTTGCGATAACTTGCAACGAGTCTTTTACAGCGCTCTGGAGGAATTTTGGCCCACTCATCTTTGCAGAATTAGTAGCAAAAGAGAAAAAGCAATCCCAGGAGCAGCTCATCCAATATTTAAAGGCAACTTTAAATCATCTTCATTAAAAAAGGCAAGGCTTTGTAATGGCATAAAAAATAGTATAGAAAAAATACACCAAGATTACTTATCTAGTCACTGCAGCAGCAAGTAGGTGCGGAGGTATAGTCGACGGCCGTTTCGCCCCTAAATCAGGGCTTTCTCGAGACCGAACACCCCATGTTGCAACAAGTGGGACTTTATAGCGTGCATTCCACCCATCCACCAATTGCCAAAAAGGTGCTCCACCCTTCAATTCAAACATTGACCTATCATATGGGAGCTAATGGAAGGTAAACAAACGCTTACCTATCACGCGAAGCGCTGCGAATCACCCACGTTACATCACCTGTGTACAGGCGGCAGATACCAAACGAGGTCGCATGGTGAGTGACGCCGCAGCTGGTCGCGAGGACGGTGACGCGTACATCGCGGCCATATTGCCGCTCTACGCTTGCTCCCGAGTGCTGTCACGTGGGACGTGACGTCGCCTGGAAATGACGCGTCTGGCGTGGCCATATTACTACGTCTCGTGTAGCATCCCATTCGTGGAGCACAATGCGCTCCATGCTACAACGTGTGAAATTGGTCCATGCGCATAGGGAAACGTGCATGCGCATATGTATCCAATACGGGTGGCTACTAACACCACCCAGTGGCTAAATGGTAAACTGGCTTGGGGGAAGTTGCAGCGCTTGAAAGTCCCACTCAGTTCAAAAAAAGGGACATACAAACAAACATACAGATTACAAAAAGAAAAACATGTGTTAAAATAACCAGGCAATCATCCTGAGTAAACTGCTCATGGAGCCATGCTGATAATATACATATATCATATATCATATATCGCTATATGGGGTGTCTCAAACGGAGACATGCCCTGGATGCAACTCCAGGGGAATGTCTCCTGTATCATGGAATCACCCCTAACATTTCTATGACAATAAACAAATATACATAGGTTGAGTGGTAAATTGAGGGACTCAAATATGGCCAAAAGTCAGGGCCAGAAACTGGAACCCTGTGCAGGCCGCTATCATTGTCCTACAAACATATAAATACATAACAATCGTATAAGGAGGAAAAACAATGTGTCAAATTGTACAAGCTATCAGCAATGTGCAAAACTTAACAGACTCATTGGTGGACTCAACAAGGGACCCTCGGTGAGGAGAAAATTCCCCCCTGAGTACCCAGTTATCATAGTACCACCTATTGTAAGAAGATGGCCATATCCAGCTTATCATTGAAGCCCATTGGGCCTTCTGTTTGGAGCCTCATAATCCACTTGCTTTCTATTTGTAAGAGTAGACGGTCCTGATCAACCCCACCCCTGGAATTTGATAATATTTTGTCCACTCCAAAGAACTTGAGACAGTCTGCATTAGCATTATGCTTTTCCCTGACATGATCGATCAGCCTCTTCGCTCCTCTCCCATTCTTGATAGACTTATAATGTTCTGAAAACCTTTCTTTTATAGCTCTCGTGATTTTCCCTATATATATATCACTTCACATGGGCATGATATTGCGTACACCACCATCTCTGTCTGACAATTAAAGAAGTGTTTACTTCCATACCATTTGTTCATATGTATGAAACCTTTTCGATTTTTCACATATCTGCAGTAAATGCATTTGCCGCATGGATACGTGCCTACCACCCTTGACTGGTTTAACCACGTTCTTTTTTAAAGAAACTTGAATTCGCTCTGCACTAGCTCATCACGTAAGTTTTTACACCTTGTATACGATATGCAAGGAAATTCCTGACATTTATCTCTTAATAGGGGGTCAGTCTGTAAAAGACTCCAATTTTTTTTTATGGAGTCTGCAATGATGTCTCCTTTTTTTGGCTAGGTTGCAGGAGAGTCGACCTTTCCACACTGTGTACACGGTTCAAGGCCCTCCTCAATGTTTCATCTTCATATCCTCTCCTAGCAAATCTATCTTTGACTTCTGTTATCTGTTTTATTCCTTCCAATGTATCTGAGTTGTTTTGTTTCATCCGGACCATTTGGCTGTATGGTAAACTGTTTTTTAATTTCTTAGGATTGAAACTTTCTCCATGTAGGACCATATCCGAGGCCAAAAACTTTTCCTAAAGGTTTTTGTGGTAATTTGATTATTAATGACTGAAATTTTCAAATCTAAAAATTCAATGCTATTTCCACCCCAATTTGAGGTCAGATGGAGATTCACATCATTCAGGTTTAGAGCTGATATCCAACTGTCAAACTCACTCTGTTTACCTGCCCAGATAATGAGAATGTCATCAATGTATCTGACCCAGAGGCGGACCCGAGCGGCAACTCCCCCCCTCCCGGAAAAGATGTGTTCAAGTTCCCAGTGCCCCATGAAGAGGTTGGCATAGGTGGGGGCCACCGGGGTCCCCATCGCAGTGCCAACCTCCTGATGGTACCACCGGCCGTCGAAGAGGAAGGAGCTTCCGTTTAAGACCGCCTCCAGGTCAGACAGGACGAATCTGTTCTCTTCTGGGCTCTCCTGAAGTAGGGGTAGGAAATGCCGAACTGCCTCCAAGCCATCTGCATGGCGTATTCTGCTATATAATGAGGTAACATCAACACTTGCTAATTGGAAATGATCTTCCCATTCTACTTCCTGAAGTTTATTAAGTACTTGTGTTGAGTCAAGAACAAAAGAGGGCAGGGCTTCTACTAATGGCTGTAGTTTAAAGTCCAAAAAGCGTGACAGATTCTCGAAAACTGATCCGATGGCGGAACAGATAGGCCGACCTGGGGGGGCAAGATAAGTTCTTATGGACTTTTGGTATACAGTACCATATAGGTTTACGAGGGTTGGGGGGGGGATCAGCTTGTTGGCAGAAGTCCAGCTCATCACTCCTTCCTCCACAGCATTCCTCAAAATCGATCTTAGCTGGCTTAGATATTTCTCAGTTGGGTCCCCTCTGAGTTTACTGTAAGTTACACCATCTTCCAGTTGGCTCATACATTCGTCAACGTACATGGATATTGGCCATAATTTGATGTTGCCCCCCTTATCAGAAGGCTTGATCACCACCTCCTTCTGTGTTTTCAACCATTTAAGTGATTTCTTTTCTTCTTCAGTGAGGTTAGGTTGTGCTTTAGGATACACTAGGGCCCTTACATCCTCTCTAACTCTATTGTAAAAGAGTTCCAATGCTGATCCTGGGGTGAGTTGAGGGCTAAACCTAGATTTTGTGCCTATATGTGACGGGACTTCCAACCCTTTCTGGGACCACACCTCTTTGTTTCCCCCTTCAATTTCACACACATCCCTGATCCAATGTTGTTCCTCAACCGTGAATTCCTCACTCAAAATAAGTGGGACTGTGATTCTCTCTGGGGGCTTAGGATCTTTGTATAAACCCAACTTTTTTTGTGATTCAAAATATCTGTAACATGCAATTTTACGTATGTTTTTGAACCATTCAATCTCAAACTCCACCTCATCAAATTCCACACTTGGGCAGTAATTTAAGCCCTTCTTAAGGAGTGACACACAAGACTGGTTCAATTGTAATCCAGATAGATTGATAATGTCTAGACTCTGTTGTTGTGTCGTCTCTGTGATCATCTCAACTCTTTCTGGTCCCATGTGATTTGACTCTTTTTTAAGATGCCCTTGCCCTTTCCTTTGCCTACTTGGTCTCCTACGCCTCCTGCTGTGCCTTGAGGGTCTTCGTCCCCCAAAGGGGAGTCCTCATCAGAGCAGTTTGACCTATCATCAGGGCTGATGGTTGGGCTGCCATACCATGCTGATTGGGGAGAGCTATCTCCCGACTCAGGATTTGGCTTCCTGGGGTGCTTTTTTGGGTTTTCCGGGTTTTTGGGGTTTTTTGGATTTTTTGGGGTACCCCTAGGGGGGCCCCTGGGTGGATGTTTTGGGGGAATCCTTGGGTTATACCATTTTCCCCCTCTTGGGCGGTAACCCACATCTTCCCCACTCCGCCAATCGAACACTCGTTTCAGCTGATAATCCATTTTGTCCCTCAAAAACTTGTCGTTTTTTTCTTTTTTGACTTGTTCCTGGACGTTTAGGAGTTGTTGTTTAAACCGTTCTAAACATGTTTCCAAATATAACGCGTCAGACTTAGAAACATTAGCTTCCTTCAGTTTAGCAATTTCCTCTTCAATCCCCTCATAGTCAAGCTGATTCTCCTCCAGTACCACATCTTGAAACTTTAATGTGAACTCCTGCATTAGCTCCTCACACTTCACTCTGGATGACATGGGACCAGAAAGAGTTGAGACGATCACAGAGACGACACAACAACAGAGCCTAGACATTATCAATCTATCTGGATTACAATTGAACCAGTCTTGTGTGTCACTCCTTAAGAAGGGCTTAAATTACTGCCCAAGTGTGGAATTTGATGAGGTGGAGTTTGAGATTGAATGGTTCAAAAACATACGTAAAATTGCATGTTACAGATATTTTGAATCACAAAAAAGTTGGGTTTATACAAAGATCCTAAGCCCCCAGAGAGAATCACAGTCCCACTTATTTTGAGTGAGGAATTCACGGTTGAGGAACAACATTGGATCAGGGATGTGTGTGAAATTGAAGGGGGAAACAAAGAGGTGTGGTCCCAGAAAGGGTTGGAAGTCCCGTCACATATAGGCACAAAATCTAGGTTTAGCCCTCAACTCACCCCAGGATCAGCATTGGAACTCTTTTACAATAGAGTTAGAGAGGATGTAAGGGCCCTAGTGTATCCTAAAGCACAACCTAACCTCACTGAAGAAGAAAAGAAATCACTTAAATGTTTGAAAACACAGAAGGAGGTGGTGATCAAACCTTCTGATAAGGGGGGCAACATCGTATTATGGTCAATATCCATGTATGTTGACGAATGTATGAGCCAACTGGAAGATGGTGTAACTTACAGTAAACTCAGAGGGGACCCAACTGAGAAATATCTAAGCCAGCTAAGATCGATTTTGAGGAATGCTGTGGAGGAAGGAGTGATGAGCTGGACTTCTGCCAACAAGCTGATCCCCCCCCCAACCCTCGTAAACCTATATGGTACTGTATACCAAAAGTCCATAAGAACTTATCTTGCCCCCCCAGGTCGGCCTATCTGTTCCACCATCGGATCAGTTTTCGAGACTCTGTCACGCTTTTTGGACTTTAAACTACAGCCATTAGTAGAAGCCCTGCCCTCTTTTGTTCTTGACTCAACACAAGTACTTAATAAACTTCAGGAAGTAGAATGGGAAGATCATTTCCAATTAGCAAGTGTTGATGTTACCTCATTATATAGCAGAATACGCCATGCAGATGGCTTGGAGGCAGTTCGGCATTTCCTACCCCTACTTCAGGAGAGCCCAGAAGAGAACAGATTCATCCTGTCTGGCCTGGAGGCGGTCTTGACCGGTAGCTCCTTCCTCTTCGACGGCCGGTGGTACCATCAGGAGGTTGGCACTGCGATGGGGACCCCGGTGGCCCCCACCTATGCCAACCTCTTCATGGGGCACTGGGAACTTGAACACATCTTTTCCGGGAGGGGGGGGAGTTGCCGTTCGGGTCCGCCTCTGGGTCAGATACATTGATGACATTCTCATTATCTGGGCAGGTAAACAGAGTGAGTTTGACAGTTGGATATCAGCTCTAAACCTGAATGATGTGAATCTCCATCTGACCTCAAATTGGGGTGGAAATAGCATTGAATTTTTAAATTTGAAAATTGAAGTCATTAATAATCAAATTACCACAAAAACCTTTAGGAAAAGTACGGCCTCAGATATGGTCCTGCATGGAGAAAGTTTCCATCCTAAGAAATTAAAAAACAGTTTACGATACAGCCAAATGGTCCGGATGAAACAAAACAACTCAGATACATTGGAAGGAATAAAACAGATAACAGAAGTCAAAGATAGATTTGCTAGGAGAGGATATGAAGATGAAACATTGAGGAGGGCCTTGAACCGTGTACACAGTGTGGAAAGGTCGACTCTCCTGCAACCTAGCCAAAAAAAGAAAAGAAATGGCTTTTTCATGCACTTTTCACTCATCAGTAGGAGACATCATTGCAGACTCCATAAGAAAAAATTGGAGTCTTTTACAGACTGACCCCCTATTAAGAGATAAATGTCAGGAATTTCCTTGCATATCGTATACAAGGTGTAAAAACTTACGTGATGAGCTAGTGCAGAGCGAATTCAAGTTTCCTCAAAAAAGAACGTGGTTAAACCAGTCAAGGGTGGTAGGCACGTATCCATGCGGCAAATGCATTTACTGCAGATATGTGAAAAATGGAAAAGGTTTCATACATATGAACAAATGGTATGGAAGTAAACACTTCTTTAATTGTCAGACAGAGATGGTGGTGTACGCAATATCATGCCCATGTGAAGTGATATATATAGGGAAAACCACGAGAGCTATAAAAGAAAGGTTTTCAGAACATTATAAGTCTATCAAGAATGGGAGAGGAGCGAAGAGGCTGATCGATCATGTCAGGGAAAAGCATAATGCTAATGCAGACTGTCTCAAGTTCTTTGGAGTGGACAAAATATTATCAAATTCCAGGGGTGGGGTTGATCAGGACCGTCCACTCTTACAAATCGAAAGCAAGTGGATTATGAGGCTCCAAACAGAAGGCCCAATGGGCTTCAATGATAAGCTGGATATGGCCATCTTCTTACAATAGGTGGTACTATGATAACTGGGTACTCAGGGGGGAATTTTCTCCTCACCGAGGGTCCCTTGTTGAGTCCACCAATGAGTCTGTTAAGTTTTGCACATTGCTGATAGCTTGTACAATTTGACACATTGTTTTTCCTCCTTATACGATTGTTATGTATTTATATGTTTGTAGGACAATGATAGCGGCCTGCACAGGGTTCCAGTTTCTGGCCCTGACTTTTGGCCATATTTGAGTCCCTCAATTTACCACTCAACCTATGTATATTTGTTTATTGTCATAGAAATGTTAGGGGTGATTCCATGATACAGGAGACATTCCCCTGGAGTTGCATCCAGGGCATGTCTCCGTTTGAGACACCCCATATAGCGATATATGATATATGATATATGTATATTATCAGCATGGCTCCATGAGCAGTTTACTCAGGGTGATTGCCTGGTTATTTTAACACGTTTTTTTTTTGTAATCTGTATGTTTGTTTGTATGTCCCTTTTTTGAACTGAGTGGGACTTTCAAGCGCTGCAACTTCCCCCAAGCCAGTTTACCATTTAGCCACTGGGTGGTGTTAGTAGCCACCCGTATTGGATACATATGCGCATGCACGTTTCCCTATGCGCATGGACCAATTTCACACGTTGTAGCATGGAGCGCATTGCGCTCCACGAATGGGATGCTACACGAGACGTAGTAATATGGCCGCGACAGACGCGTCATTTCCAGGTGACGTCACGTCCCACGTGACAGCACTCGGGAGCAAGCGTAGAGCGGCAATATGGCCGCGATGTACGCGTCACCGTCCTCGTGACCAGCTGCGGCGTCACTCACCATGCGACCTCGTTTGGTATCTGCCGCCTGTACCCAGGTGATGTAACGTGGGTGATTGGCAGCCCTTCACGTGATAGGTAAGCGTTTGTTTACCTTCCATTAGCTCCCATATGATAGGTCAATGTTTGAATTGAAGGGTGGAGCACCTTTTTGGCAATTGGTGGATGGATGGAATGCACGCTATAAAGTCCCACTTGTTGCAACATGGGGTGTTCGGTCTCGAGAAAGCCCTGATTTAGGGGCGAAACGGCCGTCGACTATACCTCCGCACCTCCTTGCTGCTGCAGTGACTAGATAAGTAATCTTGGTGTATTTTTTCTATACTATTTTTTATGCCATTACAAAGCCTTGCCTTTTTTAATGAAGATGATTAAAAGTTGCCTTTAAATATTGGATGAGCTGCTCCTGGGATTGCTTTTTCTCTTTTGCTACTATTGAATGAACTATGTTTTAATACCGGATATTGCACCACCCATTGTGTATGGCTCATGGCATATATAACTAGTGCACTCGCCACAGTTTTCTCTTCTTATTCCTGAAAAAATCTTTGCAGAATTGTTGTAATTCAGCTTTATTTGAGGGTTTTCTAGCATGAACCGCCTTTTTAAGGTCATGCCACAACATCTCAATAGGATTCAGGTCAGGACTTTGACTAGGCCACTCCAAAGTCTTCATTTTGTTTTTCTTCAGCCATTCAGAGGTGGATTTGCTGGTGTGTTTTTGGTCATTGTCCTGCTGCAGCACCCAAGATCGCTTCAGCTTGAGTTGACAAACAGATGGCCGGACATTCTCCTTCAGGATTTTTTGGTAGACAGTAGAATTCATGGTTCCATCTATCACAGCAAGCCTCCCAGGTCCTGAAGCAGCAAAACAACCCCAGACCATCACACTACCACCACCATATTTTACTGTTGGTATGATGTTCTTTTGCTGATATGCTGTGTTACTTCTACGCCAGATATAACGGGACATGCACCTTCCAAAAAGTTCAACTTTTGTCTCGTCGGTCCACAAGGTATTTTCCCAAAAGTCTTGGCAATCATTGAGATGTTTTTTTTAGCAAAATTGAGACGAGCCTTAATGTTCTTTTTGCTTAAAAGTGGTTTGCGCCTTGGATATCTGCCATGCAGGCCGTTTTTGCCCAGTCTCTTTCTTATGGTCGAGTCGTGAACACTGACCTTAATTGAGGCAAGTGAGGCCTGCAATTCTTTAGATGTTGTCCTGGGGTCTTTTGTGACCTCTCGGATGAGTTTTCTCTGCGCTCTTGGGGTAATTTTGGTCGGCCGGCCACTCCTGGGAAGGTTCTTCACTCTTCCATGTTTTTGCCATTTGTGGATAATGGCTCTCACTGTGGTTCGCTGGAGTTCCAAAGCTTTAGAAATGGCTTTATAACCTTTACCAGAGTGATAGATCTCAATTACAGTACTTTTGTTCTCATTTGTTCCTGAATTTCTTTGGATCTTGGCATGATGTCTAGCTTTTGAGGTGCTTTTGGTCTACTTCTCTGTGTCAGATAGCTCCTATTTAAGTGATTTCTTGATTGAAACAGGTGTGGCAGTAATCAGACCTGGGGGTGACTACAGAAATTGAACTCAGGTGTGATAAACCACAGTTAAGTTATTTTTTAACAAGGGGGGCAATCACTTTTTCACACAGGGCCATGTAGATTTGGCGTTTTTTCCTCACTAAATAATAAAAACCATCATTTAAAACTGAATTTTGTGTTCAATTATGTTATCTTTGACTAATAGTTAATGGTTTTTGTTGAGCAGAAACATTTAAGTGTGACAAACATGCAAAAGAATAAGAAATCAGGAAGGGGGCAAATAGTTTTTCACACCACTGTATATGGTATATACAGTACAGTAGAGTCCTAGTTATCCATCACAGGTGGGCATATATGGATTAGGTGATGGGGCCCAGTTTTCTCTACTGGCAATGATCACATGACATTTTGTAGGGGGTTACCTTAAACCAGGCCCCTGGGCTCTCTCCAGGCCCTAGGCAACTACACGCCTGATTTGGAATGATTGCACAGCACCCGACAATTTAGGTCTTATTTCCACTTCACGCAGATTCTGGATGCAGAAAACTGACTCCAATGAATGTCTTGGGCCTGTTTCCACTAAACGCGATTTTTCTGATGCAGATTTCCCACAGGCATTCATTGGAGTCAGTTGTCTGCATCCAGAATCCATGTGTAGTGGAAATAGGCCCTTACTCTGCTTCATTTAATGTTCTCACATGACATGCTGCTGCTCGACACAATAGCACATATAACTTGGAGTCACGCTATTCTAAGGATATTTATTGAGAACCTACCGAGAAATCAATTGTGCGAAGAGGCACAAATTGTGGAATTTTTTATATATATTTTTATATTTTTATTTTTTTGATGAAATGTACATTTGATCTATGAAGCTCATGAACTCCAATATGTGATCAAGTTACCAATTAGGACACTTAGGACGGCCGTTTTGGGTGACCCAGTCGGGCTTATATGAACTAGGGGTTCTATTGTTGGTCTGTGTTTTGAGGATTCTTCTCATACATATGTATTTTTATAACAATATATTTTTAGTCACTGTATATTAAAGTAGTTTAAGCTCTAAACAGCTCAGGCGCAAGGGTCTTTTTCTAAAATTACACTGGTACTATTGAGGGGTGAAGGAACACTATCCCATTTCTCTTTGCGGCCTAAACTTATTTGTATTGTATTACTCAGCGCTGCGATCCTTCATTGGTACAATAGCACACTGGCTGGCTGTGAGTCTGTGACACATAAACTGCTCACCCTCAGCCACTCCATTCCTCCTCAGTCAGGACAGCAGTGCCACCTTCTCCCTTCTGCTGTGCAAGTCATATGAATCACTGCTGCTCTCCTGCCTCCCCCCTCCTCACTCACTGTCAGACTCCTCACACAGCACAACAAGCTGCTTTTCCCCAATGATGACCTCTTCACCTCGCTCTCCTCTCGCTTCTCCTCCTACTCTGACTGCATGCTGTTAGTGTAAACAAAGTACAAACATGCTGACCCATAATCTCTGCCGCCTGATGCAAATGTTTCACCTTGCTTCATGAGAGAACCGGCCCTTTGAACAAGACCTCTAAAGATGTCCTGTGGTATTTGGTCACCTATAAAGCAGCAGGTACATAAATGATTCGCTCCGGCAATTTGAAAAGGTATGGAAGCCATACTTTACCCATTATTCACATTGGCTCCCAGCCTCCCTCACCAATGTTTGACCCCCGCTCCTATGTTGTAGGGAGAGGGCAGGTGGGGTGGTGGCGGAGCGGCGAATGGATCCCCCTTCCCTAATCTTCTTCTTTCCACTTCTCTTCTCTTACTTTCTTCTCTTTATAAATGGTCCTGTCCCATTTACCCAACAATTCCTGTAGCCCTGTAGCTAGGAGACCAATAGAGTCTGGGACCATTTCCCTTCAGTCCGAGCCACCAGCCTAAACAACTCCCAGGCTGTTTACCAAAAATAGGGTACCCTTAGTCGAGTGCTACCAGACCGCCAAGACTGAATGGCGGCCACTGTCATATTGTTGGATGTCTAGCTATTTGTCGACTGTCTTGAGGTGTTGGTGATTGATGCCTTGTGCCTCCGACACCTATGTTAATCTTATGTCAAAGATCTGCGGTTGCAGAATTGGATGTACCTTATGTTGTGCACAATTCAATGCAGTTGTATATTTCATATATTTTTTATGTTTATATAGATCTGTTCACTTTTATATTGAAAACAATAAAAAAAATTTGTGACAAAAAAAAAGCAGCAGGTACATGTAGTCATGTTAGTTGTGAGGTGGGGCCTTCATGGATTTGATTCATTTTTAAAGCGTATGTTTCAGATACTGAAATCTGAAACATACGCTTGTCATCTCCCACCTAGACTACTGCAATTCTCTTTGTCTGCCTACCCCCCCCCTCTAACCATACTGCCCCACTTTAATTGGTAATGAATGCGGCAGCCACACTGATACATTCTTCTCACCGCAGCGCCGCTACAACTCCGCTCTGTAAAGCCCTACACAGGCTCCACATCAGCTTTAGAATCAATTTCAAAATCCTGTGCTTGGCCTACAAATCAGTGCACAAGACCTGCCCGACCTACATGTCTGATCTGGTCCACAGGCACATACCAGCCCGCCCCCTCCGATCCTCCAATAACCTGCGCCTAGTCGCACCACGCATAACTCAGTCACATGCACGATTGCAGGACTTCTCCAGGGTTGCCCCTACTCTCTGGAACTCGCTCCCACCAGCCGTCAGACCCCCACCTTTAATACCTTCAAACAAGCTCTCAAGACTCACCTCGCATACCCCCCTACACCAGCACCATAATATGTTCTGTTAGGCCCGGTTCACATTAGCGGTGGCCGTCCGGAATCGCCGTGCCGGAGCCGCACCGCTTGCAGAACGGACGCACGGCATAGCAATGAAAGCCTATGCGTCCGTTCACATGCGTCCGTTCTGGCGGACCGGAGCCGGACCGGATCCGGGCCGGATCCGGACTCCGGCCTCCGTTCCAACATGCGCTATTTTTTGATCCGGCTCCTCCGGCAGCCGTATCCGGGGCGGAGCCGGACTGCACCATCCGGCCAATACAAACCAATGGGAACCGGAGAGCGCACAACACACTGGCTGAGAAATCCGGATGTTCTACCCCACTTCCTATGGGGATTGTTGCGGCGATATTGGATGGGGACACGTGGGCAAGCATTTTGGAGTGGAGCAGCACAGCTGGATCCGGATCCGGAGATGTTGGCAGCATGTCGCAGGTGGAGGTGAGTGCTAAACAGCAGAGGGCCTGATTCCACAGGTCCCCCTTCTGCTGACCTCCCAGACCCCAACTTTTTTTTTGTTTTTTACGTTACTTTTGCCAAACGGATCCGGATCGCATCCTGATGAACACCTGATGCAACCTGACCGGATCCGGATCGGATCCGGATCAGAACCGTACGGTTCCGATCCGGATCCGGTCCGGATCCGGTCAGGTCATCCGGTCCGTTTGGCAAACAACCGCAAGTGTGAACCGGGCCTTAGACACCCTCTCAAAAGATGCACCTATTGTCTCCACCCCCACCCTTTAGATTGTAAGCTTCTGGCAGGGCCCTCCTCCCAGTGTTTCCAGGTTGATTATGCAATCTTCCTGTCAATCGCCCCTCTTGTGGACTAGAACAGTCTCTATTTTGACCTATGACACTGTACTGTTATCAAATCATTTGCATGATCTTGTTTTGTTGTGAGTTTCCTGTATGTTCTACCTGTATGTTAACCCATTTATCTATTGTGCAGCGCTGCGTAATATGTTGGCGCTTTATAAATACAATAAATAATAATGAATAATAATAACAATGAAGCCAAAGAAAACATGATTCACCAGACATGGTCACCTTTTTTGGCTGCTCCAAGATGCAGCTGTGACCCTCACTTGCCCACTTTAGTCGCTTTTCGGCAGTTGATGGGCACCATCAAAAAAAAAAAAAAAAAAGGCCAAAAAACGTCCAAAGTTTACATCTCCACTTCTGAGATCACCTGAAGCCTTCCACGGAACCGCCCAATGTAGAGGGCTGAAATGACAATGCTGCATGCAGCTTTGGTGTTGCAGGCGTTCCACCTCTGTCACTTCAGCACTAGTTTTGGCGCTGTTATTTTTAGCACTCCATTCCAATGAATGGAACGCCCCACAGCCAGATGCAAATCTGTTGCAGGTCGGGATTTATGGAAAGGCCACAAAGGCCTTTCTTGGGCGGCAGCAGCCCAAGGGGGTGTCTGGAGATGGAAGATAGGCTGCTGCAAATTGAAAAAAAAAAGAGACTGCAAATAGGGAGCAGCACATGGAGGAGGGGAGATGCTGCCCAAGGGAGTTGTACAAGAAAGGGAGGGGCTGCTGTGCATGGATAGTACACATGGAATGGGGGGGGGGGGTGCTACAGCTCATGGAAGGGGAGAAGCAAGCTGGCCTAGGGGGGTGCAAACCCTATAAAGAAAACCCAGTCGTGTAAATGCTATGGACACAGCCACAAGGGGCCCATTCACTTGCCATCCTATTCTCTGGTACACAAGTCCCCCCACTATAGAGTAGGTGGCTACATGTGTAATAGGTAGAGGGAGTCATGGTGGCCACACTGTTATGAGGGGAAATCATGTACATGGGCCTGATTCACAAAGCGGTGCAAAGTGTTTGCACGTGAGTGAAAACCCCTTTATCACGCCTAAACTCAGTTTAGGCATGATAAGAAGAAACTCGCGTAATTTTTCCGCGCAAAGTTTTGCGCGCGCAAGCGCAGCACCCGGCTCTTCGCGCGAAGCTCCCATTAAGCCCTATGGGACTTTGCGCGTACGCGCGGTAGCTTCGCGCGAGTTAGAGCACAAAGCGGTGATAACTTTGCTGGTGCAAAGGTTATCACGCCTAAAGTCTTTTAGGCGTGATAACTGAGTTATCACCGCTTTGTGAATCAAGCCCCATGAGTTTAGCCATGCTGCAACCATGTGAGCACAGCCATGAGGAAGAGTGGCTCTGAGTGGCTGCTGTGCAGGCGGGGCCGTACTCATGTAGGAGCAGTATGGCGGTGCTCATGCATGATTGGCTAATCAGTGGAAAAATTTGCCAATGCCTAGCCAATCAAAATTGGATATGTGTACCAGGCTTAAAGCCTGGTCCACACTTTCAACTATGATTGGCCAATCA
The DNA here is from genome assembly GCF_040937935.1 of Hyperolius riggenbachi. Taxonomy (NCBI): domain Eukaryota; kingdom Metazoa; phylum Chordata; class Amphibia; order Anura; family Hyperoliidae; genus Hyperolius; species Hyperolius riggenbachi. The sequence goes on from NC_090648.1 coordinate 43,114,900, forward strand.
CTGACCAATTTAAGAACCTCCATGTAGTGTGAGAGTTTACCGACACAATCTGCTCATAGTATTCAAAATCTGTTGACCCTCCTACTACATGGAGGCGGTAAAATTGGTCAGTGATTGGCCAATCATAATTGAAAGTGTGGACCAATCATGCATGAGCACCATCATACTGCTCCGGCACAGCATGCGCAGTAAGGCGGAGCTGCTCGTCCTCGCCGCTTTGCTCGCACGGTTGCAGCACGGTTAAACTCACGCACAGTGGGCAGCGTGGACGCAAACTTCAAGAGGGTCCTAGGCAGTGGAAGTGACCTTGAGGAAGACAAGGGAAGATCAGACATGCTTGAAAATATCGGGCCGACATGCTCGATCGGGTGCATAGCCATTAAGGCGTGCAATGTCAAGACGAGCAACACACGTGGTGCAGCCCCCGGCGCTGTCCCCCCTAGTGTCTTATGCTTCGCCCCGGTGCCCATGCAGTTATACTTTACCTGCCCGCCATCCACTCAGAGTGATTTCCCACATTCGGGCCCTATGTGACTAATGGCATATTGCACGTGGGGTGCCTGCGTTACGTGACATACGTGTCTCGCATGCAGGGCCGGCCCTAGACTTTTTGCCGAACCCCCCCCGGGGCCACCGAGCCGGAGGGGTAGCGGGCAGGACGGGGGTATTGGGCCTAGCGGTGGGGAGGGGTCGATCTGCGCTCCCCTCCAGCTGTATTAGGAAGCTGGCGATGGCCAATAGTAAGAGGCATGGGCGGGGAGGACTCACCTTATCCGCGTTCCAGCGTGCGCTCCGCTGACGTCACTTCCTGCATCGCCGCCCACTGTAATGTAAGTGAACGGCGATGCAGGAAGTGACGTCAGTGGAGCGCACGCTGGAACGCGGATAAGGTGAGTCCTCCCCGCCTGTGCCTCTTACGATTGAGCATCGGCTGCTTCCTATTACAGCTAGAGGGGAGCGCAGATTGGGGAACCCAGGCGAGGGAGGGGGGGTCCGACCCCCCTCCCCACCGCTAGGCCCAATACCCCTGTCCTGCCCGCTACCCCTCCGGCTCGGCGGCCGCCCCCCCGCACCCACGGACGGGCGGGTGCCGCCCCTAGAAGTTTGCCGCCTGAGGCAAACATTTCACCCCGCCTCATGAGCGGGCCGGCCCTGCTTGCATGCTATGACGTCAGGAACCACATGGCGCGGAAGCATCTGGATCCTAATGAGGCTTTTCCCCTCCTCCACAGTTGCCGCAATTCAGCACTGGGACCCCTATACAGCTCACGCCTGCACAGTAGTGCGGACTCAATTGGGCTCGGAACCCGAGGGGGGAGATGATACTGCGCCTGTGCTGGATCCAAAAGGTCGATATCGCTATGTGCTGCAGGAGATACTGCAAGCTTGTTGGGCGGATTTGTGGGGGAGACAGCGCTGATTAGGGCTACTGCAGAGGAAGCCTCATTAGAAACCAGAGGCTTCCCCCTCCGTAGGCAAGTACCCCCAAGGGGATTTGTTTTAATACAGACTCTCAATAGAACATATCTTGCATATGACAGGTGAGCTCTGGAAATGCAGCTATAAATAAGTAAGGCAAATAGGAACAGATAACAGCAGTGCAGGTGGAGCCGTGCTGTACGTGTCTAGGAGAGTCAACATCATCACACTGAGTAAATAACTCATACAGATAGTATGGATCTCTGGAGAATGACAGCGTTATATATGCATAGCAACTACACAAAAAATTGATAGAACCAGAAAGGAAAGGGCAATAGGTAAAAATGGCAACGGAAGGTACAATTTTCAGGAAAGAATCACCCAAGCGATCAGAGAAATGTAATTGTATTGGCAGAAATAATCCTAGTTTGACTTCTGTAATCGTAGTCTGGCTGACTCAGTGATTCCCAGGGGCGTTGCTAGGAATCTCTTTAGGCACCTAATCTCTGCAATATCAATCCGGCAATAATCCCGAGTAAAAAAAACACACGATTGGTTCGCACGATGGCCAGGGGCCCCGGACCTCTCTCACTGGCCGGGGCCCCAAGGCCAATGCGCGATACCTGGAGGGGAGTGCAGGTGGGCCTGGACCTCTCACTCCCAGGCTCTGGACCTCTCACATCCAGAAAACCCACCAACACTGCCTCCATACTGAATACTAAATTCAACACACACAAGCAATAGAACACAGCAGTACATGCATCCAGCTACATTTAAATGGTCAGCAGGTGCTCGTCAGCCAATCAGGATGCACTATCATACACCCTCTACCTGCCATACCACATCTAGCAGTCATTAGCATTCAGGTGGGAGGCTTCAGTTGGACGCCATCGCAAGATTGCGTCGCTAGCAGGACCGCCCCGTGCAGGCATCCCTCCCACAGGGGTCCCTCCCTAACCGCTCACCTGTCCGCCATGTCCTAGAGCTGAAAGATAGTGCATCCTGATTGGCTGACGAGCACCTGCTGACCACTTTAAATGTACCTGGATGCATGTACTGCTGTGTTCTATTGCTTGTGTGTGTTGAATTTAGCATTCAGTATGGAGGCAGTGTTGGGTGGGTTTTCTGGATGTGAGAGGTCCAGAGCCTGGGTGTGAGAGGTCCAGGCCCACCTGCACTCCCCTCCAGGTATCGCATGTTGGCCTTGGGGCCCCGGCCAGTGAGAGAGGTCCGGGGGCCCTGGCCATAGTGCGAACCAATCGTGTGTTTTTAAACGTTTTCTTTCAGCTCTAGGACATGGCGGACAGGTGAGCGGTTAGGGAGGGACCCCTGTGGGAGGGATGCCTGCACGGGGCGGTCCTGCTAGCGACGCAATCTTGCGATGGCGTCCAACTGAAGCCTTCCACCTGAATGCTAATGGCTGCTAGATGTGGTATGGCAGGTAGAGGGTGTATGATAGTGCATCCTGATTGGCTGACGAGAACCTGCTGACCACTTTAAATGTACCTGGATGCATGTACTGCTGTGTTCTATTGCTTGTGTGTGTTGAATAATCCCGAGTGTAATATGAAATGATGGTGAGCCCCAGAGAATATATGCTTAAAGAGGAACTCCAGTGAAAATAATGTAATAAAAAAGTGCTTCATTTTTACAATAATTATGTATAAATGATTTAGTCAGTGTTTGCCCATTGTAAAATCTTTCCTCTCCCTGATTTACATTCTGATATTTACCACATGGTGACATTTTTACTGCTGGCAGGTGATGTCACTGGAAGGAGATGCTGCTTGCTTTTTTGTCAGTTGGAAACAGCTGTAAACAGCTGTTATTTCCCACAATGCAAGGCTCCCACAGTGTGATGTTAGGATCTTGGTCCTGACATCACACTGTGGGAGGGGTTCACCACAATATTAGCCATACAGCGCCCCCTGATGATCCGTTTGAGAAAAGGAAAAGATTTCTCATGGGAAAGGGGGTATCAGCTACTGATTGGGATGGAGCTCAATTCTTGGTCCCGGTTTCTCTTTAACCCCTTTAAAGGGGAACTGAAGAGAGAGGTATATGGAGGCTGTCATGTTTATTTCCTTTTAGACAATACCAGTTGCCTGGCTGTCCTGCTGATCCTCTGCCTCTAATACTATTAGCCATAGCCCCTGAACAAGCATGCAGCAGATCAGGTGTTTCAGACTTATAAGTCTGATCTGACAAGACTAGCTGCATGCTTGTTTCTGGTTTTAATCAGATACTACTGCAGAGAAATAGACCAGCAGGGCTGCCAGGCAACTGGTATTGATTAAAAGGAAATAAACATGACAGCCTCCATATACCTCTCTCTTCAGTTCCCCTTTAAGGCTAAGACCGCCTGAGGTGTCAATGCCACTGCAGCAGCCCTGTTCCTCTCCCCCATCATGACACACGCAGTGACAAGTTGTGGCCTTGCTCGTCAGCATGTGAGGTCAGGCATCCTATGCAATCGTGAAACCTTGCTGTCTGGGCTTCTGACTGGAGGCATTCAGGGAAGCTGGACCCGAGCTGAGAGATGATGGCTATTCGGGGAAGGAGATTAAGAATGTTGTTTGCAGCTGGTGTAGAACAGAATAACCCCGTTCAAAATTTTCAATATACATGAAAGCAGGAAGTAGACACACTGCAGCTCTATTGCAGGAGTTCTGTAAGCTGTAACAAAGAAATGTTTTTCTTTAAGGCCTCTTTCCCACCAGGACGTTGCGTTTTAGGGGACGTTATGGTCGCATAACGTGCCCCTAACGTAACGCCTGGTGGTTGTTGCGGCGGACGCCAGAGTGAGCCACGTTATGGAGCTCTTTGTGCGCACTGTGGTCTCCGTGGCGCTGATTGGCTGGCGGGACCACGTGATGCGGAGTGTTCCACTCCACATCACGTGGTCCCGCCAGCCAATCAGCGCACGAAGCGGCCGCTCCAGGAAGAAAACACTGCACGTCAGCAGTGCAGTGAATATTAACTAGCCATGTGGCTAATTACTGCGCATGGGCAAGCAGTCTAACGCACAGTATGCTGCACTTTCCCAGAACGTGCAGTGTTACAATGTAACGCAACGTGGGCACTGTGAACAGCCCATTGATATTTCATTACTGTGAGTTGGGCTGCGCCTGTAACGGCTTACTGTGAAAGGGTTATTATGCAGCATTGCTTATCTTTTAGAGCTGAGAGAAAGTTCTGAGTTCAGGTCCACTTTGATTCAATTTTTCACCCGCTTCCGGGGTACTTCAAGCACCAATGAAATTACAAGTAAAATAGAGAGAAAGGACACGCCTCCTCTGATGTGGTAATATCTGTAAAATCCCCCGTGTCTGACAAGCCTTTGCCAAATATGTTTGGAGGGACCCAGCGCTGGATCGGTGAGGTTGAGGAGGATGGGCGAAAACTCTGGCCTATCCAAAGGCTTCCCACTACTGAGGGAAGTATTCCCTTTTAACTTTTTTTCCCTACAGGTACACTTTAAAGCAAACCTGTAAGGTTTACTAATTATAAACTTAGGATACTTATGTTTTGAGTCCTTGCCTTCATTTGCACTATGGCCCCGAGTCTGTGTGATGCACCATTTCTGAGTTATCGGGTACTGAACAAGGGGTGTCCAATCCAAGTGGTGTCCAATTTTAAAGTAATGTTTCCCGCATAAATGGAATCATTGTCCACTAGCCCACTGGCTTGCTTACTGGCAGGGATGCTCGCAGTGGCGTAGCTAAGGAGCTGTGGGCCCCGATGCAAGTTTTACAATGGGGCCCCCCAAGCACTCTATACATAGCAATTGATACGGCGCACCAAAACCTGCCAATGGCAACTAGAGTGTCAGAGGTGCAAGCAAGGGATGGGGAACAGCTTGTTAATGATTACCACTATTCGAAGTATCTATAGAAGTGATTATTATCAGCACAGGACCAATAGAGAGCTAATACTGTAGTTGAGGGAGGGCCCTTCGGGGCCCCTCTGGCCCAAGGGCCCCGATGCGCTCGCTACCGCTGCACCCCCTATTGCTACGCCCCTGGATGCTCGAATGTACCCAAATTCGATTCGAGTACATTTGAATTCGGGTCCGGATTAAATTCGGATTTGGCCGGTTCGAATGGACTCAAATTCGATTCGGGTGGATTCGAATCCGGGTCAGGGGAAAATTAGGCCTTGATCACGAATTCGTGATTCAAAACCCGCCGACTTTAAGGGTTAATTGCAATGCCCCCTTAAATGCCAGAATCACCAAATTTGCAGGTTATGTTAAGAAGAAAAATGGGAGCAAGGGGAACATTAACCCAAAAAATACCTAAATAAATGTTTTAACTAAAAAAAAAAATAATTACAATTTGAAAAACAAAAACATGAATATTTACCTAAGGGTCTAAACTTTTTTTTAATATGCATGCCAAGAGATATTACTAATATTTTTTAAATGTTAAGCTTATAAATTGTGATGGACGCAAAACTGAAAAAATGCACCTTTATTTCCAAATAAAATATTGGCGCTATACATTGGGATAGTGACATAATTTAAATGGTGTAATAACCGGGACAAATGGGCAAATACTGTGAAATAATAAATTTTTTCCATGTTTTTCTGAATTAATAAATTTTCCTGTTAAAATGCATTTAGGAAAAAATAATTCTTATGAAAATGTACCACCCAAAGAAAGCCTAATTGGTGGCGGAAAAAATAAGATATAGATCAATTCATTGTGATAATTAGTGATAAAGTTATTGGTGAATGAATGGGAGGTGAAAATTGCTCGGGTGCATAAGGTGAAAAAACACTGAGGGCTAAAATGGTGAAAGGACAACCGAGGTTACATGTGACGTGATAGAAGTAGTAAGTTAATAATATAATAATAGTAGCATTAAAGGATACCCGAACTGAAATGTGACATAATGAGATAGGCATGTGTATGTACAGTGCCTAGCACACAAATAACTGTGCTGTGTTCCTTTTTTTCTTTCTCTGCCTGAAAGAGTTAATCATCGGGTATGCAAGTGACAGTTCCTGTCAGGAGTCAGGACTGGGTCAGACTAGTGTTACCCTTACTGATAAGTAATTACAGCCATAAAACACTTTCCTGTCAGTAAATGGCTTCTGAGAGCAGGAAAGAGATAAATAGGGTCAATAATTCATAGATTTGAGCCCTGGCATACTTCAGTAAAGGCTTCATTGAGCAGAGACAATGAAACAGTACAAACTTAAAAACTAGGTTTAAATATAAAATAAAACTGGGATATCTAGAAAAGTAATTTTTAGGAGACTGAGGATAGATACAATTGTTTTTCCCATCAGTTTATTTATCCTCGGATGTGTAAGGCTTCACAGGTTATGTCCACAATCAGTCCCTATGCCCCAATCTAGTGCCGTGACTCTGAGTCCAGCCCACGGTCTTCACTTATAGACAAGCCCCCGCGTGAACAGGACACTTTATTTGTCACCTGACTACGGTTATCCCCCAGGTCTTAACGTGCAGGGCAGACAGACTGAGGTAGAGTGGGCAATAACCCCCCAGAGCCCCGCTGAGACAAGTATCAACAGAGTTCAAAAGTTCACAAATGTTAAACTGTAGCAATACCTTGGTGATGAGGATGAGGCGCGCGTGATCCCAGCGAATCTCCTTCCCCAGGACTTGACGCCGTTTGGCGTTACGCAGTCCTGGGTGGCCACCTTGCGGCCGCCATTTGGCGTTAGGCCTTCCTAAAGTGGTTAAGTTTGAATGCAAGCCGGAATTAATACCTCATTGACCACATGTAGTTTTAATTTCCGTTTCTTCACAAAACTTAAGTGTAAATAAAAATGCTCTTGAAGCATGCCCACAACATAAAGTTACTAGCGAGGTGAAGACTGCGCCTCTTAAGAGGTGTGAAAAAACAGTACGAAAGTAAATAAAGAGAAAAAATAGCATTGTGAAATGAGGCCAGTGGAGAAGGCAAAACTATGTACCGTACTGTGGAAACAAGTAGATACGGAGATATGGCGGGAGGGGGGTCTGGCTCTCCTGAGTGACTCACTGACGCCATTAGAGAAAAGGAGGACAGGAGACACCAGGGGGGGGGATACATGTGTGTACAGAACAAAACGTAGCAGAGTAAACTGTGTTAAGTAAACCTTCATTGAGCGCCTTTCTACAAAGCAGACTGTAATCAGCTTCATCAGAGACGCAGAAGCAACATTATTTTAGATAAAATGATGCCAGCGGGGGAAGAGGCCTCTCTGTGCCCAGTTTCATTTAAAGAACCACTATGACGAAAATGGCTAAAATTGCTGTTCTCTGTTACCCCATCAGTAAGTACTGAAATAGGAGCAGCATTAAATTAACAATATACACTTTATTATTATTTTTTTCCAAGTGTCTAAAAATACCAATGCCAGGCGGCTCCTGTACCGTCAGGGAATCGGTAATTCCCTCCGCAGCTGGACTCCTCCAACCGTCATTACACTCCCTATGTCCACAACGCCGCCGTTCTGCAACCGTCACTGTGGCTGATTCACAAAACCTCTGAACTATCTAACCTTACTTATTAACTCTGATTTCTTATCTCTCCACGGGCCTGATTCACATAGCTTAAAGGTACGAAGGCCTGCAGAGTACCGTGCGTTGAACCATTAGCTATGCTATGGTAATGTGCGTTCAGTTACTTACTTAATGCGCATTAATATAGTAACGCATGCGTACCCATGTACCACGGGTCGCACTCAGGACCGGATTTACATCACAGGACAAATTCCAGACAATCACGGGGCTTTAGATTAACAATTTAGTCTTTTAATTCTTCTCAATAAAAGTTTCTTCAAGATTACAGGACAGACATGCAGACTCAATTTCGGATTCCCAAACTCACAAAGGGGCTGCCTGACACGTGTTTCACGCCCAACGGCCGCTTCCTCAGAGGCACACAGTATATACACACATCAAATATGGACCCTCAAAGGTACCAGTCCACAATCTGATAAAAGGCTAAAGGTGAGCGTTCACCGACGATACCATGGACGCAAACATGCATCCATGATTGAAGGGTTCACTCATGGATGCATGTTTGAGAGTCCATATTTGATGTGGGCATATACTGTGTGTATATACTGTGTGCCTCTGAGGAAGCGGCCGTTGGCCGTGAAACACGTGTCAGGCAGTCCCTTTGTGATTTTGGGAATCCAAAATTGAGTCTGCATGTCTGTCCTGTAATCTTGAAGAAACTTTTATTGAAAAGAATTAAAAGACTAAATTGTTCATCTAAAGCCCCGGAATTTGTGTAGTAACTTTGGGGTGGAACAACTATACTTGCTTTTTTATTATTATCTGTATTGCTTTACATCACAGGAGCCAATAGGCACAGATGTCCTGGCACCTTAGACTTTGCCCTCCACGAACCTGCAAACCCCACCGAACTGCACCACAAGTGTGCTGGCTGTCCCTTCTCCCTTACTGACCTTGCCCATTATAGCTACAGGTGTCCCTTATTTTTAGGTAGACGGGTATAATCAGTATTAAGTAGCTAGTGGTGCCCGGACTGAAGGGAGATTATCTGCATAGGGAGGGAGGCACTAGGAGAGCGGAGTGAGCTGTCTTTCCATCATCAGGCGCCTGTAGGCACATGCCTACAGTGCCTTATGGTACATCCGTCCCTAGTCGCACTAATTGCATTAATGTGGTGCTCTGCTGGCAATAGTACAGGTAATACTGCTGTCTGCTGCCTGGGAAAGTCAATTTTACCGGAGCAACATGAATAAGGCCCCTTATTTGTGTTAACTTTTGATTTATCTGACATAAAGTGTACCAGAGCTGTGGTAAAAATATTTAATACTCACCCGCGGCTTCCACCAGCCCCATAAACACGTGAGTTCCACGCGGTCCTCCTGCAGTTTGCCGTTCAGCCGAGATCATCCCCGGTAACTGGCTCAGTCGCGTCAGTCCGGGTCTGCTGTCTGGGTCAACGCATGCGCAGAAGACTCAGACTGGACCCGACTGAGCCAGTTACCAGGGCTGATAGCGGCTGAACGGCAGAACGCGGGAGGACGGCGTGGGACTCAGAGGAGCTTCTGCTGCTTGAGGAAGCCACGGGTGAGTATTAAATCTTCTATTTACCACAGCTCTGGTACACTTTAAAGGAAATCTGAAGTGAAAATAAACTTAATGAGATAATGAACTGTATGTGTAGGACAGCTAAGAAATAGGACATTAGTAGCAAAGACAATAGTCTCATATCGTTTCCAGTACAGGAAGAGTTAAGTAACGTCACTTGTTATCTATGCAAAAGAGCTTCTCTGAGCTATTCCACCCAACTTGGGCTGGCTACAGTGCTGTTTTCTGAAGCACTTATACATCAAAGAAACAGTGAGACAGAGCATGGTCTCAATGTGCAGAGGGGTCCCGGGCAGTGCCGGAGAACTAGAGGACTGCGTGGGAAATCTCTGGAGGATCCAGAGACTTTCCTTTCCTTAGGTATTTGATTTACTGTATTTTTTGGACTATAAGACTCACTTTTTCTCCCCAAAAATGGGGGGAAAAAGTTACTGCGTCTTATAGTCCAAATGCAGGGAGTTCCTGATTTGTGGGCGCTGCCAATACAAACCTCCAACCTGCCGCAATGTCAGGGACTCCCTGCACTGTGCCCATGCATAGGAGGACACAAAGGGGCATAGAGGAGGACACAGAGGCATAGAGGACACAAGGGGGACAGAAAGGGGCATAGAGGACACAAGGAGGACAGAGGCAGACACATGGGGGACACAAGAGGTACATGGTGGCATGAGGTACAAAGGGGGCATAATCCACAAGATGCTCCTTCACCATGGATGCACCAGGTTTAGTATATATATATATATATATATATATATATATACATACAGTGGGTTGCAAAAGTATTCGGCCCCCTTGAAGTTTTCCACATTTTGTCACATTACTGCCACAAACGTGCATCAATCTTATTGGAATTCCACGTGAAAGACCAATACAAAGTGGTGTACATGTGAGAAGTGGAATGAAAATCATACATCATTCCAAACATTTTTTACAAATAAATAACTGCAAAGTGGGGTGTGTGTAGTTATTCGGCCCCCTGAGTCAATACTTTGTAGAACCACATTTTGCTGCAATTACAGCTGCCAGTCTTTTAGGGTATGTCTCTACCAGCTTTGCACATCTAGAGACTGAAATCCTTGCCCATTCTTCTTTGCAAAACAGCTCCAGCTCAGTCAGATTAGATGGACAGCGTTTGTGAACAGCAGTTTTCAGATCTTGAAAAAGATTCTCGATTGGATTTAGATCTGGACTTTGACTGGGCTATTCTAACGCATAGATATGTTTTGTTTTAAACCATTCCATTGTTGCCCTGGCTTTATGTTTAGGGTCATTGTCCTGCTGGAAGGTGAACATCCGCCCCAGTCTCAAGTCTTTTGGAGACACCAAGAGGTTTTTTTCCAAGATTGCCCTGTATTTAGCTCCATCCATCTTCCCATCAACTCTGACCAGCTTCCCTGTCCCTGCTGAAGAGAAGCACCCCCAGAGCATGATGCTGCCACCACCATATTTTACAGTGGGGATGGTTTGTTCAGAGTGATTTGCAGTGTTTTCCGCCACACATAGCGTTTTGCATTTTGGTCAAAAAGTTCCATTTTGGTCTCATCTGACTAGAGCACCTTCTTCCACATGGTTGCTGTGTCCCCCACATGGCTTGTGGCAAACTGCAAACGGGACTTCTTATGCTTTCTGTTAACAATGCCTTTCTTCTTGCCACTCTTCCATAAAGGCCAACTTTGTACAGTGCATGACTAATAGTTGTCCTATGGACAGAGTCTCCCACCTGAGCTGTAGATCTCTGCAGCTCGTCCAGAGTCACCATGGGCCTCTTGACTGCATTTCTGATCAGCGCTCTCCTTGTTCGGCCTGTGAGTTTAGGTGGATGGCCTTGTCTTGGTAGGTTTACAGTTGTGCCATACTCCTTCCATTTCTGAATGATCGCTTAAACAGTGCACCTTGGGATGTTCAAGGCTTTGGAAATCTTTTTGTAGCCTAAGCCTGCTTTAAATTTCTCAATAACTTGATCCCTGACCTGTCTTGTGTGTTCTTTGGACTTCACGGTGTTGTTGCTCCCAATATTCTCTTAGACAACCTCTCAGGCCCTCACAGAGCAGCTGTATTTGTACTGACATTAGATTACACACAGGTGCACTCTATTTAGTCATTAGCACTCATCAGGCAATGTCTATAGGCAACTGACTGTACTCAGATCAAAGGGGGCCGAATATTTATGCACACACCACTTTGCAGTTATTTATTTGTAAAAAATGTTTGGAATCATGTATGATTTTCGTTCCACTTCTCACATGTACACCACTTTGTATTGGTCTTTCATGTGGAATTCCAATACAATTGATTCATGTTTGTGGCAGTAATGTGACAAAATGTGGAAAACTTCAAGGGGGCCGAATACTTTTGCAACCCACTGTATATATATATTTCCTCTGTTTTTTTTGTCCTCTAAACCTAGGTGCATCTTATGGTCAGGAGCGTCATATTGTCCGAAAAATACGGGTATACCTATTTAACCTTTTTAGCACCATCCATAAAGCACTCGTCCATAAAAAACTAGCTAGAAACAGTAAGGATGAGTCAGGCTCGTCCAGCAATTACGTTTACTCATCTGTGGTGTCGCTGGCGTGTGGGATCCCTCGCTGGCACCTCGCGGATTCACCACAAGAGCATTCCTACGTCTTCTCTGTGATTCCCGGCAGCGATCTCTGTTTCGCGTTCAGTGCTTCCTGTTCCTAGTCAGAAACTGCCACTTACATACGTGATGTTTAACTCTTTTAAGCAGAGAAAGAAAAAAGAAACACAGAATAGCCTTTTGTGTGCTTGGCACATGTCTATCTCATGTCACCTCGGTTATTATGCTGTTGCTTATCTTTTAGAGCAGAGAGGACGTTCTGAGTTCAGGTCCACTTTAAACACTGGGGAGGTTAAAGGTGTGTACACATACACAATGACAGTTGTCCGTAGGGCGTCACTAGGCGATGGCAGAGTGCTGCATATTTCTGAGTCATCATCCAGTAGCTGACTGCCATTTCTGAAGATGGCCTGAGGAGGCAGCACACAGCAGACGCTCCTAGGCTGCCCTGTTTACTGCTCAAACCTTGCCTTTACTAAGATAAAGAATGACTGGGGACATTCATGTTTCTTTGTCACGCAGCTGTACACGTCAGCTCCCACATACTGAGCCCTCAGGCCCTTTTCACAGTGACAATTGCCATTGGCATCGCAAACCAGCCAAGATCCCATCCTGATTTTCACTATTCACACTGGGCCCTTTTCCACTAAATGTGGATTCAGCAAAAGTCCTTTTTTCCCCGACGTTTGCGATCGCGATTTTGCTATGCTATGCAGTGCATAGCAAAATCGTGGCAATAATCGCTCCGCAGCGCGATTTAGTAAAAAACGAATCGCGGTAGTGGAAATTACCTACCGCGATTCCTGTTAAAAAGCAAACCGTAGCGATTTTAAAATCACCAGCGGTTTGCGTTTTTGCGATTCAGCAATCGCAAACGCTGTAGTGGAAAAGGGCCCATAATGTGTATTGGGCAATTAACGTGCAATCTGTGATTTCTGGGGTAAAAAAAAAGTATGTTAAGGGCTGGTTCGCACGGACAGGACAGGTGGCGTTGGGGCAGCCGGGAAGCAGCGTCGTCCTGTGACGTCGGGGGCAGTGGTACGGCGATCGTCGGCTTCCTGTCGCGATCGGCGTCTCTCTGAAAACACGGCGGCTAGCTGGCCCTGGACGTCGCATGCGGCTTTTAGGGCAGGCCGAAAAGACGCGTTCAATCGAGATCGGAACGCCGCGTTTTCGCAATCGCCGGTAACCGCGCGATGCTACCGCTCCCATTCACTTGAAGCGTCCGTGTGAACCAGCTCTTGCATGGAAAATCTGAAGAAAATCGCATAGCCACACAGATTTAACACATTGATTTAAAGGGGAACTGAAGAGAGAGGTATATGAAGGCTGTCATGTTTATTTCTTTTTAATCAATACCAGTTGCCTGGCAGCCCTGCTGGTCTATTTCTCTGCAGTAGTATTTGATTAAAACTAGAAACAAGCATGCAGCTAGTCTTGTCAGATCAGACTTATAAGTCTGAACCACTGAAACACCTGATCTGCTGCATGCTTGTTCAGGGGCTATGGCTAATAGTATTAGAGGCAGAGGATCAGCAGGGCTGCCAGGCAACTGGTATTGTCTAAAAGGAAATAAACATGACAGCCTCCAGATACCTCTCTCTTCAGTTCCCCTTTAATACAGACCTGAACTTGGAACTTCCTCTTTGCTCTAAAAGATAAGCAACAGCATAACAACATTTAAAGAAATCCTGTTACAGAAAAAAAAAGTGCCCCTGGGGGGTACTTGCATCGGAAGAGGGGAGGCCTCTGGATCCTATCTAGGCTTCGCTGGGCCGCTCGGAACGGCAGCCATGTAAATATTTACCTTCCCGGCTCCAGTGCAGAAGCGGCTCTCAGCTCGGGATCAGCCGTAAATAGCCGATGCCAGTCAGGTCCGCTCTACTGTGCAGGCGGCTTCCCGCATGATCCCGAGCCAAGAGCGGCTACTGTGACTGCGCTGGGGAAGGAAAATATTGCGGGGGCAGTAGCCTGACAAATTGAAGGCTGTGGCTTCGGAGGGGCCCAGCGAGACCACCGCGGGACGAAGGAGGACGGGGGAAGCCTCGATAGGATCCAGAAGCTTCCCCCTCCCGAGGTAAGTACCCCCCGGGCACTTTTTTTTATAACAGAGTCTCTTTTAAAAAAGCATCTTTGTTACAGCTGATACAAATCCTGCAATAAATCTGCAGTGTGTCTACTTCCTGCTTTCAAGGAAGCAGACATATTGTTAACATCCTGTGCTTTCCAATTAGCCTCTCTGCTGTGGCAGTCAGCTGAGGGATCAAATTACAACTTGTGACTAGTCGCAGATGAGGGGGAATTAGACAGGCTTAACTCTCTAAATCAGGGGTGTGAAACTCAAATAGAAAATGGGCCGAAATTGTACACTAGGACCCAGTCGCGGGGCAACCTCAATGTCTACTGGCCACCTTCCTCCCTTATAAAGTTCCCTGGTGTCTAGAGGCCCCCGCCCTCCCCTATACAGTTCCCTGGTGTCTAGAGGCCCCCGCCCTCCCTATACAGTTCCCTGGTGTCTAGAGGCCACCTTCCTCCCTTATAAAGTTCCCTGGTTTCTATTTGCCCTCCTCCAACCCCTATACAGTTCCCTGGTGTCTAGAGGCCCCCACCCTCCCCTATACAGTTCCCTGGTGTCTAGAGGCCCCCACCCTCCCCTATACAGTTCCCTGGTGTCTAGAGGCCCCCGCCCTCCCCTATACAGTTCCCTGGTGTTTAGTGCTTTCCACCTACCTTTCCATATGGCTTCCCTGGAGATCTAGGGCTTCACCTCCAATATAGCTTCCCTGGTGGTCTAGAGAGGGCCAAACATAATGCAAAGTGAGGGCCAGATTTGGGCCTGTTTCCACTTGTGCGGTGCGGAATCGCCGCTGATTCCCCGCTGACGAAATTGCATGCGGGTGCGATTCCGCATGCGTATGTTACCGTTATTTCGCATAGGTTAGTATTGATGCGATTTTAACCATGTCACTGCCTGTGTGATTTAACATTAGTTCCTATGCAAAATCGCATGCGAAATTGTGGTAAAATACGCATGCCAAAACCGCATGCGATTTCCCTATTAAATACATTAGGGGCGATTTGCATAGCGGCGTGCAAATTCTGAGGGCTCTTCCATGCAAATTTTTCCCGCACAGAAAACGCTCAGGATTACTGACAAGTGGAAACAGGGCCATCCACTTGTATTGGCTATGCGAATCCGCATGGGGATTTGCGATTGTGGAAACGGGCCCTGACATGTATGCTCGAAATACACACAGGGTGCATTTCTATATGTTTTCCTCTGTCCTGTGCAAGAGTTCAGGTCCACTGTAAGCCAAACACAAATGCAGGAAGCATGCTGCATGCACTACTTTTGCATCAAATCAAATTGCAGCAGTATGAAGAGAGCCGTGATTACTATGGTTTTAACCCTTTAGCAGTCAGTTTATTTAAAGGTATTCAAGAGCGCCAGGCCAATTTATTTTAGAACTTTTTTTTATTTCTTCTTTTATAAATTTCCCTGCTTCTAATTAGTACTGTTGTAATGTGTATTGAAGGTCGCTTGTCACCAGGGGGCAGTGTGAGACAATAACAGAAAACGTCTGCTTTAAATTTCTATATTTTCTGCTAGTAGATAGAGATCAAAGCATTCCAAGAATTTACAGCACAATGACTTCTGCCGACTGAGGTCAAAAGCAGCACACTTACCTCTTGGCAAATCAAGTTTGATCTATAACGTTGGAATTAACAAGTCCCTACTCAAAAGTCTGTGTATTTATAGAACATCGGCCTCAATTCACTAAGCTTATTTCCTGTCTTTAATAACTCTTCTGAGCTGTTTCTACAGTTATCACCATGGTGATATAATTGTGATAACTGTAGAAACAGCTCAGAAGAGTTATTAAAGACAGGAGATGAGCTTAGTGAATTGAGGCCAACCTCTACAGAGGGAGATAGAGAGAATGAACAAATGACAGGTGGAGACGATATGCATAGTTTTGTCAGTAGGCAGATGTTGTCTTTATGTTGATCACACAGTGAACACTCCGATCACCAGGATCTTGTAGGAAAGTACTTTACGTGTTTCTAGTGGAAGGAGGCACTAGAACTCTACAGATTACAGCTGCATAACAGACCATAACATTAGCAACATACACAGTGCAAACTTGTGGCCTTTTAGCGCACACAAAGTCTAAGCATAAAAACTGTTCTACTATTCCAACACCCCTTCCCAACAGCAAAATGCTTTAACGAATAGCCCAGTCTTCTTCAACAGTTGTGAAGCAAAAAGTGATCCGCAACCAAATGAGGTCGGTGCAAAAAGCTGGTTTTCTTTATTGGAGACTCCACATACAAAGTGCAATAAAATGACAGGAACTGACACATATCGGGCCTACAATCTGCCCTTAGTCATGATGACTTAGGGCAGATTGTAGGCCCGATACGCGTCAGTTCCTGTCGTTTTATTGTACTTTGTATGTGGAGCCTTCAATTAAGAAAAACAGCTTTTTGCACTGACCTCGTTTGGTTGCAGATCCCTTTTTGCTTCACATAAAGATTTGGCCTGGCTTGCCTGATCCTGCCGGTATGGTTGAGCGTTTTTGAACTTGCTTCTTCAACAGTTCCAAGGGTCTCTTTGCAGGCAGAGTCTTTAGAAGCTCCTCTGCAACCATGTCTACGGTTGGACAATGCTGTACAACTCAGTTGTACCATCAGTGTTCTACTGGGCTTGCAAGTTGCAATCAATGGTGTTTCTCCCTGCTTGCAGTTCTGTTGGCTTCCAGGTCTAGTTCATTTTCTCTTCTTTTGGGAAATATGTCTTTTTATCATATAGGTTCACGTATGCAGGCTACATTTGTTATGTATACAGTTTAAGTCAAACAGATGGCTTGTTCTTGTGAAAAGCATAGTTTGGGGTCTACGCTTGCTGGTGGCCATAGGTGTTGCTAAGATCTGAGAGAGTTCTGGCACACTGGAACCTCCTCAACCCCACATTTCAGAACACAAGCAGGCTACATTTTCTTCTGAAGATGTACGTTACCTGATCAGTACTCTTCACCGTTTCCCTGAAAATAAGTCACTCATGTTTCTCAGTAGTTGGATGGGCATATTTAGTTAGGTTCTGTCTATTCAGTGCTAGTAAAGCATCAGGGTGACCTAGCCACCTCTGGCCATTGTGCCCATGTATGCAGAGTCTTGCCTGTTCTTTTATGTTGCTTACTGTAGAGATAGCTGCGGCTGATATCTGTGGCTACCACACATTCTCCATTCTGAACAGTACACTGATCACCTTGGAATTTTTATGATTAGTCCTCTGGTTGCCAGTTGTCCTACAGATGACAGTCCACGTCACCTTCACTCACTAAAAACGATGAAAGGTAAGTAGACAGGGTGTGGAGAACAGGTGGGTTAGGGTTGTAGAGTGGGTGGAGGTTAGCTTTAGGTGTTAAGGTTAAATATTAGGAAAGAGTTGGCATTTGAGAAGTGAATTAGAATTAAGCTTTAATTAAAAGCTGAACTGTGAAAAAAATAAAAACAATGTATACCTACTCTATAAGAAGAGGGAAGCTTCTGAATAGACCAAAGTCTTCCCACATCCTTCTCGACCACACCACCGCTGGCGGGACTCTCTGACATTCGTGCTCCTCTTCGTGGAAGAGCGGCTTTGACTTACTGCGCAGGCGTGGACACACTAGTACACTCTTTTGTCGGATATGTTCAGAGGGTCCGTGGGCAGAAACAGCAGAGTCAAGGAAAAGATGGGAAGCCTCTGGTCTAATCCTGAGGCTACCCTCTACCTACTGTAGATCCGTTTCTAACTTTTTTTACCCAGCTCAGGTTTAAAAGGGAGTTTAAAAGGAGTGAACATAAAGAGGTTAGGATAAGGCATTGGGAAAGGGTGAACGGAAGGAATAAAGGTTAAAGTTGGGCATCAGGATGGGGTCAATATTTGGAAGCACATATTATAGCTGATATTTTACTTTTGACTTGCCTGTGCTAGGTTCTAAAGGGGCCCATACACTGGTCGATTTAAGCCATCGATCGATCGATCGATTCTATAGAACTGATCGATTGATCAGAAATCAATTCTATCTAATTCCCAGATCAATCGATTTGTGGCCGATTTTGATCGATTTGATCTGTCTGACAGGATGGAAAATCTAGGTTGATCTGCTGCGGGCCCATTGAGTTGCATTGGATCTAATGGTCCAATAACGCATTTAGATCGATTTCCAATAGATTTCATTTTGAAATCTATTGGAAATCTCTTCCTAGTGTGTGGCACACATCAGATAGATTCCTGTCAGATTGGACTTGACAGGCATATGCCAGAAATCTATCTGATGGTCGAATCTGCTGCAAATCTATAAGTATATGACCACCTTAACACTAACCCTCCCTCCTAATAGTGATGTTTGCTACGAGTACGTAGCTACTCTTAGGGCCCATTTCCACTATCGCGAATTCGCATGCAAATTCGCATAGCAATACAAGTGAATGGGACTGTTTCCACTTGTCAGGATTCCTTTGCGTTTTTCTGTGCAGAAAAAATTCGCATGGCAGAGCCATCAGAATTTGCATACCGCATACCGCTATGCGAATTGCATACAATGTATGTAATAGGAAATTCGCATGCGGTTTGGGTATGCGAATTTTCATGCGAATTCGCATAGAAACAATGGAAAATCACACCAGCACTGCCATCGTTAAATTCGCATACATAGTTATCCATTGCGAATTCGCATGAAAAATCGCATGGACCCGCATGCAAAATTCGCATCCGCATGCGAATTTTTACCGCGGCAATTCGCACCGCACAAGTGGAAATGCATCCTTAACCTTTTCCACTCTGAGTTCTTTCCTAAAGGAAGTCGTTTCTGCTCTGTTTTTTTTTAAAGAAATGCGCTCTCACTCTTACTCTCTCATTTTAACATGGAACGTCACACCGTAACATGGTATATCTTATTTTAAAGAAAACATTATAACGTTTAATTTGATACCTTATTTGGACAGTTTGGCATCTTCTATTGGCCGGTAGCAGAGGAGAAAGCCAAGTTATGGTAAATTGAAAAACAGTTTCCTGGGTGTAATCCGGGCCTGCGTGAGCAAGTTTCACAATAATAGGTTGTTTTATGCCCGCCACCCGGGGTCCTACTGTCCCTACACACAACGCAATCTTTGGTATTTGGATTGGGCATATTAGCAATAAAATACTGGCTACTATTTACACTCTCCCCCCGTCCATTCCATAGGATGCCATTCATTCTCTGTGCAACTTTGCAAGCAATCTGCAACAAATCTGTAAAGTAATCTGCATGGAATCTATTCAAAGGAATCCGCTGAAGGGAATCAGCAACTATTTTTTATTAAAAAAAAAAAAAAAACAGCAAAGAAACAGGAGTGACATTTAAATGTAAATGTCACTTCCTGCTGGCCGGGATAGCGGACATCCGGTATGGGGCTGGGGGGCACTGACTGTGTGGGCATGTAGTATTACATGCCCACTAAACGGCGCACAGTGATTGGCGGTTTGCAGCGGTCCTGATGCGCCGCAAAGCCGCCGCTGCAGGGATGTCCCACATAGCGGGACATACGAGTGGAAAGCGTTAAATTAAACTTTAAATTAGATAGCATTGCCTGCAGCAGAGGAGAGGGGGGAGGGGAGGGGGGGGGGGGTTAACTTGCCTATAGTCGATGTGTTCCACTTGCGGTCCACAAAAGGCCGCTACTTACTACTAGTATATAAATCCGAAATAATAATAATAATACTTTCCCCTCCTGGGTTTGAAGGAGGAAGCACTGGAATTACATGGATCGTAAGTGGAACGCATCAGCTTTAGACGGTGGCATATGCCACCGACAGCGCTATCTAATTTAAATTTTGATTAACAGTAGCTACTCACAGCGAACATCACTAATGCCTAACACTAACCCGCATTCTAATTCCTAAACCGAAGACCCCCTATCCTCCACTCCTAACCCGCATTCTAATTCCTAAACCGAAGACCCCCTATCCTCCACTCCTTGGAGCCCAAAGTAACAAACCAATAACCAAAGTACTTGCCGTGCAGCTACAAATAGCCAATCAATTAGTATTAACTCTAAGCAATTGTGAAAGTGCTACTAATTGCCGATTGGCTACTAGAACTGTTGCCAATTGGCTACTACCAAGCACCAACTCACCATCTCGCAGCCATATAACCACAATTTGTGGTCTATTACACACCTACCAAACTGGGCTCCCAAATAAACGGCTTCGATGTTTGGGGGGAAGCGGGTTGATAGGATTAGGCATCATGAATGGTAGAGTTAGGCAAATGCTGAATCCATAACAATCAGTTACAAACTCAGTAAATCACTATTCCCTGGAGCAAAGTCAGGTGAGGTTTTGCAGTTAGACCATCCAACTGTAATTTGTGTATACCTGCTGACTTATGCTGACTTACCTGTTGCAGCCTCTGACATCAGGTGTGAGTTGCTGGTGTGCAGCGCCCCCATGTGGCCATGCTTTGGTGTAGGCTTCTCTGTCTCTATAATATGTGCAGGAACACATTTTACTTGGGGGGTTTTCCTCCACTGTGGAAGCCAGGGGACTACATAAAGGCCTGAAGGTTATCTTCTTCCAACCATTGGGGCTGTAGCAGGCCCTTGTGATTTTAGCCTGGACAACAGATGCGACCAGAGAAAGATAATGAAAGCGTAATAATTTGGAGTTGATGCCAATTTTATGCAGCTTGGATTTGCACCAATCAGAATCAGTAAGGAATGCATGTCCAAGGTCCAGCTTCATACATTTGCATAAATTAACATAAAATGAGCATCAAGTCAAAATTGTTGCCCATCCCTTCTTGTTCAGCATTTAACCTCTTCTTGGCTGGTTATAATTCTTACCATTTACCAGAACAAAATGCATGACTTGAGGCCTGGTGACTGTATGATTGGAGGTGTGATGAAGGTGTGAAGAGGGTGGGACTGGAGATGTGTTAAAGGTGTGACTGGATGTGTGATGAAGGTTAGACTGGAGGCGTGATGAAGGTGTGACTGGAGGCGTGATGAAGGTGTGACTGGAGGCGTGATGAAGGTGTGACTGGAGGCGTGATGAAGGTGTGACTGGAGACGTGATGAAGGTGTGACTGGAGACGTGATGAAGGTGTGACTGGATGTGTGATGAAGGCGTGACTGGAGACATGATGAAGGTGTGACTGGAGATGTGATGAAGGTGTGACTGGAGACATGATGAAGGTGTGACTGGAGACGCGATGAAGGTGTGACTGGAGACGTGATGAAGGTGTGACTGGAGACGTGATGAAGGTGTGATTAGAAGTGTTAAGAGGGTGGGACTGGAGATGTGATGAAAGTGTGACTGGATGTGTGATGAAGGTGGGGCTGGAGATGTTATGAAGGTGGGGCTGGAGATGTTATGAAGGTGGGGCTGGAGATGTGATGAAGGTGTGACTGGATGTGATGAAGGTGGCGCTGGAGGTATGATAAAGGTGTGACTGGAGGTGTAACTGGAGGCGTGATGAAGGTGTGACTGGAGATGCGAAAAAGGTGTGACTGGAGGTGTGAAGAGGGTGGGACTGGAAGTGTGATTGTGTGACTGGAGGTGTGACTGGAAGTGTGGTGATGGTGTGACAGTAGGTGCGCGTTGTCTGGTCCCCATAATCATTTGACCTTGAGCTAAATTCAAATTTTCCGACAGGAAGAGGTAGGCTTGCAGCAATGTTCCCTCCTTAAGGAGTAAGAATAGGGCTGGGAAGAGGAGGGAAGGGGAACGTGATAGGAGAGAAGATTGCAGCAAGGGGAGTGAATGGGGCGGGGAAGAGACGCGAAGGGGAGGGTGATAGGAGGGAAAATCACCATAAGGGGAGTGAATGAGGCGGGGAAGAAGAGGACGATAGGAGGGAACATTGCAGCAAGTAGTGATTATGGAGACCAGGGGGAACGAGATAAGGAACGGACAACGCACAGAGGTAGGTGGGTCCAGCATGAACATACCTCGCTGTTTATAATAGGTAGCTTTGCCTCGAGTCAGGTATACTTTAAGCACATTTTTAAGACATCTACTTAGTACAGGAGCTCAGTGCCTCGGAGCAGCAAGACAATGTAAATAAATAGGGGAAACAGCTGTGCCTCACAAACAGAACTTTGATAATAATTAAATGGCGGGAATATTCACATGACTTAATATTTTTTGTTTAATCGCTCCTCTTCCATATAAACATAAAATGAGTCAAGGACACAAATATATTTGGTTAAACAACATTTATTTTAATATTTATGTTGTGGGAATAGGAGGAGGGGGAATTCTGGAGGGGAGGGGAAGGGAACAAGGAGGAAGGGGGGCAATTTACCCTATTGCCCCTAGCCACACTCACTCCCCTTCCTCCTCATGAGAAATTGCAGGCAAACCGGGCAATCAGGCACGCGAAGGAACAGGGAACCAGGTGGAGATGTCTCGGTGTCGTCCGTGCCTTATTGCCCTAGCTGGTTGCAGCTACGTCACGGCTGGTCCCATGCAGGGATTTGGACAGAAGGATTAAGGAACAAAATGGCGCCTCTCTTGCTTTTACAGTCATGGAGTGGTAAGAGGTTCGGGGGGGATTTGACACGGCTACTCCCGCTAAAGTTTCTCCTTTTGACCTCACTGAGAAGTAGAGGGGCCTTGGCTATGGTGCCCCCATTCCATTTACTCGCTGGTGGAGTAAACCAACGCTGAAACCAGCACCGCCCTCAGTGCCACTTCCCTCCCAAGTGGCCAGAGGCGGCGTGGACTCAAAACCTGTCCTCTGTTACGTCTGCACTGGAGTCACACACACAGCCAGCTCACGCTCCATCTCATTCGGCCAGCCCCCTCTGCCGACACTACGCCACCTGACAAGTCTGCCTCCTGCAAGGCACGTCAGTGGATCATGGTAGCCCATGCTGGAGGCTGGCCTGGGGCAGCAGAGTGGCCTTCACCCCCTTCCTAACACTACATCCCTCCAGAGTAGTGTAAGACAGAGGGGTACCACCCTACTAACCACAACGAACAAAACACAAAGTTATAATCATAATGGTTTGGAGAGGGGAGCAGTGCATTCTGGGAAAGGTGGGAGGTGGGGGAAATAAACATGGCGGCAGTGGACACGTGACTTTCATTGGTGTCCCATCCTTTATGAAATCTGTAAGAAGAGTCGACACGTGGGCATACAGAGAGGGGGGGGGGAGGGGTAATACACAGGAATTTTTATATATATATATATTTATCTTTTTTTATTATTTTTTTTTACACACATACATACTGTACACACACACACGCACCATCCTCCTCAAGTTAAATCCTCAACTGCCACTCTTGCTGAACGGACAAAAAAAATATATATAAACAGAAAGAGAAAAAATAAAAAGGGACTTGTTTCAGTCAAGGGGTGAATAGAGACCAGTTCTGGGGGGGAAATTGCCCCTCCCTCCCCCCTGGGGGCGGAGTTATAAACATCACGGACACACAGCTTCACGGGAAACAAGGGGAACAGAAAAACTTGCACACGGACAAATTAAATATTTTATATATATATATGTGTGTGTGTGTTTGTTTATGTGTGTATATATATAAGTTAATGGGATCCTCCAGTCGTCGGGTATTTACAAGGGAGATTAAGGAGGGAGAGAGTTTCTGCACAATTAAAGGGGGCAGGTTGGTCCCCGCTTCCCTGTGTTAGAGAGGGGAGGGGGGAGAGGCAGGAGAAGGAAGTTTTATGTTGAAGTTTTTGTCTGGTCCCAGCTGGGGTAGATGACAGATCCGGCGAAGGGGGAGAAAAAGAGACAGAGAGACGGGGGAGAGTGTGACTCTGTCCTTAGGTGCTGAAATAAACTGTAGGGGACAAAAGATAAAGTACACAGGAGCGTAGAGGGGACATGAAGCAGGGGGTGGCAGTAGGGAAAAGGGGAAGTGATAGGAGATTGTGGAGAAGGTAAGGTACACACCAGGAAAAGGAACAGATAGTAGATGAAGAACAAAGGAAAGCAGATGAAAAACAAAGGGATAGCAGATGAAAAACAAAGGGATAGCAGATGAAGAACAAAGGGATAGAAGATGAAGAACAAACGGATAGAAGATGAAGAACAATGGATAGCAGATGAAGGACAAAGGGTAGCAGATGAAGAACAAAGGGTAGCAGATGAAAAACAAAGGATAGAGCAGATGAAGAACAAAGGGTAGCAGATGAAAACCAAAGGATAGCAGATAAAGAACAAAGGGTTGCAGATGAAGAACAAAGGGTAGCAGATGAAGAACAACGGGTAGCAGATGAAGAACAACGGGTAGCAGATGAAGGACAAAGGGTTGCAGATGAAAAACAAAGGGTAGCAGATGAAGAACAAAGGGTATTGGATGAAGAACAAAGGGTAGCGGATGAAGGACAAAGGGTAGCAGATGAAGGACAAAGGGTAGCGGATGAAGGACAAAGGGTAGCGGATGAAGGACAAAGGGTAGCGGGTGAAGGACAAAGGGTAGCAGATGAAGAACAAAGGGTAGCGGATGAAAAACAAAGGGTAGCAGATTAAAAAGGATAGCAGATGAAGAACAAACGATGCACAGAGCATAAGGAAAAGGAGAACAAAGTTGACGTGGAGATTAAATAATGGTCACAAGATAAACAGACACAAGTGTAGAAAAGTGAGATGAAGTGTAGGAGAAGAGGTAGACACAGAGTAAGCAGAATATGAAATGAAGTAGAATAAAATAAAGACAGATGAAGGATAGGCAAGACGAAGGACAATGGAGACCCCGTGGAAAACAAGAGTGAAGAGTTGGTAAGATGGAGGGACAGAAGAAGGACACACAACATGGGCAAGAACACAGATAAAGACCAGAAAAAATGGAGAAAAGTGGGTGGGTGAAAGAGTAGAGGAAGTCCAAGTATGAGCAAGTATCGGGATGCAGATGAACATCAGCAATAAAGAATGGATGAGGTGAAGAGAGCAGAAGACCGAGAAGGTACCAGAAAAAAGCAACGAGGAGGACAGAAATTGGCCCACAGTTACAAGGAACAAATTAGAGAACATGCCATGGATAACGGTAACAAGCACGATGGAGGACAAGATGGAGGAGCCAGGATGAGCAGGAATATGGGTAAAGAAGAGAGACAAGAAGGAGGGTAATAAGTAGCCACCGGACAGGCAGGACATTGGAGGGAGCAGAGCAGCAATGATGTGAGCGGAGGGGATACAGGATAAGCAAGAATATGGGTGGAGAAAAGAAAAGATATGAAAGACAAAGAGTAAACATAAGATAAACAGGGAAATGGGTGAATAGGAAGACAATATAGAGAACCAGGGGATCAAGGGACAAGCAAAGGAACGTGGGTTAGGCGTAGAAGAAAGACAGAAGAGAACGGGAGCACACAGGCACACAGGAAAGCCATAGAGGCAGAATGGAGGAAAATGAAAGTATGCAGGAAAAACCCGGGGACAGAACAGAGGCAAAGACGTGCACACAGGATAGGCAGGAACATGGGGGAAGAACAGAGATAGAGACGAGGTGAATGCAGGCAAGAAGTAGGGAAAAGGCCAGAGGCAAGACATAGGAGAAGACATGCACACAGGATAGGCAGGAACATGGGGAAGAACAGAGATAGAGGTGAATGCAGGCAAGAACAAGGGAAAAGGCCAGAGGCAAGACATAGGAGAAGACATGCACACAGGATAGGCAGGAACATGGGTGATAGCCAGAGGTAAGACAGAGGAGAGGAGGTGCACACAGGATAGCCAGGCACATGGGTGATGAATAGAGGTAAGACAGAGGAGAAGAGGTGCATACAGGATAGTCAGGCACATGGGGGAAGAACAGAGACAGAGAAAAGGAGAAGGCGGGATATGCAAGGGAGAAGGCCAGAGGTAAGACATAGGAGAAAAGGTGCACACAGGATAGGCAGGAACATGGAGGAAGACAAGAGGCAAGACATAGGAGAAAAGGTGCACACAGGATAGGCAGGAACATGGAGGAAGACAAGAGGCAAGACATAGGAGAAAAGGTGCACACAGGATAGGCAGGAACATGGAGGAAGACAAGAGGTTAGACATAGGAGAAAAGGTGAACACATGATAGGCAGGAACATGGAGGAAGACAAGTGGTTAGACAGAGGGTAAGAGGTGCACACAGGATAGGCAGGAACATGGAGGAAGACAAGAGGTTAGACAGAGGGGAAGAAGTGCACACAGGATAGCCAGGCACATGGGGGAAGACAAGAGGTAAGCAGGGATGGGACGCACACAAGAGAGGAGATATGGTGGAAGAATGACAGGAGGGAAATATTGGGGAGAGAAGCAAGAGAAAAAGAAGAGGTTAGTATAGTCAGGCATGTATATACAGCACAGATAACAAGAAGCACATATATATATATATTTCTGGACATGCACACACACTAAATACACAAACACACACACATAAACAGCAGTATAACTCACCAATAATTATGATGAGGATGATGGCGCATATCACTCCCATGATGATCATCATCTGTGGGGGGAAATCACGCACAATGAGATAGAGAAGCGGTGGAAGAAATAAAAACAAATGTTTACAGACTGCAGCATCCTATGAGTCATTCTGGTACAAATGTGGGGAAAATCTGTCCTTATAAAGGATGCAAATCACCAGAATGCTGGATTACTTCCTTCTCCTGTGTGTTATCATTGGAGAATATTACCCATATCACTTACTGCTTCCATGAGTGGTAGGCACAGTACATGCTATTTTTTCCCTGACCCGGGAGCCAAGCTAATAACCTCATGCTTCAAAGGCAGAGGTAGTACCTCTCTGACTTAAAGAGTAAACTCTATGGTCATAAGAGCACACTCTATGGTCACTCCTCCTCCTGTTTGCTATCATAGGAGAATATTACCCATATCACTTCATACTTCCACCAGTGGTGAGCACAGTACACTCTATTGTCACTCCTCCTCCTGTGTGCCATCATTGGGGAATATTACCCATATCACTTCATACTTCCACCAGTGGTGAGCACAGTACACTCTATGGCCACGCCTCTTACCAATATCACTTCCTGCTTCCACCAGTGGTGAGCACAGTACACCCTATGGTCACTCCTCCTCCTGTAGTCTATCATTGGAGAATATTACCCATAACACTTCCTGCTTCCACCAGTAGTGAGCACAGTACACTCTATGGCCACGCCTCTTACCCATATCACTTCTTGCTTCCACCAGTGGTGAGCACAGTACACTCTATGGCCACGCCTCTTACCCATATCACTTCCTGCTTCCACCAGTGGTGAGCACAGTACACTCTATGGCCACGCCTCTTACCCATATCACTTCCTGCTTCCACCAGTGGTGAGCACAGTACACTCTATAGTCACGGTACTTTCTATTAATAGAGACAACAAAGAATGGAAGAGTTCTCTCTGTGGATTGTGACTGATGCTAGGCCAATACTTGGGGATAGGCCGCTGTAGATTAATCTAAGCTTGCTCATAAAGAGAAACTTTACCCCAGGACTGAACTTCATCCCAATCAGTAGCTGATACTCCCTTTCTCATGAGAAAGCTTTACCTTTTCTCAAATAGATCATCAGGGCAGAGGTAGAGGGAAGCCTCTGGATCCCCGAGATGTTTCCTGTGTCCTCCTTTCCCCTACCGCCACTGCCCGGGACCCTCTCCAAGTTCTCAGCCAAGCTCCTTTTCATACACCAGCGCAGACGTACTGTGCTCGCGTGTGGCCCTGTCTGAGCAGCAGCATTGAGCCGCTCGAGGAGATGTGGCTCCGTCTTACTGCGCAGGCGCAGCCATGCTCACGCAAGTGCAGTGCGGCCACACCCGTGCATGAAAAGCTCTTGTAGGATTTCATTCAAGGGTCCATGTGCGGCAGCAGTGGGGCCCAGGAGGATGTGGGTAGGGTCTGTGGCTTCCCTCTTCTTAGTTAAGTAGTTGTTTTATTTTGTCGCCTCCAGGTACTCTAGGGGCATCATCCAGTGCAATATGCATAAAGATGGGTATCGGCTTCACTCACCTTGAGGTTCTTCCACCAGTACTTGCGCTTGAGTTTGGCCGCGCTGGTTTCAAACTGCGAGGCTCCGGCCTGCAGAGCGTCCGCGCGGTCATCCAACTCGGACAGCTTCTGATCTCGCTCCAACACCTTGTCTACATTGACACGCATGATATCCACGACCTGCAGGGTGGGAAGGACAGGCAGTGAGGACACACGATAGCTAGTTCATGAACTAATGTGTTCTTGCTAAGGACAGGAAGTGCTTGATCCCCACCACCATTCAGCTTCACACATGTTCTACAATGTTGGTTGTGGGGGAATAATGTCTGCTCTTAGTAAGAATATGTTCCGGTAGTTCCTCCTCTCCACTACTCACCTCATCCACCTGTGCCTGGGTTTGCTGAAGCCTTCTGTTGCTGGTGAGGTTGGGGGGTTGGTTGGGTGCTCCCCCTTCTCCAGGAGCAGCGGGAGGGCCGGCAGCTGGGGCAGACCTGCAAGGCAAGAAGGCATTGGTTAGTCTTCATAGGGCACTGGTCTGACAGAGGGCACTGTTAATCAATAAAGTTAAAGTTTGTGCCTCAAACACAAAAAGCCACAAATGGTACTTTTCACACAACCTATAGGTACTACCTCTCATCTCATATCTTTGAATCTCCATCTCATGGTTTCACGGGGCTCTTTTTTGGATTTCTTCCAACCTTTCTGAAAGGACTGCCACTCATTCCAATGTTAGCTCCTTTCCACACTGTTAATTGGT
Source organism: Hyperolius riggenbachi (assembly GCF_040937935.1). Taxonomy (NCBI): domain Eukaryota; kingdom Metazoa; phylum Chordata; class Amphibia; order Anura; family Hyperoliidae; genus Hyperolius; species Hyperolius riggenbachi. The sequence continues at coordinate 43,143,713 of NC_090648.1, forward strand.
GTACCACAAGGCTCTATGTCTGGACCTATTCTTTTCTTCATCTATACCGACTCTCTTGGACAACTATTGAGCTCAGTTGGATTTCAAAACCACTTCTACACAGAAGACACACAAGTCTATCTCTCAACTCCAGAGCTGTCTACTTTCCCATGCCCGTTTTTCAGCTGTATCCAAGTCCTTCTGCAACTCACAAAAACATTATTAGCTTCAAACTTATTATTTTTCCACCATCTCCATCCACTTCTCTGCTTCAAATGCCAAGAAATGATGAATCCCATCCCAATGTCTTGATTGGCCACGTTGTAAATTCCAGATAAAACAGCGTGAGACGCCTCTCTGAGCCACGTGTGGGACTGGTGGATCTTTAGTATCATTACGAGACGAGGGACAACATTGCATACAAGTTACAGGAATAGCCTCCGCAGCCAGATTGGATCCCAATTATAGCAACCCTGTGCATATTTTTAATCAGGATAATCCAGCTATATTTATACACGGAGCTATATTAGTGCTGTAATCCGCCAGGTATAATTAGCCGGGCCACACGGAGAGGTGCCGTGTGTCAGGCACGCAACGAAGGTTTCCAGGCACGGCACGCGCTTTGTGACCTCATAAGGAAGGCCGAATGCCAACCGGCCGACCTCCCTCTTCCCCAGTACTGTACCCACTCTGCAAACTCACCACCTATCTCACCATAAGTCCACCAAAGTCTGCAACATAGCAGCCCATCTATGACTGTCCTCAGAGGGGTTCACAATCTAATCTCTACCATAGTCATAGTCTAATATCCGGGGGCCCCGGGCAGTGAGAGTTCCTGGGGCCCCAGGCTGGCTTGTGCACCATTATTGTTTTTAATTTTATTGTAGATTCCCATGCAGTTTAGTTAGGAGGGGGGCAGATGAGAGGGTATATCCTGCACGCTGGTGCCCCCTGCTGGCCATATAGCCATTGTCTATATGCAACTGAAACCCTCTCCAATTACTAGCTGAGTAGCTCAGCTTCTGTTTGAATTAATCACTGCAGACTAGGTGTCATGTGTATGTGCACTTCTTGATTGGCTTACAAGCAGCCTGCAGGCTTTATATAAGCAGCAGAGAACTGTTTGGGAAGTGAGTATCTCCTGTGTGTTTGGTATAGTCTAATATCCAACTACATTATTATTATATATTTATATAGTGCTGACCACTTCTGCAGCACTTTACAGTGTACATAGTCATGTCACTGACTGTCCTCAGCGGAGCTCACAATCTAATCTCTACCATAGTCACAGTATATTATCCTACCACATTATTACTATGTATTTTTACAGCACTGACATCTTTTACAGCACTTTACAGAGTACATAATCATGTCACTGACTGTCCTCAGAGGAGCTCACAATCTAATCTCTACCATAGTCATAGTCTGATATCCAACTACATTATTATTATGTATTTATATAGTGCTGACCACTTCTGCAGCACTTTACAGAGTACATAGTCATGTCACTGACTGTCCTCAGAGGAGCTCACACTCTAATCCCTACCATAGTCATAGTGTAATGCCCTACCATATTATTATTATGTATTTATATAGCACTGACATCTTCTGCAGCCCAGTGACAATATACCAGATTTCTGTATACTCCAGGTTGACCTCACCTGTTCTGATGCTGAGCCTGCACTTTAGAAATGACAGTAGTATGTACTGCACAGAGAGGAAGTTGTCTACACATGGCGGAGTTCCTCTTTACATTTTATTCCTGTACTGTATTGAGCAGTGAGCGCACTGTATGGGAGCTATAGGTGACTATAGGGTGAATCAGTGATGACGCTGGACCCATCCAATGTTCATCCAATCATAAATAAATCCCTGGAGGCATAAGTGAGCTCAGAGGTTGCAGGGAGACACCGAGCCAACTGTACACTTATTTCTTATTGTTTACGTGACGTCAAAGATGGCCAAAAGCCACCCTCAGCATTGCTAAATGAACTGAACCTCCCGCTGTGTATTTATAGCCCGCAGCTGTCTATTAATTAGAAACACTGGAATCACGGGAAGATCGTGACCCTGGAAGGAACAGCTGAGCACCAGTAATGTGCGTCTACTCCTTCCATTTCTTTATTCATAACATAGGAAGACATTGTGATGCTGTGCAGCTGCTAACGGGAGTCTGAAGGCAAATAAAAAACAGATACTTACCTAAGGAGAGAGAAGTCCTTGGGTCCTACAGAGCCTTCCTGTTCCTCTTGTTCCAGAGGACTGTAAGCAGTCTCCGACAGATGGGTCGGAGACTGTTCTCTTCCACTGCAGAAGGCTTCGGAAGTCTACAGGAGCACTTGGTCTCCCAAAGAGGGGCCGCTTTGTACTGCACATGCGTGAGAACGCTCTCTCACGCACTCACGCATGCACAGTACGGAGCCACTCCTCTTTGGGAGCACTCAGGCCCCCAAAGACTGACAAAGCCTCCTGCGGCAGAGGCTATGAACGGGGGGAGCCAGCGCTGGAATGAGGGGACCGTGAGAGGAACAGGGAGGCTCTACAGCACCCAGAAATTTCCCTCTCCTTAATTTGCCTTCAGACTCCCTTTAACCCTTTAGCAGACAATTTATTTAAAGGGTTGCAAGTGCTCCAGAATTATTTAAGCACACTTTTTTTATTTCTTCTTTGATAAATGTTCTTGCTACTAATTAGTACTGCTGTAATGTGTATTTATGGCCAATTGTCACTAGGGGGCAGTGTGAGACAATAACAGAGGACTTCTGCTTTCAGTTTCTGTATTTTCTGCTAGCAGAGAGACATCAAAGCATTCCAGGAATTTACAGCACTAGTTCTGCCGACTGAGGCCAAAAGCAGTGCATTTAGCTCAAACCAGATAGTTCATTTGAAGCTGCTAATGGGTTGAGCAGTGCCTGAACTCAGGGAAGAACTCTACTGTAGGAGGGGTTATAAAGTTTTAGTTTACCCAAAGTTATTATTATGGTATATAGAAATTTTGGTACTTTTCTGTTAGGCGGGCGCATCCGATAGGTGGCGCTAATTACATTAATAGTGTATTGTGTTTTTTACTGGCCGTCTTGCTGCGCCTAAATGTATTATCAAAAGTGAGTTAATTGAATTAAATTAGCCGGCGGCAATGTAACAGATGAAGCTGCCGGCTTCGGCTCTCTCTCCTCCCCCTGCCTCTCTCCTATACAATACTGGCAGCCGGCGGGGACATGCGTGTCCCCCCAGAGTCGTTCGTCGCGGCAGGGAATCCTGCTGTTAGTTCTTGCAGAGCGGGTGCTGGCAGAAGCAATGTCTGCAGCCTCCCCGCTCTGCTTGTTTTCTTGCGACTAACGACTCTCTGGGACACGCATGTCCGCCGGCTGCCAGTGTTCTATAGGAGAGAGACAGGGGGAGGAGAGGAGGCAGCGCCGAAGCCGGCGGCTTCATCTGTTACATTGCTGCCGGCTTAATTGAATTCAATTAACTCACTTTTGATAATACATTTGGCCGCAGCGAGACGGCCAGTAAGAAACACAACAGAATCGGTTACATTACACTTTTGTTACGTGACTATTAATGTAATTAGCGCCACCTATCGGAAAAGTACCGATATTTTATTCAAAGGTGATAATTTCAACTTTCCAATACCCCCTCATATACAGAAGCTCCATCTAAGTTTTGGTTGAGATATACTGTTTGCTGGTACAGTAAAAACTCCTTCCACTACAGAGATATCTTTCTGGCCTCATTTATGAGGCTCTTGAGGCCTGCAAGAAGGTACTTGGGCATTATTTATATGTGATTACATGTGATATTTAAAGGGAACCTGAAGCCCAAAAAAGTGCCCCTAGTTGATACTCACCTCGGGAGGGAGAAGCCTCTGGATCCTCAAGAGGCTTCCCTCGTCCTCATCTGCATTCTCGCTCCAGCGATGGGACCCTCAAAAATCTGCTTGTGGTCGCCACATTGTGGTCTATCGTGTCCAGCTTTCTTTGGCAATAGTTGGGCCAGATCAGGTCTGCGCTACTCCGCAGGTCCAAGACATCTTACCCTTGCACTTTAGTACACACCAATCAGGCTTGGCTATTTTAGCCAGAAGGTAAGCGGGACGGTGGTAGTGCACGTGCCCATAAAAGCCACACTCCGGGGGTTCCAGCACTGGAAGGAATCTGCAGAGGGCGGCGGGGGAGTGGCTTCCCCCTCCCAAGGTAAGTAAGTATGAATTGCAAACCTTCTGCTGGGTACTGCAGGCAGAAGTGTATAAATCTTCTGGAACGAGCAACTTCAGTTATTATTTATTGTATTTATAAAGCGCCAACATATTATGCAGCGCTGGACATTAGTTAAGGTTACAATATTTAGGGGTGACATACAGCAATATGACAATACAGGAATACAAGAAAACCAGATCACGCAGCACAGTATGAGTACAAGGTAATGCTTAGTCAGTCACTGGATGGAGCATGGAGATTAGGCAAGTTAGGTTCACTCAGATGCATAGCATGGGCTCACAGTAATGGAGGTGCATGATCAGGTAGGACACAAAAGGAGGAGGACCCTGCCCAAAGGCTTACAATCTAGAGGGAGAGGTAAGGACACGAGAGGTAGGGGACCAGAGTTCAGCTGTAGGTTTAGAGCACTTGTGAGGGGTAGTAGGCCAGAGTGAAAAGGTGAGTTTTGAGGGCCTTCTTGAAGATGTTGAAGGAGGGGCTGCCCTAATGGGTGGAGTTAACACTGAACATTGGGAAGAGGTGGAAAGTAGAGGTCTGAATATGGAAGACTGACGGATAAACATTAATTATAACTGTAGACATAATCCTGTGCGTTCTCTGGCCGTCTTTCAGCAAGCTTGGCAGAATCCGCAGGGTGGTGTCCTGCCCGTACGGAGGCGTCCTGACGCTGCTTATAAATGCCTGTATATAATTGCATCACTGACATCACAAATACGTAACCAGGACAGAGCAATCCCGGCGCACTTACATAAGAGGAGTACCGGGGCGTAATTACCATACGGGACAGCCAGGCATCCAGCTGTGACTGCTTCTTAGCAAGTACCAAAACTACAGGAAAAAAAACAGACATGCACATGGAAGAAACAGCCCATCCAAAAGTGATACTTGTGTCCCTCTAGTGGTGAGCATCAGTAAGTACAAGATTTCAAGTACCGTAAGTGTTACAAGCAGGGCTGTGCAGCCGGTACAAAAATCATCCGACTCCAACTCCATGACATGACAGCCCACAGTGCATATAAGGAACATAGTGATAGTAACAAAGGTAGAAATAGAGGAATTGTACAAGCATGCCAGGTATTTCAAACACTTAAACAATTACTACATAGTGGTCATTTTTTCAGAGAATATTCTGAGTTTAAAGGACACATCCGAGCTGCACTAAAAAACAAAAATCTACTTACCTGGGGCTTCCTTCAGCCCGTCAGCAGTCAGTGCAACTTGTGAGCCACTCGCTGAGGCGTAGAAGATGCCAACCTGGCGAGGTCAGCATCTGCACCGGGAGCCACCGGAGCTGCGGTGAGGGCACAGGACGGCTGCCAGGGGCTGGAGGAAACCCCAGGTAAGTAGATTTTTGTTTTTTAATTACCTCAGACCTTCCCTTTAACAAGTTTATGGCAGATGGGGAAAAAGCTGGTTTTCAGTCTGTTTGTGTGTATTCGGATTGATCTAACACGTCTAACGGATGGAAGGAGCTCAAACAAGGCGTTTCCAGAGTGAGTGTTGTCCTTGATGATGTTTTTAGCCCTTCTCATACAGCGAGTCTTATACAAGAGTTCCAGTGATGGTCGTTCAGTTCCCATAATGACCTCTGCTGTCCTTACAACTCACTGCCGGGCTTCTCTAGCGGCCATGGTGCAGCTGTTGTACCAGGCTGTTATACAATTAGTCAAGATGCTCTCTAAAGTGCATCTGTACAAATTAACCAGCAGCTTAGAAATATGGTAATTGATGGGCAAATTGCACACAGTGCTGCACTAATAATAATCAAGCTAGGAGGTAAAGGGGACCTGAAGTGAGTGGGATATGGAGGCTGCCATATTTATTTCCTTTCAAACAATACCCATTGCCTGGCTATCCTGCTGATCTATTTGGCTGCAGCTATCTCTGAATCACACACCTGAATCAAGGATGCAGCTAATCCAGTCGGACTTCAGTCAGAGCACTTGATCTGCTGTATGCTTGTTCAAGGGCTGTAGGTAAAAGTATTAGAGGCAGAGGATCAGCAGGATAACCAGACAACTGGTATTGTATAAGGGAAACCAGAGATCACTGTAATACAAAAATCGATACTTACCCGGGGCTTCCTGCCGCCCCATAAACACGCGAGTCCTACGCCGTCTTCCCACGGTCTGCCGTTCAGCCCTGGTAACTTGCTCAGTGATGTCAGTCCGGGCCCTATTGCGCATGCACATGCCCAACAGCTATGAATACAGCACTCTATGTAAACGCCAAAATAAATGATAAATAACAGAAAGGCAAAGAGTTAAAGGAATGATAATGATGTGCGGAACACGAGGTGCGGCAGATCTCAGCTCTCCTCGGAGGTGTGAAGCCTCCTCACAAGTCTTCCTAAGTGATTATGAGCTGTTATCCCTCCTCATGTGATGCGGAACATGTTTCTGAGGTAAGGCGCTGGTATCACATCGCCGACAGACTTACTGTATACAGGAGGCATCTGTAACTTTGTGTGTAATGGGCTCAGAACCAGCCTGAGACACACACAGCAGCAGGGCTGAGGCTGTCTGCAGGCGTACGAATGAAATCCAGTGTTCTCCTCTGGCTCTTTTAGCCAGGTGCTCCACCCAGCTAGTTTTAATGAGCACCCGGCTGTCATCGGCTCACCTCCTCCTCTGCTGTAAGCAGAGTTGTGTACAGCAGCACCGGATCTGCATTTTCTCATCTCGCCCCACCCGACTACTTTTTCATGCCACCTGGCTGGAAAAGAATTATGGGGAGAACACTGCAAATTGCTGCCGGGAGACTTGGGCGCAGGATACAGCCGGTATATTGCTTATCCTGCTCCTGCACACGTCCCGGCGATGTAAATTACTATTCCCCCTCCAGGCCGCCATGGATAGTGAAGAATGATGTAGTTCGGGTTCCAGCGATTGCTGGCGGCCGAATTACAGTGTTTTAAAAGTAACTTCAGCTCCGTCTTCTGACAGCGCCAAAGTTACTCACTGTGCGCTGCTATAGTTGTAATTCCTATTACGGTCTATGGTGGCGCCGGCTGTGCCCAAATCTCCTGCGCTGTATTCTACGTGTTCAATCTGCAGACACAGAAAAAGCACATTGCTGCTTTCCTGTGTTACTTATCTAGGTGGAGAAAAGTCACACGTCCTTCAAGTTCAACCTCTGGAGTCTCACAGCATCTCAACCTGGGGAAACGAGAGGCCACGAGGGTGGAAACGATTCCCTCTGACTGGATGACAATAATCTCAAGGGTTGGCATAACTATCAGTACTTCCTGTGGTAAAATAGCCCACATCTCAACTGCTTTTACTGTTAAGAACTTTAGAAATAGGTTGTAAAATCTCCTTCCCTCCATACACAGTTCACATCTTGTCCTTGGTACAGATATATAGAATTTGCAAAAATGATCTCTTGTGGTAAGATTCCACATCTCATCTGCTTTTACTATGAAGAATTTTCTAAATAAGTGGTAAAATCTTCTTCCCTCCATAAACAGTTCATGTCCTCTTGTCCTTTGTGGAGACATACAGAATTTGCCATAACTATCTGCTGTGGTAAGATATTCCACATCTCATCTGCTTTTACTAAGAAGAACTTTATGAATAGGTTGTAAAATCTGGTTCCCTCCATACACAGTTCATATCATCTTGCTCTTTGTACAGACCTAGGGATAAAAAGCCAATTTTGCCAAGTTTCTATATTGCCATTGGATGCATTCAAATACGTTAATTCAGCCCTGAGCCGACTCTTTTCCAAGTTCAATAAGACCAGCTTGTTAAACCTGTATTTGTAAGTGAGACATTCCTTCTGGGCCCATTTCCACTAGCCACTGCGCGCGGCTGCGAGACGTACGGCAGCACTTCCGGGTCTGCGGGAACGAAGGCGAATCCCAGAAGCCATGCACGGCTATGGGATTCACAGCCTCCCGCGCGAAAACTGTGGGCAGTGTCGGCCGAATCGCTAGGGTTAGCAATTCAGCCGGCGGCGCCATAGTTTCCTATGGAAGAGTTTCCCTGCGCGATTTGCCTGCGGGGAAACTCTGCGGATTCAGGGCAAAAACCGCTCCAGTGGAAAAGGGCCCTTACTGTTTTTCCTGTAGTATGGCCAACCTGGAAATCAATAGCCTATTATTATTTTGAAACTGTTTTCATTATACCCTAAAACTGTTTTTTGAGTAATCTCTCTCCTTCTGTCTGACACCTGTGAATGTCTTCCATAGAGATAAGAAACAATTGTTAACCCTCTGCACTCATAACACTCACATCAAGCTAGAGCTCCATTAGTGATTAAAAACAATTAGGCTGCTTAATTGTATGCTATTGTAAAAATAGAGGAGATTAGCTTCCAAAATGTATGGCATGCAAAGCATTCTGTACTAGACTCTTTCACCCACATTGAGGGTCGTAACTCTACCTATCCCAGTCAGCAGGCAAGCAAACATTTCATGCTCTTCAACCTGATTATCTCAGCATGAAATCAAGCCTATGACAAAACCAGTCACACTTCAGCCAGAAACACCTGATCTGCTGCATGCTTGTTCAGGGTCTATGGCTAAAAGTATTAGAGGCAGAGGATCAGCAGGGCTGCCAGGCATCTGGTATTATTGCCACCCCAAGTTTTCCAGTTAAAATATAGAGTTTGGGATGTACTCGCCGTATAAGACTACCCCTCTTCCAACGCACACCAAATAAAAAAAACAAAACATCATATACTGGTGCTATGTATGAACAGATACTGGTGCTGTACTGTACAGTATGTGGTACCCAGTATATAACAGTATATAGACGATTGACTGGCTGGATTGGTCAACTCTCCCTCTCCCTAAGTGGATTGGTCAGCTCTCCCTTTCTCCATGCTTATCAGAGCGGTATGGAAGAATAGATTGTGCTGTGCCCATAAAACACGCCTCTTTCACCCTTCTGGCCCCGCCCTTGTATCCTATTTACCTCCCTCTCTGCTGCTCAGATCTCGCACATGTGCGCCTGCACCGCTTCACTACAGTCCTCAGCAGCGAGATCTGAGAGGCGGTAACAGGATAGGATGTATCACCCGGCATCAATGACACCCGGCGTATAAGATGACCCTCAACTTTTCAGAAGATTTTCAAGGGTTAAAAAGTATTCTACGCCAGAATATACTGTAAAAGGAAATAAATATGGCAGCCTCCATGCAACTCTCGCTTCAGGTGTGCTGGACAGGAAGTTATGTCTCATAGGTCAGCAATAAAAACAGCATGAAGCTGTAACCCCTTACCACACTATCCAAAACTTTTTGTCTCATTTATTAGAGTTAAGTGTAAATGACAGGGTCACTTTAAGGATTTCTCCACGTAGGACTTCAATAAAGCCAGTGAGTGATGTTCTGGAGAGGGAGGAGGAGTCTTGGAACACAGGGAGGACTGTGATCTTCTGGCAGCCCAGCACAGCTCTCTGCTGTTATGAGTGCTTGTTGTGGTGGAGTCTGGCTCCCTCTAGTGGCGAGTGTAAGCCTTCACACAGCTTAGCAAAGCCAGAAGGAGCTCAGCTCCATAGCCATAATGCCAGCCTTATGCTGAGAATACACAGGTCAATTCTGCCGCTTGATTCTGCGCTCGATCGTATTGCCCGCTCGATTCTTTTAACTTCCACTCATTTTTCTTATATTTTTTCAATCGAGCTGCAAAGCGATCGGGTGGGAGATCGGACATGTCGGAAATTATCCATCAAGCCATCTTAATGGTACAACATTGAGCCGTGTATTCCCAGCATTAGTCTCTTCCACAAGGGAGGCTGAAGGTGCGAGTCCAGTCTGCCATGTGCTGGTCGCTGGCTGCGATCATGTGACCGGCAGCGTCTGTAACTCTCTCCCCAGCCTGTCCGTCATACTCTGAGCCTGGAAACCTTCAGCAGGCCTTGTCCACATTGCGTTTGGCTCATGTGTCCGGTAGGCTTTTTTTTAATGGATTTTTTTAAAGCGCTTTTCGGCGATTTTCTGCGTGTTTGCTCATTTTTATGGGCGTTTTTGGAAGCGCTTTTGCAGAGCGCTTCCATCTTTTGATTCGGAAAAAATAAATAAATACGTTCACGCAATTTGTGAGCGTTTTGCGTTTTTTCCTACACCTTCCACTGAGGCAAATCGCCTCAAAAATGGCCCAACACCGCTTTTCAAAAAAAAAAAAACGCAAACTAACCGCTCAGATATGAACTCTCTCATAGAGAATCATTGCACAAGCGCGTTCATGACGATTTTGAAAACCACCCGCGCTTAAAATTGTACAAAAACGCCTATAATGTGAGCAAGGCCTCAAACCTACTCTGAAAATAATAATAATCTGAACATTTGTATAGCACTTTCCTCCTGTCAGACTCAAAGCGCTGAAGAGCTGCAGCCACTGGGAGGCACTCAAGAGACCACCCTGCAGCGTTAGGGAGTCTTGCCTTGAACTCCTTACTGAATAGGTACTTGACCTAGCCAGGATTTGAACCCAGGTCGCCCATGTCAAAGGCAGAGCCCTTAACCAGTACACTTTCCAGGACACACCTGTTTAGACAAGACTATGAATTGCTACAGGTAGCATTGGAGGCTCACATCTTTGTATAGATCCTTTCCAGGGACTGATTTTGTAAAGAATAAAGGAGATACTGAGACTCCACCATGAAGAGGTGGACTAATCAAAAACCTGTCAGTTTGGTCAGATTTCTTCTAGCTACTGTAAGTGACAGCAACATAGGAGGAAAGTAATTTTTGGCTCATTTTACTCTGGAAGAAACATACTTCTTATTTGTATGTGTTTACATATATTTTAAATTTGCAGCTTTTAAAGGTAACCAATCGCATATATATATATATATATATATATATATATATATATATATATATATATATATATATATATATATGAAAATATAACAAATGAACCTTCCCATAAGGGTTCATACTTACCTACATGGGACTGCTCCTCTGGCATTCCTGTATGCTGCCGCAGATTCAAGTTCCTGGCAGTGTCACAAGCTTCTGACCACCACAAAGCATGCAGGGAGATGTTGCCTGCCGAGGCAAGTACATCCCAGCCAGACTACATCTCCCAGCATGCATTGCAGTGGTCAGTCAGAGACGTGTGACACTGCCAGGCACTTGAATCTGCAGCAGTTGCAGTCTCTCCCTGGGGAAGATGTGATTTCTGGCAGATTTGATATGTTTGGCCAGGCAGGCTATAAGGTAGTGGCATCCGTCTGGCTGCTGGCTCAGAGCTGCTGAACAGTGTGCAGCCTCTGCCGAATCTCAGCTGTACCTGTCCAGTAAGCCAGTATCTATTCAGTAAGGAGTCCTTGGGCAAAACTCCCTAACACTGCTACTGCCTACTGAGCGTGCCCTTGGCGGCTGCTTCTCAAGCGCTTTGAGTCTGACAGGAGGAAAGCGCAGTATAAATGTATTCTTATTGCTCCTATTCCCTTACAGCGGCATTATCTAAAGTTTTGCCTCTTGGAGTTGTCTGGGTTCTTGGTGCATTGCCAGACATCTGATTACCTCTATCTGATGCCTCAAATTATGCCCCCCCCCCCCCACCCAGGCTGCTGCCTACACCAGCTACTCGCTCATGGGGAAGAGGAGATTGAGTGGTCAGGGCAGAGTTTAGGATGGTTTGAGTGAGAGGAAATGAGTGAGCATGAACGTTCATGCCTGCACCCTCCCTCACTGCACTCAGTCCGGAGTCATACTTCCTGTAGGGGAGGCGTGGCTTTGTCTGTCAGAGCCATCATTCTCCCACCAGCATACCTATATGACCAAACCGGAAGTGGCTCAGCCCAGCTGGGAGTGAGCAGGCTGCTGAGGACAAAATCATTTGAGTGCATGAGTTATTTCCTTTTTTTAATTATGCCAAAACTACATTTTTTTTAAAGTGTACCAGAGACGTAATAAAAAAAAGTTTTATGCATACCTGGGGCTTCCCCATCCCCAAGGATCGCTCCCACGCCGCCGCAGCTCCAGTATCGGGTTTCGGAAGTTCTGTCAGTCACGGCCAGTCTGAAGCAAGAAAAGTCTTCTCTTGCGCAGACTGGCCGTGACTGACAGAACTTATGGGACCCGGTACCGGAGCTGCGGGAAGACTGAGGACGGCGGCGTGGGAGCGATCCGTGCGGATGGGGAAGCCCCAGGTATGCATAAAATACGTCTTTGGTTTCCTTCAAACAAAACTTTTTCTGCATACCATTCAAATTTTAAATAACATTTCATGAAATGAAGAGTGAAATAAACGTGCCTGGTCTGCGTCTATCAGAGGCTCGGCACGCGACATTTTGTAACGGGAGTCAGGAATGGCCTTGTCTACAATCCTCACAATTCAGGACTTGAGCTGATCTCACATTAAAGGGACTCCGAGCACCTCTCCTTTAAGCCAACAAAGTCGTGCTATGACCCCTCTGGAGGAGCTTCTTGCAGTGGCCATGCGTGTCACTTCCTCTTCCTGCTTCATTCAGTGATACACTTCTCTAACAGAGAAGACAGGGGTGACCCGGAAGTTATAACATAGCCAAGATAGTAGTCACGATTTTTAAATTGAAATCGAACGAAAACTATTTGGTGTAGAACAGCTCGGTTCTCGGTGATCGGAGAACCACGAGAGGTGCTCGGAGCCCCTTTAAATATTAGCAAAAGAGAGGTTTGGGTTCATTTTAGCCCCTTACAAAGCCACAGTAGCTCTTTCTAGCCATGGTTTAAAGTGGAGCTGAACTCTTGCACAGGACAGAAGGAAAACATAGAGGCTGGGAACACACCAGGCTGTGCTGGAAAGGTAACATTTTGCTGCATATGCGTTTGTGCATTTATAGTGCGTTTTCAGTGCGTTTTTTTCTCACACATGCGGTTTTCTTGCCTTTTGCGTGCATTTTAATGTGTTTGCAGTTCGCATATATAAACTGCATATGCGTTATGTATGTATTTTTTAATGCGTTTTATGCAAATCACTAGGAAGTCTACAGGAAACGGAAACACATCATCAAACTTGCTATTTAAAAAAAAAACGCATACAAAACGCAATACCTCCGCGTCACCATTGACTTTCATTATGTGCGTTTTAGATGTGTTTTTGGAAATATATGCAGCAAGAGCAGAGTTTTTAAAAACGCACATTGCAGAACGCAGCCATATGCGTTTTTCCATGTGGCCCATCGACTTGCATTATGTGCTTTTTCTCTGCGTTTTCCGCAACGCTAGCGTTTCTGCCTAGTGTGTTCCTACCCAAAGAAATGCACCCTGTATGTATTTACAGAGTTTAGCCTGTCTTATTCCTCCTCATCTGTGACTGATCACAACTGTAATTTGATCTCTCAGCTGTGTCGGCTCAGGAATCTCCTCTACCACGGCAGAGCAGCTAATTTGTAAACACAGGATGTCAACAACATGTCTGCTTTTGTGAAAGCAGGAAGTAGACACTGCAGATTTATTGCAGGATCATTATTAGCTGTAACGAAGAGTTTTTTTTAAAGGTTAATATGCTGTTGCTTATCTTTTAGAGCAGAGAGGAAGTTCTGCGTTCGGGTGCGCTTTACAGGGGAACTGAAGTAAGAGGTATACGGAGGCTGCCATATTTATTTCCTTTTAATCAATACCATTTGCCTGGCAGCCCTGCTGGTCTATTTCTCTGCAGTAGTATCTGAATAACACCAGAAACAAGCATGCAGCTAGTCTTGTCAGATCTGACTTTAAAGTCTGAAACACCTGATCTGCTGCATGCTTGTTCAGGGGCTATGGCTAATAGTATTAGAGGCAGAGGATCAGCAGGGCTGCCAGGCAACTGGTATTGATTAAAAGGAAATAAATATGGCAGCCTCCGTATACCTCTTTCTTCAGTTCCCCTTTAAACTAGGTACTTGGTAGACTGAATTCAGTGACTTTTCTGCAGTGCAGGATTTCTACAAGGCCACTAGGTGTCACTGTTGCCCATCATTGTATACAGTGATGGTGCTATTATTAAAGGGGACCTGTAAGTGCTTGGTTTACTAGGCACTTGTAGTTCCACGATAATGGGTCTTGACAATGGGGGAGGGGAAATGTTTATATGAAATAAAAAAAAACTGACCTGATTCAAATCAGAGAGGGATGTATCTTTTGATTGAATCTGCGGAACCATCTGCCAGTGTATGGGCACCTCTACCTTTTAAAAATGGCTGTTTTGATGTGGTGTCCTTGGCAGGTGCTCTTTGAACTCTAGACTTCTGGCGCAGTAATTGCTCTATAAATGATTAAGTAGGGACACCTGACTCCGCTATTAGTTCTGTGTAAAGGGTAGTTACATCTGCTGCCATTTATTTAAGTCTGGTCTAGTATTGTCTACAGATCAGCAGGCCGGAATGCAGGGAGGCAGCAGCGCAGCCAGGGGCGGAGCAATAGGGGTTGCAGAGGTTGCAACCGCATCGGGGCCCTTCCTCAACTTCAGTATTAGCTCTCTATTGGTCCTGTGCTCATAATAATCACTTCTACAGATACCTGTATATTCTGGCTTATACTACCTTTTAACCCTTAAAAATCATCTGAATAGTCAGGAGTCTCCGTATACACCGAGTGTCATTGATGCCGGGTGATACGCCCTTTCCTGTTACCGCCCTCCTGCAATGAAGCGGCGCAGGCGCACATGTGCGAGATCTGAGATGCAGAGAAGGGGGTAATTAGGATACAAGGGCGGGGCCAGAAGGGTGAAAGAGGCGTGTTTTATGGGCACAGCACAATCTATTCTTCCATACCGCTCTGATAAACAGGGAGACAAGGAGAGTTGCAGCGCAGCCAGGGGCGTAGCAATAGGGGTTGCTACGCCCCTGGTATATATACTCTTATATACTGAGTACCACATACAGTACATCGCCACTATTGGTTCATACATAGCACCAGTATATGATATTTTTTTAATTTTTACTTGGTGTGCGTTGGAAGAGGGGTAGTCTTATACGGCGAGTATATCCCAAACTCTATATTTTCACTGGAAAAAAGTTGGTGGGTCATCTTACACGCCCAGTCGTCTTATACACCTGAATATACGGTACTTTGAATCGTGGTAATTTTTAACAATCGGTTCCCCATCCCCTTCTGGCATCGCTGACACTGTATTTGCCATTGTCAGGTTTTGGTTTGCCGTATCAATTGTTATGTATAGAGTGCCTGGGGGGCCCCATTGTAAAACTTATACCGGGGCCCATAGCTCCTTATCTACGCCACTGAGCGCAGCAGCAGCCATCTTCCCTCCCTGCCGGCCACAGCATTCATCAGAGCTGCTAGAAGGGCAAAACGTTCAATCTTCTACCTAGCTAAGCTCAGTGACCTCACAACCAGACAAAATACTACAAAGTGTTTCAATACAGGCTATAAATACCAAACATGACAATAAACTCATTACACAGAGGAGAAAAAAATGCAAAAATTGCAGTTAGCGGCCTTCACATGTATAACAAAAGCCTTCCATACATTAAAAGGCATCTGTAGTGAGAGGGATATGGAGGCTGCCATATTTGTTTCCCTTTACACAATACTAGTTCCCTGGCTGCCCTGCTGATCTTTCTGACTGCAGTAGTGTCTGAATCACACACCTGAAACAAGCATGCAGCTAATGCAGTCACACTTTAGTCAGAAACACCTGATCTGCATGCTTGTTCAGGGGCGGTGGCTAAAAGAGGATCAGTAGGACTGCCAGGCAATCTGCATTTTTTAAAAAGAAATAGAGGTCAGTCTCCATATCCCTCTCACCTCAGGTATGCTTTAAAGTGAAATTCCACTTCTGTTAAGAAACACAGTTCCTAAACATTTGTTAAAGAGAAACTCCAACCAAGAATTTAACTTTATCCCAATCAGTAGCTGATACCCCCTTTTACATGAGAAATATAATGCTTTTCACAAACTGACCATTACAGGGCGCTGTATGGCTGATATTGTGGTGAAACCCCTCCCACAGGAAACTCTGAGGACCATGGTCCTGGTAGTTTCCTGTCTGTGAACCCTGTTACACTGTGGGAAATAGCTGTTTACAGCTCTTTCCAACTGCCAAAACAGCAAGCAGCAGCTACATAACCTGCCCACAGTAAAAATGTCACCATGTAATAAATATCAAAATGTAAATCAGGGAGCAGAAAGATTTTACAATGAGCAAACACTGACTAAATCATTTATACATAATTATAGTAAAAATGAAGCACTTTTTTAATTACATTATTTTCACTGGAGTTCCTCTTTAAGCACTGATACATATTTATAGCCGAGGCAGGCCATGTGGGTGCCGGTGGTCGCCTGGTAATATGGCCACTGCACAGGGTGGCAATCTGGGCACCATTATTGTAATTAGGGAATGCAATATTGGTTGTCGTTTTTAAGGTATTGTTTAAGGCCACGTTCACGTTCCATGGAATTGGGAAAGCTACACTGCACGTTGCCCACGTGTTCCGCCACATACAGTCAATTAAAAGTATGCTTCACTGTAACCGTTAACGCCTGCATTTTGTGGTTACGCACTGCATGCAGTGCTACGATGCCGCACTCCGTTGTACCGCAACGCACGCGCCGCACTGTGAACGTCGTACTGGTGGTGCATCGCAGTGTGGGGAGCCGCGTTACAGAGCAGACGTCACACCGCACCACTGTGAATGCGGCCTAACAGGAGATAAATATGGCAGCCTCCACATGTCCATCACCTACAGGTTCCTTTTAAAGGGACACTACAGCGAAATTTAGGCTACTGGGATTACCCTAGTAGCATGGTAATAATAGAAAAAGCAACAGATATTAGGTAGTGTTTTGGTTTACAAATAATGGCTGGATAGGATAATTTAAACACGTACCCTCACCCAGGAGGAGTAATTACATCCCTGCATTTGCCCATATCTTTTCACAGGTACATAGCTACTACTACCCTTTCTGCCATGCACTTCCGCACCCAGCACCCAGATCCCCCCCCCCCCTCGTTACCGCCTCCGATCGCTAGATGAGAGATCAATGAATGGGAACATCCATTGATCTAGGTCCCCGTGTGAATGACCGTGGCCATCAATGAGACTTCGCTATCATTTACAAGAACTGATACTTACCTGTCCACGCATTACTTCCTGTCAGCGTAGTAATATTAAGACAGTTATGCGCGAGGACATTTTGTGGCTTAATGGTAAAATTACATCTTTTTATTAGAAGAAATGTTTTTACATTTCAAATTAACCCCTTACCTCTCACACTCCCCAATAGTTACTCAAAAAAAATTGTAAAAAAAAAAACATAATAAAAAAAAATAATATATATATATATATATATATATATATACAAATTAAAAAAATACAATAATAGTTACCTTAGGGCAGGCTTTCTCAACCAGTGTTCCCTGGTACTCTGCAGGGGTTCCTTGGCATTTTATCTCATCGTGGGGGAAGTAAAATAGAGAACACTACAATAGGTGGTACTGTTACGAGAATCAATTGGGTGCTCAGGAGACAGTATAATGAGTGGCAGTGTAATAGGAGGTAGTGAAATAAACAGCCACACATACTTTTAAAGACCACGCCTCCTGCAAAATAAATGCAGGAGTTCGCCGAGATCAAAAAAAAAAATTGTTTGCAGGGGTTCCTTGAGCTCCAAAACTTATTTGCAGGGTTCCTCCAGGGTAGAAAGGTTGAGAAAAGCTGCCTTAGGGACTGAACTTTTTTAATATGTATGTCAAGAAGGTTTATTACTGTCACTTTTTAAATTATGGGCTTGTAATTCGTGATGGACACAAAACAGAAAAAAATGCACCTTATTTCCAAATAAAATATTGGCACCATACATTGTACTAGGGGAAGATTTTAAATGTTGCAATAACCCGGACAAATTGGCAAATAAAATGTGTGGGTTTTAATTTTAGTAGCATGTATTAATTTAAAACTATAATGGTAAAACTGAGAAATAATTTTTTCCCATTTTTTTTTTTCATAATATTCCCATTAAAACGCACTTAGAAAACAATAATTCTTAGCAAAAAGTACCCCCCAAGGAAAGCCTAATTGGTGGCGAAAAAAACGAGTTATAGATTGCTTTGTTGAGATAAGTAGTATTAAAGTTATAGGCGAATGAATGGAAGAAGCGCTGACAGATGAAAATTGCTCTGTTTTTTTTAAGGGGAAAAACGCTTGGAGTCTCACATCTCTAAATATGTATAGAAATACCCTGCCGGGCAGAGCTAGGCAGATTCCCACTATGGCTGACTATTCAGCAGAGGGCGCTCTCATACTGGGCGCATATACAGAGCAGCAACCCCAGCACTTACCACCATAAAGCCTCACTGAGCCAGGGGGGCGAGGCCATACCACGCGCTCTCAAGCAAAGCATCAGCAGCAAGCCCAGCCAAGGCCACCAACAAAGGCTGACAAAAGCCCAAATAAAACAGACTATAGAAAGCTGCAAGGACCGATACCTAGAGGAATGGAAAAGTGACATAAAGAACTCCCAGAAACTCACTGTCTATCAATCACTACACAGGGAGTACACAATGGCTCCATATCTAGAGAGGCTACACCACCACAAAGACTGACAGACCCTGAGTCTGTACCATCTGAGCGCCCACAGCCTGGAGGTAGAGACAGGGCGGCACAGACAGACATGGAAGCCCCGGGAGGAGAGACTGTGCAGACAATGTGACCAGGAGGTCTTGGAGGATGAGGCCCACTTCCTGCTACACTGCAGCAAATACGCACCTGTGAGGACCGCCCACTTCCAGAGACTCTCCGCCCACAACCCAGATTTCACCTCCACAGATGAGGAGAGGAAACTCTATATCCTACTGGGGGAGGAGGAAACAACCGTGCAAATAGCTGCCCGATATGTCACTGCCTGCCACCAACTGAGAGGAACATGATACCACATGGACTGTATATCTCCAATACCCCCCTATGGACTGCATATCCAAGCCCTCCATATTGCCCCATACATCCTCCACACCCTAAGTACTACATACCCCAACCCAGTATACCCTTGCCTTATTCCCACAACCCCCCCCCCCCCCCATGTTAATGCTTTGGTAATGCTAAATGTATTTGGTCCTGCCAATAAAGCTTTTTTGGATTTGATTGGAAATACCCAGAAGACACAGGCCACTCGGCGGCAGCGGAAATAAAGTAATGACAACAATATGACCAATATGAGTAAGACACTAAGACGCTATGATTTTGATGCATCTGTAGTCATTGCGCAGTTTTGTGAAAACCCCAATTTTACAGCATATGGTAATGTTTGTATTATTTCATTTACGTGAGTAAACTTTTGTGTTATCTCAGTAACGTGTGGGCATCATTCTGTATCAGTGCATGTAAAACTATAAACTGCTTTCTCTATGCTTATACTTGCATGGTCATTTCAGCATCACTCTTCCACACGTGTAAACAATAATGATGCAGCCGCAATGTGAAAGAATAACACACCGGTGCATTAAATGGTAATTAGCGGTAAGCAAGGCGGTCAGATCGGCGTAAGGATGCGCATTCCCAATTGTACTGTATTTCCCCGCCAAACAAAAGATTGCAAAAGAACATTAAAAATCATGTGTGCAAAACGTGAAGAGAAATACGCTGGGCGAGCGATGGAGAAAATGAAAAAAAGTGCGCAACACCACAGGGACAAGAGTGTTCCCTGCATTAGGCTGCCAACCCACTACAGAACGCTTATCACAATCACGTTGTGCTTTTACAAGCATTTTATACAGCAATTTTAGAGCGATTTTCAATGATTTTTGAAGCAATTTTTTTTGTGTGTGCTTGTGTTTGCAGAGCGATTACAATTTGCAAATAGCTTCC
Source organism: Hyperolius riggenbachi (assembly GCF_040937935.1). Taxonomy (NCBI): domain Eukaryota; kingdom Metazoa; phylum Chordata; class Amphibia; order Anura; family Hyperoliidae; genus Hyperolius; species Hyperolius riggenbachi. Next base: position 43,163,655 of record NC_090648.1, read on the forward strand.
TGGAAGAGGCAGAGCTTTGTGCAGTAGCAAAGTAGTCTTCTATCACTGAGAAGGGGCGGGGAGAGGCGGAGATCGGCAGAGATTGACTGGACTGGAGGCAGAGCTACAGCGCAAAGCTCTGCCTCCCCACAGGCAGCAAAATCTACGACCTGAAAAGTCATGGAATTTTACCCCAGGATTTTGGGGGGATAAATACCTCGTTCTGCCGTGGGAATGCGGCAAAACAGTTTTGAGCTTAATGCTTAAAGAGAACCTGTACTGAGTAAAAATATTTAAAATAAACACATGAGTTAACTTCAAATTAACATTAAATAGTTACCTTGCCATCAGTTCCTCTCAGAAGCTCACCATTTTCTTCTGACAATAATCCCTTCCAGTTCTGACAACATTTTGTCAGATCTGAAATATATCAGTTGCTGTCAGTAAAATATCAGTTGTTGTCAGTTATAGCTGAGAGGAAAACTGATGTACCAGGTAATGTCCATGTTTCCCTATGGCTCAAGTGGGCGATGTTACAGTTTAACTGTGTGCTGACCAGAAAGCTGTTATGGGTAATGGCCATTTTCAAAATGGAGGACGGAAAATTCCCTTGATCACAGTGGACAAACAGGACGCAGGACAGGAGAAAGACACTGAGGAGTAGACTACATGGAAGGTAAGTATGACTTGTGTATGCAGTGTTCTCTCCAGAATTTTTTTCCAGCCGGGTGGCATGAAAAAGCAGCCGGGTGGGGCGAGATGAAAATGCAGGGCAACTCTGCTTACAGCATAGGAGGAGGTGAGCCGATGACAGCCGGGTGGTCACCAAATCTAGCCGGGTGGAGCACCCGGCTATAAGAGCATGGGGAGAACACTGCTTATTTTGACTTTTAATTTTCAGTTCAGGTTTTCTTTAAGAAAACTGTGCAAGAAAAAGAGGTAATTTATATGGCTTCAGACTCTCTTCAACTTTCATTAGCCTAGCGACTGTTAAAAGGGCAGCTAAGGCCTTTCTCAGATGGGAGGCTGAACTGTGTGCTTGCTGAGCACTTGAGTCTCCCGTCTGCCGCCTACCAGTGCAATTCGGAAGCTATTTAAATGCTGCCAAATTGCAGTAGTAGTAAACACTATGGGTGTCAAGTGCTGACCCCCGCGGTGGTGTTACAGGGCTGAGCAGAGCCGCCGACAGGGCAGAACTAACAGTAGTCCAGTATAGGGCCTACAGTGATTGGGGCCAGGCCCCCTCCTTGCTGAGTAACATACATTTAACTGTTTCCAGGCTCCATCAGTGTGCACTGAACAGGAAAAACAGCTAGAGTTAAGGAATTCTACACTAGGGCACACAAATGTGCATTTTTTTCAGTCAGAGCTAAATTCCTCTGTTATCAGCTCATTAATTCACCGACTTTCCAGACCAGGGCATGCCATGTTTAGCATAGGTAAACAAAAGGAATAGTTTGTGTTGGTTATAAGCTAAGTGTTTTTCTAATAGCTGAGCACCAGGTCAGATTACAGAGCAGTACAGAGCTTTTACATGTGTGCCGGCCTGGGAGAAACCAGCAATAACCGCAGCCTTATCCTTTATCCCAGACCAGGGCATGCCATGTTTAGCATAGGTAAACAAAATGAATATTTTGTGTTGGTTATAAGCTAAATGTTTTCCTAATAGCTGAGCACCAGGTCAGATTACAGAGCAGTACAGAGCTTCTACACATGTGCAGGCCTGGGAGAAAGCAGCAATAACTGCAGCTTTATCACCAAGATGACAGACTGTACACTGCACTGCAATCTGACAGCAGCAAATACTACAGAATTCAGAATCCTGCTAGCTTGCACCAAATCTGCATTGGTCCCTACCTCTACTCTCTGCGAAAGGGGCCTTAAGAGTGCTGTAGTGGGTTATAACCCAAGCAGTACCTGCAAATAAAGATGGATGGAAACACTAATGCAATAATATTCTTCACTGAGTACCGGCAGAGCAGGCCTCCTCATGCAAAAGGCACCCAATCACTTCCAAAATACAACGTTCACAAGCCTTATTAGCTGATCAAATAACTGCTAAAAAATCTGGTATAAATATATAATCCTAATCTAGATAAGTGATGACAAATCCCTCCTTCCATCCCACCCGACAGGTGCCACTGTGATGACATCATCAGTGTGTGCAGCTTACCTGCCGCTGCTTCTATTGTTGTAGCTCCTCCCTTCTACTAGCTGGCAGCTCATCACATTGCTGATTACTATTGTGTTTACATAAGCAGGATCAGCACCAGGGAGAGCGACTGAGCACTGAGATTCCTCTCCTGCCTCTGACACAGATATCTACTGTAGATCTGATAAGGCAGCAGCAATCTGTCAGGTATTTAGTGTAGACTACAGCAGTGATCTGCCAGCTTGGCACTCCAGCTAAGGATCAAGTCCCACGATGCACTGCAGAAGTCGAACAGGCACAGCCATGATTCATTAAGGCAAATGCATTGTGGGACTTGTAGTTCCTTAACAACTGGAGAGCCAAGTTTGCAGATCACTGGACTAGAGCATCCTGACCACTGAGGGTTCATCTGTGATTCGTAATGACAGAAAATGACCAAAGGCCAAATCCAAGTCTTTTAATTGTAGGTTAGAACTGTATTAAAGCAAAACCTGTTAACAGAGAGGATAGTGGACATTAGGTACTTATGTCAGTCAGTAGTTGGACACCTCTCAATGATCTAGAGCAGGGGTGTCAAACTCAAATACAAAGTCGGCCGAAATCGAACACTGGGACCAAGTCGCGGGACAACCTCAATGACTAGTAGCCACCTTCCTTCCTTAATAAAAGTTCCCTGGTGTCTAAAGGTTCCCCTTCAATGTCTATACAGTTCCCCGGTGGCTAATGGTTCTTCTCCCTCCCCTATACAGTTCCCCGGTGCCAAGTGGTCCTCCCTCCTCCCCTATACAGTTCCCTGGTGTCTAGAGGCCTCCATCCTCCCCTATACAGTTCCCTGGTGTCTAGAGGCCTCCATCCTCCCATACACAGTTCCCTGGTGTCTAGAGGCCCCCATCCTCCCAAATACAGTTCCCTGGTGTCTAGAGGCTTCCATCCTCCCATATACAGTTCCCTAGTGCGTAGTGCTTTCCACCTACATCCCCATATGCCTTCCCTGGTGATCTAGGGCTTCACCTCCAATATAGCTTCCCTGGTGGTCTAGAGTGGGCCAAACATAATGCAAAGTGGGGAAACCACTTGGGGGAAAAATGTAATGGCTCTGAGGGCCAGATTTGGCCCGTGGGCCGGAGTTTGACATGTGCTGGATCCTCGTAGAGCTTCACTGCTCCAGAGCAAGTTCCTTCTTCCCAGCCCTATCTCTGTCATTCCTGCGCTGTCCCACATTGAAGTTATGCAACTGACTAGGTCTTTGGCACTCCTTGGGCAGATTTTGGAACTATACTTGTTCTTGAGAACATCCGAAGACGAGCACATCCATACTGCATATGCACGAGACCGGTCTTGCGCATGTGTGGTACAGTTGCGCTCATCTTTGTAAGTACTGGAGTTCCGCAAGCTGCCTGAGAAGTGCCGAAAAGCTATTCAATCTAGCAGGTTGAATAACTACTCCACCATCGACAATTTGCCCCGCGTGTTACAGCTGCGGTTCCGCCTCCCCGCCAAAAGAAAAACGCAGTAAGACTCAGTATAGGTACGTAGGTAGCCAAATATAGGTGCCCCCAGTATAGGAAGTTAGATGTAAGTCCCCTCAGTATAGGTAGCCAGGTGTTGGAGCCCTCAGTATAGATAGCCAGCGATAAGTGCCCCCAGTATAGGAAGTCAGGTGTAGGTGCCCCCAGTATAGCAAGTCAGGTGTAGGTGCACCCCAGTATAGGTAGCCAGGTATAGGTGCCCCCAGCATAGGAGGTCAGGTGTAGGTGCCCCCAGTATTGGAAGTCAGGTGTAGGTGCCCACAGTATAGGAAGTCAGGTCTAGCTGCCCCCAGTATAGGAAGTCAAGTGTAGGTGCCCCTCAGTATAGGCAGCCAGGTATAGGTGCCCCCAGCATAGGAGTTCAGGTGTAGGTGCCCCCAGTATAGGAAGTCAGGTGTAGGTGCCCCCAGTATAGGAAGTCAGGTCTAGCTGCCCCCAGTATAGGAAGTCAGGTCTAGCTGCCCCCAGTATAGGAAGTCAAGTGTAGGTGCCCCCCAGTATAGGCAGCCAGGTATAGGTGCCCCCAGTACAGGAAGTCAGGTGTAGGTGCTCCCAGTATAGGAAGTCAGGTGTAGGTGCCCCCAGTATAGGAAGTCAGGTCTATCTGCCCCCAGTATAGGAAGTCAAGTGTAGGTGCCCCCAGTATAGGCAGCCAGGTATAGGTGCCCCCAGTACAGGAAGTCAGGTGTAGGTGCTCCCAGTATAGGAAGTCAGGTGTAGGTGCCCCCAGTATAGGAAGTCAGGTCTATCTGCCCCCAGTATAGGAAGTCAAGTGTAGGTGCCCCCCAGTATAGGCAGCCAGGTATAGGTGCCCCCAGTACAGGAAGTCAGGTGTAGGTGCTCCCAGTATAGGAAGTCAGGTGTAGGTGCCCCCAGTATAGGAAGTCAGGTCTATCTGCCCCCAGTATAGGATGTCAAGTGTAGGTGCCCCCAGTATAGGCAGCCAGGTATAGGTGCCCCCAGTACAGGAAGTCAGGTGTAGGTGCCCCCTAGTATAGAAAGTCAGGTGTAGGTGTCCCCTGTATAGGTAGCCAGGTATAGGTGTCCCCCCGGTATAGGTAGCCAGGTACAGGTGCCCCCAGTATAGGAAGTCAGGTGTAGGTGCCCCCAGTACAGGAAGTCAGGTGTAGGTGCCCCCCAGTATAGAAAGTCAGGTGTAGGTGTCCCCTGTATAGGTAGCCAGGTATAGGTGTCCCCCCGATATAGGTAGCCAGGTACAGGTGCCCCCAGTATAGGAAGTCAGGTGTAGGTGTCCCGAGTATAGGTAGCCAGGTATAGGTGCCTCCAGCATAGGAAATGAGGTGTAGGTGCCCCCCAATATAGGTAGCCAGGTACAGGTGCCTCCAGTATAGGAAGTCAGGTGTTAGGCCCGGTTCACACTTGCGGTTGTTTGCCAAACGGACCGGATGACCTGACCGGATCCGGATCGGAACCGTACGGTTCTGATCCGGATCCGATCCGGTCAGGTTGCATCAGGTGTCCATCAGGATGCGATCCGGATCCGTTTGGCAAAAAAACGTTAAAAACAAAAAAAAAGTTGGGGGTCTGGGAGGTCAGCAGAAGGGGGACCTGTGGAATCAGGCCCTCTGCTGTTTAGCACTCACCTCCACCTGCGACATGCTGCCAACATCTCCGGATCCGGATCCAGCTGTGCTGCTCCACTCCAAAATGCTTGCCCATGTGTCCCCATCCAATATCGCCGCAACAATCCCCATAGGAAGTGGGGTAGAACATCCGGATTTCTCAGCCTGTGTGTTGTGCGCTCTCCGGTTCCCATTGGTTTGTATTGGCCGGATGGTGCAGTCCGGCTCCGCCCCGGATACGGCTGCCGGAGGAGCCGGATGAAAAAATAGCGCATGTTGGAACGGAGGCCGGAGTCCGGATCCGGCCCGGCTCCGGTTCGGCAGAACGGACGCATGTGAACGGACGCATAAGCTTTCATTGCTATGCCGTGCGTCCGTTCCGTCCGTTCTGCAAGCGGTGCGGCTCCGGCACGGCGATTCCGGAGGGCCACCGCAAGTGTGAACCGGGCCTTAAGTGCCCCCCAGTATAGGTAGCCAAGTATAGGTGCCTCCAGCATAGGTAGCCAGGTATAGGTGTCCCCCCGGTATAGGTAGCCAGGTACAGGTGCCCCCAGTATAGGAAGTCAGGTGTAGGTGTCCCGAGTATAGGTAGCCAGGTATAGGTGCCTCCAGCATAGGAAATGAGGTGTAGGAGGTGCCCCCCAATATAGGTAGCCAGGTACAGGTGCCCCCAGTATAGGAAGTCAGGTGTAAGTGCCCCCCAGTATAGGTAGCCAAGTATAGGTGCCTCCAGTATAGGTAGCCAGGTATAGGTGTCCCCCAGTACTTTTTCACTTTTTGATACTTTTCCATTGCAAAGTGCTAAAAAGATTTATGCCAAATTGAAAATGAAAACATATCTCTTAGTAAAAAGCTAAGGAGAAAAATGTAATTGCATACGGGCCCTGGTCTCTCTCATCCTTTAGGGCCCGTTCTCACTTGGACGATTATCGGGTGATTCCCGCTAATTGCCAAAGCGTTATTGCTTTTTAAAGTGCAATATTAACCTGCCGCGATTGCCGCCGATCGCAGGTGTTTAGCAATTAGTGGCAATCCCAAAATGTGTTCCCTGCAGCATTCTGCTGCAATTCTGGAGCGATGGCAATAGAGTGCTTATAAAAGCGCTGATCGCGATCGCTCCATATCGCAAGAATGTACAGTGATTTTACTGTGCTAGTTGCGGTAAAATCACCTGGGCAAAATGGTAGCTTTGTGCTTTTAAGTGTGAATGGGCCCTTAGAATCTACGGGTAACCACCAAGACTCACAATCCAGCTTGCTAAATCAATGTTAGCTCATTAGTGAGCTGCTATGTTGTGACTCGTTAAGCTCTGCGGCTGACTGACTCAGCTATCGCAGTACATGGAGCTCTCCAAGGTAATGAAAACGTCCAGCTCAGGGCCAAGAAGAAAAATCATGCTGACCAGCAGCTTCGCCAGTCCTGCTCACTGGCTATAGAGAAGAACAGAGAGACACTCAAGCACTGAGATCCCCCTCAGCTATGGTTAATAGCTCCTACAGTCACCAGTGAACTTACAAGGTACACCACTGTAGTGGTGGAAGGCATTTCCTGCTAACCCACTTCTGACGGCTATAGGAGCTGATAATTAGAGATGAGGGGGGCCCTTACACTTTCAAGGTCTATCTATGCTCATTACCAGTTATTACTAGTGGGAGGTGGAATGGGGGTCTAGTGTAAACCAAGAAACCACATCTGAGTCATTGAAGGGGCTATCTTACATAACAGTCGCATAGCTCAGTTGTAGGTTATGAGTGGAAGCCTGCTGAGCAGGGCTGAGGAGTCGGTACCAAAATCATCAGACTCCAACTCCGACTCCTTAGTTCAGTCCTTCTCAAACCTGTCCTCGTGGCTCCCCAACGGTGCATGTTTTGCAGGCAGCCTCCCCTATGCACAGGTGGGGTAATTAGTGTCTCAGCTAGGTGGATTCCATGTAGCTGAGACACTAATTCCCCCTCCAGGCCACCATGGATAGTAGGGAAAGATGTAACTCTCCTGCCAGTGATCGCTGGAGTTTTATCGACACCTAGTGGATGCACCCGGCTAATGGAAAAGTACCAATAAATGTTTTTCTTTAAAGGTTATTATGCTGTTGCTTATATTTTACAGCAGAGAGGAAGTTCTGAGATCAGGTCTAAAGAGGAACTTTACTAAAAGATAGTAGCCCAGGAGAAAAAAATAAATCAAGACATTTCAAAGTGAGAAGTTAAAAAAAATACATGATAGACCAAGAAATGATTGATATTCACCGTGTAATTTGTTCATGTTGTTCAATTTGTGGCTCATCATCTTTACTGCTGGCAGACAAGAAAAAACACAGATAGCACCAACTGCCATAGTCTATAGACACACCAACTAACAATGTGATAGGTTAAAAAGTCGGTTTTTTTTAACCATTTCAGCCTTCAGTTGTCTTTCATCTTATGCATCTGAGCAATTTTCATCTCCCATTCTTTCGCCAATAACTTTATCACTAATTATCACAATGAATTTATCTATATCTTAGTTTTTCTGCCACCAATTAGGCTTTCTTTGGGTGGTACATTTTGCTAAGAGCTACCTTACTGTAAATACATTTTAACAGTAAGAATAAGAAAAAAAACTGAAAAAATTCATTATTTTTCAGTCATTATAGCTTTAAAATAATACATGCCTCCATAATTAAAACCAACACATTTTATTTGCCAATTTGTCCCGGTTATTACACTATTTAAATTATGTCCCTATCACAAGTGTTATCCTTTTTGTTGGTGCACTTTGGAGCTGCTTCTCACTGGGTGGATTCCAGGTACTGAAGTGTATGGAGAAAACAAAAAAGAAGCGCTTCAATAGTGCATTTACATTTTTAATGAAGATACGCAATATAAAATTGCACTTACATTTAGGTTTCTTTAAAATCAGCGTGTAGTGGCCTGCCCACGATCGTAACGCTCTGCCGAAGTCTGGCCAGGACCTAGAGATGCAACGTTGTTGTTCCCCGTTCCGCTGGCTGAGGTGTCGCCAGGAGGGGACGTGTCCGCTCACGTAAATGCCTCCATGCTAATACCGGTTTCAGCACTTCTTGCGCCTTCATCAGGTGACGTAGAGGCCGGTGTGTGCCGTATTTAGGAGCCAGCTGCATGATGCGGCTGTGCTCTGCCAGTGGGCGGGGGGACGTGTGCATGCAAATTAAGGCACGGACATCGTGGGTACAACACCTATGCATCTACAAATAATTAATTGCTGAAGTATAAAATCGTACTTATAAATATACAGTGGTTTGCAAACGTATTCGGCCCCCTTGAAGTTTTCCACATTTTGTCATATTACTGCCACAAACATGAATCAATTTTATTGGAATTCCACGTGAAAGACCAATACAAAGTGGTATACATGTGAGAAGTGGAACGAAATTCATACAGGATTCCAAACATTTTTTACAAATAAATAATTGCAAAGTGGGGTGTAATTATTCAGCCCCCTTTGGTCTGAGTGCTGTCAGTTGCCCATAGACATTGCCTGATGAGTGCTAATGACTTAAGTGCAGCTCTGTGTAATCTAATGTCAGTACAAATCCAGCTGCTCTGTGACGGCCTCAGAGGTTGTCTAAGAGAATATTGCGAGCAACAACACCATGAAGTCCAAAGAACACACCAGACAGGTCAGGGATAAAGTTATTGAGAAATTTAAAGCAGGTTCAGGCTACAAAAAGATTTCCAAAGCCTTGAACATCCCACGGAGCACTGTTCAAGCGATCATTCAGAAATGGAAGGAGTATGGCACAACTGTAAACCTACAAAGACAAGGCCGTCCACCGAAACTCACAGGCCGAACAAGGCGAGCGCTGATCAGAAATGCAGTCAAGAGGCCCATGGTGACTCTGGATGAGCTGCAGAGATCTACAGCTCAGGTTAGGGAATCTGTCCATAGAACAACTATTAGTCGTGCACTGCACAAAGTTGGCCTATATGGAAGAGTGGCAAGAAGAAAGCCATTGTTAACAGAAAAGCATAAGAAGTCCCGTTTGCAGTTTTCCACAAGCCATGTGGGGGACACAGCAACCATGTGGAAGAAGGTGCTCTGGTCAGATGAGACCAAAATGGAACTTTTTGGCCAAAATGCAAAACGCTATGTGTGGCGGAAAACTAACACTGCACATCACTCTGAACACACCATCCCCACTGTCAAATATGGTGGTGGCAGCATCATGCTCTGGGGGTGCTTCTCTTCAGCAGGGACAGGGAAGCTGGTCAGAGTTGATGGGAAGATGGATAGAGCCAAATACAGGGCAAACTTGGAAGTAAACCTCTTGGAGACTGCAAAAGACTTGAGACTGGGGCGGAGGTTCGCCTTCCAGCAGGACAACAACCCTAAACATAAAGCCAGGGCAACAATAGAATGGTTTAAAACAAAACATATCCATGTGTTAGAATGGCCCAGTCGAAGTCCAGATCTAAATCCAATCGAGAATCTGTGGCAAGATCTGAAAACTGCTGTTCACAAACGCTGTCCATCTAATCTGACTGAGCTGGAGCTGTTTTGCAAAGAAGAATGGGCAAGGATTTCAGTCTCTAGATGTGTGCAAAGCTGGTAGAGACATACCCTAAAAGACTGGCAGCTGTAATTGCAGCAAAATGTGGTTCTACAAAGTATTGACTCAGAGGGCTGAATAATTACGCACACCCCACTTTGCAGTTATTTATTTGTAAATGTTTGGAATCATGTATGATTTTCGTTCCACTTCTCACATGTACACCACTTTGTATTGGTCTTTCACGTGGAATTCCAATAAAATTGATTCATGTTTGTGGCAGTAATGTGACAAAATGTGGAAAACTTCAAGGAGGCCGAATACTTTTGCAAACCACTGTAGATAGTCTGAAAATGGATAAATATATACAGGTAGTACCCGACTTACGAACGCCCGACTTACGAACAACCTCTCGATATGAACGGCATGGATTCTGTGTTTCCATGAGAACAAGTAAAAAAAAAATGTCAAATTGGAGTTGTAGTTTTTGAGAAAATCGATTTTAAAAAATTCAAAGAAAAAATTGCTTTTGAACTTGTATAAGCAGGCACAGAGGTGACACAGAGGGGGACAGTGGAGACACAGGGGGGCACAGAGGAGGTACAGGGGACTGAGATGGCACAGTGTTCCAACTTATGAACAGATTCAGGTTAAGAACAAACCTACAGGTTATTGGCTTTATAATTCTATATCTAGACTTGTATGTTCCACTACCTCAATCCACCTCCAGACATACATTTGCATAAGAACAAACCTACAGTCGCTATCTCGTTCATTAACCGAGGACTACCTGTAATGTATGGACAGTTAGATGAAGTAGGGACAGAGTGAGGGATGGATGGACAGATAGATACACATACAAGCAGATAGCGGTCATGTCAGGCCAGATAAAATATGAATAGATAGTTAAAAGCAGAACAGGGCTAGTCACAGCATAATCTCCACTACAGCCCAACCTCCCCCCCCCCCCCCCACACACACACACACACCTCTAGACATGTAGGACAGACACACACAGGACTCAATTCACTAAGCTTTATCAAACACTTTATCGAACATTTGATAATTTACCTCATGAGTGACATCTAATTTTGAATTCACTATCGATAATATTGATAAAACAGTCGATAAATCTATAACACCTTAGTGAATTCAAAATAAGATTTTACCCATGAGGTTAATTGTCAAACGTTTGATAAAGCTTAGTAAATTGAGGCCTATATAGACACACACACCTCTAGACGGTGACATGCAGGACAGATGAACGTGCGCACACACACACACACACACACACACACACACCCACACACACACACACACACACACACACACACACCACACACACACACACACACACACACACACACACCACACACACACCACACACACACACACACACCCACACACACACACACACACACACACACACACACCACACACACACCACACACACACCACACACACACACACACACACACACACACACACTATACACACACACTATACACACACACACACCCCACACACACACAGACAGACCTCTAGACGGTGACATGTAGGACAGGCACACACACACAGGCAGACGCTACATACATCACTCTAACGGAGCCTCGCTGAGGAATGGAGCTCAGAAGGAAATGTCATTGAGCGAGGAGGGGACGGGAGGAAGCAGGGAGGTGGACGGAGGAAGCAGGGAGGGGGATGGAGGCTGTGTCTTCCTGGGAGCTCAGCGGAGGTACTGGCCCTTTAAGAAGATGTCCTCTCCCCCATGATGCTGCATAATATCCGGGCTCCCGTCTCGCCTGCCATGATAATGAGAGAAGGCGTCACGGCATCCTTTAATCCCGTATCTCCCTTCCCCGTACGAGGAGGATCAGATGCAGCCAGCGCGTCTAACGAGACACAGCGCAGGCAGCGGCGGGAAGGTTATTATCGTCACCCCTGTCCCTACACGCCCTCCAGCATAACGCAGTACGGCCGCCATAGATACAACCCTGCATTACCCACAATGCCCTGCCCGGCTGCCATCTTGTGCAGATACATATAAAAAAAATGAGGGGGGGGGGGGGGGAACTGAAGACGCTATAGTAGACCGGGACCAGCTGACAACAAGACAATCCTATGCTATTGATATTCCAAACAGCACGTCTCTGTCACAGCTTCACAATACAGCCCAGCGGCAATGGCCGATTCACTTCACGGATTAGTATTCTTACATTGCATATACCAAATACATCACCGCATAGTTACACAGTTTGGTTGTAAAAAAAGGACATCATCAATTCCAACCAGGAGAAAAGTAAATAAACTAACTAAAATCAGTAATTTCTGTCCTGCACCCTCACATATATCAGCTGATCTCGGGCACAGGAATCAAACACAAGGCCCGAGGGGTGAATGCAGCCCTCCTTGCCATTTTATGTGGCCCTTGAGAGCTTCATATGGGCATCATTGTAAGGCCAGAAACCTACTAGGAGCGATTTTCTGAGTGCATTGCGATTTGACAATCTCTTGCGAATGTAATGCTATGGGTGTGATCCCACTTCAGCTGCATTTTATAAAAATCCCCCATGGCATTGCATTGGCAAGAGCCTTTTCAAATCACTAGCGCTTAGAAATCGCTCCTAGTGGGTTTCTGGCCTTAGCCGTAGAAGAACAACAGTACACTGCCTTCCCAACCAGAGAAGTACACCAGTGACCATGTTTCTGGTGGAAACTGTGGGCCAGATTTATCAAAGCATTACTGACAGTTTTTCTCTTCTTAAACAGTTCTAACCAGCAGGAGAACTGTTCTGCATGTTAATAAGAAAATTCTTAAATCCTTCATAATAGTGGCAGTTTTTAGTTAGTTTGAATTTTTAAAGAAAAGTGCAAATCCATTCCTATACTGCCACAAATTAGGAAGTGCTTCATAGCACTTCTACACAGCTTGTGCAGTGCAGGCTAGATGTGATTTGTGAAGTGCTCCCCCTTGCTGAATCCTGTGAAGTTGTTCTGAGCTTAACCCTTCCAGTACTGGGCACTGATGCAATACAGCAGAGGTATTGGTTACCTCAGCAACAGCAATTTCCCTCACACACTGCACTGGCAGAGAGACCTTCCTAACTTGACCTATTTAAGAACAGTGTAAGGCCTGGAAAAGACTGGAAAGCACAAAATGCTATCGCAATCGCTAGCGATTTGTGATAGCGTATTGCAAGCGATTTTGAGAGAAATTTCCCTGCTCCTATACAATTAGGATGGAAAAGCTCCCAAAATGCTGCATGCCCTGCGATTGCGATTTGCTTAATCGCTATCGCTCCAGTGGAATCTGTCCCATCCATTTACATTAGCAGAGCGTTTAGGGAAATCGCTAGCGATTCAAAGCGCTCCCTAAACACTCACAAAAAGGCTCTAGTGGGTTCTAGGCCTAAGAAGGAGACTGCACTATTTGGAGATTTCTTGAGATGTCTGAGACAGTTCTGCACGGATTTCTAAAAACCTACCAATATTTTGTCTCAGGCTGCATTCACAGGGGGCGGTGCTTTGTGATGCGACGTTAAAGTCACAACGCAGCATTACAACATAAAGCAAAAAAAGGTGGTAACACTCATTAGCGCTGCATTACCGTCGCATGCAGTAAGTACAGTAAAGCATACAGGCAATGAAAAGTATGCTTCCCTGTATCCGGTAACGTGTGCGTTTAGAGGTAATGCACTGCTAGCAGTGTGTTACCATAACGCTGTTCATGGAAAGGATGGGAACAAGCACCACTAACAATAATACATAATAAGCAAAGGCCTAGGCATGCTATGAGCTAAGACAAGGTCACAAAAACCAAAAAGAGGAAAAAGTAGCCCTAAAAGCAGCACGCTAGAACTTTATTGTAAAAATCATCTTTATTGTAACATGGCGACGGGGGCGGGATGACGTCACCGCCGCCATGGACGTCGTGACGTCTAAGGGAGTCCCGATCCACCCCTCAGCGCTGCCTGGCACTGATTGGCCAGGCAGCGCACGGGGTCTGGGGGGGCGGCGCGGCGATAAGCGGTGATCTTGCGCGGAGCGGCGGCGATCGGAATGCACACGCAGCTAGCAAAGTGCTAGCTGCGTGTTGCAAAAAAAATTATGCAAATCGACCTAGCTGGGCCTGAGAAGTGCTTCATTTTTACAATAATTATGTATAAATGATTTAGTCAGTGTTTGCTCATTGTAAAATCTTTCCTCTCCCAAATTTACATTCTGACACTTATCACATGATGACATTTTTACTGCTGGCAGGTGATGTCACCGGAAGGAGATGCTACTTGCTTTTTTGGCAGTTGGAAACAGCTGTAAAAACAGCTGTTATTTCCCACAATGCAATGAGGGTCACTGATAGAAATATCATACTGTGGAAGGGGTTTTACCACAATATCAGCCATACAGCGCCCCCTGATGATCTGTTTGAGAAAAGGAAAAGATTTCTCATGGGAAAGGGGGCATCAGCTACCGATTGGGATGAAGTTCAATTCTTAATCACGGTTTCTTTTTAAGAGGAACTGTAGTCAAAATAACAGAATGCATAAAATCTTTTATTCTATTTATTACAATTTTAATTGATAAATTATTAAGATTATCAAGTCAGTGTTTGCCCAAAACACTTCCTAAAAACATACAGATAAGTTAACTGATTCCTCCCAAATTTGCCCCAAGTCTATAGACATAACAGTATGGGCTTGATTCACAAAGCGGTGCTAACAGTTAGCACGCTGTTGAAAAGCCCATTATCACGCCTAAACTCAGTTTAAGCGTGATAAAATAAACTCGCGCACAAAGTTTTGCACGTAAAGTTTTACTTTAACGTGTGCAAAGTTTACGCGCGCAACGCCATTAAACCCTATGCGCCATTTTGCGCGCACAAAACTTTGCGCACAAGTTTTTCCCTCAAAGCGGTGCTAACCTACTTAGTGCAACGCTTATCACGCCCAAAAGTCTTTAGGCATGCTAACTAGGTTAGCGCCACTTTGTGAATCAAGCCCTTATGTATGCTAGGGATTACATAGTGAGTGACATGGCTATGTACTCTGTAAAGTGCTGCAGAAGAGGTCAGTGCTATATAAATATACAATAATAATATGGTTGGACATTAGACTATGACTATGGTAGGATTATGCTGGATACACGCGGTGCATTCCCGCACTCGATGCGCCCGTCGATTCGCATCGACTCGATTATTTCCGAGCGCATTGCGATGATTGTTAGGTCGATTTACATGTAAAGTATGCCAAATCGACCTAACAATCCATCGCAATGCAAATCGGACATGTCGGAAATAATCGAGTCGACGCGAATCAACGGGCGCATCGAGTGCGAGAACGCACCGTGTGTATCCAGCATTAGATTGTGAGCTCCTCTGCGGACAGTCAGTGACATGACTATGTACTCTGTAATGTGCTGCAGAAGATGTCAGTGCTATATAAATACATGATAATAGAATGGTAGGACATTACACTATGACTATGGTAGAATTAGACTGTGACCTCCTCTGAGGACAGTCAGTGACATGACTATGTACTCTGTAAAGTGCTGCAGGAGATGTCACTGCTTATACATACACAATAATAATATGGTTGGACATTAGACAATGACTATGGTAGGGATTAGATTGTGAGCTCCTCTGAGGACAGTCAGTAACATGACTATATACTCTGTAAAGTGCTGCAGAAGATATCAGTGTTCTATAATGATGTAATATTTATAATAAGAACTGGAATGACACTTTCAGGGTTATAACTACGAAGAATAAAGCTAAAAGGTATTTGTAAAGGATGTGGACAGCTTCCAGACTGTTCTACCTCTGCTTCTGTTTGCCTTGCGACAGGGAAATTGAGTATATTACAGATTTATTCTAAAAATTCCTGAATTCCATTTTAGAGCCCTTAAAGGGACTCCGAGCAGTGCAGAAACTATGGAAAGATGCATATCATTTTAAAGCTCTCTTTCTCTTCTTTCCAATGATATATAAACTGCCGCCCTACGCCTTTTAGTTTTCGCTATTTTCGCGATTGAAATTGCCGCGGCCGCGATTTCAATTGCGAAAATAGAGAAAACTAAAAGGCGTAGGGCGACGATTTAGGTGTCCTCAGAAAGAGGAGAAAGAGAGCTTTAAAATGATATCCATCTTTTCATAGTTACATTGTATTACACAGGACGACACTTTCCCCAGTGTCAGCAGCTCCATTCAGCAGAATGGAGCTGCTGACTTTAGGAAAAAGTCGGCCTGTGTAATACAAGTAACTATGGAAAGATGGATATCATTTTAAAGCTCTCTTTCTCCTCTTTCTGGCGACACCTAAATCGTCGCCCTACGCCTTTTAGTTTTCTCTATTTTCGCGATTGAAATTTCAATCGCGGCAATTTCAATCGCGAAAATAGCGAAAACTAAACGGTGTACGGAGGCGGTTTATATATCATTGGAAAGAGGAGAAAGAGAGATTTAAAATGATATGCATCTTTCCATAGTTTCTGCACTGCTCGGAGTCCCTTTAACCAATCACCATAGCCCAATGTCCACAGAGCTCAGAAAACCCGAATCTACAGATCAACTGTTCTGTCATCCTCTGATGTCCATACCTCCAGAGTTACTGACCCAGACTCAGTCTACAGATCAGCAGTTCTGTCATCCTCTGATGTCCATACTTCCAGAGTTACTGACCCAGACTCAGTCTACAGATCAGCTGTTCTGTCATCCTCTGATGTCCATACTTCCAGAGTTACTGACCCAGACTCAGTCTACAGATCAGCAGTTCTGTCATCCTCTGATGTCCATACTTCCAGAGTTACTGACCCAGACTCAGTCTACAGATCAGCTGTTCTGTCATCCTCTGATGTCCATACTTCCAAAGTTACTGACCCAGACTCAGTCTACAGATCAGCAGTTCTGTCATCCTCTGATGTCCATACTTCCAGAGTTACTGACCCAGACTCAGTCTACAGATCAGCAGTTCTGTCATCCTCTGATGTCCATACTTCCAGAGTTACTGACCCAGACTCAGTCTACAGATCAGCTGTTCTGTCATCCTCTGATGTCCATACTTCCAGAGTTACTGACCCAGACTCAGTCTACAGATCAGCAGTTCTGTCATCCTCTGATGTCCATACTTCCAGAGTTACTGACCCAGACTCAGTCTACAGATCAGCTGTTCTGTCATCCTCTGATGTCCATACTTCCAAAGTTACTGACCCAGACTCAGTCTACAGATCAGCAGTTCTGTCATCCTCTGATGTCCATACTTCCAGAGTTACTGACCCAGACTCAGTCTACAGATCAGCAGTTCTGTCATCCTCTGATGTCCATACTTCCAGAGTTACTGACCCAGACTCAGTCTACAGATCAGCAGTTCTGTCATCCTCTGATGTCCATACTTCCAGAGTTACTGACCCAGACTCAGTCTACAGATCAGCTGTTCTGTCATCCTCTGATGTCCATACTTCCAAAGTTACTGACCCAGACTCAGTCTACAGATCAGCAGTTCTGTCATCCTCTGATGTCCATACTTCCAGAGTTACTGACCCAGACTCAGTCTACAGATCAGCTGTTCTGTCATCCTCTGATGTCCATACTTCCAGAGTTACTGACCGAGACTCAGTCTACAGATCAGCTGTACTGACATCCTCTGATGTCCATACTTCCAGAGTTACTCACCCAGCCTCAGTCTACAGATCAGCTGTTCTGTCATCCTCTGATGTCCATACTTCCAGAGTTACTGACCGAGACTCAGTCTACAGATCAGCTGTTCTGTCGTCCTCTGATGTCCATACTTCCAGAGTTACTGACCCAGCCTCAGTCTACAGATCAGCTGTTCTGTCATCCTCTGATGTCCATACCTCCAGAGTTACTGACCCAGCCTCAGTCTACAGATCAGCTGTACTGACATCCTCTGATGTCCATACTTCCAGAGTTACTGACCCAGCCTCAGTCTACAGATCAGCTGTTCTGTCATCCTCTGATGTCCATACTTCCAGAGTTACTGACGCAGACTCAGTCTACAGATCAGCTGTACTGACATCCTCTGATGTCCATACTTCCAGAGTTACTGACCCAGACTCAGTCTACAGATCAGTTGTTCTGACATCCTCTGATGTTCATACTTCCAGAGTTACTGACGCAGACTCAGTTTACAGATCAGCTGTTCTGACATCCTCTGATGTCCAACTCTAAGGGCTGGAACCCACAAGAGCGTTTTTTTGAGCATTTTGGCAGCGTTGCGATACGCTAGCGTTTTGCCAAAACGCTCAGCTGATGTTAAGGGATGGGGCAACTTCCACAGGAGCGTTTGCGTTTCAAAGAAACGCAAACGCAGGACCTGCAGCATTTTGGGAGCGTTAGCGCTTCAATGTAAAGTATTGAAACGCTAGCAGAAACGCTCAGCAAAACCTAAACTGAGCGGTTTTGCTAGCGTTTTGCGGTTCAGCACACTGTAACAAAATTAAAAATAATTCACAGGACCAATCAGGATAAAAACGCGAAACGCAAAACGCTACACAACCGCTGAGCAAAAAAATACACTGTTGCAAAACGCGACCGAAAACGCGCATGAATCCGCTTGCAAACCGCTCAGACAAAACGCTAGCGGTTGCGTTTGCGGATTTCAGTGGGTTCCAGGCCTAAAGGCTGGAATCCACAGGAGCGCTTTTAGCAGCGTTTTGGCAGCGTTGCGATACGCTAGCACTTTGCCAAAACGCTCAGCTGATGTTAATGGATGGGGCAACTTCCACAGGAGCGTTTGCGTTTCCCAGAAACGCAAATGCAGGACGTGCAGCATTTTTGGAGCGTTAGCGCTTCAATGTAAAGTATTGAAACGCTAGCGGAAACGCTCAGCAAAACCTAAACTGAGCGGTTTTGCTAGCGTTTTGCGGTTCAGCACACTGTAACAAAATTAAAAATAATTCACAGGACCAGTCAGGATAAAAACGCAAAACGCTACTCAACCGCTGAGCAAAAAAATACAATGTTGCAAAACGCGACCTCAAACGCGCATGAATCCGCTTGCAAACCGCTCAGACAAAACTCTAGCGGTAGCGTTTCGCGTTTGCTGTTTTCAGTGGGTTCCAGGCCTAAAAGCTGAAAAAAATCCTTTTTGTAGCTCCACTTGCTGCAGCTGTGAGCCTAGCCATACAGGCTTAAAAGGGACCTGACGTGAGAGACATATGGAGACTGCCATATTTTTTTTTTCCTTTTATACAATACCAGTTGCCTGGCTGTCCTGGTGATCTCTTTGGCTGCAGTAGCATTGGAATCACACACCTGAAACAAGCATGTGGCTGATCCAGCCTGACGTCAGTCAGAAACATCTGACCTGCATGCTTCATCGGGGTCTATATCTAAAAGTATTAGAGGCAGAGAAGCAGCAGGACAGCAAACCAATGTGCATTGTTTATAAGGAAATAAATGTCAGCCTCCATATACCTCTCACTTCAGGTGTGTTGTTAAAGGAGTCATCAAGCAAAAAACTATCCCCCTGCTGTACTTACACGGGGTTTCCTCAGCCCCTTGCAGACGACATGTCCCACACAGCATCTGCACTCTCCGCCGGTGCAAAGTCCGACCTCCTCTGCTGCACCTGCGCGGGTGCCGCTGTCAATCAAGTCCACATTGTCCGTAGTTTACTGCGCAGGCATGGTGTGCAGTAGTTCTGCGTCTGCACAGTACACTCTAGACAATGTGGACTTCATTGACAGCGGCGCCCGTGCAGGCGCAGTAGAGGACGGCCTCAAGGTCGGCCTATGCACTGGCAGGGACCCCGGGCCGGCGGCTGCGAGCAGAGATGCTGCGTGGGACATGTCGGCTGCAAGGGGCTGGGGGAAACCCCGGGTAAGTAGAGCGGGGCGGAGAGTTTTTTGCTTGATGACTCCTTTAAAGTGAGTGTTTACCATTTTAAAAATAAAAAAGTCGGATACTCACCTAAGGAGAGGGAAGGCTCGGTCCTAATGAGCCTTCCCTCTCCTCTCCCGGTGACCGGTCCCGCGCAGGATCCCCCGTGGCAGTATTCGACCAGTTCGGTCAAATACTGCCACTTCCGCATGCCGAAGGGAGCTTTCGGAGGTCTTCGGGAGCACTCGGGCTCCCGATGACACGGCCGCTCCATACTACGCATGCGCGAGCGCCCTCTATGACGCACTCGCGCGTGCGTAGTATGCAGCGGCCCGTCTTCGGAAGCCCGAGTGCTCCCGATGACCTCCGAAGTCCCTGCGGTGGCGGACGCGAACGGGGGAGCCAGCGCAGCACCGAGGGCACCGGGAGAGGAGAGGGAAGGCTCATTAGGACCGAGCCTTCCCTCTCCTTAGGTGAGAATCTGACTTTTTTATTTTTAAAATGGTAAACACTGGCTTTAAGTATGTGGCCAACTAGCCCAGATAGGAATCAGCATCCCCCACACAGCACCGCCATACAATAGTAACCACAGCCCAACAATACATTGAAGCCAAAATACAATCCCAAATATTCTCATCTTCCTGTTCCTCTGCTGGTATTACAACAAAATATCCTCCACCTCTCTTTGACTAGTATTAAAAGACTTTTGTCACACATCTATTACAGATGGCCATAATGTTTCATACATGTTTCAGCCAAACCGGATGATCTTGCAGTTTTCTTGTTAAAAATTTCTAAGGATAAAAATCTAATTTTCTAAATTATTTGGGAATCTGTACTCTAAAATTTTTACAGCAAAAAGCATACCATTCTATTCATTATGGTCTCCTGGGCCCCTCTGTGCTTTTTCTGCCACTCTCTGCTGCAATCCTGGCTTGTAATTGCCAGTTTTAGGCAGTGTTTACAAACAAACTAACCAGCTTGTGATAGGCTCACATAAGCAGAGTGTGTGAGTCATACAGAGCCTGCAGGGGGCCTGGAGAGGGTATGTATAGCTTCTATCCAATCACAAGCAGCCCTGCACATTCCACACATTCCAGCCTTAGTCCGACAGAGCCTTCAGAAGAGAGACGATTAGATCATATAACAGAGATAACACAGCTACTGTGCAATTAGGAAAGGCTGCAGTAAGCCACAGCACATTAGAACAGGCAAAGGAACTTATAGGATAGAAGAACTAAGGCTGAAAATTTTGTTACAGAGTCTCTTTAAAGGACAACTAAAGTGAGAGGTATATGGAGGTTGCAATATGTATTTCCTTTCACACAATACCAGTTGCCTGGCATCCCCCTCTCCTCTATTTGGCTGCAGTAGTGTCTGATTCACACCAGAAACAAGCATGCAGCTAATCTTGTCAGCTCTGACAATAATGTCAGAAACACCTGATCTGCTGCATGCTTGTTCCGGGTCTACTGCTAAAAGTATTACAGGCAGAGGATCAGCAGGACAGCCAGGCAACTGGTATTTTTTAAAGTGGACCTGAACTCTTGCACAGGACAGAAGGAAAACAGAGAGAAATACACCCTGTATGTATTTAGAGAGAAGAGCCTATCTAATTCCCCCTCATCTTCAAGTAATAAGTGTAATTTGATCTCTCAGCTGTGTCAGCACAGAAATCAGTCAGAAATACTTCCTCAGCAGATACAGCTAACATGTAAACACAGGATGTTAACCCTCTGTCTGTTTCCATGAAAGCACAAGTTGTGATTTGCTGTCTCAGCTATGTCAGCTGACTACCTCGGCAGAGCAGCTAATTTGTAATCGCAGAATGGTAACCCTATGTCTGCTTCCATGAAAGCAGGAAGTAGACACACTGCAGATTTCTTGAAGGATTTGTATCAGCAGCAACAACGAAATGTTTTTCTTTAAAGGTTATTATGCTGTTGCTTTTCTTTTAAAGCAGAGAGGAAGTTATGAGTTTAGGTCCGCTTTAAGGCCCCTTTCAGGTGGACGGCTGAACTGCGTGCTTGTTTACGTTCAGTGTCTGGTCTGCCACCCACAAGAGCCAATCGGGTGCAATTAAAATGCAGCTGAATGGCAGCTTTTGCGGCTGGATAGTGTAGTGGTTAAGGGCTCTGCCTCTGACACAGGAGACCAGGGTTTGAATCTCGGCTCTGCCTGTTCTGTAAGCCAGCACCTATTCAGTAGGAGACCTTGGGCCAGTCTCTCTAACACTGCTACTTCCTATAGAGCGCGTCCTAGTGGCTGCAGCTCTGGCGCTTTGAGTCCGCCAGGAGAAAAGCGCGATATAAATGTTCTGTGTTTGTTTTGTTTGTATTGTTTGCTTTTGTAAAAGTATGCGTGTCAACGTCAGGCACGTGGTGGTGTTACAACGCGGCTAAAACTGCAACATGACATGTCTGAGCCTGGCTGTGTTTGCACTCAGGTGTGACTCCATAGGGGGTGGGGGTGCCTGTCCAGCGGAGGTACCGAGTGCTCATAAGCGCCCGGCTGATACAGGAGAGCAGCTGACAGGTGCTCAGCTGCCCATATGGAAGATCCCTTACTGTTATCTCAGACAGCAGAAGGACAGCCCCCCCCCCCAGTGTAGCACAAGGCTGCCTGTGTGTCAGCGTATGTGTGTGACACGGCCAGCTGTGTTTATTGGCGACGCTTAGCTGGGTGCATTGTGTGTCAGCCTTCAACTGACACTATTCTACCACTGTCTGCCTGTGCATGACTGCTGCACGCCAGCTGCTGTGGGATTACAAGTCCCAGCTTGTCTTGTTGTGACAAAGACACACAGAGGTGTGTAGTACAACCAGCGGCGTGCTGAGTGCGGGGGTGTAACACTGAGGCCCGCCGTCATCTCAGTAAGCTGTGTGTAATAATATACTGGCGGAGTGTGTACCTTAAAGGCCCCCTGAACAGAGAGGGGTTTGATTGTCCTAGGTGCCGTTATGTGAATGGTGCTGTGACATACGTCACAGCTCCATTCTGTCAGTCCAGTGTCCCCAGGGGTCCGCGTCCTAGTCAGACGAAACCTTCAACTGACAAAAATGTTGGGAAGGAAATGGCAGTTATACTCCCTAGAAACGCCCTCGAACACACCCCCTTGTACTGCCGAAATTAGCAACCTGTAAAAAAAAAAATCCACAGCATAATTCACCTACTCCGGGTTCCCTCCGCTGCCTTTTACGCCCTGTCAGCAATCTTGTTCCCCCGCCGCCGTGTCCTCTCGTACCTGCCGGCATTTTCACCGTTATGGCGCTGACCAGGAAGTACTTCAGATGGCATAGCGGTGAAAATGCCGGCAGATACGAGAATAACACTGCGGCGGGGGAACAAGAGAGCTGACAGGACGTAAAAGGCAGTGAAGGAAACCTGAAATCGGTGAGTTACGCGATGGATTTTTTTTTTTTTTTTTTTTTTTACAGGTGC
Source organism: Hyperolius riggenbachi (assembly GCF_040937935.1). Lineage (NCBI taxonomy): Eukaryota > Metazoa > Chordata > Amphibia > Anura > Hyperoliidae > Hyperolius > Hyperolius riggenbachi. The sequence continues at coordinate 43,186,681 of NC_090648.1, forward strand.
TAAAATTACACAGTACAGGATTACTTTAAGATGGCCATTAATGATACAATTTGCTGAGCGATCGTTTACGATCGATTTTTTGTCTGAACAATTGGAAACGATTGTTTGGGACCATTAATGGACAAAAAAACTCTTAACCAATCCGATCAGATTAACGGGATCGATCCAAAAATCGGAACGATTTCATTAATCTGATCGGATTGGTTAAGATATTTATTTTCTCCATTAGTGGTGACAAACGATCATTTCCGATCGTTCATACAAAAAAAAAAAAAAAAAAAAACTGTTCATAAACGATCGTTCAGCAAATTGTATGGTTAGTGGCCACTTTTAGGGCTGTCTCACACTGCATGTGATTTTCCACGTTTGCAATTGTTGGCAACTAAAATTTAAGGTCACCGGGTCGGGCCTATAATGTAACTCACGTTGGGACGTTCATCTTAGTGCGACACAATAAGATCTGACCGCAAAAACTCGTCCTGCTACATTTTTCGACATTCATTTGTGTAGGAAGTAAAGGAGGGTAGGAAAAGCGCTCATCACAACAGCCTGTTTCACACCGAAAATCAGCCCTTGTGCAATTTTCCTGCGAACCATAACATGATGAATAAAATTGTTTACAATATTTATTTATAGTTTATTTAGTCACTGTTTGCGCATTGTAAAATCTCTCCTTTCCCTGATTTACATTCTGAAATGTATCACTGGTGGTGACATCTTTAGTCCTGCCAGGTGATCTGTACGGAAAGTTCGTTACTGAGAGCTCTATGCACAGAAAGAGATACTGCTTGCTCGGCAGTTGAGAAAAAGCCGTTATTTCCCACAATGCAAAGAGGTTCGCAGACAGCAAACTGTCAGGACCAGGGTCATGACATCACACTGTGGGAGGGGTTTCACCACAATATCAGCCCCACAGTCCTCCCTGATGATCTATTTGAGAAAAGGTAAAGATTTCTTGTAGGAAAGCAGGGCTGTGGAGTCGGAGTCTGGAAAAAATGCACCGACTCCGACTCCTAATGAATTTAAACTGTTATTAAAATAGAAAATATGATAAAAATGTTCTATTTCTCAGATAATAGTCGTCATAAATAATTTATACATACAGTAATAGCTGTGCTTAGTTCACAAAAATGAAATAAACCAATCAAAATTAGTTACTTGTGCTGCTTCAATAAAGCAGTCCCCGTATTTTTAAAGTCAGATATACATATCTGATTGTGACTGTATATATGATGTGTACACAGGAATCTCTTATATATACTAAATAACATCTATGCTGTAAGAATAAAGGCTGATGTGTAGCTGTGTCACTAATAGAGAGGGTCAATGAGATGGAAATAATTCTGCATTGATGCAAATGTATGCACTCCCTTTGCTGATGAAATCAAATAATTTGATAGGTTGTTAAAATTTGGTTTGGTGACTACGAATTAAAGGGTACCTGAGAAGGATGAAAAGAAAAGCTTTATACATACCTGGGGCTTCTTCCAGCCCCCTTCAGGCTAATCAGTCCCTCGCTGTCCTCCACCACCTGGATCTTCTGCTATGAGTCCTGGTAATTCAGCCAGTCAGCACAGTCCGGCCGCATGCCGCTCCCACAGCCAGGAACATTCTGCACCTGCACAATAGTGCTGTGTAGTACTCTCCCGGCGGCGGAGTGTGTGCATGTGCACTACGCCAGACTGGCTCAAGTACCTGGACTCATAGCAGAAAATCCAGGTGGTGGAGGAGGACAACGAGGGACTGATTAGCCTGAAGGGGGCTGGAGGAAGCCCCAGGTATGTATAAAACTTTAATTTCATCTGTCTCAGGTTTACTTTGTTACACAGTAGTACTATACTCTACATATGCACTCCCCACAGAGCTGCAGGGAATCCACTGAGAATGTTGTGCACATTGAACACAGAGGTGTTGTCTGTCACCCATAAACCTTGTTCAGATTGTGCATGAAGAATGCGTAATAGAGGAAGAATCTCCTCATTCCCCTGCAGAGTACCTGCACATCATTCTTACATGTACCCACAGTCACATTGCCTAGGGCCTGATAGATGTTCAGATGTGTAATAGAGGAAGAATCTCCACATTCCCCTGCAGAGTACCTGCACATCACTGTTACATGTACCCACAGTTACATTGCCTAGGGCCTGATAGATGTTCTTTATTCCGGTCTGTACCTTTTACAAGTACTCTTACCAAGGACTAGTTTTAGTCTATGACTAAAGGGAATAAATATGGCAGTCTCCATATCCTTCTCACTTCAGTTGTCTTTTAAAATTCCTAAGCGTTGGCAGTTAAGAGACAAATTTCATGTTACATACTTTCATCAACAAGATTGTAATATGCAAATTAGAGGAGTCAGAGTCGAGGAGTCGGAGTTGGAGTCGGTGGAATCCTAAACTAAGGAGTCGGAGTCGGTGGATTTTTGTACCGACTCCACAGCCCTGTAGGAAAGTATCAGATACTGATTGGGATGAAGTCCGATCCTGGGTTATTGACAACATTACTTGGCCCAATTTAAAGCTGCTTACAATTTATATTAAATTTGCATGCAAGACAGAATTATTTGCATCCCAATAACCATTTGTAATTTTATATAACACAAGCAGTCAGTGCTATATAAATGTATATAGTGTTTAGATTGTGAGCTCCTCTGAGGACAGTCAGTGACATGACTATGTACTCTGTAAAGTGCTGCAGAAGATGTCAGCGCTATATAAATACATAATAATAATATGGTAGGACATTACACTATGACTATGGTAGGGATTAGATTGTGAGCTCCTCTGAGGACAGTCAGTGACATGGCTATGTACTCTGTAAAGTGCTGCAGAGGATGTCAGTGTTATATAAATCCTGCTAATATTATAAATAGGAAAGTTTGGATGTTTGTTACGCAAATCACGCAGCAATGGCTGAACGGATTTGAATGAAATTCGGCACACACATAGTACATTACCTGGAATAAATTATAGGATACTTTTTATTCCCATAACCAAAAAGGGGGCGGAGACAAATACAAATTTCACTGGAAAATGTAAACTGCAGCTATTCTTACACTGTTAATGGTAGGGTTCTCAAACTTTGCACAGTTGGTCGTTGGGTGACTGGGATTAATATTCAGAAAAGTGGGTGAAGCCTACAAAAGCCAATCAAAATTCACCTATTGATTTTCAGGGGAATATTTAATTGCTGCCATTCTTGCACTGTTAATGGTACAAGCCTCAGACCTGGTACAGTTGGTCATTGGGTGACTGGGGTTAAAAATTCAGAAAAGAGGTGGAGCCACAAACAGCCAATCAGATTTGTTTCATTTCAATGCAAATTATTCATGCCAAAGACCACAAATCTCACAAACGTGGTCATTGAGTAATTGTGTGTGAGGGTTAGAAAAGGTGGCAGCAGCCAACACCAGCCAAATACATACCCGGGAAACGTCAGGACATCAGTGGGCAGAGAATGCTACAAATTTCACAGGAAAAATGTAAACTGCAGCCATTCTTACATTGTCAATGGTAGAGTTCTCAATCTTTGCACAGTTGGTGATTGGGTAACTGGAATTAATATTCAGAAAAGTGGGTGGAGACTACAAAAGCCCATCAAAATTCACCCATTGATTTTCAAAGGGAAATATTTCATTGCTGCCATTCTTGCACTGTAATGGCACAAACCTCAAATCTGGTACAGTTGGCCTTTTGGTGACTGGGGTTCAAATTCAGAAAAGGGGGTGGAGTTATAGCCAATTAGATTTATTTAATTTCAATGCAAATCATTGATGCCAAAGACCGCAAAGTTTACAAACTAGGTCATTGAGTGTTAGGATTAGAAAAAGTGGGCAGAGCCAACACCAGCCAAATACATACCCGGGCAACCAGCTAGTACAAAACAATAAAATGGTAAGACACTGGACTATAATTATGGTAGGGATTAGACTATGATCTCCTCAGAGAACAGTCAGTGGCATGGCTATGTACTCTGTAAAGTGCTGCAGAAGATGTCAGTGCTATATAAATACATAATAATATGGTAGGACATTAGACTATGACTATGGTAGGATTAGATTGTGAGCTCCTCTGAGGACAGTCAGTGACATGACTATGTACTCTGTAAAGTGCTGCAGAGGATGTCAGTGCTATATAAATACATAATAATATGGTAGGACATTAGACTATGACTATGGTAGGATTAGATTGTGAGCTCCTCTGAGGACAGTCAGTGACATGACTATGTATTTTGTAAAGTGCTGCAGAAGATGTCAGTGCTATGTAAATGCACAATAATAATAATATGGTAGGACATTACACTATGACAGGGATTAAATGGTGACCTCCTCTGAGGACAGTCAGTGACATGGCTATGTACTCTGTAAAGTGCTGCAGAAGATGTCAGCGCTATATAAATACATAATAATAGTATGGTAGGACATTAGACTATGACTATGGTAAGATTAGATTGTGAGCTCCTCTGAGGACAGTCAGTGACATGGCTATGTACTCTGTAAAGTGCTGCAGAAGATGTCAGCGCTATATAAATACATAATAATAGTATGGTAGGACATTAGACTATGACTATGGTAGTATTAGATTGTGAGCTCCTCTGAGGGCAGTCAGTGACATGACTATGTACTCTGTGAAGTGCTGCAGAAAAGGTCAGTGCTATATAAATACATAATAATAGTATGGTAGGACAATAGACTATGACTATGGTAAGATTAGATTGTGAGCTCCTCTGAGGACAGTCAGTGACATGACTATGTACTCTGTAAAGTGCTGCAAAAGATGTCAATGCTTTATAAATACATAATAATACTATAGTAGGACAATACACTTTGACTATGGAAGGGATTAGATTGTGTGTTCCTCTAAGGGCAGGCAGCACTATATAAATACATAATACAGTAACAACACAATGTATGTAGGACACAGTATGTGTGGGTGATTATCCAGTGTGTTGGTCTCAGGGTGAGTGACCCCAGCATAACTGGAAGATATATGCAGCTAACCTGTAAATACCACTAGATATAATACATATATACATACATTGGTGTGACACCAGCGTACAGCAGAGTAATAAATGCACACATCTGCCTGTGTGACACCACTACAAGAAGTATTCCCCATTTCCACGTATACATTGATTCCCATCCCAAGGGTGTTATACTAAATCACATTCCAGGCTGCAGTGAGTAGTGTGACAGCACCCCAGCCATCGGTGTCATCCCAGCACCCCTCTGACAGCAGCCTATCGCAGTGTGTGGTATGGTGCTGGTTCAAATCATTAGTTCCCTACAGGGGCGGTTGTTAGTTGCCCACTGGGGGGGGGTTAATAGTTCCCTCTGAGGGGGGGGAGGATTAGTTGCCCAGCAGAGGAGGGTTCTGTGTGGGAATAGGTGTAGGTCGGGTTGCATTTTCTGATACTATTAGCTTTAAGTCAATGCTTAGGTTACACTTTCTGATACTAATACCTATAAATTATTGCAACCGGTTGCAAAAACTCTCACCACAATGGCCTGTGTATACGGCTGCGGGGCCGCGGCGGCCCTGAGCTATGCACAATGCTGGTTCCGGGGAGCCATCTTCCAGCATGTGAGTAACACTAGCCTCCATCTGGACAGAGCGAGGCAGAGACACTCCACCTAGCTGCAGTCTGCAATGCACACGGCTGGATCCGCCGGCCATGTTTCTGTGTCCCTGTGCCTTGCTGGAGCCGCAGTGATGCATCGTACAGCCTGTGACAGCAGCAGCCACAATCCTCTGAGCTGTATCTGTGCCTCCCTCCCCCTCCTGGTGCATTCACACAGCCTGCCTTTATCCAGTGTGTGACAATAGGCTGAGTCCATCTGTGCTGCCTGTCTCCCTCCCAGCCCTGGATGTCACATTACCGTGTAACACTAGCCTCCTATCTGCAATGCTCAATCCTTGCCTGGGCTGCCTCTGTCTGCCCCCATCTCCCTGTGTGTGGCGTACCTCCCAGCCCTGGCCTCCTGGATGTCACGTTACAGTGTTTGTGTGTGACAGCAGCCTCCAGATGGGTGTAGTGTGAGTGTGATCTGCAATGCACAACTCTGGCCCCCGTATGGCAGATGTCGGTGTGCTTCCATCTCAGTACAATACCAGGTCCTGTGTGATACAAGCCCTGAATACCAGCATATGCCTCTCCATGTAACAGCGCAATACAAGATCTTCAGCTGGCATATATGGGAACATGGGAACATGTGGCACCACTCCCATCACGGAGTAAATACCTGCCACCCTCAAAGTGCAATACAAGCCCTAGAAGTCAGATCCTAGTATATGTACCTCCATGCAATGGCCCAGGTGCAATACAAGGTCTTCAGCTTGTATACTGGGGAATGTGTTACACCATTCCCGCGAGGGAGTAAAGACCTGACATACAAGGCCTAGATGCCACATCCAAGTATATATATCTCCGTCTAATGGCCAAGGTGCAATACAGGCCCTAAATGCCAAATATTAATGGCCCAGGTGCAATACAAGATGCCAGGTACTAGTATATATACCTCCATCTAATGGCCCAGGTGCAATACAAGATGCCAGGTACTAGTATATTTACCTCCATCTAATGGCCCAGGTGCAATACAGGCCCTAGATGCCAAATATTAATGGCCCAGGTGCAATACAAGCCCTAGATGCCAGGTACTAGTATATATACCTCCATCTAAGGGCCCAGGTGCAATACAAGCCCTAGATGCCAGGTACTAGTATATATACCTCCATCTAAGGGCCCAGGTGCAATACAAGCCCTAGATGCCAGGTCTCAGTATATATACCTCCATCTAAGGGCCCAGGTGCAATACAGGCCCTAGATGCCAGGTCTCAGTATATATACCTCCATCTAAGGGCCCAGGTGCAATACAGGCCCTAGATGCCAGGTACTAGTATATATACCTCCATCTAAGGGCCCAGGTGCAATACAGGTCCTAGATGCCAGGTACTAGTATATATACCTCCATCTAAGGGCCCAGGTGCAATACAAGCCCTAGATGCCAGGTCTCAGTATATATACCTCCATCTAAGGGCCCAGGTGCAATACAGGCCCTAGATGCCAGGTCTCAGTATATATACCTCCATCTAAGGGCCCAGGTGCAATACAGGCCCTAGATGCCAGGTACTAGTATATATACCTCCATCTAAGGGCCCAGGTGCAATACAGGTCCTAGATGCCAGGTACTAGTATATATACCTCCATCTAAGGGCCCAGGTGCAATACAGGCCCTAGATGCCAGGTACTAGTATATATACCTCCATCTAATGGCCATGGGGCAACACAAGGTCTCGGCTGCCATATTGCTGAGTGTCTGACATCCGTCCCACCAGGGTGACGTGTGGGGGTCAGTTCTTCCCCCTTGGATGTCAGATCTAATACCCCATCCGCATGTGACCCCTGGCACCCATGTCATGTGTCATCTGTAGGGGACAGTTCTAGCCCCCCTGGATGTCAGATCTTCTTCCCCTACCCTGGATGTCAGATCTAATACCCCATCTGCCTGTGACCCCTGGCACCCATGTCATGTGTCATCTGTAGGGGTCAGTTCTAGCCCCCCTGGATGTCAGATCTTCTTCCCCTACCCTGGATGTCAGATCTTCTTCCCCTACCCTGGATGTCAGATCTAATACCCCACCTGCCTGTGACCCCTGGCACCCATGTCATGTGTCATCTGTAGGGGACAGTTCTAGCCCCCCTGGATGTCAGATCTTCTTTCCCTACCCTGGATGTCAGATCTAATACCCCATCTGCCTGTGACCCCTGGCACCCATGTCATGTGTCATCTGTAGGGGTCAGTTCTAGCCCCCCTGGATGTCAGATCTTCTTCCCCTACCCTGGATGTCAGATCTTCTTCCCCTACCCTGGATGTCAGATCTAATACCCCACCTGCCTGTGACCCCTGGCACCCATGTCATGTGTCATCTGTAGGGGACAGTTCTAGCCCCCTGGATGTCAGATCTTCTTCCTCTACCCTGGATGTCAGATCTAATATCCCATCTGCCTGTGACCCCTGGCACCCATGTCATGTGTCATCTGTAGGGGACAGTTCTAGCCCCCCTGGATGTCAGATCTTCTTCTCCCCCTTGGATGTCAGATCTAATATCCCATCCGCATGTGACCCCTGGCACCCATGTCATGTGTCATCTGTAGGGGACAGTTCTAGCCCCCTGGATGTCAGATCTTCTTCCCCTACCCTCGGATGTCAGATCTAATACTCCATCTGCCTGTGACCCCTGGCACCCATGTCATGTGTCATCTGTAGGGGTAAGTTCTAGCCCCCCTGGATGTCAGATCTTCTTCTCCCCCTTGGATGTCAGATCTAATATCCCATCCGCATGTGACCCCTGCACCCATGTCATGTGTCATCTGTAGGGGACAGTTCTAGCCCCCTGGATGTCAGATCTTCTTCCCCTACCCTCGGATGTCAGATCTAATACTTCATCTGCCTGTGACCCCTGGCACCCATGTCATGTGTCATCTGTAGGGGTCAGTTCTAGCCCCCCTGGATGTCAGATCTCATACCCCATCTACTGTGACTTTTGGCCATGGAGCAGCAGCCCACCCTGGCAACCATCATGTGTCATCTGTAGGGGCCAGTTCTAGCCCGTACCCCCCAACCCCCCTTGGATGTCAGATCTAATACCCCATCTGCCTGTGACCCTGGCAGCCATGTCATGTGTCATCTGCGGGGGTCAGTTCTCCCCCCCCCCCCCCGGATCTCATAGCCCATCTGCCTGTGACTATTGGCCATGGAGCAGCAGCCCACCCTGGCAGCCATGTCATGTGTGACATCAGCCCCAGCCTCTGCAGCAAGGTGCAATGCACAACCCCAGCCCAGGAGGCCATCTTCCAGCATCTCACCACCACCCCTCAGCAGATGCTCTGGGCATGGAGATCTGTGGATCTGCCCGTGTGTCTGGGAGGCTGCAGATCTGTGGGGTGGGTGAGGGGGGCACCCGGGTGGGGGGTCCTCACAGAGGGAGGGGGGGAACACTCACATCTTGCAGGGCGCTGTTCAGTCTCTGGTGCTGCTGCGGCTCCTTCTTCTTCTCCAGCCTCTGACAAAAGATGGCTCTGAATGACGTCACTGACATCCGGGGCCTGGGATGTGTGGAGAAGGGAGGGAGGGGATGCTGGGTGGGGGAGGGGGAGGGCTCTGCTCTCTCCTCTCATCTATATATATGTATTATTTATATACAGATGTCACTGAAAGGCTGTGTTTATATCTGTAGACACATCCAGAGGTGCTCTAGCTGGATACACAGCCTGATTCCTGGCAGGGGGGATGCTGGATGGGATGGATGGATGATGGGATCAGGGAATGATTAGCTCATCTGCTGCTGTGTATGGGGGGTCCAGGCAGGGGGGGGCACCATCACTCACAAATAATGGCAGTCAGGCCCTAGCAGTCAGTAGCAGGGACATTAGCTGTTGCCTATGGTGATGGTGCCAGTCTCTCCACATAAACACACATACAGTAAATAACCCCTGGCCATACATTAGTGGGTATCCTCATTTAAGGCCCGTATCCACAATGCGATTTTCACAGCGATTTTTTTTCCACAACTTATCTATTCCGCTATCTCGGACGTGGGTACAGGCATGCGATTAAACGAACGATGTTTGTCGTCATTTGGAGATAACGACCTTCACCAAGGATCAGATTAAAGGTGGCCACTAACTGTCCAATTTCTAGCGAAAAATCGTTCGAGCGATCAGAAATTCTGATCGGATTGGTTGTAAACAATCTCCATTGGTGGACACAATCAATTGTGAACAAATGAAAAAAAATGTCGTCCGAATGAATTTTAGTCAAACCAAAATTTGGATTTTCTTGTTGGTTGTGATAGATAGGAAGCAAAGATTAGTTTGTTGATGGTGTAGTAAAGGATGTATTACAATATTTCACTTACGATCAGAATTTCTGATCGCTCGAACAATTTTTTGCTAGAAATTGGATCATTAGTGGCCCAGAACAACTCCCACAAAAAGTACTGCGATCGATTGACCCCACGCTCGTTGTGCGACATTGCATGCTCCTCCTGCAGGTAAGATGGGTTGGGAAACATCGTTTGTCGGGAGGCGTCACTGTGAGGCTCCCCGATCGATCTTCAGGTAAGGATTGACCTTTAGGGGCGGTTCAAACGGGATCCTCCGCCTCACACATTGAGATGAATGGCAGCATATCATTATTATTATTAAATGTATTCATAAAGGGCCAACTTATTACGCAGCGCTGCAGAATAAATAAGGTTACAGACAACGAAACAGAACCCCTGAATACATGATTAGGCATCCCTGTAGAACAGGGGTCTCAAACTTGCGTCCCGCGGGCCATTTGCGGCCCTCGGTACAATATTTTGTGGCCGTCACCGGCAAAAGAGACATGGAAGCGAACTATTTTACCTTATAGTTCGCTTCAGTGCTCCCAAGTAATCCGCCGCATCCCCGCCGCTAAACGAGGGCTGCAGAGCCCCCAAATCCCCCCGGGCAAACATCCACGACTGCGCTGAGGGGCAGAGCTTCCAGCTGTAGCTCTGCCCCTCCTGACATCAATCGCCGCCTCTCCCCGCCCCTCTCTGTGAAGAAAGAGTGAGAGGGGCGGGCAGAGTCGGCGATCCGCTGCGATTGACGTCAGGAGGGGCGGAGCTGAAGCTCAAAGCTCTGCCCCTTCCAGGAAATGCCGGCGGATTGCACCCAGGGGATTTGGGGGCTCTGCAGCCCTCGTTTTGCGGTGGGGACACGGCGGATTACTTGTAATGGGAGCACTGAAGCGAACTATAAGGTAGGACACTTCAGAAGAAATAATTAAAACTGTTAATAATGACATTTGAGGACTTTTTTTGTGAAATCCCTTATGCGGCCCAGCCTCATTCTGACTTTGCCTCCTGCGGCCCCCAGGTTGAGACCCCTGCTGTAGAACGTTTAGGTACGAGGCTAGGTTCATGAAGTCAATGGAGTGGTCTCAATGCGTATACCGGCGATTGCGCTGTGGTCAATCAAATGTTCTGAGACGCTGAGTGTAGCTTCTAGCGTCGGCTGCTCTTCTGGTTCCTTGTCGGCCGTTTCGCGGCTAAGTGACGTTTGGTCACGCTGCGTATAGTGGTACACAGCGTGACCAAGCGTCACTTAGACACGAAACGGCTGCTGCTCCTCCACCCAGTGCCGGACACCCACCTCCGCACCGCTCATCCTGCCTAACGCTGGGGATACGTAAGCCAAACCTAGCATATATTCCACACCATGTTTGATTGACTTGTGTCATATCTGGAAGTTTGTATTTGAAATGTGAATAGCCACTGTTTTGCAAATATACATTATTTATCAAGACGGAAGGTGCACAGATTTTTTTGCTGTTACTTTTGTGAAGGACTGTATTTGTTTTCTACATGTGTTTGTGCGGAGCACACGTCTGAGTGGCCATTTTTGCTACAAACTGCGGATTTTGCAGGAGAGGGGAAGGTAATTGACCTGTGTTACCAGCAGCTCACGGAACAACACAGTGGGAAGTGCCAAGCCACATTTTTCAAACTTGTCATACAGAAAGATCTAAATACACCGTCTGGTAAGTCTTGAAAGCAGGGCTCCCAAATGGTACATCTACAGCTGAATCATGATAATTATTATTAGCCATACACATACAGATTTCCACACAATGTTCCAAAACGATCTATTCCTTTCTGGAAGGAATTGATTCCTACCACACACCGCACAATCGATTTTCAGTAGATTCCAGCAGTGACGTGCAACAATATGGGCCATCGATCTATGGCCAGATCTTCTGCCCCGGCGGTTGTTGGTCGAAATAGATTGATCAGACATGGGGGGGTATCGATTTCCTGCAGATTATTCAAACTGCAGGGAACCAAATAGGAAAATCAGTAAGTGTATGGGCACCTAAAAGAGGAACTGTAGTGAAAATAACATCATGAATAAAATTCTTTATTTTTTACAATGTTCATTTATAGATAATTTAGTCAGTGTTTGCCCATTGTATAATCTTTCCTCTCCCTGCTTTACATTCTGAATTGTATCACAGTTTATTATTTATTTATTTATTTATTTATTGCATATATATAAAGCGCCAACATATTACGCAGCGCTGGACATTAGTTAAGGTTACAGACAATATTTAGGGGTGACATACAGCAATATGACAATACAGGAATACATGCAAACCAGATCACGCAGCACAGTATGAGTACAAGGTAATGCTTAGTCAGTCACTGGAGGGGAGCTTGGAGATTAGGCAAGTTGAGTTCACTTAAAGGATAACTGTAGTGAGAGATATATGGAGGCTGCCATATTTATTTCCTTTTAAGCAATACCAGTTGCCTGGCAGTCCTGCTGATCCTCTGCCTCTAATACTTTTAGCCATAGACCCTGAACAAGCATGCAGCAGATCAGGTGTTTCTGACATTATTGTCAGATCTGACAAGATTAGCTGCATGCTTGTTTCTGGTGTGATTCACACTACTGCAGGCAAATAGACCAGCAGGGCTGCCAGGCAACTGGTATTGCTTAAAAGAAAATCAATATGGCAGCCTCCATATACCTCTCACTACGGTTCTCCTTTAAGAGTTCACTCAGATCCATAGGATGGGTGTACGGTAATGGAGGTGCATGAACAGATAGAAGACACAAGGAGGAGGACCCTGCCCAAAGGCTTACAATCTAGAGGGAGAGGTAGGGACACGAAAGGTAGGGTGACATCAGTTGGCAAGATCTTTGGTTCTGCTACATGATCTGCATGGAATGTTCATTACTGAGAGTTCTATGTACAGAGGTAGAAATTGCTTGGTAGTTGGAAAAAGCTGTTATTTCCCACAATGTAATGAGGTTCACAGACAGCAAACTGTGAGGGCCATGTTCATGACATCACACTGTGGGAGGGGTTTCACCACAATACCAGCCACACAGAACCCCCATGATGATCCATTTGAGAAAAGGTACAGCTATCTCATGGGAAAGGGGGTATCAGTTACTGATTGGGAAGTTCAATCCTTGTTTAAAGAACCACTATCGCAAAAAAAGTAGGCAGTTAAAATCTGACAGAACCAACAGGTTTTGGGCCAGTCCATCTCCTCATGGGGATTCTCAGGGTTTTCTTTGTTTTCAACAGCATTTCCTGAACAGCAGTTGCAAAGTCTAACTGACAAAATAGTGTGCAGGTGAGTAGGGAGGCTGGTGTAACGATTGTGGAATTATCTCCGTGATCAGCGCACAAGGCGTGCGCTGACACGGCGGAAAACCTCCACAAGCGTATGAAAAGGAGAGAACCCAGCTTTGGTGCAAGCACCAGTAGAGGGAAATTCCCACCGGCAGGTGGAGCTGTGGAGTGCAGAGGAGCAAAGCCTCTGTACTGCCACAGATGCCAGATGGGAATTGTCCGAATTGCAACCGAGCAGGGCAAGGTAGCCCTAAAGCGACAGAGTGTATGTGTATCCACCAATCTAGTCACCACCCAGCGACGATGAACACACAACCATGAAGATCAGGTGAGAAGGCAATCGCAAGAGATGGCGATTGCTAACAGCGACACAAGACTGAATAAGCACAGAGGAGGAATGTATGTATGTCCACCAATCTAGTCGCCAACCTGCGACGGTGAACACACAACAGAGGAAGCCAAGTGAAAACGCAATCGCAAGAGAAGTGATTGCGAATGAGAATGAGCACAGGGACAGAATGTATGTGTATGCACCAATCTAGTCGCCAACCCGCGATGGTGTACACACAACAGCAGATACGAAGTAGTAACGCAATCGCGAGAGAGGCTATTGCCAGAGGTGACACAAGGCTAAAGCAAGACAGGGCACGAGAGTAGCAAAGGCACAGCAAATCATACAATGAAAAGATAAGGAAAATAACAAACACTAACTAAACGCGAACACCGCACTCATTCGCAACAGCGAACGCGTTTACAGCGCGATCTCTGCACGTTAAGCGCAACAGAGACAAGCACGCCTAACTAACCCCCGCCACCCAAACACGAAACAGAGGACGCGAGCGCTTGCTTAATGGTTACCTCACCGAGCCTACAGCAAGCGTTCGTATTAGACAAGACAGACAGACGGACGGGAAACAGGATGGGAAAAATCCACTGCTCTTTCCGCCAGAGCGAGTGCGATCCAAGTAAAGCAACAGAGCTTAGCAGGATCCACTGTTCTTTCCGCCAGAGCGAGTGCGATCCAAGTTCAGGGACAGGATAACAGATCAGAAGGATCCACAGCCGCTACCGCTAGGGGCTAGTGCGATCCAAGCAAGACAGGCAGATGGGATAGCCGGTGGCAACCGCTGCTCCAGCTATACTTCAAGAAAGCAGATCAGAAGGATCCACAGCCGCTACTGCTAGAGGCTGGTGCGATCCAAGTAAGACAGATGAAACAGAAAGGGGCTACCAGTAGCAACCGCTGCAGTGGTTAGCACCCACAGACAGGACGATTTCCTATCGACCACCGTTGGCGACAGGACAATCACAGCAGAGAGGCAACATAGACAAAACAGATAAGCAGGCTAACTGCACTAGAGGAGCTGCCTAGTGCAGTCCCCAGAATTACACTAAGATAACTATAACAATCCAACAGGGAAGGCTGACACTCCAGGAGTGTATTTAACAAACCGTTATGACCAGCAAAGCCTTCTGGGAGCAGAAGGCTTTTATACTGCCAGCCCTTAAAGGAGACAGCTGGGCAATTTGCATGTATGCAAATCCCTCAGCAAAGCAACTCTGAAAGTTGCAAGATGAAGCCAGGTCTCTTTTCCAGAGACCTGCATCTCTCAGACATGAGGAATGGTCAAACAGCTGTCTGCCTGTGCAGCCAGCTGAGCGGATCATTACAGCTGGCTGGTTTTTTACTATTATGGAATTAAACTGCTGTTCATGAAATGCCTCTGAAAACCCTGAGAATGCCCCACGAGGAGATGGACTGGCCAAAAACCTGTCAGTTCTGTCAGATTTTAACTGCCCACTTTTTTCACGATAGTTGTCCTCTAAGGAGGTTGATTGGAGGGGGAAGGGGTGTCACCTATCAATGTATTTACTGACCATCACAAACATGCCAGCCAGGCCCCATCAGTCAGTAACAGGCACATCTGCTGCTTCCTATAGTAATGGTAGATGTGCCTCTGCACACATACAGTAAATCACAGCTGGCTATCAGTCAGGAATCCTTCTCATTTATTGATCTCTCAACTCCAGACAAAGATCTAAATATACCATCTGGTAGCTTTGTTAGCAGATATCCAAAATCAAAGTACATCTACAGCTGAATGATGATAAATATTATTATTGCAGCAAGTTTCCAAATATGGATTATACGATTTATTGGCTAGCCAAATATATTTAGGCTTGGTGCACACATAAAAAGATGTCCAGTCCTGTCCAGTCAGTTTTGGACAGTCGGCATCAGTTTTGTGTGTTTTTCTGTTGTTTGGTTCACATTTAAACCTGCACATTTCCGGTACTCCTGTCCTGTCAGTTTTGTATCAGTTTTCTGTGGCTGTGTTTACACATTAAAGAGGAACTTCAGCCTAAACAAACATACTGTCATTAAGTTACATTAGTTATATTAAAATAGATCAGTAATATAATCTATTATAAACAAGTGTCAGCGCCAAGGCAGAAGGCGACCGCAGCCGAGAAGGACAATGTCCAAAAGTCCACACAAGCAATGAATATATAAAGTCAGCGCAGGTCTATAGTAATACAGCTTTCGTCATTTTCTGGTATACAGGATCTTCGAACAAAAAGGTAAAGAAGCAAGGCTTACCAGATTCCAACAACCCACATTATAAGGTTGTAAACGAGTTTGATAGATGGTCCGCAGAACTTTCAAATGGTGTCGTTTCACCAGCGATGTTGCACACCACAGATTCCTCCGGAATATTGTAGATATCCTGAGGTCGCAGAGACTCGCCAAAGAGGAGTCCAGTAGGATAGTGACATGAAAGAGATGTACGGCACATCTACGTGTAAACCGTCTTTATTACATAACAAGTAAAACAATTTAAAAACAAGGATAAAAGAAACTCGCATACGGGGCCCGTGCACTGGGAACCCCGAAAAAGTAGCGCGCATAAAATGGTCAATAGAAGACCTCAAATATAATGGTGTCGCGACAGGCAGGTCTTCTATTGACCATTTCGGGAGCCAGATGTGGCTCTTTTGATGGCTGCATCTGGCTCACAGACAAATCAGTAGGGGTTGATTCAATAAGCTACACTGCTCAAGCAGCGCAGCTTAGTGTGGCAGCGCAAGTAAAATTTTTAAAGTACGCACGCTACTGCTATAGCATGCACTACTAACTTACTCACGCTCCCCCCAAAACGAATGGCCGCTCCAATTGTCCCACCCTGGACCCTTCCGGTCCAGTGACTTTGTAGGATGAGATTCCAGCACTTTGATTGGCCCAATAGGCTGGCACTTGACAGGCAGCCTATTGGGCCAAAGTGCGGGGATCTCGTCCTACAAATTGAATCAACCCCCAAGTCAGCTAGCTAATTGTACAAGCTGTTAGTCAGTATTTCTCCTGTCTGGGAAATTGCTGACGTTGCTGAAACCCAAAAGAAGCTGAACACGTGTCTGACACTTCTGCTGCCCGAGGGTCAACTGTATACACATCACCATGGCAACAGGGACAGGAGCCCTCTGCTGCGCATGCGCACTGTCCCAGTTTGAAACATACTGTATGGCTCCCATGGAATTACATTTTAAAATATGTGGCATTTATGGCTCTCTCAGCCAAAAAGGTTCCTGACCCCTGCCATAGAGTAACATTATGTGCGATTTCGCTGGCGTTTTCAGTGCTGTGGAAAAACACATGCGATTCTAAGAAGTGTGACCCTAGCCAAAGGCTATGTTCACAGTTGGGCATTGTATCATCTATAAAACTTAATGGCAGTTGTAATAAGGCGAGGAGGCAGTACTGCGCGCTAATTACAACTGACGCCTACTTCGCTTGTGGCAGGGTGAAGGGAGAGGGGAGGAGGTGATCATCGTGTGGAGGAGGGGTGCGCAGTGGATTCTTTTTACTGGTAATGTACAAATAATGCAACCAAATATAACCTTTGCTGTGGCATGCGCAAAGGAGCCGCTGACCAATGTGCACCGGCATTAGCTGTCATTGGCCTCAATTCACTAAGATCATGCTAGAGATAATAAGGCAAGAGAAAACTTACCTCCACATAAGAGAGTTATCTTACCTCTTCATTCCTTAAGTTACCTCTCCTGTAGTTAATTTACCTCCTCTGTAGTTATTTTCACATGCAGCTAATTAACAGCTTCAAGACAGAAGAGTTAACTTTAGGCTTGCCTGTTTCCTGAATACTACATGCCTTATCACCATGGTAACAACTCTAGAAGAGTTATTAAAGACAGGAGATAAGTTTAGTGAATTGAGGCCATTGTCTGTACGTCTGGTGATGCACTGCATGTTCTGCGTTGGAACAACGGAATCCATTCCATGATTTCCATCACAACTGATGATGTGTGCGCAGTTCATAGATTTTGAATCGCACCTAGTTACAGTGCGCAAAGCTCTGGCCATTGCAACACAAAGTGCTAGTGTGGAAGTACCCTAAAGGCCCGTACCCCATAACGTGATTTGTACGATGTAGGGAGTGGCCAGGGGAGAGACTGGCAGAGAGGAGCAGCCAGTGGAGGGACTGGCAGAGAGGAGCAGCCAGTGGAGGGACTGGCAGAGAGGAGCAGCCAGTGGAGAGACTGGTAGAGAGGAGCAGCCAGTGAAGGACTGGCAGAGAGGAGCAGGCAGTGGAGGGACTGGCAGAGAGGAGCAGCCAGTGGATGGATTGGCAGAGAGGTGCAGCCAGTGGAGGGATTGGCAGAGAGGAGCAGCCAGTGGAGGGACTGGCAGAGAGGAGCAGCAAGTGGAGGGACTGGCAGAGAGGAGCAGCAAGTGGAGGGACTGGCAGAGAGGAGCAGCCAGTGGAGGGACTGGCAGAGAGGAGCAGCCAGTGGAGGGACTAGCAGAGAGGAGCAGCCAGTGGAGAGAGACTGGCAGAGAGGAGCAGCCAGCGGAGGGACTGGCAGAGAGGAGCAGCCAGCGGAGGGACTGGCAGAGAGGAGCAGCCAGCGGAGAGACTGGCAGAGAGGAGCAGCCAGCGGAGAGACTGGCAGAGAGGAGCAGCCAGTGGAGGGATTGGCAGAGAGGAGAAGCCAGTGGAGAGAGACTGGTAGAGAGGAGAAGCCAGCGGAGGGACTGGCAGAGAGGAGCAGCCAGCGGAGGGACTGGCAGAGAGGAGCAGCCAGTGGAGAGACTGGCAGAGAGGAGCAGCCAGTGGAGAGACTGGCAGAGAGGAGCAGCCAGTGGAGGGACTGGCAGAGAGGAGCAGCCAGTGGAGGGACTGGCAGAGAGGAGCAGCCAGTGGAGGGACTGGCAGAGAGGAGCAGCCAGTGGAGGGACTGGCAGAGAGGAGCAGCCAGTGGAGGGACTGGCAGAGAGGAGCAGCCAGTGGAGGGACTGGCAGAGAGGAGCAGCCAGTGGAGGACTGGCAGAGAGGAGCAGCCAGTGGAGGGATTGGCAGAGAGGAGAAGACAGTGGAGGGATTGGCAGAGAGAAGAAGCCAGTGGAGGGATTGGCAGAGAGGAGAAGCCAGTGGAGGGATTGGCAGAGAGGAGAAGCCAGTGGAGGGATAGGCAGAGAGGAGCAGCCAGTGGAGAGACTGGTAGAGAGGAGCAGCCAGTGGAGGACTGGCAGAGAGGAGCAGCCAGTGGAGGGATTGGCAAAGAGGAGCAGCCAGTGGAGGGATAGGCAGAGAGGAGCAGCCAGTGGAGAGACTGGTAGAGAGGAGCAGCCAGTGGAGGACTGGCAGAGAGGAGCAGGCAGTGGAGGACTGGTAGAGAGGAGCAGGCAGTGGAGGGATTGGCAGAGAGGAGCAGGCAGTGGAGTGACTGGCAGAGAGGAGCAGCTAGTGGAGGGAGTGGCAGAGAGAATCAGCCAGTGAGGGCTTGGCCATAAGGAGGAGCCCAGTGGAGTGAGTGGCCAATGGAGAGACTGGCAGAGAGGAACAGCCAGTGGAGGGATTGGGAGAGAGGAGCAGCCAGTGGAGGGAATGGCAGAGAGGAGCAGCCAGTGGAGGGATTGGTAGAGAGGAGCAGCCCGTGGAGGGATTGGCAGAGAGGAGCAGCCAGTGGTGGGACTGGCAGAGAGGAGCAGCCAGTGGAGGGATTGGCAGAGAGGAGCAGCCAGTGGAGGGACTGGCAGAGAGGAGCAGCCAGTGGAGGGACTGGCAGAGAGGAGCAGCCAGTGGAGGGACTGGCAGAGAGGAGCAGCCAGTGGAGGGACTGGCAGAGAGGAGCAGCCAGTGGAGGGACTGGCAGAAAGGAGCAGCCAGTGGAGGATTGGCAGAAAGGGGCAGGCAGTGGAGAGACTGGTAGAGAGGAGCAGCCAGTGGAGGACTAGCAGAGAGGAGCAGCCAGTGGAGAGACTGGCAGAGAGGAGCAGCCAGTGGAGGGAATGGCAGAGAGAATCGGCCAGTGAGGACTTGGCCATAAGGAGGAGCCCAGTGGAGTGAGTGGCCAATGGAGAGACTGGCAGAGAGGAACAGCCAGTGGAGGGATTGGCAGAGAGGAGCAGCCAGTGGAGGTAATGGCAGAGAGGAGCAGCCAGTGGAGGGATTGGTAGAGAGGAGCAGCCAGTGGAGGGATTGGCAGAGAGGAGCAGCCAGTGGAGGGACTGGCAGAGAGGAGCAGCCAGTGGAGGGACTGGCAGAGAGGAGCAGCCAGTGGAGGATTGGCAGAAAGGGGCAGGCAGTGAAGAGACTGGTAGAGAGGAGCAGCCAGTGGAGGACTGGCAGAGAGGAGCAGCCAGTGGAGAGACTGGCAGAGAGGAGCAGCCAGTGGAGGGAATGGCAGAGAGGAGCAGCCAGTGGAGGGAATGGCAGAGAGGAGCAGCCAGTGGAGGGACTTGCAGAGAGGAGCAGCCAGTGGAGGGATAGGCAGAGAGGAGCAGCCAGTGGAGAGACTGGCAGAGAGGAGCAGGCAGTGGAGGGACTGGCAGAGAGGAGCAGGCAGTGGAGGGACTGGCAGAGAGGAGCAGCCAGTGGAGGGATTGGCAGAGAGGTGCAGCCAGTGGAGGGATTGGCAGAGAGGTGCAGCCAGTGGAGGGATTGGCAGAGAGGAGCAGCCAGTGGAGAGACTGGCAGAGAGGAGCAGCCATATTTATTTTCTTTTAAACAATACCTGTTGCCTGGCAGCCCTGCAGATTATTTGGCTGCAGAAGAGCCTGAATAACACCAGAAAGAAGCATGTAGCTAATCTTGTCAGATCTGTATAATGTCAGAAACACCTGATCTGCTGCATGCTTGTTCAGGGTCTATGGGTAAAAGTATTCGAGACACAGGATCAACAGGATAGCCAGGCAACTGATATTGCTTAAAAATGAATAAATATGGCAGCCTCTATATCCCTCCTGCTTCAGGAGTCCTTTAACTAACAGAGACCAGACCTGCCAGATCAAGTAAACTTTGAGAGATAGTCTTGCACCAGTTTGATTAGGAAGAATGGAAGAAGACTGTTAAAGGACACCTGAAGTGAGAGGGACATGGAGGCTGCCATATTCATTTCTTTTTAAACAATGCAATTTGCCTGACTCTAGGCCTGTTCCGCTAACGGGCAGCAGAACAGTTGTGTAGAAACATTTGTAGGAACAGTCCTTCTTCCAGGGCAAAAGATGTGGACCTACTTCTGCTTGTGACCTCATATTGTTACTCCTTAAATTGCAGGTACCGTTGCTGCGTACGTAGGTCCATACAGTTCAGCCATACTGTGCATGCGCGGGTTTATGTTGGCAGATCCGTAAACTACATGTGCACATAGTTTTCATAGTTTACGTACCTGCATGTGGCCACGTATGCACACAACGGACATGGATGCATTTTATTAAAGGATACCCGAAGTAACATGTGACATGATGAGATAGACATGGGTAGGTACAGTGCCTAGCACACAAATAACTATGCTGTGTTCCTTTTTTTCTTTCTCTGCCTGAAAGAGTTAAATATCAGGTATGTAAGTGGCTGACTCAGTCCTGACTCAGACAGGAGGTGACTACAGTGTGACCCTCACTGATGAGAAATTCCAATTATAAAACATTTTTCCTAGCAGAATATGGCTTCTGAGAGCAAGAGAGCGATAAAAAGGGGAATTTCTTATCATTAGTCACTTCGTGTCTGAGTCAGGACTGAGTCAGCCACTTACATACCTGATATTTAACTCTTTCAGGCAGAGAAAGAAAAAAGGGAACACAGCACAGTTATTTTTGTGCTAGGCACTGAACATACACATGCCTATCCAGTGGCGGACACAGCCAGCAGTGGGCCCCTGTGCAAAATTGTAATTGTGGGCCCCCTACGACCTGCGGCGCGGCAAAATATGGGCGTGGCTACAATCTGCATCAAAAAATAGTGGATAGAATGGGCGTGGCAATGACCGGATGAGGGTGGAGCTAACTGTAACTTAAAGCGAACCCGGGGTGAGGGTTTATTTCCTTTTTAACAATACTAGTTGCCTGGCGGCCCTGCTGCTCTATTTGGCTGCAGTAATAAACTGAATTACACCAGCAACAAGCATGCAGCTAATCTTCTCAGTTCTGACAATATTGTCAGAAACCCCTGACCTGCTGCATGCTTGTTCAGGGTCTATGGTTGAAAGAATAAGAGGCAGAGGACCAGCACGGCAGCCAGGCAACTGGTATTGCTTAAAAGGAGAGAAATATGGCAGCCTCAAGATTATTCTCACCTCAGGTTCCCTTGAAAAGTGCAACGCAAAGACAGTGGGCCCAAGTTTTAGTGACCCTTTCCCCAGAAAATTCACATAATTGTGCAGGTTTTCTCAAGAAAATACACATCATGTCGGCAGATATGCCCAGAAAATACGTGCAATCATGTCGGCAGATATGCCCAGAAAATACGTGCAATCATGTCGGCAGGTATGCCCAGAAAATACGTGCAATCAAGTCGGCAGATATGCCCAGAAAATACGTGCAATCATGTCGGCAGATATGCCCAGAAAATACGTGCAATCATGTCGGCAGATGTGCCCAAAAAATACGTGCAATCATGTCGGCAGATATGCCCAGAAAATACGTGCAATCATGTCGGCAGATATGCCCAGAAAATACGTGCAATCATGTTGGCAGATATGCCCAGAAAATACGTGCAATCAAGTCGGCAGATATGCCCAGAAAATACGTGCAATCAAGTCGGCAGATATGCCCAGAAAATACGTGCAATCAAGTCGGCAGATATGCCCAGAAAATACGTGCAATCAAGTCGGCAGATATGCCCAGAAAATACGTGCAATCAAGTCGGCAGATATGCCCAGAAAATACGTGCAATCATGTCGGCAGATATGCCCAGAAAATACATGCAATCATGTCGGCAGATTTGCGCAGAAAATACATGCAATCATGTGGCAGACCTGCCCAGAACATACACCTGCTAATATAAATAAAAAAACAAAAACATTTACTCACCTGCAGCAGCAGACCTCCTGTCCCAGCCTCCATCCGGCGCGCAGCTCCCATGGGTGGTTGGGTGGATAGGTAGCCTGGTGGGTGGGTGGATAGGTAGCCTGGTGGGTAGGTAGCCTGGTGGGTGGGTAACTAGCCCGGTAGGTAGGTAGGTAGCCTGGTGGGTGGGTGGGTAGGTAGGTAGCCTGGTGGGTGGGTTGGTAACTAGCCCGGTAGGTAGCCGGGTGGGTGGTTAGGTAGGTAGCCTGGTGGGTGGGTAGGTAGGTAGCCTGGTGGGTGGGTAGGTAGCCTGGTGGGTGGGTTGGTAACTAGCCCGGTAGGTAGCCGGGTGGGTGGTTAGGTAGGTAGCCTGGTGGGTGGGTAGGTAGGTAGCCTGGTGGGTGGGTAGGTAGGTAGCCTGGTGGGTGGGTAACTAGCCCGGTAGGTAGCCGGGTGGGTGGTTAGGTAGGTAGCCAGGTGGGTAGGTAAGTAGCTGGGTGGGTGGTTAGGTAGGTAGCCGGGTGGGTAGGTAGGTAGGTAGCCTGGTGGGTGGGTAGCCGGGTGGGTGGGTAGGTAGCCTGGTGGGTGGGTAACTAGCCCGGTAGGTAGCCAGGTGGGTGGTTAGGTAGGTAGCCGGGTGGGTAGGTAAGTAGCAAGCCTGGTGGGTGGGTAGGTAGCCGGGTGGGTAGGTAGGAAGCCTGGTGGGTGGGTAGGTAGCCGGGTGGGTAGGTGGTTAGGTAGCCGGGTGGGTAGGTAGGTAGGTAGCCGGGTGGGTAGGTAGGTAGGTAGCCGGGTGGGTAGGTAGCTTGGTGGGTGGGTAGGTAGCCGGGTGGGTGGTTAGGCAGGAAGCCTGGTGGGTGGGTAGGTAGCCTGGTGGGTAGGTAGGTAGGAAGCCTGGTGGGTGGTTAGGTAGTCGGGTGGGTAGGTAGGTAGGAAGCCTGGTGGGTGGGTAGGTAGCCGGGTGGGTAGGTGGTTAGGTAGCCGGGTGGGTAGGCAGGTAGCCCTTTGAGTAGCTATTCGGGTGGGGAGCCCGACTCCTATCCTCCCTCCCTCCCTCACCTCGGGGGGCCCCCCTCCCGATATGCGCGGCGGGAGAGCGAGCGAGCGGCAAATGCAGGAAGTCTTCAGGGCTCTCCAGGCAGACGCTACAGGCCCAGCCGCTTAGTCTCCAATATGTCTCCAACTTGGAGACATATCGGAGACCAAGCGGCTGAGCCTGTAGCGGATGCCTGGAGACCCGGATTTGCCGCTCTCCCGCCGCGCATACCGGGAGGGGGGCCCCCCGAGGTGAGGGAGGGAGGGAGGATAGGAGTCGGGGCCCCCCGGGGGAAGAAAATAATAATAAAAAAAAAAAATACTTAATGGGCCCCTGAAGAAAACGGAACTTTAGGGGCCCTCGTGCGGCGGCACGGCCGTATGTCCGCCACTCTATCTCATCATGTCACATGACATCACTTCGGGTATCCTTTAAGCATGATGCCCTTGAGAGCTTCGAAATGCAACCACAGTTTGTATTACACACAGTGAGCAGGCACTAATGCCAGGTTCCCACTGCCTACTTTCCGATATAGGGTTGTTTCCGATATAACCAGACCAACCATGCCACTGCGAGTCCCCAGCTCGAATCACTTGCTGTGCCGTGCATGGCTATAGGGATTTAGGTGCGTGCTGCGAGAAACAATGCAATTCGGTCGGCAAGGCATTTCCTGAATAAGCAGCGCTTCCCTGTGCAGCTCACATGCGGGGAAACGTGACATATTCGGAAATAGTGGAAATGGGCCCCTATGGATTAGCTGGCGGACTTGTCAATAGATCTCATGTTATTGATAGTGTCCGTTGGAATGCAAGGACCTCAACGGAGCATTGCAGCACATCTTGCACTGCTCGCGCCAGTCGTCCAGCTCCAGTGCGGACCGTTTAGTAAGCCAACACCTATTCAGTAGGGATGATCAATGAGATGTAAATATTTCCAAGGTCATGGAGATTTATGTAAATTTTTATGCAAATATATGCAGCTTAAAGGACAACTGTAGTGGGAAGACTATAGAGGCTGCCATTTTTATTTCCTTTTAAAGGAATACTTAAGGGAAAAAAAATGACATATATACGCTATAGCAGCATATAGCGAGTGGGAACGCAGAAAATCAGCCGCGTTCCCAGCCTGTCGGCGGCTGTCGCCGAACCTGGAAGTAGCCGCCGGCGGGGACAGGACGATCGGAGCGGGGCTGCGAGGGCACCATCCAGCTTCAGGGGGCTGAGGGATGCCCCAGGTGAGTAAATGTCTTTTTTTTTTCCCTTAAGTATTCCTTTAAAGCAGGATTGTCAGCCATAAAACCAAATTCTATTTAAAGGAACATTATTGATTAACTTTTTTTTTCATTTGAGATAGGAAATGTTTGGGAAATGCTGCCAAGTGCTGGTGTATACATTTGAATCCTGATCTCTCTGTTTACTGTTATCTAAACCCTTTCACACTTTTCTGAGGACAGTCTTCTCGAATCTGATGCCAGAACCAGCCATGAGGGGAGGGGGGAATTCCCTCACAGTGCATCTGTTAACTCTGTGTGCGCAGAGAGCTCAGTCAGAGACAGGCAGAGCTTTCTCTCACAGAGAGCAGAGGAAATGTATCTTACGTGCAACATAAACATTTGTAATTGTGTGTGTGTGACACCTGATACCTGTTTTCATATAATCCGCTTCAACACTGTTCTTAGCAGGTCAGACTGCAGAGATTCACCTATGCAAATGAGACATTCCAAATGTAGCTAAAATCTACACACAATGAATTAAAGCTTTTGCCTCTGACATTTAACATGAAAAGTAGGAAAATGTTTACACAGCTAGACATTATTTGTACATTGTCATCTTAGAACACATAGTTTGATAAAGTTCCTTTAAACACTGCAGTGTGTTTAAAATGCTGCCAGAAATTTCTCTCTGCAAGTACAAGCTCATTTCTATGCCATTGCCAATGACCCCTCCCACCTTCCTGCTTCTCACCGATTGGCTGAGCAGACTGCTGCCTAGCTGAAACATTATCCTCTGCTCACTTGTGGTTTGCAAGGAAGGCTGAGGTGATTCAGCAATTGGAGAAGAAAAAAAAAAAAGTTAAGGGAAGAAATTACATCAGGATTTAGCCTCTGTGGGCAAAAGACATGGCCCCCACCAGGAACAGAATTCTCTTCATTTACTATATATCATTCACCGAAATTAAATTGTGGACAGTACAATACATCTGTTATGTAAGTAGATCAAGTCTTTATCTACGTTTTTTTTTTCCCTGGCAAAGTATGGCTAATCCTACTGCTTTAACCACTTTACCTTCAAGGGTTTTTAAAAATAATGAAAATGTACAGTATTTCATTTTTCTATGGGAAGGTGTATAATAGGGTATATGGATGTGGTTTTACTTTTTGGCCACAAGATGGAGATAGAGTTAGTGTGTTCTAAAAATAGAAGACAAAAACAAGTGTTTACATGTGTTTATATTTGTTTATATACAGGGAAATAGATACTCGTGCTTGGGGAGGTGAAGAGGTTCAACTATACAAGTTGGCTCGCAGCTCTGCTGATCTATTTGGCCTCAGTAGTGTCTGAACATAAGAAATAAGCATGCAGCTAATCTTCTCATATCTGATTGTGCCCAGATAACGGGCTGCAGAGGTTAGAGCAGGGCTGTCATTTTCAATCACGCAAGGGGCAAAAATCTAAAACATAGTCAAGGGCCAAATTGTTATTTACGATTCAACATTTATGAAACAGTCTCAAACTATAGGGACCTTGGGGTCCTTATGCGGAGCAGCACAGTGGAAGTTTAATATTTACCTTCTCCATTGCTGCTTCGGGTCTCCTCCTGACAGCCACACGCTCTATGCCGCATAACCTCTGGCTCCAGTGGTGTGTCACATGATCTGGAGGCGGTACAGAAGCACAGAGCGTGTGACTGCCAGGAAGAACAGAAGATACAATGCATTGTTGGAGCAGGTAAATATTACACTGCTCTGCTGCACTTCACTATGTGGGGAGATGGTGGTGGAAGGAAGTGTGTAGGTGTGTGTATGTCTTACCAGTTACCATGGGGGGGGGGGGGGCATGGTTTGTATCCAAGCAGGGAGTACAATGCCAATTTTGATGGGGGGTTCCCATGAGTTATAGCTGCACACTGGTTTAAACTAACGTTTCAATCAGGAACACTATCACCGGTGTGCTCCTCCGGACAGGAAAACAGTGCACTGTTTTTCTTTTGCTGCTTACGATGGACATCGGAAGCTCTCAAGGGCCACATAAAATGGCAAGAAGGGCTGCGTTCGGCCCGCGGGCCTTATGTTTGACACCTGTGGGTTAGAGAGTATGTCGAGTGGGCAAATGGAACTTTTTCAATTCAGTAACATAGCTACTGCGGGGCAGTCCCAGCTATCAAGGTGGAAAGTGAACGCCAGCTGTGCAGGCTGGTGTTAGCCGATCAGCACAGTACTGTGGAGCAACTCATCATCCAAAGGAAATAGGATGAAACGCAAAGAGAACGATTGTGCAGTAAATCCTGTACCCACATGGGGTTATTGAAACCAAACTGCTACAATTAGCACAGGCAGAGCCGGGACAAGGTCCTCCAGCACCCAAGGCTGAGACACCAAAGTGCGCCCCTCCATCCCTCCCACCCCGGCCGTCACACACTGATTGCTATTAGACTAAGAGGCACCCCAGGGCCCCCCTCCCCCCAACTCTCTAGTTATCTGGCTTGCAGTCACTGCCATGTATGCCCTTTTCTTATTTATCTTTGCTTCAAACACAATAGGGGAATGATAGCTGAGTTGTGCGCCCCCTCCTACACTGTGCCCTGAGGCTGGAGCCTCTCTTGCTGCGTCTCTGCCTTAGCCCTGGGCACAGATATAGTAATATTGGATGTGCATCAACCGGCAGAAAGCTGCCTTAAAAAAAACAATAAGTTATTTTTTGGGGGGCTTACCTAGCCTATTTTTAGTGTTCTCTGTCAGATTGAAGTAAAATGTGATATGAACAAATGAAAATGTCTGCTGGTTTCCCTTTTTACGGTTTCTTAGTGATGCCAAAAGTGACATCACTTCTGCCCTTCTCCTTTTTAACCCAGATCAATGGTAACTGCTTGAGGACCACAGGCTTACACCCCCCTAGTGACCAGGCCATTTTTTTTTTTACAATTCAACATTCCACAGCTCTAACAGTATGATGCATGGCCATACAACTTTTCTTGCCACCAACGGAACTTTCTGTTGGTAGCAATTGATTGCTGCTGCAATTTGCCATTTTTTTTTTAAATAAAAAAAAAAGGTTTTGTTCCCCCCCCCGAGTCAATCAGTATGATCGACTCTCATAGGCATCAGTGTATGAGTGCGATCAGTTTGTGAGCCACTCGAGAGGACAGTTCAGTGACAGAGCTATACATTATAATTATTTTTTTACAGCCTGCCAGCTGCAATCACGCGCTGGTAGGCTGATCACGGAGCTCCACTCCATGTCACGGTAGGGAACGATCGCGCATGCATGCCAGTGTTCCCTGCTAATCTCCACCCCCAGGACTTGAAGCCAAACGGCGTTAGGCAGTCCTGGGGGAGCCACTCTGCAGCCTCCGACTGGTGTAAGGCTTCTTTTCCACGGACTGTTGAACTGTGTGCACAGCAAGCAGCTACTATGCAGCAATGAGCAGTTACCAGGCAGCAACAAACAGTTAGCAAGCAGCAGTGAGAAGTTGTTAGAGTTTGAGAGACATTTCACCGACTAAACAGTTCGTGAAAAAGAGGCCTTAGGAAAAGTGGCTTTTTTTTTTTTTTTTTTTTTACAGATTACAGTCCCTCCAACAGCAAACATCACATAGATAAAAGGCTTACAATCACTATGTAAACTCTTTGAAGGGAAAAGGGAGAGGGGGCTCAATTACCTTCTGGTGAGAGTGTCTTTATCTAATCTGAAAAGGGTAGTATCTGTGATCTGCACTTTGAGAAAAGCCTGTTAGCGTAGATAACACAGCAAAGGCACACACACACCAGGTAAGAAAGCTCTACTAGAACCAGTAGGGGTCCCATAAGCTCATAAATAAGTAGTTTTTTGAAACTATGGCAGTTTTTTTCCCAAAAGGTTGCCGAAGCTCTGGGGCCACCCCACCTGTCCCCTCATCCCATCACCAGATTGGTATCCGTGAGCCGGGGTGGGCCGCTGTAACTCACGTGTTGCTCTGAGTTTATACAGGATTAGGTTTATGCAGCTTTCAAATGGACCCAGTCAGCTTGGCAGGATTTGATGTGTCCATTTTCAAACTCCCTTTTATTGAGTCATTCCCACAATGTCCAGCTGCCATGGGCAGTTGCTCTTGGCAGGTGGCCATAATCAAAGAATGGTCAACGGATAGGATTTTCTATAGTATGGCAAATGAATTGAATTTTGAATGCAAATGTATGCAGGTTGAAAATGAACTGATCGCAATCCAACTTGGGCCTGGTGGACAGTAGAGGCCTGCACGTGTCTAATTTCTCAGACCTGCACATTTTCAGAATTTTTCAGAACTGCACACACAGCCACACTACCCGCTTTCTGGTACCCACACCTGCTACCCGATTAAAATCTAAAACAGGTACCTGAACCAGACCTGCATTTCAGGTAGCCCGCAGGAACCTAACCTGCCCCTTTGCAGGTCTAATTTTTCAGACTGGTGCACAGCAGCCCTGCTACCCACACCACAACAAACTTGCTGGTAAATCTGGTACCCACAGCGCAACCAGATTACATTCAAAACGGGTATCCAAACCCAACCCGCATTTTTGGTAACCCGCAGGTACCCGACCCAAGTCTCTAGTGGTGAGCACACTAAGCTTGCAGCACTTGAGTCCCCGGTTAGAATCTAGGACAGACACTGTCTGCAAGGTCTCCCCCGTGTCCTCCCTGTGCGTGCACAAATTCCCTCCTACATCCCAAAATCATACAGATAGGTTAGAGGGGGGAAAAAAAAAAAAAAAAAAAAAAAAAAGATTCAGAACTTCATCCTTGCTCTAAAATATTAGCCACAGAATGATATCCTTTATGAGGGTGGGTGGGTGGGGGGGGGGGGGGGAATGTACAATTTATGAAAAAAAAAACCTCAAGTTTTACTAGGTCAAACGTTTGCAGGAGACACAAAGGGTTAAAGAAACCCAAGCCATAAGACCAATCTATGGAAGCTGCCATATTTATTTCCTTTTAAACCAGGGGTCTCAAACTCGCGGCCCATTTGTTGCCCTCGATACAATATTTTGTGGCCCTCGCCGGCAAAAGCTTCCTTATAGTTCGCTTCAATGCTCCCAAGTAATCCGCCACATCCACGCCGCTAAATGAGGGCTACAGAGCCCCCAAATCGCCCGGGGGGCAATCCGCCGGCATTTCCTGGAAGGGGCAGAGCTTTCAGCTTCTGCTCTGCCCCTCCTGACGTCAATCGCCGCCTCTCCCCACCCCTCTTTGTGAAGGAAGAGTGAGAGGGGCGGGCAGAGGCGGCGATGCGCCGCGATTGTGAAATTCCTTATGCGGCCCAGCCTCATCCTGACTTTGCCTCCTGCGGCCCCCAGGTAAATTGAGTTTGAGACCCCTGTTTTGAACAATATCAGTTTCCTGGCTGTGCTGCTGATCCTTCTGGTCAGTAGTATCTGAATTACACACCTGAAGTAAGCATGCAGCCAATCATGTCAGATTTGTTAGAAACATTAGATCTGCTTGCTTGTTCAGGGTCTATGGCTTACAGTATTAGAGTTAGAGGATCAGCAGGACAGCCGGTAGTGTGCATTATTTAACCACTTAAAGAGAAACTCCAACCAAGAATTGAACTTTATCCCAATCAGTCGCCAATACCCCCTTTTACATGAGAAATCTATTCCTTTTCACAAACAGACCATCAGGGGGCGCTGTATGACTGATATTGTGGTGAAACCCCTCCCACAAGAAAACTCTTGAGTATGTACTCCTGGCAATTTCCTGTCTGGGAACCTTGCTGCATTGTGGGAAATAGCTGTTTACAAAACAGCAAGCAGCAGCTACATCACTTGCCAGCAGTAAAACTGTAACCATGTAATAAATGTCAGAATGTAAATCAGGGATTTAAAAGATTTTACAATGGGCAAACACTGACTAAATCATTCATTCATAATTATTGTAAAAATTAAGCACTTTTTTTTTTTTACATTATTTTCACTGGAGTTCCTCTTTAAGTACCAACGGTCTCTACCCCCTTAAAGACCAGATACCGCTGTTATAAGAAATGGCAATGAATCATCGCAACCTAGGCCACCTGTGATCCGGTCAAGACCTGTGGTCATTGGCTCCTGACCCTGCCTATCAATGTAAGCCGCTCACAGGTCTCTGCCGTTATAGAGATGGCAGAGCGAGTGAGCTGCGGTGGTGAGACAGCAGTGCGATCGTAGGGAGCGAAGTAAGTGGCAAGAACACGCGGCGGCAGTGGACTGAAATCTACACCCTGGCAGCCATCAAAACAGGGAGAATATTTCAATTATCAAGCTCCTAAAGTAGTTAAAGTGAACCTCCGGACTAAAAATCGACTCAGCAGCACTGAAAAGGCTCGGTGTTTCTTTAACAGTTTCACAGCATCATAACTTTGTTTCTCTTATACAAGCCTCATTTTTAGCTGCACAGAAGAAAACTGCCCAGGCTTTTTTCCCCTGATGCTGTGCAAAGCATGATGGGATTTCTGATGTTCTCATTCAGCTGTTTTGGTGCAATTTTTTTTTTTTTTCATTTTGAATTTGACATTTGAAGCCTAGCGTGTGCAGCTGGGAGGGGTAATCAGGACACAGGACAGTTGGAACTGTGTCTCCTGCTCCTTGTCACCTCCTTTCAACCAAAAAGATGGCAGCCCCCATGAATCACAAAGATTTGCCTGTTCTTTTAAAACAGGGTGGGTAAGAGATTACCTATCTATTCTAATTAACATAACTATTGTAACTTGATGACAGTATGTTTGTTTAGGCTGAAGTTCCCCTTTAAAGAGACTCTGAAGAGTCTAAATTCACTTTAACACTTAGTCATGTTAAGAACTATAACCCCTTCTAAACCACCGCTATCCCGCAGCAAAACAAGGGGTTATACCCCCAAATCCCCCCTGCAAAATCCATGACTTTCTTGGATGTGGATTTTGCTGCCCGGGAGGCAGAGCTTTCAGCTGTAGCTCTGCCTCCATGCGCGTCAATCGCCGCACAGATCTCCGCCTCTCCCCCGCCCCTTTCTGTGAAGGAAGATTGCGGGGCGGGGAGAGGCACCAATCAGCCGGGATTGCTGCGCTGAGAGGCAGAGCTACAGCCATTAGCTCTGCCTCATTCAGGAAGCGCTCCCCAGTCAGGAGAGGGGATTTGGGGGGGTATAAACCCCTTGTTATGCTGCGGAATAGCGGCGGTTTAGAAGGGGTTATAGTTCTTAACATGACTGAATGTTAAAGTGAATTTAGACTCGCTTCAGAGTCTCTTTAAAAGGAAACAATCAAGTCAGCCTTCATATCCCTCTCACTTCGGGTTCCATTTAAGCCTTACCATGTGGAGAGCTGCCTCAGCAGAGTTCTCCCACAGTCTATTCACAATTACAAGAACCAAATTAGAGAAGTTGATCTGCCTAAAGACAGAAGTGAATTTCTTCAGCAAATATATGTGAAATAAAGACTTTTTATTGGGAGCTGTGGTAGAGTTGAGGTCCGCTTTAACTGGTTCCTCACCAAAAAAAAAGTGGCCTAAAGCCTTGTACACACAATAAACTGTCTCTAGACAACTGCCTCTACTGAGAATTTAGCATATCACTGACCTTCTTTGGCCAGTGAATAGCCTGGCAAATTGACTTAGCCAAGGGCATTGTTCTCCCCATTCACCCTGTGCGCTCTTGCTAGCTTGGAGGCCAGCAACGCGTCTACATCGTCAGCCCAGCACTGTCACCTTTGTAATAGAGTAGGATTAGTAGACTATGGTAGGATTAGATTGCGAGCTCTTTTGAGGGCAGTCAGTGCCATAAATATGTATTCTGTAAAATGCTGCAGAAGATACGAAATCTACACCCCATTTGTGGTCAATTTTTATTGCCAGGGCGTAGATTTCAACCCCCACAGTGCCGTTACTCTCTACATCGCTGTACCTGCTCACTCTTGTTGTCACACCAACAGGACAGCTTCCAAATTTGGGCAGGAGCCAATCCGAGCAATCACACTGCTTTAAAGAGAGTCTGAAGCGAGAATAAATCTCGCTTCAGACCTCATAGTTAGCAGGGACATGTGTGACCCTGCTAAAACGCCGCTATCCTGCGGCTAAACGGGGGGTCCCTTCACCTCCAAATCCCCCTCCGTGCAGCGGGGGAGCGCTTCCTGGTTGGGGCAGGGCTCACCGCCGCAGCCCTGCGCCACACGCGTCTGTCAGCGCGTATCTACGCCTCTCCCCCGCCCCTCTCAGTCTTCCTTCACTGAGAGGGGCAGGGGAGAGGCGGCGATGCGCCGCTGATAGACGCGACTGGAGGCAGGGCTGCGGCGGTTAGCCCTGCCTCCAGGAGCGACCAAGCCTGCGACCAAGTGTTGCAGTGGGGGGTTTGGGGGTGAAGGGACCCCCGTTTAGCGGCGCTGTAGCAGCGGTTTAGCAGGGGCACACATGCCCCTGCTAACTGAGCTCTGAAGCGAGATTTATTCTCGCTTCAGAGTCTCTTTAAAGGACACTGAGGTTTCAAAGCAGTCATAGCCGTCTGGTCTGCTAGTGGTTAAACCATGACTGTCTAGTGGCCAGACCGCGCAATGCTTTCCAACCTATTTCAACACACAGACTATCCAACCTCGTGGATGCAATCGATGCGCTGAAACCACTGGAATTGTGCCGCAAAAAGGCTAGGGAAGGAGCGTGCAAGCAACACAAACTTTACTACACAATATTTTATGTACAGGGCTGCCACCACCTCTGTGAAGGACAGAGGACCTACTCTAACTATTTTCATTTGCAGGTTTATTATAGTTAAACACACTGCTCAGGCTAAAACAATACAATACTTCAGGGTAGGGAATCTTCAGAAAGGCTGAGATTCTTTCTACAGTGTGGAAAGCAGGTATGTAGCTGAGGAAATTACTTTAGGTTGCTTATTGTAAATGCAATATCAATAATCTACACAGAACATTAATAAAAGATACAATTATAGAGAGGGAGTAGCCCAGGTAAAATAAAAGTTAAAAATAAAGAAGGGAATACTTAAAGTTTTGGAAGAAATATGTCCTTTGTGTGGAAAATCCAAGAAAATGGAGGGTTTTATGGTTCCAGAAAAAAAGCCGAAATGGCAGCTAGCCTAGGTTCTCGTGCTAGCTGCTTGCAATCCTTATATGATGGTAAAATGGAGAACGGTTTGCTAAAAATGCTGCGTTTCTTTCATAAAGATCTGCTCTGAATGCTGATCTCAGAGCCAGCCCCTGGGCTGGGGTTTTGGTGCATCTTATTTTTGGCTGGAATCTTAAGTCCAAAATATATGACATTTTCAAATCTCAAAACACATTCATCACACACAAATAATAGCAAATGCACGATCCCCCAAAGAATATAGATCACATTAATACTGGACGCGAGTATTGTAGGGTATTCTGTAACTGAGAAGTTTAATAACCTAGTTGTGACTTACCCCAACTCCTTAAAGGTACAAAACGTCCAGTAGGACATTACCAATCTCATGATATTACTTTCATAATCCTAAGTATGGTACCTCTTGAGAAGGCAATCTAGATATGGCCACAGTGGTGCCTGGTTGCCTAGTCTACTGCTGGGTTACAAGCCCTGTATGGCAGTAACAAGCCAAATGATTGACGTTTACACTTAGTTGTTAGTGGCCTGCCAAAGGAAGATTCATTTTAGCTACAATTTCACACCTAGTTGTGAGCTGGGGGAAGCCATGTCCCAGAATAGAGATGCCACATGGTAGGCAGACCCCAGAGGTGTTTTTTCCCCCCTCTGTGCTGTCCCTAGATGGGCAATTTGGATTGTAATCGTGAAACTCGATCAGAAAACCGACTGATTGCAATTCTTCACGGTTCGGCTGAGTCAATGACTATAGTAGGATTAGATTGCAAGTTCCTCTGTGGACAGTCAGTGACATGACAAGTGCTGCAGAAGATGTCAGTACAAACCAATTATATAATCCCCCCCCCCCCCCAAAAAAAAAAAAGTTGGAAAAAAATAAAACCAGCATTTTTATTTACTCAAGTTTGCAACATTTAAAACAAGGGTACAAAACATCCCAAACACTAGACAGAAGTTATAACACATACTTGACTCTCCGAAGAAAGATGTGATCAGATACAACATATACAAAATAGTAAGGTCCCTTTTCAAGTGTCCTTTTTTTATTGGTTGTTGCTGATTCCAGGAACCTGCCAATGAGGTCACCAAATCCACCTACCACCCTTCCCCCATCACAACCAAAACTGAACATGGCAAATGCTAATAGAATCCAGACAATGGTAACAAGGAGGAAGATGACCGAAACAGTTCTTTCATGGACCAAAATGGATTGCAGTACAGTTTACGCCCTCTTCTCTGGATTTAGTCCGATTGTCAACTGATGAGACCAGGTGACACCCAAAACAGGAAGAATGCTTACCCAACAAAGTCTACCTGAGCAATTGCAAGACCTCATTCTGCCAGGAAAGGGCGTAACCCTTCAAGGGGCCAAAAGTTATAACTTGGCCAAGTTCACAAAGTAAATAAAATAGCAACATTCAACTACATTTGCCTGGCAGTTTCTCAGCTGCTGCCCAACTGAATGCCCAAGACATGTCTGCAAGACATTGCACCCCGTAGCCCCCAAATTGTTAAGTTGATTGAGCAATGAGCTCAAACAAATGTTCGTGTGAGCCCCATCAAAGTTTTATTTTACATGTTTAATGAACTAATTTGCTTTTCAGATGTTGATCTCTCCATATATTTACAAAATGTTATACATGCTGTGCAGGCTTCAGTATGTTGACGTTCAATAAAAGATCAATTGTAAAAAAATAAATAAATCTGAAGGTCAAAAAAATTAAAAAAATGATACTTACCCGTGGAGAGGGAAGGCTCTGGGTCTTATAGTACCTTCCCGTTCCTCTCCCGGTCACCTTGCTCCAGCACCATCACCTCCATTGCCTGTCTTCAACCCACTGGTCGAAAAACAGCTCCGTCAGCCCTCATATCACTGAGTGCTTCTAAAGACAGCAGCTCCGTACTGCGATACACTAATGCTATCGAAGCACGCTGTGGTAGCAAACTTAAACAGGGGTGACAACACTAGAACGTAGGGACCAAGAAAGGAACAAGAAGGATCTATAGGAACCGGAGTCTTCCCTCTCCTCAGGCAAGTATCCAATTTTTATTTCAAATATTCAGATGTGCTTTAATGATTGCTTAGTTCATGTTTGGTTGTGGATGGTCAGTGATTGCTAACCTTGGCACTCCAGCTGTGGTGAAACTACAAGTCCCATGAGGCATTGCAATACTCATAACTTGGGGAGGCATTATGGGATTTGTAGTTTTGTCACAGCTGGAGTGCCAAGGTTACCCATCACTGCCTTAAGCTGACAGATCTGCAGGGATGTTGAATGCTAGTCCACAAGAGCAGTGGTCCTCACACCTATTTGACACAGCTCAACCCAACGAGACAAGAAAGGTACGGTTTATTAAGTATGAAGCCTGGAACACATGCCCAATTTTACTACTTCCATGTAGTAGGAGAGCTAACCTACGCCATCTGTTTGTAGTATTCAAAGTCTGTTAGCCCTCATACTGCATGGAGGTGGTAAAATTGGTCAGTGATAGGCCAATCATAATTGTGCATATGCACCTGAACGCATTTCCTAATCCATCCTAAACCCTGGCATGGACATGGCCCTTGACGACTGGAGTTCGACACTTGTGACTCCAAAGGTCCCTGCACTCACCTTCACATACCTTACCCTAGCGACCTAACTTACCCGATGAGCTGTGATTAGTCTGCTATGAAAGTAACAGTCTAATTTATAGGACTTTAAGATCTGGGGCACTCTGCAAGGTGTTTGACACCAAATTAACCCCTCTAAGCACCTGAGTGGCACCATGGAACCTTGAAGTGATTAGATTCATTTTAAAACAAATGAGAGAGAGGGGACTGGTGTATCAGGTGACCAGCATGGTGGCAGAGGAGCAGTATCAGGTGACCAGCATGGTGGCAGAGGAGCAGTATCAGGTGACCAGGCAGGTATGAAGAGGGGCTAAGGCACAGTTCATTAAGGCTGGGGATTATTTGTTCAGGCTGTAACTGGGTGGCAGGATACGGCGAGAGTTGGCGCGCACCCACGGGTGCTCCATGACGGCTTTGAGTGGCAGGCGGTGCGCTGGTGTGTAACGCAGGAGTTTGCTGATGAGGTCTTTGGAGCCTTCGGATAGGAAGGAAGGAAAACGCAGATCAACCTGAAAGACAAAAACATTATGTTTAAAGTGAACCTGAAGTGAAAATAAACTCATGAGATGATGAATTCTATATGTGGTACGGATAGATAGAACATAAAAAGCAGTCTAATATTTATTTTTTTTCAGTTTGCCTTCATTTTTAAGATTGCTTTAGACTGTCACAGTTGCTGGTTTAGAATCCACACTGCCTTTTTACTTGAAAGTAGTAATGACCCTTTCAACTTTCCTGCACTTAAAGAGAGCCCGAGATGGGCAAAAAAAAGGCTACCTGATCCGCGGGGCTGAGCGGATCAGGTAGCCGCAAAAACTGCTGCTCCCGTGGGCCGTAATGGTCCACTTTCACTTTCGTGACCTGAGGGCCACGTAGCTGCACTGAGAGATCCATTCTCTAATTCACAGCGTGCAGGGAGGCGGGGGAGCGCTCGTTCTAAAATGAGCCTCTTCTGCATGTTCCGACAGCTCCCTATCAAAAGGAAATTATATGAATAGGATAGTGGGCAAGGTGGGACTTTTCATACACATACCTGGGGCTTCCTTCAGGCTCACCGATCCTTCGCCCTCCTCTCAGGCCCACCGATCCTTCGCCCTCCTCTCAGGCCACCTGGATCCTCCACTGGGCGGCCCAGTAATTCAGCCGGTCTACGCAGCACTGCTGCTCAGGCACAGAATGCTCCTATCGCAGGAAGCACACACAGCTAGACTGCACCGACTGGCCCAATAACCGGGCCGCCTACTGGAGGATCCAGGTAGCCTGGGAAGAAGGTTAGGGACTGGTGAGCCTGCAGGGGGGCTGGAGGAAGCCCCAGGTGTGTATTTTTTTTCCCTTCACGGATAAACGTAAAAAAAGAGACAGTCCAGCCAAGCAATATGCATCGTTTCAAGGGAAACAAATATGGCAGCCTTTACATCCCTCTCGCTTTAGGTTCCCTGTAACCTCCCTGGCGGTAAGTCTGACAGTGTCGGGCTAGCCGCCGCAGGGGATTGCGCCATAGTCTTCAGCTAGCATTTCGCTAGCTAATTATGTCCAACTGCCTCCGGTCCCCTCCAATCACCGCTGGTATGCGTGCCCCCCAGGGATCCCGCGATTGCGCAGCCTCCCAATCAGCTTCAGGCTTCGCTATGGGGAGGATCGGGACTGCGCATGCCGTGATGTCCGACCCATCGCCATAGCGACAGTGAAGCTGGATCGTGAAGATGCAGCTCTCGCGGGATCGCGGAGGGGTAAACATTACCGGCGGCGATCGGGGGGGGGAGGGGGGCTTAGTTGGTTACTGGATGCTTGGGAAACAATTAGCTAGCCAAGTGCTAGCTTAGGCATATAGGGAAACTTATTTTACAAAAATCCTCCAGCGTACGCAGCCTCTAAAACTGCGTACCGCCAGAGAGGTTAAGGACCAGAGTAAATTTTAATTTTAGGCATGCCCCTATTCAAGTCATCAATAACTTTACCACCACTTAAAGAGAACTCGAGGTGGGTTCTAAGAATCCCATTAGCACACAGAGGCTGGGTCTGCATATACTGCCCAGCCTCTGTTGCTATACTGTCTTCCCCCGGCCCCCCCTGCGCTCTGCTGTCCCCCATAAATCAAACTGCCGTGCTAGCGGCATCGCTAGCTGGCTGTTAACCTCTGCACTTGTCACTCTCGCCGCTCTCCCGCCTCCTCTATGTCGCCGCTCCACGCCTGTGTCCTTTACCTCCCTGCTGGTTGAAGGGAAGGGACGCAGGCAGGGACCGGTGACATGGAGGCGGGGGAGCGGTGAGTGACAGTGCAGAGGTAAACAGCCTGCTCCGGCGTTTGATTTTTAGGGGCACAGCAGAGCGCAGGGGGGGGGCAACAGTATAGCAACAGAGGCTGGGCATTATATGCAGAACCAGCCTGTGTGCTAATTAAATTCTTCGAACACACCTCGGGTTCTCTTTAAAAAGGACAACTAAAGTAAGAGGCATTAAACAATCCCATTTGCCTGGCTGTCCTACTGACCCTTTGCCTCTAATACTTTTAGCCATTGACCCTGAACAAGCACGAATATCACATGTTTGACTGGATTTGCTGCATGCTTGTTGTAGGTGTGTGAATCAGACACTGACGCATGAAAGATCAGCAGGACAGCCAGGCAACTGGTATTGTTTAAAAGGAAGTCAATATTGCAGCATCCATATCCCTTTATTTAGATCAATGTAACCAGGGCTGTGGACAGCCCTGAATGTAACTTTAGAAAATGTCAAGTTTTTTTCTCTCAAAACACCACAAATTGATAGTGCAATTCCCCCTCCCCTCCATTGGATCGGTCACAGGCTATAATCCTCTGCAACTCACCTTTACTATCCTGCGGTGAGTCTCTGTGTGGGATGGGCTCTCGAAAGGCGGAGCTCCGACCAGAAGCTCGTAACACAGCACGCCGGTGCACCACAGATCCACCTTCTCGTCGTGGGCCTTGCCCTCGATCATCTCCGGGGGCAGGTAGTCCAGTGTGCCGCACATGGTGTGTCGCCTGTAACATACAACGCAGTGAGCGGCAGCACCATGGTAACAGACAGCTGCACTTTACATGACTGTGTGCCAACGTACCTGAGGGACGGGGCGTGAACAGACCAGCCAAAGTCTGCAATCTTCAGCTCGCCCTTGTACCCCATCAGAAGGTTCTCGGGTTTAATGTCTCTGTGGATTACTTTCCGCTCGTGGCAATACTGCAGGGCGTCCGCCAGCTCCTCGATAAACTGCAGAGAGAACCGCCAGCAATTACACACGGCTCTGCCTGCACTAAAGAGCTAAATACCGAAACTCACTGCTCGGATGAAAAATAATAAATACTGGGTGTCTGTCAGAGAGCGGATTCTACCTATAAAATACTCCGATGAGTTTGGCAGACAGTCTGTGAGCGTTAAACCACAGAACGGAGTCCTTTGGATTGAGGCTCGGGCCAGAGATGTAAATTGTGCCCGCCTTTTCCTCACTAAGCCGCTGCCATTGGCTAAACTGTCTATAATTAGAGGTTAGGTTCCCTTCCAAAAGGATGGCCTCATAGCGGTGGAAGGGTCCAGCACGGAATATTTTGCATGCAAACGTGTTTTGAAAGTCAACATCCTTCATTGATGTTAATTTGGTGCATCTGTTTTGAATGCATGATGTGTACCCTGCCTATAAGGCAGCTCTGCACGTCTATGCTGGTAATAAGTTGGATGCCTGTTCTGGAAAATGCTGCCACCTCTCCCTGCTTTCTACAGAGTGTTCCCCGCTAGCCTAGCAAATAGAAGCAGAGGCATGAAGGGGCGGGCACAAAGCACAACCCAGGCCTGAGCATCACTTCATTATAGCTGGATGCAGGAGCACTGACACCAGTAAATTCAGCACTAGTTTCATGTAAAATGTTCAGACAAAAGGCTTCAAATCTATGGTAACCATTTACCCTCCCCCTCAAAAAAAAAAATAAAATAAAATAAAAAAAAAAAAAACAGGCTCTGGGTCCTATAGAGCCTTCCCGCTCCTCTCCTGGTTCCTGTTCCAGCACTGGCTCCCCGGTAGCAGTATTCAGCCAATTTGGTCAAGTATTGCCGAAGGGAGGCTTCGGAAGCCCAATTGCTCCTGAAGACAAGTGGCTCCATACTGCACAAGCACCCTCTCTTATGCACGCGCAGTATGAAGCCGCCTGTATCAGGAGGACTCGGCTCCTGGAGTCCCCTGCAGTGGGCAGGACCCACAGCATTACCTCTCCTTAAAGGGACACAAAAAAAAAAAAAAAAAAAAAAAGTTTTACTCACCCAGGGCTTCCAATAGCCCCCTGCAGCTGTCCGGTGCCCTCGCCGTCTCCCTCCGATCCTCCTGGCCCCGCCGGCAGCCACTTCCTGTTTCGGTGACAGGAGCTGACAGGCTGGGGACGTGAGTGATTCTTCGCGTTCCTGGTCACAATAGCGCCATCTATGCTGCTATAGCACATATCCTATACCATATAGCAGCATAGAGGGTGCTAATGTGTCTGGGAACGCGAAGAATCACTTGCGTCCCCAGCCTGTCAGCTCCTGTCACCGAAACAGGAAGTGGCTGCTGGCGGGGCCAGGAGAATCGGGGGGAGACGGCGAGGGTACTGGACAGCTGCAGGGGGCTATTGGAAGCCCTAGGTGAGTAAAACTCATTTTTTTTGTTTGACTTAAGTGTCCCTTTAGGTATCTGGTTTTTAATAAAATAAAAAAAAATAAAAATCCCTTTTACTTTAACAAGCAGTTCTGAACTACATGGCTGCTGACCAGGTTACAGGTGTGTGTGTATGACTTATCCCAACATATTTTTCTTCAGTAAAGAGTTATAAACTTGTTATACTGGGTGCGTATCTGTGTGCTGACCACTCTGCTCAATCACATTTTACAACAGTCCTCCTGGAACATAACTGAAGGGATGTCTACCCTCCTTGGACCACCCCCTGCCCATCCCCCACACGTGGCATTCCCCCCCCCCCCCCCCCCATCAGTGGCTCACTCACCGTGGCGCTCCTCTGTTCGTCGAAGCGGCCGCACTTCTGCAGCTCCTTGTACATCTCCCCCCGCGGGGCGTACTCCAGCATCAGATAGATTCGCTTCTTGTCGTGGAAATAGTTGTACATCCGCAGCACATTTGGATGCCTGCAAGACAGACGCACAATAAAGGAAGGGCCTAAAAGTGTCTACAACAGATCTGTACGTTATTACAGCATGGATCCATCGCTGTGCAGAGTGTGGCCAGGCAACAGAGCCCATCCCTCTCTGATCAGATTCATTCAGAGAAGGGTCTATATAATAGTCCATCTAGTGACGGGCAGAACTGCTGTCACTCGCGGGGGGGGGGGGGGGGGGATGGGGGGGTGCGGGCAGAACTGCTGTCACCCGCGGGGGGGGGTGCGGGCAGAACTGCTGTCACTCGCGGGGGGGGGAGGGTGCAGGCAGAACTGCTGTCACTCGCGGGGACGGGGGGGGTTGCGGGCAGAACTGTTGTCACTCGCGGGGGGTGGGGGTGCGGTCAGAACTGCTGTCAGTCGCGGGGTGGGTGGGGGATGAGGGATTGCGGGCAGAACTGCTGTCACTCGCGGGGGGGGGGGGGAAGGGGGGTGGGGTGCTTGCAGAACTGCTGTCACTCGCGGGGGGGGGGGTGCGGGCAGAACTGCTGCCACTCGCGGGGGGGGGGGGGTGCGGGCAGAACTGCTGTCACTCGCGGGGGGTGCGGGCAGAACTGCTGTCACTCGCGGGGGTTGCGGGCAGAACTGCTGTCACTCGCGGGGGTTGCGGGCAGAACTGCTGTCACTCGCGGGGGTTGCGGGCAGAACTGCTGTCACTCGCGGGGGTTGCGGGCAGAACTGCTGTCACTCGCGGGGGGTGCGGGCAGAACTGCTGTCACTCGTGGGGGGTGCGGGCAGAACTGCTGTCACTCGCGGGGGGTGCGGGCAGAACTGCTGTCACTCGCGGGGGGGGGGGGGGGGGGGGAGGGGGGGGGATGTTCGGTGCGGGCA
Organism: Hyperolius riggenbachi; assembly: GCF_040937935.1. Classification (NCBI taxonomy): domain Eukaryota; kingdom Metazoa; phylum Chordata; class Amphibia; order Anura; family Hyperoliidae; genus Hyperolius; species Hyperolius riggenbachi. The sequence continues at coordinate 43,229,063 of NC_090648.1, forward strand.
GAACTGCTGTCACTCGCGGTGGGGGGTGCGGGCAGAACTGCTGTCACTCGCGGGGGGGGGTTGTGGGTGCGGGCAGAACTGCTGTCACTCGCGGGGGTGCGGGCAGAACTGATGTCACTTGGGGGGGGGGACTGGGGGATCAGAGCTCGATGTGAGGGGCTCTCACAACAGGGAGGGGAATCCAGGAAGGATGAAAGGAAGCAGCCAAACAGGCTGCAGTAAAGATTTGGAGGGATAGGGAAATGAATGGGAGGACCAGGGAGAGCAGTAGGGAGAAAAAAAACAAAATCCTCCCAACATACTTTTCAGCTTGTTAGGCGGCCTTGCGGCCTCCTTAGCTGCCTGGGGGAGAAGACACTGCTACTCAGCCGACAAAAAAAAGTAAGGTAGATTTTTAACTTCAGTATTGCCTTTCTTTCAAACTATTTAACACAGGAGAATAGAGATTTGAATTTGTTTTTTTTTGCCTAACAGTTACTCTTTAATCCGTCCCACCCTGCGCTCCAATTCACGATCACGTGGCTACCGCTCTTCCTCCTTCAACCCGAAAGGTGTGCCAATTACCTGGATGAATTCAGAATAAAACCCATTTGGAATTCATCCATTGCTCATCACTACTCTCCTAGCAGAAAATATAGCAACTGAAAGCAGAAGTCCTCTGTTATTGTCTCACACTGCCCCCTAGTGACAGGTGGCCATAAATGCACAACAGCACTACTAACTAGAAGCAGGGAAATGTAACAAATAGGAAATAAAATAAAAAAGTGGTAAATAGTTGGCCTGGATCACTTGCAGACCTCTAATTGCTGCTAGAGTGTTAAATGGAAAAAAAAAAAAAAAAAAACAACCCTTCCAAAAACAGAGGAAAAACCGCAAAAGTATATGGTTTTCAGTGGCATATTCACTCAAAAGCCAAATATTTCATTATCTCCACGAAACTAATATCTGCACTTTTGCTCATCACTTGATTAGATTTATGAAGCTTGAAAAAAGGACCAATCACATTAGTCCATTTTTAAGATGTGAAAATACGCCTGCATCAGCTCAGGTTTACATCTCATTGGCTATTCCCTCTGCAGCATGTAACATAATCTGGGGTGAAAGGTCCTGTACCTGAGGTGTGATTGGATCTCTATCTCTCTTCTCAGCTGGTGCTCCACCCCCTCCTTCTCCAGCTGCGATTTGAAGAGAACCTTTAGGGCTAGGATGTAATGTGTTTTCTTGTGCCGTGCCAGGTAGACGTTGCCAAACTTGCCCTTCCCCAGGGGGCGGCCGATGTCAAAGTCTTCAATCTTGAACTTTATTAGGCTCCTTGAGAAAGGAAAACAAACTATCAGCATCCTAATAAAAAGGAGGGGTTTGCAGCCAAGTTTTGGCTAGAGAACAGATGTGTTAAAAGGAACCTGAAGTGAGACATATAGAGGCTGCCATATCTGTTTCCTACCAGTTGCCTGGCTATCCTGCTGATCCTCTAATACTTTCAGCCCATTGAACAAGCATGTAGCAGAACAGGTGTTTGACATTATCTGACAAGATTAGCTGCATGCTTGTTTCTGGTGTGATTCAGACACTGCTGCAGCCAAATAGACCCACAGGGCTGCCAGGCAACTGGTATTACTGGAAATAAATATGGCAGCCTCCATATTGTTTTTACTTCAGTTGTCTTTTAAACAAAATCAGTTGCCTGGCAGTCCAGCTCACCTTTCTGGTCTGAACCACACACATGAAACAAGCGTGTCAGAAACACTGATCTGCTGCATGCTTGTTCAGGGGCTGTGGCTAAAAGTATTAGAGGTAGTGGATCAGTAGGATTGCCAGGAAAAGTGCATGGTTTAAAAATAAATATGTCAAAACAATTAAAAATGTGTGCAGCTGTACACCTATCCATATAGGCTTAAAGAGAAACTCCAACCAAGAATTGAACTTTTTCCCAATCAGTAGCTGATACCCCATTTTACATGAGAAAGACAATGATTTTCACAAACAGACCATCAGGGGGCGCTGTGTGACTGATTTTGTGCTGAAATCCCTCCCACAAGAACCTCTGAAGACCGCGGTACTCCTGGCAAACAGCCACAATGTAACAATGTTCAGAGACAGGAAACAGCTGTTATTAGCTGTCTAACAGCCAGAGCAGCTAGAAACAGCTAAATAACCTGCCCACAGTAACAATGTCTCCATGTAATAAATGTCAGAATGTGAATCTGGGAGAGGAAAGATTTTACAATGAGCAAACACTGACTAAATCATTTATACATAATTATGGTAAAAAATTAAGCACTTTTTTTACTACATTATTTTCACTGGAGTTCCTCTTTAAAGTAAAGCAGAGTCGGGGTTTTAAACTATAGAACAAACAATGCTACCTGATCCAGGGGACTTGTCGGATCAGCCAGCCACTATCCCTGCCGCTCCAGTGGCCTGCAGTCCCTAAGCTTTTGTTTTTGTGGCCCTGGAAGAGCTGCATCACACAGAGCGTAGTGCAGGGCGGCAGGGGAGCGGCCGTACAAAGGCAAAGCTGCTGAATGGCAGTTGGGGAAGGTCTGCAGGAACGCCATCAGTGGGCGTTTAAGCAGGCAAATACCTCTCCTCCCTTCCCCTCGAGATTGGCGAGAAATTGCAGGTCGCCAATTTCAGGCGGTGATAGTGCGGGGCAGAGACATGTCCTGCAGTAGGGAACATATCCAACAATCTGTCACATTTAGTTTTGAAACCACACGCTATTGAAAGCTGTAAAACAGAAGAGCTGATGACCCTTTGAACTGTAGGAAATACAGTAAAACCTTATCTCAAGCTGTCTCTCACTGTCTCCTGTTTTTTTAAGCTATTCACAAAAACAGGACAGAGTTCAATGAAGATTGTCGAATAGCTCAGCGAAGCTTTTTTGCATAAACAATTCAACTGTTTGAGTACTGTAATAAAAAGGGGGGGGGAGGAATTCAAGTAGTTTTGAGTATGAAGCTACTGGAAAGCCCATGCTAGATTCTGGAGAATGTAGTAGGTATCCATTTTTCTTTCGGGTGTAACATGCTGACCCAGCCAAGAGCTGAATCCAGAGAGGACAGGAAGCAAGCTGTGCTGCAGTGGCAAACACGTTTGGCCCATACAACAGATATTCTGTCCATGGATTGACTTCTATACACACACCCAATATTCACTGATCCTGCATAATGCGACTTGCTCAGCTTCAGGTTTACTTGGGCTTTCATTTGTATAAATTGCAATTATAAGACTGAGAAACCCTGACAAAGTGCCTGATTTTTTTTTTAACTCGCAGCCCAACTGCTGCCAATAAATGTACCCTTCACAGGATCTGCTGGCACGTCAAGCCACCTAGTGACTCCTCTCTAGCCACACAATAATACACAATGCTGTTTGATGTACAGAGGTCAACTTACAATGTGTCTAGTGTGTCTGCTGGCTTCTCGTTTATCGCCACTCTCCCAGCTGGCACTGTGAAGGAAAGAAGCACAGAGGTTACTGCACAGTGTTTGGACTAAAGCAGGAATGTCCAAAGTCCGGCATAGGGGCCAAATGCGGCCCCCCGAGCCCTTTCTGGTGGCCCTCAAAACTTTCTACAATTAATTTCATGTGCCAGCAGCAGTAACAGCCACTGATTATTAGCAGCCGCCACTGTGCCAGCAGCAGTAACAGCCACTGATTATTAGCAGCCGCCACTGTGCCAGCAGCAGTAACAGCCACTGATTATTAGCAGCCGCCACTGTGCCAGCAGCAGTAACAGCCACTGATTATTAGCAGCCGTCACTGTGCCAGCAGCAGTAACAGCCACTGATTATTAGCAGCCGCCACTGTGCCAGCAGCAGTAACAGCCACTGATTATTAGCAGCCGCCACTGTGCCAGCAGCAGTAACAGCCACTGATTAGCAGCCACCATTGTGCCAGCAGCAGTAACAGCCACTGATTAGCAGCCACCACTGTGCCAGCAGCAGTAACAGCCACGGATTAGCAGCTGCCACTGTGCTAACTGCTACCTTGTGTACATGGGTTATTGAAGTGGAAATGTTTTATTTAAAGAGACTCCGCAACAAAAATTTTAGCATTATTTCTCCTATCCTACAAGTTCCTAAGGCTGCTCCATTGTGCCCTGGCTTACTGCAGCACTTTCTACTTGCACCGCCTCTGTAATAAATCAGCTTATCTTTCCCCTGTAGGACTTGTCGCCTGTGTCTGGAAGGCTGCCATCTCTTCAGTACTGTGAACAAGTTAACCCCTTCCACGCCCCTCCAGTGCTCATGTGATGTTTTATTCCTTGCAAACAACCTCCCTGCTCTCACTGTCAGCTTATCTGCTATCTGTGAGGCTGATAAACAGACTGATAAAATGAACAAAGAATAGCTGGCTGAGGAGGAAGCTGCCTGTCAGGCTGATACAAGTGCAGAGCCGAGACTCAGCTTGTCATGCTTCATTGACACAGAGCTCTTTCAAAACTTGCACATAACCTCTGGAGACTGAATTCAATGTGTAACTCACTGAATTCTCTGAGTACTCACTGTGTATTAACTGAGTTCACTGCTCTGCTGATGTACTTCCTGTTTTGGTGGCCATCTTTTCTGTTTACAAAACAGTTTATAAAACAGTTTTTTTAACCCTCTTTATTAAACTGAGAGCAGCGAAAATATTACAGAGGGTGCAAGGAGATGACCCCAAACAGGCAGGGATGTTGGTTTATACATTTTGTGAATAGATTTGCTTTAACAAAATGTCACAAGCACAGTGTACCTAACACCAATCAGAAAAAATTATTTAAATTTCGCTATTTTGGCCCCTTAGCACTCAACAGCGATGTGGACATTGGCCTAAAAAGTTTGGACACCCCTAGACTAAAAAGGTACATGCACATCTTAGTCACCCAAAATGATAGCTCATGAGAGTTATGTAGAAATCTCCTGAGAGATCACAGATTTAGTAACTCCACAGATATAGTGATATTCTCCCATAATGCATTGCCTCATCCCTGTAGTAGACAAGACAGCTTGCAGTAACCAGCTTACATCATACCTAAAGAGGCGGGTCCCGCTGTGGGCGGGTCTCTTCTCAGCACTCTCTGTGCCCCAGATGCACTGGATGGAGTCACAAGCTGGGGGAGAGAAGACATCCTGTGAGCAAAAGTAGTCTTTGACGGACTAAAATAGTTAACACAGCAAGATCCAGTATAATACAGGAACAGTATGGTACAGGGACAGGGCTGCAGGGGAACCAAACACACGTGCTGCAGTACTAAGTTTTGCTTGCTGCTCCCCCCTTCCACTGGCCCTCTGTGCACCCGCTCCACTGCCTCCTCCAGCGACCTTCTATGCACCCGCTCCACTGCCTCCTCCAGCGACCTATGCACCCGCTCCACTGCCTCCTCCAGCGACCTTCTATGCACCCGCTCCACTGCCTCCTCCAGCGACCTTCTATGCACCCGCTCCACTGCCTCCTCCAGCAACCTTCTATGCACCCGCTCCACTGCCTCCTCCAGCAACCTTCTATGCACCCGCTCCACTGCCTGTGGTCCCACGGTGGCGGCGAAAATCCTCCCGGAGCCGCGGCGATGTAGATATTTACCTTTTGGCTCCAGCGCAGTATCCGCTCCTTCCCATGGAGATAGGCGGAAATAGCCGATCTCCGTCGGGCCGCTCTACCGCACAGGCGCAAGTCTACTACGCAGTAGAGCGGACGACGGAGATCGGTCATTTCCGCCTGTCCACCAGAAGAGCCACAGCACCCCCCGCTGGAGCCTGGAAAGGTAAATATTGAACAGGCTGTCGGGTCGCTGTTCGGAGGGCTGCAGCGAGACCCCGACGGGGAAGCCTCATTAGGATCTGGAGGCTTCCCCCTCCCAAGGTGAGTACCCCCCAGGGGACATTTTTATTGTTACAGTGTCTCTTTAAAGAGACTCCGTAACAAAAATTGCATCCTGTTTTTTATCATCCTACAAGTTCCAAAAGCTATTCTAATGTGTTCTGGCTTATTGCAGCACTTTGTACTATCACAGTCTCTGTAATAAATCAATGTATCTTTCCCCTGTCAGACTTGTCGGCCTGTGTCTGGAAGGCTGCCAAGTTCTTCAGTGTTGTGGTTCTGCTATGAACTTCCCCTTCCAGGCCCCTCTATGCACACTGCCTGTGTGTTATTTAGATTAGAGCAGCTTCTCTCTTCTCTCTTATCTTTTACAAGCTGGATAAATCGTCCTCTGAGCTGGCTGGGCTTTCACATACTGAAGAATTACAGACAAGGGCAAAGCTGTTTGCAGGAAGAAAAGAGCAGCCTGAAACTTCAGTGCATGAGAGATGCAGGGGGAAAGAAACACACAAACGATCTCTTGAGATTCAAAAGGAAGGCTGTATACAGCCTGCTTGTGTATGGATGTATTTTCTATGTGTAGACATACTGTACATCAACCTACTTCCTGTTTTGGTGGCCATTTTGTTTGTTTATAAACAAACTTTTTAAAACTATTTGTAACCACTTTTAATGCGGCGGGGAGCGGCAAAATTGTGACAGAGGGTAATAGGAGATGTCCCCTAACGCACTGGTATGTTTACTTTTGTGTGATTTTAACAATACAGATTCTCTTTAAAGGAAACTGCTTAATCTCACATGAAGCCAGTGGATGAACAACACCTGTTGAGGAGTATGATTATGGATACACTCATGCAGTTGCATTCACGTTAGCGTATGGAACACTCATTGAGATGTGGCTGAGGGGCTTACCTGCATGCCAATGGATATGTGGAACCAACAAATCTTGGCAACTCAGGAGCTCTGCTCATCCGCTGGCTTCATGTGAGAATAAGCTGAGGTCCCTTTAAAAGGGACACTGTAGGGGAGGGGTCGGGGGAAAACGAGTTAAAGTTACCCGGGACTTCTAATGGTCCCCCGCAGACATCCTGTGCCCGCGCAGCCAGTCACCGATGCTCCGGCCCCGCCTCCGGTTCACTTCTGGAATTTCTGACTTTATAGTCTGAAAGCCACTGCACCTGCGTTGCCGTGTCCTCGCTCCCGCTGATGGCACCAGGAGCGTACTGCGCAGGCCCAGTATGGTCTGTGCCTGCGCAGTATGCTCCTGGTGACATCAGGGGAAGCGAGGACACGGCAACGCAGGCGCAGTGGTTTTCAGACTATAAAGTCAGAAATTCCAGAAGTGAACCGGAGGTGGGGCCGGAGCATCGGTGAGTGGCTGCGCGGGCACAGGATGTCTGCGGGGGACCATTAGAAGTCCCGGGTAACTTCAACTCATTTTCTCCCGACCCCCCCTACAGTATTCCTTTAAACAATTGTCTAATTATATATCACAGCAAGGCTGAGTCACACTGCATGGGATTCCCGCCATGCATAGTACAGCGGACGTGCTCTCACCACACACGGAACCTTCATTCACAGAGGACTTTGTTGTGTCCGTTACACTGAACATTCCATACATGGCGGACACACATCACCTGTCTTCAATGCAAAATCATTAAAGGGAACCTGAAGCGAGAGGTATATGGAGGCTGCCGTATTTATTTCCTTTTAAACCAATACCAGTTGCCTGGCAGTCCTGCTGGTCTATTTGGCTGCAGTAGTGTCTGAATCGAACCAGAAACAAGTATGCAGCTAATCTTGTAAGATCTGATAATGTCAGGAACACTAAATCTTCGGCATGCTTGTTCAAGGTCTATGGCTAAAAGTATTAGAGGCAGAGGATCAGCAGGATAGCCAGGCAACTGGTATGGTTTAAAAGTAAATAAATATGGCAGCCTCCATATACTACTTCCTTCAGGTTCCCTTTAAAGAGAACCAGAGATGAAGCACCCTCATGTATTTTATTACATTTATCAGTGGGAACATGACAGTAAACACCTACCCTGCTTTTAGTTTCATTGTTATCTGCTTAATTAGTCTATTAGCAACTGTGATAAGAATCCATCGACTATTCAGTCGAGGTTTGACCTGGAATCATTATAGCTGAGTCACTCTTCTGTGGAGTCCTTTCAAGCCCAAGCCTTCCCCCTCCTGGCTTAGATCTTCTGCTTTGCATACTGAGAGCTGTGATGACTGGGAGGGGCTGCTGCTCCTGAGAGAGAAGCCCTGTGGCTGTAATATGATACCTGTGTGCACTAGATTCTCATAGGAATGAAACTGCAGTTATTATCAGTGACACTTCCTACAGGCAGATCATACCAAAATGAAAGCACACAGATGAAAGGCTGCATAAGCCTAGATAGCAGCATAGTCTCATATAGCCTAGACAGCACATCCAGAACAACTCATATAACCCGGAAGGAGAAGGGATATGAGCCGGCGGCCATATTTGATTTTTCCTGGAGCAATAATGGATAAAAAAACACTAAAAAAGGCACACCAGAGCGGCGAAATTATCAGGTAGAGCATTTATTCTTTACAAGCTATCAACTGATATGTTTATTTTGTGTGAAACGTTCCATCTCTGGTTCCCTTTAAGCACAACACACCCATGCGGTCAGCTTATCGGAACAGAACACATCCGTTGACACTCTGCTTTCCGATCCGATAAACTGTCCTCAGTGCCGATGTGAGCCCAGCCTTATGCATGGGATTTTATTTTCATTAGAATGATCTCTGGTAACCGCATTACGAGTAGCACAACCAGCCAATCAGCACACAATGTAGCACCCATCCGATCGTATATAACACAAGAACATTGCATTGTCCACTTACCTTATAGAGAGGGTTGATATTCTCCTTGGATGTCATCCTGCAGAAAACAAAAACGGACCAGCTGAGCACAAACCAACTTTTATCAACCAATAAGTGCGATTGCAATTAGGGGTAATCGCAGGGCATGAAGCATTTTGAGCGCAATGCAAAGTATATAAGCACCACATAAATCACTTATCAAAGCAATTATGCAGAGCTTTGGGGGCGGAGCAATCGCTTCTTAAATAAAATAATAAAAAAAAAAAAAACTTTAAATACTCACCAGGGTGCCTTCATTTCCTTCTTCTGTCAGTAGCTCCACCCCCTAAAAAGAGAGGTCACAGGCACTTCTCGCATTGGTCCTAAAGAAGCACCTATGACCGCTTCCTTTAGGGAGTGGGGCTATGGAGGGAAGAAGCACGTCTGGGAAGTAGAAGGGCCCATTCACACTTTAGCAAAAATTGCGCGATTCCCGCTAATCGCAAAACGCTAACGTTTAAAAAAAAAAAAAAATCGCTAGTGCCATTATAGCCTATGGCAGTGTTCCCACTACCGTGATCGTTTTGCGATTATCGCTCATCACAAACGCGTTACCTGCAAAATATTTCAGGCGATTTTGGAGCGATTGCCATTAGCATGTATAGAACCGCTAATAGTGCCACAAACACAAATTTGTCCAGTGATTTTTCCACGTAAAAAAAACAAACAAAAAAACAAACAATCACCCGCGGAAAATGCTAATGCAATTCAGTCAAAACCCTGAACCAAGCATGCAGCTAATCTTGTCTTGCCAGAAAAACCTTATCTGCATGCTTATTCAGGGTCTATAGCTAAATGCATTAGAGGCAGAGGCACAGCAGGACAGCCAGGCAATGTGTACTGTTTAAAAGGAAATACATATGGCAGCCTCCATATCCCTCTCACTTCAAGTTCCCTTTAACAAGCAGACTAATGCAAAGAGAAACTGGAGCAACAAAAATCAAACCATAGCAGCATCTCCTTTACTCTGGTCTCAACAACTCAGTCTATACTCCATACACCTTAAAGAGAGTCTGAAGCGAGAATAGATCTCGCTTCAGACCTCATAGATAGCAGGAGCATGTGTGACCCTGCTAAAACGCCGCTATCCCGCGGCTAAACGGGGGTCCGACCCCCAAATCCCCTCCATAATGCGGGGGAGCGCTTCCGCATTGGGGCAGGGCTAGCCGCCTCAGCCCTGCCCCACGCGCAACTGTCAGAAGCGTATCTCCGCATCTCCCCCGCCCCTCTCAGTCTTCCTTCACTGAGAGGGGCGGGGGAGAGGCGGCGATGCGCGTCTGATAGACGCGACTGGAGGCAGGGCTGCAGCCGTTAGCCCTGCCTCCAGGAAGGGCTAATCTACGACCAACCTAGCGGGGGTGGGTTGGGGGTGAAGGGACCCCCGTTTAGCCACGGGATAGCGGCGTTTTAGCAGGGGCACACGTGCCCCTGCTATATATGAGAGCTGAAGCGAGATTTAGTCTCGCTTCAGTGTCTCTTTATTACTAGTTGTCACAGGAGCCCTAGTGGTCAGACCGCAAATTGCCTTCCAATCGGTTTCAGCACACAGACCATGCAAGCTTTGGTTGCGATCTTTGCGCAGAAACAGACAGAAATATGGGCAGCAGCCCGACCAGAAGGGAGCCTGTGAGGTTACGGTAATTACACCTTTACACACTATTTCAGGGTAGCTGCCACCACCACTGGTATGGGCCAGTGGACCCGACTGACTGACTGGTCCTGCGAATAAAACGGTTAAACACACTCTATTCTGTCTGGCTAGTAACAGTAGCGTCTCTTCAGAAGTCTGGTTCAGTTTGTGCGGCTGAGAAGAAGGGTAGCGGAACAGTGAATGACTGATAAAGTCTTTATTCACGGGCAATATAAATAATATATACAGACAATTATTAAAATCAACAATTATTGAAACATTAATAGCCAGTATGAAAAATAAAAGAAAGGGAGAAAAAAATACTTCGTTTCATGGAAAGATGTCCTTTTGTGGGACGAATCATAAAGTCCTTGGTAAAGTCATTTTGTTTCAGTTCAAAGTTCAGACCAGGTGGATGCCAGCATATCCTCAAGCTGGCACAGATGTGATCAAGATGGAGTTTCAAGGTGGAGGACCCTTGCGTTTTAGCCTGTCAATAGTTTTACCACCCATCGCTGCGGGAAGTGGCTATGACAGGCACAAGTCCAGCCTCAGGAGGATGAAGCAGGGGCTGTCCCATCCTTACAGACCCTCAGACAGGCAGAATTCTAGTTCGGCCCGTCTTGGGGCGCACGTGGGGGCAGTTAAAACCTATACCGCATATTCACACTCAGCATGATTGTACGAATCCTAGGACATGAAATATGACAGGTCTATCATGAGAATTTACCCCCCGTCTCTTCAAACCCATATTGCTAAGAGTTTAGGGGACAGAGTTCTGGGAATTTCACAGAACCAGCACCGGGACTCATGCTACACTTTCCCCACATTTGGCGAAGCTGCCATCTCAGGAACCCCAGAAATATGACAGAACTGTGAAGTTAAGGATTATGCTATGAGCCTCAGGTCATTCAGTGTGTGCTGGCAACTGGCTCCCTTTGATCCTTCCCAGGGAGCAAGGTGTCAAGACCTCCTGGGGATTCGTAGCCTTCCTGGCTGAATGTAGGCCTCCTTATCAGAGATGAAACAGCTGGCATATCCTCTGATAGGGGCCATTAGCTCTCCAGGGGGCCGGGGAACCAGCTTGTTACAGCTATGTGTTAAACGCAATTAACTTCCTTTCCCAGAACTGTCTACCTTAAAACCAATGTTTGTCATTCTGAGCCCTGCAATAAATGTGTGATCGATTGAGGTGATCAGAAACGACTGCTGAATCTGCGATTTTTGTGCATTTTGGACGACTGGGCGTTGCCTGGCGTCACACTAGTGATAGTCCATATAGGAGTCAGGCTGCCGCACTGTAGCACCTGTATACAGGTTGCACGCTCCATACACCACAGCAGCAGTCAGTAATGGATGTATGAAGGCTGCACTCTCCATGCACCCCAGCAGTGGTCAGTAATGGATGTATATAGGCTGCACTCTCCATAAACCCCAGCAGTGGTCAGTAATGGATGTATATAGGCTGCACTCTCCATACACCTCAGCAGTGGTCAGTAATGAATGTATATAGGCTGCACGCTCCATAAACCCCAGCAGTGGTCAGTAATGGATGTATATAGGCTGCACGCTCCATACACCCCAGCAGCGGTCAGTAATGGATGTATACAGGCTGCACTCTCCATACACCCCACCAGTGGTCAGTGATGACTGTATATAGGCTGCACTCCATACACCCCAGCAGTGGTCAGTGATGACTGTATATAGGCTGCACTCTCCATACACCCCAGCAGTGGTCAGTAATGACTGTATATAGGCTGCACTCTCCATACACCCCAGCAGCGGTCAGTAATGACTGTATATAGGCTGCACTCTCCATACACCCCAGCAGCGGTCAGGGATGGATGTATATAGGCTGCACTCGGTCAGTAATGACTGTATATAGGCTGCACTCTCCATACACCCCAGCAGCGGTCAGTACTCACTGTATATAGGCTACACGCTCCATACACCCCAGCAGCGGGCAGTAATGGATGTATATAGGCTGCACGCTCCATACACCCCAGCAGCGGTCAGTAATGGATGTATATAGGCTGCACGCTATACACCCCAGCAGCGGTCAGTAATGGATGTATATAGGCTGCACTCTCCATACACCCCAGCAGCGGTCAGAAATGACTGTATATAGGCTGCACGCTCCATACACCCCAGCAATGGTCAGTGATGACTGTATATAGGCTGCACTCTCAATACACCCCAGCAGTGGTCAGTGATGACTGTATATAGGCTGCACTCTCCATACACCCCAGCAGTGGTCAGTGATGACTGTATATAGGCTGCACTCTCCATACACCCCAGCAGTGGTCAGTGATGGCTGTATATAGGCTGCACTCTCCATACACCCCAGCAGCGTTCAGTAATGACTGTACAGTGGAGGAAATAATTATTTGACCCCCTCACTGATTTTTGTAAGTTTGTCCAATGACAAAGAAATTAAAAGTCTCAGAACAGTATCATTTCAATGGTAGGTTTATTTTAACAGTGGCAGATAGCACATCAAAAGGAAAATCGAAAAAATAACCTTAAATAAAAGATAGCAACTGATTTGCATTTCATTGAGTGAAATAAGTTTTTGAACCCTCTAACAATAAAATACTTAATACTTAGTGGAAAAACCCTTGTTTGCAAGCACAGAGGTCAAACATTTCTTGTAATTGATGACCAAGTTTGCACACATTTTAGGAGGAATGTTGGTCCACTCCTCTTTGCAGATCATCTCTAAATCCCTAATGTTTCGAGGCTGTCTCTGTGCAACTCTGAGTTTGAGCTCCCTCCATAGGTTTTCTATTGGATTAAGGTCCGGAGACTGACTAGGCCACTCCATGACCTTAATGTGCTTCTTCTTGAGCCACTCCTTTGTTGCCTTTGCTGTATGTTTTGGGTCATTGTCGTGCTGGAACACCCATCCACGGCCCATTTTCAGTTTCCTGGCAGAGGGAAGGAGGTTGTCGTTCAGGATTTCACGATACATGGCTCCGTCCATTTTCCGGTTAAAGAGGAGCTGTTAGGTATAAGGTCTCAGAGAAAATAAACACATATATCAGTAGCTAAAGATTGGCTGTACTTACATTACATATGCATTTCACTGTCCACGTTTGGATTTCACAGAATATTTATATAATATATGCAGAGAATGATGCTCCTGACAGCCCATGGCAGGTTCCATGTTTGTGAAGCCAAATGTGTCGTCATGTCCTGCCTGCTTCTGATCACAGAACAGCTCGTACAGAATAACACAGTGTGCAGTGAATATTAATGAGCCATGTGGCTAGGAACAATAGCTGACTCCTGCAGTGTACTCTGCCCCGGAGATTTATCTGTGCTGTGGCTGGACTGAGTTAGAAGCTGCTGAAACTTGATCCCGTCTTCTCCTTAGCAGCCGAGGGGAGGGCCCCAGAATGCTTTGCAGTATGGAATGCGGCTTGCGTCCTCCTTAGGAGCTTAGCTTTGCTGATAAGAACACATTAAATGTAAGAGAGATTTTTATCTTTAGTAATGTGTTTTTGGCTTCTGTCTAAACTGTTTAACACAGGAGAATAGAGGTTTAAATTAGCTTCTGCAGCCTGACAGTTACTCTTTAATGCGATTAGGTTGTCCTGTGCCCTTAGCAGAAAAACACCCCCAAAGCAAAATGTTTCCACCCCCATGCTTGACAGTGGGGACGGTGTTTTGGGGGTCATAGGCAGCATTTTCTTCCTCCAAACAGTGAGTTGAGTTAATGCCAAAGAGCTCTATTTTGGTCTCATCAGACCACAGCACCTTCTCCCAGTCACTCACAGAATCATTCAGGTGTTCATTGGCAAACTTCAGACGGGCCTGCACATGTGCCTTCTTGAGCAGGGGGACCTTGCGAGCCCTGCAGGATTTTAATCCATTGCGGTGTAATGTGTTTCCAATGGTTTTCTTGGTGACTGTGGTCCCTGCTAATTTGAGGTCATTCACTAACTCCTCCCTTGTAGTTCTAGGATGCTTTTTCACCTTTCTCAGAACCATTGACACCCCACGAGGTGAGATCTTGCGTGGAGCCCCAGAGCGAGGTTGATTGATGGCAATTTTGTGCTCCTTCCATTTTCAAACAATCGCACCAACAGTTGTCACCTTCTCTCCCAGCTTCTTGCTAATGGTTTTGTAGCCCATTCCAGCCTTGTGCAGGTGTACAATTTTGTCTCTGACATCCTTGGAAAGCTCTTTGGTCTTTCCCATGTTGGAGAGTTTGGAGTCTGCTTGATTGATTCTGTGGACAGGTGTCTTTTAGGCCCCGTTCACACTGCACGCGTTTCCAGCCGCGTTTTGGAAACGCGTGCAGGTGGCCGACACGCACAATATCAGACATTGCATGCAGTGCAATGTCTGATGTTCACACTGCATGCGTTCCGGACCTGTGCGGTCCGGGAACGCATGCTGCACGCATTTTTTTGTAAAACGCGTGGCTGTCCCATTCACTTTTCAGTGATGGGATCAGCCACGCAACGCATAAGAACGCGGATGGCGTGCGTTCGTACGCGTTGCGGTCCGCATGCGTTGCGGTCCGCGTTCTGCAGTCTGAACGGGGCCTTATACAGGTGATTAGTTAAGACAGGTGTCCTTAATGAGGGTGACTAATTGAGTAGAAGTGTCTAACCACTCTGTGGGAGCCAGAACTCTTAAAGAGACTCTGTAACATTAAAAACCTCCCCTGGGGGGTACTCACCTCGGGTGGGGGAAGCCTCCGGATCCTAATGAGGCTTCCCACGCCGTCCTCTGTCCCACGGGGGTCTCGCCGCAGCCCTCCGAACAGCCGGCGACTGTCAGTTCAATATTTACCTTTGCTGGCTCCAGCGGGGCGCTGTGGCGGCTTTCCGTTCCGAACTACACGGAAATACCCGATCTCATTCGGGTCCGCTCTACTGCGCAGGCGCAGGAAACTTGCGCCTGCGCAGTAGAGCAGATCCGACGGCGATCGGGTATTTCCGTGTAGTTCGGAGCCGACAGCCGTCAGAGCGCCTGCGCAGGAGCCAGGAAGGTAAATATTGACGTCACCACTGCACGGACTCCACGGAGGGCTGCAGCGAGACCCCTGACGGATGGAGGACGGCGTGGGAAGCCTCATTAGGATCCGGAGGCTTCCCCCACCCGAGGTGAGTACCCCCCAGGGGATCTTTTCATGTTACAGATCCTCTTTAATGGTTGGTAGGGGTTCAAAAACTTACTCAATGAAATGCAAATCAGTTGCTATGTTTTATTTAAGGTTATTTTTTCGATTTTCCTTTTGATGTGCTATCTGCCACTGTTAAAATAAACCTACCATTGAAATGATACTGTTCTTAGACTTTTCATTTCTTTGTCATTGGACAAACTTACAAAAATCAGTGAGGGGGTCAAATAATTATTTCCTCCACTGTATATAGGCTGCACTCTCCATACACCCCAGCAGTGGTCAGTGATGGCTGCACTCTCCATACACCCCAGCAGTGGTCAGTGATGGCTGTATATAGGCTGCACTCTCCATACACCCCAGCAGTGGTCAGTGATGGCTGTATATAGGCTGCACTCTCCATACACCCCAGCAGTGGTCAGTGATGGCTGTATATAGGCTGCACTCTCCACACACCCCAGCAGTGGTCAGTGATGGCTGTATATAGGCTGCACTCTCCACACACCCCAGCAGTGGTCAGTGATGGCTGTATATAGGCTGCACTCTCCACACACCCCAGCAGTGGTCAGTGATGGCTGTATATAGGCTGCACTCTCCACACACCCCAGCAGCGGTCAGTGATGGCTGTATACAGGCTGCACTCTCCACACACCCCAGCAGCGGTCAGTGATGGCTGTATACAGGCTGCACTCTCCACACACCCCAGCAGCGGTCAGTGATGGCTGTATACAGGCTGCACTCTCCACACACCCCAGCAGCGGTCAGTGATGGCTGTATACAGGCTGCACTCTCCACACACCCCAGCAGCGGTCAGTGATGGCTGTATACAGGCTGCACTCTCCACACACCCCAGCAGCGGTCAGTGATGGCTGTATATAGGCTGCACTCTCCACACACCCCAGCAGCGGTCAGTGATGGCTGTATATAGGCTGCACTCTCCACACACCCCAGCAGTGGTCAGTTATGGCTGTATATAGGCTGCACTCTCCACACACCCACTCTCCACACACCCCAGCAGCGGTCAGTGATGACTGTATACAGGCTGCACTCTCCACACACCCCAGCAGCGGTCAGTGATGGATGCATACAGGCTGCACTCTCCACACACCCCAGCAGCGGTCAGTGATGGATGTATATAGGCTGCACTCTCCACACACCCCAGCAGCGGTCAGTGATGGATGTATGAAGGCTGCACTCTCCACACACCCCAGCAGTGGTCAGTGATGGCTGTATATAGGCTGCACTCTCCACACACCCCAGCAGCGGTCAGTGATGACTGTATACAGGCTGCACTCTCCACACACCCCAGCAGCGGTCAGTGATGGATGCATACAGGCTGCACTCTCCACACACCCCAGCAGCGGTCAGTGATGGATGTATATAGGCTGCACTCTCCACACACCCCAGCAGCGGTCAGTGATGGATGTATGAAGGCTGCACTCTCCACACACCCCAGCAGCGGTCAGTGATGGATGTATATAGGCTGCACTCTCCACACACCCCAGCAGCGGTCAGTGATGGATGTATGAAGGCTGCACTCTCCACACACCCCAGCAGCGGTCAGTGATGGATGTATGAAGGCTGCACTCTCCACACACCCCAGCAGCGGTTAGTGATGGATGTATATAGGCTGCACTCTCCACACACCCCAGCAGCGGTCAGTGATGGATGTATGAAGGCTGCACTCTCCACACACCCCAGCAGCGGTCAGTGATGGATGTATATAGGCTGCACTCTCCACACACCCCAGCAGCGGTCAGTGATGGATGTATGAAGGCTGCACTCTCCACACACCCCAGCAGCGGTCAGTGATGGATGTATGAAGGCTGCACTCTCCACACACCCCAGCAGCGGTCAGTGATGGATGTATGAAGGCTGCACTCTCCACACACCCCAGCAGCGGTCAGTGATGACTGTATACAGGCTGCACTCTCCACACACCCCAGCAGCGGTCAGTGATGGATGTATATAGGCTGCACTCTCCAAACACCCCAGCAGTGGTCAGTAATGACTGTATACAGGCTGCACTCTCCATACACCCCAGCAGTGGTCAGTGATGGCTGTATATAGGCTGCACTCTCCACACACCCACTCTCCACACACCCCAGCAGCGGTCAGTGATGGATGTATGAAGGCTGCACTCTCCACACACCCCAGCAGCGGTCAGTGATGGATGTATGAAGGCTGCACTCTCCACACACCCCAGCAGCGGTCAGTGATGACTGTATACAGGCTGCACTCTCCACACACCCCAGCAGCGGTCAGTGATGGATGTATATAGGCTGCACTCTCCAAACACCCCAGCAGTGGTCAGTAATGACTGTATACAGGCTGCACTCTCCATACACCCCAGCAGTGGTCAGTGATGGCTGTATATAGGCTGCACTCTCCACACACCCACTCTCCACACACCCCAGCAGCGGTCAGTGATGACTGTATACAGGCTGCACTCTCCACACACCCCAGCAGCGGTCAGTGATGGATGCATACAGGCTGCACTCTCCACACACCCCAGCAGCGGTCAGTGATGGATGCATACAGGCTGCACTCTCCACACACCCCAGCAGCGGTCAGTGATGGATGCATACAGGCTGCACTCTCCACACACCCCAGCAGCGGTCAGTGATGGATGTATACAGGCTGCACTCTCCACACACCCCAGCAGCGGTCAGTGATGGATGTATGAAGGCTGCACTCTCCACACACCCCAGCAGCGGTCAGTGATGGATGTATGAAGGCTGCACTCTCCACACACCCCAGCAGCGGTCAGTGATGGATGTATGAAGGCTGCACTCTCCACACACCCCAGCAGCGGTCAGTGATGGATGTATGAAGGCTGCACTCTCCACACACCCCAGCAGCGGTCAGTGATGGATGTATGAAGGCTGCACTCTCCACACACCCCAGCAGCGGTCAGTGATGGATGTATGAAGGCTGCACTCTCCACACACCCCAGCAGCGGTCAGTGATGGATGTATGAAGGCTGCACTCTCCACACACCCCAGCAGCGGTCAGTGATGGATGTATGAAGGCTGCACTCTCCACACACCCCAGCAGCGGTCAGTGATGGATGTATGAAGGCTGCACTCTCCACACACCCCAGCAGCGGTCAGTGATGGATGTATGAAGGCTGCACTCTCCACACACCCCAGCAGCGGTCAGTGATGGATGTATGAAGGCTGCACTCTCCACACACCCCAGCAGCGGTCAGTGATGGATGTATGAAGGCTGCACTCTCCACACACCCCAGCAGCGGTCAGTGATGGATGTATATAGGCTGCACTCTCCACACACCCCAGCAGCGGTCAGTGATGGATGTATGAAGGCTGCACTCTCCACACACCCCAGCAGCGGTCAGTGATGGATGTATGAAGGCTGCACTCTCCACACACCCCAGCAGCGGTCAGTGATGGATGTATGAAGGCTGCACTCTCCACACACCCCAGCAGCGGTCAGTGATGGATGTATGAAGGCTGCACTCTCCACACACCCCAGCAGCGGTCAGTGATGGATGTATATAGGCTGCACTCTCCACACACCCCAGCAGCGGTCAGTGATGGATGTATGAAGGCTGCACTCTCCATACACCCCAGTAGTGGTCAGTAATGACTGTATACAGGCTGCACTCTCCATACACCCCAGCAGTGGTCAGTTATGACTGTATACAGGCTGCACTCTCCACACACCCCAGCAGCGGTCAGTGATGGATGTATGAAGGCTGCACTCTCCACACACCCCAGCAGCGGTCAGTGATGGATGTATGAAGGCTGCACTCTCCACACACCCCAGCAGCGGTCAGTGATGACTGTATACAGGCTGCACTCTCCATACACCCCAGCAGTGGTCAGTGATGGCTGTATATAGGCTGCACTCTCCATACACCCCAGCAGCGGTCAGTAATGGATGTATATTAGCAGGGTGAATAGATCCCCGCGTACATCCGCTCTCCTTACCTGTCAGCCGCGTAGATCCAGCTCACTCCGTCACTCTCTGTGCATTCAAACTGTAACCGCCACTGCATGAAACAATAGTCACGTGGCCCGCCCACCCCGCTGTGATTGGACGCGTCGCAGCTGCCACTCCTTCCCATTGGCTGATTATGCTTTAAAATACCCTTGCCGGGCTCGACCCGCCCTCCTTCTGCATACCTTCCGCTACGCGAATTCCGATTGGCCGTTCGCTGGTCCGTCATGTTGGTCTTCTAGAATTCTATTGGCCGCGGAGATGGCTCTGGCGCGGATTGGGCGAGGGCCATGGGACAGCTCTGTTTGTGGCGTTAGTGCGGCGACCAATGACGGGGGAGCGGGGAGGGGCCGGTCGCCATTTTGTTTGATGAAGGAAATGGAGGTTGCTGCGCACTTGCGCAGGTTATGGTAGCTGGGAAAGGTGATAGTGGCTGAGGTGACATAATGCATTGGCGGGGAGGCGGGTGCTGAGGACAGAGGGGGTGAAGTGCCATCATTATCAACGGTCCAATAGGAGCCCGGCCCAGAGCTATTGCTTGTGAAGGGAATATGGCTGGATTAGATTCTGCACCAGCCTCTATATTGGATTTTTGTACATGGGTCCATAGCTCCCAACTGTCCCTCTTTCCTCCTTATTTGTCCCTCTTTAGGACTTTGTCCCTCTTTCTATGTAAATATATATATATTTCTCTACTAAAAATGCGTTTGACTCTGTACATTTTGTAAATTAGACACCCGGGGCCATATGCAATTCAACTTTTCACCTGAGTTTTCTCCTAGGACAGTGATGGCTAACCTTGGCACTCCAGCTGTGACAAAACTACAAATCCCATCATGCCTCTGCCTCCCCGAGTTATGCTTACAGAGTATTGCAATGCCTCATGGGACTTGTAGATCCACCACAGCTGGAGTGCCAAGGTTAGCCATCACTGTCCTAGGATATATGTTTAAACTTGTCAATAAAATGCCCTTTAAGCCATTAACAAGCAAGAAAATACTCAAAATAATTTTGATAGTACTTTTTTCACCAACTTTTTGGTACTTATTTAGTCGAAAAGGGCTGGAAAATTATTTTAAATTGAAGATGAAAAGTTATCTTCTAGGAGAAAACTCAGGTGAAAAAGTGAATTGCAAATGGCCCCCGAAGCAAAAATAAACATGAAATAAATGATTGTATCTGTCTTTTCCTAAAAATGACTTTTTAAGACATTCCACAGTTTTATTTTGTGTTTAATTCTACTTTTTAAGTTTAAATAAAATCTATGAACTATTGACCCTTTTTTGGGCTCTATTCTCAATGACTTCCCGCATGCGGTAAAATTTCCGCAAAAGTCTGTATTTTCCGCACACAAAAATCAATTCACAAAACATTTCAGGCACCACATTTCGATGTTATTTACCATTTTTTTTTTTATCACCTACAAGTAGTAGGTGATATATTCCGCATCCCACTGACTTTAATGAAGTCTGGAGGCTTAAAGGGATACTTAAGTCAAGGGGGAAAAAATGAGTTTAACTCACCTGGGGCTTTCCTCAGCCCCCTGCAGCCGATCGGTGCCCTTGCAGCCCCGCTCTGATGCTCCTGGACCCGCCGGCGGCGACTTCCGGTTTCGCCATCCCCGGCCGACAGGCATGGGAATGCGAGTGATTTTCCGCGTTCCCAGCCATAATATCGCCCCCTATGCTGCTATTGCGGCCTCCTGGTTGGGGGCTGAGGAAAGCCCCAGGTGAGTTAAACTCATTTTTCCCCCTTGACTTAAAGGGAAGGTCCAAGCAAAATAAAAAAATGAGTTTCACTTACCTGGGGCTTCTCCCAGCCCCCTGCAGCCATCCTGTACCCTCGCAGTCACTCACTGCTGCTCCAGTCCCCCGCTGGCAGCTTGCCGACCTCGGAGGTCGGCGGGACGCATTGCGTACATTTTTACGCATTCCCGCTAGTGCAGGAACATTAACACATACATTTTTACGCATTGCTAGTTCAATGCGTAAATTTTTACGCATCAAACCAGTAATGCGTAAAAATGTATGTGTTAATGTTCCTGCACTAACGGGAATGCGTAAAAATGTATGTGTTAATGTTCCTGCACTAGCGGGAATGCGTAAAAATGTACGCAATGCGTCCCGCCGACCTCCGAGGTCGGCAAGCTGCCAGTGGGGGACTGGAGCAGCAGTGAGTGACTACGAGGGCACAGGATGGCTGCAGGGGGCTGGGAGAAGCCCCAGGTAAGTGAAACTCATTTTTTTATTTTGCTTGAACCTTCCCTTTAAGTATCCCTTTAAGGGCTGTGCTTGCTGGACTTTGCTTTTTTTTTTTAAACTTTCTAATGCGACCTTTTTACCGCATGTTTACCGCAAGTTTAATGGGTGTTTCCGCATCTTTTTTTTACCGCATGTGGAAAACATGCGGCAAATTTTAGTGAAAGCGGAAAAAATTCTTAAAAGCTGTTTCCGCATGAAAAGATACAATTCGTGAGCAAGGCGGGAAATTACCGCCTTGTGCGGAGAATATCACAACACATGTCACTGAAATTCATAAAGATTAGAGCAGGCGGAATGTGAGCTGAGAAACCCCGCTGTTTAGATAAGGCGATAAGCCAGTGATAACAGGCAAGCTAATGGAGAGACAGACCTCCCAGGCAGCTGCAGTCAGAGCAGAACAAAAACTGCATCCTGGAATACTAAGGCTGTGTTTTTTTTAACTCCTTGGGTAACTGTTTTCAGACAAATTTCACATTAGAAAGCCTGCATGTGTAACATTTCTGGAACTTCTTCTAAGCTGTGGCAATTAAATATACTGTTTAGAAAGACTAATACACAGATTCAGGGCAAACAGAGGCAGTTTTAAAAATAATGCACATCTAAAGGGAAGTTGGGGCTGCCTCCTTTATAGTAACTGTCTCTGCACAGAGAAAATGTAACAACTCAGCCAGCAAATGTAACAACTCAGCAGCACCGCCAGTTTAGTGCGGGAATTCCCCAACCTATTATTGCAAGTGTAAACTTTTTATGAATTAGCACACAAAAGTCTAAAATACCGATGCAGTGTTTTCCCTCCAAGATTTTTTTTTTACCGCAAATGTTTTATGAATAGAGCCCATCATGTCTGTTTCTCCATAAAGGGGCCCATACAGCTATCGATTTTCCCGCCGATATACAGCCGTTTCAATCACAGTGATCGACACGGCTGTGAAATCGGCACACACACACCGCTGACAGAACGATCGATTTCCGTCCGAAATCGATCGTTCCCGTCGACCCATCCATGTGGAAGATTTTTCTCGATCGCCGGCGGGTCGGGAGTGCGTCGTTAGCGGCGTTCGAATGCCCAACGACCGACGCAATACAGCGGGTATACATTACCTGCTCCGGCCGGCGCAAATCCCCGCTCACTGCTGTCTTCTCCGCTCTGGTCTGGTCTCCGGCATGCTTCACTTCTTCCTGCCCGGCAGGATGTTTAAACAGTAGAGGGCGCTCTACTGTTTAAACTTCCTGCCGGGCAGGAAGAAGTGAAGCATGCCGAAGACCAGAGCGGAGAAGACAGCAGTGACAGCGGGGATTCGCGCCGGCGGAGCAGGTAATGTATGCGGGGGGGGGGGGGGGGGGGGAATGAGAGCAGCGGCAGCACCACCACTACCACAGATTGTGAACGGTTTCAGGCTGAAATCGGTTCACAATCTGTTTGCAGTAAAGGTGGCCATACGATCCCTCTCTGATCAGATTCGATCAGAGAGGGATCTATCTGTTGGTCGAATCTGATGGCAAATTGACCAGTGTATGGCCACCTTTTTTTTTTTTTTTTTAGCTTTCTTGGCTCCTGTTGCATGCAACAGGAGTCCCGGGTAAGCAAAGCTATTAGCCCCATGCATGGAAAAAGCGTGAGTGCCCTAAAGCACCCCCACAAAACGTGCATGAGTAGCCACAGGCCCCACAATACAGCAGGGCCCTTCCGGTGTTCCCCAAAGGGAACTTATCCCCCCCTTGCCATCGGCGCAGGGGGTACTAAGCGTCCTCCAACCCGAGGGTTGGAGGACCCTGGCGGCATCCTCCAACATCCGAAGGACTGGAGGACCCTGGACTATCCTGTGGTTGCCTACAGGGTCTGGGCCATGTGGCCGTCCACATGGTCCGTGTATGGCCACCTTAGGAACAGGTAAGGATAACCTCACTGACAATACTGAGTGTTGGGAAAAGGCAGACACCAGATCACAGCTCTCCTATCTCAGCTCATGTACCAATTACTGCATTATCTCACCTAAGATGCTCCTATCTATAGTGATGCATTACATCCTGGGTACTTAGACTAATATACCTTAATCATTCGTACAAGTTAAAGAGAACTTTTTTCCAAGCTACAAATTCACTGCCTGGCACATAATGTCATTTGCATGAACACGCCTACAAAGGCGTAACCTAATCCTGGTCAGTCTTCTCACCTGAGGCCTTATCTCACCTCCACACTGACTCCTTCCTGAGCAGCATTTAATATGAATTTCCCCATAAGGAAAGTTCATAATGGTGTGTTTCACTGGGGGTCGTGGGAACCACCAACATTTACCTATGCCGGCTGAATCTATGGCCAGCTTGGGAAGATGGGGTATTCTGAATGAGCCAGAAGCCAGAGGAGCAGCACTCTGTAGTAAATAATGGTACTCCCCCCAATCCCAGTGGTACATGCCACCACAAACTAGTGTTGTCCAGATCATGAACGATTTGGATCTTTGATCTGAATCTCTTTTGTGAGTCGAATCATCCGAATCATCAAAATAAGTGATTCGGATCACAGAGGGGGCGGGGGCAGGAGCGACACGCCCCCTCTCAGCGGGCAGCGGGGTCCTGGAAGCAGAGCAGAGATGGATCGCTCTGTTGAAGGGGAGGCAGCCTTGCACAGCCACAGGTAGATGAGAGAGGGGGGACATCGGTGCCACTGCCAGATATGTGTAGAGCACACATACTGGCTGAAATGTGCTGCTCATTATAGGCTGTCTGTTCCGTAGTTGTGCACAGTGAACACATTGGAAACTTTTGGCTGAGCTCAGTAACTTTGCAGGCAGCGTGCTGGGCTAGGACAGGGCAGGCACTGTGATTGCTGTGCAATATGATCCTCCTGCACTGCTCTAAACAGCTGCACTTCACTTCTGGGAATGCTTTGGGGAATGGGAGTTGGGAGTATACAGATGAACATATAGGTGAAATATATGTAAAGTATATGATTGCAGCATGTGGGTATTGTGTGCAAACATTTCTGCTCCCTGCTCGTCCCTCCTTCCTTCTCTGTCCACTCCCTGTCCTCTGTCCATCTTCTCCCCTTTTCTGTGTGTCCACCCCCCTCCCCTTCTCTGTCCACCGCAGGGAAAGACCTGTCCTGCTATTCATTTCGCCCCCGAATGCTTCCGTAGTAAAATGATCCGAGATTCGGATCAAAGATCTGGATCTTTTCAATGATCCGATTCAAACCATCCGGATCATTGAAAAGATCCGAACTTCGCATCTCTACCACAAACCAACCTCTATAATGGCAGAATTAAGATAAACACCACCACTTAAGATGAGCTTTGAATGGTTTCTGCTTTATACAAGTAAATGATCATCAGTGAGTAGTGGACTCAGAATGGCACCATCCCTGAGTTGTCGGATCAGGGTGGTGGGGAGATAAGATCACTCACTCAGCCTCCTCCATTCATCATGTCTGTTTCTCCATAAGGAGGAACAGGTAAGGATAAAGGTCCGTACACACGCCGGACTTTAGGCAACGACGGGTCCGTCGTTGCCTCCCGCTGGGTGGGCGTGCCAGCGACAGTCCGAGTGGGCGTCCCAGCGGGAGGCATCGACGGACCCGTCGTTGCCTAAAGTCCGGCGTGTGTACGGACCTTTAACCTCACTGACAATACTGAGCATTGGGCAGAGGCAGGGACCAGATCACAACACTCCTATCTCAGCTCATGGCGAGCTCACATAATAGTAAGCTCATGTCCCATGCTTCTTTCTATAGTGATACATTACATCCTGGGTACTTAGAGTAATATACCTTTAAGCTACTATTCACTGCCTGGCATATAATGCATTTGCATGAACATGCCTACAAAGGCGTAACCTAATCCTGGTCAGCCTTCTCATCTGAAGCCTTATTTCACCCAGGACAGTTTCTAGCCTAAATTGTACCCAGGGTGAGGGTGTAAAAATAGGTGCATGCAGTATAGGTTAGCCAGGTCTAGTTGCATCCAGTATAGGTAGCCAGCTATAGGTCCCCCAGTATAGACAAGACAAATAACATTTATATCACACTTTTCTTCTGGCGGACTCAAAGCACCAGAGCAGCAGCCACTAGGGCACACTCTATAGGCAGTAGCAGTGTTAGGAAGACTTGCCAAAGGTCTACTACTGAATAGGTGCTGGCTTACTGAACAGGCAGAGCCGAGATTCGAATACTGGTCTCCCGTGTCAGAGGCAGAGCCCTTAACCATTACACCATCCAGCCACGATTATAGGTTAGCCAGGTAGGTGCCTCCAGTATAGGTAGCCAGTATAGTTGCCCCCATTATAGGTTAGCTAGGTAGGTGCCTAGCCAGTATAGTTACCAATAGTATAGGTTAGATAGATAGGTAGGTGCCCCCAGTATAGGTTAGATAAGTAGGTGCCTTCCCATAATGGAGGGGGGAGCCACGGCCACACACAGTCTCAGCCCTGGGGAGTGCGGCCATGTGACCCCTCGTTCTGCCATAGGATAGCGGTGTTTTAAAGGGAAGGTCCTAACAAAACAAAAAAATGAGTTTCACTTACCTGGGGCTTCTACCAGCTCCATGCAGCCATCCTGTGCCCTCGTAGTCACTCACTGCTGCTCCAGTCCCCCGCTGGCAGCTTTCTGACCTCGGAGGTCGGCGGCCGCATTGCGTACATTTTTACGCATTCCCGTTAGTGCAGGAACATTAACGCATACATTTTTACGCGTTAGTGGTGCCATGCGTAAATGTTTACGCATTGCACCACTAACGCGTAAAAATGTATGCGTTAATGTTCCTGCACTAGCGGGAATGCGTAAAAATGTACGCAATGCGGCCCGTCGACCTCTCCAATACGCCTCAGATAAACAAAAGAGAAAAAGCCATTTTTAAACTGGCTTCAGTGTTTCTTGAAGATGAGTTTTGAATGGTTTCTGCTTTATACAAGTAAATGATCATCAGTGAGTAGTGGTCTCAGAATGGCACCATCCCTGAGTTGTCGGATCAGGGCGGTGGGGAGATAAGCGTAATCACTCACTCAGCCTCCTCCATTCATCATGTCTGTTTCTCCATAAGGAGGAACAGGTAAGGATTAACCTCACTGACAATACTGAGCATTGGGCAGAGGCAGAGACCAGATCACAGCACTCCCATCTCAGCTCATGGCGAGCTCACGTGATGGTTACTACATTATGTTACCTTACTTACTATTTTCTATAGTGATACATTTCATCCTGGGTACTTAGACTTATGTTCCTTCAATCATTGCCATAAACGTTAAAGAGCACTATTTTAACAAGCGGTTTATTGCCTGGCACGTTAAATTGTTTGTCATTTGCATGAACACGCCTACAAAGCTGTAACCTGATCCTGGTCAGCTCAACACTGACCCTTTCCTGATGCCTAAGCCCACCCACTCTTCAGACCCTACCTGATGCCTAATCTGACCTCAACACTAATCAGCCGTAATAGGCTGCATTGCCACGCCATGCAGCCTACTACGTTGCCATAGCTCCCAACTGTCCCTCTTTCGGAGGGACAGTCCCTCTTTGGGAGCCCTGTCCCTCTGTTCCTCTTTCCTCCTCATTTGTCCCTCTTTCAGGACTTTGTCCCTCTTTCTATGTAAATATATATATTTCTCTACAAAAAATATATTTGATTCACTCTAAACTTTACTCGCATCCTTTAAATTGATATATTACTAATTTTAAAATGTTAATATGAAGGAAAATGAACCAGGAAAGGACGGACCAGTGTGGTTTGACTTATAAAACAACATATTTTTCTTATGAAATCTTTATGGTACGCGTGACTAGGGTTGTGATGGGGCGTGATCGTGGGCGTGGCTTAAGTGTCCCTCATTCTCATCTCAAAAACTTGGGAGGTATGCGTTGCGTCTCATTGTGAGGGAGGCATGTAGAAAGTATCTCCTGCCCAAACTTCTCCCACATTTCAGAACCTTCCTGAAGCTATACTAACACCTTTCTGACACCTAACCTCAGCTCAACACTAAAGCCCCATATACACCATACAATCTTTTGTGTGATTCGATTTGATTCGATTCATCAATTCGATTCAATCCAACATGTCCGAATGTGATTCGATTCGTTTCGATTTGCCACTGCAAAACAATGAAACAATTGTGAATCAAATCAAATCCCGATCAGACATGTCTGATTAAATCAAATCGATGAATCAAATCGCACAAAAAAAATAACCCCTTCCTGATGCCTAAAAAAGCCATTAGCTAAACCTACTATGGCCTCTATTCATAAAGCATTCCTGCATGCTGTAATGCTCAAAACAGCTGACTTTACCAACAATTTAGCAAAGTGTCCATTCATAAAAGCTGTTTCTGCATGAAAAGCTACAATTCCTGAGCACAGCGGGAAATTGCCGCCTTGTGCGGTGATTATCTCAACACGTCACTACATGTCAATTCATAAAGATTAGAGCAAGCGGAATACCGACTGTTTAGAAAAGGAGATAAGCCAGCGGATAACAGCTACGTTAATGGAGACAGACCTCCCAGGCAGCAGCAGTGAGAGCAGAAAGGAACAGAGGGACAGAATAGGTAACCAGGTGTATATGTGTCCCCAGAATAGGTAGCCAAGCATATATATACATATATATATATATATATATATATATATATATATATCCCCAGAATAGGTAGCCAGGTCTCTAGGTGACCCCAGGAGGGGGTGGCAGCGCAGAGAAGGAGAAGCGGTAGGCATAGCAGCGGGGAAGGGGGGACATCCCCCCCTTCCCTCACCTGGGGCTCCCCTTTCCTCGCTCCTCCCTCCAGAACTAAGTCTTGTGCAGCTGGCAGCGGCAGGTTCCCCTTCCTTCACCTGGGGCTCCCTCTTCCTTGCTCCCCCCTCCAGAACTAAGTCTTGTGCGGCTGGCAGCGGCAGGGACTTACCTCTGCCTCGTTCCGGCCGGTGCGAGATGAAGCTCTGCATTGCCTCTGGTCTGGTCTGGTCTAGACCAAAGCAGCAGCACGTGGAACTTCCACTGCCCGGAACGAGGCAGAAGTAAGTCCCTGCCCACAGCCAGCCACACAAGACTTAGTTCCAGAGGGGGGAGCTCCAGGTGAGGGAAGGGGGGGTGTCCTCCCTTCCCTGCTGCTGTGCCTACCGCTTCTCCTTCTCTGCACTTTTACAGACGCTGACGAATTCCTCACGGAATTCCCGGGCAGCTTCTCTGACCACCTTCTCTGACCTCTCTCCAATTAAGCTTACCAAAAAAAACCACAACGGGGCCCTAAATCCACAACCTTGCCTAGGGCCCCGTTTCTGATAAATGATTAGAACAACGATCGGAAATCAGATGGGACCTGTCAGAAGTTATCTATTGGACCATCTATCTGGTGAGAAATTGCATGGTGTGTACCAGGCATAAGTAATACCACTCACCCCAGCCCCCACTTACCAGCCTTATGGGAATGTTCATTGCAAAAGAATTACTATTTGGTGCTTGGGTCACTGGAAAGAACAAGAAACATATTATCCTATTCATTACTGAAGAAAAAGATATAAACTAACACGATTTTTTCAATTAATTCTGCCTTTTACAAGTAAGTGATCATCAGTGAGTAGTGGTCTCAGAATGGCACCATCCCTGAGTTGTCGGATCAGGGCGGTGGGGAGATAAGAGTAATCACTCACTCAGCCTCCTCCATTCATCATGTCTGTTTCTCCATAAGGAGGAACAGGTAAGGATTGACCTCACTGACGATACTGATTGCTGGGCAGAGGCAGAGACCGGATCACAGCACTCCCATCTCAGCTCATGGCGAGCTCACTTAACAATTACTATGCAGGGGCGTAGCAATAAAGGTTGAAACCGCATCAGGGCCCTTGGGCCAGAGGGGCCCCGAAGGGCCCTCCCTCAACTACAGTATTAGCTTTCTATTGGTCCTGTGCTCATAATAATCACTTCTATAGATACTTGGAACAGTGGTAATCATTAACAAGCTGTACCCCGCCCCCTTCTTGCACCTCTGACACTGTAGTTGCCATTGGCAGGTTTTGGTGCGCCGCATAAATTGTTATGTACAGAGTGCTTGGGGGGCCCCATTGTAAAACTTGCATCGGGGCCCACAGCTCCTTAGCTACGCCACTGTTACTATGTTATCTTACGTTATATGCTCTTTTCTGTGTTGCCATATAATAATGTTTTTCATAGCGCTTTACTCCTTGGGGACTCAATGCGCTGTGGCCCTGCATTCTGCAGTTGCTCAGGAAAAGAGGTGGGTTCTTGGCCTTTTCTTAAAGTGTACCAGAGCTGAATGAAACAAAAAGATGTATACATACCTGGGGCTTACTCCAGCCCCATCCGCTTGGATCGCTCTCACGCCGCCGTTCTCCGCTGCCCACAGCTTCAGGAAACAGGTCCCCGCACTTCCGTTAGTCGGCTCCAGTCTACGCAGGAGCCGTAGACTTGAGCCGTAGAGCGGACCCGAGCAGTGCAGTAGAGCAGATCCGATTGGGTTAGACTATTTCTGCTGGAGCCCATTGGAAAGCTGTTACTGCACCTGCGCGAGAGCAGGGAAGATAAATATTTCTATTGCCGCTGTTTGGGGGCTGCCAATGCTGGAGAAGAATGGGAAAAGCTGATAAACCAACAATGACCTGTCTATCTCAACTCACCACTTTAACTGTCCATGACTGTATTCAAACAGGAGCAACTGCATATAAACCAAAATACATGAGTTCAACAAAAAAGAAATATGCTGCCGCTCAGAACTTTAGAAATGTATAAAAAACCTTTATTGAGCAACCGAACAAAAACACTAACCCACCCTAAAACCAATTTA
Source organism: Hyperolius riggenbachi (assembly GCF_040937935.1). Classification (NCBI taxonomy): domain Eukaryota; kingdom Metazoa; phylum Chordata; class Amphibia; order Anura; family Hyperoliidae; genus Hyperolius; species Hyperolius riggenbachi. The sequence goes on from NC_090648.1 coordinate 43,259,529, forward strand.
AAACACTGCGGAGCGCTCCTCAAACAGCCCCAATCACAATATACAGCACCACACACTCCATTCACTGTGGTACCGGTACCTTCCCTTAATATCCACAGAGCATGGAGATAGAGTGGCTGCTGAACAGATTGTGTAGGGTAACAACTTGCCGTCTTCAAGGCTCACATTGCATACAACCTCCAGCACAATTAGGGACAGTCTCTGGGCAGCAGTATCTTGGGAAAAGCCACATTCGGATACAGAGGGCCGGTTTCACCCTTCTGAGGTAAGTACTCCCCAAGGGCTGTTTTTTTCATCTTCTCTTTAAGTGGATCCTGGGAATAACCACATTCATCTTACTGGCAGAGCAGAAGGTGCATAGAGGGGCTTATAGTTGCAATAGATCTGCTGTGCACTTGGGTTCCATGGGGTTTAGGGCCTTGAATGTCAGCAGGCAAATCTTAGAATGGATTCTCCATTTTACTGGTAACCAGTGAAGAGTTTGCAGTACTGGGGAGATGTGTGAGCCGTGTGGGGGATTGGCTACTGGATTGTGTACTAGTTGTAAGGGGTGCAGCACTTTATCCGGGGATCCGATGAATAGAGCATTGCAGTAGACCAGGCAGAAGGATACAAATGCATGAACTAGAGTAGGTAAGTCTTCAGCTGGGATAAGGTCTTTAAATCTCGCTATACTTCTCAGATGAATGAATGAGGATTTGATGACAGTCTTTATACTGCATGGCATCTCCCCCAATTGCTAGTTTGAAGTGAAGAGATGTTTGGACTTTATCCATCCTGTGTGGAGTCTGTGGACTGCCTACCACCAAATTGTTTGTTTTTTCAGGGTTCAGCTTCAATCAGCTGGTGTTTATTCAGTTTTGTAACTCCACTAGACAGGCATTGATGGATTCTGATGGGTTTTGAGTGCTAGGCTTGAAGGACAAATACAGTTGTATGTTGTCTTTGTACCAATGGTATCCTAGGCATAGCTCTGGAGTATTTTGCCCACTTGGAGCCTGTAGGCTACAAAAGGTAATGATGACAGCACAGAACCCTGCAGGACTATATAACCAAGTGGCACTGGATTAGAGCAGTGCATACCCAACCCACACACAGGCACTTGCTGTGTTCTGCCAGACATCTGAGAGCAGCGCCCCTTGGGTCGCATTATTCCTTCAATTGCTGGATTAATAGTTCATGATCCATGGTATCAAAAGCTACAGACAAGTCAAGAAGAATCATAATTGAGCACTCGCCCTTGTCTCTTGTAGGGATGAGATGCAAATAATCCAGAAATTATGCAAATTTATATGCAAATATATGCAGCTTGAAAAAGGAACAATCAATTTAACCCCTCTGGCTGTATGATTATTTCCGGATTTTGGGGTCTTTTTTAAAAGATTTTAGATCCTAAAATCAGGAAATAATTATGCAGCCAGAATGCCAACAGCAGCTCCTGCATTCATCTCACCAGAGTGTTTCAGAGCCTCGGAGGACAGGAAGGAGAACGGCTACCAACATCTGGATCCTCCAGGAGGTGAGTAAAAGCTCTCGCTGTGCCTATTGCTCTGCATAGAGCCCCCTGGTGGCTAGCCAGCGCTCAGCTCGGGATTACATCCAGGGAGGTTACACCTCGGTTTAAATTGATTTGTCCATTTTTTCTAAACTGCATACATTTGCATCAACTCTGAGGAATTTGCATCTCTTTGATCATCTTTAGTCTCTTGCTGTAAATAGATCATTATTCAGACTAGTGTTGTTTCAGTGCTGTGCCTTTTCCTGAATCTTGACTGAAAGGTATCTAATATGCTGTTCTCTGTAAGCCTGGCTTCTGGCTGGTTGGCGAATGCTTTCTCGATAGCTTTTGACAGGAATGGTAAGTTTGCCACAGGTCTGTAGCTGGACTCAGGATCCAGCGAGGGTTTCTTCAAGAGGGTTTTTTTGATTGCTTTCTTCATTGCCTTGGGGTATAGCCCACTTTGCCAACTGCACCAAGTTATTTTGCATAATGCTGCTCTGATCAGCACCAAGCACTGCATTAACCTCCTTGCCGGTTATCCCGAGCTCAGCTCGGGGTAACCTGCGCAGGAGGATATCTCAGGCCCCGCTGGGCCGATTTGCATAATTTTTTTTTTGTTACAAGCAGCTAGCACTTTGCTAGCTGCTTGTAACTTCCGATCGCCGCCGCTCGCCGCCGATCCGCCGCAATCCGCCGCGCCGAGTCGCTCCCCCCCGCCCCAGAGCCCTGCGCTGCCTGGCCAATCAGTGCCAGGCAGCGTTGAGGGGCGGATCGGGATTCCCTATGACGTCCCGACGTCCATGACGTCGGTGACGTCATCCCGCCCCGTCGCCATGGCGACCGGGGAAGCCCTGCAGGAAATCCCGTTCTCAACGGGATTCCCTGCATACTCTGATCGCCGAAGGCGATCGGAGTGGGTGGGGGGATGCCGCCGCTTAGCGGCTATCATGTAGCGAGCCCTTGGCTCGCTACATGATTTAAAAAAAAAAAAAATTAAAAAAATGTGCGCCGCTGCCTCCTTGCCGGATTTTTTAGACCGGCAAGGAGGTTAAAGGATACCCCAACTGAACTGTGACATAATGAGATAGACATGTGTATGTACAGTGCCTAGCACACAAATAACTATGCGGTGTTCCTTTTTTTCTGTCTCTGCCTGAAATTGTTAAATATAAGGTATGCAAGTGGCTGACTCAGTCCTGACTCAGACAGGACGTGACTACAGTGTGACCCTCACTGATGAGAAATTCCAACTATAAAACACTTTCCTAGCAGAAAATGGCTTCTGAGAGCAAGAAAGAGGTATAAAAGAGGAATTTCTTATCAGTGAGGGTCACACTGTAGTCACTTCCTGTCTGAGTCAGGACTGAGTCAGCCACTTACATACCTGATATTTAACTCTTTCAGGCAGAGAAAGAAAAAAAGGAACACAGCATAGCTATTTGTGTGCTAGGCACTGTACATACACATGTCTATCTCATCATGTCAAATTTCAGTTCGGGTATCCTTTAAACCAGGATTCAAGTTGTAGGACAGAGACTTTGGATCACAACACATAACTCTTCCACACAAGTATCAGACTTGTTATGGTCATACAGCAATAGGCACATGCACTTTGTTAGTGGATAAAGCTGAGTGTTGGTCAACACAGGGACCGGATCGCAACGCACTTATCCCAGCTCATGATGAGCTCACATGATGGTTACTACATTGGCTATCATTCATAAAACTGCTGTCGGTAAAGTAAATTTATGCGGGAAAACACCGCTGACGGTGTTTTAGACTTCTGGCTGCTCATTCATAAAAATGTATCCAGTTGCGATAGCAGTGCGGAGATTCCCCGAACTAGGCTGTCGGTAGGCTTGCGGAAGCACAGGAAGCTGCTGAGTTGATACAATTCTCCGTGTTCCGCTCTACTGCAGCTGCCTGGGAGGTCTGTGTCTCCATTAACATAACATTGTTATCGCCACATCCGAGGGAGCGGTACTTCCCATCCTCACACTGCTTGCGGTAATCTTTATGAACTAACATTTTGTTACATTTGTTACGATAATCACCGCACAATGGCTATCATTCATAAAGCATTTCCGCATGCGGAAATACTTAATACCGCTGACTTTACCGAACACTCAGCAAAATCCCCATTCATAAAGGCTCTTTCCGCATGAAAAGCTGACACTCCCGTGCAGAGCGATACATTTCCGCCTTGTGCAGAGTTTTTCTAGATTTATCTAGAAAAAGTAACAAACACGTCCATTCAGAAAGATTAGAGCAAGCAGTATGCGGAAGGAAAATACCGCTTGCTCGACAGTAGCGATAGGCGGGCGGATTACTTGTAAATGAATGGGACGGACCTCCCAAGCAGCATCAGACAGAGCAGCGCACGGAGGGAATCGGGCAGCTTTTATGTTTCCACATGTCTTCCGCCACGCTACCGCCAGCTTCCTCCAGAAAACCTCCGCACTTGTATCACAACAGGCAACTTTTTTATGAATGACCACCCAGAAGTCTTAAGTACCGCTTGCGGAGAAGAACGGTGTTTTCCCGCACTACCGACGGCACCTTTATAAATGATAGCCAAGGCGGTGATTTATCGCTCTGCTCTGTAATGTCAGCTTTTCATGCGGAAAGAGCCTTTATGAATGCAGCACTTGCTAAGTGTTCGGTAAAGTCAGCTGTTTTAAGCACTTCCGCATGCAGAAATGCTTTATGAATGATAGCCATTATCTTACATCTATAGTGATGTATTCTATCATAGGTATTTAGAGTAATACATGTTAAAGGGGACTATTTTCCAGGCTACTGTCCACTGACTGGCACATAACACTGTTTGTCATTTGCATGAACACGCCTACAAAGGCGTAATCTAATCCTGGTCAGCCTGGTGCCTAATCTCACCTCAACACTAACCTCTTTCTGACACCTAACCCTAACCTCCACATTAACGTCTTACTGATGCTGTACCCTCCCTAACCTCTCCCACACTGCAGACCCTTCCGGATGCCTGGCCTCACCACCTTTTATAGACCTTTTCTAAAGCCTAACATTTCTCCTTATTTTGTTTATATTTTTAGGATTTGTATCAGCTGTAGCAAAGAAATGTTTTTTGTTTAAAAGTTATTATGCTGTTGCGTATCTTGTAGAGCAGAGAGGCGTTATAAGTTCAGGTCCACTTTAAACTATGAAACAGAGCAGGAAAGTTCAAAGGGTCATTAGCTCTCAGTAAATGACAGGTTGAGATAAGTGCTTCAGAAAAGAGCACTGCTCCCTGACTGAATTAGATTTCAGAACGACACTAAGGCTGGGTACACACAATGGGCTCTATTCTCAAAGACTTCCCGCATGCGGTAAAGTGCATGCGGGAAGTTTGCACCCAAAATACCGTCAAGTTGGAACTCTCAAAATGTTCCGCATGTTTTTTCCGCATGCGGAAAAAGTGTGGTAAAAGTGCGGGATTCATGCAGAAAAATTTCCGCAAAAGTCGGTATTTTCCGCAATAAAAGATCAATTCTCAAAAATGTTCAGGCGCATCATTTCGTCGTTAATTACCGATTTTTTATCACCTACAAGTAGTAGGTGATATATTCCGCATCCCATTGACTTTAATGAAGTGTGGAGGCTTAAGGGCTGTGCTTGCTGGACTTTAACTTTTTTTTTTTAAACACTTTTTCATGCGACCTTTTTACCGCATGATTCCCGCATGAATAATGGCTGTTTCCGCATCTTTTTTTCCCGCATGCGGAAAACATGCGGAAAATATTAGTGACAGTGGAAAAAATGCGGAGTTTACCGCTGGCGGGAATATAGCGGTAAAATTTTGCGGAAAATTTGGCTCTTTGAGAATAGAGCCCAATGCGTTCTTTTCGGTCAATTTTCCATCCGATCGATTTCTGATTCGATTTTCCGATTCGATTCTGCTATCGTTTCTTATATCTTTCCATTCACTTCTATGAGAAATCGATCAGAAAAACAAAGTCGAAAATAAGATCAGACATGTCAGAAAGTATCTAGCGAACCATCCATCTAACACAAAATTGTATGGTGTGTACTTAACATGTCCAATTTCACATTGAGCTCATAATTAATAAGAATACTATTATCTTGTAGTTAATTTCAAATAGCTTCTATCATTTACAAGTAAGTGATCATCAGTGAGTAATGGTCTCAGAATAGCACCATCCCTGAGTTGTCGGATCAGGGTGGTGGGGAGATAAGAGTAATCACTCAGCCTCCTCTATTCATCATGTCTGTTTCTCCATAAGGAGGAACAGGTTAGGATTGACCTCACTGACGATACCAAGCATTGGGCAGAGGCAGGGACCAGATCACAGCACTCCCATCTCAGCTCATGGCGAGCTCACGTGATGGTTACTACAATCTTTGACCTACAAGTTAAAGAGGACTCTTTCCAAAGCTACTGTTCATTATGAATAATCAATGAGATGCAAATATTTTGAAATGGACCAATCAATTTAAATCCATGTTTAAATTGATTACTACATTTTGAAGCTGCATGTATTTGCATAACAATTTGCATCAACTCGGAAGAATTTGCATCTCTTTGATCATCCCTACTATTCACTGACCATCGAATATTGCTAATTGTCATGTACATAAACACGCCTACAAAGGCGTAACCTAATCCTGGTCAGTCTTCTCGCTTGACGCCTAATCTCACCTCAACACTGACCCCTCCCTGACACCTAACTCTAACCTCTCCCACACTTCTGACCTTTCCAGGCACCTAGCCGCTTCTCAACACTAACCCCTTCATGACCTCTAATCCTTCCTGACGCCCTATACTATTCTCAACACTAACTGCTTCCTGACGTCTAATCCTAATCTCTCCTATACTTCAGACCTTTCCTGATGCCTCACCTCAACATATAACCCCATTCATGACCTCTAATCCTTCCTGATGCTCAATACTATTCTCAACATTAGCTGCTTCCTGACGCCCAACCCTAACCTCTCCCACACCTCAGACCTTTCCTGACGCCTAACCTCACCACAACACTGACCCCTTCGTGACCTCTAACTGCTTCCTGATGCCCATCCCTAACCTCTTCCACACATCAGATCCAGCCTGATGCCTAACTTCACCTTAATACTGACCCCTTTGTGACCTCTAACCTTCCTGACGCCCAATACTATTCTCAACATTAACCCCTTCCTAAAGCTAGACCCTAACCTCTCCCACACATCAGACCCTTCTTGATGCCTAACCACAACACTAATCCTGATCTCTGACCGTTCCTGACGCCTAATACTACTCTCAACACAAACCGCTTCCTGACGCCCAACCCTAACCTCTCCCACACTTCAGACCATTCCTGACGCCTAACCTCAGCACTGGCCCCTTAGTGACCTCTAACCCTTCCTGAGGCCCAATACTATTCTCAACATTAACCCTTCCTGAAGCTCAACCCTAACCTCTCCCACACACCAGATCCTGCCTGATGCCTAACCTCACCTCACCTTCCTGATGCTTAACTTCCTCCACATATCAGATGCTTCCTGATTCTTAAAGGACAACCGAGGTGACACGAGACTTGTATGTAAAGTGCCAAACACACAAATAACTAGGCTGTGTTCCTTTTTTTCTTTCTCTGCCTGAAAGTGTTAAACATCAGGTAAGTAAGTGGCAGTTTCTGTCCGGGTTGGGACTGGGTCAGACTATAGCATAACTCTCACTGATAAGTAATTACAGCCATAAAACACATTCCTGTCAGTAAATGGCTTCTGAGAGCAGGAAAGAAATAAAATGGTCAATAATTCATAGATTTGAGCTCTGACATACTTCAATGAAGGTCTCCTTGAGCAGAGACAATGAAACAGTAAAAACTATAAAATAAAATATAAATAAATATAAAATAAAACTTTCGGATATAAAAAAAGGTATTTTTTTAGGAGAAGGAGGTTAGATACAATTGTTTTTCTCATCAGTTTATTTTCACCTCGGATGACCTTTAACCGTAGCCTCAACACTAACCCCTCCCAGATGCCTAACCTAACCCACTCTTCAGACCCTTCCTGACACCTAACCTCAATACTATCCTCTTCCTGATGCCTAACATCAGCCATTGGCTAAACCTACTACCTCTTGTAACACTCATTGGACAATGAGGTCACATGACCCCAAAGGTTAACCCCTAGGGAAAATTAACAGCTATTATGAATTATTAACAGTGACCCAAACACCAAAGATTATTTTTTTAAAGGAGCACTCCAGCGAAAAAAGTAAGAAGATGAAATCTGACAGAATCAACAGGTTTTGAACTGTCTATCTCCTCATGGGGGATTCTCAGGATAATAACCTTTAACTCCCTTAGAGGTATGCCCGACACTGTGTCGGGCATACTGCTCTGTGGCCCCAGGAGTCCCCCATAAATAAATAATTGTCCCTAATGGCTGTAAATCCTCTAGCTAGCAGTAGGCTAGCTAGTGCAAGTGTCGGACACCCCCTGATCCCCCGTGATCCCCCTGTTTATACGTTACCTCCCCTGGATCCAGCGATCGCGCAGCCTCCCGGCACAGCTCCGGTCTATCTATGGGGAGGATCAGGTTTGCGCAAGACGTCATGACGTCATCTGCGATCCTCCTCATAGTGAAGACGGGAGCTGTGCCGGGAGGCTGCGCGATCGCTGGATCCCGGCTGGGTAATGTATATATAGGGGGGGCGGCGGCGATCGGGGGGTGCCGGAGACTTCTTCTAGCTAGCCTACTGCTAGCTAGAGGATTTACAGTCATTAGGGACAATTATTTTAAAATCGGGCACAAAGTAACAAAACCTCCTGAGCGGCGTAACGCTCAGGAGGTTAAAGAGACTCTGTAACAAAAACAAGTGCCCCTGGGGGAACTTGTCTCGGGAGGGGGAAGCCCCTAGATCCTATCGATGCTTCCCCCGTCCTCCTCCGTCCCGCGGTGGTCTTGCTGGGCTCCTCCGAAGCCACAGCTGACAACTTGTCAAGTTGTGGCACAGGTCAGTAGCGCCTGCAATATTTACCTTCCTCGGTTTCAGCACCGGCGCAGTTGCGGCTCCCCAATGGGCTAAGGCGGAAATAGCTGATCCCAATCGGGTCCGCTCTACTGCACAGGCGACTTGCACCTGCGCAGGAGAGTGGACCAAACTGGGATCGGCTATTTTTGCCTGATCCCGAGCTGTGAGCAGCTACTGCGCCTGCGCTAGAGCTGGGAAGGTAAATATTTACATGTCCGCCGTTCGGAGGGGCCTAGCGAGACCACCGTGGGATGGAGGAGGACGGAGGGAAGCCTCAATAGGATCAAGAGGCTTCCCACTCTCCAGGTAAGTACCCCCCGGGGCACTTTTTTCTGTTACAGATTTGATACAGATTGATGATACAGAAAAACCTTCCTTTGTTATAGCTGATGCAAATCCTGAAATACATCTGCAGTGTCTACTTCCGGCTTTCATGGAAGCAGACAAAGGGTTAACATCCTGTGTTTACCAATTAGCTGCTCTGCTGAGGCAAATTACAACTTGTAATTAGTCCCAGATGAGGGGGGAATTAGGCTAAACTCTCTAAATACATACAGGGTGCATTTCTGACCTGAACCTGAATTCCTGGACAGGACAGAAGAAAACATAGAGAAATGCACCGTGTATGTATTTAGAGAGTTTAGCCTGTCTAATTCCCCCTTATCTGTGACTGAGCACTAGTTGCAGGGCCGGATTTCTGGAAAGGCCACAAAGGTCAAGGCCTAGGGCGATAAAATTCAGCAGGGCGCAGGACTTGGAGAGATAAGAGGTCACATGTCAAAGTAAATCACTTCTGCTTTGCTCTGTTCTGCCTGAATTCCAGAGATCCCTGCATCTCTCTCACCGCAGAGTGTGTGATGACAGCATCTGTTGTCATCTGAGGATCTTGTCCTTAGTATAATGAGTGGGGACATACAAGCTGCTGTGAGAAAAAAAAATATATGGGGTATCATTCATAAAGAGGCTGTCGGTAAGGGGAATCAGTGCGGGAAAACACCGCTGGCGGTGTTTTAGACTTCTGGGTGGGCATTCATAAAAAAGTATCCATGTGCGGAAGCACTGCGGAGATTCCCCGAACTAGGCTGGCGATAGGCAGGCGGTAGGCAGGTGGAGACACGGAAGCTGCAGAGTTGATACATTTCTCCGTGTTCCGCTCTGCTGCAGCTGCCTGGGAGGTCTTTGTGTCTCCATTCACTTGCATTGGTATCGCCACATCAGAGGGAGCGGGACTTCCCGACCTGACACCGCTTGCGGTGTTCTTCATGAATGAACATTTTGCTACATTTGTTCCGATAATCACCGCACAAGGCGGTGATTTATCACTCTGCTCGTTAGTATCATTTTTTCATGCGGAAAGAGCCTTTATGAATGCTGACTTTGCCGAGTGGTCGGTAAAGTCAGCTGTTTTTAGCATTTCCGCATGCGGAAATGCTTTATGAATGATAGCCATGGGCTCAAGTAGTAGAACTTTTGAGTTCAGATTAGTTTCTTTATGCACGCATTCAAGGATAGGAATTATCAGCTCTCCTCTCCCCCAGACTGATGTTTTATTACTTGGTCAGAGCTGTTAAAGACCTGAGACCTGTTAGGAAATAAAAACAAACCATAAATCTAAGGAATGACAGCAACATTCTCTCTGTGCTAGTACAGTTTAACTCTTTCCTGACATGTTTTACAAGCAGCAAAGCATTGTTCTGTGTTAGCCATCAGTGAAAGCAGGATGTTTTGAAACAGAATGACAACTGTATTACATTTATTTATATTTACAAAACAATGTCTACATCTCCTGCTGACTGTATATATAACTGTATGTCCTAACATCTTGTATACAGAAACAAAGTCTGAAGATGGCTCATTAGCCAAAGGCTCACTATTTTCTTTTGGTTAGCCAATAAATATTATCATTCTATTACAAAACTTAAAAACTTCCTGCTGACTGATTAAGATCTGTCTTCACTTGCCCCAAGTGCTAAATTGTCACTGTGTAAAGTACACCAAAGCTTATGCTAGGTACGCATAATGCAATTTTCTGACAGATTTATTGTCAGATCGACTATTTCCAACATGTCTGATCTGCTTTCCAATAAATTTTCTGAATTATTTTTTTCATAGAAATGAACGGAAAATCGATTGAAAAATTGATCGGAAATCAGACATTGGAAATAATCGATCTGACAGTAAATCTGTCAGAATTGCATCGTGTGTACCTAGCATTACACTACATCTATGCCAGCGTGTGTAGTGTTGGATCCTTCTACTTACCTGTTCTGTTTTGGATGGTTTTCTCTCCTTTGCGCTGCACCATCACCTGTTTGTGACTCTGACTGAAGCAAGTCGCACAAAGGACAAAGAAGCAGTGCATGCTCTGTCCTCTCGGGCTTCTTGTTATTATGCACTCCTGTCCTGTATGCATGTGCACAGCAGCCGAGGCATTGGCTATCATTCATAAAGCATTTCCGCATGCGGAAATGCTAAAAACAGCTGACTTTACCGACCACTCGGCAAAGTCAGCATTCATAAAGGCTCTTTCCGCATGAAAAAATGACACTAACGAGCAGAGTGATAAATCACCGCCTTGTGCGGTGATTATCGGAACAAATGTAGCAAAATGTTCATTCATGAAGAACACCGCAAGCGGTGTCAGGTCGGGAAGTCCCGCTCCCTCTGATGTGGCGATACCAATGCAAGTGAATGGAGACACACAGACCTCCCAGGCAGCTGCAGCAGAACGGAACACGGAGAAATGTATCAACTCTGCAGCTTCCGTGTCTCCACCTGCCTACCGCCTGCCTATCGCCAGCCTAGTTCGGGGAATCTCCGCAGTGCTTCCGCACATGGATACTTTTTTATGAATGCCCACCCAGAAGTCTAAAACACCGCCAGCGGTGTTTTCCCGCACTGATTCCCCTTACCGACAGCCTCTTTATGAATGATACCCTTGGAGTGTTATGGGTATGTGTACTTGACAAGTGCTGCTCATATATGAGCATAATTTCTGAATTAGCAAGCCTTGAACACTATTGCCTGCTGTGCATCCAGGCTGGAGTGCAAAATTACATGGAGTGGACAGAGCATGCACTGCTTCTTTGAACAGGGGGGGCAAAGCAGCAAAACAGACAGGAGCCCATGTAACCCAGTGAACACCAGTCAGAGTTGGACAGAATAGGCGGGGGGCGGTTGGTGACAGCCGGCCTAGGGTGCTGGAAAGTACAAATCCGGCCCTGACTAGTTGTAATTTGATCTCTCAGCTGTGTCATGTGACTGTCATGGACACAGGATGTTAACAAAATGTATGCTTCCATGAAAGCAGGAAGTAGACACAATGTGGATTTATTGCAGATTTTATATCTGCTATAACAAAGAAATGTTTTTCTTTAAAAGTTTATTATGCTGTTGCTTGTCTTTTAGAGCAGAAAAAGGGCCCGTTTCTACAAGAGCGAATCTGCATGCGTTTTCTGCATGCAGATTTGCATAGCCAAAAATAGTCAATGGGCCTGTTTCCACTTGTCAGGAAAACTGTGTGGTGGACTGTACAGAAAAAATCTGCACAGCAGAGCCATCAGAATTCGCACACCGCAAAGCTAGTGTGCCATTCGCATGTAATATATTTAATAAAATGTATTTACTGCGTTTTCACTATGCAAAAATTTGCATACGTTTTCGTGTAATGTAAAAGCAAGCACTGACATGGTCAAAATCGCATACTTTCAAATACATGAAAACGCATGCGAATTCGCATGAAAATTCGCATACAAACGCATACGAATTGGCATTTTCCACATCAAAATCGCACCACACTGGTGGAAACGGGCCCAAAAAGTTCTAAGTTCAGGTCTGCTTTAGGCTCCCTGCACACTGCAAATCCGATTTTCCCTGAACGCTAGCAACAGAAAAAAACGCAGCATGCACTAACGATTAAAAATTGGATGTAAAAACGATCGATTCTGATTTTTAATTGATACTACAGTACTTACACTACATAATATAGACATATGGCAATGGTAGGGATTAGATTGTGAGCTCCTTTGAGGGACAGTTAGTGACAAGAGATATATATATATATATATATATATATATATATACATACACTGTACAGCGCTGCGTAATATGTCGGCGCTATATAAATACTAAATAATAATAATAATAATATTTACATGTAATTCCGATTTTTAATCGTTACAGCATGCTGCGTTGTTTCTGTTGATATCATTCAGGGAAAATCAGAATTGGAGTTGCAAATTACATTAGCAGTGTGCAGGGAGCCTCATAATGACTTTTTTTCATCTATATCAGATTCCCATTCATGCAGGATTGTTACATCAATCTTCTCAATTCAATCAGAGAAACATGTTTAGTCAATTAGTGTTGTCCGGATCATGAACGATTCGGATCTTTGATCCGAATCTATTTAATGAGTCGATCATCCGAATCATCAAAATGAACGATTCGGATCGCAAAAGGGGCGGGGCCAGGAGCGACACGCCCCCTCTCAGCGGGCAGCGGGGTCCTGGAAGCAGAGATGGATCGCTCTGTTGGATGGGAGGCAGCCTTGCAGGGACAGCAGGTAGATAAGAGAGAGGGGACATGGGTGCCACTGCCAGATATGTGTAGAGCACACATACTGGCTGCAATGTGCTGCCCATTATAGGCTGGCTGTTCCGTAGTGCTGCACAGTGATCACATTGGAAGCTTTTGGCTCAGCACAGCTCAGTAACTTTGCAGGCACTGTGATTGCAGGGCAAAATGATCCTCCCGCACTCGGCACTAAACAGCTGCACTTATCTTCTGGGAATGCTTTCCTTCACTGTGTGACGTTTGCATGGAAAGTACACAGATGAGCATATAGGTGAAATAAATACATGTAAAGCATATGATTGCTGCATGTGGGTATTGTGTGCACAAACATTTCTGCTCTCTGCTCGTCCCTCCTCTGTCCACTCCCTGCCCTCTGTCCATCTTCTCCCCTTCTCTCTGTGTGTCCACCCCCCTCCCCTTCTCCTGTCCACAGCAGGGAAAGACCTGTCCTGCTAGTCATCTCACCCCGAATGCTTCGGTAGTAAAATGATCCGAGATATCTTTTCAATGATCCGATTCGAATCATCCAGATCATTGAAAAGATCCGAACTTCCCATCTCTATAGTCAATCACTAATTTACAAATCTATTTTTTTTACAATTGTAGTGATCATCAGTGGGTAGTGGACTCAGAATGGCACCATCCCTGAGTTGTCGGATCAGGGCGGTGGGGAGATAAGCGTAATCACTCACTCAGCCTCCTCCATTCATCATGTCTGTTTCTCCATAAGGAGGAACAGGTAAGGATTGACCTCACTGACGATACTGAACATTGGGCAGAGGCAGAGACCAGATCACAGCACTCCCATCTCAGCTCATGGCGAGCTCACGTGATATTTTCTACTGCTCACATAACATCATTTTCCTGTCTATAGCGATACATTACATCCTGGGTAATTAGAGTAATATAACTTTAATGATTCATGCACGTTAATAAGAACCATTTTCCAAGCTACAATTCACTGCCTGGCTCATAATGTCATCTGCATGAACACGCCTATAAAGGCGTAACCTAAGCCTTCTTACATCATGCACTCCAAACAAACACTGGCAGCCATTTTGTCGTAGTCCTTCCGCATCCTACTACTTGATCACAGAGTATATTGGATAGATAGGCACAGCAGTAGCAGAGCATAATGTATTAGATATCTGACAATGGAGGTAGATATATAGAGGTATAGAAATTTGGAACCAGAGCCGCTGCTTATAGCCAGATATAACATAAACTCAGCGTACTGCACAAGTGAATTTCATCTGAGTGAGACATAACACCACTATGTGGTAAGTTATGGCACAACACAGGAAGACGAGGTGGCCGAGTGGTTAAGGCGATGGACTGCTAATCCATTGTGCTCTGCACGCGTGGGTTCGAATCCCACCCTCGTCGCAAAGTTTTTACCCCCTCTACATTTCCTTACCACCAGCAGGTGTGATGTCTCTGATGAGTGAAACAGCTTTTAGTTCTGGAGAAATAATGCTACTCTTTCACATCATCTGGTCCAATTAACATTATTTTTTTTAAGGGTTAAAGAGCACTTATTTTCTAATATGAATTAAAGGGCTATTAAAGTGAACCAGATATGAAGAATGAAAAAAATATTTTTTATACATACCTGGTGCTTCCTGCCGCCGTTCTCCGCTGGCCGCATCTACAAGAATCGGGCCCCATCACTGACGTCATCGAAGCCAGTCTACGCAAGAGAAGTGCGCCCTCTACGTATCTCTATAGCAGCTGCTGGAGAGATACGCAAACAGCGCACTTCTCTTATGCTATACTGGGTCCGACTGACGTAAGTGCGGGAAGCGGAGGACGGTGGCGTGGGAGCGATCCAGGCGAATGGGGCTGCAGGAAGCCCCAGGTATGTATAAAATCTTTTTCATCCTTCATATCTCGTTCACTTTAAAGTAAAACAAATAAAAAGATTTAAAAAATCAGTTTAACTTGTCTGACGTCTTGCAGCTCCCTGGAGTCATCCTGTGACTGCGCCGTCCTTCAGAGACACTCCAGCCAGCAGTGGCGACACTCACAAAGTTGGCCAGTCGGAGGCTACTGCGCATGTGAGGACGCGGCTGCGTGCACTCTGATTATTGGGAGCACTCTGTGCATACACGGTGGCAATTTTAGCATACTGCGCCTGCGTAGGATGTGCTTGACGGCTGGAAGAATATACGTTGCCAAGGGGCTGACTCTAATTTGGCCAAAAACTGAACTAACCAGCGGCGGGGACTGGAGGACACTCAAGAACCGTTGAGTGCACAGGATGGCTACAGGGGGCTTGAGGAAGCCCCAGGTAAGTGAAACTCTTTTTCTTTTCCATAGGCACTACCAGGGGGGAGGGGGTTAAGGGATAGGCACCACCAGGGGGGTTAAGGGTTAAAGGACAAGCAAGGTGAATTTAGAAATCTGTCTTTACTTACCTGCGGCTTCTTCCAGCCCTGCCGAGTCACTGTGTCCCTCGCTGCAGCTACGGTCTTCTCCCGTCTCCCGCTGGCAGCCTCTGAAGGTCACTAATCGATCCAGCGATGGGTAGGTGTCCCCTAGACAGGTGTGCACCTAATTCATCCGGAGCGTACTGCACCTGCACCAGTAGCCCGCACATGCGGAGAAGATGCTGACCCATCGGAGGGGGGGGGGGATTTGGGGGTCGCGATCTTCAGGGGCTGCCAGCAGGAGACAGGAGAAGAGCGGAGCTGCAGCAAGAGACACATGTGACTTGTAGGGGCTGGAAGATGCCCCTGGTGAGTAAGGATTGGTTTACTTCATTAACCTCGCTTGTCCTTTAAGGGGGTTCTCTGGGGGGTGTTGAAAATAAAAACCGCCACTTACCTGGGGCAACTATCAGCCCCCTGTAGCAGTAATGTCCCGCGCCATCCTCCTCCGATCACCCGGTCCCTGCCGGCAGCTGCCGCCGGCACCTGGCAGTTATTCGTCTAACAAAACGAATAATGCGCGCTCCCGTTCGCGTCATAGGGAGCTTACTGCGCAGGTGCAGTACGAAGTTTTCTTGTACTGCGCCTGCGCAATAAGCTTCCGATGGTGCACGTGGCCACGGTCGCGCAGCCACAGTCGGGTGAGATGCTGCGTTAACCCGGGGTTGGCGGCGGAGAACGGCGGATCATTGGAGGACGGCGTGGGACATGGTACAGGGGGCCGGTAGAAGCCCTAGGTAAGCGTCAGTTTTTATTTTTTAACACCAACCCCCCCTCCCTCCCCCCCCCCCCCCCCCCACACACACACACTCCAGATAACCTCTTTAAAGGGACTTAGAGCTGACCAATTAAAAAGATTATATACATACCTGGGGCTCCCTCCAGCCCCATCCACTTCGATCATTTCCACGCTGCCGTCCTCCGCTGCCCGCAGCTTCGGGAACCGGGTCCCGTCACTGCCGTCAGTTGCGGCAAGCTACACACTGGGAGGGGTTTCACCATAACATGAGCCCCACAAACCCCATTTTCTTATGGGAAAAAGGGTATCGGCTAATGATTGGAATTAAGTTTAATTCTAGGTTAAAATCTCTTGAACACTTTCTTAGTGAGGTACAGACTAACCAGCAAGCTCATGGTGACCCAGAACTCATTGGGGTGTGTAAGGGACTACAATGGTCCTAAAAGCCCCCTTACTAAGATGTTAAGAAAAACAAAAGTTTGCTTTCCTAAAACAGAAAGAATTTGCGATAATTCAGGTCTTAGTGAGGTTCAGAAATAAAGTCCCCATAGTATTTGTTATACATACATGTTTTATCACACGTACAGCACATAGGTGACTGTGATCATGGGATAAGTCTCCCACTCCCCAGCCCTTAGTTGCATTAGCTGAGAAAGCAGGAATCACATTCCTAGATACTGTATATTCACATAGGAAGACAGCAGAGGGGGCTGCTAGCATATGGAAATGGAATGAATGATGTAGCTTTATGCTGTATTATGGTTTTTTTCGTGTGCATGCAATTCAAGTAAATCCTGAAATTAAACTACAAACATCAAGCACCATAGTTGTCTATAGAGACAAAAGGAACTTGACCCCGACGTGATTTGAACACGCAACCTTCTGATCTGGAGTCAGACGCGCTACCGTTGCGCCACGAGGTCTACTACTTCTGTAAATTCACTACAGTGCTAGATGCCTATTGCTGTTCTCTTACCTTTCCCTCCCTGATATACTGTATCTTCCATTACTATGTATATACTGTTCTATATATACTGTATTGTGCTGCTACTGGACAACTGTAGTCTTTATTAATACTGCATATGCTTAAATCATCGGTAAGACTGGTGTAACACACATCAATGCAGCAAATACAGAGTAAAGCATATAATATATCTACAGTAAAAGTAATATAATACACTCATAAGTACTGCAGTGAAGAGAAACTGAACATGAGGACATGCAAAGCAACTACTATCATGTCTATCTATCTATCTATCTATCTATCTATCTATCTATCTATCTATCTATCTATCTATCTATCTATATCTGTCAGTCAATATCTATCGCTCTATCTAGCTATTTGTCTATAATTTATCAATTGATCAATCAATATTTAATCCTTTCCATGACTATAGCCATCTTTCTGTCTAAGTCTATCATCTGGCTATTTAACAATCATCTATCATCTGGCTAACTATGTATCTATCTGTCATGTATCCATTTATCTACCTATCAGGGATTACTGATATGGAATAAAATACTATGCACTAACGTAATGCAACGACCTGGCATTATAGGCAGAAGGCTATAGAATGGAGGGGAGAGATGAGTAAAACAATGGAGAGAATGTACACAGCTGAAGCAATAGGGATCAGTGAGCATCAGAGGCTGGGTAGATGCTGAATGGGTGTTTGTAAATGGCTCCTATGAGCACGTTCAGATCATGCCAGCCGAACGTTATGGCTACAACCAGTAGTCGTTCGCTACATGCGCGGCATCTGCTCCATCCATTGAACAAAAAATGGGCTCGTCCGGGATTTGAACCCGGGACCTCTCGCACCCGAAGCGAGAATCATACCCCTAGACCAACGAGCCATGTGACTTCTCCAGCTGACACCTGATTACATAGACATCACGTCACAAAGCTACGTCCATTCTGTAACGTCGGGCGCGTGTAACTCTCTGTGTTCTGAGTACTGTTCTGTACTATGCGCTGGTTTCCTGCAGTACAGCACACCCTACAGGTTAAACTGCAAAGTGCAGCCATTACACTTGTATCATTCACAGTGAAGATTACTGCAGTGTTTTGCTGTACAGAGTGCAGAGTGCAGCTTATGCTGGTGTTTAGGATGAGGCTGTATGTATTATTAGTATGCAGTGTACTGCCTGCTCTGTTTCTGTATTTCATGTAGCCCAGATTACTATAGTCAGTGATTGAATTATTATTAAAAAAAATGCAGCCAATACTGGTGTTAAACAGAGAGAAGCAGCTAATACATCACTGCTCTACAGATGCACATGATTCATTTGTACATATTTATTTTTACAAAGAAATCAGGCTTTTAAAAATTGTGTTATTCACAAAATAGCATATTAGTCTCTATATACAGCTTTTAGGCAAAGTACAGTTGTTATTATTTGTGAAACAGCCAGGCAACTGGTATTGCTTAAAAGTAAATAAATATGGCAGCCTCCACATTTCTCTCACTCCAGTGGCCCTTTTTAATAACTCCTCCATAAACAAAAAAAATAAAAATAATCAGCAAACGCTAATAATGTGAACAAGCCCTTACAGTAATTGAAGCGCCAGCCTTGGTGGGAACCCAGCTTTATTCTATCAAATGAATATTACCTACCTACCTACCTGTTTTGCTGAATGTTTTCAGGTCACGTGTGAACTATGCATCTCAGTGCTTTGACTATACATACAATACATAAATGTAATAAAAGGGCTATTAGCCACACATCCTATGTAGGGTTCTCCTGAGCTGCAGATGAATAGATTGCAAAACGCCTGAAATAACCAAGATAAAAAAATGTTAATCAATGCTTTTGTGGCTGTGTATAGATATAGTAAGGCAAAGTTTCACATACCATGACTACAGCTCACTGCTACAACAGGTAGCGTGGCCGAGCGGTCTAAGGCGCTGGATTAAGGCTCCAGTCTCTTCGGGGGCGTGGGTTCGAATCCCACCGCTGCCAGTAACTTTTTGTCCTACTCTCTTCTGTGATGCTGCTTACAACCCTTCGACGCCCATCGCACCCTGACGCGGTAACCAACCCTTCTCTGCAGCTCCGCTTCCGCCCTTCCTTCTCTGCCCTTCTGTGACGTCACACGGGCACAAGAGCTCGAGCGCTGTGAGCAGGCGGTCTCGCGAGATCTGCGCTGGAGGAAGCGGGTGCGGGGTAATGTATGCGGCTGGATGGTCGGTTACTGGTGACGTGGGGGGTTAGTATGAATTGAGGTGGACGGTTGGCTTTTTCTAACATACCTGTATAGAGACACAGCAGTGAGAAGCGCAAGTGTACAGGCAAAAGTCGAATACTACAAGTGCCAGCATGTCCATATAGAGAAGCCATAGTACTACAAGTGCCAGCATTCCCATATAGAGAAGCTATAGTACTACAAGTGCCAGCATGCCCATATAGAGAAGCCATAGTACTACAAGTGCCAGCATTCCCATGTAGAGAAGCTATAGTACTACAAGTGCCAGCATTCCCATGTAGAGAAGCTATAGTACTACAAGTGCCAGCATGCCCATATAGAGAAGCCATAGTACTACAAGTGCCAGCATGCCCATATAGAGAAGCCGTAGTACTACAAGTGCCAGCATGCCCATATAGAGAAGCTATAGTACTACAAGTGCCAGCATTACCATGTAGAGAAGCTATAGTACTACAAGTGCCAGCATGCCCATATAGAGAAGCTATAGTACTACAAGTGCCAGCATGTCCATATAGAGAAGCTATAGTACTACAAGTGCCAGCATGCCCATATAGAGAAGCTATAGTACTACAAGTGCCAGCATGCCCATATAGAGAAGCTATAGTACTACAAGTGCCAGCATGCCCATATAGTAGTACAAGTACCAGCATGCCATACAGAGAAGCCATAGTACTACAAATGCCAGCACACCCATATAGAGAAGCTATAGAAATACTCTTGTGAAACTCAAGAGAAGCTGCAGTAATAGAACTGCGAGGTTAGCCTGGAGATAAACTGTCTGTGTAGACCAGGAGCGTTAAAGTCAATCACGTAAGGGACCAAAATCTAAATCTATCTGTAAAGAACAGCCTGCCAGTGCCGATCGCGGGCTGGCAGGCTGATCGCTGTTCCTTGCTGTGTTTACAGACGGGAGCTTGCGCTGATGCAAGCGCAAACTTCCGTGTAATCTCGCCTGTCACAGCGTGGAGGAACAACAGAGCTGCTCTGCCACTGCCACCATGGGCGGGGGAAGCCTCCAGATCCTATTGAGGCTTCCCCCGTCCTCCAGTATCCCACGGCGGCAGCGATAAAGCTCGCCGAACAGCGGGGATGTAAATATTTACCTTCCCGGCTCCAGCGCAGGCGCAGTACCGGCTCTCCGCCTCATATAGGCGGAAATAGCTGATCGCTGACGTCCGTTCTACTCTACTGCGCAGGTGCAAGTCTCCTACACCTGAGCAGTAGAGCAGACCTGACGGAGATCGGCTATTTCCCCCTATCTCTATGCTGAGAGCCGCAACAGCGCCCCCGCTGGAGCCAGGAAAGGTAAATATAGCAAGCCTTGTCAGGCTTGTCGAGGGAGGATAGCGGGACACTTCGGGGGAGCCAGCGCTGGATTGTTTGCAGCTACAGGGGAGGAGAAAGCCTCATTGGGACCCTGATGCTTCCCCCTCCCGAGGTGAGTACCCCCCAGGGCAACTTTTTTTTTGTTACAGGTTCTCTTTAAGGAGTCTGGACTTTTTATTTATTATTGCAATTGAGTTATCTGTCGTCTTAGTTGCAGTGTTTAGCTGGAGAGATGAAGCCGCCGGTCCGTAGGCGCTCTGCCCCGTCTCGCTTCGAGGTTGCCGAAACCACTCATCAGCGTGCCACGTCTATGAGGCTGGCATGGTCCGCCAGAGAGAAGATTCAGCTTCTTAAAGGCCTCAAGGATCAAAGGTGCAAAAAAGTCCCCGAACCGTCTGTCCGAGGGCGGAGTCAGTCCGAGGTAAGTTCCCACTGAAAATCGCCTGATCTCTAGGAAAGGTGTACATACATTACTCAATATTGCGGCCCGATTGACCTTTGGATTTAATAATAATGCCCAATTGGTCTTTAGATCGATTTTGTCCCACAATCGGCCGAAAAGATCGATCAGGAATGCTGGCAAAATCTTGGTTGCAAGGGCTCGATTGGGTGTGTGGCGGTAACTGTGTTCGATTTCATGGCATCCAAAAGACCCAATGGACCTCCATCTGGTGTTCTCCCATGTGTATGAGATCCCACCCACCCCTGTACACGTTTAAAGTGTTAGTCTTACCTCTCGTTAGGGTTATGGTTCTCAGCTGTGAGGGCCACCTCTACTGAGAGTCTGGTGTATATACAGTGGCCGCTGATCTCTCACGCAGGTGAGATATGTGGACTAGCTGGTTGTCTTGACTGAGCATAGGCCAGAAGCAGAATGCGTCACTAGCCTGCACCCTATCAACGGGTTTGTACAGAACTCGGCCCCGAACTCTTGCCCAGAAGATCTAATGTGTCTAAAGCCGCATCGTAAAAAACGATTGGACCGGCCGGAAATTATCTTATAGATCCGTCAATCTGACAGAAAATTGTACCACGTGTACCCAGTTTTAAATTGATAAAATTTCACCTTAACCTCCAGTCTTGTGCCCCCCCCCCCCCCCGTATGAAATTTTTAGGTTATATGGCCGCATAAAGAGTTAGCTAGCACTAGGCTAGCTAGTACATGTGGGCACAACCCCCCCGATTGCCTCTCATCTCCCTGATCCAGCCAATTATACATTACCCAGCTTGGTTCCAGCGATCGCCGCAGCCTCCACCTATGGGGAGGATCGTACATGACGTCATGGGCAGTTCCAGTCCTCCCCATAGAGAAGAGCGGTGCGGGAGGCCACGGCGATCGCTGAATAGAGGCTGGGTAATGTATAGGCGGCTGGATTGGGTGGGATCGGAGGATTGTGGACACTTATACTAGCTAGCCTAGTGCTATCTAACAGCTTATGCAGCCATATAACCTAATAGTTTTATACGGGGGCACTCCTGAGGCCAGCAAAACCTCTTGAGCGGCATGCCTGACACAGTGTCGGGCATACAGCTTAGGAGGTTAAAGGAAATCTAAAGCTAACCCCCCCCCCCCCCCCAAAAAAAAAACCAGTTTAAATTACCTGGGGCTTCATGCCGCCCCCTGCGATCATCCTGTGCATGCAGTGTCCTTTCAAAACCCTCCGGAAGCTAGCCAGCCACGCGCCTACTCGTCGCATCCCCATGCATGGCGGCGTTCTGCATATGCGCAGTACAGAAAACAGCGAGATCAGGGTGCGCGCAGCTCAGGGCCACGCATGCACATTATCCTCCAAATGGCCACGACCAGTCAGCTTTCAGGGGGTTGCTGTTGGAGGGTCGTGGAATGATGGTGCGGGCTCAGCATGACTGCAGGAGGCTGCAAGAAGCCCAAGATAGGTCACTAGGAGCGATTTTCGGAGCGCTTTGTGATGTGATAAGCTCTTGCTAATGTTCTTTAAGCATGTGCCCGCCCCTTGTGGAGGTTTGTTACTCTAGGTATGTAATTTATATGTGAGCATGAGCTCTGTCATGTAACACTTGATAAAGTTATTGAAAAGACTGTCTACCTCCAACTTGAAGCCAGGCTCTCCAGAAACAACATCCTTGACCCTCTTCAATCTGGTTTCAGGAAATATCACAGCTGTGAAACAGCCCTCACCCAGATTTGCAATGATCTGCTCATTGCAAGAGACAAGGGTCAATGTTCCATCCTGATTTTGCTCGACCTGTCAGCGGCTTTTGACACAGTCGATCATGAAATCTTACTCAACCGGCTACAAGAGTACTGTGGCATAGATGGCATTGTTCTCCGGTGGTTCAACTCCTTCCTGGCTGGCAGAACACAAAGGGTAGCCTTAGGGCCCTTCCTCTCCAACCCTGTACCACTAAAATACGGTGTACCTCAGGGCGCAATATTATCCCCTTTACTGTTCACCATATACATGCTGCCACTTGGAGAAATCATACAAAAACATGGCCTGACATATCATTGCTATGCTGATGACACCCAGCTATATTTGTCATTCAAACCTGATGTCACAGACCCTACTCCACAAATAAACGCATGCTTAGCTGAGCTTCAGGAGTGGATGAATAATAATTGGCTAAAACTTAATGCTGACAAAACTGAGGTTCTTGTTATCGAGGGCCAGGGCTCAACAGCAAAGCAGCTCCAGTCTCAACCAACACCGCTAAGGATAGGGAGCTCAGACCTGAACAACTCAGACTGTGTGCGCAGCCTGGGAGTACTGATTGATGGGAAATTAAGCTTCAGGAATCAAATCTCAGCTGTTGTGAAACATTCCTTCTTTCACCTAAGGAATATTGCAAGGATTAAACACCTAATTCCTTCAGAGGATCTTCCAACCCTAGTTCATGCCTTCGTCACATCAAGGTTAGACTACTGCAACGTCCTCTACACAGGCCTGCATAAGAAAGACTTACGCCGCCTGCAATTAGTACAGAATACCGCCGCAAGGCTGTTAACGAGCCAACCCCGCCATTGCCACATAACACCAACCCTGAGCTCACTCCACTGGCTACCGATAAAATGGAGAATTCTGTTTAAGATTGGCTTACTGACATTCAAATCCTTGCACAATCTGGGCCCTGGATACCTGAAGGACTTGTTGCAACTACATCACACCCCCCACAATCTTAGATCAAAAGGACGTAACACCTTGGTCACCCCCAGAGTCCACCTCAAAACCTTTGGAGACAGAGCCTTTTGTCATGCTGCCCCTACACTTCGGAACTCCCTGCCACACCCAATCAGGACAGCCCCATCCCTGGAAGCATTTAAGTCTAAACTGAAAACCTACCTTTTCAGTCTGGCATTCATGAACATCTGACTATCTCCTCTGTAACACAACCCAGCCTGAAACCCTGTATTAATCTGAGACACAGCTATGCGCTTTGAGTCCTATGGGAGAAAAGCGCTTTACAAATGTTATTGTATTATTGTATTGTATAAAGGCCTGCTGGCCGAAACGTCGTGTTGTTTTGTCACTATGGTGCAATAGAATAGTGCTACAATTGCATTTATCCAGGTAGAGACCCAGTCTTTTTCTTCTATTGCTGTGGAGTTTTTGCACCCTGAGGGGTGTGGACTGGTTGAGTCCCTGGCTCAATTATATTATAACAGTTGAGCTCCTGGGACTGCTTCTTTTTTCCTATGATATTTTTTGGTGACATTTCCCCAGCGTGTGTCCATAGCATACCTGAGATCTGTGCCCCTGTAGATCAGTCATTTTGGCAACCTTTCGTGTTCGGCCTCATTGAACTGCTCTCTTCTGTCCTTCCTCAGATCTCCTCCTACATTGCCTGGTTACGTGGCCGGGCAGCACGAGAGGCCGTCCAGACTGAATACGAGAATTGGGTCCAGGAGAGAAAGTCTGAAGAGAGCCATAATCCAACGCCCATCGAGGTAAACCTAAAATATGGAATACTTTCCAAACTAAAAAAAAACAAACAACATTCCTGAATTTTAACGCCTATTTTCATTCTTTATTTATAAACCTCAATGAAAGTTGTGGACGGATTTACTTAGCCACATGTCCAGACCGACAGAACCAGCGCTGACTTCTGCTTTCACCCAGGTAATCAAATCTGTAGATCATTTTTTCACTTTACCACTTTTTAAAAACAGAATGCCAGTCTTTTTTGTTTGTTTATTTTTCTAGCTGTAAACAGACAGTTACCCTCTCTGTCATATTTTTGTTATCTATGGCCTCAATTCACTAAGGGCAGTTATGTAAAATAATTTAGGTCGGCAACATACCACATTCGGTATTTTACACTTTTTGTTTTCCAGGTTGACTAAGATTTCCCCCATGCAGTAGAAGTTTGGTAATTTTCTGAAAAAGCATGCTTCAATCACTAATCCCTGCTCTGTAGTCTCACCAGCTCTGGAGCAGGCAGGCAGGAAGCTGGGAGTCTTCTTACTTACTTTTCCCTGTTCCAGCGGGGGCACTGTTGTGGCTCTCCGCTCAGAAATAGGTGGAAATAGCTGATCTCAGTCGGGGCTGCTCTACTGTGCAGGAGACTTCTGCCTGCGCAGTAGAGCGGACCCGACTGGATTTGGCAATTTCCACCTATTTTGAAGCCGAGAGCCACTACTGCACCTGCGCTGGAGCCGGGAAGATAAATATTTATATGGCCACCGTTCCTGGACCTGCAGCGAGACCACCACAGGACGGAGGGGAATGGGGGAAGTCTCAATAGGATCCAGAGGCTTCCCCCTCCCAAGTTGGGCACCCCCCCCCCCCCAGGTCCATTTTTCTTAGTACAGATCCTATATAACCACCCTGGCGTTCTATTTAAATTGCCAGGGTGGCGGCGGCAGGGTTTTTTTCATGTTGCTTTTTTTTTTCATGCTATCAACTTTCAGCTGCTTTCGGCGATCACAAGTAACAAGAAATCCCGCGGAGAGGGGGATTTCTTGTTAGGCTTACCCCGTCGCCATGGCGACGATCGGGATGACGTCATGGACGTCAGCTGACGTCAGACGCCTCCGATCCAGCCCTTTGCGCTGCCCGGAAGTGTTTGGTCCGGGCAGCGCAGGGCTCTGGCGGGGGGGCCTCTTCCGCCGCTGTGTGCGGGCGTTCGCCGCTGAGCGGCGGCGATCGAATGCCACACGCAGCTAGCAAAGTGCTAGCTGCGTGTGGCGCAGTTTATTTGAAGTAAATCGGCCCAGCAGGGCCAGAGATATCAGACTCGGCGGCTATGGACGAGCTGAGCTCGTCCATACCGCCAGGAAGGTTAAATGTGCTGCAGCCACCAGAAGGAACTCTTCTGTATACCAGCATATAGATATGTACATCTAAAGAGATACAGAAAAGCCTTTTAAAATGTCTCTTTCCCCTGTTATGCTGTTCTGAAGTCCCGCCCTCCAGAGTATTGGATCAAATGGGGTGAAAAGCATGGCTTTGTGGCTCTCCCTGTTAGCTATCTGGCTCTCCCTATTGGCTGTTTGCTACATCTGTTGATGTTACCACACGGAGAGAGTGAGATATCGGCTGGTCAGAGCAGGAGGTAAATAGCAAGCATTTTTGCTTCATTTACCCAATGCTTTAATCTTTGTGAATTGTATTCTTGACATTTCTTGAGGTATTTACTGCAGTCGGTAGTTTACCTCACTAGCCGGTAATTTTACTTTTCAGTGCAGTAATAGGTTTAGTGAATTGACATTTGGCAAGGTGATCGCTACAGTCAGCTGTTTTCTGCATTACCGAATGCGGTAATGCTTAGTGAATTGAGGCCTATGTCTATGTTTGCTATACTTCCTGTCGAAGTCTTCCTGGTTGATTGTACAGGAAGTGTGCTGTCTGATTGTGGCAAGTGACCACTCACTACAAAAAACATTGGGTTATTTACAATAGCTAAATATAAAAATGCTCTTAACCTCTGAAGAAAGCATTACCTCCATTTCTTACTTTTATGTGTTGGCCATAATTTCTTCAATATATGAAATTCAATATTTATGGTGTGTTTTTTTCACTGAATTTACAGATGTTGAACATCGCATCCACAGAACCAGTAACACTCGAACATTCCATTCCTAGTAAAACCCCCGGGCGACTTGCTAAGAATGTTTTGCCGCAGGAAGGCTCTGTGGAGGAGGGACCTGCTTCCTCAGGGGAGGAGCATCATGCTGTTAACGGTGCTGAGGACCAGTGGAAGGAATTGGACTTTGAGAAGATTTACAAATACCTGTCCAAAGCAGCCAAAGGGGAGACGCTTCCGGATTTGTCTGCATGCGGTAGGTATAGATAGGACAGACCATCTCCGATGCTTTGCCGCTACTAAAGAATATAATGGAAAGTGCATTTAAAAGTGCAAACAAGCTGCTTCTGTTTACCCTGCTAGTGCTCTGCAATGGTATTTTATTCTTGGCACATCTCGGGTACAGAGTACCATTGGCGGTTTTTAAAGCATAACTGAAGTGAAAAAAACCTGATGATATAATGCAGTGCTGTCCAACATCACGGACATGGAGGGCCAATTTTTTTTTTCAGACTACATGGTGGAGGGCCGACTAGTCCTGCTGGTCACCCCCCCCCAAAAAAAAAAAAAATAATATATATATATATATATATATATATATATATATATATATATATATATATATATATATATATATATATATATATATATATATATATACACACACATGATCTGGCATTGTTTCCTGCAAAATACTTTTGGAGGCATTTCCCTAACATGATCTGGCAGCATTACTCTCCCCCTCAAGAACACCAGGCAGAGTTTTCCCCTGGAAAACACAGGCAGGGTTCCCCTTTAATAAAATGTTCCTCTTAACCACTTAATGACAACCAGACTTATAAAAACGTCCCGCTAGAGCAGGGGTACCCAAACTTTTTCGGTCAAGGGTCGGAACAACGTAATTCAGGCTTCTGGGGGGCCGGAGTATGCATAAAATGATGTTGAAAAACATTTCATTTAATCTAGGTATTGATTCCCCCAGTCATGCACGGAGGTGAACTCCCAGCAGCAGCCATTTAGTCACGCGGCGCCCGAAGAACGTCTTTGTGCAGCAGACAGTGAAGGATACCCAGGTGACAACCTGTCTTCCAGTTGGACAGCAGTGTCACCTGATGCAGAATTGGATTGGAAGCCAGCGAATGACTGCTCACTGGCTTCTACAGTATGTGGATGGGTGGGGCCAGCACTGCTATTCTATATGCGAGCCGCAGATATTTAAAGGTGCAGTGGGCCATATCTAGAAGTTATACATTTTGTGTTTGGGGTGCCAGTGAAAATGCCTCGGTGGGCCGCATTCGGCCCACGGGCCTTAGTTTGAGGACCACTGCGCTAGAGCCTCTTAACGGCTCCAGGATGTTTTGATAAGTTAAACAGTCATGCTACCGCTGTGCGCGTGAGATTACTGAGAAGAAAAAAACACCATAAAAAAATATTCCTTTATTTCCAAATAATCTATTGTCACCATACTTTGTACTACGGACATAATTAAAATCTTGTGATAACCAGGACAAATAGGCAGATACAATGTGTGGGTTTTATGTACAGTAGCAGGGTTTATATTTAAACTATAGGGGATGAAATTGGAGAAATAGTGCATTTTTTCCTTGTTTTTCCCTTTAAAATGCATAGAAAATAAAGAAAACAAATATCAACCCCAAAAAGCCTAATTGGTGGTAAAAAAAAAAAAGATATAAATCATTTCATTATGATAAGTAGTGATTAAAGGGAACCTTAACTGTAAAAAAAATAAAATAAAAAAAAAAAAAAGTTTTTTACTTACCTGGGGCATCTACCAGCCCCCTGCAGCCATCCTGTGCCCTCGCAGTCACTCATGGCTCCTCTGGTCCCCCACTGCCAGCTAGTTTCGTTTTTGCCGACTGGGAGTCGGCTGGCCGCCATGCGTACATGATATTTTGGGCATGTCGGGAGAAAGTCTGCTAGTGCATGGCAACAAATCAGGGCTCTTCATGACCGTTTCTCTGCAGTCTAAAGGTGGCTATGTATCAGGCGACTCGATAATTATCTAATCGGATAAAAATCAGTGCCACCAAGAGAATGCCCGATCCATGATGCAACCAATTTCAGGCTGAGCATGTCAATCAGACATGCTGCAAGATGTTGGGCCGTCGTGGTCGTTTGGGTGCGATGCGGTAACAGCGAGCGATATCGGGACGAGCGACAAAACCGGGGGGGTGCTGCCCCTCTAGTGTACCTGTCCTATGTCGCCCACCGCGCAGTGACCATCTGTCTTACGCTTCTTCCTCTTCCATTTGCGCCTCACACACTGCCGGCATATAGCGCGTATGAACTGATTTTGTCCTATTATTTACTTTTCTTGCTTTTCTCAGTTTTAAATTCCCATCGGGTTTGAAGGACCCCAATAAATCTGTCTACTGTAATGCCTGATCTCAGTGCTTGTAATTCAGCTCTAAGTTTATTGTCACCAACTCCCAAGCCTGTGGCTTCCATTATTGCTGCTGTTTTGCTTCCTGCAGTGCATTTTACTTCCTGCTTTGTGCAGATTTATGAACTAACAAGAGAATTTTGGATGTCGTCAACCACCAAACTGTTGTCATGCCATTCCAAACGAGCTTCATAAGAAGACTACAGCAGCTGCAAACTGAAGTTGAACTACGATCTTTAAAGTGTAATTGTCGGGCATAAAATAAAAAATCAATTCTTAATTTTTACCTGGTAAACAAGTAATAAGGATGCTAACCAGGCAATCCAAAAGTTAAAATCTCCATTACTGTTCTTGTTTATAAATGATTATTCCCCAGTTTACCTGACTCTTATTTGGTACGTTGCCGCAAAAAGGAAGTTGCAGGGCATGCTGGGTTGTCTTTTTTTGCTTCTTTATTTCCCCTTAGACTAAACGAATGTACAGAAGCACAAAAGGACAACCCAGCATGCCCTGCAACTTCCTTTGTGCGGCAGTGTACCAATAAGAGTCAGGTAAACTGGGGAATGATCATTTATAAACAAGAAAAGTAATAGTGATTTAACTTTTGGATTGCCTGATTAGCATCCTTATTACTTGTTTACCAGATAAAAATAAAGAATTGATTTTTGATTTTATGCCCGACAGTTACACTTTAAAATAACTTTGATTTTACGAAGTGACTATTATTATATACATTATGCAGATCTTTGTAGTTGAGATTAGGGATGAGCATACAAACTTGGAACGGCATTCTGAAGCATTCAGAACAGAACTTATATTTGTACTTATGCGCACCATGGAGGGGTGGCAGTTAACTTCCCCTTGTCAGTGTCTCTGTGTGCTGTGCTTCACGTCCCATTTCATCTCTCTGATACTTCCTCCCTCACAGCCAGAAGAAGGAAGTGTCAGAGAGGTGGGATGCGGCGTTGAGCACAGCACACAGAGGCAGCGAGTTCACCCCACCCCCTTCTGTGGTCCGCATAAGTATAAATTCCAGTTCTGTACCGAATGCTTTGGAACGATGTTCCGAATTCATATTCTCATCCCTACTTATGATCTTTTTAATGACAGCGTAAGATTCAGTTCCAGACTAGTAAACCTGCCCTGATCTGTTTCAGACTGAAGATTTATTATGTTTGTTAAGCAATGTTAGCGACCGCTTCTCCATAATGTTTTCTTGTGTTATTGATTTCTCAGAATCCGCCGTCCTCCTGCATCTCCTGCACTGCATCCCCGACCAGCTGAAGACCCTGGACGCTGAAACGATCGGCGTCGGCCTGCGTAAAACCTACGCGTTTATGAATAGGCGGCCCGAATCTGAGGGTTCCACCAATGCGCAATCCTCATCTGAACCCAACTGGGAGGAGCTGGGAATCTGCCCTTTAAACCCTTTCCTGCTGCCTCTGGAACTTCTGAAACCGAAGGAAGGGCATTAGGGAGAGAGGCCTCTTGTGGAAGTTGGGGGGGATATGGAGGGCGCTACGTTTCAGGAGGTGTCATTTGCCTGGCTGCTGATCTCTGGCTATGACCATCATGCACCTGGGAAAAGATCAGTACCAGTACAAGCAGGTCACCTGACCTGCTGCCTCATTCTGGGTCAGTGGCTCAGACCGCATTAATTGCAGAGGGTCAGTACACAAGGAATACTGGGTTTAAGTATTAGCCCACTGGGTCACACTTTTTGTTCATAATTTGCACCTCACTGTCATCAACAGAGTGGACTTTCTCCTTAATGTCCTATCACAGAGTCCTGGCCTACGAGGTTATCACTCCTATGGTGGACTATATGCGTACTAGGGGGTTGCCTGCACTGGTCTCCATAGTGTGTCTTTGTACTACAAAGTCCCTCTTTTCACATGTTAAAATAAGAAAAAACTAATGATAATAGAAAGGACCAGTGTGGTGTGAATGATATAACTACATCTTTTAGTTCTGAATTCTTTGTGATCTGCATGGTGGGGGTGTGGTTAGAGGTGTGACAGGGGTGTGTCTTAAAGGGTGCCTCTTTCTCATCTCAAAAAGTTGAGAGGTATGTCACCCCTCGGGCCCATTCACACTAGGGCGATTAGCGGGCAATTCTTGCTAATCACCGAAGTGCTAGCGTAATTCTTAATGGCAATAATCTCACTGCCGCGATTGTCGGCGCTCGCGGGCGATTAGTGGTAATCTCAAAACACAATGTATGCAGCGTTCTACCACGATTCTAGAGCGATCGTGATACAGTGCTTAAAAGCGCTAATCGCGAACGCTCGAAAAACGCAAGAGTGTGCAGTGGTTTTACCGCATTAATCACAGTAAAATCACCCATGCAAAACGGTTTTGCGATTGCTAGTGTGAATGGACCCTAAACGTTCTCAGAACTGGAGAAGTTGCTCTGCACGGCTGAGGAAAGTCTTGTAGAACAGACAAAGTTGTGCAGCCAAAACGACCTTATTTTGCTTAGAATCCTTCATGACCTGGACAAATAAAAACCATTGTAGAAATGGTAATTTCTTGGTTGCACCAAGGTATGTATGTTGGCCACTGGGTGGTGCTGTGTGTAAAACTTGTATGATACAGTCATTATTTCTCATATGGAGAGACACTCCTTTTCCTGTAATTATATAGAGTATGTTTTTTTTTTTACTTCTTTTTCTGTGAGATGTTAATGAATCTGTTTTCTTGCATATTACAAATACATTTTACGCTTCACCAGTTTTGTGTGATTTTTTTTTTCTTTTTTTTAGTTATTCGTTAGCTTCATCTGTATGTATCTTGGTAGAAAGTAGAAACGTATCTTGGTAGAAAGTTTCATCCAACTGTGACACTTGTTCCCAACTTACAAGATTTCCTGAAGTTAGAGGGATATGGAGGCTGTCGTATTTATCTCCTTATAAAGCAAACCTGAAGAGTAATTTAAAATTAAAAAAATCTATACTTACCTAAGGACAGGGAAGGCTCTGGGTCCTATAGAGCTTTACCGTTCCTCTCCTGGTCCCTACTCTTCAGCATTGGCTCCCCCGTTCAAATATCCCTCCGTGGGAGGCCAAAAATACCCTCAGTATAGGTAGGTAGCCAGGTATAGGTGCCCCCAGTATTGGTAGCCAGGTACAGTTACCCCAGTATAGGTTAGCCACTATCTTCACTTCCTGGTGCTGTCCCCAGACTTCTGCCGCCTGAGGAAGTTGCCTCACTTGACATCATGGGCGGACCGGGCCTGACAGTAGGAGGAATGGGAAGGCTCTATTGGACCCAGCGGCCTTCCCCAGCCTTTGGTAAGTATCTATTTTATTATTTTAATTACACTTCAGGTTCACTTTAAACAATGCAGCTTGCAATGGCAAAGCTGGAGACTATGGGGCCCCATAGCAAAGTTCTCTTGGGGCCTGTAGATCGATGCACTCTTGAGCAATGCTACTGCCCCTTCCCTATGGATATGAGCTGACTCATGTACACTGTGTATAGTCCACTGACAATCCCGTATTGCTGTGCTGGAAAACAGAGAGGGACTTATGATAATTTCTTAGTAGGGCTAGTATTATATGTGTACATACATGTTTGTCTCATCAGGTCACATGTCACTTCCGGTTTGGGAGGGTGAAAGGAGAGAACATTGCAGCAAGCCTGCTTCTTCCTGTTTGAAAATTTGACTTTAGCCAAAATTAAGGGATTATTGGGACCAGGGCCAATGTGGGGTGGGGTGGACAGAGGAAGGTGGATCCAGCATGGACACACATCTGTGCTTATGTTGGGCTCCTTTGCCTCAGGTCAGGTACCCTTTAAAGGGGCACTATGGTAAAAAAAATTGTAGCATTTTAAATATGTGCAAACCTACAAATAAGAAGTACTTTTTTTCCAGAGTAAAATGAGCCACAAATTACTTTTCTCCTATGTTGCTGTCACTTACAGTAAGTAGTAGAAATCTGACAGAACTGACAGGTTTTGGACTAGTCCATCTCTTCATAGGGGATTCTCAGCAAGGCTTTTATTCTTTATAAGGATATTCCCTAAAAAGGATTTAAACAATGATGCTGGCCAGCTTCCCTGCTCGCTACACAGTTAATTGACAGTTGGACAGAGCAACTGCCATTCACTAAGGCCCGGTTCACATTAGTGTTTCAGCCAAAAAGGATCCGGTGAGCGGATCCAGTCTCCGCTTCACCGGATACAGATGGCTATGTCTACGGCCTGGTTCACACTGAAAATGGAAAGTGAAAACGGATCTGATCGATGATTTCTCGGATCCATTTTCACTCAATTTCGCCGGCAAATACATACCTAATCTTCTGTAGCAGCCGGAGGTAGAGACTTCCTCTTCCGCTGTGACTACACAGCGCGTCATGTGACTAGTCACATGACGCGTATGAAGATGGAAGCCTCTGCCGCCGGCTGCTACAGAAGATTAGGTATGTATAAACCCTCCATCACCCACCCGCCCGGCTGCTGCACCCTCCCCTCACCCTCCCGTCGCTCAGATTTGCATCGGCACATGCCTTCATCCCCCATGGAACGGTCCGTTTCTTCACTAGTGTGAAGAAACGTTCCATTTTACATTGCCCTAAATGCTGCAGCATTTTTTTGTCCAGATCCGTTCCGCTGGGCAGAATGGTCCGGAAAATTAGGGCCTGGAGCATTTTTTAGATCCGGGGACCGGAACGTATCCGTACCAACGGACACATGTGAATGGATCCATAGGTTAACATTGGATCCATTCACATCTGTTCTGTTTGTACAGTATACATTCCGGTTCCGATCCGCAAAAAATACGCTAATGTGAACCGGGCCTGCTTTTGAAAATAAATAAATCCCTGAGAATAAATAAATAAATCCCCCCCATGAAGAGATGGACTAGTCCAAAACCTGTCGCTTCTGTCAGATTTCTACTACCTACTGTAAGTGTCAGCAACATAGGAGAAAAGTTATTTATGGCTTATTTTATTCTGGAAAAAACGTACTTCTTATTTGTTTATGTTTGCGCATATTTTAAATTTTACAATTTTTCGCCATTGTGCCCCTTTAATCATAGAGTTTCTTTCACAAATATCAGAATGAAGTACAGGTTTATTGGGTGTTGGCGTCATTATACAGATAATACCATAGATGATATATAGGTCTTGGAATCAGCCTGGCAGCCTCCGTCGGTGGCGGCTCATAAAGACATAAAAAGGACAATGGCCTGCAATTATTCTTACGTAACCGCAGGTCAGGTGACAGCAGGCAGCCACTTTGAGCGAACGGATACAATTCAGATCGTCACTGTGACATCCCTGCATGGCAACGGTTGCTATGTAAGCACTGCAGGTGTGAGGTGGTTGCTTACCTGCCCTGCGGTCACAGAAGAATGATAGGGCGTTATACGGTTATTATTTCTGTACAATCTGCAATCAGGCAATGGCGCAGAGCGTCAATATCAGAGGATTATTGAGCTCATTTCGGATCATTGCTTTTGTTGTGTCTTTGTGAGAGGGTGGGACAGAGGCTGATAAAAGCATCATGTATGTGTAATGATATCGTCTGTTTTATGACACCATCGCTAAATTACCTCACCTTTCACTCTGGGTTATAAACTGAACACAACAACTCTGGGATAGTCAGTGAGATGCACATTTTATGCAAATATATGCAGCTTGGAAATGGACCAATCAGATGCAGCAGCTGATCGGTGAGCATTGCTCAGAATGTAGTGAATTGGTGCCAGAGGTAAACCACCTGGATTTCAGCCCTCTGGATCCATTATTGCGATATATGGGCCCCTTCCCCCACAGAATATGGCAGGGAAGAGGAGAGAGAGGATACAGATAGGGCTAGGAATCTGGGACCATACTGAGGGAGCACTGAGGAGGTGCCATATACTCTGTCTGCGGGGCACTGGCATTCACCATACTGAGGGAGCACTGAGGAGGTGCCATATACTCTGTCTGCAGGGCACTGGCATTCAGCATACTGAGGGAGCACTGAGGAGGTGCCATATACTCTGCAGGGCACTGGCATTCAGCATACTGAGGGAGCACTGAGGAGGTGCCATATACTCTGTCTGCAGGGCACTGGCATTCAGCATACTGAGGGAGCACTGAGGAGGTGCCATATACTCTGTCTGCAGGGCACTGGCATTCAGCATACTGAGGGAGCACTGAGGAGGTGCCATATACTCTGCCTGCAGGGCACTGGCATTCAGCATACTGAGGGAGCACTGAGGAGGTGCCATATACTCTGTCTGCAGGGCACTGGCATTCAGCATACTGAGGGAGCACTGAGGAGGTGCCATATACTCTGTCTGCAGGGCACTGGCATTCAGCATACTGAGGGAGCACTGAGGAGGTGCCATATACTCTGCAGGGCACTGGCATTCAGCATACTGAGGGAGCACTGAGGAGGTGCCATATACTCTGCCTGCAGGGCACTGGCATTCAGCATACTGAGGGAGCACTGAGGAGGTGCCATATACTCTGTCTGCAGGGCACTGGCATTCAGCATACTGAGGGAGCACTGAGGAGGTGCCATATACTCTGTCTGCAGGGCACTGGCATTCAGCATACTGAGGGAGCATGAGGAGGTGCCATATACTCTGCCTGCAGGGCACTGGCATTCAGCATACTGAGGGAGCACTGAGGAGGTGCCATATACTCTGTCTGCAGGGCACTGGCATTCAGCATACTGAGGGAGCACTGAGGAGGTGCCATATACTCTGTCTGCAGGGCACTGGCATTCAGCATACTGAGGGAGCACTGAGGAGGTGCCATATACTCTGTCTGCAGGGCACTGGCATTCAGCATACTGAGGGAGCACTGAGGAGGTGCCATATACTCTGTCTGCAGGGCACTGGCATTCAGCATACTGAGGGAGCACTGAGGAGGTGCCATATACTCTGTCTGCAGGGCACTGGCATTCAGCATACTGAGGGAGCACTGAGGAGGTGCCATATACTCTGTCTGCAGGGCACTGGCATTCAGCATACTGAGGAGGTGCCATATACTCTGTCTGCAGGGCACTGGCATTCAGCATACTGAGGGAGCACTGAGGAGGTGCCATATACTCTGTCTGCAGGGCACTGGCATTCAGCATACTGAGGAGGTGCCATATACTCTGCCTGCAGGGCACTGGCATTCAGCATACTGAGGGAGCACTGAGGAGGTGCCATATACTCTGTCTGCAGGGCACTGGCATTCAGCATACTGAGGAGGTGCCATATACTCTGTCTGCAGGGCACTGGCATTCAGCATACTGAGGGAGCACTGAGGAGGTGCCATATACTCTGTCTGCAGGGCACTGGCATTCAGCATACTGAGGGAGCACTGAGGAGGTGCCATATACTCTGTCTGCAGGGCACTGGCATTCAACATACTGAGGGAGCACTGAGGAGGTGCCATATACTCTGTCTGCAGGGCACTGGCATTCAGCATACTGAGGGAGCACTGAGGAGGTGCCATATACTCTGTCTGCAGGGCACTGGCATTCAGCATACTGAGGAGGTGCCATATACTCTGTCTGCAGGGCACTGGCATTCAGCATACTGAGGGAGCACTGAGGAGGTGCCATATACTCTGTCTGCAGGGCACTGGCATTCAACATACTGAGGGAGCACTGAGGAGGTGCCATATACTCTGTCTGCAGGGCACTGGCATTCAGCATACTGAGGGAGCACTGAGGAGGTGCCATATACTCTGCAGGGCACTGGCATTCAGCATACTGAGGGAGCACTGAGGAGGTGCCATATACTCTGTCTGCAGGGCACTGGCATTCACCATACTGAGGGAGCGCTGAGGAGGTGCCATATACTCTGTCTGCAGGGCACTTGCATTCAGCATACTGAGGGAGCACTGAGGAGGTGCCATATAGTCTGTCTGCAGGGCACTGGCATTCACCATACTGAGGAGGTGCCATATACTCTGTCTGCAGGGCACTGGCATTCAGCATACTGAGGGAGCACTGAGGAGGTGCCATATACTCTGTCTGCAGGGCACTGGCATTCAGCATACTGAGGAGGTGCCATATACTCTGTCTGCAGGGCACTGGCATTCAGCATACTGAGGGAGCACTGAGAAGGTGCCATATACTCTGTCTGCAGGGCACTGGCATTCAGCATACTGAAGGAGCACTGAGGAGGTGCCATATACTCTGTCTGCAGGGCACTTGCATTCAGCATACTGAGGGAGCACTGAGGAGGTGCCATATACTCTGTCTGCGGGGCACTGGCATTCAGCATACTGAGGAGGTGCCATATACTCTGTCTGCAGGGCACTGGCATTCAGCATACTGAGGGAGCACTGAGAAGGTGCCATATACTCTGTCTGCAGGGCACTTGCATTCAGCATACTGAGGGAGCACTGAGGAGGTGCCATATACTCTGTCTGCGGGGCACTTGCATTCAGCATACTGAGGGAGCACTGAGGAGGTGCCATATACTCTGTCTGCAGGGCACTGGCATTCACCATACTGAGGGAGCGCTGAGGAGGTGCCATATACTCTCTGCAGGGCACTGGCATTCAGCATACTGAGGAGTTGCCATATACTCTGTCTGCGGGGCACTTGCATTCAGCATATTGAGGGAGCACTGAGGAGGTGCCATATACTCTGTCTGCAGGGCACTGGCATTCACCATACTGAGGGAGCGCTGAGGAGGTGCCATATACTCTGTCTGCGGGGCACTGGCATTCAGCATACTGAGGAGGTGCCATATACTCTGTCTGCAGGGCACTGGCATTCACCATACTGAGGGAGCACTGAGGAGGTGCCATATACTCTGTCTGCAGGGCACTGGCATTCAGGGGCACATAACATATTGGGGAAGCATTGAAGCTGAGTGTGCAGTTAGAACAAGGTTCTGGTCAAACACTGGTATGTTGGGACAGATATTGAGTGGTACTAGGAGGCAGGGACAGATATTTGTGGGGTACTGGGAGGCGCTGAGAAGCTTGGAAAAGCACTGGGAAGCTGGGGCAGATATTATGGGGTATTGGGAAGCTGGGACAGACATTAGGGGGCACTGGCACAGATATTAGGGGACATCTGTGTATCTGGAGCAGATATTAGGGGACATTGGGAAACAGACATATTAGGGGGCTCGGGGAACATAGCTGGGACAGGGTCCTCCGGCACCCAAGGCTGAGACACCAAAGTGCGCCCATCCCTCCCACCCCAGCCGTCACACACTGATTGCTTAGAATAAGAAGCGCCCCAGGACCCCCAACCCCCCTAACACCTTAAGCTCTAGTTATCTGGCTTGCCCTGAGGCTGGAGCCTCTCTTGCCTCAGCCCTGCCCTGGCTGGGAAGCTGGTACAAAGATTAGGGGGCACTGGGAAGCTGGGAGAGATGTTAGGGGAATCTGGGATAGGCATTAGGGGGCGCTGGGACAGATATTAGGGGGTGCTGGGCAGCTTGGACAGATATTAGGGGTCACTGGGAAGCTGGGACAGATATTATGGGGTGCTGGGCAGCTGGGGTAGATATAAGGGGTCACTGGGACAGATATTGGGGTCACTGGGAATCTGGGACAGATATCAGGGGTCACTGGGAAGCTGGTACAGATATTAGGGGTCACTGGGAAGCTGGGACAGATATTAGGGGTCACTGGGAAGCTGGGACAGTTATTAGGGGTCACTGGGAAGCTGGGACAGATATTAGGGGTCACTGGGAAGCTGGGACAGATATTAGGGGACACTGGGAAGCCGGGACAGATATAAGGGGGCACTGGGAAGCTGGGACAGACATTAGGGGTCACTGGGAAGCTGGGACAGATATTAGGGGTCACTGGGAATCTGGGACAGATATCAGGGGTCACTGGGAAGCTGGTACAGATATTAGGGGTCACTGGGAAGCTGGGACAGATATTAGGGGTCACTGGGAAGCTGGGACAGATATTAGGGGTCACTGGGAAGCTGGGACAGATATTAGGGGTCACTGGGAAGCTGGGACAGATATTAGGGGACACT
The DNA here is from genome assembly GCF_040937935.1 of Hyperolius riggenbachi. Lineage (NCBI taxonomy): Eukaryota > Metazoa > Chordata > Amphibia > Anura > Hyperoliidae > Hyperolius > Hyperolius riggenbachi. Next base: position 43,298,659 of record NC_090648.1, read on the forward strand.
GGGAAGCCGGGACAGATATAAGGGGGCACTGGGAAGCCGGGACAGATATAAGGGGGCACTGGGAAGCTGGGACAGACATTAGGGGTCACTGGGAAGCTGGGACAGATATTAGGGGTCACTGGGAAGCCGGGACAGATATAAGGGGGCACTGGGAAGCTGGGACAGACATTAGGGGTCACTGGGAAGCTGGGACAGATATTAGGGGTCACTGGGAAGCTGGGACAGATATTAGGGGTCACTGGGAAGCTGGGACAGATATTAGGGGTCACTGGGAAGCTGGGACAGATATTAGGGGACACTGGGAAGCCGGGACAGATATAAGGGGGCACTGGGAAGCTGGGACAGACATTAGGGGGCACTGGGAAGCTGGGATAGAAATGAGGGGACACTGGGAAGCCTGGACAAACATGAGGGGCACTGGGAAGCTAGGATAGACATGAGGAGACACTGGGAAGCTGGGACAGACATTAGGGGGCACTGGGAAGCTGGGACAGATATAAGGGGTCACTGGGACAGATATAAGGGGTCACTGGGAAGCTGGGGCAGACATGAGGGGGCACTGGGAAGCTGGGACAGTTATTAGGGGGCACTGGGAATCTGGGACAGACATTAGGGGGCACTGGGAAGCTGGGATAGACATGAGGGGACCCTGGGAAGCTGGGATAGACATGAGGGGCACTGGGAAGCTAGGATAGACATGAGGGGACACTGGGAAGCTGGGACAAACATTAGGGGGCACTGGGAAGCTGGGACAGATATAAGGGGTCACTGGGACAGATATAAGGGGTCACTGGGAAGCTGGGGCAGACAGGGGGCACTGCGAAGCTGGGGCAGATATTAGGGGGCATTGGGAAGCTGGAACTGACATTAGGGAGCACTGGGAAGCTGGGACAGATATAAGGGGTCACTAGGAAGCTGGGACAGATATTGGGGGGCACTGGGAACAGATAGGGGGCGCTGGAAAGCTGGGATAGATATAAGGGGTCACTGGGACAGATATTGGAGTCACTGGGAAGCTGGGACAGATATTAGGGGGCACTGCGAAGCTGGGGCAGATATTAGGGGACACTGTGAAGCTGGGGCAGATATTAGGGGGCACTGCGAAGCTGGGGCAGATATTAGGGGACACTGTGAAGCTGGGGCAGATATTAGGGGGTACTGCAAAGCTGGGGCAGATATTAGGGGGCACTGTGAAGCTGGGGAAGACATGAGGGGGCACTGGGAAGCTGGGACAGACATGAGGGGGTCACTGGGACAGATATAAGGGGTCACTGGGACAGAAATTGGGGTCACTGGGAAGCTGGGACAGATATTAGGGGTCACTGGGAAGCTGGGGCAGATATTAGGGGTCACTGGGAAGCTGGGACAGACATTAGGGGGCACTGGGAAGCTGGGACAGATATAAGGGGTCACTGGGACAGAAATTGGGGTCACTGGGAAGCTGGGGCAGATATTAGGGGTCACTGGGAAGCTGGGACAGACATTAGGGGGCACTGGGAAGCTGGGACAGATATAAGGGGTCACTGGGACAGAAATTGGGGTCACTGGGAAGCTGGGACAGATATTAGGGGGCACTGGGAAGCTGGGACAAACATTAGGGGGCACTGGGAAGCTGGGACAGATATAAGGGGTCACTGGGACAGATATCGGGGTCACTGGGAAGCTGGGGCAGACATTAGGGGGCACTGGGAAGCTGGGACAGACATTAGGGGGCACTGGGAAGCTGGAACAGACATTAGGGGGCACTGGGAAGCTGGGACAGATATAAGGGGTCACTGGGACAGATATCGGGTCACTGGGAAGCTGGGGCAGACATTAGGGGGCACTGGGAAGCTGGGACAGATATAAGGGGTCACTGCGACAGATATTAGGGGTCACTGGGAAGCTGGGACAGATATTAGGGGGCACTGGGAAGCTGGGACAGACATTAGGGGGCACTGGGGCAGATATTAGGGGTCACTGGGACAGAAATTGGGGTCACTGGGAAGCTGGGGCAGATATTAGGGGTCACTGGGAAGCTGGGACAGACATTAGGGGGCACTGGGGCAGTAATTGGGGTCACTGGGAAGCTGGGACAGACATGAGGGGGCACTGGGAAGCTGGGACAGACATTAGGGGGCACTGGGAAGCTGGGACAGACATTAGGGGGCACTGGGAAGCTGGGACAGATATAAGGGGTCAATGGGACAGATATCGGGGTCACTGGGAAGCTGGGGCAGACATGAGGGGGCACTGGGAAGCTGGGACAGACATTAAGGGGCACTGGGAAGCTGGGACAGATATAAGGGGTCACTGGGACAGATATAAGGGGTCACTGGGAAGCTGGGGCAGATATTAGGGGGCACTGGGAAGCTGGGACTGACATTAGGGAGCACTGGGACAGATATAAGGGGTCAATGGGAAGCTGGGACAGATATTGGGGGGCACTGGGAACAGATAGGGGGCGCTGGAAAGCTGGGATAGATATAAGGGGTCACTGGGACAGATATTGGAGTCACTGGGAAGCTGGGACAGATATTAGGGGGCACTGTGAAGCTGTGGCAGACATTAGGGGACACTGCGAAGCTGGGGCAGATATTAGGGGAAGCTGGGACAGATATTAGGGGAAGCTGGGACAGATATTAGGGGTCACTGGGAACTGGGACAGATCTTAGGGGGCACTGCAAAGCTGGGACAGATATTAGGGGAAGCTGGGACAGATATTAGGGGTCACTGGGAAGCTGGGACAGATATTAGGGGAAGCTGGGGCAGACATTAGGGGTCACTGGGAAGCTGGTACAGATATTAGGGGTCACTGGGAAGCCGGGACATATATTAGGGGTCACTGGGAAGCTGGGACAGATATTAGGGGGCACTGGGAAGCTGGGATAGACATGAGGGGGCACTGGGAAGCTGGGATAGACATGAGGGGACAGATATAAGGGGTCACTGGGATAGAAATTGGGGTCACTGGGAAGCTGGGGCAGATATTAGGGGTCACTGGGAAGCTGGGACAGATATAAGGGGGCACTGGGAAGCTGCGATAGACATGAGGGGGCACTGGGAAGCTGGGACAGACATGAGGGGACAGATATAAGGGGTCACTGGGACAGAAATTGGGGACACTGGGAAGCTGGGACAGATATTAGGGGGCACTGGGAAGCTGGGACAGACAGACATTAGGGGGCACTGGGAAGCTGGGACAGACATTAGGGGGCACTGGGAAGCTGGGACAGATATAAGGGGGCACTGGGAAGCTGGGACAGATATTAGGGGTCACTGGGAAGCTGGGGCAGATATTAGGGGTCACTGGGACAGAAATTGGGGTCACTGGGAAGCTGGGACAGATATAAGGGGTCACTGCGACAGATATTAGGGGTCACTGGGAAGCTGGGACAGACATTAGGGGGCACTGGGAAGCTGGGACAGATATAAGGGGTCACTGGGACAGAAATTGGGGTCACTGGGAAGCTGGGACAGATATTAGGGGGCACTGGGAAGCTGGGACAGACATTAGGGGGCACTGGGAAGCTGGGACAGACATTAGGGGGCACTGGGAAGCTGGGACAGACATTAGGGGGCACTGGGAAGCTGGGACAGATATTAGGGGGCACTGGGAAGCTGGGACAGACATTAGGGGGCACTGGGAAGCTGGGACAGACATTAGGGGGCACTGGGAAGCTGGGACAGATATAAGGGGTCACTGCGACAGATATTAGGGGGGCACTGGGAAGCTGGGACAGATATAAGGGGTCACTGGGACAGAAATTGGGGTCACTGGAAAGCTGGGGCAGATATTAGGGGGCACTGGGAAGCTGGGACAGATATTAGGGGGCACTGGGAAGCTGGGACAGATATAGGGGGTCACTGGGACAGAAATTAGGGTCACTGGAAAGCTGGGGCAGATATTAGGGGTCACTGGGAAGCTGGGACAGACATTAGGGGTCACTGGGAAGCTGGGACAGATATTAGGGTAAGCTGGGACAGATATTGGGGTCACGTCACTGGGACAGATATTGGGGTCACGTCACTGGGACAGATATTGGGGTCACGTCACTGGGGCAGATATTGGGGTCAATGGGAAGCTGGGACAGATATTGTGAGCAAGCACTGGAAAATACATTGGGGATAATGGGAAATTGGGAGTATAACCACTTTATTCTACTATTATTATTAGCATTGATGTGATATCGGTTTCATGCACGGTGTGCCCTGTAGAAACATAGATTCTTGGCATTTGTACAAGATAACTTCTCTTCAATGACTACCAGCCTAGTGAATGAGCCCCACTACCTCATATATGGCTCTGTTACCTGCACTATTTTCCCTTGAAACATGCATAGACAACAGACTGAACTACACTTCCCAGGGTGCCTTGCAACAGACAGAGCTGTCTCACTTCCTTCTAGGCTGGCAGCCAATAGGAGGGCAGCATGTGACCTTCCTGGCTGCAGCACAAGACATGCATTCTCTGAGCAGTACTGCTGGGTGTAATTATTACATTGCAGGTCACAGTCTGGTCCCTGCAGTCCCTCAGAGATCAGCAGCCTCTCCTGCTCTGGCTGCTCCCAGGTGGGTCACTTCTTGCTGCAAACTTTCTTCTAAACTTGTAAACACACTTTTTTCCTCCTCCCACTTCTTAGCCATCAGATAATAACATCATGTGTTCTATATAGTTCTTCTTGCAGGTAGCTTGACACTATACAGTATGTGGCAATATTGGCAAACTCCAGTTTAGCAGGAGGAGGATTAGCCATACTATGCCAGGGGAAAAAACATACGTAAGTAGATAAATACTTGAGCTACTTACATAACCAATGTATTGTACTGTTTAAATGTTGGTTTCAGTGATTGTTAAATAGTAAATGAAGAGAATTTTGTTCCTGGTGGGGACCATGTCTTTTGCCTACAGTTTGAGGCTAAATACTGATGTAATTTCTTTCCTTAACTTTTTTTTTCTTTTCTCCTCCAATCGCTGAGTCACCTCAGCCTTGCTTGTAAACACAAATGAGCAGAGGATCATGTTGCAGCTAGACAGGGAAATAAAGGGAAGAGGAGGAATATATTATAGATAAAAATAACCCCCAGCATGCAACAGAATGGCAATGGCTATTAAAGGGCCAGTGCTCCTAAAGTATGTGATAACTCCAAACCATTACAGCAGTTTTGAATGCAGGATTAGCATATTTATCGCTTAATACACTCAGACCAGTTGCTGTTGAAATTTGATTTGTATGGTGACAATCCCGTTTTTTAAGGTGGCAAGACTGGCAACTAACGATACAATTTGCCGAACGATTGTTTATGAACGATCAAAAATGATCGTTTGGGACCACTAATGGACAAAAACCTCCCAACCAACGACAGATCCTGAATACTACACAGATTGTGTAGGTAAGCACTCTCCTACCTTGAAGTGGTAAAGTTGGCCAATCAAAATGACGTGTGTGTATACCAGGCTTTAGGTAGTAGGTTGGTAATTTGGCATACTGTATTGCTGCACTGAACAGGCAAAGTCCAATTTCAATGCTCTCAGTGTGCGATGCTAAAATCTAACAGACCGATGGAATTATTCTCAAATGTGAGCCGGCTTTCTTCAGGCTATCAAAAGGTTTGTGTGCTTGTTTAAAGTGAACCTTAAGTCAGAAAAAAAAAATTAGTTTTACTCACCTGGGGCTTTTACCAGCCCCCTGCGGCAGTCCTGTGCCCTCACAGCCACTCACTAATCCTCTGGCCCCCGCTGCCAGCTAGTTTCGTTTTTGCAGACAGGCCTGTCAGGACTGGCCACACGTAGCTTTTTCCGCATTCCCGACTGTAATTAGCGCTACTGCGGGCCGCAACACGTACAAAAATACGCGTTGCCATATTACGAACGCATAGATATGCGGCAACGCATATTTTTGTTGCGGCCCGCAATAACGCTAATTACAGTCGGGAATGCGGAGAAAGCTACGCATGGCCAGTCCTGACGGGCCTGTCGGCAAAAACGAAACTAGCTGGCAGCGGGGGACCAGAGGATTAGTGAGTGGCTGCGGGGGACAGGACTGCTGCAGGGGGCTGGTAGAAGCCCCAGGTGAGTAAAACTCATTTTTTTTTCTGGCTTAAGTGTCCCTTTAAGGATTACGGCCATTTTAACAAATTAATGATTCCCTTGAAGCCTCGGACAAGCGGGACACGTGTGCCTGGCTATTGCTGCTCTTTCGCTGCCAAATTTCACAGTTAATTTGCCAATTATTTGCCAGTTATTTACCTGGGAAGTAGTCTAGCAGTAAACTAGTTATTGTTGTCCAGACACAAGAAGAAGGAGCGGCTTGAAAAGGACAAGACAGCTGTGAGTGGGACTTTTCCTATTACTATTTAATTTTAAAAGCATTGACATATAAAGCACAGCTGCTCAGTAGAGATGTTTCGACCTGTTCGCTCGGCGAACATCTCTGGGGCTTTTACTACTTCCGGGTCGCTCTGACCCGGAGTAGTACGCCTGCGCTGCCCGGCGAAGCGCGTCCTAGATCGCGCTCCTATTGCCGGGCACTCTCTGCGCATGTGCGTGACGTCATGAACGACGTCACACACATGCGCAGAGAGTGCCCGGCAACAGGAGCGCGATCTAGGACGCGCTTCGCCGGGCAGCGCAGGCGTACTACTCCGGGTCAGAGCGACCCGGAAGTAGTAAAAGCCCCATGTATTCAGAGATGTTCGCCACATCTCTACTGCTCAGTGGATTAGTAAGGTTGTGGTCACAGTGGGGAGCTGCAGTGCAATGTAACGGAGGCATGTTAAAATCCCGAGTCCGGCTCAGGACTGCAATCCGCAGCTCAGAGCGGTAACCCCGAGCCTGAGTGAGTTATATGCAGGAGCTGCTGCTGTTCTCTCTGTGGTATGTTTTTTTTTTTCTTGTTTTCAGGGTCTAAAAGCTTGTGAAAAAAATTGCACGACTTTTAGACCCTAAATTTGGAAATAATCATAATGCCAGAGAGGTTAAAGGGAACCTGAGGTAAGAGAGATATGGAGGCTGACATGTATATTTCCTTTTAAATAATGCACCTTACAGATAATTTGGTCTCAGCGCGCTCCACTGTCTACCACTAAACCTATAACCCCCTGTGGGTATGCTGCAAAGCTCAAATGTTACACCAAACACAAATTACAATACATCCCAAAAACCTTGCGCTGCCACACAGTCCACTAATGACAAAAGTTCCCAACCGCACAACTGCAGGTCGAATCCACTTAAAGTGAACCTTAAGTCAAATATAAAAAATGAGTTTTACTCACCTGGGGCTTCCCTCAGCCCCCTGTAGCTGATCGGTGTGCACGTAGAGTCGCTCCGATCCTCCTGGACTCGCCGTCAGTCGCCGACAGGCTGGGAACGCGAGTGATTCTTCGCGTTCCCAGCCACAATAGCGCCCTTTATGCTGCTATTTCGGCAAGGCATTCCGAGTCTGGGAGTGTTCTGCGCAAGTGCACTTCGCTAAGACTTACTGTGCATGCGCAGAATGCTCACAGCAACGGGAGCAGGACCGGTGGGTGCGCACAGCCGGGACCAGGCTTGCGCAGTGGCTCACAATCCAGCTAGAATGCGGACTCCACAGCGGCAGAACAGAGGGGACTGGACTGAAATGGAGGAAGCTAACGGATTACCGGGGGGCTGGAGGAAGCCCCAGCTAAGTATAAATCCTTCTGCTATCATTGTCACTGGTTTACTTTAATGCCTGGTACACACCATGCAATTTCTGATTTCCAATCGTTTTTCTGATTGATTTTCACATCACTTCTAGACAAAATTGATAAGAAAAACAATCGGAAATTAGATCAGACCTGTCGTAAATAATCGATTCGACCCAAATAACTATGTAACTACATCATGTCTATCTGACGGGAAATTGCATGATGCAATTTTTAGATTTCTTGGGCCCTTCTTCCTTGGTAAAATCCTGGGCTGACCGCTTTGTACCCGGTTCTGTCACACTACCCGTACCCTCCTGATGGTGGGCAGGGATAAAAGCCGCTCACACTGGGTATTGTATTCATTGCTCAATATTGTACTTTGTTTTAGACGTTCCATTATAATCTAAATTTGATGTAAATGTTTATAAATTATTTCTCCCCTCCTTTCTCTCTGCAGAGCTTCCAAAGATGGCGGCCAGCAGGCTGCGTGTGGCGGTGATCGGAGCGGGAGGGGCTGGACTCTGCAGCGCCCGTCACATCCTCTCACGTCCTGTGACCTTTGAACCTCCCGTTGTGTTTGAGATGTCGGGAGAAGTGGGCGGTACCTGGGTGTACACAGAGGAGGTGGGCGGCAATAGTAGGGTGCACTCCAGCATGTACAGAGACCTGAGGTAAGGCCACAGGGAGTCACCTCATGAGGCCGTTATGTGTAGACCTTTAAAGGGAACCTGAAGCGAGTAAAATCATTTAAAGTGACACTAAAAAATTATGATATACTGAATTGGTTGTATAGTACGGATCATTAATAGAACATTAGTAGGAAAGAAAATACTCTCATATTTTTATTTTCAGTTATATAGTGTCTTTTTTATAACATTGCATCATTCTCTAATATGTGTAGTTTACACACTACTCAGCATTCTAAGTGAATTTACAGAGCAGGCTAGTGACCTATTGAATTTTCCTCTGCAGAAAAAAAAATACAGCGGCAGACACTTGAGATCATAAGCTTCAGAAGACAGAGCTCTCTGCAACTTGAAAGTCAGAGAGCTCAGTGAAGCTGTTTTGCATAGATAACAACTGGAGTTTCTTAACTCTTCCAGCACTGGAAACAATATTAGACTCATATCTCTGCTGCTATTTTTTTTCTTAGCTGTACTACACATAAATATCATTATATCATAAGTTTATTTTCACTTCAGATTCCCTTTAAAACAAACACATGATGTAGCTGCAAATGAATATTACATACTTACCTCACCGTCCGTTCATCTCAGAATCTCACCATTTTCTTCTAACAATCCCTTCCAGTTCTGACAAGATTGTGTCAGAACTAAAATATATCAGTTGCTGTCAGTTATCATTGGCAGATTTCAGGCAGATGTGATATGATAATCCATGTAATGATCCATGTAATTGGATCTGCCAAAAAGTTATTGTTTTTGTTGCTTTGTGTATGGCCACCTAAAGTGAAATAAATGCGGGCAGTTTAACTTACCTGGGGCTTCTTCCGGCCCTCTGTAGTCCTTCTGGTCCCTCACCGCTGTTCCGTTACGTTTATTTCAGCCGCTATGCCTCTCCGAAAGCTGTCTGTCTGAGCCAGTCGCAGGTTACTTCGCATGTGCGGCCTCCCCAATTGCAAGAGCTGTAATTGGGAGCGTTCGGCGCTTGTGCAGTAGTAATCTCAAGGCGCAGGGCCCAGGGCCACACATGCACCGCTGAGAAGAGCACTGTAGTGGAAAGCAGTAAATTATTTAGATAACCACTTTTATGGTCATTTTCCTGATTTCAGTATCAGAAACGCATCCTATATCATTATACTGTTTTGCTGTATATTGGTATGTACCCCCTCCCAGTGATGCTTGTAGCCTAGGCTGTTTACTTAGGTGGAATCCCCGACCCTCCCCAGAGTATTATGGGAGACGAGGTACATTTTCTACTGGCTTTAGAGTGCTCAAAAACAAACATTCCACAGAGCTGCACCTGACAGGACTAAAGACGCCACCACTTATGATAAAATTCAGAATGTAAATCATTGTGAGGAAAGATGTTAGGCAAACACCGGCTAAATCATTTATAAATTAATTTTATACAAAAAATAAGCAATTTTATTTATTATGGTATTTTCACTACAGGTCCTCTTTAACGTCCATGATAAAGAGTCCCGTGTAATACAACTGATTATACGATGTGCCTGTTATCTCTTGCAGAACCAACCTCCCTAAAGAGATTATGGAATTCCCTGATTTTGCCTTTGACCCCTCCTTACCGTCCTTCATCCACCACTCAGAAGTCCTGAGATACCTGGAGGATTACGCTGACCACTTCTCCATCCGGCCCCACATCAAGGTGAGACTGGCAGCTGTGAATTGTGAAATAAATAAATATACAGTTATAATATAAAGGGAACCTAAACTGAGAGGAATGTGGATGTTTCCTTTTAAACAATACCAGTTGCCTGGCTGTCCTGCTGATCTCTTTAGCTGCAGTAGTGGCTGAATCACACACCTGAAACAAGCATGCAGCTAATCCAGTCTGCCTTCAGTCAGAGCACCTGATCTGCATGTTTGTTCAGGGTCTGTGGCTAAAAGTATTAGAGACACAGGATCAGCAGGAGAGTCAGGAAACTGGTATTATTTTAAAAGGAAAAATCCATGTTCTTCTCAGTTTAGGTTCCCTTTAAAAAAGAAAAGCAAGCAACTGCTGCCACCTTGTGGAGGAAACAGAAATTGTATAGACAATGCTGAATGCTCATATCCTATCTTTAAAGTCACTGGGAACTTCAAAAAATAAATAACATGAGTCAGATACTTACCTAAGGAGAAGGAAGGCAAGGAGAAGGAAGGCTCTGGGTCCTGTAGAACCTTCCCTCTCCTCTCCCGGTCCCCACGTTTAAGCGGCGGCTCACCGTTTGAATCCCCCCGCTGCGGGGAACTTCTGAAGTCTTTGGGAGCCAAGTGCTCCTGAAGACAGGTGACTGTGTACTGCACCTGCGGGAGCGCGCAAGAGAGCGTGCTCGTGCAGTATGGAGCCGCCCGTCTCTGGGAGCACTCGGCTCCCAAAGATTGTGTTCACTTGTACTAAACTCTGTAAACGATGTAGACTTTGCAACTTTAGCTCAGTAATTACTTAATTACAAGACAATCTGATAATTTCAAACTGGTAATCTTCTCTATTAGCGGGAGGGAAGTGTCTGTATAGGTACATACACCCGTTGGATTTTTCCAAACGTCCGGTCGTTAGGACGTCAAATCGGGCGTGTGTACACACGGTCGTTCAGCTGATAAGACTGGATTTGACCGATCCGCCAAGCGGATCCATCAAAACCAGCGTTATTGACCGGTCATTTGGAAAAATCTGATGTGTCTTAAGCGTTGGAATGACATTAGACCAGTATTTTTATGTTTTCTATTTATTTTTTGCTGTTAAATGTTTTAGAATTTGTTTTTATTTGATTTGGGTTTCGTACCGTGAAAAGCCATCAGATCTAACAGCTTCCTTCTTGTGTTTTGCAGTTTAATACCCGTGTGGTGTCAGTCTCTCCTGTGGCGGTGGAAGGGGAGGGTGAGACGGTGTCCTGGCGTGTGACGTCTGACACTCAGGGTGACGATGACCCAGTGACGGAGGAGTTTGACGCGGTTATGGTCTGTGTGGGGTAAGAGCTGAAGCCTGTGTGTGATGGACTGATGATGTCTTGTCATTAAGACTCTCCTTGCTTCCGTCCAACACAGTAGCTGTACTGTGAGTACACTATAATGTGGAGTAAGGGTGGTCAGAAATCAGCTGATTTTGCGGGCTGATCGACCATCTGGCACAATCATTTCACTGAATTGGAGAAAAATCGGTGCCACAACGTCTTCCTGATCGATGTTTTGATTCATTTTGGTATTAAATTAGTTGAAAGGATTGATCAGGTATGCTGTGGAGGGCATTAGCAATGTGCAATGTTAGGAGAAGAGGTTTCACAAAGGAGAAACCAAAATTGCAGATAAGCGGAGGAGTGGCCTGTATGGAATTCCTCGGGGGCGCAACTCTCTTTTGCCAGCCAATGGCAGCTATTTGTTTTAGTCTCAGATCCGTGAGGGGGGGGGGGGGGGGGGGAAATCTGCATATGGAATGGGGGAGGAGTATATGGGATAGGGGAGGCACAGGATGATATGCTTATTTGGTCACAAGTAATGAATCCTGCTGCAGGCTTATATTCCTGTTCTCTCACGTACCTCATATATCTTTTGTTTCCATTCCTTAGACATTACTCCCAACCACTCATGCCAGAGATTGAGGGGCTACAGAGTTTTCAAGGTAAGGAGTTCGTGTGAACTGACACAGGCCATTCCAGCGTGTGAGGATCTATTAATGAATGACCATCAGAAAAAAAATAAATCCTTAAAGCGGACCTGAACTCAGTGCTTCCTCTTGGCTTCAAAAGATAAGCAACAGCATAACAACCTTTAAAGGGAAGGTCCAAGCAAAATAAAAAAAAGAGTTTCACTTACCTGGGGCTTCTACCAGCCCCATGCAGCCATCCTGTGCCCTCGTAGTCACTCACTGCTGCTCCAGTCCCCCGCTGGCAGCGGGCCGCATTGCATACATTTTTATGCATTCCTGCTAGTGCAGGAACATTAACACATACATTTTTACACATTACTGGTTCAATGCGTAAAAATGTACGCATTGAACCAGTAACACGTAAAAATGTGTTATTGTTCCTGCACTAGCGGGAATGCGTAAAAATGTATGCAATGCGGCCCGCTGCCAGCGGGGGACTGGAGCAGCAGTGAGTGACTACGAGGGCACAGGATGGCTGCATGGGGCTGGTAGAAGCCCCAGGTAAGTGAAACTCCTTTTTGAATTTTGCTTGGACCTTCCCTTTAAAGAAAAGTATTTCCTTGTTATACTGTAGATTAAATAGCTCCTTCAGAGATGCTGCAGTGTGGTTACTTCCTGGTTTGCTGGGAGCACAGAAAGGGTTAAACTCCCTTGTTTACATGTTAACTCTCAACTTGGCAGACAGCTGGGAGCTCAAATTGCATTGGCTCATTACTTGTTGAGAAAGTAGAATTAGACCAGCAGTTTTCTATAAACACATGCAGGGAGGACACCATGGTTTTCTCTTTGTTCTCCTTCCCTCCTGTGCAAGAGTTCAGGTCTGCTTTAACCTCCCTGGCGGTAACCCAAGCTATGCTCGGGCTAGCCACCAGAAGCTCACTGCAGAGCAATAGAGCGCAGTGGGCTTTTTTACTCACCTCCCGGGGGATCCAGTCGCAGGCAGCCATTCTACTTCCTCTCCACGGAGGCTCTGAATCACTCTGGTAAAATCACTGTCAATGATCTCACTACAGAGTTACTGTGCCACCTGGAGGACGGAGGGAAAATTGCAGCACGGGAGCCCAGGGAGGTGAGTGAGTGCTGAGGCTGCTGCTGGCTTTCTGGCAGCATTATTTTTTTCCTGGTTTTAGGGTCTGAAACTTTCAGAAAATACCCTGAGATCCAGAAATAATCATACCGCCAGGGAGGTTAAAGAGGAACTTTACAAAATGTTTAGTCGGTGTTTGCACGCTGCAAAATCTCTCTTCTCCCTGATTTACATTCTAAAATTTAACACAGGTGGCGGCATCTTTACTCCTGGCAAGGTGCATCGCTGCATCACTTGTAATATCCCCATTGGGGAGGCTTGGGAATAGAGCAGTTTGCATGCAGATGTAATGCTAATTGTATACTGCTTCAATTTGGGCATAGCATAGAATTTGTACGCAAGCCAGAATTGCTAACATCTCATTTACCACCTCAACTTGAAAATCCTTGGAGATGATTTAGTAAACCGAATATGTTATTAAAGAGACCCTGTAGTGACATACTGTATAGTACAATGCAGTAAATTGTTCAGGTTATCCACTTTTACAGTAATTTTCCTGTTTCGAGCATCAGAAAAACTTCCTGTATTTCTACATTGCTGTGTAGAACACCACCCTCCAGTGATGTCACAGTCTAGGCTGTTTAGCTATGCAGAATTTTCCTCCCACAACATACTGGTGCAGCAGGGGCATGTTCTGCAATATCACGTGACCAGCAAATTGTTGCAAAGTGAGTTCTACTTTAACCACTTCACCACTGAGGGGTTTTTCCCCTTGTTGACCAGAGCGATGTTCACCTTTCAGCGCTCCTCCCTTTCATTTGCCAATAACCTAGTTCATTTGCCAATAACCTAGTTACTACTTATCACAATTATCTATATGTTGTTTTTTCCGCCACCAATTAGGCTTTATTTTGGTGGTACATTTTGCTATGGATTATTTTATTTTAAATGCATTTTAATGTGAATAAAACAAAAAAAATATATATATTTCTAATAAACCAATCATCCTGTGCCTCCCCTATCTCATATACTCCTCCCCTATTCCATATGCAGATTTCCCCCCCCCCCCCCCCCCCCCCGGATCTGAGACTAAAACAAATAGCTGTCATTGGCTGGTAAAACAGTGATGCGCTCCCGAGGAATTCCATACAGGCCACTCCTCCGCTTATCTGCAATTTTGGCCATTATGGTTTTAAAGTAATACAGGCCACCATAATTAAAACTTGCATATTTTATTTGCCTATTTGTCCCGGTTATTACAGCATTTCAATTATGTCCCTATAACAATGTATGGCGCCAATATTTTATTTGAAAATAAAGGTGCATTTTTTATTCAGTTTTGTGTCCATCACTATTTACAAGCCCATATTTTCAAAAATAACAGTAATCTACCCGCTTGACACACACATTAAAAAAGTTCAGTCCCTAAGGTAGCTATTTATGTAATTTTTTTTTTTTTTTTTTACAGCAAAAGTTTTATTTGTGTATTTATGGGAGAGTGTGGGAGGTGAGGAATTAATTTTAAGTTATGCGTAGGTCTTTTTTTTATTGAAATAAATGTATGTAGGTGTAATTTTACTATTTGGCCGCAAGATGTCTTCACATTTTCTTCCTGCCGTGTATTAATAGTATGCAAACAGGAAGTAATGTGTGCAAATGTTTTTAAGTTTGTTACAATGACTGCAGGCATCTCATTGATGCCAGTGATCATTGATTCAGGGGACTTAGATCAATGAATGGAAACTGTGTTCCTATTCATTAATCTCCACTCTAATGATCGGCTGCAAGCGTGGGAGCAAGCAGCGTCGGGAGGCCCCTATGTAAGCCCCTGGAATGGGAACAGTCTTCCTGCGGGCCGTACATATACTGCCGCAAACGCGGCTATTGGTTAAGCATCCAGTGATGGATACACCGCTTCCCTTCTTGTGACATTAGGTAGAAGTCTCTAGGATATCTCCTCTTAATAGCTATTTTGATTATTTTCCAGGTCAAGTTGTACACAGTCATTATTACCGCTTCCCAGAGGTCTTCGCTTCCCGTTCAGTGGTCCTACTGGGTGGAGGCCCATCTGGAATTGACATTGCCATTGAGCTGTCTTCACATGCTAAACATGTTACTCTGAGCTGTCGAGGTTCTACCCTACGGCAGGCCCCACCAGAAAATGCCTCATTGGAGTCAAATGTTGCTCTGACCTGTCGAGGTCCTCCTTTGCAGTGGACCCCACCTGAGAACGTTTTAGTGGTGCCTCCAGTGGTTCGGGCTTCGCCTACCAGTTTAGTTTGTGAGGATGGCACAGAAGTTGCGGCAGATACTTTTATCTTTTGCACCGGGTATAAATATTACTACCCCTTCCTTTTACCTGGAGATGAAGTCAT
Organism: Hyperolius riggenbachi; assembly: GCF_040937935.1. NCBI lineage: Eukaryota > Metazoa > Chordata > Amphibia > Anura > Hyperoliidae > Hyperolius > Hyperolius riggenbachi. Next base: position 43,314,037 of record NC_090648.1, read on the forward strand.
GGTTAGCCAGCAGGAAGACCAGAGGGAAGAGTTATTGAGAAAAAACACGGACTTCCAGGAGGAGAAATTGGAATTTGAGAAAGGGCTTGAACTAAATGAAGAAACGCTAAAACGAGAAGACATTTTTAATGTGAAATCAGGGTTTTCTAAAAGAGACTTATTAGAGGGGGAAGACACAGTGGGCCCTGGCGTGGAACCAGGACACCTCCCTCCGCTCTATAAGCACCTCATTCATGCTCGCTACCCAAGCATGTGCTTCATCGGAGCTGTCAAAATTGTGGTGCCTTTCCCGCTCTTCCATTGCCAGGTCCAATTCTTTCTGTCGGTTTTGGAGGGAAAGTGCAAGTTACCCTCACCAGAGCAAATGCTTTCCGAATCCCGTGAAGAAGTGAGAACAACCCAGAGTTCTGGAACAGCCTTGAAGTACCTTCATCGCCTTGGACCAAAACAGTGGGAGTACAACCAGTGGCTGGCGGACACGGCTGGTTTTGAACCGCTGGCTCCCGTGCTCGGCAAACTGTATGAAGGAATCCGGGTGTTCAGGAGCGCCAACCCTATACTGTATCGAAAGCTAAATATCCGGATACTAAACAGAGAGGAGTACGATATAGATGACCAAGAAATGCATTTAGCTTAAGGCCCCGTTCACACCTAGAATCGCAAAACGCTATCGATTACCACTAGTGGTTTGCGGGAGTGATTTTTCTGCATTAAACGCAAAAATGAAGTAGCGTTTTGGAAGTGATTCCGATTAGTGGTTCTATACATGCTAATCGCGATCGCTTCTGAATCGCTGGCAAACCGCTGCATGTAACACGTTTGCGGTTGACGCTAACCGCAAAACGCAGTGATCGCGGCAGTGAGAGCACTGCCATAGGGTTACATGGGCTAGCAGTTTTAAAAACCACTAGTGGTTTGCACTAAGCAGGAATCGCGCGATTCCCGCTCAAGTGTGAATGAGCCCTAAAGAGACACTGAAGCGATACAAAAAACCTAATGATATAATAAATTGAATGTGTAGTACAGATAATTAATAGAATGTTAGTTGCAAAGAAAAGAGTCTCGTATTTTTATTTACTAACTATAATAAGTGACTTGTCTATATATCTTATCTAAAGTTTAGATTTTACACAGCAAATCTAGCTGCAAACAGCTTAAACAGTTTATTATTATTTATTCCTGTGATACAATGACAGCAGCCATGTTCTGTTTGTCACATTGTCATCTATCTATCCTATACTGGGGGCACTTATCTAACCTGTATTGGGGGCACCTACCTAGCTAGCCTATACAGGTGGCAACTATACTGGCTACCTATATTGCAGGCACCTACCTAAATAAC